>NC_091266.1:27517500-28767500 GCF_042477335.2 Ovis canadensis
CTTATTTAACTTATATGCAGAGTACATCATGAGAAATGCTGGGCTGGAGGAAGCACAAGCTGGAATCAAGATTGCCAGGAGAAATATCAGTAACCTCAGAGATGCAGATGACACCACCCTGATGGCAAAAAGTGAAGAGGAACTAAAAAGCCTCTTGATGAAACTGAAAGAGGAGAGTGAAAATGTTGGCTTAAAGGTCAACATTCAGAAAACTAAGATCATAGCATCTGGTCCCATCACTTCATGGGAAATAGCCCCATCACTTCATGGAAGATAGTCCCATCACTTCATGGGAAATAGATGGGGAAACAGTGGAAACAGTGTCAGACTTTATTTTGGGGGGCTCCAAGATCACTGCAGATGGTGATTGCAGCCATGAAATTAAATGATGCTTACTCCTTGGAAGAAAGTCATGACCAACCTAGATAGCATATTTAAAAGCAGAGACATTACTTTGCCAACAAAGGTCCATCCAGTCAAGGCTATGGTTTTTCCAGTGGTCATGTATGGATGTGAGAGTTGGACTGTGAAGAAAGCTGAGCACTGAAGAATTGATGCTTTTGAACTGCAGTGTTGGAGAAGACTCTTGAGAGTCCCTCGGACTGCAAGGAGTTCCAACCAGTCCATCCTAAAGGAGATCAGTCCTGGGTGTTCATTGGAAGAACTGATGCTGAAGCTGAAACTCCAGTATTTTGGCTTCCTCATACGAAGAGTTAACTCATTGGAAAAGACCCTGATGTGGGGAGGGATTGGGGGCAGGAGGAGAAGGGGACAACAGAGGATGAGATGGCTGGATGGCATCACCAACTTGATGCACATGAGTTCGGGTGAACTCTGGTAGTTGGTGATGGACAGGGAGGCCTGGTGTGCTGTGATTCATGGGGTCGCAAATAGTCAGACACGACTGAGTAACTGAACTGAACTGAACTGAATGATTCTGTACTAATGACCCTGATGATGGGAAAGATTGACGGCAGGAGTAGAAGGGGATGACAGAAGATGAGATGGTTGGATGGCATCTTCGACTCAATGAACATGAGTTTGAGCAAGCTCTGGGAGTTGGTAACGGACAGGGAGGCTTTGCATGCTGCAGTCCATGGGGTGGCAAAGAGTCAGACATGACTGAGTGACTGAACTGACTGACTGATGATTATATAACAACAGTGTATCATGATCAACATGTTTCTCTTTCTTAACAAGAACCTTCTAATTAGTCTTATTAAGTCTTTTCTTACATCTTAAGATAATAGGGCTTCCTTGGTGGCTCAGAGGTTAAAGTGTCAGCCTGCAATGCAGGAGACCTGGGTTCAATCCCTGTGTCAGGAAGATCCCTGGAGAAGGAAATGGCACCCCACTCCAGTATTCTTGCCTGGAGAATACCATGGACAGAGGAGCCTGGTGGGCTACAGTCCACAGGGTTGCAAAGAGTCAGACACGACTGAGCAACTTCACTTTCACTTTCTAAGATAATAAGTAGAGTGAGTCTGATAAGACCTTTCTATTGTTAATTCTCATCTATCTAATTTAAGATGTATGTTGTGGTAGTGGGTCTTGTATATAATGCCTTGATAAGACTAGCAAGTGGGACACTCTCCATCCCCATTCTGATTTCTATGTGAGAAGTTTACTCTGTCCTTTTTTTACTGTAATAAAACTTACGCCATACAAAAGTTCTGAGTAATCCAAGCCTGGCCCTAGTCCTGAAGCTAAATCTTTGGAGATCACGAATTTGACATTATTCACCATAAATTGTCACTGCTGCTGCTACTGCTGCTAAGTCACTTTAGTCGTGTCCAAGTCTGTGCGACCCCATAGATGGCAGCCCACCAGGCTCCCCCATCCCTGGGATTCTCCAGGCAAGAACACTGGAGTGGGTTGCCATTTCCTTCTCCAGTGCATGAAAGTGAAAGGTGAAAGTGAAGTCACTCAGTCGTGTCTGACTCTTTGTGACCCCAGGGACTGCAGCCTACCAGGCTCCTCCATCCATAGGATTTTCCAGGCAAGAGTACTGGAGTGGGGTGCCATTGCCTTCTCCAAATTGTCACTAGTCCCTACTATACCATCTCTTCAATTCATGACTTAAAAAAATAACAAATGGTCTAACTCAAATCATCAAATAATTCTTTCTTGTTCCCTTTGTAGTGTGCATTTTAATTTACCCCAGATTGTCAAATGGGCCAAAGGAAGTTCAAAGTGATACAAGTATTATTTAAAAAATCATATAATATAAATTTTATATATATAGGTGTTAGTGGTAAAAACCTATCTGCCAATGCAGGAGACATAAGAAATGCAGGTTTGATCTCTGGGTCAGGAAGATCCCATGGAGAAGGAAATGGCAACCCACTCTATTGTTCTTGTCTGGAGAATCCCATGGACAGAGGAGCCTGGTGGGCTACAGTCCATAGGGTTGCAAAAGAGTCAGACATGACTGAAGCGACTTAGCACAATTGTATATGTAGACGTGTGTGTGTGTGTGTGTGTGTGTGTGTATATAATCTCACTCCCTACAGAACTTCAAGCATACTTTTCACAACTGTGGGACATACAGCATCCCAGAAGAGTTTGAAAAAAAAGATCTAAAACTCACCACTATATACATTGTCAAAAGCTGGAAAGATCTGGGTTCAAATCCTAATTAACTGTAGGACTTTGGGCAAACTACTGAAACCCTATGCATCAGGGTTTGGTCAAGAAAACAGAAACTGCTCAAAGTATTTCAAATAGAAAGAGATGTCATTCGGAGATTGAAGAGTTACAAAGCCATCAGGATGGCCGGTGAAACAAGGGTCAGGGAAACCATTGGTAGTGTTCAAAAATTCAGGAAGACTAGGAATCATAGAAAACTGCTAATTCACAGGCTGACATGAGGATTGTTGGTGTTTAGTCATTATTATCTGACTTTTCATGACCCCATGGACTGTAACCCACCAGGCTCCTTTGTCCATGGGATTTCCCAGGAAAGAATACCATTTACTTCTCCATGGGATCTTCCTGACCCAGGGACTGAACCCAAGTCACTTGCATTCCAGGTGAGTTCTTTACCGCTGAGCCACTTGCAAAGCTCTAAGCATACATCAAACCTCAAATCTGCCACATCAGTAGCCTATGGGCTTGAGCCTCTGCATCAGGAGGAACAGTGGCTTCTTCTATTCTTGCAAACACTCTTTGGCACAATGGAACATAGTACCTTGCTGTTAGGAACTGTGGAGAATATAATACCAGGCTTTCAGCCTCTACAATGCAGGGGAGGGAAGAGCAAGGGCAGGGGATGTTGCTAAACTACCTAGAGAAATTCTAGCTCATTCCCTATATTTCACCATCTTCAGATGTAAAAATACTATCAAGAATAAGTCAAAATAGTAGATGGAGCACCTGCTGAAATAATCTTTTGTATATCAAATATCCTAAAGTGAGAAAAAATATACATATGTGTAAATACACATGTTATTCAGATATAGGTATGGATGATATAGGTATAAATAAAGCATAATGGGATAGGAAAACAAATTGTGAAGAATCCTTAAAAGATAGAAAGCATATGGGATCAAATTGATAACAGCTGTGATAAGCATAGCTCAAACAAATTGAGGGCATTATCTCTATAAAGACTAAAAACAGAATCTAAATTGGATGAAAGAAAAAAGCAGAGAAGTAGTCCAGGAAATCATTCAGTTCAGTCGCTCAGTCACGTCCGACTCTTTGCGACCCCATGAATCGCAGCACGCCAGGCCTCTCTGTCCATCACCATCTCGGCAAATCAATTAAAAAATTGAATTTAGGAAATTAAAAACAAGTCCTTTTGCACTTGCAGTATATGACAGACCCAAGTTTTGGACAAGTTTTATTCATTTATATTACTGGCACAAGGTTGTTTTACATTACCACTTTAAAAATAATGTTTGTGCAATTTAATTAATTTTGATATAAATATTGCTGCATTGTTATCCAAGTTGTTTAATTTAATATCTAGTTATAGATTGTTTAAAAATAACTTTTCTGATTTTCTTTAAAATACATTTTTTGGCCTTAAAGGGTGATTATACAATTAAACAAAAACATCTTTTACCCACTTGAAAGCTTTAAGAGCTATTTTGAGGGGAAAGTTTAACAATTCAACTGAAAAGGAGTGTATACATTTATTGTTCTATGTCCCTTCTAAGTGGGCCACTCTTTTCAAAGTTTGGTAACTAGGCCATCAATCCATTCTCACCCCTTTTCTAGCTCTTTCCTTTTTATTAATGAAGAAACTGAAGACCAGTGTTAGTTTTTGACATGTGAATGGGCAGATGACCTCATCTCACCATGAAGATATTTTTCTTGAATATTTGAGTGCTTTCAAAATGCCAGGGAATGCTGAGGCTTTAAAACACAAAATCTTACTTAATCTACAAAATAATAAAGTGGATCCTGTTGTTATATTACATTCACAGACCAGAAAACTGAGATTAAGGAACATTAAATTATGTAATGTCACATTGTTAAAAGTGTCAAATTAGGATTTGACCGTTATCGAGTTTTCAAAGCTCATAGCTTATTTGTTGTGCCAGTGTTTCTAGGGGATCCTCAATAGTCTGAATCTTTGTCTCCCTCCAAAATTCAGATGCTGGAATTCTAACTCCCAAAGGTGATGATATTAATACGTGGTGCCTTGAGGAGATGAAGGTGGAAGTCATGAAGGTGGAACCCTCGTAAATGGAATTAGTGCCTTACAAAAGAGGCTCCGAAGAGCTCCCTACCTCTTTGGTCATGCAGTGGCACAATGAGAAGTCTGAAAGTTAAAGTTGGAAGACGGTCCCCCACCCAACCATTCTGAACTCAGACTCCCAGTCTACAGAACACTGAGGAATTAATTCCTATTGTGTATAAGTCACCCACTCCACAGTATTTTCTTATAGCAGGCTGAAATGACTGCAGCAGCCTCCATGTTCTTCTGGCATCCATGTTCTGTCTTTTTCTAGGCTTTTTCTAGGCAAGTCTAGTCTTTTTTTTTTTCCTTCATTTCGGTGAAAGTATATCCTGTAACTTAACTGGATGAGCACCTTCCAGCTGACTACTGGCAGATGATTACAGGACCCACATTTGCTCCAGTATTTACAAATAAGTGCACACCAAGTGAAGGCCAGATGAATTTGGAACATGCTGGTAGGTGAAGAGCTTCCAACAGTTTGCAGAGAAAACCTGGACAAGCTGAGTCATCTCAAGACAAATGTTGGTAGAGGCATGTCAGTTGTGAAGAAATCTGCCCAGTAGCTATATCTCATGAAATTTACCTTCCACCTCCACACATCTATAACTGATGGATTTCCAGGTCATTCAGGGTTCATGCAGGAAACATATGGTACAATCAAGGGGATAATGGAAGAGAATTCAATGAAGATACTGTTTACAAAGAGGCAGCCAAGGTTAAGGGAAATTTATGAGAGATGGAGTAGTGCTGCCAGGGTAAGTAATGAGAAATGTGGAGGGGTTCAGAAAGGAACTATTACTTCAACCTGGAGAGAGAGCGAGCTGTGACTTTAAAAATTTTTTTATTAAAATATAGTTGATTTGACCTTTATTAGTGGGATACAATCAGGGCTTGGAACCCACCACAAAAGGTACCAGAAGAATTAATATCCCATCCTCACTCTTATCTCTATATAGTACTATCTCCTACTGGTAATCTCCAACCCCTGACCTAACCAGAAGTCAAAGGACAAATAGCCCTCGATGTAATCCATATAGATCAGCCTCCCTAAGCAGCAATCCCTGCAGAATGAAGTTGCTGGGGTAAGGAGATACCCAGCATCATTACATTATCCAAAGATGTATTGCTTTGTCCTGATAACAATACCAAGATTGATGTTTCCTGGAAAGTTTATTTATTAATATCCATAATGTTGAGTGAGAACAAGGTTCTAAGGGCACATCTTTCTTTTTCCAATTGAAAGAAGGTAAGATTAAGTAAGAAATTTGGTAGAGTCATTTTAACAAAGAGTTTGATACTTTGTGTCTCGGTTAAGTTGAAAAAAAATCTCATTCACTTGCATTTCATCTTTTTTTTTACATGGAAAGTTAAGGGGCTGAATTAAAATTAGGAAATAGGCAAGCAAATAAAGTGTATCTTCCTGGTGAATTTTTTTTTAAGACTGAAAATTGCTATTGGGTGACAAAAGACTTCAAATGACTTCAGTTGGCTGCAATGATGAATCCAACTTAACGAAAGAGTCTTTTTTTTTTTTTTTTCAAAAATTAAGTTGTTCAAAAAGAACATAAGGAAAATCTACCTAAAAATAATTCTTTAGTAAAAGACCTGATGGCTTTGATAAATACGAAATTTGTTATGAGCTAAAAAAAGTGACAATTGATAGGAAATGCAATGAAATCTTAGGTCAAAGGAAGATAAAGAAACTGTAGGACAAGGGAATTAACAATTCCATGTGGTTTTGCCTAGATTAAATACTGCCTGGAGTGTTGATCTCCACTTAGAGGGGTATTGGTAAAATGATTCTCGTGACAAAGGATCTCAAATCTATGTTACAGAAACAGTTTAGAGACACTATGGGTACCAAACCTGTAGGAAATGTGAGGAACACTTGCTGTGGCAAACATCTGAAGATTAATGAAGAAGGAGTAGACTGTTGCATGTGGCTCCAGATGCAAACCTAGGAACAACAGGAGCTAAAGTGACAGGTGAAAAGATTAGGACTCAACACAAAGAAGTACTTAGCGAAAACCTCAAGATGTCCAGACAGAGAGCTTTGTCCCTTGAAAAGAGGATGAAGAGGAGAATGGATGTCAAGGATGTTGAAAGATTCTTACAGTGAAGACATGGTTGGATTGAATGATCTGAGGTTCTGTGATCTGTAATTGGATTTTTTTAAAAAGAGTATTTTGAAACGGACACCAAATGGAAATGGCTAGCATGGGATGAGGGAAGAAATTATGAAATTTTAGCTTTAAAAAAAGGAAGAGAACATTAACCCTGAGTGTCTCCAGTGGGGCATAAATAGAAAGAAATGGGGAACAGATGGAAAATGCCACACACACAGAGAACAAGGAAACATACATACTCTAAAGAATAGGGAAAGAAGGAAGATGTATATTGTATTTTTTGGAGGTTATTTTTCTGCAAATGAACTCAAGAGCATTATTTATAAAATTCACTTACATTATCACTTATCTTTTATACTTTCTGATATCAGAACTCCACAGAGAATGTGACACTTTTCCTACAGTTTTGATGCTAATATATGTGAAATAGCATTCAGAAGTAGAAAGAAAGCAGAATAAATTCTTTTGTCAATGTCTCAGAAACATTGCATGACTGTACTGAGAATTGTCAAAGACTTAACTGTGGCAGTTAGAAAGCACGATTTTGAGCAGAATGTTTCAGTTGTTCAGTATCTTTATCTCGCAAAATGTGGAACAGCTGTTGTATTATAAAACTTACTAAATAAGTGAAGCATTGCTCTTCCTCAGCATTTTTTGTGCCACTTTAAATTACAATGAATTCAGACGTTGTTCACCAAGAGTGAATTATCTTTTTTATACATATGATGGGCAACACTGATGTAGAATCCAATAACGGTTAACTTTCAAGAAAAATAAAAAGTACAGAATTTGATTCAAATCAGTCCCTAGAGTTGGAATTTTAAAGTATATCGTAAAAGCATGGGCTTTAAAGTTGGGTTTTTGTTGTGCTTTCATCTGTGAGGAAAACATGACCTAAGGATTAGCTTCTCTTTCCTGACCCTCAGAGTGAAAGTATCTCAACCGTTAGAACACTGAAGGATAAGCAAGAAGACAAGCCTTTGGGCTTCTGTGACAAGATTCTTTATCCATCCTTAAAATCCTATAAGGAAATGAGTAGGACAAATAAAAGGGTGAAAGACACAAGGTCCCACACCTCAGCAACCGAAAGTCAGCTGAAAATATAAGCTATCTCTTTCCATACTATCAGAATCTAGTTATCCCAGCCTGGGCGGGGGGGGCGGGGGGGCGGGGGGGGGGGACTCTTAAGAGTTAAAGACCATAGCGGAGGTCACTGAGGTCAAGTAACATGAAGTAGTACACGAATAAGTATCTTCATAGATAGATATGTGTGTGAAGATGAACCAGACATAGTCTCTCCCCTTGGCGGGGTTGGGGTGGAGGTTCAGGGCAGAGAACGTGAACTCTCATGCAAAGGTTTCAGCAGAGGTCTACGCATAGGATATGAAGCTCAGTGAAATGAGAATTCATGAAGGAAGACCAAAATAAGTAGTGCTCACTCAGCCTTGAATGACGAACCGAATCACATCCAATAGAAATAGTGGAAAAAGATGGAAGAGATTGGCAAAGCCAGGCATTAGAGCTTACAATGTCTGATAAACCAGCCCCTTAATGAGCACTCCTGAAAGCCTCCTGGTCTCTCCTACTATGTCTAATCACCTAATATCCCTGCATGGATGTTCTAGCAACACTGACTGAGTTTGAATATATTTATTTACAGAGGTGGTACCAGAAAGTTCTTTAGACCAGCTGAGTTAGCAGGGACCTGTTTCATCACTGAATGTTTAGTCATGGGGAGACAAGAATACTAAGATCTGAGTCACCACAGATGCTATTAATGTGTGTCTTAGGAATCCAGGCACAGAAAGAAGGCCACAGTCCTGCTGGGAATGCAGTAGGAGAGCAAATAATTAAATAAGTCAAAAGGATTCTAAGTGGGAGAGTTCAAAGTGTCAGAATAAAGAGCTGCATTGAAACAGCGAATAAAAAAGACAAATATTTCATCTGCATCGTTCCATCCAAACTTCTCAGGCTTTAGCCAACTGCCTCTGATGCACTCATTTCATCAAACAGGATATGTAAAGCCTTAGCAATCAATCAAATGAGTTGGCTGTAACAAGCAAGGCCAGATCTTAAATTGAAATGTTTTGTTCCTTCAAACTCATTGAGCTCCTAAGACTGCTGCCTACTGGAGATACTTTAGAAGTACAACTACTTATAGCTGTCTTATAACTCACCCAAAGGTTAGTACAGATGTGCTTTTTATTCATTTCCTAATAGAGTCTTCAAATACAGCACCTCAGATCATTTAGGGAGACAAAGCTACTGATCTATCACCAGGAGATCATGGAATTTAAGATGATTTCCCCCACAAAACTGTATTTATTGTAATTATTGTATAGATGAAGTCATCCTTATCACTAGGACCTTGATGTAGATTTCACCAGGTTAGTGGGGCATAGCTGTTTCTGCAGGTGAATGACCTGCAATCATGATTAATCACTGACTGCACACAACATTCCAGGCATTGTAATAAGTCCTTTATATGCATCATATCATTCTATCATCCCAGTACCCTTATGTGGTCTTGACAATGTTCTGTAGGGAAGGATACTGAGACTTAGACAGGTTAAGAACCCGTGATATCCCACAGTTGCTAAGCTGGAGCTTACATGGAGCTTACATTCTAACAGGGCAAGACAGACAACTATTGTGCAACATGAAATATCAGATGGCAATAGATGTTAAGGAGCTAAAAAGAGGCATGGGGTCAGAGGCATTTTTAATTTTTACAGAGCTGTCACTCAATATAAGACATGTGTATTGGGGTGCCTATGTCTTTGAATTATGGTTTTCTCAGGGTATATGCCTGGTTAGCAGTGGGATTTCTGGGTCATATGGTAGTTCTATTTTCAGTTCTTTTAAGGAACCTCCATACCATTCTCCACAGTGGTTGTATCAATCTACATTCCAACAGTGCAAAAGGGTTCCTTTTTCTCCACACCCTCTCCAGAATTTAGGGAATGTACATGTGGACACAGGGAAGAGGGGAGGGATGAATGGGAGACTGGGACTGACATACGTATACCAGGATGTATAAAACAGATAGCCAGTGGGAACCAACCTATAGTTCAGGAGCTCAGCTTGGCACCTTGTGGTGACCTGGAGGGGTGGGTGTGGGTGTGGGAGAGATGTCCAAGAGGGTGGGAAGATGTGTGTACATATAGCTGATTCGCTTCATTGGCAGCAGAAACACAACACTGCAAGATAACAGAGTAGTTAGGAGGCTACTGTAATTTATGAAATGATGGTAGCACAGACTCAGGTAGCAAATTAAGAAAGAGTAAAAATAAAATAAAAGACATGATAAGTAAAGGGACAAGCCTTATAGATATCTAGGGAATTGTCACTATAGGAAAAAGAAAACAAATGCAAAGACTCAGAGAGGGAAACAGCTGATGTGTTGAGACACAGTGGAGAACCCAGTGCAGCAGCTAGAGCAGAGAGTCTAAGAGGGGCTAGAAAGGGAGCTTGGAGTTGAAACAGGGCCCAGATAATGCAGGACCCTGTAAATCACAGAAACCAATTGGAAATCAATCCTGAATATTCACTGGAAAGACTGATGCTGAAGCTCCAATACTTTGGCCACCTGATGCAAAGAACTGACTCATTAGAAAAGACCCTGTTGCTGGGAAAGACTGAAGACAGGAAGAGAAGGGGATGAAAGGATGAGATGGTTGGAAGGCATCACTGACTTGATGAACTTGAGCAGGCTCTGGGAGTTGGTGATGGACAGGGAAGCCTGGAATGCTACAGTCCATGGGGTTGCAAAGAGTATTCAGAGAAACTGAACTGAATAACTAGGGAAGCCAACAGAGGTTTCTAAGCAAAGAAATAATACAGTCTGGCTTTGGTTATTATGTTAGAGATGGATAGGTTTCAATGAGGAAACAAAGTAGTTAAGAGCCTAATTTATGAAATTATGGTAATACTGACTCAGATGGCCATAGCAGAAGTGTGAGAATAGGTCACATTCTGAATATATTGTGAAGACAGAGGTGAAAAGATTAAATGGTAGTTCAGAGTTAAAGTGAAATGAGACAAGGGAGGTAAAGTTGACTTTAAGGTTGGACTGTACAATTTAGAGGGCAAATTTTCCATTTCCTGGCTTGAGGAAATGGGTGGGAGAATTGGAAATAGAAGTTTGATTCTGGACATGAGCCTCTCTAAGTGGAGAAGGATCAATTAGGCAGAAGCATATAGGAGTCTGGAATTTAGGTAAATGTACAGATCGAAGATACATACATTTGGGGATCATCTGTGTATAGGTAACGTATAAGGTCATGTAGCAGGATGAGAGCACTTTGAGAGTGACTATAGGTTAAGAAAACAGACCTGAGAACTGAGTCCTAAGATTGCACTAAGATGTTCATGACTATGTCCGTCTCTTCTGTACAACTCCCCGCTCCCCAAAGTGTACTCGTAACTTCTCCCCGCTCACTGGAAAATCTACATAGAATAGTTCCCAATTATAATTTGCCTGTGAGAATCAGTTGTGGAGACTGAACAGACACAGTCCATGAGTTCAGAGGACTAAAAGAGTTGACTGCTAGAAGACAAGAGTAAAGGTATTTTAAAAAGAGGAAATGCACCACTGTATCGGACACTGCTGATATACCGAGTAAGAAGAGGGTTAGGAAAATCTGATTGGGACACGTCCAGAGACAATGGGAAGAGAAGAATGAGAGAGTCAAAATGACTGCAGCAGATTTTATTTCCACTGAAAGTGAAAAGAATGAAAGTATTAGTTGCTCAATCATGTCCAGTTCTTTGCAACCCCACCTCCCAGTCTCCTCTGTCTGTGGAACTCTCCAGGCAAGAATACTGGAGTGGGGAGCATTCCCTTCTCCAGGGGATCTTCCCAACCCAGGTGTCCTGCATTACCAGCAGATTCTTTACTGTCTGAGCCACTAGGGAAACCCACCAGCAGCCTTTTAATGATGTCTTACCACTCAAAAAAAGAAACCCTCACTGGCATGCATCCCTGGATATGGTTCCAGGGATGTAGAAACATCTACATATGAAACATCTACAGATGAAAAACATCTGCATATGCCTGAATTCTGACTTATCTACACGCCCTCCACCTAGAGCACAAGCTTCGACTTTAAATAATGTCCTGCTTTCCTCTTATTCTTTGGCCATTAATTACTTGAACCCAATCGCTCCCTAACAGTAATCAAATCCCTCTGAGTCATTTATCTTACAAGAGTTGACCCTTTTGTGTATGTCAATTAATTCTATGTGTAACAGTGAAAAATTGCTTCATTCTGAGATGATGTACATTTCCATGTTACCCGCTGAACCTCTCAGTCTTGTCTGGTTAGACAATTATATTAACCAAACCACATTCATTTGTTGTAAATGAGGGCATATTTCTTTCTAGATTTTCATGGCAAGTTAACAATTCTTGACGAATGTATTTCTGGCAAGGCACAATTCAAAAGCCTAATTGAATGCCTAATACCATTTTGGTCTGTTAGACAGGTGATTCTTTTACTAGCAGTGAAATCTCTCCATAATGTCAAGTAGAATACACTGATTCTTTTTTTAAATAGTTTTATTCATCACCTCCCTCAAAATTTTCAAGCCTCTTGGGAATAGTAGAGAATTAATAACCAGGGCTACATCTCAATTATTAAGCACTGATGTTGTTTTGTAAAAGAGAAAATGGAGGCTCAAATTATATAGAGACTTGACAATAGGCAAGACTGTAGCTCTGGTAAGTTAGGAGTTACGGAAGCAGAGTTCTGAGTGTGTGACTTGGATCAATTTACTTCTTAACTATTAAATGGGTGCATAGAATAAGCTCAGAACGGTTATGAAAATAAACGAAATGCTAAGCTCTTCATATGGGGATTAGAACACAATAAGTACTCAATAAATGTTATTTATTCTTATGTAGCCAACCTAAGAGCAGAATCTGTTCACCAGACTTTTTCATTGATGATTTTTCTTCTGGGCCACGACAGCTTTCAAACATGACGCAGTAATAGAATTTGTGCCATGGCAACCAAATCATGACAGGGGGTGAAAATGGAAATAAGAATGTGGGGCAGTCGGTGCTCGAGCCAAAGATGACTTCATTTCAGCTGGAGGGACTTTTTACTCCAGGTCATTTCTTCTCCAACAGACCTGATCAGACCTCCACAAGGCAGATATCCTAATGAGGTGGGGGTCTCTGACAGGAGCACAGCTGCTGGAAAGGTGCTGAGCCTGTCAGCACTGACTGCGATGTTCCTCTTGGGTATAGAAGGCAACATGAACACATCAGCAGTGAGACAAAGTGAAGGGCAAGGAGAAGGGTGAGAGCTTAAAAGACTCATAACTTTCTTAATGGGGCCACTGGCCTTACCCTCTGGCCACTTTGCTAGCAAACCTTCCTCTGGGACTTCCCTGCAGAGATCCTCAGGCTTACTTTTGCAGAGCTTTGTACTGCCCTGGACTAAATTTAATTCACACAAAGCACATCCTTTGGGGTGGCATGCCAACCAGACTTGCAAGCCTTCACTGTAAATGCTTGTTTTAGCCGAGTTTTATTTATTTTTAGCTACTTCATCTCTCACTTTTTATATGGAAAGGAAGAAGAATCTGAACAAGGGAAGTGGTTTACAGGCGATTTCTTGACATAAATATAGAAGACATATTGCCTTTTATTCTCCAGTTATCACTGCAGGGTAATTCCTATTTGGGAACACACAGATGTTCCAGACTTAACTTTGATGAATCCTACACTGAGCTGGAAAAAGCAGAAAACCATATTCCCCAAACTTTTTTCCTTGATAAGCATGGAATCCTGCCCTAGTAGAGAGACATCACTGAGACATCCTACAGCATAAAAGGTATTTTGATTATTTTCCCCACTTTTTCTTTATGTTTTTAGAATAGTTTTAGATTTACAGAAAAATTGAGAAGATAATACAAATATTTCTTACACACCCCATCCCAGTTTCCTGTTAGGGACCATTTACAGTAGCAAGATTATGATGATTAAAGAGTCAGTACTGATACCTTATTATTAACAAAAGTTCATCCTTCTTTCATATTTCCTTAGCTTTTACATAATGTGCTTCTCATGTGGCAGGGTCTCATCCAGGACACGACGTTACATCTAATTGTCATGTCTCCATAGACTCTTCTCAGACGCGATAATTTCTCCTTGCCTTGACAGTATTAAGGAATATTGGTCAGGTGTTTTGTAGAATGACCCTTATCAGATATGCCCCATGTTTTTACCATGGCTTGACTGGGCTTATGAATTCAGAGACAGATCACAGAGGTAAGTGCCATTTTTATCATATCACGTCAATGGTATAAACTAGCAACACAATTTATCACTACTGATGTTGACTCTGATCACTTGGTTGAGTTAGTGTTTTCTCCTATGTAATGTTAATCTTTATTGCCTTTAGAAGTCACAATGTGCAGCTCACACTTGAGGAGTGTGGAGTTTCATTCCCTCTCTTTGAAGGCAGAGGATCTATATAAATTACTTGGAATTCTTCTATATGGGAAATGTTTTGATTAGTTAGCTTATTTCAGTATGGATCTTTAGAAATTTATTTTATACTTTAGATTATAGTGAAATATTTATTTCCTTTGCTTAAATTTTTTCTGGCCTTGGCCACTGGGAGCTCTTTCAGTTGTCACCTATAGTCCTTTGACCTACCTCCATCAATAAGGGGCTTTGTTTTGTGGGTACTTCCTGCCTTTGTGGCTATGCTGATGTCTCCAATGCTAATCCATTACCACAAGAATCATTTTAACCTCCTCACCTTGCTCATCTGTAAACTTCTACTCCAATAATGAGAAACCTGATTCCTACCATTTACTACCTTTATCAGTAAAGAACCTACCTACCAATGCAGTACACACAAGAGACTCAGATTCGATCCCTGGATCGGGAAGACCTCCTGAAGGAGGAAATCGCAACCCACTCCAGTATTCATGCCCGGAAACTCCCATGGACAGAGGATCTTGGCGAGCTACAATCCATGGGGCTGCAAAGACTCAAACACACCTGAAATGACTTAGCATGCACGCATGTGGCCAGTGTAACAAATTACCATAAATCTGGTGCTTTAAAACAGAAGAAATATATTCTCTCATGGAAGAAATTTTTAAAATTTTATTCTGGAGGCCCAAAGTCCAAAATCAGTTTCACTGAGCCAAAGTCAAGGTACTGACTTGACTTCATTCCCTTTGAAGACTCAAGGGGAAAAGCTCCTCCTTGTCTTTTTCAGCTTCAGTGCCTGTCAGCATGCTTTCACATCACTCCAACCCCTCCTCCATTTTCACATCGTTTGCTCTACTTCTATGGAATCTCCCTCTGCCTCTTTCTCACAAGGATCCTTTCGAGATGGCATTTTAGGGTCTACCTGGCTAATTCAGGGTAATTGATAATCTATTTTAGGATCTTTAACTTAATCACATCTGCAAGAGTTCTTCCAAATAACATTCACAGGTTCTAAGGACTAAGACCTGGTATCTTTGGCAGTTACTGTTCAGCCTACTATACTATTCTTTTACCTACTTTTCCATTCCAGGATAGACAGGTCAAAAATAAAGCTAGAGAGTAAAGGTGGAAAGGACAGATTTATTCAGTATTAACTACTGCACCCGGTGGCTTAGCAGGTAAAGAATCTGCCTGCAATGGATGAGACATGGGTGATTTGGGTTCAATCCCTGGGCCGGGAAAATCCCCTGGAGAAGGCAATGGCAACCCACTCCAGTATTCCTACCTGAGAAATACCATGGACAGAGAAGCCTGGCAGCCTGCAGTCCCAAGGGTCACAAAGAATCAGACATGACTGAGCAACTAAGCATGCAGCACCACTACTGCCATAGGGAAGAGACTCCAGCATGAAATGAATTCAAAATGCAATTTCCATAGAGGTTATCAGGCGGGCATGTTAACAGGAGAGTAAGAGACTGGTGGTGGGGGGTGAGGAGGAAGAGGGGGACAAGTAAGCCTCCAGCAGAGCCAGGAGAGTGGAAATTTACAGAAAGCAGAAAAACAGATTTGTCAATGTGATTAGACTATCTGGGCTTGCTAACTGACATTTGCTGAAGTCAGGCTCCTACCTTCCCACAGAGACTGGGAGACAGGGGCCCTATCTTCAGGTGTTTAATAGAACAAACAGTAAATTCTTTTAGCAGTCTTGACCTTTCCAAAGCACATGGGCATGTACAGGGGGCTGGAGTCTTCACCTGGGGATGCTGCCTCGAGCTGTGAGAAAGTATGCTAGCATTTGTTCAAGTCTCTTAGTGTGTGCCAGGAGCATTTGTGCTGTGTGTCTGCAGTTTTTGTAGGCCAAGGTTGAAAGCCAGGCAAGAAGAGGGCAGGGGAGCCAGACTTAAGTTTTATCAAGGAGATAGTCTTTGTCATATTTATAAAATGCCTTCACAAATGTTAACCTGTACTGCCATGGGAGACAACTCTATCAACTAGAGGACAGTTCTAACATACAGTTAATTTACCTTCCGTCTTACAGGCTCTATCATTTCCAAAGTTACTAGGACGGCCCTTTTTTCCCCTCTCACCACCTTTATTGTAGTTGCTTCATATATTTACAGCACTTAATTTATCCTGTCTCCATCTCCATTCCTTTCTGGGATTTTCTACCTCCTAAATGATTTTTGTTGATTTGAATATATTAAGGCCCATTCTTTTTGCTATAAAGTTGTATGAGTTTTGATACTTGTCAACCATTATGTGATTGTCAAATGATATATCACAGTAAAAAAGTGCCCTCCAGGACTTCCCTGGAGGTCCAGTGGTTAGGAATCCACCTACCAATGCAGGAGACATGGGTTCAGTCCCTGCTCCAGGAAGATTCCTCATGCTTCGGAGAAACTAAGCCCATGAACCAAAGCTACTGGGCCTGCATGTTCTACAGCCCCTGCTCCTCAACAAGAAAAGCCCACGCACCCCAGCGAGAGAGTAGCCTGGGCTTGCAACCACTAGAGAAAGCCTCTGTGCAGCGACAAAGACCCAGTGCAGCCAAAAATAATTTTTTTTAATGCCCTGTGATTCATCTATTTTACTCTCTCTTCCTCCTGCTAATTCTCAGATAACCATTGACAGCTTTGGCTTTTCCATAATGTCATATAATCGGAACCATGCAGAATGTAGCCTTTTCAGACTTTTTCACTTAGGGATATGGATTTAAGGTCCATCCATGTCTTTTTGAAACATTATAGCTCATGTCTTTTTTTTTATCACTGAATAAAATCCTATTGTGTGGGTGTACTACAGTTTGTTGGCACATCTATGGAAGGACATCTTGATTGCTTCAATTTTTGATGACTGTGAATAAAGCTGCTATAAACATTCATGTGCAGGTTTTTGAATGGACATAATTTTTCAAACCAGGAGCATGATTTTACTGGATTGTTTAGTAAGAACATGTTTAATTTTATATGAAATTGCCAAATGTCAGTGTGCCATTTTGCATTCTTAACAGCATTAAATGACAATTCCTCTTCCTTTGCATTTTCATTAGCAATTGGTACCATCAGGGTTTTGTTTTGGTTTTTGTGCTTTAGTCCTTTTAATAAGTGTGCAATGGTCTCTCATTATTGTTATACATTGAAATTCTCAATATTAAATGTAGTCAATGAAGCATCTTTTCATATGCCGTCTCTGTTTTTTTGGCTATGCAGTAGGTCCTTGTTGGTTATCCATTTTAAATATATCATTGTGTGCGTGTCAATCCCAAACTCCTTAACTATTCCACCTTTCCCCTCTGGTAACCATAAATTCATTCTCTAATTCTGTGAGTCTGTTTCTATTTTGTAAATAAATTCATTTGTATCATTTTTTTAAGATTCTGCATGTAAGTGATATCATATGATAATTCTCTTTCTGACTTACTTCACTCTGTATGAAAATCTCTAGGTCCATCCATGTTGCTGAAAATGGCATTATTTCTTTTTAGTTACTGAATAATATTCCATTGTATATGTGTATCACATCTTCTAGAATCAACATTATCAAAATGACTATACCACCCAAGGCAATATACAGATCCAATGCAATCCCTATCAAATTACCAATGGCACTTTTCATAAATCTAAAACAAACAAACAAAAATCTTAAAATTTATATTGAGACACAAAAGATCCCAAATAGCCAAAACAATCTTGAAAAAGAAAAACTGAGCTGGAGGAATCCAGGCTTTCTGACTTCAGACTAGACTACAAAGCTATAGTCATCAAAACAGTATGGTACTGGCACAAAAATAGAAATACAGACCAATGGAAGAAGACAGAAAAACCAGAAATAAACCCACATACATATAATCAATTAATCTATGACAAAAGTAGCAATACTATACAAAGGAGAAATGACATTCTCTTCAACAGATGTTGCTGGGAAAACTGAACAGCTACACGTAAAAAATGAAATTAGAACATTTTTTAACAGCATATACAAAACCAAACTCAAAATGGATTAAAGACCTAAATGTGAGACCAGACACTATAAAACTCTTGGAGGGAAATACAGGCAAAACACAGTCTCTGACATAAATTGCAGCAATATATTTTTTGATCCATCTCCCACAGTAATTGAAATAAAAACAAACATAAATGAGACCTAATTAAGCTCAAAAGCTATTGTGCAGCAAAGGAATCCATAAACAAACAAAAAGACAAACCACAGAGTGGGAGAAAATATTTGCAAATGATGTTACTGGCAAGGGATTAGTCTCCAAAATCTACAGACAGCTCATGCAGCTTAATGTCATCAAAACAAACAACCCAATCAAAAAATAGGCAGAAGACCTAAATAGACATTTCTCCGAAGAAGATATACAGATGGCCAAGAAGTACAAGAAAAGATGTTCAGTATCACTAATTATTAGAGAAGTGCAAATCGAAACTACAGTAACACCTCACTCCAGTCACAATGGCTTTCATCAAAAAAATCCATGAACAATAAATACTGGAGAGAGTGTGGAGATAAAGGAACCCTCCTACACTGTTAGTAGGAATGTAAATTCATACAGCCACTGTGGAGAACAGTATGGAGGTTCCTTTAAAAACTAAAACTAGAGCTACCATATGATCCCACAATCCTATTGCTGGACAAATATCCAGAGGAAAACATGATCCAAAAGGATACATGCACCCCAATGTTCATTGCAGCACTGTCTACAATACATGGAAGTATGTCAAGATATAGAAGTAGCCTAAATGTCCGTTAACAGAGGAATGAATAAAGATATTCATTGGATAAAATGGTTCATATATCTTAAGAGTCTGTGAGATTATTTTCCAATTTTTTATTGTTTCTTTTAAAGATTTATTTGTTATATTTTGGACATAAGGCCTTTATCAGATATGCATCTGAAAATATTTTATTCTAATCTGGGTTTGTGTTTCATTCTCATAACCTTGTCTTTCACAGAGCCAAAGTTTAATTTTAATGAAATCCAACTTTTTTCTTTCATAGATCATGCTTTTGGTATTGTATCTAAAAAGTCATCACCAAACCCAAAGTCCCCTAGATCTTCTGCTATGTTATTTTCTAGGAGTTTCATATTTTATATTTAGGTCTAAAACCATTTTGAGTTAATTTTTGTGAAAGATGTGAAGTCTGTGTCTAGATTCTTTTTATTTTTTTTTTCCTGCAAGTAGATGTGAAATTGTTCCAGTACTGTTGGTTAAAATGAATGTCTTTTCTCTCTTGAATTGCCTTTGTTCCTCTGTCAGAGATCATTTCACTATATTGTGTGAATCTATTTCTGACCTTTTATTCCGTCCATTGATCTTTATATCTTTTCTCCACCAATACCACACTATCTTAATTACTGTAGCTTTACAGTAAGTCTTAAAATTGGATAGTGTGAGTCCTCTGACTTCATTTTTCTTTTTAGTATTGTCTTGGCTATTTTAGATCTTTTGCCTTTCCATATAAACTTTTGAATTAGCTTTACAATATCTAAAGAATAACTTTCTAGGGCTTTGATTGGAATTGCATTGAATATGTAGTTCTAGCTGGGAAGAAAAGACACCTTAAAACTATTAAGTCTTCCAATCTATGAGCACAGAGTAACTCATTTATTTAGATTTTCTTTGTTTTCCTTCATCACAGTCTTATAATTTTCTGCATATAGATCTTGCACATATTTTGTTACACTTATCATTAAGTATCTTTGTTTTTACTGCAAATGGTATTTTTAAATTTCAAATCTAATTTTTCATTGCTGATATATAGGGAATTAATTAACTTCTGCATATCAACTTTATAACCTGTGACTTTGAATTCTCACTTATTATTTACAAGAGATTTTAGTTGATTCTTTGGGGTTTCTACACAGTCAATCATATCATCTGCAATTAGAGTTTTATTTGTCCCTTCCTGATAGGTATATCTTTTATTTCCTTCTTTTGTCTTATTGCATTAGCTAGCACTTGCAATGTATTGTTAAACAAAAGTGACAAGAGAAGGCATCATTTCTTGCTTTCTATTTCTTACCATCAACTGTTATGTCAGCTGCAGGTTTTTTTGCAGGTCATTTTCACTTTTTAAATTATGTGTTTTTGAAATTTATTTGACCTTGAGGCCCTTTGGTTGAAGTACACCTATTAATATGTCACTGAGCAATAGTGTTCCATGGAACACAGGAAAAACTGTATCATGGTAATAATTATTTGGGAGTAACAGATCAAATTTTCCCTCAGGAGAAAATAAAATAGATACTAGAGACAGATGAGAGAAAACGTTGAAATAGTTCTTCTATCTGGTTTCCAAGACAACTGGAGATGATACATAGAAATCTGGGGTTTTATGCTCGTGGTTTCTCAACATTCAGTTCAGTTCAGTTCAGTTGCTCAGTCGTGTCTGACTCTTTGCAACCCCATGAACCGCAGCACGCCAGGCCTCCCTGTCCATCACCAACTCCCAGAGGTCACTCAGACTCACTTCCATCGATTCAGTGATGCCATCCAGCCATCTCACCCTCTGTCGTCCCCTTCTCCTCCTGCCCCCAATCCCTCCCAGCAGCAGAGTCTTTTCCAATGAGTCAACTCTTCACATGAGGTGGCCAAAGTACTGGAGCTTCAGCTTTAGCATCATTCCTTCCAAAGAAATACCAGGGTTGATCTCCTTCAGAATGGACTGGTTGGATCTCCTTGCAGTCCAAGACACTCTCACGAGTCTTCTCCAACACCACAGTTCAAAAGCATCAATTCTTCAGTGCTCAGCCTTCTTCACAGTCCAACTCTCACATCCATACACGACCACAGGAAAAACCATAGCCTTGACTAGACGGACCTTAGTCTGCAAAGTAATGTCTCTGCTTTTGAATATGCTATCTAGGTTGGTCATAACTTTTCTTCCAAGGAGTAAGCATCTTTTAATTTCATGGCTGCAGTCATCATCTGCAGTGATTTTGGAGCCCCAAAATATAAAGTCTGACACTGTTTCCACTGTTTCCCATGAAGTGATGGGACCAGATGCCATGATCTTCATTTTCTGAATGTTGACCTTTAAGCCAACGTTTTCACTCTCCTCTTTCACTTTCATCAAGAGGCTTTTTAGTTCCTCTTCACTTTCTGCCATAAGGGTGGTGTCATCTGCATATCTTAGGTTATTGATATTTCTCCTGGCAATCTTGATTCTAGCCTGTGTTTCTTTCAGTCCAGCGTTTCTCATGATGTACTCTGCATAGAAGTTAAATAAGTAGGGTGACAATACACAGCCTTAACGTACTCTTTATGTCCACCTAAATCATTCATTCATTATAAAATGTTTGTTTTGTATTCTCAGATTAGTGGGTGTTATAAGACTACAAAGATGCATACAGCATAATTCTTACACGGGAGGTATGCAGTCCAGAACAATGGACTGGTTCAAAATTGGGAAAGAAGTACATCAAGGGTGTATATTGTCACCCTGCTTATTTAACTTAAATGCATGTGAAATGCCAGGCTGGATGAAGCACAAGCTGAAATCAAGATTGCCGGAAGAATATAAATAATCTTAGATATGCAGATGATACCACTCTAATGACAGAAAGCAAAGAGGAACTAAAGAGTTTCTTGATAAGAGTGAAAGAGGAGGGTAAAAATCCTGGCTTAAAACTCAGCATTCAAAAAACTAAGATCATGGCATCTGGTCCCATCACTTCATGGCAAATAGATGGGGAAAAAGTGCAAACAGTGACAGATTTTATTTTCTTGAGCTTCAAAATCACTGTAGAATGTGACTGCAGCCATTAAATTAAAAGACACTTGCTCCTTGGAAGAAAGGCTATGACAAACCTAGACAGTGTATTAAAAAGCTAAGACATCACTTTGCCAACAAAGGTCTATATAGTCAAAGCTATGGTTTTTCAGTAGTCATCTACGGAAGTGAGAGTTGGACCATAAAGAAGGCTAAGCACCGATGAACTGATGCTTTTAAATTGTGGTTCTTGAAAAGACTCTTGAGAGTCCCTTGGACAGCAAGGAGATCAGACCAGTCAATCCTAAAGGAAATCAACCCTGAATGTTCATTGAAAAGACTGATACTGAAGCTGAAGCTCCAATACTTTGGCAACCTGATGTGAACAGCCAACTCATTGAAGAAGACCCTGATGCTGGGGAGGATTGAAGAGAAAGAGGTGACAGAGGATAAGATGGTTGGATGGCATCAATGACTAAACAGACACGAATGTGTGGAAATTCCAGGAGATAGTGAAGGACAGGGGAACCTGGCATGCTTCAGTCTATGGGATCACAATGAGTTATACATGACTTAGTGACTGATCAACAATGACAATAAGCTACGTAATTTTCTTCTGTGAACTTACAGTTCATAATCTTTGCTGATTTCTCTTTGGAAGTTATTTATCCAGATATTCTAGATACTGACTAATCCTCTGATAAATAGGCTCCATTGATTTTTCCTAGTTGGTTCTTGCCTTTCTGGTTTGTTTATTTGTATGCTATGATGCACATAAGCTTTTAATTTTATATAGTCCAACTATTGTTTTCCTTTAATTTTCCTTTGTTTTCCCTTTGCTTAAGAAATACTTAATTTAGATTAAAGATATAATCCTATATTTTCATTTAAATCTGTTCAATTGAAATAGCAAGAGAGTTCCAGAAAAGCATCTATTTCTGCTTTATTGACTATGCCAAAGCCTTTGATGGTGTGCATCACAAGAAACTGTGGACAATTCTGAAAGAGATGGGAATACCAGACCCCCCGACCTGCCTCTTGAGAAACCTATATGCAGGTCAGGAAGCAACAGTTAGAACTGGACATGGAACAACAGACTGGTTCCAAATAGGAAAAGGAATACATCAAGGCTGTATATTGTTGCCCTACTTATTTAACGTCTATGCAGAGCACATCATGAGAAACGCTGGGCTGAAGAAACACAAGCTGGAATCAAGCTGGGAGAAATATCAATAACCTCAGATATGCAGAAGACACCACCCTTATGGCAGAAAGTGAAGAGGAACTAAAAAGCCTCTTGATGAAAGTGAAAGAGGAGAGTAAAAAAGTTGGCTTAAAGCTCAACATTCAGAAAATGAAGATCATGGCATCTGGTCCCATCACTTCATGGGAAATAGATGTTGGGGCTCAAAAATCACTGCAGATGGTGACTGCAGCCATGAAAAAAAGACACTTACTCCTTGGAAGAAAAGTTATGACTAACTAGATAGCATATTCAAAAGCAGAGACATTACTGTGCCAACTAAGGTCCATCTAGTCAAGGCTATGGTTTTTCCTGTGGTCATGTATGGATGTGAGAGTTGGACTGTGAAGAAAGCTGAGCACCAAAGAATTGATGCTTTTGAACTGTGGTGTTGGAGAAGACTCTTGAGAGTCCCTTGGACTGCAAGAAGGTCCAACCAGTCCATCCTAAAGGAGATCAGTCTTGGGTGTTCATTGGAAGGACTGATGCTGAAGCTGAAGCTCCAATACTTTGGCCACCTCATGGGAAGAGTTGACTCATTGGAAAAGACCCGGATGCTGGGAGGGATTGGGGGGCAGGAGGAGAAGGGGATGACAGAGGATGAGATAGCTGGATGGCATCACCGACTCAATGGACGTGAGTTCGAGTGAACTTAGGGAGTTGGTGATGGACAGGGAGGCCTGGCGTGCTGAGATTCATGGGGTCGCAAAGAGTTGGACATGACTGAGCTACTGAACTGAACTGAATGTTACTTTTACCATTATATTTTATTTCACCTAGAATCGATTTTTTTTGTATGGCTTATGTTGAGATATGATCATATTTCTTATTTTCTTAGTTGTGCCAACTGATTTACCAGAAAAACTATGCATATATCAGTTTTCCCTATGTGTGTTTATTTTGGAGCTCTTTTTATGTTCAATGAACCAATTTCTATTCTTATAACACCACTGGCCTAAATCATGATATTTTACTCATTAAAGTCTTACTCTCTGGGAAGAGCAGTTGGCTCACCAATGTCTCCTTTTCTACAAATTTTCTTAGCAACTCTTGGCCCTTTTCTTATGAATATTTTGTTAAACTAAGTTGACAAAGACTTGAAGGTTTTAAAATTTTCTTGTTTGGGAATTGTATATAACTTGCAGATTAATCTTGAAAGAACTAGAATATTAATGATATTAAATCATATTACCTTATTATCTTGTTCTCACATTTCATTTTTGAAGATTCATTCACAGATATGTTATATATTGTACATATAGTATTTAGTTAAGTTTTTGCTTTTGGTAATAGGAAACTAATTTACATTTGTTTATTGATCTATGTTGAGCTCTCTTCTTAATTCTAAACTTTGTATATACTCTTGGATTTTCTATAGAGATAACCATGTGTGCCGGCTGAGTCACTTCAGAAATGTTAGACTCTTTGTGACCCTGTAGACTGTAGCTCACCAGGCTTCTCAATCATATTCAATTACAAACAACACTCTTTCTTCCTTTCCATCTTTCTTCTCATTATTTTGTTTCCTTTTTCTTACTGTACTGGTAAGACCCCCATTATAATGCTGAATAGAAGTTAAATAATGAGAATTTTCATTTTCACTTGATTTTAAAGAAAATATTCTAAATTTTTGTTATTAAATATGGGGTTTCCTGTAAGATTTTGGTATCTGCCATTAATCAGGTTAAGAAAAGTCTATTTCTAGTTTTAAGTTTTTCTTTTCCATTAATTAGAGGGTGCTGAATTTTATTAAACATCTGTCTACATTTACCTTGACAAAGTAAATTATTTTAATATTTTCTAAAGTTAAACCAAACTGGCAATCTTGTTAAAAGCCTAGTTTACTCACAGTATATTATCAGTTTGTATTATTGCACAGTAATGCTAAATTGACAAACTGTCCTAAAACTCAGTGACTTGCAGCAGCAGTCATTCACACTCATGAATCATTGGTCATCTGGGGTGCATGGAGTGGCAAAGAAAGCTCTGATTCATCCGTGGTACCTGGAACACCTGCTAACCCGTTTGTGCAGTTGTGCTCATGTCTGTAGGTCAGCAGATTCTAAGGGGTGCTGAGCTGGCAGCTTTACCAAGTGCCAGGGTGTAAGTTAACCAACTAGCTCTGCTCCACACAACTCATCCTCCTTAGGTCATAGGTTAGCCCTTGCATGTTGTTCCCAAGAAGATGGTAAAGAAGCAAAAAACAGCTTTATTACAAGCTCATTGCAAACTCTTGCATATCAACTTTTCCCATCAACCAAAAAATAGCACATTGTAAAAAAGCAATGTTCATCGCAGCACTGTTTATAATAGCCAGGACATGGAAGCAACCTAGATGTCCATCAGCAGATGAATGGATAAGAAAGCTGTGGTACATATACACAATGGAGTATTACTCAGACATTAAATAGAATATATTTGAATCAGTTCTAATGAGGTGGATAAAACTGGAGCCTATTATACAGAGTGAAGTAAGCCAGAAAGAAAAACACCAATACAGTATACTAATGCATATATATGGAATTCAGAAAGATGGTAACGATAACCCTGAATGTGAGACAGCAAAAGAGACACAGATGTATAGAACAGTCTTTTGGACTCTATGGGAGAGGGAGAAGGTGGGATGATTTGGGAGAATGGCATTGAAACATGTATAATATCATATATGAAATGAATTGCCAGTCCAGGCTCAATGCATGATACTGGATGTTTGGGGCTGGTGCACTGGGATGACCCAGAGGGATGGTACGGGGAGGGAGAAAGGAGGGGGGTTCAGGATGGGGAACACATGTATACCTGTGGTGGATTCATGTTGATGTATGGAAAAACCAATACAATATTGTAAAGTAATTAACCTCCAATTAAAATAAATAAATTTATATTAAAAAAGGAAAAAAAAACTCAAGTTAAATTGTAGGGATGTGTGCTCTACCTTTTGCAGGAGGAATCACACAGTTACGTGGTAAAAGGTATGGATATCATTAACACTGAAAAATTTGGTCCATTAATGCACTCTGCCACAATGTGTTATTCTGATACACTGCCTGGCTTTGCAAAATGCAAAGATTTTATTAAGTACATGATTTTAGAATTGTTCTTTAGTGAATTTGCTATAGAATAAAGTTCAAATTACATTATCTTTCTTCTCTTATATAAAATATGAAAAACTTAGGTAGTGCCATTATATCCATATATCTAGGACATGAATTACCCCAGAGATTTCCCTAAGGAGTAAAACTAACTACTTTCCTAATTCTACTAATTCCTATATTTTCTGGAAAAAATTTTTCTATGCCTCAGGAACCAATTTTGGTTGAAAAGTCTCAAGAATTTCTTTATACATTCAAAAAAAAAAAAGATGTCACTATGGTTAATGTAAGTCCAAATCAGTTCAAGTTCAGTCAAGAAAACAGGGTCTTTTGCTACAGAAATAAGGGGTTTAACACAGGAACTGGGAGAAATATGAGTGTTACTATTGGGCAACATTTCCTGCAAGGACAGTTCCCACCTTTAAGACATGTTGATTTACCTGATTATTTCACAAAATGGGCTCATTCCAAACACAAGATACATTAACAATAGCAACAAAGAACGTGAAATACATAGAAATGAACCTAATAATGAATGCAGAAAATCTTTCAGAGAAAAGAGTTTAATTCTATTAAAGGATATGAAAGAAAACTTGAGTAAATTGAGTAATATACAATGTTTATGCATGGGCTAATTAATATGGATTGAGATCAGTTATCTCCCAAATTAGTCTGCAAATTCAACACAATAGCAATAGAACATATAGCTAGAGGCATTAAACTCATTCTAAAGTTCATATGGAAGAAAAATCAAAGTCAACTTTGAAAAAGAAGAAGAAAGACTAACCCTACAAGAAATTAACATATTACTTAAGTCATAGTAATTAGACAAGAAGACTAAAGAACACAATAAAAGAAACAGAAATAGACCCTTGCACATATGAAAACTGATATACGATAAAGATGGTACCACAAAGCAATGAGGAAGAGATCGTAGAAAGCTTTGTGAATCTATTGAGTTTCATAAGTGAAAAATAGTAATTTGGGGCTCAGTTAAGAATGTACTTATCTGCTTAGTTGATTTTCTGCAACTAAAAGGACTTTTTAACTTGCTCAACTACTTTTTCAGAAAGTGCCTGTTTGGGAGGTGCATTTGCCCCCACTTGGAGCAACAGGTCAATGCCTGACAAAAGGAACCCACAGAAAGCTCCAGACTATAACATGGGTGCATAAGGGTCAGAGAACTAAAAGGAAACGGAGAAGTAAAAAGGATTTCCTAAAGAATATTATAAAATAATGGGCAGAGAGAAGACTAGAAGAAGATATTTACAACTACTGAAACTGATAAGGAATAATACTTCGATTCTAAAAATGATCTCTCAACAATAAAGAAAAAGACAAGAAGTACAGTAGAAAACTAGAGAAAGATCAACATGTCCAAGAGACATGTTCAAAGTCAAGACTAATAGGAAAAATGCTAATTTTTCTAAAAAAGCGACAATGAAAAATTAATGAGCACCCATCAGAATGCAAGAATTAAGAATATGGATAATATCTAATGTTGGAAAGTTGTGAACCTGAACACTCATACACTGCAAGTAAGAACAATAATTAATTGATCCAGCCATGCCAGAAAGCAGTATGGTAGTGTGCAGGAAAATTGAGTATTTCTATGTTTTATGACTCAGTGATGCACTCCTGGAGATTTTATTAATAAAACGACTCAGCTGTATATCATAGAATTTTAGATGCATGTACAATAGCGCTGACCAACCTTTAACACATTTTCAAAGTGAGCAAACTATTAGAATGGGATACATAATGTAATGCCACTTATGTAAATTAAAAATAAACATGCACAAATCAAAACCATAAATCTTACGAGGATATGTATTAAAACACATAAACATATATACTTAAATATATGTAATATAGTTTAGAACGCAAAGCGAATCTGTTAGAAGGGGAAAATTAAATACGTAAGGGCAAAGCCTTATGTGAATCAATTATCACTGTGTAATATATACTCAGGAGTATGATGAGTTCCACTTCCTGCCTGAGTTGTGGTAGTTAAAAGAAAAAGAGAAAAATAAAAGTGCTGACTTATTTGTTAACCACAAGGGCTCTCTGGAATATATCACATAGTTACAAAAATCTTCTGATGCAAGATTAAAGATGAGAATGGGAGACGCTGAATCTATACTAATAAACTTTCTGGCTTTTGGATATGTATTTACAATAGATCAAGATTTCAGAGAATTAATTCCTCCCATATTTGAGGTTTTAGGCTGTTTCAATCCAGCTGCAGTACTTTATAACAGGGCACAAGCAAAGATGGATTTAGTCATCCAACCTCACTGAACAGTACTGCTTAGCAGAGTTCAGTGGAGATCGTCCCTTCTGAGGTACAACAGAGATTATGCATCCCCACATGGATGAAGTTATCTAGTAAGACACAACTGATAGGTTCCTTTTCCATTCACATGCTTGGTCACATCCTGATAACACGTGTAAGTTTTCAGCTATTGTACCCATTAGCTGACATGACTGATTGCTGAAGACCTGGGTACTGCAATTAATCAATGGTACCACCTTAACTACTAACTTCTCCATAACAGTTTCTCTGCCTCACTTCTGACAGGAAAAACACAGGCAGGAAAACGGCAGAAATTCATCTTAAGCTAGACTGACAAATTTGAATTGGCTTTAACGTTTTCATTTTGAATTAAGAGGGCTCCTTCAATAATCACTACTCAAACTAAATGGAGAAGGCAAAGGCAACCCACTCCAGGATTCTTACCTGGAGAATTTAATGGACACAGGAGCCTGGCAGGCTACAGTCCATGGGGTCGCAAAGAGTTGGACACAACTGACTGACTATCACTTAGTTACTCACTGCAAGTAAGAACAATAATTAATTGATCCAGCCATGCCAGAAAGCAGAATGGTAGTGTCCAGTAAAATAGAGTATTTCTACACTTCAAAGGAAAATAATATGGGTACACCAAGAAAAAGAATCATGAAAGTCCTATTCTATTACTCACCTGTCAGAAGACACCTGGAATAAACTTGTTTAATTCTTTTTTTTTTTTTTTTTTTAGAAGGGCTTATTTATACAAACTGATTTCTATACAAAGAAAAATGGACGTGATCTTATTAAGCCTGGAAGTCACATCAAATCAGGTGCTAAGGGTGTTGGTACCAGAGAAAAAACTCCTAATATTAGAAGGAGAGCACTTTTAAAATGCAAGTGGTTGAGTTGTGTCCCATTAGGGTCTCCAAAGTTCTGTCATGCTTATAAATCTCACAAGTTCTCAAATGGCAAAGGGTCTGTTTCTGTGTGTATGATAGATTACAAGAAGAATTAAGTATCAGATATTTCACTAAATGACAGGTGATGAACCCCTCCATCCATGACTTTCAGTGCATCTGTGAAAATGTTTTTAACATATGAAAGGAAAATGAAGATGCTCCCTTGTTAAATGATACATGTGCTGGATTTTCAAATGAGCACTTCTTCTTGATCCCAGATAAAATAAAAGTTTCCCACATCATTCTAGATCATGTTATTGCTACCTTGACTGCTGGACACATCAGTCATCACATGACTGAGATTTTAATATCTGCAAAAACCCAAGAGCATTATCTTAGAATGAGTCACCATTTCCTATGACAGAAGCTACCAGCAAAGGTCCCAATCAGAAGTGGGGCTTTCAAAGCAGAAACAACAGTTCGAACAATGCACAGTGCATTTCTATGATTGTTTTCCCATCTTTTTTCAAAACTATCTGAGGGACTGGTTGACTGTGCTAAAGCCTTTGACTGTGTGGATCACAACAAACTGTGGAATATTCTTAAAGAGATGGGAATCCTATATCACTTTACCTGCCTCCTGAGAAACCTGTATGCAGGACAAGAAGCAACAGTTAGAACCAGACATGGAAAAATGAACTGGTTCAAAATTGGGAAAACAATACCTCAAGGCTGTATAGTCACCCTGCTTATTTAACTTATACGCAGAGTACATCTTACGAAATGCTGGGCTTGATGAATCACAAGTTGGAATCAAGACTGCCAGGAGAAATATCAACACCTCAGATATGCAAATGACACTACTCTTATAGCAGAAAGTGAAGAGGAACTAAAGAGCCTCTTGATGAAGGCAAAAGAAGACAGTGAAAAAGCTGGCTTAAAACTCAGCATTCAAAAAACCAACATCATGGCATCCAGTCCCATCACTTCATTGCAAACAGACAGGGAAAAAGGGGAAACAGGGTCAGGTTTCATTTTCTTGGGCTCCAAAATCACTGCAGACAGTGACTCTAGCCACAAAACTAAAAGACACTTGCTCCTTTGAAGAAAAGCTATGACAAACCTAGACAATGTATTAGAAACAGAGACATCACTTTGCCAACAAAAGTCCATATAGTCAAAACTATGGTTTTTCCGGTAGTGATGTATGGATGTGAGTTGCACCATAAGGAAGGCTGAGAACTGAAGAACTGATGCTTTGAACTACGGTGCTGGAGAAGATTCTTGAGAGTTCCTTGGACAGCAAGGAGATCAAACCAGTCAATCCTAAAGAAAATCAACCCTGAATATTCATTGAAAGGACTAGTGTTGAAGCTAAATCTCCATAATTTCAACCATCTGATGTGAAGGGTTGACTGATTAGAAAAGACTCTGATGCTGGGAAAGATTGAGGGCAGAAGGGGGTGACAGAGGATGAGATGGTTGGATGGCATCACTGACTCAATTGACATGAGTTTGAGAAAACTCAGGGAGATAGTGAAGGACAGGGAAGCCTGGCGTGCTCCTGATCATGGGGTCACAACAACTTGGACATGACCGAGTGGCTGAACAACAATAACAGCAACTCTTGACTCTAGTATCAAAACCATAAAGGCACCTATAAGCCTGATGGAAAAACTACTGGGCTTTTTTAAGCTAGTTTATTCAGTAGCACCATCAAGATTGAGAACTGAGTTTTATGATAGTGACAGAACCACAGAGAGCCAAGAGAAGCACTGTTTCGTGATTTGTCAAGAAGAGGTCACTCTGAAAAGTGAAGCTTCTATGCACAGCCATTACCGAAGACAGTCTGGGGGAATTTTCCAAACCAGGAGGGAGAGCACGGCCCAGACCTTGTTAACTCAGAGCCCAGTGGGACTCATGGGTCTAGCCTGCAGGGCCTTCCCATCTCCGCCAAGCTATTTTCAGGGATCAGCCTTTATCTTGGCACCTCTCTAAATATATTTCATTCACTGTCAGGATTGAAAGCATTCAGTTTGTCAGCTCTTATGGACAACCAACCAAGGAGGCAGTTGCCAGCTTCCTTATATGTGTCAGGCAACAATTCAAAAGAGCTTCTTATTTCTAAACTATCTGCATGGCTTGCAGGATCCCTTACCTCCTTCAGGTCTTGATTCCTCAGTAAATTTCTCAATCAGGCCTTCTTTGTCCACCCTATTTTTAAAATGCGTGCATGTACTAACACTGCAACATTTCCTAAACTTCCTGCTTTCACTTTCTTCAAGCATTCATCAGCATTTAATACACTATGTAATTTACAAACACATTTGTTTATGATATGTCTCATTACCCATTAGAATATAAAATCCATGTTGTCGTTTTGTTCAGTTGTTCTGTTTGACTGTGACCCCATGGACTGCAGCATGCCAGGCTCCTCTGTCCTCCACCATCTTCCAGAGTTTGCTCAAATTCATGCCCACTGATTAGTGACGCTATCTAACCATCTCATCCTCTCCTTCCCCTGCTCGTTTTTAAATCTTCATGTATAAAACTCATGAAGTGATTTTTGTATTTTGATTATTCCTCTGTTCCAAGTACCCAAACTGTGCCCAGCATTTAGATCTTAAAAAAATGTTATTGACTTAATAAAATGAGAACACATTATAAAGGTATTTAGCACAACTCCAACACTCAAAATTCTCAATAAATATTAGTGTTAATATATTTTAATCATAATGTTAATATCATTTTAATATTTACAACTATGTTCAGCCTCCCAGCTTTCCAAGGGCATCAAAACATGTTCTAAGTGTTGGAAGAAGCAGGAAAGTTTTTTCATCTCTTTATCATTAACTTTAGCACTGCTTGTGTTCAGTTGGCCAGAAATACCATAAAGCTCTGCAATTCCACAGGCTACAAATTAGCTGTACCTGCCCAGACTACCATCCACACAAGGACATACCTGGAAATAAGACACATGATATTCTTCCTATTTTTCCTGCTTTGTTAAAAAAAAAAAAAAAGCCATGTTCAAATGCCATCAGCATCTCCAAAAATCCTTTCTGACTACTCATTTCTCTACCTCCCCTCAGCAACATGACTCTCCTGCATCCCTGTTACACTCTGGTGCCTTCTATGAGTTACTTCTATTAGGTAATCTGTTTTATCAGGTAAACCTGTTTCTCTAAATGTGGTCATAGAGAACCTAGGATATACCTCCAAAATAGGCACTTTCTGAAGCAGCAATTGAGTAAGAGCTTTCAAAAGCCTTTTAGTAGCAGAAAATTAAGTAAGCAGGTAGGTTCTTAATTGAGCCAAAGTTTTTAATCCAATATATTCATATAACTTTCCAGAATCAATTTCCCTTCATAAAGTACTTTCATGGAAATTGTAAACAAGATCAAACTTAAACATATTCCTTAATACCAGTCTTCCTAAGTCAAAATCTAAGTACATCAATTATTTTCAGGCACTCCAGAACTCAGAGCTATAGACCTTCAAACTTATTATTAATGATATCAGAGTGCAATGAACACATAGACCATGGTGTTCCTTGCATGCTCACATTCCTGTAATACAATTTTGAAAATATAAAATGTTAGATTCAGAGATAAACTATGCTAAATTTTGCACAGGAAGAAGTCAAGACCATGCCCAGTGTCAGAGCTAGCTAGAAGCAAAGTGGAGGCTAGAAATTGGGACTTCAGCTTCATGCCTGCAGTTCTCAGTCACCACCTAGCCCCACTCAGGCCTCAGGTACTGGCCTCATGGTGAGTCCTGAATATTGAGTACTGCGATTGCAAAAGGATGTCTGAGGTAACATAGGTTGCAATGAGCTCAACAGTTTAATTCAACTTGTTCAAAGAGCTAAAATGAATTTCCACTCTACACATGATCAGAGGGTGAGGATCATGGATAAGAGAGGACATTTTGGATTTAGCTGAAAGCTCTTCAGAAATCCGAAGACCTGCAGTATGACTCAGAACATTATGAGTCATAGTAAAGGAATTGTCCTCTTTTGATTATGCAAGAGAGCAGGACTCAAGCCACTTCACATCTGATAATAAAGCATCTGTTCAGATCAAGGGAGAATGAACCTGTACTAGACTGATTTTTATCATGGTAGAGTTACAAATAAATCCATAGAACCTGATATACAACTCTCATTACATCAGTCTACTGGCTCATGATACAGAAATATTTTAAATTAAAAATTGTTATTACATACTACACTGCTACTTCATAATAGAGAGTTGCCTGGTATCTAATAGCAATTTGAAAGGGCCTTGAGACTTTCGCCAGCAAGGTCGTCATCCAGAATCTATATACAAGCAATAATAATTTCACACACTCTCCCACAAGAGCTCTTAAAGACAGTCTCTCCTCTACTTGACTTGTAAGAAGCAGAACAAGTATGGCTTTCCTAGCCCAGGGAAAAGTGAATGCCAAGCAGGAATTCAGAACCACAGCACAAATGAGTTTCAGCAGCACATATAATTACTATCCAGTTTTAGGTGCGAATGAATTTTTTTCTTCTATATAATTCTCTAAGTTCAAGGCTTCTGGAAGTATTAGTTTCCTATAAAAATAATCACTTAAGAAGTTGAAAATAATTGGAAGGATTACTTTTATATGTGATTAAGAAACACAAGGGTCTGTGATCATGCAACTTTGCCACTTATTACCTGAGAAATCTTAAGCAAGTTTCTTAACCTCTCCCAGGCTGTAATTTTCTCGCTTAAAATCCAGGATGCCTTCCTTCTGAGGTACTGTGAGGATTAAAGCATGTAATGCACGCAAAGGGCTTAGCACATCTCCAGGTATTAGTATGCAAGATTACCATCACTATTATTATGGAAGGTATAGATAAACAAATGCTAATAGAAATATAAGCAATGCCCCATGAAAGCAATTTATTCTGCCTAGTGATTAGACCTCTGGCTCTGAGCTACACACGACCTTTACAAAAGTAGCACAAATAGAACATATTTCCTAAAGTATGTTTAGAACCTTTGCAGAGCAATAGTCACGAGGTCAGTATTAGTCCAGATCAAAGGGCAAGAAGTAGCCTTTTGTCTGAAACTGCCATGTCTATGACTGGCAGAAGAGAAAGACAAATCTATTATCTGCATTGCTTTAAAAATTGTTTTTTCTAAGGAAAGGAAATCACAAGGAAACCCTGTTTACCTCATAGTGAAATTTGGCTTACACTAAATCTGAATTATACTGAGGATAAGAACCTTCCGGCAACACTAAATGGTCTATCTCTCTTTTTTATTTGTACAATATTGTGTTAATTTCTGTTATACAACAAAGTGGCTCAGTTATCCATATATACATTATTATATTCTTTTCCATTATGGTTTATCACAGGATATTAAATATAAGTCCCTATGCTATCCAGTAAGACTTTGTTATTTATCCATTCTATATATGATAATTTGCATCTAATAACCCCAAACTCCCACTCCATCCCTCCTCCACTTCCCCAACCCCTTAGCAGCCTAATGTCTGATCTCTGTTTTATATGGTCTCTCTTTTAAATTAACTTTTAAAATTGGCATATAATTGCCTTACAGCGTTGTGTTAGTTTCTGCTGTACAACAAAGTGAATCAGCTATATGCATGCATAAACCCCCGCCCTCCCGAGCCCCTCCCATCCCCCCGCCCCGCCCCACCAGGCCATCCCAGAGCACTGGGCTGAGCTCTCTGTGCTATAGTTTCCAGCAGCCCTTTATTTTGTACATGACAGTCCACATGTGCTAATGCTGCTCTCTCAATTCATCCCACTCTCTCCTTCCCCTGCTGTGGCCACAAGCCCGTTTTCCACATCTGCATCTTCTCTGCTCCAGCACTGAAAATACGGTGATTAAATGGCCTCTTGAAGAAGAGCCCTCACCTGTAAGTTTCCGTGGATCCTGTCTTTAGTTTCATTAGGTTGCTATAACTGTATACCACAGCCCACGAGACTTAAACAACGTGCCTCTATTTCTCATGGTTTTAGAGTCTGACAAGCCCCAGATCCAGCTGCTGACAGATTCAGTTCCTGGTGAGGGCCCACTGCCAGATTGCAGACAGTCGTCTTCTCACTGTATAGGAAGATCTGGCCTCTCTTCTCAGAATGGGTGCTCTACTCACATGACTTCATCTAAACCTAATCAACCTCCCAAAGGCCCCATCCCGTAATAGGGAGTTAGAGCTTCAACATACGAATTTTGAGAAGGACACAAATTTAGCTCATAACAGACCACATAGCTACATATTGCTCCATCACGTTTTTATTGAAGTAGAATTGATTTACATTATATTAGTTTCAAGTGTACAACACAGTGATTTAATATTTTAAAAGATTATACTCCATTTAAAGATACTATAAAATACTGGCTATATTCACTGTGTTGTAAAATGTATCTTTGCAGCTTCTTTATTTTATACCTAATAGTTTGTATCAATCTCATGGACAGAGGAGGCTGGTAGGCTGCAGTCCATGGGGTAGCGAAGAGCCAGGCATGACTGAGCGACTTCACTTTCACTTTTCACTTTCACGCATTGGAGAAGGAAATGGCAACCCACTCCAGTGTTCTTCCCTGGAGAATCCCAGGGATGGGGGAGCCTGGTGGGCTGCCATCTCTGGGGTCGTGCGGAGTCGGACACGACTGAAGCGACTTAGCAGCAGCAGCAGCATACTCCCCTACCACTGTGTGTCTCTGCTTCCTTCCCTCTCCCCACTAGTAACCACTAGTTTGTTCTCTGTATCTGTGAGTTATATCCACAGCTTCATTTTTGTTATATCCACTACTTTGTTTTATTTTTTAGATTCCACATATTAGTGATATCATTCAGTATTTATCTGTCTCTGTCTCACTTATTTCACTTAGCATAATGCCCTCCAAATCCATCCATGTTGCTACAGGTGGCATAATTTCCTTCTTATGACTGAGTTTTTGTGTCTTTTTTATCCATTTACTTATTAATGGATACCCAGGTGGCTTCCATATCTTGGCTACCATAAACAGTGTCATTATGGACATCGAGGTGCACATCTCTTTTGTATTAGTGTTTTCATTTTCTTTCAATAAATACTCAGAAGTGGAATTGCTGGATCATATGGCAGTTTTACTTTCAGTATTTTGAGAAACGTCTATACTATTTTCCATAGTGGGTGCTTATTGAAGAGATATGTTTTATCCAGTGTATATTCTTGCCTCCTTTATCATAGATTAATTGATCAAAATTGTGTGGACTTACATTTGGGCTCTCTACGCTATTCCAATGACCTCTGTGTCTGTTCTTGCCAGTGTTAAACTGTAGTAGAGTCAATTCTCTTTGATCTTTAACTTTTGCCATTTTTAATTTTGATATGTCATAGTGTGGGTATCTTTGAGTTCATCTTGCTTGGGACCTGCTACACATCCTATACTTGGGTATCTGTTAAGCTTTCAGTCATAATTTCAAATACATTCTCAACACCTTCCTCTCTCTTCTCCTTCTGAAAAAAAAAAAAAAAGTGAAAGTGAAAGTCATTCAGTCATGTCCAACTCCTTGTGACTCCATGGACTATAGAGTCCATGGAATTCTCCAGGCCAGAATACTGGAGTGGGTAGCCTTTCCCTTCTCCAGGGGATCTTCCCAACCTAGGGATCAAACCCAGGTCTCCTTCATTGCAGGAGGATTCTTTACCAATTGGGCCACAAGGGAAGCCCAAGAATACTGGATTGGGTAGACTATCCCTTCTCCAGGGGATCTTCCTGACCCAGAAATCGAACTGGGGTCTCCTGCATTGCAGGCAGATTCTTTACCAACTGGATTATCAAGGAAGTCCCTTCTCCTTCTGAGACTCCTATAAATCCAAATGTTGATAAACTTGATGTCAGTCCTAGGGATGCCTGTCCTGACCTGATCGATCACTCCTCTTCCTTTCCTACCCAACTCTGTAAATCTCTCTTTACAGTCCTGGTTGTGTAAGTCTTTCTACCAGTTTCCAGTTTGTTTTCACATGTAGATTTTTTTGATGTTTTTATGGGGGGACGTGAACTCAGTGTTCTCCTACTCTATCTTCTTGATCTCCTCTATAGTTTCATCTTCTTGATCTCCTCTATAGTTTCATCTTCTTGATCTATGGTGATAAAGCTTTTATTTCAAAACCTCTTATTCTGAAAGTTTTAGATTTACAGAAACACTGCAAAGATAGTGTTTCTATATACTTTATGCCCTGTTTCCCCTATTATTAACATCTTATGTTAGTATAGTATTACAAGCTGTGTATCTGAAGAAACTGGATAGACCACCACTCAAAATCTCATTTGGATATCAAGATCAATGATGTCACACACAGACACACACACAAGAGGTTATGACGAATCTATTCCTATTATATAGCCAGGTTTTTTGGGTTGAGTAGGGAAAGCTTTCCAGTCATAGAATCAGTGATTTATCCCATGATTTCTGATTCCTTTTATTGCAGCACAGAATTAGAAACCAAATCTTGGCACTAGGAGTGTTCATTGTTACTGAGGTGTTGCTTCTTCTAGGCTCTGAGACAGAGCAAAAGCAATAAACTGTTGCACTAATCCATATAAACACAGACTTTTTAAGAGGCAGAAGCAATACTGAGAGCCATGAGAATACCAAAGTTCCATGGCTCTTGTGTAGAGTTCTATTAATCACTGTACTATTAACAATTTGGGCTGGGTACGTATTGTAGGGGCTGGAATGCACCCTGTAGAAGGTTTGGCAGCGTGTGGCCTCACCTCACCAAACACCAATAGCATTCTCTTTCCCAAGCTGTGACAACCAAAAATGTCTCCAGAGACTGTCAAATGATGTCAACCACATCTTTAGTCCAAACGCTCAAAAAAGCCCTTTCATTTGTAGACATTTAATGGAAAGTCAAAGACACCTTACCTTTTTAAGTTATTTTTCAAATAGAATCTAAAGTTTAAAAAGGAGACCATTAACCAATAAATCAAACTATATCAAGAGATTCTCTCTTTTCTCTTCTCATATCTAATTTTAAAAAAATTTCCTCAGTTACATTGCAAATTCTCTTCTCTCGCAAGCTTTTATTTGCATTTGATAAAGATACATATCTGTTTTTAAATAGATTATTAAATTTGCTAGTAATTTGCTGGCCACATATTCTAATGTTTGACCTACCACTTTCTTATAGAGGTGGTTCAGCTATCAGTGGAAGACATTATCCTGGGGTCTCAAGAGAAACCAGACCTGCCAAAACCTTGATCTTGGACTTTCCGGAGTCCAGCACTATGAGGAATAAATTTCTATTGCTTCAGCCATCCAGTCTATGGCACTGTGCTATGGCAGTCCTTGCAGACTAATGCACCATCCATAATGCTTTTTGAAGTTCTGTAATAGCGTGGGCTCCCCTTGTGGCTCAGCTGGTAAAGAATCCGCCTGCAATGTGTTAGACCTGGATTCGATCCCTGGGTTGGGAGAATCCCCTGGAGAAGGGAAAGGCTACCCACTCCAGTATTCTGGACTGGAGAATTCTATGGATTGTATGGTCCAAGAGGTCGCAAAGAGTCAGACACGACTGAATGACTTTCCCTTTCACTTCACTTTCAATAGCATTCATATGGTACATTTTAGGACAATGGAGAACGTGTTGGTCTGGCTTTATAGATTATACGTGTTTGGTGGTCATTTGCTTTTCTCTATTAAATTATTAACTAAAAAATGGATCTTTTCTATCATCCATCAATCCTAAACTAACATGTAGTGTATTGAAAATGATTATTGGTTGAAAACAGTTTCTTTCCTTTTAACAAAAGCCCCAAGATTCTCAGAATAAAAATCATAGCCCTCTTTTTCTAGATCAAAAAACAACAGTAACAACAAATAGTATTAAACTTTCCTATGTGTCAGACACTGGTCTCTGTGTTTGGCTATTGGCGAGGCCCTCTGAAACAACTAGTTTCCATTAAAAAGCAGCCCTATGTTGCCTCCTGTTTTCTGGCTGGGAAATACTTATTGGGACTTTTAAGAAGGCTGAGATCACAGTTTTGTGTCTTACAGTCTAAGGTACAGAGCAATTGAACATTTCAACCTATGAAGCCCCAAAATATTGGACTATCAGTCTTAATTACAAGTCACAGCTGGCAAAAGCCACCCTTAGAAGAGCTGCATTATTTTCATCCCTGCTTGCAAGTGAGCTATTTCTTAACTTCTGTTTCTCTAAACAAGAGAAAGAAGCAAATAGTAATTATCACCTACAAGCATTCTGATCTCTAACCTATTCCCATACAGTCCTACACCTGGCTTCAAGGTATCACAGTATTCACTTTACCAAATATTTGTTCTGGCATGACAAGGATAATCAGCTTTACAGCCTACAATATCTGCTTGACCACTGAGCCAAAGCAGTTCCACTTCTAGGCAACAAATACCATAATGGCCATGAGTCAGCATAGGAAAAAGAAATCATTCTAAGGATTTTTAAATAGAAGGAGTTTTATATAAGAAATTAAGCGAAACCATTGGATCACCTGGCGTAGCCGTGTCAGAATCCCAGTAGAGCTTGAAAGAATATTGAGCCGCCAAGTGTTAGAAACGCCTGATAAAACAAATCAAAATGAAAGTTATAATCAAGTCTTTGATGACTTACAGTGAAAATATAAGCAGGAGGGTAAAACCTGAGAGTACGCTGACTCCCCAGTGCCAGTCCATTTTCTCCCATGGAAAGACTGGTGGAGGGTTGACAAGCAGACCAGTATAGAGCCTGGGGTAGACCCAGTACAAATGTGGGGGGCCGTCTCATTTTTGAGGGCATGCCAAACAATAGTGTCCTGCAATTTTGTGGACTCTGTGTCAGAGGAATAGAATGGGAGGAGGAAGGCTGAAAATAGAAACGCACTGAGCCAGGGTAGACGAAAGTGTCTTCAGGAGTCCCCACAATCCTCATCTACTCCCTCATAAGGAGCCCTCAGCAAAGGCACCTGAAAAGGACCTTGGCAACAAGACCCCAGATAAAGAGAGTTTTGAATGCAGATGCCTAGCCTAGGAATGCAAATATGTATAAGAGCATGGTGGGGTAACTCCCTTTATAATGTACTTTCTGTGCAACTAGTCTGGAGTGTAGAGACAGGCAATTTTCCCTGTGAGGTCTGCCAGGTAAAACCTTTGTAATCAAATATGGTCAGGTCTGAAAAATCATACAAAGGCAATTTTTGGTGAAGAATCAGAATTCGTAGCAGAAACAAGGCAGGATCATCAGGATTTCCTAGAATAATGCAGAACTCACCCACAGGGAAAGCTGTTAGTACCAAGGCCGCCATTTAGTGCTTTGACTGAAGTAACCACCCAACATATCTGACATCCATACCCAACACATGGTTGAATTAGGGTATTATCGCCACTATTGCACCACAAATCCCTCAGACACTCAGGAGCCCAGAGAATGGTCCCTGGAGGATATTCCAGAAAAATGCCATTTCTCCACAACCTAATTTTCCACACAACCAATTAAAAGATGAAGATAGAGTGTGAACAAGATGCCAAATAAGACTTTTTCTGGTTATTAAATGTTAAAATTTTCAGTATTTAATGAACTTCTATATTGGTCTCTGAAGAAGAGAAAAGGGCGAGAGACAGCTCCTGCCCATGAAGAAAACACTGATTTCCTCAAAAAATGTCAACTACAAATTGGCACGTGCCAAGACCATTTGCCAGCAACTAAACAACAAGGGCCTTTGCCATCTTCCTATGCAGAGACTGTACCCTGTGCTACTGAAATTGTTGACCTTCAACAACCCCGAGGGAGTTTAAGATGGAGTGAGGCACTCTGTGCTCCAGGGAATCTGGTGGAACAGGTCTTTAGAGAGTTAGATATTTCCAGGCATTGATTTCATGCTCCCAATCCTCTCTTCTCTTCCTATCTACTTCTGCTGCTGCTAAGTCGCTTCAGTTGTGTCCGACTCTGTGCGACCCCATAGACGGCAGCCCACCAGGCTCCCCGTCTCTGGGATTCTCCAGGCAAGAACCCCGGAGTGGGTTGCCATTAGAAAAGCACTAAATCCCTTCATGGTGACATCAGCTCCTCATGATTATCAGGAAAACTTATGTATAGTAAGCACTTGACTGCATTGAACTCCCCCTTCACCAAAATCTTGTATATTGACCTTCCCCCGCTGCCTCTTTGGAGCAGTCCCTCAGAGCTATCTGAGGTGCTGTCTCCCAAGATACAGTCCTCTTTATGCCCCAAACAAAACTTAACTCACAACTTTCACATTGTGTACCTTTTTAGTTGACATGCAAGCAAAATGGTTATCTGAGGAGGCTGTACAAATAGCTGAGAAAACAAGAGAAGTCAAAGGCAAAAGAGAAAGGGAAAGATATACCCAACTAAATGCATAGTTACAAGGAATAGCAGGGAAAGATAAGAAAGACTTCTTAAGTCAACAATGCAAGGAAATAGAGGAAAACAGTAGAATGGGAAAGACTAGAGATCTCTTCAAGAAAATTAGAGACACCAAGGGAACATTTCAGGCAAAGATGGCACAATAAATTATAGAAACAGCAAGAACCTAACAGAAGCAGAAGAGATTAAGAAGTGGCAAGAATACAGAGAAGCACTGTATATAAAAGGTCTTAATGACCCAGATAACCACAATGGTGTGGTCACTCATCTAGAGCCAGACATCCTGGAGTGTGAAGTCAAGTGGGCTTTAGGAAGAATTACTATAAACAAAGCTAGTGAAGGTGATGGAATTCCAGCTGAGCTATTTCAAATCCTAAAAGATGATACCATTAAAGTGCTGCACTCAATATGCCAGCAAATCTGGAAATTTCAGCAGTAGCCACAGGACTGGAAAATATCAGTTTTCATTCTAATCCCAAAGGAAGGCAATGCCAAGGGATGTTCAAACAACTGTACAATTGTGCTCATTTCACATGCTAGCAAGATAATGCTCAAAATCCTTCAAGCCAGGCTTCAACAGTATGTGAACCAGAAATTCCAGATGTACAAGCTGGATTTAGAAAAGGCAGAAGAACCAGAGATCAAATTGTCAACATTCGCTGGATTAGAGAAAAAGCAAGAGAATTTTACAAAACATATCCTTCTGTTTCATTGACTATGCTAAAGCCTTTGACTGTGTGGATCACAAGAAACTGTGGAAAAGTCTTCAAGATGCGAATCCCAGACCACCTCACCTGCTTCCTGAGAAATCTGTTTGCAGGTCAAGATGCAACAGTTAGAACCGGGCATGGAAAAATGAACTGGTTCCAAATTGGAAAAGGAGTACATCAAGGCAGTATGTTGTCACCCTACTTACTTAACTTATATGCAGAGTACATCATGCAAAATGCCAGGCTGGATGAAGCACAAGCTGGAATCAAGATTGCTAGGAGAAATACCAACAATCTCAGATATGCAGATGATACCACTCTAACAGCAAAAAGCAAAGAGAACTCAAGAGTCTCTTGATGAAAGTGAAAGAGGAGAGTGAAAAACCTGGCTTAAAATTCAACATTCAAAAAACTAAGATGATGGCATCTGGTCCCATCACTTCATGGCAAATAGATGGGAAAAAAATGGAAACGATAACAAATTTTATTTTCTTCAGCTCCAAAATTAATAAGGATGGTGAGTGCAGCCACGAAATTAAAAAACGATTGCTCCTTGGAAGAATAACTAAGACAAACGACAGTGTATTAAAAAGCAGAGACATCACTTTGCCGACAAAGGTCTGTCTTGTCAAAACTAGTTTCTCCAGTAGCCATGTATGGATGTGAGATCTGGACCATAAAAAAGGTTGAGCATTGAGTACTGACGGTTTTGAACTGTGGTGCTGGAGAAGACTCACGAGTCCCTTGAATAGCAAGGAGATTCAACCAGTCAGTCCTGAATATTCATTGGAAGGACTGATGCTGAAGCCGAAGCTCCAATAATTTGGCCACCTGATGTGAAGAGATGACTTATTGGAAAAGACCCTGATGCTGGGGGAAATTGAGGGCAAAAGGATGGGGCAACAGAGGATGAGATGAGATGGCTGGATGGCACCACTGACATGATGGACATGAGTTCGAGCAAGCTTCAGGAGAATGGTGAAGGACGGGGAAGGCTGGCGTGCTGCAGTCCATGGGGTCGCAAAGAGTTGGACGTGACTTAGAAATTGAATGACAAAAAAGTGGTATTTTAGAATATGTAATCTGCCAGCTATTCATTACTTCCCTCCTCTCCTTTCGCATCGAAGATGCTGATAGTGTTTCAAATTATTTTCCCACTATATTCCCTCATTTCTAAAGTTATACCCAAATAAATGTGTCCAAAAAGATAAAGTGCCTTCCATATACCAGAAGTCATATTCTTTTTCATACAATAGGGCCATAGCGGCATTTTCTTTCCTAAGGTAAGATTATCATTATATAGGTTTTAAGAATAATTAAGTAACTGGGGACTAGTTTCTGTTACAATAATTATGGGAAGCAGAGACCTCTTGACTGAATGAATCCCACTGAAATCATTAATAAAGTCTGAGGAGTGCTATTTGTCATGAAAAGAAACACTGATTAAGGCAAATATCAGCTTATAATAAAAAGAACATTAACAGTCCCCACCTTCATTATCCCAACTTCTCCCTCACTAGTCACTTAACCTTTCATACCTTTGCTAAAACCTCATTAGTAAAAAGGAGACCTGCCAACTAAGCGTAATGGTAAGGCTTTAATGGATTTTAGAGATCATTCACCATCTATGACTCAAAGCACTGAAATGCTAATTCTTTTTAATTTGAATACTTAAGAGCATTAATTGAGCATTTTTAATGAGTTTCAATTGTCAGAATAAAATAAACAAAGTTCTCCAGGAGAATCTGAATTTTAACAAATATTAAAGTCAATGAAGTTAAATGGAGAAAAGTATTTTGGTGACATGAATTCTAGTTGATACAGTCAGTTCTATAAGAGTTTTAAAAATCTGCTTATTTTGCTTTAAAACTAACTCTGCAAATCTCTTAAGCCAGGGGAAATTATTTCCTGAAACTGTTTCACTGCCTTTAGAAACACTGCTGTTATGTTTTCATTTGCCTTGGTTTTTGTTTGTCTAAAAGAGACATGAAGGGAACCTTGGAAGGTAAGTATCTTTCAATGGTGTTAAAAGAAACTGAGGTATATTAAAAAAAATTTTTTTTTGGAATTTTATGTATTATTTTATTATTTATTTATTTTTATTTTTTTACTTTACAATATTGTATTGGTTCTTTTGAAGAGTTTATTTGAACAAAAATCAATTTAGATTGGGCAGCACCAAACCAGAAGAGGCTAGGAGCACTTCACCAACAGGAACTTGGGAAGAGACTGTTAACAGAGAAAAAGGGGAAGCAAATGCAAGTAAATTACTGATTGGTTATAGCTTAGCACCTAGTTCACTTTTTGCGATTCACTGCCCTTGGGTTTCAATTTTGTAAACTTGAGGCATTTGTAGGCTCAGATTTTGTTTCCTTAACTAGGTTGCCATAGCATTAGATCCATCTCCATTCAATGTCCTCCTTGTTAAATTAATTTAACAGTGGGCACGTTTCAGTCTAGGTAAAATTGGTGAAGAGAGAGAATGGATGCTGAATTATTCAGGAGTATCTGCCATAAGAAAGGCTCACCGTAGGAAGTATCTGCAATTCCTTTTGACTAGGATTATCATCTCCCACCTCTTCATCTAACTAAGGTCTATTTCATTCTTGATTTGCTTGATACTGTTTTAATCTTGGATAAATATTCACAGAAGCTAGATTCAGTCCTTGCATCCCTTTTTAAGACCTTCCGATACATAAGAAAATAATGTTTCCTCTAAAAAACAATCACATGACACTGTGCACAAACTCCATTATAGCAGACAACACACTCCTTTGAAATAACTCATTTATATGTTCATCCTCCTCTACTGTGATCCCCCTGGGCATCAGCCATGTTTTGTCATATAGGATTGTGACCAGCACATATTCAGTGTCCCATAAACCTCCATAGAATTAACAAATGAATGAATGAATATGAGTTATCAACAGAGTTCTACTATAGTTCCCAAATGTCTGTCTTTATTTCTGGTGAATTTAAATATTTGTTTTATTTTTCCTAACTATATTTTAAAAGGTAATACATTTTTTTACTTTCATTTCCTAAGGGTCTTACAAGGAAATGCAAGATGCAAAATTAATTAGAGAGAGATTTCCACAATGGATATCCACACTGGATACCCCAGGCATAGGGAAGTGAACATGCAGACTAAAATTCCTAAAACCAAGCCAATTATTACAAGTTTGTCAAGATACCTTGATTTACTTTATAATAAGATCTTATTACCTTCCCTCTAGAGGCAATGCCTGTTATGAGCATTCCCTATGGGACTGTATAAGTGGAAAATTAAAAAGCATAGTGAAATGCAACATTATTCTACAAAAATGTTGCCAATTCCCCCAGGATTGACTGTGTTTGCTATTCAATATTTCTGGGAATTTACTTTGCCTGTAATGAAGAATTTCCAATAATTCCCTTCTTGGGTAAGATTAGGGCATCAGCAAAGAAGTAAACTCCATAACACAAGCAGTAAGATTCCATTTTTTCCTATAATGTGTTACTAGAAACCATGCTGTGAAGCAAAAAGATTAAAAATAGATTTTTTTTTTATTTCATGCAGGTTTTGTTAAGTTTAAGACTGCATTTACTTATTCATTATAGCAGGTAATATTTTTATTTGATTAGGTAAAATATTGACTGGCTCTCTCTTCTGGAGCCAAGAGAGAATAAAACAACTGGACTGTGTAACATAGGCTAGGTCTCTCAGTAATCAGTGCAGTAGAAAATCTAGTTCAAAGCAAGAGAAAAAAAAAAAAAAACTATGGCATATATACTTCACTTCCCAGTTTAGAGCCTATAAAGCAGGACTTGTCTTTACAGTCCTGACACTTGCTCTTGTCATTATTTCCTGCTTTACTTACACTTAACTTAAGAATCTTCCTTCCTATTGAAGTCCAGGTGGTCACTCACATTCATTTTTTGGACTTGTTACCAATATTATATATATTTAATGTTGGCCCAACTCCCTAGACTTAGGTTGTTTACTTATGTAATTATAAGCAGGGAACAAGCTTTTGCCCAGTGACAACATCTTGAATAGTAGTCATAACCTCAGGAGAAAGAATCACTATTTTAAGCCTAATTCATTAATTCAGGTTTGCAGATAGTGGCAAACACAAGCTATTACATTAAAAGAGAGGCTTGTACTAACTTTCTTGAGTTGCTAGAATTCCCTAGCTTATGCCATCATGGAGTATACTTTAATAACAACTTCATCGATTTGTTGTGTAGCTGTGCCAAATATTTCAGTTCAGTCAGACCATTTACTTCAGCAAATACTTACTGATGTCTTATTATATATATATAGCACATTAATGGATTGTTTTAGGACTTCGAAAAATATGCCTCAGAGCTTGTTCTCAAAAACTTTACTCTTTTAATGTCAAAAAGATATGTAGAGTTCTGCTTTCAAAAAATGATAGAGTAGCTTATATTGGATTAACTTTACCACAGATTATAAACATAAACTCAGGACAAAAAATTTTCAAATAAAACACAAGTATTTAAAAATATAAGATAATGGCCAAACTTAGTTTAAAAAAAAAAAAAAAACAGAAGTCAACATTCAAAGTAAAGAAACTATAGTGGGTAAGCCTTGTGTTTATGTGACTTTTTGCCTATGGACACTCTCAGCATAGGTTATAGAGTACTGATGCAGAAACTTAGCCCTGCTGGCTTTAAGAGTCAGGGGATGAATTTCAAGGCTGCCAAAATCTCTGAAAGCTAGGGGAGGAGTTCATGAGGGAGAAAGTCAAATCAGGAATTCCAAAATAAATGCAGAAAAATAGATAAGTAAATATGTACACACGCACACGTGCATGCTAAGTCACTTCAGTCGTGTCTGACTCTTTGCGACCCTATGGGCTGTAACCCACTAGGCTCCTCCATCCATGGGATTCTCCAGGCAAGAATACTGGAGTGGGTTGCCATGCCTTCCCCCAGGGGACCTTGCCAACCCAGGGATGGAATCTGTGTCTCTTCCATCTCCTGCATTAGCAGGCAGGTTCTTCACCACTAGCACCACCTGGGAAGCCCACATCCACACACATACAACACCAAAATTCTGGACTAGCCCCTGAACAGTACTTGTGGGAGAGTTCCCAAGGGCCTGGTAGAAAGCAACAGCTGGAAACCTGAAAGGACTAAGCAGATTTCAAATCCTAACCACCACAAAAGATGGAGTTTGGAATTGGAGTCTAACCAAGCTAACAGCATAGAACTAACAGCAACAATCTTAAGGGGACAATAACAAAATTCAGAGTCTGTATTTCAGACATTGTTAATGAAATAATCAAAGATTTGACCAACAGTCAAGAGAAAAAAATCAGGTGTTAATAAAAGAAACTAACCCTGAGATGACCCAGATGTTAGAGTCAACAAATAAGGACTTTAAAACACCTACTATACATATGTATAATAATTTAAAGGAAATCATAGTCATAAGAAATCAAAGTATGTGGAAAATAAACTGAGAAATTAACTAAATCAAAATCTAGAACTAAAAGTATAGCATTGTAAGTAAAAGTTTCACTTATGAGCTTAACAGTAAATTGGAGACAAAAATAATTGGAGAAATAATGGCCTAGAATTTCCTAAGTTTGATTAAAATATAAACTTTTAGATATTTAAAGCTCAATGGACCAAAACAGAAACAAATTCAAAGAGAGCCCCAAAGTCAAACTGATGAAAACTAAAGATAGAGAGGAAATTTTTAAAGTCAGAGAACATACTACATAGAAGGAAAATAAATATATGAATGATGGCTTATGTCCTATAAATAATGGAAATAATTGAAGCCAAAAGACAAAGGAAAAGAAAAAATATAGTTAAACACAGTAGTCCATGGATAGAGAAAATATTATTTTAAAATGAAGGAAAAGGAACAACAAAGGGAAAGAATTTACTGGCAGTAGGTTATACTCAATTAAACGCTACAGGAAGTTATCCAGGCTGAAAGACATCACAATGTTTGGACCCTTAGATCTACGCAGAGAAATGAAGAGCATCAGAAATGCAAGTAAACGAGTAAATGTAAGATTATACTTTTCTTCACTGAATTTCTTTAAAGTCTTTGAACTTTAAAAGAAAACATTGTAGTGTACATACGCATTGTATAACTTTACATAGTACCAATAGCACAAAGGGCAGAGTGGAATGTTAAATGAAACTATACGACTAAAGGTTTGCACATATCAACTCTCCATAGATTGTGATGAGTTGAAGGTGTGTATTATAACTCCTAGAGAAAACAAGACAGTAAATCCAAAGAGGTATAACTAAAATGCCAATAGAAGTATTTTGGGTTGAATGTTAAAGTTCTAATTCCCAGTATATAATAATGTGACCTTATTTGAAGGTAGGGTTTAGAGAAGATGAGCCTAAATCCAACAGAACTGATATCCATGTAAAAGAGACAGACATGCATAGAAGCAGATAGATGGCCATCTATACGCATTTATGAAATAAGACATTTTATAGAAATTGATGAGCTGATTCTATAATTTAGATGGATTCAAAAGACACAGAATAGCCAAAAGGAACTGAAAGAATAAAACTGATGAACTTTCATTGCATGACTTGAAATCTTAGCAGAAAGCTATAGTAATCACTGGCCTAGAAACATGTAAAAAGATCAATGGGACTTAATAAAGTCAAAATTTTTTTTTTTTTTGGCTGTGCTGCACGTCTTGCAGGATCTTAGTTCCCCAACCAGGGATTGTACCTAGGCCCTTGGTGGTGAAAGCATGGAGTCCTAACTGCTGGACCACCAGGGAACTCTGAACAAATTCTTATATGGTCAATTATTTCCAAGACAAAGACACCAAGACACCAAGGTTAATAACCCTGGGAAAAGAAAGCTTAAAAAAAAAAAAAAAGATTCTATAACAACTGAATATTCACTTCAAACTAAATATTCAAATAAATATTTAGTTTATGTTATGGAAAAAACATAAACTAAACTCTACACCACAAATAACAACTATTTTAAGATGGATCATAAACCTAAACATAAAAGCTAAGACAAAGAAGTTTCTAGAATAAAACACAGAACACTGCATTTGTGGCCTAGAATTAGGCAAACATTTCTTAAACAAGACACAGAAGGTAATAACCATTTTAAAAATTGATACATTAGACAAATCAAAATTTTAAATCTGTTCATCAAAAGACACCATTAAGAAAATGAAAAGGTAAGGCTCAGACTGGGAGTAAATGTTTATAAAACAGTATTTCTGACAAAGGATTTACTTTCAGAAAGCAAAAATAATTTCTATAATTCAATAACCAAAGGACAAATAGTCCTATAAATATGAACATAATGTGAACAGAGACTTCACAAAGAAAGATACATAAATGGTTAATAAGCTAAAAAATAAAAGCATTATCATCTTTAGAATTACTGCAGATAGTGACTGCAGCCATGGAGTTAAAAGATGTTTTTTCCTTGGAAGGAAAGTTATGACAAACCTAGACAGTGTATTAAAAAGCAGAAATATCATTTTGCTGACAAAGGCCCATATAGCCAAAGTTATGGCTTTTTCAGTAGTCATGTATGGATGTGAGAGTTGGACCATAAAGAAGGCTGAGTGCCAATGAACTGATACTTTTGAATTTTGGTTTGGAGAAGACTCTTGTGAGTCCCTTGGATTGCAAGGAGATCAAACCAGTCAATCCTAAAGGAAATCAACTCTGAATATTCATTGAAAGGACTGTTGCAAAGCTGAAGCTCCAATACTTTAGACACCTGATACAAAGAGCCAACTCACTGGAAAAGGTCCTGATGCTGGAAAAGACTGAAGGCAAAAGGAGAAAGGGATGGCAGAGGATGAGATGGTTAGATAGCATCACCAACTCAATGGACATGAATTTGAGCAAACTCTAGGAGATAGTGGAGGACAAAAGAGCCTAGTGTGCTGCAGTTCATGAGGTCCCAGAGTCAGACATGACTTAGTGACTCAACAACAATAACAATCATTCAGCTCAGTTCAGTCGCTCAGTCACGTCCGACTCTTTGCGACCCCATGAATTGCAGCCCGGCAGGCCTCCCTGTCCATCATCAACTCCCGGAGTTCACTCAGACTCACGTCCATCGAGTCCGTGATGTCATCCAGCCATCTCATCCTCTATCGTCCCCTTCTTCTCCTGCCCCCAATCCCTCCCAGAATCAGAGTCTTTTCCAATGAGTCAACTCTTCGCAGGAGGTGGCCAAAGTACTGGAGTTTCAGCTTTAGCATCATTCCTTCCAAAGAAATCCCAGGGCTGATCTCCTTCAGAATGGACTGGTTCGATCTCCTTGCAGTCCAAGGGACTCTCAAGAGTCTTCTCCAACACCACAGTTCAAAAGCATCATTTCTTCGGTGCTCAGCCTTCTTCGCAGTCCAACTCTCACATCCATACATGACCACAGGAAAAACCATAGCCTTGACTAGACAGACCTTTGTTGGCAAAGTAATGTCTCTGCTTTTGAATATGCTATCTAGGTTGATCATAACTTTCCTCCCAAGGAGTAGTGTCTTTTAATTTCATGACTGCAGTCACCATCTGCAGTGATTTGGGGGCCCCCAAAAATAAAGTCTGACACTGTTTCCACTGTTTCCCCATCTATTTCCCATGAAGTGATGGGACTGGATGCCATGATCTTTGTTTTCTGAATGTTGAGCTTTAAGCCAACTTTTTCACTCTCCACTTTCACTTTCATCAAGAGGCTTTCTAGTTCCTCTTCAGATCTCAGAAAAATGCAAAATAAAATCTAAAGGACATACCAATATTCACTCAGTAGAATGGTAATAAGACTAACAAAACTGAAACCAAGTAGAGTCCTGTGGGGCCCTTCTGAGTACAAACCCTTCACATGTTTGTAGGAGATAGTTTTAATTCAGTCTCCTTGGCCTTCCTTGAGTTCCAAAGGGTAGAGTGAAACAGATGCTTATCAGGGAAGTGAGGGAAAGCAGTCAAGAAACAATAGTGCAGCATGGGACAGGGTCCTGGTTCTTCCTCAAAGAACAAATATAACAGTGTCTTTGAGTTCTTCTGTAGGAACGAAGGTCCCCAACCAGGTGAAGCATGTTAACTTTAGATTGAGCACAAGATTCCTGGAACATCACCCTGTTACCTCACCACCAACCAATCAGAAGGAAGTCAGCTCACAGTGAAAGATAATAGATTCTGACCTCCTCCCCAAATGATTCTCCCTTTAAAAATGTTCATGATCAAGCGGAATCTTTGGAGCTTGTTTCTGGACATGAGTCTGCCTTCTCCTCAGTGGCTGGCCTCTTGAATAAAGCAAGCTTTCATTTCCAGTCAGCAGTTGTTTCTCGAGTACTGGCTTTTGAGCAGTGAGCAGCCAAACCTGAGTTTGGTAACAAAATCAAATGTTGGGATAACATGGAGAAACTGGAACTCTTATATTCTACTGGTGGACATGTAAATTAGTACAATTGCTTGGGGGAAAAAAAAGCAAGTTTAACTGTTATAAAGTTAAACATATATCATCCCTATTTCCCAAGAAGAATGAAAACACATGTCCATTAAATGGCTTGTTTCAGACTATTTGTATGATATATATTCATAATAGCAAAAAAAAGTTTTGTAAACAATACTTGGTTTGCAAATGGCCCCCATATACAGAGGGCAAGGGGAGACCAAAGAAAGAGGCAGCCCCTCCAGGGTAGTAGGTGGCAATGCGCAAGGCAACTAAGTACCAGGCTTGTCTCAGGCAGCTGCAAGACAAGTAGGCCTTCTCATCTGCCCACCAGAATCTTAAGAGTTTATATAGATACCTTAACTGGCTTTAATCATGTATTCAGTCCCGTTGGTCTCCACAACACACTGCTCTCTCAAGGCTGTGCCTCTAAAAACAGTGGAACTGGCAAGCAGACAGTGCATTCAGGGACTGGGGAGGAGATGAAGGGCCTCTGAAAAGCCTGGGTCCAGCTCACAGGTCAACCAGCAGTCATGTCCTCTACATGCCCTCCTCCATTAATACAGACATCCATCAATAGGAGAATGGAAAAACAAACTAGTTTTTTCGTAAAAGGAATCCTATTCCACAATAAAAAGAAATGCATTACTGATACATCTAACAAGAGTGACTCACACAGAAGTCATGCTGAACAGAAAAAGGCAGATACTGGCCACCAGATGCAAAGAGCCGACACCTTGGAAAAGACCCTGATGCTGGGAAAGATTGAAGGCAAAAGGGGAAGATGATGGAAGAGGATGAGACAGCATCATTGACTCAATAGACATGAATCTGAGCAAACTCCCGGAGACAGTGAAGGGCAGGGGAATCCGGCACGCTGCATTCCATGGGGTCCCAAAGAGTCAGACACAACTTAGTGATTGAGCAACAGAAAAAGAACACGCATATTGCATGATTCTATTTGCAATACAGTCTAAAAGATTAATCCACAGTGAAAAAGAGCCCGAAAAGGGTTGCCTCTGGGAGCAGGGGTCATTGACTAAGAAGGAATTCTCTGGAACGGCAAAAAGTTCTATCTCTTGATATGGCTAGTGGTTACACTGATGTATGCATTTGAGAAAACTTACTGAGTTGTACACATTAAACCTGAGCATTTGACTTTATGTGGACTTTAAAGAAAACTGAAAGCAAAGCAGTACTGAAAGTAAAAGAGAGGTCTATGGAAAAAAGACACGCATGTGCCACAGACATAAAAACAAAAGCTATCAAGAAAGAAGTTTAAAATTCTATTAATACTTATAATGGCCTTATAATCACTGTCTCAGATAATTTACACAATTTGCCAGTGAATTTCTAACTAAGTTCTCTATGGCACTCCTAGCAACACTAAGGCAGTATATCAAGAAAATACAATATGGTGGATTGTCCCAAGTTAAAGAAATGAAAATAAACTCATAAAATCCTCAAATTTAGTTTTTTTTTCCTCCAATACACTTTCAAAAACGTATATTCTTGCTTTTAACAGCTTGCTTGAATGTGCTAACAAATATCACAATGAAACAAGACTGAAATATTAATGGGAATAGTTAGAAGTTTGACTTCTTAAATCTGTATCATCAGTTTGCTGTGGATTTTTGTTTTATAAGGAGACCCATTTCTATACTACAATTAATAGTACCATATTTTATGCTTACAAAGGTGCTTCTAATTGCTATGACAGAAGTAAACACAGTAATATTCCCTTAACAAAGGGTGACATAACTTCCACGGTTATGCACCATGAGGACAAATTTGAGATCCACAGTCACTGATACTCAGGAAGGCATGATGTGTATTAACTTTACAGAAGAAAGCATCTTTGAGATATTGGGATTTGTACTGAGCCTAAATAGTGGTATTCCAGTAAGTAGGAAAAGACTAGAGAACTTCCAGAGATTATGAAGCATTTGAGGTTAAAAGCTAAGGCTTGGGTGTTGGGTCAACAGTAGCTCAAATTTGGGACTGGTACTTATTAGCTATGTGATCCTGAGCATGCTTTTAAACCTAAGTCTCACTTTGTCCATTCATAAAAGAGGGAATAATACCTATTTTTCAGAGTTGTTGTGATGAGACAATATGTATATAATGGTTGACACAAAAGTGTTCAAATAAGTAATTATTAAAAAGTGAATCACACTAAAGATTTTATAAACAAGCAAATCATTGTGAGATTAGTTGAGGTGACCAATTTGCTTTATTCAATGAGATTTTTCTGGAAATTAGTAAGAAATAAGGCTATTAACCTATATACATGATCTTGTTTAGTCACTAAGTCGTGTCCAACTCTTTTGCAACTCCATGGACTGTAGCATGCCAGCTTCCTCTGTCCATGAGATTTCCCAGGCAAGAATACTGGAGTGGGTTGTAATTTCCTTCTCCAAGGATTCAACTGAGGGATCAACCCAGAGATTGAACTCATGTCTCCTGCATTGACAGGTGGATTCTTTACCACTGAGCCACCAGGGAAGCCTGTTATATATGATGAGAGGAATAATTTATGAAAAACATTGTAAGTTAGGGTAAGGAATTATATTTAGACACACAAGTACCTAAAGATAAGTTTGAATATGATTTATAACAAAGGACTCCATGTCATTTTATTTAGAGGAATATGTATCTTTTCATATGCAAAGGAAATATGTATATAAATATGTACATAGTGGTGGGATACATTTTAAATTTTACAGATATATAGTCACTGCGCTGAGATACTCAAGGAAACAATTTATTCCAATTATAGCATGCTAATTTGCCAAGAAAAATGACTAATTTTCCAACCTGGTACTTCTCAAGGGAAGTCTAAGTCTAACTTGGCTGCAATTTTTTAATTTTTTATTATTCTGTTGACTATATGCTCCTGGACTTCATCATTAAAGAAGTTTGCTTACAAACACGCAGTAACATGAGAAAAATCCAAGTAGCCTGATATATTTTTACACATTTACCTATTGTCTCAAGAAATAGCATCTGCTTCAGTTATGCTAATGAAGCTGTTCTGTAACTCATAATGGAGCTTGATATACTATTGCCTGCATGCTGAAAATAAAAACACAGCAAATTATGCTAATTTAATTTACATTGGGTGTACTACTTTACACCCAATATCTCTCATATATGGAAGAGAACAGCTAGCTAGCTTGTTCAATGATATAGGCAATCTCTTTCTCACTTGGTATCATCATTTTTCTAACAATTTCAGTATAGGTAAATGACTCAACTACAGTCCAGCAAATAACCATTTGGAAATTATTATGCATAATGCATAATAGTATGGGGCTTTCCAGGGGGCTCAGCAGTAAAGAATCCACCTGCCAATGCAAAAGACACAGGTTTGATTCCTGGGGCAAGAAGATCCCCTGGAGAAGGAAATGGCAACCCACTCCAGTATTCTTGCTTGGAGAATCCCATGGACAGAGGAGCCTGGTGCACAAGACGCATGCATGATGCACCTGGAAACAGTGAAATGACTTAAAATCATGTGTTTTATCAATAGGATGACCTACATCTACATGACCAAACTGCTGCATGACTGGTTTCCCGTGCTTCAGATGGTCTTCTCACTTTCTACTTCTTTCATCTTATTCCCTAGATGTCTGGTCACTACAAAGGTTTGAAGCCATTCTCTTTGCCTTAGGAAAGAGTTCAGAAAAGTTGCAAAGTGCTAACCCCCTCTCAATGCCAGTTAATATCCACATGGTCTCTTCACTGAGCCACACCAACTGTAAGTCCAAAACCACAGATACTATCAGAGAGTTCACATTCCTCGTGTTGATACTCTAACAGCCTTTGGAAATGGCCTAAATATGGTCTATGAACTAATGTGCCTGAATGAGGTTTTGCTGTACACTAGATTTAATCCAATGACTGTGTCTCTAGCTCCAGGGAGAGCCCTGGCACCAACAATGAGCTTTCTCAGGCTGCCTTCCACCTCAAGCCCCAGTTGTCTCTTTGCTCACAATTGCAAGAGACTTGTGTTGTTATATGAAGTCACTAACAAACCTGAGCCAAAGAAATTAGAGAAACACTGCTGGGTTGGAGAAGAATGTTAGCCTCAGGAGAGAACAGTTTGGGCTTCTTACTGCCTCAGATTAAAAACTATATTCCATTATAGAACAGAAGGTTTTCCCCATTTTAGTACCTGTCTATCAGGGTAGAGTCATCTCTTATGATTGCCTTTTCTTTGCACTGAATTCCAGCCAAGCTGAACATTTTGGGCTGCTTCTTAACTGCTCTCTCTTCTCTCTCTGATTTTGTTATCCTAGTTGCTCTTGGAAGTCTCTCTCCCACACCTCCCACATATACCTTCCCCTGTTTTTACTGAAACAATTCCTACCTATCCCTCAGACTTTGGTTTACTTGTATACTTTTCCAAAGAACTGTTTCCTGATGCTCCCAGATTCTCTTTAAATGACATTCCTAGGGGCTGCCATTGCACACTCTAATCCTTCAAGAACAAATGAGGTCTTAGGAAGATGTAACAAGAACACAGAAAATACTGCATATTTATAAGAAAAATAAAATGGAAATAAACAAAGCTCTTATCCTTCTGCAGGCTGAATCCAGTCTGGAGAAGTTAGGTCTGATCTACAGAATAGAAAGAACTAAAGATTTTAAAATTTAAAAAATAAAAAACTAAAAAAAAAAGAAAAAAAAGAAAAATTGAGTGACATTAAATAAAACCAAAGATTTCTATATTCTCTTTTTTAAAAAATTAGAACACTTGGCAACACTACTCTTATATTTCAACATGCCAAAAATTAACTGGGGAGCAGCTAACCTCTTTGCAAGGGCTCCAGTTCTCCACAATCCCCACCACTCACTAGCCACTGCCTGGCTTGTGCATGAGCGCTAAGTCGCTTCAGCCATATCCAACTCTTCTGTCTATGGGATTCTCCAGGCTAGAATACTAGAATGGGTTGCTATGCCCTCCTCCAGGGGACCTTCCCGACCCAAGGATCAAACCTGAGTCTCTCATGACTTGCATTGGCAGGCAGATTCTTTACCACTAGCGCCACCTGGGAAGCCCCACTGTCTGGCTCACTCAACAATAATTTGTGTTGCCCACTGGACCCCTGTAAGCATGTGAACGTGCAACCAAGAACAGTCAAGAAATTGAGATTGCAATGATAATCTCCATGTTTATGTTGATAACATGAGATCAAAGGTGAGATAAAGAAAAGGACTTGTGTTAAAAGATTTAAAAATTAGGAGGAGGAATAACGAAAATTAATTAACAGGAAATAGGGATACACACCCAACTTTTCTGCTTCAGTAACTTCAGTCCTAACTAGCTGGAATGTGTTTTCTTTGTTGTTTTGTTTTGTTTTATCATCCAATAGGAAACTAAGGCAGAATGGTCATTACCATTTATTCAATTAAAACTCTCTTCACATCTAGGTAGAAGAGTACCTGGATATATAGGTGGTAACTGGGTCACAGTATCATAGAGCTCAATTTCTAATGCAAAACCCATCATTCAAGGATGTGCTTCAGGGACTTCAATCAGATGCCCTACTCTGCACTGGTGAACAAATGAGTGACTCATTTATCCCCAGGCAAAAAAGAAGGCAAGAGCCCAGTGAGAAAATACAAAAGGAATGGTCCACAAGAAACCAATTCCTGTACTTCATCGCTTTTATTCCTTTCACAAGCCAGAGTATTCTTTAGGGAATGATCTCATCTCTGGAGATGAATGAAAATATATTACTTCGAGAAGATGCAAATTTTACTTCAGTGTTATGGGAAAATAGGGACACTTCAGACCATAAAATGTACATTTTATGCTTTGGTGAGAAAGACTTTTAAACATGTACTGTCATCCAGAAAATAAATAGCTTGATAAAACTGCCCTAGAAAAGATGAAAACGTTGTAACTATAAGAACAAAATCTTTTGAGCCATTTGATGGCCCACAAAATGCAATTATTGACCATAATGTTATGTTTTTCATGATACCTCAAGATCCTCTAGAGCACCCCTTTCCATATAAGTGAACAAAGGTATTTCATGGCTCAAAACAACACTAATTTATTATCTTTCATCCTAAAACCAAGATGTTTGTAGAGTTCTTTCTTTCTGGATGCTCTAAGGGAAAATCCATTCCCTTCTTTTATGCAGCTGCTTAGGTCACATACATGCCTTAATTTATGGATACCTTCCTCCATTTTTAAAGCCCACAGTATAGAATTATCAAATCTCTAGGATTCTGATCCTCCAACCTCCCTCCAATGGAGCCTTGTGATTACATCTGGTCCATCCAGATAATCCAAAGTAATCTCCCCTTCTCAAGGTTCTTAATCTCATCTGCAAATCCCCTTTTCCATGTTTGTTCTAGGGATTAGGTGGTGGACATCTTTGTATTCAGTGTGTGTGCTCAGTTCCTCAGTCATGACCGACTCTTTGTGACCCCTTGAACTGTACCCTGCCAGGCTCCTCTGTCCATGGGATTCTCCAGGCAAGAATATTGGAGTGGGTTGCCATTTCTTCCTCCAGGGGATCTTCCCAACCCAAGAGTCAAACCCGTGTCTCTTGCATCTCCTGCATTGGCAGGCAGATTCTTTACCTCTAGCATCACCTGGGAAGCCTGGACATCTTTGGGAGGGCATTTATTATTCTGCCTAAAAGACACATTGATTGGAGTTGTCAGATACAAAGCCCCATAGTTAGAAAGGTAATTGGAATAAGAGTGCATTAGGGAGCTCTCAAGGTGGTTTCAGATAAAGCTCAATTACATAAGGAAAAGCATTTTATTCTGCTATGATTACATACTTTTAATCTACTAATATAGATTTCAAATAACTGTTCTTAGAAATGTTTTATTTGAACCTAGTAGATGTAAAGAGATCAAATTTTTAATGTATATTTAATGAACATTGTACTAAGATTTTTGACCACAGTATTCTCATTAAAAACTTATGAGTTTTTAATAATTTAAAAAAAACATAAAACTATTGTCTAAGATACTGGTTGTATATATGCTATGTAGTTAAATGAGAATACAAACCTGCTGTCCCTGATGGGAGAACAGGACCTTCAGATACCTTCAGTCAAGATTGTTCAGTGTGTGTGTGTGTGTGTGTAAAGAAACAACAGTAATTAACATTTATTAAATGTCTATTATAATCCTTATGAGGGCTTCCCTTATGACATAGATGGTAAAGAATTTGCCTACAATGCAGGAGACCAAGGTTTGATCCCTGGGTTGGGAAGATCCCCTGGAGAAGGAACAGCTACCCACTCCAGTGGGTATTCTCCAGTATTCTTGCCTGGAGAATTCCATGGACAGAGGAGCCTGGTGGGCTTCAGTCCATGGAGTCACAAAGAGTCAGACATGACTGAAGGACTAACACTTCATAATCCCTATGAAGTGATTCCCTACAATTACTCTTATCTTACATTTGAAGAAACTGAGTCACAGAAAATGACTTATCCCAAATTTTAAATCTACCAAGTGGCGTCTGTTTGAATCCAGGTTTTCTACATTAGAAGTTTCATTTACCTGTTTTAAGGAAATAAATTTCAAGAAAAGCTAGAAAATGGTAGAAAATATTGGAGATTCCTCTATGCAGATCAAGATATACAGTTTGTATGAATTTTCTTCATATTAACCCAGAACCCTGCAAAGAAACACTAAGTGTTTGGATCTGTTCTAATTTGGAATTGATAGAGTTGACCATATATAGGTTAGAAGAAATACATTTGTTGATGAAATACAGAGAAAGGAAGAACAAGGATAGTACTTTTCATATATATTCACATACATACACATACACTCATTTAAAAAAAAAATTAAAACAAAGACAAACAACTTTGTGTTGAGAAAAAAAATATCAAAAAAGTGCTTTCCACTAAAACATTTGTTTCAAGTTCTCCCAGTCACCTTAAAAATCATGAGCAAGACATCCTATGTCTCCCTCAAACTGAAGGTTAAAGCTCCTCAAGGTTAAAGGAATGGAAACTGCTAGATGAAGAAGCATCAAGGCTTGAAACAAAATACCTTGGGCTCAATGGTGGTGGTGGTTTATCGTTACATCATGTCCAACTCGTGAGACCCCATGGACTGAAGCTTGCCAGGCTCCTCTTTCAGTGGGATTCTCCAGGCAAGAATACTGGAGTGGATTGCCATTTCCTGCTCCAAAAGTGAAAGTGAAAGTTGTTCAGTCATGTCAGACTCTTTGCGACCCCATGGACTATACAGTGCATGGAATGTCCAAGGCCAGAATACTGGAGTGCGTAGCCTTTCCCTTCTCCAGGGGATCTTCCCAACCCAGGGATCAAACCCAGGTCTCCCACATTGCAGGAAGATTCTTTACTAGCTGAGCCACAAGGGAAGCCCTTGGGCTCAATATGCTTGTTATAAGCACCCCCGTCTCACCTTCCACATGAATTTTGTTACCTACTATTTTGGTTTCAAATACTTTGTCTTTTTAATTTCCTGAAACAACATGGAATTGTTGTTTCAAATATAGTGGCTTTTTCACCAAGGTTTTATGATGAAAATTGATATTTGTGGTTGATTGCAGATAACTCCATCCCTTTCTCTCTGAAACCAGTTATGAACACATGCACAAACACAATTAAGAATTGCTGAACTCTAACAGGTTCAAATTAAAATGACATAAACTTATCTAACAGAGAGAAGGTAAAAAGCCATGAAACATTTCTTACATTATAGAGCTAACAGAAGACAACATTTGGAACTGGGAGAAGTGCAGGCCATCTTGACCAAGCATCACATTTTCTCATTGAGGAAATGGAAATTCAAGAGTGAGAAGAACTGCAAAAGCATCATCAGAATAGTCTGCGCAGAAGCCAGACATCAGCTCACCGACACTAGCTCATCTTCATACCTCAATAATAATGACAACTTCATAACAATGGTGATAATAAAAAACAATATTTTTGAGTATTTCAATGTGCTAGGCATTTCACATACATTGTTTATGTTCCCCAGACCCCTTATAAGTCAGATTTTGTTAGCGATCTTCGTTTCCAGGTGAAGCAACTTCAGGTCAGAAAGGCAAAGTGATTTCACAAAGGCTGCATGTCTAATGGGTGATAAACTTCATTCAGAAGCCAACCTGATGCCGAAACTGAGTTCTTAACTATTGGGTTGGCCAAAAAGTTTGTTTAGGTTCTTCATAATTTTTTAGCTGATCCAGTATTATGCTGTGTACCAATAGTCCACACAAAAGGAGATGCTCATGCCTACTACACACATGCACATATATACCATTAGTAAGAAGTTTCTCTTCATTTCTTTTTTCTCATTTTTACTTTCAGTGTAGTTCCCTCAAAAGATTCCATTTCCCCCCTTTTAACTCTTGTCTCCTTATAATTTTTTCTAGGCCTGGAAGATAAGAACTTTTCACTTCATTACCACTGACTACCTTTTGAATTAGCACAAGTAGCAAACCAGATTATAATGCTAGTTAGCAACAGCTATATGATCTTTCCAATTCATGGCAACTTAGCACCTTTAAAACCTCAAAAATGCCAAGTTAATATGTCTTTAGTTCAGAAATTATGATAGTTATCAAGTCCCTGTCAGTAGAATAAACCCTTGAAAAGTTTACAATTGATGTACTACATAGGGAAAATCAAGTGCTTTGGGGTAGATCCTGAATGATGAGAATATTTTCTAGAAAAAAATGTCCAAGTCTGAAAAAAATATGCATCTCATCATCCTTCAAGTTTATGTCCTCTGAGTCCTATTTGTCAGACTAGAAATGAGACTACATTAAGACAAGGTTTTGCATAGTCATTTCCTTTCATTTTTCCAACAGCATTCCCAAGTAACTACTATTATCCACATATTCCCAAACAATTTGGGGGAAACAGGATCAGAGAGAGTAAGGAATTTACTAGGATCATAAATGGGGCTTCCCTAGTGGCTCAGATGGTGAAGAGTCTGCCTGCAATGCAGGAGACACAGGTTTGATTCCTGGGGTGGAAAGATCCCCTGGAGAAGCAAACAGCTACCTACACCAGTACTCTTGCCTGGAGAATTCCATGAACTGAACAGCCTGGACATGGGATCACGAAGAGTCAGACATGACTGAGCAGCTAAAATTTTCTCTTGACTTTCAGGCTCATAAAAAGCACTCCATGGCCAGGAGGGAACACGTTTCGGTGCGGGCATAACAATGCTTTCCTCTTCAAAGCAGAGTGCACCTTGGTAAGTGTACCTTTCATTGCATCTGTACATATCCTACTAGCCCCACATGGATTTCCCAAGCAATAGAGCTTACTGGCGGTAGCAGAGGAGAAATGGAACGATCGGAATGCCAAAAACCTTTTAGTCTGAAGCAATTTCACATATAAATCTCAGACAAGCTAAGATCATCTTTATTCTTCAAGCCACTTACAAAAGGTCATTCCAAAGACATTTATATTGCTTTGTCAGTTTCCTGCATGTCAGGTCCTCACAAATAGAAATTCATCTGTAGTGACCACGGCAACAAATTCTCTGCACTGAGGCCTCCTCCTTTCTCTATTCGGAGGGCAATCCAGATAGCAGAAAGGGGGCAAACACACACTATTTTTCAAAGGCACTCTTTCAAGATAGCTTTGGTTTGCAGTTTCAAGAACCATATGAATGGCTTATTATAGAGTTTCTAAGTCAGTCCTTCTTGAGGCTTAAAGACTTTTAATCCACTCACATCTTTATGGCAAAGGCATTTCAGAATAATAAATCATTTTCTTTAAAAAGACATCATAAAGCTAAGTATATTTGAAATTATATGGGCCTAAGAAAACCAATGTAAGTGAGGTGATTGAACAAGGAGGTTTTGACCTTCAGGAATGTGCATCTATAAAAGTACATAAATCAGCTACAAAGATCATTATTTCTATATCCTAAAACCCTGAAAATGCCATCATGAAGTCAGGCGTGCCTCACTAACTATGAAAAGACAAAGGACGTGACTAGAGGAAGTGCTGCTGCTGCTGCTAAGTCTCTTCAGTCGTGTCCAACTCTGTGTGACCCCATAGACGGCAGCCCACCAGGCTCCCCCGTCCCTGGGATTCTCCAGGCAAGAACACTGGACTGGGTTGCCATTTCCTCTCCAATGCATGAAAGTGAAAAGTGAAAGTGAAATTGCTCAGTCGTGTCTGATTCTTAGCAACCCCATGGACTTACAAAAGTCCAGGAGGAGGAGCCTGGGCTCCTCCATCCATGGGATTTTCCAGGCAAGAGTACTGGAGTGGGTCACCAGTGCCTTTTCCAAGAGGAAGTGCTGGTCTTTCCCTAATTCCAGGTTTTTGCTGGAGCCTCCTTAACTATGTACATTCTGTCCCCAACCTCCAGCTGCCTCTCCCAACTAAAGGTTCACCTTCACTTTGAAGTGGAGGCCACGGGGTCATAGAAGTGCTAGCCCCATCTGTTGAGGTTCCTTGGAAACGACACCTAAGCACCATCCTCCAAATATAGGCTCTTTCATTTCAGGGAGAGCAATTTTAAAAGTACAAATCAGCTGCTAAATACAGTTGACCCTTGGATAATGTGGACACTGGGAAGACCTAAACTCTGTAGTCAAAAGCCTGCGTATATGTTCTTTATCTAAAACATCAATCAATATATGAGTGGATAAAGACAATGTGGTACATATATCCAATGGAATACTAGTCAGCCATAAATCATAATGAAATAATGCCATTTGCAGCTACATGGATAGACCTAGAGATTATCACACTAAGTGAAGTCAGAGACAGACAAATACCATATGGTATCACTGATATGTAAAATCTTTAATATGACACAAATATTTCTGTTTCATAGATAAGTTCAGACTCACAGACACAGAGAACAGATTTATGGTTGCCAAAGGGGAAGGGCAGGGGAGGGATGGAGGGGGAGTTTGGGATTAGGAGATGCAAACTATTATCTCTAGAATGGATAAACAACAAGGTCCTACTGTAGAGCATGGGGAACTATATTCAATATCCTATAATAAACAATAATGGAAAAGAAAAAAATAATCTGTGTATAACAGTAGAACCTTCATATCCACATTTCCTAGGTATCTGTGTTCCTCATCAATAAATTCAACCAACTACATATAATGTGCTACTGTCATATCTATTACTGAAAAAATATGCATTAAGTGAACCAGCTCAGGTCAAACCCATGTTGTTCAAGGGCCAACTGTATATACTCGTCTCAACAATTTTAAAAATTTCTGCTAAGAAAAGGTTTAGTGATAGATATATTAAACTTAATTACAAGATTGTTCCTTTATGTTATTTTTAATGCTGTACAATAGAGGACTGCTTATTTATTCAAAATGTTGTTACAAATGTCCATTTCATAATATCAGGGAAAAACACATCTTCCAAAGAGTAACTAGATTTTTATCTCATTTTTATGTGTGCGCACACACACACACCCCTAGGTAGATGGTGGGAATCTGAGTATTTGCAGTTTGCCTTTTTCTCTGTATTTTTGTTTTCCATAATAAAGTTCTATAATATATAATTATTTTTAATTGCTTTTAGTTTACCTACAAAAGATGAATGAAAGAGCATAGAACCAATGATAAAAAATGAGAGCGTGAGTAAAATAATTCACATCCTAGAGGTCATTCTCAAATGTCATCTAATCAGTGTCAGCTTGCCTGGCTCTTCTTAAAATTGCAACCCGCACCCTTGACACTCACTATTCCGCTCCTGTTTATCACCATGGCACTTTCGATTGTCACCTAACATACTGTATTTTTATTTTGTACTTTGTTTTTGCCTTTTCTCCCCATAGAAGGTCAGAGACTTGGTTTTGTTTACTGCTACTTCCCTGGTGGTTCTTAGCACAGTGACTGGCCCTACACCATATATACGCAAAAGATATCTAAAGAACATCCGACTAGAAAGGGATGGCTCAGGCCAGCACCAAGAGTCAAGGAAGACATATTCTCTAATAATCAAGACTTGTAAAAATGCTTAAAACACAAAAAGGGGGACATGGGTAGAAGTAAGCTATATACAGAGCAAGAAGATAAAAAATTTGATAGGGCACTGATTAAGATAGTACAGGATTAGATGAAAAAACAATCAAAATTTCTCACTTATTACTTCACCTCTCTCTTCTTTAAAGGATGACAGTGAGAAAAGACTGGAGTCAAAGGCTGTAATCAAGATTGCTGGGAGAAATATCAACAACCTCAGACATGCAGACGACACCACTCTAGTGACAGAAAGCAAAGAGGAATTAAAGCCTCTTGATGAAGGTGAAAGAGGAGAGTGAAAAAGCTGGCTTAAAACTCAACACTCAAAAAACTAAGATCTTGGCATCCAGTCCCATCATTTCATGGCAAATTGATGGGGGAAAAATGGAAAGTGACAGACTTTATTTTCTTGGGCTCCAAAAGCACTGCAGATGGTGACTGAAGCCATGAAATTAAAAGACACTTGCCCCTTGGAAGGAAAACTGTGACAAACCTAGACAGTATCTTAAAAAGCAGAGACATCACTTTGCTGACAAAGGTCTATATAGTCAAAGCTATGGCTTTTCCAGTAGTCATGTACAGATGTGAGAGTTGGACCATAAAGAAAGCTGAGCACTGAAGCACTGATGCTTTCAAATTGTGGTGTTGGAGAAGACCCTTGAGAGTCCCTTGGACAGCAAGGAGATCAAACCAATCAATCCTAGAGGAAATCAATCCTGAATATTCATTGGAAAGACTGATGCTGAAGCTTCAATAATCAGGCCACCTGATGCAAAGAGCCGACTCATTGAAAAAAACCCTGAAGCTAGGAAAAATTGAAGGAAGAAAAGGAGGGGATGGCAGAGGATGAGAAGGATGGATGGCATCACCAACGCAATGGACATGAGTTTGAGCAAACGCTGGTAGATAGTGAAGGGAAGACTGGTGTGCTATAGCCCATGGGGTTGCAGAGTTGGACACAACTGAGGGACTAAACAACAGCAAGTGAGAAAAGGCAGAACTAGCACTGAAATAAGGACACCGAAGAGCAAAGATAGTGAGAAGGATATACGGGAGTTCAGGTTGCTCTGCATGAGGTCTGGCCTCGATGACTCGATGGCTTTTCCTGGGAGGACTTCCATCTGGCTTTAGCCATCCATTCCATGCTGTGCTACCTTCTTGTAACATCACCATTTTATAACTAATTACTACTCACTTAGAAGGTCAAATCTTTGAGCATAAGCATTGTACTCTCTGTTCACTGTTGAAGCCTCAGTGCCTATCCTAGCACAAAGTTCCCAATAAATATGAGTTTCATTAATTCCTTAAATACAAATCAAGATACTAAGAAAACTTGCAAATTAGTATATTGATCCACCCAAAGGGAACATTAAAAATCACAGAAGATTAGAAAAGTAAATGATAGAGAGCAGACGATTGCCTGATTTTACAAAAGTAGAAGAAATATTTGGTAAATTGTTCATTGATGTATTCTGTTGTTGATTTCAGGCCAAACTCTATACTGAATAACTGAACAGAGACTTTGTATGTGCTTCAGAAAATAATCTGTGAGCAACAGGGGCCAACATGGGTTCACCTAGCCAGCCAGCCAGATTTTCTTGTCTAGGGTTAGTGAACATTTTAGAAAACTATCAGAAAATTTGATTTTTTCAAAGCATTGAACAAAGGCTTGTCTGATGTCTTTATTGACAGTAGCCTGCACATAACAGATACTTGATGAAAGTGGATTTGGCAAATGATTGCAAAGAGTATTAACTGGATCATTTCCTTCCAACATTTTTTGTGTTTTTCTTTCTTTTATTCATCCATGTTCTTCTCCTTAACAGACACATTTCTTCTTACCTGCCAGGATTGCTAACCCTTTGCTGAAATTAAAGTGCTATGGCACACTTGGGATAATTACAGGATTTGAGAATTTCTTTACATCAAACATTGGGCAAGAAGGAAGCTTGGTTTCATCTATCAATTTTTCCTTGGAGAAGAATGAAACAGGTTCAGGGAAACAAGGAGTTAGATGCAACAGCTCAAGATGAGGAGCTCTGTCTTTCTTTCCTTGATTTTTTTTCTTGCATCACTTCCAAATCAAATCACAGTTGCATGTCCATCACCCTTTTGCTACCCTGGTATCTGTATAGAAAAATTTAAAAAATCAATCTGATGAGTTTATAATACTAAAGGGATTGAATGTTCTATTGCCACAGGGCTTTCATATTCAAGGAAGATGCGAGAGGGTAACTAACCTATTTTTAAAAGGTCTAGACGATGATGTGCATTCAGACAAACTTAAACTCACTTTCTCCCATTCTTTGACACAAACAAATGCTCTGGGCAGGTCTACAGAACATACACACACACCACTCACACCCATTAAGTCACAGAAAGTCCTGCATGAATTCTGTCTCCCTTGGCTATGGATGCTTGAGTATAAAAGTACTCAAATGGGACTGAGGAGGTTTAGGTTCTTGTCTCAACTCTTCTACTATGAAGGTGTCTAATTCTGAGCAAGTCACTCCCTTCCCTGGACTCTAGTTTCCTTATAAAGTGAAATGAATTTAGCACAAGAAATGGAGTGTTAATAGAGCTGTTAGAAGGCTGAAGGAACAAGCTCCAGGCCAGTCTCTTGGAAAGTCTCCAGACCAAAAAAGAACTGACTGCCTAAAGAAGCTGCTACCCTTGCAGCCACCACTAGATATCTGCTGGCCTGCGTCTCATGGAGCAGCATTCACTCACTGCACAGCAGCAACCTATGAACACCAGCCGAGCTGCAGAACAGACAGTAACACCAGTAATCCAGAGATCACAGTCAGCTGCCCCTATACCCACCAATTACTGACAGCCAAAAGACTAGAAAGTGAACTCTGGAATCTGCTTTTAGACAAATCACATTCTTGCTAGCTAGCACATACAACCAGGAACTGGAGGTAAGAGACCCTTTCTTCAATTCACCCTTCAAATCTCATACAAGGGAAACCTGGTGAAATCTACACCAAATCCAGTTCCTTAGTTGCAAGCAAACCTTGGGAATGCAGGTTTTAGCTTCCTAACTTGTGTGATACATATGAGCACATAGAAGACATTATGACTGAATGCTGAATGTTAAAAAACAATCTCTAGCACTGGTATGTTTTGATAATACAAATAGCTCTTTCAGGAGCTAACAAGCTCCCGTCACTGGAGATGTACAAGCAAAAACAAGACAATCTACTGGGAGGATGAAACTGTTTTTGACCAGTAATTTGCACACCTTGCTGCATATGACCTTAAATCACTGGTCCCATTTCCAAAGATTCTGGTTAGGTGGGCTGTGGTTAGTCCCAGCAATCAATATTTTAAAAATTATTCTACATGATTTTGAGGTATGGCTGGACCCAGGGATACTCAACCACAATGGCCAAAGTAATTTCCAGCCCTAATATATAAATCCTTGCATCTAGACCTTTCAGTTCAGTTCAGTCGCTCAGTTGTGTCCAACTCTTTGTGACCCCATGAATTGCAGCACACCAGGTCTCCCTGTCCACCACCAACTCCCAGAGTTTACTCAAACTCATGTCCATCAAGTCAGTGATGCCATCCAGCCATCTCATCCTCTGTCGTCCCCTTCTCCTCCTGCCCTCAATCCCTCCCAGCATCAGATCTTTTCCAATGAGTCAACTCTTCGCATCAGGTGGCCAAAGTATTGGAGTTTCAGCTTCAGCATCAGTCCTTCCAATGAACACCCAGGGCTGATGTCCTTTAGGATGGACTGGTTGGACCTCCTTGCAGTCCAAGGGACTCTCAAGAGTCTTCTCCAACACCACAGTTCAAAAGCATCAATTCTTCGATGCTCAGCTTTCTTCACAGTCCATCTCTCACATCCATACATGATACTGGAAAGACCATAGCCTTGACTAGACAGACCTTTGTTGGCAAAGTAATGTCTCTGCTTTTGAATATGCTCTCTAGGTTGGTCATAACTTTCCTTCCAAGGATTAAGTGTCTTTTAATTTCATGGCTGCAATCACAATCTGTGGTGATTTTGGAGCCCAAAAAAGTAAAGTCTGACACTGTTTCCACTGTTTCCCCATCTATTTCCCATGAAGTGATGGGACCAGATGCCATGATCTTTGTTTTCTGAATGCTGAGCTTTAGGCCAACTTTTTCATTCTCCACTTTCACTTTCATCAAGAGGCTTTTTAGGACTATACAATTGTATGCACCATACACTACTATTACAAGAACTCAAATGTTATTTTCAGATGAACACAGACCCTTGAGAAATCCCACAATGTAAACTGGGATTTATTCTCTTGTCTTATATAAAAAGAATCTGGTTATCATCTATTTTGTGGCAATAGATTAGTGCCAAGGATACACTAACTGAAGACATTCTTTCATATGAAGAATTCATGACAATAGTATGCTGAGGTAATTTGCTTTTTCCTGCAAAGGATTTATAGACCAATAGAATGGAGAAGTGCATTGGAGAAGGAAATGGCAACCCACTCCAATGTTCTTGCCTGGAGAATTCCAGGGACGGGGAGCCTGGTGGGCTACCATCTATGGGGTCACAGAGTCGGACACGACTAAAGCGACTTAGCAGAAGCAGCAACAGAATGGAGAAAAGATTGCTCAGGTGTTCCTTTGTGAAAGGCTTTAAAAAACTAATTTTATTTATTTTTGGCTGCACTGGGTCTTCATTGCTGTGCTGGCTTTTCTCTGGTTGTGATGAGTTCAGCTGCAGTGGGCAGGCTTCTTAGTGCAGTGGCTTCTTCTGTCACTGAGCATGGTTCCTAGGGTGCGAGGGCTTCAGTAGTTGCAGATCCTAGGCTTACAGCATAGACTCAATAGTTGTGGTACACTGGCTTAGATGCATTGCTCCATGTGGGATTTTCCCAGATCAGATATCAAGCACTTGTCTCTTGCACTGGCAGTCAGATTCTTTACCGTGAGCCACCAGGGAAGATCTATGAAAACGCATTTTAAAATTTTGCTTTTTCTTTTTGTTTCTGGTGAATAAATTCATCCAGATGAGATCTGGGGATTTATCCTCTGCACACATATCAAATTCAGTGCACCTGTATGCTTGCTTTCAAAGGGCTGGTAAACGTTTATATATGTTGTACTGATCAGCCAAACAAGTTTTATTACTAGTATTATAATCAGTGAACAGTATGAAAAGGTAAAAAGATAGGAAACTGAAAGATGAACTCCCCAGGTCGGTAGGCACCCAATATGCTACCGGAGATCAGTGGAGAAATAACTCCAGAAAGAATGAAGGGATGGACCCAAAGCAAAAACAACACCCAGTTGTGGATGTGACTAGTGATGGAAGCTAAGTCTGATGCTGTAAAGAGTAATATTGCATAGGAACCTGGAATGTTAGGTCCATGAATCAAGGCAAATTGGAAGTGGTCAAACAGGAGATGGCAAGAGTGAATGTCGACATTTTAGAATCAGCAAACTAAAATGGACTGCAATGGGTGAATTTCACTCAGAAGACCATTATATCTACTACTGTGGGCAAGAATCCCTTAGAAGAAATGGACTAGCCCTCACAGTCAACAAAAGAATTCGAAATGCAGTACTTGGGTGCAATCTCAAAAACGACAGAATGATCTCTGTTCTTTTCCAAGGCAAACCACTCAATAGCACAGTAATCCAAGTCTATGTCCCGACCAGTAACCCTGAAGAAGCTGAAATCAAATGGTTCTATGAAGACCTACAAGATCTTCTAGAACTAATACCCAAAAAAGATGTCCTTTTTATTATAGGGGACTGGAATGCAAAAGTAGGAAGTCAAGAAACACCTGGAGTACAAGGCAAATTTGGCCTTGGAATATGGAATGAAGCAGGACAAAGGCTAATAGAGTTTTGCCAAGAAAATGCACTGGTCATAGCAAACACCCTCTTCCAACAATACAAGAGAAGTCTCTACACATGGACATCACCAGATGGTCAACACCGAAATCAGATTGATTATGTTTTTTGTAGCCAAAGATGGAGAAGCTCTACACAGTCAGCAGAAACAAGACCGGGAGCTGACTGTGGCTCAGATCATGAACTCCTTATTGCCATATTCAGACTTAAATTGAAGAAAGTAGGGAAAACCACTAGACTATTCAGGTATGACCTAAATCAAATCCCTTACAATTACACTGTGGAAGTGAGAAATAGATGTAAGGGCCTAGATCTGATAGACAGAGTGCCTGATGAACTATGGATGGAGGTTCATGACATTGTACAGGAGGCAGGGATCAAGACCATCCCCAAGAAAAAAAAAGGAAAAATGGTTGTCTGATGAGGCCTTACAAACAGCTATGAAAAGAAGAGAAGCAAAAAGGCAAAGGAGAAAAGGAAAGATGTACCCATTTGAATGCAGAATTCCAAAGTATAGCAAGGAGAGATAAGAAAGCCGCCTTCAGTGATCAATGTAAAGAAAACTATACAATGGGAAAGACTAGATATCTCTTCGAGAAAATTAGAGCTAACAAGGGAACATTTCATGCAAAGATGGGCTCAATAAAGGACAGAAATGGTATGGACCTAACAGAAGCAGAAGATATTAAGAAGAGGTGGCAAGAATACACAGAATAACTCTACAAGAGAGATCTTCATGACCCAGATAACCATGATAGTGTGATCACTTACCTAGAGCCAGACATCCTGGAATGCAAAGTCAAGTGGGCCTTAGGAAACATCACTATGAACAAAGCTAGTGGAGGTGAGTAATTCCAGTGGAGCTATTTCAGATCCTGAAAGATGATGCTGTGAAAGTGCTGCACTCAAAATGCTGGCAAATTTGGAAAACTCAGCAGTGGCCACAGGACTGGAAAAGGTCAGTTTTCATTCCAATCCCAAAGAAAGGCAATGCCAAAGAATGCTTAAACTACCACACAATTGCACTCATTTCACACACTAGCAAAGTAATGCCCAAAATTCTCCAAGCCAGGCTTCAACAGTACATGAACCATGAGCTTCCAGGTGTTCAGTCTGATTTAGAAAAGGCAGAGGAACCAGAGGTCAAATTGCCAATATCTGCTGGATCATTAAAAAAGCAAGAGAATTCCAGAAAAACATTTACTTCTGCTTTATTGACTATGCCAAAGCCTTTGACTATGTGGATCAAAACAAACTATGGAAAATTCTGAAAGAGATGAGAATACCAGACCACCTTACCTGCCTCCTGAGAAATCTGTATGCAGGTCAAGAAGCAAGAGTTAGAACTGAACATGGAACAGACTTGTTCCCAATTGGGAAAAGAGTAGGTCAAGGCTGTATATTGTCACCCTACTTAGTAAACTTATATGCAGAGTACATCATGAGAAATGCCGGACTGGATGAAGCATAAGATGGAATCAAGATTGCTGGGAGAAATATCAATAACTTCAGAGATGCAGATGACACCACCCTTATGGAAGAAAGTAAAGAAGAACTAAAGAGCCTCTTGATGAAAGTGAAAGAGGAGAGTGAAAAAGTTGGCTTAAAACTCAACATTCAGAAAACTAAGATCATGGCATCCAGTCCTATCACTTCATGACAAATAGATGGGGAAACAGTGGAAACAGTGAGAGACTTTATTTTGGGGAGCTCCAAAATCACTGCAGATGGTGACTGCAGCCATGAAATTAAAAGATGCTTGTTCCTTGGAAGAAAAGTTATGACCAATCTAGACAGCATATTAAAAAGCAGAGACATTACTTTACTGTCAAAGGTCTGTATAGTGAAAGCTATGGTTTTTCCAGTAGTCATGCATGAATGTGAGAGTTGGATCATAAGGAAAGCTGAGCACTGAAGAACTGATGATTTTGAACTGTGGTGTTGGAGTCTTTTTTTTTTTTTTTTACTTTATTTTATTTTATTTTACAATACTGGTGAGAGTCCCTTGGACAGCAAAGAGATCAAACCAGTCAATCCTAAAGGAAATTATTCCTCAATACTCATTGGAAGGACTAATGCTGTATCTCCAATACTTTGGCCACCTGATGGGAAGAACTGGCTCATTGGAAAAGACCCTGATGCTGGGAAAGATTGAAGGCAGGAGGAGAAGGGGGTAACAGAGGATCAGATGGTCGAATGGCACCACCAACATGATGGACATGAGTTTGAGCAAGGTCTGCGGATTGGTCACAGACAGGGAAGTGTTGAGTGCTGCAGTCCATGGGGTTGCAAAGATTCAGACACGACTGAGTGACTGAACTGAAAGAAAGATCTGTGTTGAACTACTGCCCTATGGAACTGTAAGATCCTAAATTTATTCAAGCAACTAAGTCTGTTGTAATTTGTCACAACAGTAATGGAAAAATAAAACACCCAATATATTTTCTGTCCATTATTCCCATTTCATCACAGAGTATAAGGGGCTGATTTCTTGACAGTAATCAACAAAATAATCAACAAAAACTTAACTTTTTTAACAAAAGAAAGTTTAGGTGAAGCAGGAAGAACAGGTGAAGTTGTTTGTAGCTGAAGGTATGACTCAACCAAAAATGGGACCTTGAAGAAGCTCTCAAATTTTCTGAGGTTTAATATTATCAGATACTGGGAATAAGAAGGCTTGCTTATTTTATAGAATAGTTGAAAATATCAAGTTTCAAAAGGAATATGAATACACTTTGTATATATTCTACTCTGTAAAGAACCATACTGGTCATTACTTTTTTCTCCAAGAAAATAAATGTATTTCCACTCTCATTTGTTCAGCTTACAGCAGGAATGTTATCTCCCAACACCCATTTTCTCCTTCTGGTTTTATACAAGACTCTTCCAACTTTTAGTTGGGAATATGGCAATCAAGCCACACACTCCAGCTTCCTTTGTTGTCAGGCTTGGTCATGTGACTGCATTCTAACCCAGAGGACAGTGATAAATGAAGTATGCAAACTTCAGATGATTCCCTTAAAAGGAGAACGTTGCCTTCTGCTTCTTCCTGTCCTGTTCCCATAGGCTGGAACTGCTGTGGCAGCACAAAGTTAGCACTCACAAATGAGAGCACCATGCCAGGTCAGGGTGGTCAACAATGCACCCATTCATTCACGTGTCGTCATGGCAACAGTGGAGTAGAGAAACTACAACAAAAAACCTCATGATCTTCAAAGCCTAAGGTATTTACCACCAGCCCTTTACAGATAAAGCTTACTGGCCCCTGCCCTAAGTAATAGGAAATCAACAAAATAGATGAAATCTAGGTCCACAGGCAACATCCTAAAGCAGATATACTCTTCCCCTCTGACAACCTACCAGCATGGATTTTTATGTGAACCAGAAATCAATTTTCTGTTGTTTAATACACAAGTTTATCAATTACAGTGGGCATGGTAAATTAGAAATAGTAATAATGACGATGATGAAAACAGTTAACACTTATATGGTTTGTGCTTACTACACAAACCATATATGTGCTTACTACATTCTAAGACTCTTCTAGGTATGTATGTGTAATGTATCCACACACACATTTCAAGATCATGGTTATTCTATGAATTACCATTTTTTTATTCCCACTTGACAGATGAGGAAACTGAGGCCCAGTAGTTAGGTAACTTTTCCAAGGTCATACCAAAAAAGTGATGGAAGCGTAATTGAGACCCTTATCTATTCAGCACTAGCATCTCTGCTCTTACACATCGATTTGATTCCCTTTTGGTAAATCACAACTGTGTCACTTTGACTGAGAACAAATCTTAGGATCAATCATCCTCAAATTCTGTTTTTTGTTTTTTTAAAAACAAGAGACCTATTAGTAACAATAGCTTAACCCCCAAATGACATGTGCTGGGTTAGTATTGGGAATATCAATAGCAATTTGTTTCACAAGGGCTTCCTCTGTGGCTCAGCAGGTAAAGAATCTGCCTGCAATGCAGGAGACCTGGGTTCAATCCCTGGGTTGGGAAGACCCCCTGGAGAAGGGAAAGGCTACTCATTCTAGTATCCTGGCCTGGAGAATTCCATGGACTATACAGTCCATGGGGTCACAAAGAGTTGGACACGACTGAGCGACTTTCACTTCACTTTTCTTGAAATAAAATGTATTTTGTATTGTATACCTCTTTAGACTGAGAAGAAGTTGAAATATTATACAAATCTTCTTATTTGAATTAGGGTAATCTATTTGGAAATAAAGATGGTAAAAGTTTAAAGTGATAAAATGAAGCCTGAGAATTCATGATTTAAAAAAGAGAGTGGGAAAGGTTACATTAAGGAATGCAGAATCTGAAATTATTGTGTGCTTACTAAGTACTTGAAAGGAAAGAGGATACTTAAAGTCCTAACTACCTACAAGATGTTTTTAAAATTTGAAACAGATTCACGAAAATTGAACCAGTTGCTTAAAGTCAAAGAAATCAGTGAAACTCAGATCGTTTTTTACCCCAAGCCAAGATTCTTCATGCTACAAAATCTTTAAGAGAACAAACCAATCAACAAACAAAAACACACCTTAGTCATTTGAGGTAAGAAAAAGTTTAAGAATGAGACAGATTCTTATTTACAGCTTCCATGAATAATAAAGCAGGCACTTCAGAGACCATAATGCACAAGACTCACCCAAGGTTGATCAAATGTCTACAAGAAAACAGAAAAAAATAAAAAAGGAAAGAAAAATTGACCAATACTGATGGCATGGAAGAAATCAAAATTAAAAGCTAAAAGTCAGAGCCCCGTGATGAGTATCAGATCATGAAAAAGAAAAGTTACATCTGTGAGGAAACTGTTGAGCCTTAAAGAAACTTACTCTCTCAACTGGTATATCTATTTTCACTGTCAAGAAGGAGATTAGTTGCTAATAAGCTCTTTATTATTGATTTCTTTAAGCCTTGAAGTTCCCTTAGAGATGGAGACTATGATAGGATGAGCTCCATTACAATTGTGAGGTTAAATGCAAGGTACTGTGGTTGCCTCAGTCAACTAAAAAGAAATGGACTGTAGAATTAACTCATTATATATTATATCATTCATAGTTCCATACTGCCTAGAATGAATCAGTAAGGAGAAAATAAAGCATTATTATCCTTCAAAAATGAATCTGAACCAAAGACTCTCCAAGCCTTTTGGAGTTCATCTACTCATTTTATAGACGAGAAATCAAAATTTCCAGGAAGACTTAGGTGATGTGATTTCTTGGCCTTCAAGCATGAAATGAAGGTTTCCAAGCCTATTTTAAAACTCATAGCATGGTTGTATGCTATCTGGAGCTGATTGTGTTTGAGCCATGGATCAGCATTCTGGGATGCTCAGGAGGAAATATTGGTGCATATAATGCATACAGAAGTGAAATTCCCCGTAAGTGAACAGACTGTTACCTGCTTGGTGTGGTCAAAGAATAGGAATTCGTGTAGAGCAATGTGGGACAAAAAGTGGCAAAATGTGGCTGGAAAAATAAGCTATGTCCTGGTCACCAGGTATTTTATAGACTACAACTGGGAAGTTGGATTGTTTTTCTAAGTGCCATTCTGGTCATTGGAGGAATTTTGATAGGAACATGATATAGTTAATTTCAATCATTCATCTACTCATTCGTTTTGTAAGCAAGCATAGTTTCAGGCTCTTAGGAAGCAATGAGATACATTCCTAGCCCAGGAGAACCTCAAAGCCTATTGGAGAAGACAAAGCTATAAAATATAATACAAAGTAGCAATAAAGCTCAGAGAGGCAGGGAAAAGCCTACAGAGAAAAGAATGGTTAAATGCGTCCTTCGGTCAACAAAGTCTAGTTTTCAAAATTATTCTTCATGAGACCAAACCTCCAGCATAGTAGAGTCATGTTCAACTCAGATTCTGACAGTAGCAGCTGCCTCCAGCTGTATACTGAGAATAATTGTACAGCATTGTGGAAACTCAGTAGGACAGAATTTTGTGATGTATGAGGATCTCTAGAACAGAATGATGGCACATTTCTACTTTTAGAAAACAGCCTATGGAAGGAAAACACAAGAAAGAAAGAGATCTTCTAGCTAGAAGGGCTCCGTAGAGCATTTCAGAGCCTCATGAACTACTTTGAAATTTCACCTATTATCATTTGGGAAGTAGACAATGGACATAGTTTTTATCTTCTAGAAAAATTACATCATGGCAGCACCTCAACTCAGCTTCTGAATGAAGAAATATCTTCTATCACTGCTATTCTTTCTTGCTACTCTCAAGTATTAATTTCTTCTTTTAGTTCAAAGTTCTCAAGGAGGAATTTCATAAACTAGTGATAAAATTTTTTTTTCTTGTAGAGTTTTTGTAAGGATTAAACAGGAAAACATTCTTCCTGTATTTGTGGTTGGTGGGGTGATGGCATTCTAGGAATTTTGGAGATCTGAAGAAGTCTGGACACCCTCTCAGGACAGATTTCTTCTCCTAAGGCAGACAACTACTGAAGTTGGAAACTTAGTACAGCTTGAAGGGAGGGAGCAAGGTCCAGGATCAGACAGAAGGAGGTCGAAATTTTCCACTTCTGGGCTGCATGAGACACTAGGCCCCAATTAAAGAGGGACCTGGGATGATTAGCAAGAGTTTCCCAGAAAGAACTTGTCCTATAAGCTCTTAAGGGTCTGGAGAGGAAGGACAGAGCAGATCAGAGCTGGCCCATATGAACACTCACCCTTCAAAGAAAACGGGGAATAAGTTGAGTTCCCTTATACAATAAGTCTGGGAGAAAACAGACCTTTATAGCTGATGAGAAGGGAAAGAATGGGGCATGCGTGAGATGCCTTGAGAGATGACTAGTGAAACAGAATGCTTGCTAGTATGACCAATAGTGCCCAGTGAGCAATGAGCCCTAAGACACAGATTCTACTGGGCTTAGGAAACATCATTGCTGTAAGTGACAGAGTTGTGTTTACCTGAGCTTCAGTGAATGACGTGAAGAAAAATGACCTAATTCAGGACCCTGTCTGAGAGGAAGAATATAGAAATATAGAGACAGTCAAGAGCAAGAACTCCTGGGGAAACAAAACTACTGAAATAGACAGATGGCGGGTGGTAAAAAAAATAATAATAATAAATGAAATTTGATCACAACACAAATAACACTGAATCTATGAAATGTTAACTTTATCACAAAGTTTAGTAGATGAACTGAATAAGTTCATGGCATTTTCAGATAACAATGAAAAAACAGCATTTATCATCCCATTTATGTAAAAATTGTAGGAAGGAAGGAAGGTAAAGGAGGAAGAAAGAGACATGATGAGAAAAAAAAAATCCTCATCAAAATCTTAATGGTAGTTTTCTCAAGATAACCTGAACTTTGTGCTTTCTTTAAACTTTTGGGTACCATATGAATTATATCAGATGAAATATAATCAAAATATACAATCAAAATTCTATTTGTATAGAATAAAAATCATTAGCATTACAGGTGCTATTGTATCTCACAGCACAGAAGACTAAAACGATAAGCAATAAGATAGTTTGGCTTTTCTGCAAAGGCCATTTCTCTCTCAAAAGGCCTGGATACTACACAAGGCACTGATGAGCATCTGAACTGAGGGGCCAGCACAATGGGGCAGCAGCATGGACAGGGTCTTGTTCCCCTTCACACCACTTTACTCCCACCACCTCAGTGGGACCACTTGACTCTACCCTCAACTGCGGCTCATAGTTGTTGTTCCGTCACTAAGTGTGTCTGACTCATTGTGATCCCATGGACTGCAGCATGCCAGGACCCCCTGTCCTTCACTATCTCCTGGAGTTTGCTCAAATTCATGTCCATTGAGTGGGTGATGCCTTCCAACCATCTCATCCTCTGCTTACTACACATGAAATACGTATGCACTGATTCACACACACACTGTGCACATATTTCTCAGTGATCTTAAGAGAGAAGACACTATTGCAGGATCTAAATTCACTGGCTATTCAAAATAAGAATCATTGCATACATCATTAGAAGAATTAAACTTTATCTCATTTTTAAAAGGTTATTAAAATTTACAGCTTAAGAATATATATCACTGATTGAATTCTGGACCAAAAAATGAATACAGCTAATCATAAAACAGCAATTCCCTTATGATATGCTGCTCATGCACATAGATATTTGTTTTTGCCAACCCTCAGAATTTAGAGACTAAACTGTAGTGACACTTAATGACATACTTTATAAGCAACAGAAATTGATCAAAAAAGACAATTGCCAGTAATTACTGTGAAAGTGAAGTTGCTCAGTCGTGTCCAACTCTGCAACCCCATGGACTATAGCCCACCAGCCTCCTCTGAGTCCATGGAATTTTCCAGGCAAGAATACTGGAGTGGGTTGCCATTTCCTTCTCCAGGGGATCTTCCTGACCAAGGCATCAAACCTGAGTCTCCCACATTGCAGGTAGACTCCTCAACATCTGAGCCACCCAGGAAGTAATACTGATTGTAAATGTCTCTAAATGGAAATAAGACAAAGGCAGACAATTTGAATGAGATTATTTAAAAAAACAAACTCTACTCTGGAAGATTGCAACTTGTCTCAGATCAATTGATGGCAAAGCCCATTGGTCTTGAAGCTGCATCTACCTTAAACTGATTGAAAAAGAACACTTAGCTAGAGAGGCACCCAGCAAACTGCACCTTCCACAAACAGGGAGAGAGAGATGCCACTCCCAGTAATTACCAGCAGGTATTTCTGCAAAGTACCTTACAGGAGCTATGCCCTTCTTCTACAAAATTAGAGACATATTTATAGAGCAAACATTGGTTAAAATAGAGAGTATTAGAGATGGCATTTAAAGTCTAAACTTTAAATAAATACATACAAAGATGCTGGACAGCAAGATCAAACCAGTCAATCCTAAAGGAAATCAACACTGAATATTCACTCGAAGGATTGATGCTGAAGTTCCAATATTGTGGCCATCTGATGCAAAAAAACTGACTCACTGGAAAAAAACTCTGATGTTGGGAAAGATTGAAGGCAAGAGGAGAAGGTCACCACACAGGATGAAATGGTTGGAAGGCATTGCCAACTCAATGGACATGAGTTTTAGCAAATGCCAGGAGATAGTGAAGGACAGGGAAGCCTGACATGCTACAGTCCATGGGGTTGCAAAGAGTCAGACACGACTTTAGTGACTGAACAACAGAACAAAGATGCTGGAAGCTCTGCATATTTGGTAAAGGCCCTAATATAAAGGCTACTCCAGCACAGGAGAGTATAGGACCCACAGAATTGTGTAGCTCATTTGTACTATTAATTGATCTATCATGACTCTCTTTCTTATAAAATATTTTCCCTTACTGTGGGGAACACTTCCCTTGTAGTTTGAGTGTGGTTGACTTTGCCTCCCACCTTTCCACAGGTCATTCATCCTGGGATTAGCCAAAGAGCACTCCATGCATCTGAGCTTAATGATCAGATCTCCGTGGCCCCATCAGATCATCTCTAACGCTTGTTGTGTGGATAACTGAAGAGAGAGCATCAGTCTTGTTCTGTAGTCAACAGCTTGAAAGTGAAGTCACTCAGTCATGTCTGACTCTTTGTGACCCCATGGACTGTAGCCTACCAGGCCCCTCTGTCCATGGGATTTTCCAGGCAACAGTACTGGAATGGATTGCCATTTTCTTCAAGAGCTTGAAGTACCATCTAAATCTTCAGTTTCTGGTCACTATCATTCCTGCAACCAGGGGAAGAAAACTAATAAAAATGAAGTTCACATTGAAAAAAAAAAAGAGTAAAGATGGCTCAGACAGTAAAGAATCTGTCTGCAATGCAGGAGACCCAAGTTCAATCCCTGGGTCGGGAAGATTCCCTGGAGAAGGGAATGGCTACCCACTCCAGTGTTCTTGCCTGGAGAATTCCATGGATAAAGGAGCTAGGTGGGTTGCAGGTATGGGATCAAAAAGAAAGAGGGAGGAGATTAGAAAAAGAAAAAAGAGGAGCCAGGGAGGAAAGAAACAAATGGAGAGAGAGATAAAAAGAAGAAGTTGCTCAGGAATCTCATCAGAGCGCCAAGATGCAGCCATGTCTAAGTCTTGTTTGGTCATGGAACTCTAAGATACATGACCTAAAAGAGCTCTTCTTAAAAGTTAAAGTAGTCTGAGGTTCACATATATTATTTGAAGCTCAAATGATACAGCATGTGATGAAAATATTAGCCCTGAAGTTACAAAGCAATATTTGAAAACCAATAAATAAAAAATACTCATTAGAAAAGTTAAAATTCAGTTTCCCACACTGTTTAGAGTTTAACATTTTCAAGGGAGACTTGAAGTAAATTGCATAGTAGAAAAATATAGAACTATAATTTATAGTAGCCATATCTTATTTATGTAATTATAGCTAGTTGTAGAGAATGCTAGATAAAATTCTACAGTTCTTCTCATAGACCAAAGATTAGCATAAGATTATATTAAATTTTCAATTTGTTCAACCAAGAATACAAAAACATAGCAGATGTAGGCTGGAAATACATGGCAGGTACAGTTGCAGCATTTCTAATCATGTTTGGTCTCAGCCCTTGAAAGACATTCAGTAGCTAATCACATTGTCCTTATGAACTAGGATCTTCCCAAGTTTAAGAAACTCAATTCTTGCTGTCCCACTGCCATCTTAGACTTCTCTTTTCAGAAAGGACTGACACCAACTGTCATTTTTGTTTCAGAGAATTACAGAAGGCTCCTTTGTTCTTAAAATTCAGCATCATCTAAAAAAAATAAAATGATACAAAGGAACTTACATACAAAACAGAAACAGACCCTCAGACATTAAAAAAAATATATTATGGTTGCTAAAGAGTAAAGGGAGGGTGAGAGATAAAGTAAGTGTTTGGGCCTAACATTAACACACTAAAGAAATATGGTGTATGATGTAGGGAGCTCAAATCTGGTGCTCTGTGACAACCTAGAGGGGTGGGATGGGGTGGGAGGTGGAAGGGAGGTTCAAGAGGGGAGGGACATATGTATACCTATGGCTGATTCATGTTGATGTATATAAACCAACACATTGTCAAGCAATTATCCTCTGATTAAAAATATATAAATTTTAAAAAGATAACCAACAAAAGCCTACTGTATAACACAGGGAACTATACTCTATATTTTATAATAACCTATAAGGGAAAGGAATCTGAAATTGGATGTATCTGTGTATATATTTATAAATGTACATGTGTGTGTATAGAAGACAATGGCAACCCACTCCAGTACCCTTGCCTGGAAAATACCATGGATGGAGGAGCCTGGTAGGCTGCAGTCCATGGGGTCGCTAAGAGTCGGACACGACTGAGCGACTTCCCTTTCATTTTTCACTTTCATGCATTGGAGAAGGAAATGGCAACCCACTCCAGTGTTCTTGCCTGGAGAATCCCAGGGACAGGGGAGCCTGGTGGGCTGCCATCTATGGGGTCACACAGAGTCGAACACAACTGAAGCAACTTAGTAGCAGGTGTGTGTGTGTGTGTGTGTGTGTGTGCGTGTGCGTGCGTGTGTGTGTGTACATATCCCTGGAGAAGTGAATGGCAACCCACTCCAGTATTCTTTCCTGAAGAATTTCATGGACAGAGGAGCCTGGTAGGCTACAGTCCATGGGATCGCAAACAGCTGGACATGACTGAGTGACTAAGCATACATATATACATATGACTTAATCACTTTGCTATACACCAGAAACTAACATCACAGGTCAACTATGCTTCAATTAAAAAAAAAAAAAGAATATTCATGATAAATTTGAAAATAGAAAATGAAAGATCAAGTTAAAAAAGAATTCAGTGTCAAACCAAAAACCTATGTTCTAATAGATTCTCTAATAGAAATTATCCTCTATGTTCTGGTAGAAATTAGAGTCGTTCTCCACAGGTCCCTGATTTATGTCTCTGCCTTCAAATATCCCACTTTCTGGAAAGTCCATTTACACCATTCATGTTTTAACTCTGATTTAATACCCTTTTAACACAGAATTTGATCTGAAGGTAAAGAGCACAAATCAGTTTCCGCAAAATTATAATTCTAAAATACAGGTTCAATTCTTCTAAATCAATCTTTTGTTCTTGTGTTCTAAAGTCTCAAGTTAAGGAAGAAATTGCTTCAGATATTTTTTAAAGGTAGGAATCTGAAATGGACATACATCAAATAATAGTTTCAATTAAGCTTTTGGTTTCTAACAAAGGCAGACTGATTTGAAAACACTCCATACAAAATATGATCTTTAAAGCAATGCCTGTCAGTGTGTGTCATATATTATCACAAAATAGAGTTATAGCCTTATAAATTTGATATTAAAGCAAAGGAAAGAATGATTAACTCTGCTTGCTGGGAGAAACCATAAGACATCATAATCATCTCTATAGAGAGGTGGTCCTAAGATGGCGGAGAAATTGGACGGGGAGACCACTTTCTCCCTGACAAATTCATCAAAAGAACATTTAAACGCTGAGTAAATTCCACAAAACAACTTCTGAATGCCGGCAGAGGACATCAGGCACCCAGAAAAGCAGCACATTGTCTCGAAAGGAGATAGGAAAAAATATAAAAGACAAAAAGAGAGACAAAAGAGGTAGGGACAGAGCTCCGACCCAGGAAGGGAGTCTTAAAAAGAGAGAAGTTTCCAAACACCAGGAAACACTCTCACTGCCGAGTCTGTGGCGAACCTTGGAAGCACAGAGGGCAACATAACCAGGAGGAAAAAATAAATAAATAATTAAAACCCACAGATTACATGCCCAATGGTAACTCCCCCAGTAGAGAAGCAGCACAGACGCCTGCACCCGCCACTAGCAAGCGGGGTCTGGGCAGGGAGGTGCAGGCCTGAATGCCCTGAGGGCAATCTGAGCGACCTAACTTGGGCTAGCAAACCAGACTGTGGGATAGCTACCACACGAAAAGCCCTAAGACACTGCCAGGCCTGCGCACAGAACAAAGGACTGAACAGAACTAGCCAGCTGCAGACCATCCCCCTCTGGTGACAGGCAGCCAGAGCCGGAATGGGGCAATCACAGCCCCAGAGAAGCATTATCTACCAAACTGCAAGCAGGATTCTTTGCTAAGACTTCTTGGGTTCTGGACAGTCCACATCCGCCTGAGAAGGTGTGCTGGTTGTACATCCAGAAAACCGAGTGGCAGGGACAGGGGAGGCAATAAGTCGCAGCGACTGCTCTCGCCAAACACCTGAGCTGCTGGGACCTGGGAAGGGCACAAAACGCAGGACTACCCGAGTGCCTGAACCTGAGCGGCACAGACCTGGGAGGTGCATGAAGCCCAGGGCCGCCCTCGGACGGTTCCCAGCGGAGCAACCTAGAGCCTGAGCAGTATGGGCAGGGAGGACACACACGCCCTGAGCAGGGGCAGACCCAGTGTGGCTGAGGCACTGCGAGCACAGGCCAGTGTCATTTGTTTGCAGTGTCCCTCCCTCCCCACAGCACGACTGAACAAGTGAGCCTAAAAAAAGTGTCCACCACCACCCCCTTGTGTCAGGGCAGAAATCAGACACTGAAGAGACCAGGAAACAGAAGAAGCTAAAAGAGAGGGAACCGTCTTGGAAGTGACAGGTGCAATAGATTAAAATCCTGTAGTTAGTACCGACTACATAGGAAGGGGCCTATAGGTCTTGAGAAATATAAGCCAGACCAAGGAACTAGCCAAAAATGAACTGACCCCACAATACCACAACACCACCAGGGAAAGTACTAGATATATTTTTACTATTTTTACTATCATTTTTTTAAATTTTTGTCTATTACTCCTTTAATTTTCATTTTTATAACCTACTATCACTTTGCACAAAAAGAGAGAGACCCTATTTTTTAAAGCAAACATATATATATATATATATATATATATATTTTATAATTTTTGTGACTTTTTTTCTTTTCTTTTCTTTAATATTGTATTTTTGAAAATCCAACCTCTACGCTAGATGTTTTTGCTTTTCGGTATTTGTTATCAATTTTGTACCTTTAAGAACCCGATCTTCAGTACCCATTTTTACTTGGTAGCGAGATTACTGGCTTGACTGCTCTCTCCCACTTTGGACTCTCCTTTTTCTCCTCCAGGTCACCTCTATCTCCTCCCTCCCCCTTCTCTTCTCTATCCAAATCTATGAATATCTTTATATATTCCAGATGGTGGAGAACACTTAGGGAACTGATTACTGGCTGGATCTGTCTCTCTCCTTTTGATTCCCCTTCCCCCCGCCTTTATGCTCCTGGCCACCTCTGTCTCCTTCCTCCCTCTTCTCTGTGAAACTCCGTGAACACCTCTGAGTGGTCCAGACTGTGAAGCACATATAAGGAAGTGATTACTAGCTAGCTTGCTCTCTCCACTTTGGATTCCACCTCATCTCATTTGGGTCACCTCTAACTCCCTCCTCCCTCTTCTCTTCTCCATGTAACTCTGGGAACCTCACTGGGTGTCCCTCACTGTGGAGAAACTTTTCATCTTTAACCTAGATGTTTTATCAACAGTGCTGTATAGATGGAGAAGTCTTGAGGCTACTGTAAAAATAAGACTGAAAACCAGAAGCAGGAGGCTTAAGTCCAAATCCTGAGAACACCAGAGAACTCCTGACTCCAGGGAACATTAATCAACAGGAGCTCATCAAATGCCTCCATACCTACACTGAAACCAAGCACCACTCAAGGGGGCCAACAAGTTCCAGAGCAAGACATACCGTGCAAATTCTCCAGCAACACAGAAACACAGCCCTGAGCTTCAATATAGAGGCTGCCCAAGTCACTCCAAACCCACTGATATCTCATAACTCATTATTGGATACTTCATTGCACTTCAGAGAGAAGAAATCCAGCGCCACCCACCAGAACACCGACACAAGCTTCCCTAACCAGGAACCCTTGACAAGCCACCTGTACAACCCCACCCAAAGTGAGGAAACTCCACAATAAAGAGAATTCCACAAACTGCCAGAATACAGAAAGGCCACCCCAAACACAGAAATATAAACAGGATGAAGAGACAGAGGAATACCCAGCAGGTAAAGAACAGAATAAATCCCCACCAAACCAAACCAAAGAGGAAGAGATAGGGAATCTACCTGATAAAGAATTCCAAATAATGATAGTGAAAATGATCCAAAATCTTGAAACCAAAATGGACTCACAGATAAATAGCCTGGAGACATGGATTGAGAAGATGCAAGAAAGGTTTAACAAGGACCTAGAAGAAAGGGAAAAGGATCAGTATATAATGAATAATGCAATAAATGAGATCAAAAACACTCTGGAGGGAACAAATAGTAGAATAATGGAGGCAGAAGATAGGACTAGTGAAGTAGAAGATAGAATAGTAGAAATAAAGGAATCAGAGGGGGAAAAGAAAAACAAATTAAAAGCAATGAGGACAATCTCAGAGACCTCCAGGACAGTGTTAAACGCCCCAACATTCAAATCATAGGAGTCCCAGAAGAAGAAGACAAAAAGAAAGACCATGAAAAAATACTTGAGGAGATAATGGTTGAAAACTTCTCTAAAATAGGGGAGGAAATAATCACCCAAGTCCAAGAAATCCAGAGAGTCCCAAACAGGATAAACCCAAAGCGAAACACCCCAAGACACATATTAATCAAATTAACAAAGATCAAACACAAAGAACAAATATTAAAAGCAGCAAGGGAAAAACAACAAATAACACACAAGGATTCCCGTAAGGATAACAGCTGATCTTCCAATAGAAACTCTTCAGGCCAGAAGGGAATGGCAAGACATACTTAAAGTGATGAAAGAAGGAGAAATCTCATTCAAATATGAAAGAGAAATCAAAGCTTTACAGACAAGCAAAAGCTGAGAGAATTCAGCACCACCAAACCAGCTCTCCAACAAATGCTAAAGGATCTTCTCTAGACAGGAAACACAAAAAGGGTGTATAAACTCGAACCCAAAACAATAAAGTAAATGGCAATGGGATCATACTTATCAATAATTACCTTAAATGTAAATGGGTTGAATGCCCCAACCAAAAGACAAAGACTGGCTGAATGGACACAAAAACAAGACCCCTATATATGTTGTCTACAAGAGACCCACCTCAAAACAGGGGACACATACGAACTGAAAGTGAAGGGCTGGAAAGATATTCCATGCAAAAAGAGACCAAAGGAAAGCAGGATAAAGTCAGATAAGGATAAGTCAGATAAAATAGACTCTAAAACAAAGGCTGTGAAAAGAGATAAAGAAGGCCACTACATAATGATCAAAGGATCAATCTAAGAAGAAGATATAACAATTATAAATATATATGCACCCAACATAGGAGCACCATAATATGTAAGACAAATGCTAACAAGTATGAAAGGGTAAATTGACAATAACACAATAATAGTGGGAGACTTTAATACCCCACTCACACCTATGGATAGATCAAATAAACAGAAAATTAACAATGAAACACAAACTTTAAATGATACAATAGACCAGTTAGACCTAACATATCTATAGGAAATTTCCCAAAACAATGAATTTCACCTTTTTCTCAAGTGCACACAGAACCTTCTCCAGGATAGATCACATCCTGGGCCATAAATCTAGCCTTGGTGAATTCAAAAAAATTGAAATAATTCCAAGCATCTTTTCTGACCCCAATGAAGTCATATTAGATCTCAATTACAGGAGAAAAACTATTAAAAATTCCAACAATTGGAGGCTGAACAACACGCTTCTGAATAACCAACAAATCACAGAAGAAATAAAAAAGAAATTCAAATATGCATAGAAATGAATGAAAATGAAAACACAACAACCCAAAACCTGTGGGACACTGTAAAAGCAGTGCTAATGGGAAGGTTCATAGCAATACCAGCATACCTCAAGAAATAAGAAAAAAGTCAAATAAATAACATAACTCTACACCTAAAGTAACTAGAAAAGGAAGAAATGGAGAACCCCAGGGTTAGTAGAAGGAAAGAAATCTTAAAAATTAGGGCAGAAATAAATGCAAAAGAAACGAAAGAGACCATAGCAAAAATCAACAAAGCCAAAAGCTTGTTCTTTGAAAGGATAAATAAAATTGACAAACCATTAGCCAGACTCAGCAAGATACAAAGAGAGAAAAATCAAATCAATAAAATTAGAAATGAAAATGGAGAGATCACAACAGACAACACAGAAATACAAAGGATCATAAGAGACTACTATCAGCAATTATATGCCAATAAAATGGACAACGTGGAAGAAATGGACACATTCTTAGAAAAGTACAACTTTCCAAAACTGAACCAGGAAGAAATAGAAAATCTTAACAGACCCATCACAAGCACGGAAATTGAAACTGTAATCAGAAATCTTCCAGCAAACAAAAGCCCAGGTCCAGATGGCTTCACAGCTGAATTCTACCAAAAATTTAGAGAAGAGCTAACACCTATTCTACTCATACTCTTCCAGAAAATTGCAGAGGAAGGTAAACTTCCAAACTCATTCTATGAGGCCACCATCACCCTAATACCAAAACCTGACAAAGGTGCCACCAAAAAAGAAAACTACAGGCCAATATCACTGATGAACATAGATGCAAAAATCCTCAACAAAATTCTAGCAATCAGAATCCAACAATACATTAAAATGATCATACACCATGACCAAGTGGGCTTTATCCCAGGGATGCAAGGATTCTTCAATATCTGCGAATCAATCAATGTAATACACCACATTAACAAATTGAAAAATAAAAGCCAGATGATTATCTCAATAGATGCAGAGAAAGCCTTTGACAAAATTCAACATCCATTTATGATAAAAACTCTCCAGGAAGCAGGGATAGAAGGAACATACCTCAACATAATAAAAGCTATATATGACAAACCCACAGCAAACATAATCCTCAATGGTGAAAAATTGAAAGCATTTCCCCTAAAGTCAGGAACAAGACAAGGGTGCCCACTTTCACCGCTACTATTCAACACAGTTCTGGAAGTTTTGGCCACAGCAATTAGAGCAGAAAAAGAAATAAAAGGAATCCAAATTGGAAAAGAAGAAGTAAAACTCTCACTGTTTGCAGATGACATGATCCTCTACATAGAAAACCCTAAAGACTCCAACAGACAATTACTAGAGCTAATCAATGAATATAGTAAAGTCGCAGGATATAAAATCAACACACAGAAATCCCTTGCATTCCTATACACTAATAATGAGAAAATAGAAAGAGAAATTCAGGAAACAATTCCATTCACCTTGCAATGAAAAGAATAAAATACTTACAAATATACCTACCTAAAGAAACTAAAGACCTATATATAGAAAACTATAAAACACTGGTGAAAGAAATCAAAGAGGACACCAATAGATCGAGAAATATACCATGTTCATGGATTGGAAGAATCAATATAGTGAAAATGAGTATACTACCCAAAGCAATCTACAGATTCAATGCAATCCCTATCAAGCCACCAACGGTATTTTTCACAGAGCTAGAACAAATAATTTCACAATTTGTATGGAAATGCAAAAAACCTCAAAGAGCCAAAGCAATCTTGAGAAAGAAGAATGGAACTGGAAGAATCAATCTGCCTGACTTCAGGCCCTACTACAAAGCCACAGTCATCAAGACAGCATGGTACTGGCACAAAGACAGAAATGCAGATCAATGGAACAAAATAGACAGCCCAGAGATAAATCCACACACCTATGAACATCTTATCTTTGACAAAGGAGGCAAGAATATACAATAGAGAAAAGACAATCTCTTTAACAAGTGGTGCTGGGAAAACTGGTCAACCACTCAAAAAAGAAGGAAACTAGAACACTTTCTAACACCATACACAAAAATAAATTCAAAATGGATTAAAGATCTAAATGTAAGAACAGAAACTATAAAACTCCTAGAGGAGAACATAGGCAAAACACTCTCCGACATAAATCACAGCAGGATCCTCTATGATCCACCTCCCAGAATTCTGGAAATAAAAGCAAAAATAAACAAATGGGATCTAACTAAAATTAAAAGCTTCTGCACAACAAAGGAAACTATAAGCAAGGTGAAAAGAAAGCCTTCAGAATGGGAGAAAATAATAGCAAATGAAGCAACTGACAAACAACTAATCTCTAAAATATACAAGCAACTCCTGCAGCTCAATTACAGAAAAATAAGCAACCCAATCAAAAAAAGGGCCAAAGAACTAAACAGACATCTCTTCAAAGAAGACATATAGATGGTTAACAAACACATGAAAAGATGCTCACCATCACTCATTATCAGAGAAATGCAAATCAAAACCACAATGAGGTACCATTTCATGCCAGTCAGAATGGCTACAATCCAAAAGTCTACAGGCAATAAATGTTGGACAGGGTGTGGAGAAAAGGGAAGCCTCTTACACTGTTGGTGGGAATGCAAACTAGTACAGTCACTATGGAGAACAGTGTGGAGATTCCTGAAAAAACTGGAAATAGAACTGCCTTATGACCCAGCAATCCCACTGCTGGGCATAGACACCAAGAAAACCAGAATTGAAAGAGACATGTGTACCCCAATGTTCACTGCAGCACTGTTTATAATAGCCAGGACATGGAAGCAACCTAGATGTCCATCAGCAGATGAATGGATAAGAAAGCTGTGGTACATATACACAGTGGAGTATTACTCAGCCATTTAAAATAATACATTTGAATCAGTTCTAATGAGGTGGATGAAACTCGAGCCTATTATACAGAGTGATGTAAGCCAGAAAGGAAAACACCAATACAGTATACTAACGCATATGTATGGAATTTAGAAAGATGGTAATGATAACCCTGTATGTGAGATAGCAAAAGAGACACAGATGTATAGAACAGTCTTTTGGACCCTGTCGGAGAGGGAGAGGGTGGGATGATTTGGGAGAATGGCATTGAAACATGTATAATATCATATATGAAACGAATTGCCAGTCCAGGTTTGATGCATGGTACAGGATGTTTGGGGCTGGTGCACTGGGATGACCCAGAGGGATAGTACGGGGAGGGAGGTGGGATGGGGGTTCAGGATGGAGAACATGTGTACACCCGTGGTGGATTCATGTTGACTTATGGCAAAACCACTACAATACTGTAAAGTAATTAGCTGCCAATTAAAATAAATAAATTTATAATAAAAATAAAATAAATGATTCAAGTGAAAAGCAAAAAAAATCATCTCTATCATCACTGATATATTGATCAAATGTTTGTAACGCTTTTATGTAATTTCTGTGACATGTTCATTTTACACATTATTTTTTTTTTTAAAAAAAGCACATAGCAGTTTATTTTAGAATCTGATTCTCTCCTGCTAAAAATACCTAGAAATTCTGAGTTAGACACAGTTAACAACATGAGAGGGTAGTGAACGTGGCATTGCCAGGCTGCCTGAGGGTATCCCTTGACACACACAAAACTAAATACTTGATTTTGACAGTAACGGGGGAATAGAAGACAAAAATCTTGGGCTTTCACAGGTTGAGGTGTTGGATGGAAATTTCTGCAGGCATCCAGGACCATAGGAGGAGGAATGGCAAGACAATTGGTCTATCCCAAGCCTCTGTGGTGGGAAAAAAAAAATTAGGAATTTCCTGCAAAACTTGTCATCCCAAGCTAAGACCAAGACTGTGTACCTTTTGGAGGCACCAGGGAAATTTTCTGTTTGCTTCTGCCAGATTCCAAGTATCACTCCAACTGCTTCCTTCACCTTAACAACCAGCTGTGAAGCATCATCTCTTCTCTTTGCCCTCCCAACTCCCTTGTAAGAGGACTCCTGTGATTCTGTCAGGGCCACCCGGGTACTTGGGATTCTCTCCATGTCACATTCCTAACTGAACTTTATCTGGAAGGTCACTTTGGCCACAAAAGGTAGCAGATTCACAGATTCTAAGAATTAGGATGTACACATCTATTCAGTTAGTACAGTGGCCTTGAGTTGGGTCAGAGGGTTGAATTTAGATTGGCCCAGGGAACAATGAGTGAGAAACTTAAAGTGACAGAAGTCTGCATGAAAACTCTCTGCAGGAAATCATCTTCAATATAAGCCCCTCAATGCGCAGATTGATTAAGGTTGAACAAAACCAGGTAAGCATAAGCTCACAATCAAAATGTACCCACTGCAAGAGAAAACAAGACCTCATCAATAAGGGTTAGCTGGACGGACAAATAACAATTATACCTCCAAAAACTTCAGATTTTGGAATTACTGGGTACCGAAAAGGGGGGAAAAATAGTATGGCTAAAATGTTCATAAAATATAGAGAAATTTGATAAAAACAAGAATCAAGAGCCTAACAGTAATGGCCAGACAGATCTGATAAAGAACTTGTGAAAATAAAATAGTAATTGAAAGTAAAAGCTCACAAGATGGGAATAACTGGCAATAGTGCAGTGCTCTTTAAGTACTAAAACTTCTGTGTGAATTTTTAAAATCACCTGACTAATAGTATGTGAGTACTCTGAAAGTGAAACTGTTAGTCACTCAGTCATGTCTGATTCTTTGTGACCTCATGGACTGTAGCCCGCCAGGCTCCCTCTGTTCATGGGATTCTCCAGGCAAGAATACTGGAGTGGGTTGTCATTTCCTTCTCCAGTGGGTCTTCCTGACCCAGGGATTGAATCTGGGTCTCCACACTGCAGGTAGATGCTTTACTATCTGAGCCATCAGGGAAGCCCAAAAATTCTAGATAAATTTTAAAAGTAAAATGACTATTAGTGTTAGAGTTACAAAAGAATTGAGAAGCAGAGGGGTAAACATTCAGGACAGGGGAGAACGTCAAAGAGATGAGTGACCTCATAAAGATAGTTTTACTGGGTTTATTCATGATATTGTACATAGAACATAAAATTTGCTGAGCCTGGTGACAAACCAGAAGAGTTTCCAGCCATTTGGGGGTAAGCAAAGAGAAAATTCATGCCTCAGACACAGCTGGTTTTCCTCTCAAGACATTTGCCAAGTTCTACAGACAGGGAAGGACAATCTTTACCAGAAGGGGCCCCAGAATAAAAACCATTCTATCGGTTGGAAACTCCAAATGCCTACATCCAAAGGAAGGGCACAGTGGATGAGATGGTTGGATGGCATCACAGACTCAATGGATGTGAGTTAGAGCAAGCTCTGGAAGACAGTGAAGGACAGGGAAGCCTGGTGTGCTGCAGTCCACGGGGTTGCAGAGTTGGACACGACTGAGTGACTGAAAAACAACGTCCAAGGAATGTAAATTAAACAGAAACTGAGCTTTACCCATACATCCGAGGTCAGGGGCAGTGCTGGAAGGAGCTACCACACATCCAAGGAGTGGTGGCTGTGCGAGCACGGGAGAGCCGAGAGGAGCTACCCCACGTTCAAGGTCAAGAGGGGCGGCTGTGAGGAGATACCCCTCATTCAAGGTAAGGAGCAACAGCTGCACTTTGCTGGAGCAGCCGTGAAGAGATACTCCACGTCCAAGGTAAGAGAATCCCAGACAAGAGAATCCCAAGTAAGATGGTAGATGTTGCTAGAGGCATCAGAGGGCAGACACACAAACCATAATCACAGAAAACTAGCCAATTTAATCACACAGACCACAGCCTTGTCTAACTCAATGAAACTAAGCCATGCCCTGTGTGGCCACCCAAGACGGGCGGGTCATGTTGGAGAAGTCTGACAGAATGTGGTCCACTGGAGAAGGGAATAGTAAACCACTTCAGTATTCTTGCCTTGAGAACCTCACGAACAGTGTGAAAAGGCAAAATGATAGGATACTGAAAGAGGCACTCCCCAGGTCAGTAGGTGCCCAATATGCTACTGGAGATCAGTGGAGAAATAACTCCAGAAAGAATGAAGGGATGGAGCCAAAGCAAAAACAATACCCAGCTGTGGATGTGACTGGTGGTAGAAGCAAGGTCTGATGCTGTAAAGAGCAATATTGCATAGGAACCTGGAATGTTAGGTCCATGAATCAAGGCAAATTGGAAGTGGTCAAACAGGAGATGGCAAGAGTGAATGTCGACATTCTAGGAATCAGCGAACTAAAATGGACTGGAATGGGTGAATTTAACTCAGATGACCATTATATCTACTACTGTGGGCATGAATGCCTTAGAAGAAATGGAGTAGCCATCATGGTCAACAGAAGAGTCCAAAATGCAGTACTTGGATGCAATCTCAAAAACAACAGAATGATCTCTGTTCATTTCCAAGGCAAACCATTCAATAGCACAGTAGTCCAAGTCTATACCCCAACCAGTAATGCTGAAGAAGCTAAAGTTGAATGGTTCTATGAAGACCTACAAGACCTTTTAGAACTAACACCCAAGAAAGATGTCCTTTTCATTGTAGGGGACTGGAATGCAAAAGTAGGAAATCAAGAAACACTTGGGGTAACAGGGAAATTTGGCCTTAGAATATGGAATGAAGCAGGACAAAGGCTAATAGAGTTTTGCCAAGAGAACACACTGGTCATAACAAACACCCTCTTCCAACAACACAAGAGAAGACTCTACACATGGACATCACCAGATGGTCAACACCAAAATCAGATTGATTATATTCTTTGCAGCCAAAGATGGAGAAGCTCTATACAGTCAGCAAAAAACAAGACCAGGAGCTGACTGTGGCTCAGATCATGAACTCCTTATTGCCAAATTCAGACTTAAATTGAAGAAAGTAGAGAAAACCATTAGACGATTCAGGTATGACCTAAGTCAAATCCCTTATGATTATACAGTGGAAGTGAGAAATATATTTAAGGGACTAGATCTGATAGATAGAGTGCCTGATGAACTATGGACGGAGGTTCGTGACATTGTACAGGAGACAGGGATCAAGACCATCCCCATGGAAAAGAAATGCAAAAAAGCAAAATGGCTGTCTGGGGAGGCCTTACAAGTAGCTGTGAAAAGAAGAGAGGCGAAAAGCAAAGGAGAAAAGGAAAGATATAAGCATCTGAATGCAGAGTTCCAAAGAATAGCAAGGAGAGATAAGAAAGCCTTCCTCAGCGATCAATGCAAAGAAATAGAGGAAAACAATACAATGGGAAAGACTAGAGAACTTTTCAAGAAATTAGAGATACCAAGGGAACATTTCACGCAAAGATGGGCACAATAAAGGACAGAAATGGTCTGGACTTAACAGAAGCAGAAGATATTAAGAAGAGGTGGCAAGAATACACAGAATAACTATACAAAAGATATCTTCATGACCCAGATAACCATGACAGTGTGATCACTCACCTAGAGCCAGACATCCTGGAATACAAAGTCAAGTGGGTCTTAGGAAGCATCACTACGAACAAAGCTAGTGGAGGTGATGGAATTCCAGTGGAGCTATTTCAAATCCTGAAAGATGATGCTGTGAAAGTGCTGCATTCAATATGCCAGCAAATTTGGAAAACTCAGCAGTGGCCACAGGACTGGAAAAGGTCAGTTTTCATTCCAATCCCCAAAAAAGGCAATGCCAAAGAATGCTCAAACTACTGCACAATTGCACTCATCTCACATGCTAGTAAAGTAATGCTCAAAATTCTCCAAGCCAGGCTTCGGCAATACGTGAACCATGAACTTCCAGATATTCAAGCTGGTTTTAGAAAAGTCAGAGGAACCAGAGATCAAATTTCCAACATCCACTGGATCATGGAAAAAGCAAGAGAGTTCCAGAAAAACATCTATTTCTGCTTTATTGACTATGCCAACACCTTTGACTGTGTGGATCACAATACACTGTGGAAAATTCTGAGGGAGATGGGAATACCAGACCACCTGACCTGCCTCTTGAGAAACCTGTATGCAGGTCAGGAAGCAACAGTTAGAACTGGACATGAAACAACAGACTGTTTCCAAAAGGAAAAGGAGTATGTCAAGGCCGTGTATTGTCACCCTGCTTCTTTAACTTATATGCAGAGTACATCATGAGAAACGCTGGGCTGGGAGAAGCACAAGCTGAAATCAAGATTGCTGGGAGAAATATCAATAACCTCAGATATGCACATGACACCACCCTTATGGCAGAAAGTAAAGAGGAGCTAAAAAGCCTCTTGATGAAAGTGAAAGAAGAGGGTGAAACATTTGGCTTAAAGCTCAGCATTCAGAAAAAGAAGATCATGACATCCGGTCCCATCACTTCATGGGAAATATATGGAGAAACAGTAGAAACAGTGTCAGACTTTGTTTTTTGGGGCTCCAAAATCACTGTAGATGGTGATTGCAGCCATGAATTAAAAGACACTTACTCCTTGGAAGGAAAGTTATGACCAACCTAGATAGCACATTCAAAAGCAGAGATATTACTTTGCCAACAAAGATCTGTCTAGTCAAGGCTATGGTTTTTCCAGTCATCATGTATCAATGTGAAAGTTGGACTGTGAAGAAAGCTGAGTGCTGCAGAATTGATGCTTTTGAACTGTGGTGTTGGAGAAGACTCTTGAGAGTCCCTTGGACTGCAAGGAGATCCAACCAGTCCATTCTAAAGGAGATCAGTCCTAGGTGTTCTTTGGAAGGACTGATGCTGAAGCTGAAACTCCAATACTTTGGCCACCTCATGCAAAGAGTTGACTCATTGGAAAAGACTCTGATGCTGGGAGGGATTGGAGACAGGAGGAGAGGGGATGACAGAGGACGAGATGGCTGGATGGCATCACCAACTCTATGTACATGAGTTTGGGTGAACTCCGGGAGTTGGTGATGGACAGGGAGGTCTGGCTTGCTGCAACTTTTGGGGTGGCAAAGAGTCAGACACGACTGAGTGACTGAACTGAACTGAGCTTTACCAGGTTGCACTAGTGGTAAAGAACCTGCCTGCCAATCCAGGAGCCATAAGACACAGGTTCGATACCTGGGTCAGGAATCTCCTGAAGAGTGGCATGGTAACCTACTCCAATATTTTACATGGAGAATTCCATGGACAGAGGAGACTGACAGGCTGTGGACCATAGGGTCACAAAGAGTTGGACATAACTGAAGCAACTTAGCATGCACGCACTTTCTAAAACTCCAATCCAAGGTCAGTGCTATTCAGACCTTGACTGCATTAAAGTATTTGCTATTTTATCTGCCTCTATTTAACAGAAGAGAGAACTGTGTTTTATGGAACATAACCAAAAGTTCTTCTAGAGTCTTCATAATTTTATATACAATGTCTTATATTTAATGAAAATGTCTAGGCATGCCTAGGGGCAGAACTATGAAAGCAAGAGAAGAAAGTAGATGGAAACGAATAGTAAATAAGTGACTTAGAGTGTTTTAAATAAGTGATTTACTAGAATGTTTTAAGTAGAGAAATAGAAGAAAACATGTAGAATTACAACAGACTGTAATTTATAATATAAAATGGCATGAAAATTACAATTGAAATTAATAACAATGTTTATAGTAGATTATACATAGCAGGATATAAGTTTAGTGGAATGTAAGATAGGTTGATAGAAAATATTTGAAATAAAAGAAAAATATGTTATATGTGTGTATTACATATTTATTGGATCATGGTAAAGAATCTGCCTGCAATATGGGAGACTAGGGTTTGATCCCTGAGTTGGGAAGTTCCCCTGAAGAAGGGAATGGCAACCCACTCCAGTATTCTTGCCTGGAGAATTCCAGGAACAGAGGAGCCTGGTAGGCTACATAACATGGAGTCGCAAAGAATCAGACATGACTGGCTAGTACACTTATATATTTTTATTAGCATTCCAGAAGGAGAGGAGAATTGAGCAAAAAACAGTATTTGAAGATTTTCTAAAACTAATAATAATAATTAAAAAAAACCCACAGGTATAAGAATCTATGCAAACCCCAAGCAAAATAAACACGAAAAGTCACCACACCTATATACAATGAGAAGGCAATGGCAAATCACTCCAGTACTCTTGCCTGGAAAATCCCATGGACAGAGGAGCCTAGTAGGCTGCAGTCCATGGGGTCGCTAAGAGTCGGACATGACTGAGCGACTTCACTTTCCCTTTTCATTTTCATGCATTGGAGAAGGAAATGGCAACCCACTCCAGTGTTCTTGCCTGGAGAATCCCAGGAATGGCAGAGCCTTGTAGGCTGCTGTCTATGGGGTTGCACAGAGTCGGACACAACTGACGTGACTTAGCAGCAGCAACATATACATCCTAGTTAAACTACTGAAAACCAAGGACATAATTAAGATCTTTAGAGCATCCAGATTTTTAAAAGTCACATTATTTTTATAGGAGTAGTAAAAAGACTTACACTTGCATTAAGAGAAATAATGGGAGCCAGAAGACAATGAAATAACACCTTTAAATTTGTGAAAGAATTTACAGATCAAGAGTTCTATTTTGGTTCTTCCCTAGAGGTCCAGTGTATTAAAAGACTTCACCTTCCAATACAGGGGGTGCGGGTTGGATCCTTGGGTAGGGAGCTAAGATCCCACATGCCTCACAGCCAAAAAAATGAAAACATTAAACAGAAGCAATATAGTAACAGTTCAATTAAAACTTTAAAAATCATCCTCATCAAAAAAGGAATTCTATACTGAGCAAAAATATTATTCACATACACATTTTCAGAAATCAAAATCTGAAATAATTTTCTTGAGAAGTTGCTATAAAACAAACACTAAAAAGAGTTGTTTAGGGAGAAGGAAAGTGGTCCCAGAGGGAAACATGGGTATGTAGAAAACTATGAAAAGCAGTAGAAAGAAGTATGTGATGAAACATAAATGAAAACATAATGTCTTGTGTGGTTTAAATAGGATGAAAACATAGGATTACAATGCATGAAAACAATACTTTAGAATATGGGGGAGATAATACAAAATGTTTATTCATCTAAAAACTAAGTTTCAAAATACTAACTTGTAAAACCACAAAAAAATGATAGACAAACATACAAATTCACAGATTAACACTACTATCTGAATGATTAATAAGTAGAGAGAATGCCAGTAAGGACATCAATTCAAGCAACATCAAACAATTGACATTTATAGTACACCTGAAAACAGAAGAATATATATTCTTTTCAGGTGGGTCTGGTGCATTTATCAACATTAAGCATTCAATAGCCTGAATAAATTTTAAAAGATTCAAGTCACAGAAAGTTTTTTATTTTAACCACCACAATAAAAAAATGTGAGACAGAGAATGGAAAGATATCTGGAAAAATTCCAGGTATTTGGAAACTAAAACAGCTCTCAAAAACCCATGGGTCAAAGAATAAGTCAAAAGGGAATTCAGGAGTGATGTCAGCAAGATGATGGTATAGGAGTTTCTAGCACTCAGCTCCTCCCAAAACCAGAAGTTCCAATAACTATCCAGACACAAAAATACCTGAACAAAGGATTCCAGGTGAGGGACTGCAGTGCCTGGGTGAAACAAAATAAAAACACATTAAGGAACATAGGAAAGATGGTCTCACATTACCTGTCACACCTCCCCCAAAACGAGGCAGCCTAGGACAGAGAGACATCATCCCCAGGGGAATGGAGGAAGGATTCTCCAATTGCCCAGGTCCAACTCAAGTCTGCTGGTGGTCATATTCTTCCAGTGACCTCCTCTAACACAAGGGTTAGCAAAGATATGAAGAAAAAAGAAAACTTGTTGCACTTTTGGTAGGAATGTGAATTTTACAGCCATTAGGGCAAACAGTTAAACTCACCCATTCAAGTCCATTTTAGTTCACTGATTCCTAAAATGTCGATGTTCACTCTTGCCATCTCTCATTTGACCACTTCCAATTTGCCTTGACTCATGGACCTGACATTCCATGTTCCTATGCAATATTGCTCTTTACAGCATCGGACTTTACTTCCATCACCAGTCATATCCACAACTGGGTGTTATTTTTGCTTTGGCTCCATCTCTTCATTCTTTCTGGAGTCATTTCTCCACTGATCTCCAGTAGCATATTGGGCACCTACTGACCTGGGGAGTTCCTCTTTCAGTATCCTATCATTTTGCCTTTTCATACGGTTCTTGGGGTTCTCAAGGCAAGAATACTGAAGTGGTTTGCCATTCCCTTCTCCAGCAGATCACATTTTGTCAGAAATTTCCACCATGACATATCTGTCTTGGGTGGCCCTACACAGCATGGCTCATAGTTTCATTGAGTTAGACAAGGCTGTGGTCCATGTGATCAGTGTGATTAGCTTTTCTGTGATTGTGGTTTTCATTATGCTGACCCTCTGATGGATAAGGATAAGAAGCTTCCTGATGGGAGAGACTGACTGAGGAGGAAACTGGGTCTTGTTCTGATGGGTGGGGCAATGCTCAGTAAATCTTTAATCCAATTTTCTGTTGAAGAGTGGGGCTGTGTTCCCTCCCTGTTGTTTGACCTGATGCCAAACTATGGTGGAGGTAATGAAGAATATGGTGACCCCCTTCAAAAGGTCCCATGCATGCACTGCTGCACTGAGTGCCCCCAACCCTACAGCAGGCCACCACTGACCCACACCTCTGCCGGAGACTACTGGCCACTCATGGGCAAGTCTGGGTCAGTCTCTTTTTGGATCACTGCTCCTTTCTCCTGGGTCCTAGTGCACACAAAATTTTGTTTGTGCCCTCCAAGAGTCTGTTTCCCCAGTTCTGTGACAGTTCTGGTAGCTCTATGGTGGGGATAATGACAACCTCCTCCAAGAGGGCTTATGCCATACCGAGATCTGCAGCACCCAGAGCCTGGGTGCAGGCCTACAGCAGGCTACTGCTGACCCCTAACTTCACAGGAGACACTCAAATACAAACTATATATACTACTGTGGGCAAGAATCCCTTAGAAGAAAAGGAGTAGCCCTCACAGTCAACAAAAGAGTCCAAAATGCAGTACTCGGATGCAATCTCAAAAAGGACAGAATGATCTCTGTTTGTTTCCAAGGCAAACCCTTCAACATGACAGTAATCCAAGTCTATGCCCTGACCAGTAACACTGAAGAAGCTGAAGTTGAATGGTTCTATGAAGACCTACAAGACCTTCTAGAACTAACATTCAAAAAAGATGTCCTTTTCATTATAGGGGACTAGAATGCAAAAGTAGGAAGTCAAGAGATACCTGGAATAACAGACAAATTTGGCCTTGGAGTACAAAACAATGCAGGGCAATGGCTAACAGAATTTTGCCAAGAGGATACACTGGTCATAGCAAACACCCTCTTCCAAAAACACAAGAGAAGACTCTACATATGGACATCACCAGATGGTCAATACCAAAATCAGAAAGATTATTTTATTTGCAGCCAAAGATGGAGATCTACACAGTCAGCAAAAACAAGACTGGAAGCTGACTGTGGCTCAGATCAAGAACACCTTACTGCCAAATTCAGACTTAAATTGAAGAAAGTAGGGAAAACCACTAGATCATTCAAGTACGAGCTAAATCAAATCCCTTATGAATTAACAGTGGAAGTGACAAACATGATTCAAGGGATTAGATCTGATAGACAGAGTGCCTGAAGAACTATGGACATAGGTTCATGACATTGTACAGGAGGCAGTGATCAAAACCATCCTCAAGAAAAAGAAATGCAAAGGCAAAATGTTTGTCTAAGGAAACCTTACAAATAGCTGAGAAAAGAAGAGAAGTGAAAGGCAAAGGAGAAAAGGAAAGATACACCCATTTGAATGCAGAGTTCCAAAGCATAGCAAGGAGAGATAAGAAAGCCTTCCTCAGTGATCAATGCAAAGAAATAGAAAAAACAATAGACTGGGAAAGACTAGAGATCTCTTCAAGAAAATTAGAGATATCGAGGGAACATTTCAGGCAATGATGGGCACAATTAAGGACAGAAATGGTATGGACTTAACAGGAGCAGAAGATAAGAAGAGGTGGCAAGAATGCCAAAAACTATACAAAATAGACCTTCATGACCCAGATAATCATGATGGTGTGATCACTCACCTAGAGCCAGACATCCTGGAATACAAAGTCAAGTGGGTCTTAGGAAGCATCACTACAAACAAAGCAAGTGGAAGTGATTGAATTCCAGCTGAGCTATTTCAAATCCTAAAAGAGGATGCTGTGAAAGTGCTGCACTCAATATGTCAGCAAATTTGGAAAACTCAGCAGTGGCCACAGGACTGGAAAAGGTCAGTTTTCACTCCAATCCCAAAGAAAGGCAATGCCAAAGAATGTTCAAACTACCCCACAATTGCTCTCATCTCACATGCTAGCAAAGTAATTCTCAAAATTCTCCAAACTAGACTTCAACAGTATATTAACCGAGAACTTCCAGATGTTCAAGCTGGTTTTAGAAAAGGCAGAGGAACCAGAGACCAAATTGCCAACATCTGCTGGATCATAAAAAAAGCAAGTGAGCTCCAGAAAAACATTTACTTCTGCTTTATTGACTATGCCAAAGCCTTTGACTGTGTGGATCACAACAAACTATGGAAAATTCTTAAACAGATGGGAATACCAGAGCACCTGACCTCCCTCCTTAGAAATCTGTATGCAAGTCAAGAAGCATCAGTTGGACATGGAACAACAGACTGGTTCCAAACTGGGAAAGGAGTACGTCAAGGCTGTGTACTGTCACCCTGCTTGTTTAACTTATATGCAGAGTACACCATGCAAAATGCGAGGCTGGATGATGCACATCCTGGAATCAAGATTTCTTGGGGAAATACCAATAACCTCAAGTATGCAGACGACACCACCCTTATGGCACAAAGCAAAGAAGACCTAAAGAGCCTCTTGATGAAAGTGAAAGAGGAGAGTGAAAAAACTGGCTTAAAACTCAACATTTACAAAACTAAGATTAGGGCATCCAGTATCATCACTTCATGGCAAATAGATGGGGAAGCAATGGAAACAGTGAGAGACTTATTTTGTGGGGCTCTAAAATCACTGCAGATGGTGATTGCAGCCATGAAATTAAAAGACACTTACTCCTTGGAGGAAAAGCTATGACCGACCTAGACAGCATATTAAAAAGCTGAGGCATTACTTTGCCAACAAAAGTCTGTCTAGTCAAAGCTATGGTTTTTCAAGTAGTCATGTATGGATGTGAGAGTTGGACTATAAAGAAAGCTGAACACTGAAGAATTGATGCTTTTGAACTGTGGTGTTGGAGAAGACTCTTGAGAGTCCCTTGGACAGCAAGGCGATCCAACCAGTCCATCCTAAAGGAAATCAGTCCTGAATATTCATTGCAAGGACTGATGCTGAAGCTGAAACTCCAACACTTTGGCCACCTGATGTGAAGAACTGACTCATTGGAAAAGACCCTGATGCTTGGAAAGATTGAAGGCAAAAGGAAAAGGGGACGACAGAAGATGAGATAGTTGGATGGCATCACTGACTCGATGGACATGAGTTTGAGTAAGCTCTGGGATTTGGTGATGGACAGGCAAACCTGGCATGGTGGAGTCCATGGGGTCTCAAAGACTGATAGACTGAACTGACTAAGTGATGGCAAACAGTAAGGAGATTCCTGGAAAGGTTAAATATAAAATGACCATTGATCCCAAAGTTTCATCTGGGTGTGTCTCTGAAGGAAATGTAATCACTGTCTCAAAGAGATGCCTATACTCCTATGTTCACAGCAACATTTTCATAACAGACAAGACATGGAAACAACTGAAGCATCCATCAGCCATTGAACTGATAAAGAAATGTGTTATGGGAAGAGTGGCCAAAATGGCCACGTAGGAAGAGACTTAGCTTACCTCCTCCCGTGGGCACACCAAAATGACAACTATTATATTGGTGCAAAGTAATTGCAGTTTTGCATTGTTGAAATTCACCACTTGATAATGGAATGCATCCTTAAATAAATGTGGTTATGTTATACACAATTTTAATGCACATTTCTCCCTTTATGTTTTTTTGCTAATAACTTATTACTTGCTGTTTATTTTATCTGTATTTTAGACAATGGAAATGATGTTAGACAAAAAGCAAATTTGAGCAATTTTCTTATTTGAGTTCAAAATGGGTCATAAAGCAGCAGAGACAACTCGCAACATCAACAACACATTTGGCTCAGGAACTGCTAAAGCATGTCCAGGTCAGTGGTGGTTCAAGTAGTTTTGCAAAGGAGATGAGTGCCTTGAAGATGAGGAGTGCAGTGGCCACCAATTAGAAGTTGACAGTGACAACTTAAGAGCAGCCGTGGAAGCTGATTCTCTTACAACTCCCTGAGAAGTTGCTGAAGAACTCAATGTGGACCTTTCTACAGTCATTCAACATTTGAAGCAAACGGGAAAAGTGAAAAAGCTTGATGAGCAGGTACCTCATGAGCTGACGGAAAGTTAAAAAAAATCATTGAAGTGTCACCTTCTCTAGCTCTATGCAACAACAATGAACCATTTCTTGATTTGATTGTGACCTGTGAGGGAAAGAGGACTTTATATGACAACCAGTGATGACCAGCTCGGTGGCTGGGCCAAAAAGAAGCTCCAAAACACTTAGCACAGTCAAACTTGCACCAAAAAAACAAACTTGCACCAAATGGTCACTATTCGGTGGTCTGCTGCAGGTCAGATCCACTATAGTTTTCTGAATCCCAGAAAGCCACTACATCCAAGAAGTATCCTCAGCAAATCAATGAGATGCCAAAAACTGCAGCTGGCATTGGTCAACAGAAAAGGCTCAATTCTCCATGACAACACCCAACAGCACATTGCACAGCCAATGCTTCAAAAGTTGAACAAACTGGGCTAAGATGTTTTGCCTCATCTGTGTATTCACCTCATCTCTTGCCCAGTTTTGCCTCATCTGCGTATTCACCTCATCTCTTGCCAACCAAACTACCACTTCTTCAAGCATATCGACAACTTTTTACAGGGAAAAAACTTCTACAACCAGCAGTGGGCAGAAAATGCTTTCCAAGAATTCATCGAATCCAAAAGCATGGATTTTTATGCTACAGGAATAAACGAACTTATTTCTCATTGTGAAAATTATGTTGATTGTAATGGTTCTATTTTGATTAATGGAGATGTGTTTGAGCCTAGTTTTAATTATTTAAAATTCATGGTCCGAAACGGCAATTACTATTGTAGCAACCTAATATTTACAGAGCAACTTATGATGAGAATAACCTGAAGACTAGCAGAAAAGATCTTCTACAACTTTGTACAACTAAAGATACAAAGAATGAACTACAATGAGATGAGTAAGAGAGGTAGAGATAGAGTATAATCAGGATGCATGTTCCCAGGTAGGTGACTCACAAATAGGAGGGTATTTATCATTGTAGAGGTTCTCCCCAAGGAGCAAAGGGTCTGAGCCTCACAAAGGGTTGAGCCCAGAGGTCCTGCAATAGGAAGATGAGTCCCCAGAATATTTGGTTTTGAAGGTCCATGGAGCTTACATTTGGGAGAGCCAAAGAGCCATGGGAAATAGAGACTACATTCTTAAGAGGGCTCACACAACATCTCACATGCTCAGGACCTAGGGCAGAAGCAGCAAGTTGAAAGAAGCCTGGGTCAAACCCATCTGCCAATCCTAACCTCCCAAAGGAGGAGGATGCAATCAGAGCTCACTCGGCATACAGCAGCTACCTGGGAGATCTGATTCTACCACAAGTATGCTGTTTCTGGCAAGGGCCACTGTCAGAATATTCAATCAGATGACCCACACTCTAGTCTCACTCGCCAGCGGGCCAGTATTTAAACACCCCAGACCCTACATAGCCAGCCATGTCAGAAACTGGCTCTGCCCACCACCAAGCTGACATTAGATCTACTGACCTACTACCAGACCAGTGACCTACTACCATTCACCCCAGAACCTTGCTCTACCTGCCACTGGGCCAGCATTAGGCCCAGGAAACCCCAGGACTCAGCATCCAGCCACCTTGTGACCCAGTTCCACCCATCAGTGGACTTCAAGCTCTGCACAAGTAAAGGCCTGGCAACCAACCAGACCAGGGGCCAACCACATCTGCCAGACTGCCAGAACAGTCAGCCCACTACAACAGAAGGGCCCATAGATGGCCAACAGTACATGTAAAGATGCCCAGTATCACTAATCATGGAAATTCAAATCAAAACCACAGTGTGGAGATTCCTTAAAAAATTGCAAATAGAACTCCCTTATGACCCAGCAATCCCACTTCTGGGCATACACACCGAGGAAACCAGAATTGAAAGAGACACATGTACCCCAATGTTCATCGCAGCACTGTTTATAATAGCCAGGACATGGAAACAACCTAGATGTCCATCAGCAGATGAATGGATAAGAAAGCTGTGGTACATATACACAATGGAGTATTACTCAGCCGTTAAAAAGAATTCATTTGAATCAGTTCTGATGAGATGGATGAAACTGGAGCCGATTATACAGAGTGAAGTAAGCCAGAAAGAAAAACACCAATACAGTATACTAACACATATATATGGAATTTAGGAAGATGGCAATGATGACCCTGTATGCAAGTCAGGAAAAAAGACACAGATGGGTATAACGGACTTTTGGTCTCAGAGGGAGAGGGAGAGGGTGGGATGATTTGGGAGAATGGGAATTCTAACATGTATACTATCATGTAAGAATTGAATCGCCAGTCCATGTCTGACGTAGGGTGCTGCATGCTTGGGGCTGGTACATGGGGATGACCCAGAGAGATGTTGTGGGGAGGGAGGTGGGAGGGGGGGTCATGTTTGGGAACGCATGTAAGAATTAAAGATTTTAAAATTTAAAAAAAAAAATTAAATTAAAAAAAAAAAAAAAAAAAAAACCACAGTAAGATTATCACCTCACATCGTCAGAATGGCTATTATCAAAAAGACAACAAATATCAGGTGCTGGCAAGGACATAGAGAAAAGAGAAATCTAGTACACTACTGATGGAAATGTAAATCGGTGCAGCCACTGTGAAAAAGGGTGCAGAGGCGCCTCAAAAAATAGAGCTACCGTATTATCCAGCAATTCCATCCCCAGGTACTTATCAGAAAAAAATGAAAACACTAATTAGAAAAGATTTTCATACATGCAGTCCTACATTCATTGCTGTGTTGTTTACAGTAGCCAAGATATGAAAGCAACCTAAGTATCCACCAATAGATGAATAGATAAATAAGATGTGGCGTATATATATAAACACGTGCGTGTGTGTGTGTGTGTGTGTGTAACAGGGTATTACTCCACCATAAGAATAAAATCTTGGTATTTGTAACATGGTTGGACCTAGATGGTATCATGCTAAGTGAAACAAGGCATAAAGAGAAAGACAAATACTCTAGGATTTCACATACGTGTAGAATCTAAAAGAACAAACAAACAAAACAACAGAAACAGTTACAGATACAGAGAACAAACAAGTGATTGCCAGAGATGAGGAAGAAACAGGTGATGGAGAGAAGAGGTACAAACTTCAATATCAAAATAAATAAGCCACAAGCATGAAATGTACAGGGTGGACAATATAGTCAATAATTATGTAATATCTTTGCATGTTGATAGATTGCAACTAGATTTATCATGGCGATTACTTTGAAGGAACAAATAGAAATATCAGATCACTAAGTTGTGTAACAGAAACTAACATAGGTCAATTATATTTCAAAATCAAACAAACTCATAGAAAAAGATTTGTGGTTAGTAGAGATAGGGAATGTGGGGTGGGCGAATTGTCCGAGGGCAGTCAAAGGAACAAACTTTCAGTTATAAAATAGATAAGTACTACATATGTAATGTACATGATAAACACTGCTGTATATTATATATGAAAGTTGATGAAAGTAAATCCTAGGAGTTCTCAAGGCAAGGAAAAAATTTCTGTATTCCTATGATTTTTTATCTATATGAGATTGATGTGCACTAAACTGACCTGCCTCTTGAGAAACCTATATGCAGGTCAGGAAACAACAGTCAGAACTGGACATGAAACAACAGACTGGTTCCAAATAGGAAAAGGAGTATGTCAAGGCTGTATATTATCACCCTGCTTATTTAACTTCTATGCAGAGTACATCATGAGAAACGCTGGGCTGGAAGAAGCACAAGCTGGAATCAAGATTGCCAGGAGAAACATCAATAACCTCAGATATGCAGATGACACCACCCTTATGGCAGAAAGTGAAGAGGAATTTAAAAGCCTCTGGATGAAAGTGAAAGAGGAGAGTGAAAAAGTTGGCTTAAAGTTCAACATTCAGAAAACTAAGATCATGGCATCTGTTCCCATCACTTCATGGGAAATAGATGGGGAAACAGTGTCAGACTTTATTTTGGGGGGCTCCAAAATCACTGCAGATGGTGACTGCAGCCATTAAATTAAAAGACACTTACTCCTTGGAAGAAAAGTTATGACCAACCTAGATAGCATATTCAAAAGCAGAGATATTACTTTGCCAACAAAGGTCCATCTAGTCAAGGCTATGATTTTTCCAGTGGTCATATATGGATGTGAGAGTTGGACTGTGAAGAAAGCTGAGAACCAAAGAATTGATGCTTTTGAACTGTGGTGTTGGAGAAGACTCTTGAGAGTCCCTTGGACTGCAAGGAGATCCATCCAGTCCATCCTAAAGGAGATCAGTCCTGGGTGTTCATTGGAAGGAGTGATGCTAAAGCTGCAACTCCAGTACTTTGGCCACCTCATGCGAAGAGTTGACTCATTGGAAAAGACCCTGACGCTGGGAGGGATTGGGGGCAGGAGGAGAAGGGGCGACAGAGGATGAGATGGCTGGATGGCATCACCGACTCGATGCACATGAGTTTGGGTGAACTCCTGGAGTTGGTGATGAACAGGGAGGCCTGGCATGCTGTGATTCATGGGGTCACAAAGAGTCGGACACGGCTGAGCGACTGAACTGAACTGAAACTTATTTATGATATTTTATGATGTATATAAGTCATAATGCCGTACAGCTTGTGTATGTGTGTTTTTTTACTAGTTGCCCAGTCATGTCCAAATCTTTGCAACCCCAAGGACTGTAGCCTACCAGGCTCCCCTGTCCATGGGTAGCCATTCCCTTCATCAGGGAATTTTTCCAATCCAGGAATCGAACCCGGGTCTCCTGCATTGCAGGTGGATTCTTTACCATCTCAGCCACCAGGGAAACCTGTTATACACCTTAAAGCTATATAATTCTGTATGTAAATTATATCTCAACAAAACTGAAAAAAAAATTAAACGTGTTATACATACACAATGAAATATTATTTGGTCATAATAAAGAAGGAAACCCTGCCTTTTGTGACAGCAGATGAAACTTGAGGACATCATGCTAAGTAAAATAAGGTAGACAGAGAAAGACAAATATTGTACGTGAAATATTAAAAAACTAAATTCACAGAAACAGAGTAAAACATTGGTTTCCAGGGGCTGGGAGGTAGGAGAAAAGGAGAGATGTTGGTAAACAGTACAAAGTTCCAGTTATAAGATTAATAAGTTCTAGGAATCTAATGTACAACATGGTAAATATAATTTCTAGTACTATATTGTATACTTGAAAATTGCTGACAGCATAGATCTTAATGTTCTCTATACAAAGACATCATAATTATAGGATACGGAGATATGGACAGACCTTATGGTAATAATTTCACAATAGATGTGTTTTTCAAATAATGATGTGTGCATGTCTGCTCAGTTGATCAGTCATGTATGACTCTTTGAAACCCCTCTTTGCAGCCCTCCAGGCTCCTCTGTCCATGGAATCATCCAGGCAAGAATATTGGAATGGATTGCCATTTCCTTCTCCAGGGGATCTTCCTGGAGATCCCAGGGATTGAACCCACATTTCCTGCATTGGCAGGAAGATTCTTTACCAGTGAGCCACCTAGGAAGCCTTCACATCATGATGCTACACACCTTAAACTTACACAATATTATATGTCAATTATATCTCAAAGCCTAGGGGAAAAGGAATTCAGGAATTATTTTAAACTGAATAAAAATCATAATACAACATAATATCTGTGGGATGTAGCTAAAGCAATGCATTGAAGAAAATGATAACACTAAATACATATCAAAAGAAAAATCAAAACAATAAAATCTCAAATTCACCTTTGCAAACAAGAAGAGAGTAAATTAAGTCAGAAATAACAAGAAAATAAAAATCAAAACAGAAATTAGTAAAATAGAAAACATAAAAATGGTAGTGAAAAGTCAATAAAGTCAAATGTTAGTTCACAGACAAGATCAATAAAATTGATAAACCTTTAGGCAAGGAAGAAAAAAGATAATACATAAAATAAAAACATCAGCCTTGAGCAAGGTAATATTACCAGCAATAATACAGGGTTAAAAGAGAATATTATAAACTTAAGCCAGTAAGTTAGACAATTTATATCAAATGAATAAAAAACTTCTTGAAAAAAACAACTAAAATCACAATTATTTGTAAATAAAGCTTATTCTGGTACAGATGTCTGCACAGGGGTGTTACCTTCAATGCCACTCCTAGTCTAGGGAGTGAAGGATGGGACCAAGATAAATTACAAATACCACAGAGCAGTCTTCTTAACAAGATTTATTAGGTTTCCTTCATTAAGTGTTCCTTTGATTGCTGAAAGCTTTTGGTTAGTTTCCAGAGTTCCACAAATTTTGATTCTGTCCCTTTTGCCAGTTTCTCTCACTGCTTTAATGGAAGGAAGTGCTTTGGGGTCCCTTATTCTGCCATTTTCGCTAATACCACCCTCTTCACATAATTATATGATTACAGCATAATCTTACCAAAACCAAGTAAGGACAACACAAGTAAAAGAAACCGTAGACCAATCAATCTCATTGACATGAACGTAAACCACCTAAATGAAATACTAATTTGTAAAAGATAGCAATAAATACACACATTATAATAAATTTGTATTTATAGCAGTTATAAATACCGGGCTGGTTTAAATACATAAAGTTTAGGAATATAAACTGCCACTAAGAAAAATTACATCATCAATACAATAGATGTTGGAAATGAATTCCTTACAAGTCAATACCATAATTAGCAGCTCTTAATTAACTATGTATAGAAGGAAAATTGTTTTCCAAAAAGGAGTATGAGCCAAAAACTTACATCAACTACTTCAATTAATGGGTAACTGCTTAGAGCCACTTGCCTTAAAAATCAAGAACAAGCTATGTGGGATAGGATGAGAAAAATAAGAAGATGTATAAGGACTGAAAATGAAAATAAACTTTCATTTTTCCCTAGAACCCCCAAGAGAATATAGACTTGATTTATTTATTTATTTTTTGCTGAAGTACAGATCATGATTTACAATATTGTATTAGGTTTAGATGTAGAGCACAGTGATTGAGCATTTTTTAAGAGATTATACTCCATTGAAAGTTATTAAAAGGTAATGACTGTAATTCTCTGTGCTATACAATATATCCTTGTTGCTTGTCCATTTTATACTTGGTAGTTTGTGTCTGTTAAGCCAATACCCCTCAGTTGCCCTTGCCGCCTTCCCTCTCCCCTTGTTTTCTATATCTATCAGTCTGTTTCTATTGTGCATAGACATTCATTTGTATTATTCTTTAGACTCCAATATAAAAGTGGTATCATACAGTATTTGTCTCCAAATAGACATTTTAGACAAGAACCCTAACCCTAACCCTAACCCTAACCCTTCAGCAAAGATTGTGAATACAAAATCAACTTAGGTCATCTGCATTTCTGTTTCCTCGAACAAATAGAAAAAAAAAATTTTAATAAACAATTTAGAGATAATTCAGTATGTCTGACCTTCAAGGAAAATATAAAACTATTTTAATTATATATGAGGACCATTACTATATCTAGGTACAACAGGACAAGATGTTATGAAGAAAACAATTCTGTCCAAATAATTCTATCAATTTCATTCCATTACAATGTGTTTTGATTTCTTAAACTGACTCCAACATTTTTTGATAAAATAAAAGACAATGAACACACAATAGTTTTTAAGAACAATGTAGAGAGAATTTTTTAAAGCTATAGCAATCAATAAAAATTTTACTGTGACAGAATCAGAAGCTTTGAAATAGAATCATGCTTACATGAAAAATTTATACCAAATCTAGCATTTCAGATCAATGGTAAGAAAAAAATAATCGATACGCGCTATAACAGAATTTAGTTAGGTTATTTCCTCACATAATGCAAGGAACTCCAGACATAATTGCACAAAGCAAACTCAAACTTACAAAAACAAACATAGGAGGAAACTTTTGTCCTTCAGTTAGTGAAGGATTTCTAAATCAAGATTTTAAAAATCTATAAGGGGAAAGTAAAATGTATGGCAGATCCTATTTTCCAAAGATGATCACAACGATATTCTCAATTCCATATGCTCTTTCTACAGTGTGATCTTGACACTCCTGCCATTAAGGGATGAGGTCTGTGTCTCCTCTCTATGAAAATGGGTGGGCTTTTGTGACTATTTTGACAAAAGAAAACACAAAATTAACAAAACCCCAAGGCCAGGGCACTAAAGGTACCACAGCTTCCTCCTTGCTTACTGAAACATATACCCTGGAGCCTAGAACTGCCAAGCAAGCAGCCCAGCTGCCTTATGCTGTTATGCCATGAAGAAACCCACACAAGATGCTAAAGATACATCATAGAAGGAATTTCTGGGACTACCTGATAAAAGTGATGCCCAATCAGCTTCTCACTGCTCCTGTTCCAGTCACCATCCCTTTGCAACCACACAAAAGATCTCTAGTCAGAGCACTCAGCTGAGCTCTTTCCAAATTACAACCCAGAAGAACCATGGGATGCAATAACAGTGTTTTAAGCCACAAAGTTATCAAGTGCACTTTATTTGGGGCTTCCCTAATAGCTTAGTTGGTAAAGAATCTCCCTGCAATGCAGGAGACCCAGGTTCGATCCCTGGATTGGGAAGATCCCCTGGAGAAGGAAATGGCAACCCACTCCAGTACTCTTGCCTGGAGAATTCCACAGACAGAGGAGCCTGGTGGGCTACAGTCCACGGGATCGCAAAGAATTGGACAAAACTGTGTGAATAACTTTTAACTTTATACAGCACTAGAAATTGGAACGCTGTGGCTATATTCAAGTTGAAAAACTTCCACTCATTCAAAATACCACAAAGAATGAAAAGATAACCCACAAATTACAAAACAATGCTTGCAACCATATAACAAAAAAAGCATCATATGCAGTGAATGGAAATAACTTCTCCAAGTAATAAGAAGCAAACCAAATTGAACAGGCAAATGATACAAACAGCCAATTCAGGTGGCTAATACCACTACGGAGAAGGCGATAGCACCCCTGGCAATACCATATGAAAAGTTGCCTAATTTAGCCAGCAAATTGGAAAATATACATGAAAATCCACATGATACCATTTCCCTCTATCATATCACAAAAACTTACAAGTTCAACAACAAACACTGGCAGAAAATGGAGACTTATCCTACACTGCCAGTGGGTGGGTTAAGTGATGTGATCAACTTTAAGAATTAAAGCTGGAGACACAGTCTATGAGTCAGAAATTCCACTCCTACATAAAAGTTCTGGAGAATTAATCTACCTGTATATCATGAAATGCATATGATAATGTTCAGAACAAAATAATTTTCCTGTTGAAAATTATTATAATATCCAAAATAGAAAAGTCAGTAATTATAGAATATTCATGAAAATAGCTGATACATAACAAAGAAAATGGGTGAATTAGAGCTGTATGTTCTTCAACATGGATGAATCTCAAACGTGTAGAATTAAAGGCGTAAGTTGAACAATATATATGAAGATCTTCATAGGAAATTTTAAATCATTTAAAGCAGCATCATCATTGTTTTCTGAGATATAAATATGTATAGAAGTATAAATAAACGTATGAGAAAGACACACCAAATTCAGGATAATGGTTACCTCCGGGAAGGGGGAAGTTGGGGTGATAAGAAAGAGTTATAGAAGTAGAATGTGGGTTGTCTACATAAAATATAATATTAATGTTTGTTACAGTTTTCTTTAGGCTTTCAGGTGCCCTGCTGCTGCTGCTGTTTAGTCATTAAGTCGTGTCCGACTATTCTGTGACTCCCATGGACTATAGTCTGCCAGGTTCCTCTGTCCATGGGATTTCTCAGGCAAGAATTACCGGAGTGGGTTGCCATTTCCTTCTCCAGGGTATCTTCCTGATCCAGAGTTCGAACACAAGTTTCCTGCTTGGTAGGCAGATTCTTTACCACTGAGCGACCTGGGAACCCCCTTCCAGTGTCTTAATATTACATAATAAATTTGATATTTTCGAAGATATGAGCAAGACCCGACACAGGGAAAAAGGTCAGCACTGAAAATGACTTTCAGAAACAGAATCATGCCTACCTGGAGTCTTACGGTCACTCATGGAGATCCAGACTTGGAGCATTACCAAGAAATACACAGATGAGGGGAAGTTGGGAGTCAGTGGACAAAACAGCGCAAATGACTGCTTGCCTGGATTCTTACTATGGATCCCTCTGGGCTGACACTCTGGCAACACTTGCAGCCAAGGCAGCTCTCATTCTCACTTGGGACAGGAAAACTTCTGTCCAATTTAAGCCCCTAGCTGCTGCCTCCAATTATCTCTGAGTTCAAGTCTCATCCAGAAGACTCCAGACAGTTGATCTGATTTCCATGTGATTCCTACAGATCCAAAAAGTCAACAAACTAAAGGGGCACTTTTAATAGGCTCTCTTACTTTTTTGTCTCAAAAAAATAAGCAAATACTGCTCTTTGGAAATTGATCAGATACTTGCCACTAGGCTTCGGTGTTGTTTGAAGCTGGTCTGGCATTCAAGCTAGGCTATACTATTCTCTTGCTGGACATAAACAACCTTATGGAACACTAATATCAGATATGATAACTCTGAGTCCATGATAAATTGAGACAAAAAAAGCCACTTCATAACTTTGTCCAAGCACAGGAAAATGCATACTCACACACTTAAAACCAAATATACCCCTTTCCTGACTGGTGTGAGAGACTGATCTTCTTTCTTTACCTACCTATTACAGCATTGTCCTTGCTCTCTTTTGCCCTTCCTACAGGTAAGATTGATTGATATAGCCAATCGTAAAATTGCTGTTTTTGACAGTACCCAACATAGAGCAAATTTTCACTTCCTTAGACCCACCTAAAAATCACTCAACCAATAGCCAAATCTTATAACAGGATCTTTCTGACACAATCTTACTGAGAGGCTCCATTAGTTCCTTATGGTGCGTGCTGTCACTCACTGCAGTGAGTAATAAACCCAACTTCAATTACATGTATATCCCTGATAGTGTTTGGCTGGAGGGCATTGACACTTGCCATCACCTATCTTCAAGGAAAGCCAATTACCTATTGAAGTGAAATCACAATTTCTCAAACTGTTCAAACAGTTATGCCTACCACTTTGAAGTACAGAAAAGTTGATAGGAAGGTGAAATACTGACTACTACCCCACATCAGAACTGTAAGTAATAATCCCCCATTTCACACAATTTCCTCCTCATTGATCATGACCATAAACATAAAAATTGCCTTCACTGGCATTTGTTTTTCATCTGAACAGAATTCAAGAACTATTTTTTTCATGGCTTGGAGACAATGGTGCAACTTGTACAAAGTCATCCAACTAGTAAGCAGAATGGAAAGGGGCCCTCAAACCAATGAACGCTGTCTAAAACCGGAGTCCACACTTCATCACTGTGTCTGTCATCTTCAAAATGATCAATAGTGGTAGTACAGAAGAGAGAGGACGAACAGTCCAACCAGAAAACAGCATGTGTGAAAAGACGAATAAGCCATCTCTCTGGGTTCCTGGCCTGGCAAATGTTTACATGTGGTTCAAGAGTAAGCTCTGTGGAGGGAGATGTGGCAAGGGATGGTGTTTGTGAGAGGGATAGTTAAATCCTAAGTTTGGCTTGGGAAGGTTAAGCAGGGTCACGTGTGTCAGATGACAACTTTGGATAGTATTTCATAGCCAACAGAGGTCTTAAGACATTGATGGAGGCAAAGGTGTGCAATCATTAGAGCTAAGTTTTGAAATGGTAACTGAACACAGTGAAAGATTAAAGAGGAGAAACAACTGATAGCCTATGGGAAACACATTTTATGAAACATGTCTCAAAATTAACAGCAAAAGGAGGCATTTATTCTATATATAAATCTCTCCACATCCAGGTTTTAAACAACCATAGTAAGCTTTCATAGCTCAGGGAGTGATAATACAGCTCAGTTAATTTATGAGTTCTAATTAGGGTTTAATTAGAAATAGGAAGCAGCTTGGTTGGAACCAGGCTTTTGCTAGCTAGCAACAAAGCTTCATCTGCATCTTTGTTACAGAATTTTTTAAAAACCCTCTATGTGCTGAATTAAGGAAGATGGTGATTTTGAGTCTGTTCTTCAAAAGCCATGGGCTCCATGAATCACCACTAGACAATATTGGAGAGAAATACCACAGGAGAGCCCCTGCATTTGTATTCCCGCTTCACTTCCCAAACCCTGTTGAAAGCCTACACCCAGAAAACTAAGGTGACAAGTAATAGATTTCATCTTGATTAAATTTAATGCTATTGGGGAGGGCATGGCAACCTATTAAAGTATTCTTGCCTGGAGAATCCCATAGACAGAGGAGCCTGGTGGGCAACAGTCCATAGGGTCACAAAGAGTCGGACATGACTCAAGTAACTTAGCACAAACTTAACACTGATCAAAGGTTAGGGACTGAAGAGAATGGGATTCTGCAAAAATGTGCCTTGGCACAACAAGGAAGACAATTTGGGAGAGATTTTGATAGATAAACTACAGGGGTGAGTGGTGGCAACAGAGATAGTGACTTGACAGCTGGAAGTATTCTCTCCAAGCAGAAGAAAAGACATCAAACAAGGATTCAGGGGCTTCCTTGGTGGTGCAGTGGATAGGAATCCACCTACCAATGCAGGGAATACGGGTTCGATCCCTGGTCCAGGAAGACCCCACATGCCATGGAGCAACTAAGCCTGTGTGCCACAACTACTGAGCCCATGTTCTAGACCCTCAAGACCCAATACTGAAGCCCATGAGCCTAAAGCCCATGCTCCACAAGAGAAGCCAACACAATAGGAAGCCCACGCACCACAATGAAGAATAGCTCCCGCTCTCCACAACCAGAGAAAGCCCGTGCAGAACAATGAAGAACCAATGTAGCTAAAAATTAACAAATTTTTAAAATAGAACAGGGATTCACCATAGCCTTATAGGAGTCAAACATAGCCTTATAAGCACGTGATGCATTTGTTCTATCCAATATATCTTATAATTATTTTCTATACTCCCTTATATCTCATGATCTTTCTCCTAGCGGGTCAGAAGAATTCACATTGTCTCTAGAAGAATTAAATCCCTTATAGCAAGATAACCAAGAAAGACAGTAAATATTGAGATTTTATTTTATTCCTAAAATAGGTTTTTCTATTAACAGAAGAAATAGTTGTGAAAGTCTTAACTCACAAGAGAAGGGTTGGCTGAAGACTCTTAATGATCAAAGGGAAAGCTGTGAAAGAGATGGGGAATGACAATAGGTTGGAAAGACAATGGAAGACATTGATTCCCCAGACCAAATGAGGATGACCTGGCCTGGGAAAGGTGGGGTGAGCTTCGAAGAGATTGTTTTAACCAAAACAGTGGCCTAGCAGAAAGCAGCAGATCTGGCAGCCTGCTGGCCTGGGAAGAAATACATTAGTTCAAGTAATACATGCATAAAATACAGTCATTGAGAAGGGTAGTGGTCAACTGTTATTTTATGGGCTTGAAAATATGTTGCATGTTATGTCAGTTGAACTTAAATGCATGAAATGAGTGTTTTTCTGGAGTGTGCCAGAGTTGCAGTGATATATGGGGACAGGGGAGAGAAGGCAGAAGTGTCTATTCTGGATTCACCTTTAAGAGTTGCTTGTGCAACCACCTCAGTTGGCATTTAGGCACGTGAACAGAGATTCAAAGCATCCCTCCAGTTTGCCTTCCCTAACCCAACTTACATGGCAACTCTACTCATGCTGATAATGTTATAATGAGCTTTGGAAGAAGAGCATAATAATAAAGCAGAATCACAAGGTGAAGAGATTAACTGGTTGCTCAAAGGGAAACCTTTGGGTGTTGAGATCATCTTGGACACACAGTTGTTGTTGTTGTTCAGTCACTCAGTCGTGTCTGATTCTTTGCGACCCCATGGAATGCAGCACACCAGGCCTCCCTGTCCTTCACCATCTCCCAGAGATTGCTTAAACTCATGTCCACTGAGTCAGTGATGTCGTCCAACCATATCATCCTCTGTCATCCCCTTCTCCTCCTGCCTTCAGTCTTTCCTAGCATCAGGGTCTTTCCTAATGAGTCAGCTCTTTGCATCAGGTAACCAAAGTATTGGAGCTTCCGCTTCAGCATCAGTCATATTCAGGACTGATTTCCTTTAGGACTGGCTGGTTGGATCTCCTTGCTGTCCACGGGACTCTCAAGAGTCTTCTCCAGCACCACAGTTCAAAAGAATCAATTCTTCGGCTCTCAGCCTTCTTTGTGGTCCAACTCTCACAACCATATATGACCACTGGAAAAACCATAGCTTCAACTAGATGAAACTTTGTTGCCAAAGTAATGTTTCTGCTTTTTAAAATGCCGACTGGGTTTGTCATAGCTTTTCATCCAAGAAGCAAGCGTCTTTTAATGTCATGGCTGCAGTAACCATCTCCAGTGTTTTTGGAGTCCAAGAAAATAAAGTGTCTCACTGTTTCCATTGCTTCTCCATCTATTAGCCATGAAGTAACGTGACCAGATGCCATTATCTTTGTTTTTCCATTCTTCTTTTTTTGACCATTGAGTTTGAAGCCAGCTTTTTCATTCTCCTCTTTCAACTTCATCAAGAGGCTCTTTAGTTCATCTTCGTTTTCTGCCATAAGGGTGGCATCATCTGCATATCTGAGGTTATTGAGTTTCTCCAGGCAACCTTGAGAACTCCAGTTTGTACTTCATCCAGCCCAGCATTTCACATGATGTACTCTGCATATAAGTTAAATAAGCAAGGTGACAATATACAGCCTTGACGTACTCCTTTTCCAGTTTGGAACCAGTCCATTGTTCCCTGTCCGGTTCTCACATTTGCTTCTTGACCTACATACAAGTTTCTCAGGAGGCAGGCCAGGTGGTCTGGTATTCCCATCTCTTTAAGAATTTTCCACAGTTTGTTGTGATGCACACAGTCAATGGCTTTAGCGTAGTCAATGAAGCAATGTTTTTCTGGAATTTTCTTGTTTTTTCTATGATCCAACGGATGTTGGCAATTTGATCTCTGGCTCCTCTGGCTTTTCTAAATCCAGCTTGTACATCTGGAAGTTCTCAGTTCATGTACTGTGGAAGCTTAGCTTGGAGAATTTTGAGCATTACTTTGCTAGCAAGTGAAATGACTGCAGTTGTGTTGTAGTTAGAGGGCAATTACTCGCTCTGGCATGGTCACAATCAGGACACAAAAAGGAAATGTCCGCTTATGATTTCATTGTATTCCTTTTCTTTCTGTTGGCATCATTGCTTGGAAAGAAATCCCAGAGCTGATGTTATACTTTGTAATTACCATCTATCATCCGTATGGATTTTTTAAAGGACATTGTAACACACCAGAATGGATAAAAGATAACTTTTCAATTTTACCTTCATGAAAAATTTACTGAATATTTTATTTATCACCAGTCATGAGAATGTTGTCTTACATTTTCTGCAGAGGTATTTTGGGGAATACCCTCAAAAGATACAGCTGCAATAAAGTGAGGAAAGTGAGACTGGGTCAGAGATGAAGTTGACCTACAATGCTGTTGCAACTAAATCTCATTCAGTCCTACAAGGAACTCTGGACCCGGAATGACCCTTCTCAGTTATCCCAAATCAAGCCTTGGGGCTGAGTCTTCATATCCTTCTTCAGTCATAGACCACAGGCCATGGCCTCTAGGGAGGGTAACCTTGGATGAGATAGTTCCCAAAAGCTCAGGGCAATTCTAGTGGAAGGCATAGCAATGATCCATTGGAAGCAAATATTTCTAGCACTGGAGGATGTGATAATGAGAGAAGCGGGCCAAGAATCTCATTATACATTACAAGCTTCACATGAAGTGCAATCAGAGTATTAACATGAGAAACTACTATCTAGGCAATGTTTCAGTTCTTGCTCTTAGAAAGACTCCATGAATGCAGGCAAGGTCCCCCATCATTGCTCCACCAGCCTACCAGCTTTCATTTACAAACCGCCGTCCCTAACAGTAAGCTACTAGAGAAATTTGGGTCTGCCTGAAAAGCGATGGATGACCACAGTGGGGGGCAAAAATACCTACATCTGTTTGTCTAGCTATCCAATCTGGAGACCATGAAAGGGAGTGAGAGGAGTGGGAGATTTATTATTTTTATTTTCCTTAGGATTTCATGTGCAAGTAAATGTAAGCCACCAAGTAAGTAAATGACAACCAACCCCAGTATTCTTGCCTGGGAATCCCCATGGACAGAGGAGCCTGGTGGGCTACAGACCATGGGGTCACAAAGAGTCAGACACGACTGAGTGACTAAGCACAGCACAATACATGCATACATATATGAACATGTTTATTTATGTGTGACTTTATTCTTATAAAGTTTCTCTTAAGCTGTTTTTCTTTAACCTTAGTGTTGTCTTTTAATACCTAGGGCTTCCCTGGTGTCTCAGATGGTAAAGAATATGCCTGCAATGCAGGTTCAGTCCCTGGGTTGGCAAGAAACCCTGGTGAAAGGAATGGCTACCCACTCCAGTATCCTTGCTTGGAGAATTCCATGGATGGAGGTGGCTGGAAGGCTATGGTCCATGGGGTCGCAGAGAGTCAGACACCAACTGAGCGACTAACATGTTAACACCTCTAATGTCTTTTGCTGATGAAATGCTAATTTTTGCTTAGAAATTATTTCCATTTAATTTTCTTCTTTTGGTTTAGTTCAAAGTAAATTCAGTATTTTTTTTTTTAGTATTGATTGATGCCTTTTTTCTTAAATTGCTTCTTGCTATTGATCTAGTCATGCTCCTCAATCTGAGTACATCCAGACAGAGATACTAACAATTGGTGGATATCACTCAATATAATTCTGTGTTGCAAACACAGAGAACAGACTTACAGACATGGCTTGTTGGAGAGGAAGGAGAAGTTGGGATATATGGAGAGAATAACATGGAAAGATACATTACCGTATGTAAAATAAGATAGCCAATGGGAATTTGCTGTATGACTCAAGAAACTCAATCCAGGTAACAACCTACAGGGGTGGGATGTGGAGGGAGGTGGGAGGGATCTTCAAGTGGGAGGGCACATGGGTAAACATATGGCTGATTCACGTTCATGTTTGGTAGAAACCAACACAAATCTGAAAGGCAATTATCCTTCAATTAAAGATAAGTAAATATTTTTAAATCAAACAGAAAAAAATACACTTCTGTGTTGGGATTTTAAATGATATTTTACTTCTATATTTTTCTATTACTTGAATTTTAAATAAATTTCATTTTTTATCAGGGCTTCCAGGTGGTGCAGTGGTAAAGAATCTGCCTGCCAAGCAGGAGTCACAAGAGATGCAGGTTCAGTCCTTGGATTGGGAAAATCCCCTGGAGAAAGCAATGGCACCCCCACTCCAGTATTTTTGCCTGGAAAATTCCATGGACAGAGGAGCCTGTTGGGCTATAGTCCATGGGGTCACAAAGAGTTGTACATGACTGAGCATCAGCACTGACCTGGCTTTGGCTACCTCTTGAACATCATCTCTCCCTATTGGGGCAGGGTTATTCCAAAGGATACAGTGTAAGAAAAGAGGGGGAGAAAGAAGGAGAAGCCATCCAGCGACTAGAAGAGTGCTCTGAGGAGCTGTATGAAGTGGAGGGTCGTCATAGGCAGCAGGAGGGTGGGGCAAGAAGGCTTCTTTTCTTAATCAAACTAAGATAAATGATAACATTACAATTTAAGAAGAAAATACAGGAGGAGGAATATGGAGCTCCAGTAAGCTTTATTTCAATACAGATAAGAGTATCTTTTTATTCCCATTTCATTATTTCAACTTCATATTGATGAAATGGAAACCAAGAACAGTATTGTAAAGTAAAATAAAGTAAAAATAAAAATTTAAAAAAAAAAAAAAAAGAACAGAGACAGTCCTGTGTCTGGTCCAAGAGAACTGAAAATTGAAACGATCAGAAGCGATAGGACTATGAGGTGGGGCTTTAACTTTCATTTCTTAATATATAGTCTTAATTTGTATATTTCCTCAAAATAAGTCTCCTGGAGGAAATATAAAATATGGATGTGAAAGTGAAGCAATTCAAATGAGCCCCCTACTGGGATTACTGAACTAACAAAAAAAAGAGCAAATTTTAATTTAATGAATAGGATAAGAGTTACTTTCCTTCATGTTTCTTACTCTGCTTTTGGAATTTGCGCTTTTTTTTTAATTACAGAAAAGAAATAAGTTTGGAAAAGTACAGGAAGATGCAGATGAAGAATAATGATCATTCATAATTTCATTTCCCAGAGGCAGCTACCATTAACATTTTAGTTTAATTTCAGGGTTTTTTCCTAAGCATTTTTATTGGCATCTGGAATCAAATAATAAGAAATATATATATATATATATATATATATATATATATATATATATATATATAGTTTTCTCTATGTAACATGATATATTGAAAAGTTCTTATGAACTTTTATACAAATAGATAATTGAAAAATCATAAAATGTAAATTAAACTCATCCTGCCACCTAGATATACACAATTTTTGTTCTGTGTACTTCCAAGCTTTCTTTTTTTCAAGCTTCAGCAACTTTTATTTTCATGGGTGAGAGAATCCCTGCCACCAGGGGCAAGAAGAAGTGGGAGCTGAGGACCAACTGTTAGGTTCTGTGCCCAAGACACAGGCTACTTTCTGATGCCTACTCTCCATACAATCATTGACAGCAAGCCCCTCATAGGAGGTTCTGGCCAGAGTCAAAGGCAGCTTCTGAGCAGCCAGGAACTGGGTTCAGTTCAGTTCAGTCACTCAGTCGTGTCCGACTCTTTGCGACCCTATGAACTGCAGCACGCCAGGCCTCCCTGTCCATCACCAACTCCTGGAGTTCACTCAGACTCACGTCCATCGAGTCAGTGATGCCATCCAGCCATCTCATCCTCTGTGGTCCCCTTCTCCTGCCCCCAATCCCTCCCAGCATCAGAGTCTTTTCCAATGAGTCAACTCTTTTCATGAGGTGGCCAAAGTACTGGAGTTTCAGCTTTAGCATCATTCCTTCCAAAGAAATCCCAGGGCTGATTTCCTTCAGAATGGACTGGTTGGATAGCTGACTCCAATTTTTGCCAGTGGCCTAATGTATACTGGGAGATAGAGTTCTGGTGTAGATGGACCAAGCAGTGACTTGGTGGCTCATTCAGTCCTTTCTCTGCCTCCTGTTGGAACAGTTCCTGAGATAAGACAGCCCCTGGCTTCTAGTGTCTGTAACCAGGAACCTCCCAGCATCAAAGTCACTCTGAGGCCAGGGGGTTCCCATCCTGCTCAGGGAAAGCAACGGAGTCATACACAATTCCCGGGATGACTGGGTCTTCTGAGGATGGCACCAAATGTCCAACACCCTGGACAGGCAGACGAGCTCCTTGGTACTGCAGATTCACCATAGCCACAGTCACAGCAGTGATGGTACTCAGGGCATAGGCCAGAGGTACAGCCTCAGCAGAGAGCAGCTTGCTGAGCACTGAAGCTGGAATGGCACTAATAACGTGGTCCACCTCCAGGCTGCTGTCCTCTAGAGACACCTTCCAGCGCCTTTCTGCCTATAGACTGAGCCCACAGACTGGCTGGCCTTGGAGAACACGGACTCCCCTACTAGTCAGGTGGGCCTTGAGGGCCTGGAGCAATGTCTCCAGCCCTCCACGGAGTGACCACTGGCACCAGCACTCAGCCCAAGCTTGGCGAATAAGCTGAACCCAGCTGTGGGCCCCACCCTGCCCCGAGCAGCAGCCCCAGTTATATGGAACGATGGGTTTGCTCAGCTTGGAAGAGACTGAGAAAGCAGGACCTGATGCTGAGCTCGCGGCACCTCAGAAGCAGGGCGCGCTGGGCAAGACTGTGCACAGTCTCATCAGGGTCTTTGCCACGAGAGGTGGTCAAATCCCTCAGCCCAGCCCGGAACAGAGGTTTGGAGAAGGGAGATGAAGGGCAGAGGAGCCCCCTGATGCCAGAGGGCAAGGCATGCAGAGCACCACCTACATACAGGAACCTGTTCTGGGCAGCTAGATGACCTCCCGGGAAGGCAACACTTCTGAGTTCAAGCCAAGCTCAGAAACCAGGCTCCCAGGGCTGCCCACAGGCCAAATTCCTTGAGGTCCAAGTTCAAAAATTACACTGTCTGGCCCTTGTACTGAGCGGATCCAGCCTCCCAGGCACTCACTGCCCTCCACCAAGACCACCTGGCGGGTCGGGGGGCCCAGATTAGTAACTCACAGTCAAGCCGCTGATCCTTCTACCCAGCACAACCATGGTCCAGCCCGTGAAGAAAGCTGTGGGTGAAGAGGCACCACGAGGAGAATGAGAAAAATGAGGTGAAAGGAGAAGGTCGAGGTCTCAGCACATCACCCCACTGGCATTCCTCCCCACTGGGGAGGTGGGTAAGGGCCACACACATGCTGTCTGCTCGCAAGGGCTCGGGGATCCAGCTGGACTCCTGTATTCTGAAGCTCTTCCCCTCCCACTCCTCTCAAGCTATTTTTAATAGTGAAATTAAACAGAACCTTCTGACCAGTTTCTTAAAAATAGATCATAACCAAACCAGGTATCTGTACATTTTCTGTTATTAAAAAACAAATTAAAATGTTTAAGGCACATTTTTGCTTATATTGGACACTTTCCCAATTATTTCCTCAGGAGAAACATCTAAAGGTGAAATGGTTCCATCAAACTGTAGTAACATTTTTAATACGATATCCAAGACTTCTGAAAGGCTGTACAAATGCGTAGTTGTACTGAAAGTACAACTAGGCATTAGGTACTGAAAGTACCTAAGAATGTTTGTTTCACAAGTGGCAATTTTGAATATTTCTATTACATTTAGTTTTGTAATTTAGTAGGAAAAAGCCTTTATTGTCTTAAATTGCATGCCTTTGATTACTATCAAGTCTAAATATTTTCACAGAATTACTATATTTTCTTCTATTTCTATACTTTACATATTTTTATTGATATGCTTATTCATTATAACCATTTAAAATGTGAGTCAACTTTCCTTCTTTATCATTTATGCTTTTAATACACTCATAATCATTTTTCTCATCTAATTGAATTGGCTAATATTAAAGAGTAAAGTTAAATAGTAATTAATACCAGAAGTTTTTTTTCACCTTTTCGTACAGTTCATGGGGTTCTCAAGGCAAGAATACTGAAGTGGTTTGCCATTGTCTTCTCCAGTGGACCACATTCTAGCAGTCATGAATGGATGTGAGAGTTGGACCATAAAGAAAGCCGAGTGCCAAAGAATTGATGCTTTTGAACTGTGGTGTCAGAGAGGACTCTTGAGAGTCCCTTGGACTGCAAGGAGATCCAACCAGTCAATCATAAAAGAGATAAGTCCTGAATATTCATTGGAAGGAGTGATGCTGAAGCTGAAATTCCAATACTTTGGCTACCTGACGCAAAGAGCTGACTCATTAGGAAAGATCCTGATGCTGGGACAGACTGAAGGGGATGACAGAGGATGAGATGGCTGGATGACATCACCAACTCAATGGACATGAGTTTGAGCAAGCTTCCAGAGTTGGTGATGGACAGGGAAAACTAATGTGCTGCAGTCCATGGGGTCACAAAGAGTCAGTCATGACTGAGCAACTGAACTGAACAGAAGCTTTGCTCTTATCATGGTTTTAATGAGACGAAATCTAGTCTTTCAACAACTAAACATGCCTGATAGTTTGAGATTATTTTTTGCATATCAATTTCATCTAATCCTATTTCACTAAACTTATTTTTTTAATCAGGATGTGTTTCAAATTTCAAATGCCTTTTTAGCATCTATCGATATATTTTTTATTGATAATGTAAAAAGCAATTAACTACTTTTTCTAATATTGAATCTCACTGCGTTCTTGAAATTCATCCTCCTTGGCACCTAATGTTTGAGTCTGTTCAATCTGTTATGTTCTCATTTTCAAAAATACCAGTTGTGCATATTTTAGACCTCCCTTATTTACCTTTTATATCTATAATAAATCATAGAATGACCCCTGTTTGTTTCCAAGGCAAACCATTCAATATCCCAGTAATCCAAATCTATGCCCCAAACACTAATGTCAAAGAAGCTGAAGTTAAATGGTTCTATGAAGACCTATAAGACCTTTCAGAACTAACACCTAAAAAAGATGTCCTTTTCATCATAGGGGACTAGAATGCAAAAGTAGGAAGTTAAGAGATACCTGGAGTAACAGGGAAGTTTGGCCTTGGAGTACAAAATGAAGCAGGGCAAAGGATAACAGAGTTTTGCCAAGAGAAAGCACTGGTCATAGCAAACACCCTCTTCCAACAACACAAGAGAAGACTCTACACATGGACATCATCAGATAGTCAATACCAAAATCAGATTGATTATTTTCTATGAGCCTAAGATGGACAAGCTATATATTGTCAGCAAAAATAAGACCAGGAGCTGACTGTGGCTCAGATCATGAACTCCCTATCGCAAAATCCAGACTTAAATTGAAGTAGGGAAAACCACTAGACCATTCAGGTATAATCTAAATCAACTCCCTTATGATTATACAGTGGAAGTGACAAATAAATTCAAGGGATTAGACCTGACAGAGAACCAGAAGAACTATAGATGGAAGTTTGTAACATCATACAGGAGGCAGTGATCAAAATCAGCACCAAGAAAAAGAAATGCAAAAAGGCAAAATGGTTGTCTGAGGAGTCCTTACAAATAGCTGAGAATAGTAGAGAAGCAAAAGCAATGAAGGAAAAGAAAGATATACCCATCTAAATGCAGAGTTCCAAAGAATAGCAAGAAGAAATACAAAAGCCTTCCTAAGTGATCAAAACAAAGAAATAGAGAAAAACAATACAATGGGAAAGACTAGAGATCTCTTCAAGAAAACTAGAGATACCATGGGAACATTTCATGCTTCTCTTGTGGCTCAGCTGGTAAAGACTACACCTGCAGTGTGGGAAACCTGGATTCAATCCCTGGGTTGGGAAGATCCCCTGGAGAAGGGAATGATACCCACTCTAGTTATCTGGCCTAAAGAATTCCATGGACAGAATAATCCATGGGGTCACAGAGTTGGACATGACTGAACGACTTTCACTTCACTTCACTTCAAAGGAACATTTACGCAAAGATGGGCCCAAGAAGAGACAGAAACAGCATGGACCTACAGAAACAGAAGAGATTAAGAAGAAGTGGTAAGACTGCACAGAAGAATTACACAGGAAAAAAAAAAATCTTAATGACCCAGATACCCATGACGGTGTGATCACCACCTAGAGCCAGAAATCTTGGAGTGTGAAGTGGGCCTTAGGAAGTATCACTACAAACAAAGCTAGTGGAGGTGATGGAATTCCAGCTGAGCTATTTCAGATCCTAAAAGATGATGCTGTGAAAGTTTTGTACTCAATATGCCACAAATCTGGAAGACTCAGCAGTGGTCACAGGACTAGAAAAGGTCAGATTTCATTCCAATCCCAAAGAAGGGAAATGCCAAAGATTGTTCTAACTAACGCACAATTTCATTCATTTCACATGCTAGCAAAGTAATGCTCAAAATTCTCCAAGCTAAGCTTCCAGAGTAAGTGAACCAAAAACTTCCAGATCTTCAAGCTGGATTTAGAAAAGGCAGGGGAACCAGATATCTAATTGCTAACATCTGTTTGATCATAGAAAAAGCAGAGAATTCCAGAAAAACATCTCCTTCTTCTTCCCTGACTATGCTAAAGCCTTTGACTGTGTGGATCACAACCAGCTGTGGAAAATTATTAAAGAGATGGGAATACCAGACCACCTGGCCTGCCTCCTGAGAAACTTGTATGCAGGTCAAGAAGCAAACATTAGAATCTGACATGGAACAAAAGACTGGTTCCAAATTGGGAAAGGAGTATGTCAAGGCTGCACATTGTCACCCTGCTTATTTAACTTCTATCAGAGTACACCATGAGAAATGCCAGGCTGGATGAATCACTAGCTGGAATCAAGCTTGCCCAGAGAAACATCAATAATCTCAGATATGCAGATGACACCACCCTTATGGCAGAAAGCAAAGAGGAACTAAAGAGCCTCTTGATGAAGGTAAAAGAAGAGAGTGAAAAAACTGGCTTGAAACTCAACATTCAAAAAATGAAAATCTTGGCATCTGGTCCCATCACTTCATGGCAAACAGATGGGGAAACAATGGAAACAGTGAGACACTTTATTTTGGGAGGGCTCCAAAATCACTGCAGATGGTGACTGCAACCATGAAATTAAGACACTTCCTTCTTGGGAGAAAAGCTATGAGACACCTAGACAGCATATTAAAAAGCAGAGATATCACTTTGCTGACAAAGGTCCACGCAGTCAAAGCTGTGGTTTTTCCAGCAGTCATGTATGGATGTGAGAGTTGGACCATAAAGAAAACTGAAAGTGAAAGTTGCTCAGTCCTGTCCAGCTCTTTGTGACCCCATGGACTATACCCCATGGACTATTCTCTAGGCCAGAATACTGGAGTAGGTAGCCTTTCCCCTCTCAGGCGATCTTCCCAACCCAGGGATTGAACCCAGGTCTCCCACATTGCAGGCAGATTCTTTACCATCTGAGCCACAAGGGAAGACCAAGAATACTGGAGTGGGCAGCGTATCCCTTCTCCAGGGGATTTTCCTGACCTGGGAATCAAACCAGGGTCTCCTGCATTGCAGGAAGATTCTTTACCAGCTGAACTATAAGGGAAGCTGCAAAGAAAGCTGAGCACTGAAGAGCTGATGCTTTTGAACTGTGGTGTTGGAGAAGACTCTTGAGAGTCCCCTGGACTGTAAGGAAATCAAACCAGTCAATCCTAAAGGAAATAAATGCTGAATATTCATTGGAAACAAAGATGCTGAAGCTCCAATATTTTGGCCATCTGATGCAAAGAATGACTCATTGGAAAAGACCCTGATGCTGAGAAAGATTGACGGCAAGAGGAGAAGGGGAACACAGAGGGTGAGAAGTTTGGATGACATCACCAACTCAATGGACATGAGTTTGAGCAAGCCCCAGGAGACAGTGAAGGACAGGGACACCTGGTGTGCTGCAGTCCATGGGGTCCCAAAGAGTCAGACACAACTGAGCAACTGATCAATAACAATAAATGTTTAATAAACCTTTATTCTTTTTGCTCCATTTTAGATGATCTTCCAAGCCATCCATTCTATCTCTGCTTGAGTTTGTTATTATTCTACCTTTTGTTACTTGTATTCTGTAATGTGTAAGGTTTCTTTTCTATTCCTTTTGAACTTTCCAACTGGCTTTTCGGATTATCCTGTTATCAGATAATCATCTGAGCTTGTCTTATTTTCAGAATGGCATTATCGACACTTTAATGGATAACAAAAAAAGAGAGAATTACTAAACTGAACCCTTCCTGTCTTTCTTCAGGCAATTCATTTAACAACATATATTGTTGATGTCCTTTTGTTTAATACTTTTACAAAATTTTGTATAATTTATCTGCTAGATTCCAGATGAAGAACATTCTATGGAGGAATACGATGTGATCTGGCAATCTGCAGTTTCCCCTTTGATCTCCATTACTTTCTCACTATTTTATTGACCTAGGGAAAAGTATAATAGAATTGGAAGGAAGAAGGAGAAGGCAAGTCACAGAGGGTTTTAATGAAAAATACAGACTCTGGAACTTCCCAGGTGGTGCTAGTGATTTTTTAAAAAAAAAAAAAAAAGGAAAGAAAACCACCTATCAATGAGACAGAGGAAACACAGGTTCAATTCCTGGACCAGGCAGATTCCCTGGAGAAGGGCATGGCAACCCACCCAGTATTCTTGCCTGGAGAATCCCATGGATGGAGGACACTCATGGGCTACAGTTCATAGGGTCACAGAGAGTCAGACTCAACTGAAGCAACTTAGCAGGCATGCTACTTACTAGCTCAAGATTCAGTAACTAGTATTTTTACTTCTGTATCTTTTTTATCTGTAAAATGGGGATAGTAATAACTCTTTGATAGGTTATGAAAATTTAGCAAGATAACATTTAGTCTCGAGTAGCACCTCTCACATACTAATTGTTGCATAAAGGTTAACATTATTAACTATTATATGGCCCTGTAACCTCTCTGATGCAATCAGCAACTTCAACTTTCCTTTTCTTGGGTTCCTCTCCCCAACCCCAGGTACCTACTTCAACTAGGAGGCTGGTCAGAGAAGGCAGAAATGCCTAGAAATGCCATAATAAGGTATATTGTTCAGCTGTACTTCCTTGCATTTTTGTGGTTTTGAACCAAGTCTCTACACGGACAATCCACGTCTCCCATAAGTGTTCCATTCCTTATTTTGCAGGTCAAGAGTACCTCTCAGCAAAATCTGGCCAGTGCTTTATAATTTGAGGTTGTTGTAGACATTATTCCTTCTTTTATTGTGATTGCATAGATGATGACTTATGTTCTTCCTACCATTTCTGTCAATTATTAAGAAAATGATGAGAATATACATGCCTTAACTCGAAGATTTCTAACAGAAATCTGGAATAGTTTTAATAGCTTAATAATGATCTGAAAGAACTCACATGTGAGGTACTCCAGGCTGAAACCTAATAGTGAATCCTTAAAATCAAGAGTGATCATTACTTATATTTGCTACTTAAGGTTTTTAGTAGCTTGTATTTTCAAAATTTCACTTGACATTTTTTATTTTATCACTTCTATTTTTAATTGCTTTAATGTTTCTGTTATATCCCTTCTTTCAAACACTATGTATGTGTGGTCTCTCCATTACTTGCATTGCCAGGATTTGAGATATTTACTGGTCTTTCCAAAAAGCCTATTCATGGCTTTATTTTTATGCTTTTATCCTATAGTTGATTCTATCTCTTATTTTCCTTAGCTTAATTTCTAGTTTGTCTAGAGTTTTTAATAGAGTACCCAGTCTATTTTTATTCTTTGTTGTTAATCAGCCATTTGTGGTGAATCATTTTACTCTGAATATAGCTTGGTTATTCTACATTATTTTGTTTGCATAATTAAGGACAATGAAATATTCTATGAAAAGACTAAGCATTAACTATTCTCAGTTTTTGCTTATAGGCTAGTTCAATTTTTGGTTGATTATAACAATTCTATTTTGTTAAAAACACTACTTTCATGGGTATAATAATACATATTTTTGCAAAAATCTGAAAAATTCCTAAAAGCCAGAAGGATGCCTTGCGCTAAAGAATCTAGAATACATTTCTTAATATCCCCTGACTTTACAAAGTTAATTATTTTCAAAACACTGTAATATTTAGCATCAATAACCTGTGACATTAACTGTGGTAAATGGACAGGCATAGTCAAAACGGGCTAACATTAAATCTTATCTTTGTTCATTGCCCTCTGATGATCTCAGGTTTCATTTTATTGTGAAAAAAAATCTGTCACTTTTGAAAATCATGTTAATTTCACTTGTATCTTAATGAAAGATATACTTGGCATTATGTATCATGTAGGGGCACTTCCATGGTGGCTTTGATGGTAAGAACCTGCCTTCAATGCAGGAGGTCTGGGTTCAATCCCTGGGTTGGGAAGGCAATGGCTTCTCACTCCGATATCCTTGCCTGGAGAATCCCCAGGGACAGAGAAGTCTCGGGCACTACCGGGGTCACAAGAGTTGGACACGACTGAGTGACTAACACTAATCATCATAGACAAAGAATTAAACTGTTTCCTCCATAAAGCTATTGTGAAAAGATGATGAAATGGTTAAGATGATGGTGAAATGGTTAAGAGAAGGCTGACAAAAGCAAGCCACTGGAGATAGCTATCTTCTGTTGGGAGGCTGTGCTAAGGAAATGGAGCTCTTCCAGGAACAGTGTAAGGAACTTGACATATGCTTATCAAAAGACTGTGTGTATAAATAACCAAAAATATGTGCTCAAATAACTCGTCCTCTTCGCAGTAACCTGAGGTTCATTTAGACTCTGCAAATTGTCCTGTCATAATGGCTAACACTGAAAATATCAAACTTACCATCAGGTACTAAATTCCATACATGCAAAATTTCATTTAATCTTCAAGATAACACTAGATGATTTTATTAATATGATAGACTGAACTAAAAAGTAACTGCTCCCACTGCAAATGCTTAGAAATTCTGGAGAAAGGAAAAGCATTTTTAAATACATTATTGAGGTTGTTAGGAAAAAGAAGAAAAAGCCTTGAGCATAAGAAAATAAAATAGTGGAAAATACACACACATTGACACTGCAATAGCCAGGGCTCAACAGGACTAGTATGCAGGAGGAGACAGAACCAGGGAGGTCTCCTCTACTTGCCAGGGGTTCAGGTCCTAATGTCCACACAGGTGATCAGACCTGTGTGAGATCAGAAATTGAAATGTAAATCCTTGGATAAAGCCAGGACCCTCAAAGTGCTATACCCTTAGGAAATGGGGAACAGATAAAAATCTGCCTGTCACAGGGAGACTAATAATATTTTCACTACCTTGGATTTTGGATAACTTTTTAAAAAATTACCTCAATCAAAACCTCAAGCCTACATTATCTGGAGGTTTGAGTCCAACTTATAATGCTCATAAGTGATGAAAATTCAAGCTGGTACCACAGAGACAAACAGGACGAGAAATTGAAAAACTGCTCTGAATCAGTGCCATGTGAAATGCCTACAGGGGGAGAAAATGACATACATGAGGTTCCCAGTCAAAAATTATGAAATATGCTAGAAAATAAGCAGTGGACAGAATAAGTAAAATGAATAGCCTCTGAGAATGACAAATAATCTGAATAAGCTTAGAATATTTTAAATGCCTGAAGAGATAAAAGAATGGAGATAAACTTAAAGAATCATAAGAAATACAAGAAATCTAGAAATAGGACTTCTAGAAATGCATATGCTTTTCACTAGTATTTAAAATCTAGTTGGGGTAACAAAAACAACTAACTCAATACAGTCAATGTATAATCAATTTAAAAAGAGCTAAGGAAATAACCCAAGATGTATAAGTGATAAAATGATACAACTCTCAGTTCAGTTCAGTCGCTCAGCCATGTCCGACTCTGCAACCCCATGAATCGCAGCACGCCAGGCCTCCCTGTCCATCACCAGCTCCCAGAGGTCACTCAGACTCATGTCCATTGAGTCAGTGATGCCATCCAGCCATCTCATCCTCTGTCATCCCCTTCTCCTCCTGCCACAGTCCCTCCCAGCATCAGAGTCTTTTCCAATGAGTCAATTCTTCGCATGAGGTGGCCAAAGTACTAAAGTTTCAGCTTTAGCATCATTCCTTCCAAAGAAATCCCAGGGCTGATCTCCTTCAGAATGGACTGGTTGGATCTCCTTGCAGTCCAAGGGACTCTCAAGAGTCTTCTACAACACCACAGTTCAAAAGCATCAATTCTTCAGTGCTCAGCCTTCTTCACAGTCCAGCTCTCACATCCATACATGACCACTGGAAAAACCATAGCCTTGACTAGACGGACCTTAGTCTGCTTTTGAATATACTGTCTAGGTTGGTTATAACTTTTCTTCCAAGGAGTGGGCGTCTTTTAATTTCATGGGTGCAATCACCATCTGCAGTGATTTGGAGCCCAGAAAAATAAAGCCTGACACTGTTTCCCCATCTATTTCCCATGAAATGATGGGACCGGATGCCATGATCTTCATTTTCTGAATGTTGAGCTTTATGCCAACTCTAAGAGATGTTAAAAGATATGGAGAACAGAAGGAGAGCATTCAACAAATGTCTATTAGGAGGTTTTAAAAAATGAGAATGAAGGAGAGCAATATTCAAAGAGGTAATGACTGTGAAGCTTTCTGAATTAGTAAAATACATGAAATCTCAGATTGAATAAGCACCAGAACTCCTGAGCAAGTTAAACAATATCTATCAAATGGACTGGAAACAAAAACTTATAAGTTACCAGAAAGGAAAAAGAGATTACCCAGCAAAGCAATACACTGACAGAGTTCTAACAGCACAACAGAGACCAAGAAAGAAATGATGAAATTGAGTCACAGAAAGGTCAGGTATTTTCTGTTAAGACTGGTAACAAACAGTGGTGGAGTCAGCGCTTAAAGACATCTGATTCAAAGCAGATGAACATCACAGTGTCCCTTTCTGGATAGTACCTTAGACAATTATCTTGATCTCATCTTTAGTAGGGGGGAGGCTCCCTGTGGCTCAGTTGCAGGTGACCTGGGTTCAATCCCTGGGTCAGGAAGATCACCTAGAGAAGGAAATGGCAACCCACTCCAATATTCTTGCCTAGGAAATCCCATGGACAGAGGAGCCTGGAGGGCTACAGTCCGTAGGGTTGCAAAAGAGTTGGACATGACTTAGTGACTAAACCACCACCATCTTTATAGAGAAGGAGGAAAAAAAGATCTAATTTCTCTCAATATTTCAAGAACTGAAATTTTGAGAAAAACCATGTGTGTGCCATTTAACAAATATGAAATTGAACTATTAATATTTATAAAAATTCAAAAGTAGGATCTGGAGCATTGCTCCTAAGCAGTAGTACAGATTATAGATTCCACACTGGGTCCAACTAAATTGTATTTAGACATGTCTGAAGGTGAAACACTCTTGACAATGTTATGCAAAATGGAAGAAAGTGGGTGAGCTTTAGTGGATAAAAATATTTCCAATTTTTAATTAGGCATGCCATATGTAGTAAATGGAGAAATCTTAATCAACAGATCTCAATTTCCCACATCATCTCTAAAGCATATGATCTTGAATATAAATGAGCTGGGCAACAGATCTTTACTGAATGTTACACATGTATTTGTAGTCTCAGTAGTAGATGAAATTATTTTTAAAATGAGACAGATTCTTTCAGAGCTTGTTAACTCAGTCTGAAAATAATTCCCAAAGTGAGGGACCAATGGTGACATAAGTTGAAATAAACATTTGACCTCTGACACTGTACCCTTTGAAGGACAACACATTCTCACATATATAAAATTTTTTCATCACACCTCAAAAAAAGTGAAAGTCGTTGAATTTTTAAAATACTTTCTACATGTACAGTATCACTAGAAAATGTTTCAATATTACATGGTACAATATTATACAGTAAAAATTTTCTCAGCTACCAGAAAATTGTTGTTCTGAAGTTATTGACACTTTATTTCCTTTATTAACAAAAGCTATTAAATGAGTGATTGGAGAATGGTCAAAGAACTAGAATAGGATCAACAGTATACTAATCTGGAATGAGTGAATTTAACTCAGATGACCATTATATCTACTACTGCAGGCAGGAATCCCTCAGAAAAAATGGAGTAGCCATCATGGTCAACAAAAGAGTCCGAAATGCAGTACTTGGATGCAGTCTCAAAAACGAGAATGACCTCTGTTCGTCTCCAAGGCAAATCATTCAATATCACGGTAATCCAAGTCTATGCCCCAACCAGTAATGCTGAAGAAGCTGAAGTTGAACAGTTCTATGAAGACCTAAAAGACCTTTTAGAAATAACACCCCAAAAAGATGTCCTTTTCATTATAGGGGACTGGAATGCAAAAGTAGGAAGTCTAGAAACACCTGGAGTAACAGGCAAATTTGGCATTGGAATACAGAATGAAGCAAGGCAAAGACTAACAGAGTTTTGCCAAGAAAATGCACTGGTCATAGCAAACACCCTCTTCCAACAATACAAGAGAAGACTCCACACATGGACATCATCAGATGGTCAACACTGAAATCAGACTGATTATATTCTTTGCAGCCAAAGATGGAGAAGCTCTATACAGTCAACAAAAACAAGACCAGGAGCTGACTGTGGCTCAGATCATGAACTCCTTATTACCAAATTCAGACCGCTAGACCCTTCAGGTATGACCTAAATCAACTCCCTTATGATTATACAGTGGAAGTGAGAAATCGATTTAAGGGCCTAGATCTGCTAGATAGAGTGCCTGATGAACTATGGAATGAGGTATGTGACATTGTACAGGAGACAGGGATCAAGACAATCCCCACGGAAAAGAAATGCAACAAAGCGAAATGGCTGTCTGAGGAGGCCTTACAAATAGCTGTGAAAAGAAGAGAGATGAAAAGCAAAGGAGAAAAGGAAAGATATAAGCATTTGAATGCAGAGTTCCAAAGAATAGCAAGAAGAGATAAGAAAGCCTTCTTCATCGATCAATGTAAAGAAATAGAGGAAAACAATACAATGGGAAAGACTAGAGATCTCTTCAAGAAAATTAGAGATACCAAGGGAAAATTTCATGCAAAGATGGGCTTGATAAAGGACAGAAATGATATGGACCTAACAGAGGCAGAAGATATTAAGAAGAGGTGGCAAGAATACACAGAAGAACTGTACAAAAAAGATCTTCATGACCCAGATAATCACGATGGTGTGATCACTCATCTAGAGCCAGACATCCTGGAATGTGAAGTCAAGTGGGCCTTAGAAAGCATCACTAAGAACAAAGCTAGAGGAGGTGATGGAATTCCAGCTGAGCTATTTCAAATCCTGAAAGATGATGCTGTGAAAGTGCTACACTCAATATGCCAGCACATCTGGAAAACTCAGCAGTGGCCACAGGACTGGAAAAGGTCAGTTTTCATTCCAATCCCAAAGAAAGGCAATGCAAAAGAATCCTCCAACTACCACACAATTGCACTCATCTCCCATGCTAGTAAAGTAACGCTCAAAATTCTCCAAGCCAGGCTTCAGCAAGACGTGAACCGTGAACTCCCTGATGTTCAAGCTGGTTTTAGAAAAGGCAGAGGAACCAGAGATCAAATTGCCAGCATCCGCTGGATTATGGAAAAAGCAAGAGAGTTCCAGAAAAACATCTATTTCTGCTTTATTGACTATGCCAAAGCCTTTGACTGTGTGGATCACAAGAAACTGTGGAAAATTCTTCAAGAGATGGGAATACCAGACCACCTAACCTGCCTCTTGAGAAATCTGTATACAGGTCAGGAAGCAACAGTTAAAACTGGACATGGAACAACAGACTGGTTCCAAATAGGAAAAGGAGTACGTCAAGGCTGTATATTGTCACCCCGCTTATTTAACTTCTATGCAGAGTACATCATGAGAAATGCTGGACTGGAAGAAACACAAGCTGGAATCAAGATTGCCAGGAGAAATATCAATAACCTCAGATATGCAGATGACACCACCCCTATGGCAGAAAGTGAAGAGGAACTAAAAAGCCTCTTGGTGAAAGTGAAAGAGGAGAGTGAAAAAGTTGGCTTAATGCTCAACATTCAGAAAATGAAGATCATGGCATCCGATCCCATCACTTCATGGGAAATAGATGGGGAAACAGTAGAAACAATGTCAGACTTTATTGTTGGGGGCTCCAAAATCACTGCAGATGGTGATTGCAGCCATGAAATTAAAAGACGCTTACTCCTTGGAAGAAAAGTTATAACCAACCTAGATAGCATATTCAAAAGCAGAGACATTACTTTGCCGACTAAGGTCCGTCTAGTCAAGGCTATGGTGTTTCCTGTGGTCATGTATGGATGTGAGAGTTGGACTGTGAAGAAGGCTGACCGCCGAAGAACTGATGCTTTTGAACTGCGGTGTTGGAGAAGACTCTTGAGAGTCCCTTGGAGTGCAAGGAGTTCCAACCAGTCCATTCTGAAGGAGATCAGCCCTGGGATTTCTTTGGAAGGAATGATACTAAAGCTGAAACTCCAGTACTTTGGCCACCTCCTGCGAAGAGTTGACTCATTGGAAAAGACTCTGATGCTGGGAGGGATTGGAGGCAGGAGGAGAAGGGGATGACAGAGGATGAGATGGCTGGATGGCATCACTGACTCAATGGACATGAGTCTGAGTGACCTCTGGTAGTTGGTGATGGACAGGGAGGCCTGGCGTGCTGCAATTCATGGGGCCGCAAAGAGTCGGACACGACTGAGTAACTGAACTGAACTGAACATTGCAAGCTCACTTTTTAATAAATGTGACACCTACTGGGTGGTGACTGGTATAGCTGTAGCTTAAATGATTATGTTTAAATCCCTCCTATCCTATGACCTTGGAAGGTTACTTAAATCTCTGTACTTTTATGTGGATAAAGGAGATAATACTTATTTCAGGCTTTTGGTGAAGATTAAACAAGGTAATTTATCAAGAAATCTACAACTAGGAGTCATCTTTGTCTCAAATTGTGCCAAGAGTAAAACCGATATGGAAGCTGTTGGGAAACTCTCAGGTTCTGGTCCTGACAAGAAAAGCAAGCACTCACACATACTTGAAGCATGTGTAGTATCTGGGTACCCAAGAAAGGCAACCACAGGCCTTGTTTTATCTGTATTCAGAATTCCCCAAACCTGTCACTAGAGGTCTGTCCTAAAGAAGACCCAGCCTTCACACCAGAGGGAGTTTGCTCTGCCTGACAATGCTGCTCATGACACTCCGTACCATGTGACTAGATAGAAATTACAAAACAGCAACCAAAAGTCACATTTCAAAAAGTTAATAAGGCAATCCACTGAGATAGAAATGGATTAGGACTGAGTGTCAATTTATTCTGCTCCATTTCATGACTTGAGCTGATGGAACAGAGCTTATCAGACAAGTGTCCCAAACATTAGTAGTTTTAGCCTTTGACATTCCTCACGATGCTGAAGCAGGAATCTGAGTTCTTGTTCGCAGAACCAAAGAATGAACTTCACAAACACACAAACACTCACTGTAGCAAGCAAATAGGGTTTATTAAAGAGAAGGAAACTACAATGTTCTCAGCATAGACACTGAGACAGGGTAAGGAGTCCTCCCAAAGGTGGGACTTAACAACAGTTTATAACCTTACCAGTATTAATCTGTACATTTTTGGTTGGCTCCCATTCTTAAAATATGTCATTTCTAACCAATCAGTTTAAAGGTCAAAATGTTTAACTTAAAATCTTCATAGCTTCTCTTGATCCTCAGATTAAGTCGCCACCCTTTTTCATGCCCCTTGGCCACTTTACAGTGGACTAGATGTATGGGCTAGACATGAATGATCACCAGTTGTTTTTCCCGCAGCCATATGGAACAGAAGTTAATTACCACACTTCCTTGGATCTGAATGCTGATAATTTATCAGTCCAAGGACACATTCCAGGAATTTGGGACAAACAGTATTAGCTCAAGGTTAATGGAGTGAGATGTTTATTGAAAACAAGACTTGAGGTCTCACAGTCCTACACTGACTGCCCAACAATTTCTACCTCAATACTACGAGGAAGAGGTCCTCAACATTTGGCAATCCCCTTCATAGACTAGTGCCCTGTTTTTTTTGGCACACCCAAAACAAACCTTGACATTTTTCACCAACCACAGCCCCAGCCCTGACCTATTAGGAAAGGAATGGACCTGGGATGAAGGTCACTAGGTCTTGCCTGTTCCCCTGCGACGGTCACAGGATTTCACTTACTCCAACTGACCTCTCTTCCCCAACAACCCTCCATCCAGGCAATATAAAGTTACTGAGCACTTATCATACTACAGTAATAGTCCTGTTTCTGTGCTCACTGTGAATTCAGGCACAGTACTAAATTCTTTTACAGTTACATCTTGTTGAATATTTCAATAACATTGCAACTATGTTTTCCATTTCCTATCTAAAGGAACTAAGGCACAGAAATTTTGAACAACTTGACAAATATTCAGCTTGAAGCTTTGCCATGTTTTATTCATAAAGAGGGTTACTTGATATGAAAAAGTACTGTCTCTAAATAATCCATCTTTGGTTTGAAAATATCCATAATTCATATAGATCCTAAAGCAGGAGAGCTTTCCTTCCTGTCATTTTCCTTTTGTTTTTGGATGACCACGTGTTTTCTGAACCAAATATTTGGGAAAGAAGTGAGCTTATCTGTTCATTGTTTTAGAGTTTTGCCTGTCTACTTAGCATTCCGTTTGAGTATCAAGATTTATGGAACAATAAATGCCATTTAATGCCATGTGCTATTTAGAATTCTGCATTGGTTTCTACAAATGGAGTAAAAATAATTAAAAGCTCAAATTTGAAATTATACTAAGTAGCATTGAATATTAGTTTATCCCAATGAAACAGGTTAAATTATGGCCCCAGCAAATTTGTGTGTGTTTTTTTAATAGTTGGACGTGCACATTTCAGTATAATGTTTTCCGATTGTTTTACAAAGAAAGAAGCATGGTCTGATCATGACTATTCTAATCCTGGAAGAAAAAAAATGAGTAAGGCACACTGTTCTCCAACTGCTTAAATCCAGTTCAGGACACACACATTTATAACTGACAATAAATTTACTAATAGTTGACAAGTGCTCCAAGGAAAGTTCAGACAGACTGCTTTTATTCCTCCCCAAAATAGGAGTCTCTCCTATCAATGTCAGCTAATGACACTGGACAATATAGGAACATTTTCATACTCTGCATGAAGCATTGACATTGTAAACAGATTTGTTAATAGAATAACTCTGCATGAGAGTCTATCAGGGCCCTGATAGACTGAGCGCATCTGGCATCTTAAGCCTTTTGTCATGATGATGTTTGTATCTATATCACAAAGGAATGTTTAGTCAAGCCTGAGAAAATGGTGAACCAGGTAAAAAGAGCCCTGAAGGACAGAAAGAAACACTCACAGAAGTTACCTCAGTCTGAGGAGTAATGACTAGAATGCTCTTCCCTAATCCACTCCAGTGTTCTTGCCTGGAGAATCCCAGGGACGGCGCAGCCTGATGGACTGCTGTCTCTGGGGTCGCACAGAGTGGGACACGACTGAAGCGACTTAGCAGCAGCAGCAGCAGGTCTGAAATTAAAAGACATCTGCTCCTTGGAAGAAAAGCTATGACAAACCTAGACAGCATAATAAAAAGCAGAAACATCACTTTGCAACAAAGCTCCATATATTCAAAGCTATGGTTTTTCCAGTGGTCCTGTATGGATGTGAGAGCTAGACCATAAAGAAGTGTGAGTGCTGAAGAATTGATGCTTTAAAATTGTGGTGTTTGAGAAGACTCTTGAGAGTCCCTTGGGCTGCAAGGAAATCAAACCAGTCAGTCCTAAAGGACTGAATATTCATTCAACCCTGAATATTCATTGGAAGGACTGTTGCTGAAGCTGAAGCTCCAATACTTGGCCACCTGATGCAAACAGCCAACTCACTGGAAAAGACCCTGATGGCTGGGAAAGATTGAAGGCAAAAGGAGGAGGTGCCAGAGGATGAGATGGTTAGATAGCATCACTGACTCCATGAACATGAGTTTGAGCAAACTCCCGGAGATAATGGAGGACAGAAAGCCTAGCATGCTACAGTCCATGGGATCACAAAGAGTCGGACATGACTTAGTGACTGAACAACAAAAAGCAGGTCGGAAAGTTATCAGGTGGCCCACAGAGCAAGGTTTAATAGACCTCTAGGCCCCAAGCCCAAACTCCCTGGGTTAGGGGATTTCACAAGTTTCCTGTTACAAAGACTTCACAAACTCCCTCACTGTCCTGGCTTTGATGAGTCACTGAGCGATGAAGGTTCACTCTGAGACCTGATGATTACAGCCTCAGGGCAAAAGAGTCTTGGGTCTCCATTCTAATTTGGCATATGGTCTTAACTGTTGAGAGAAAAGCATGCTTCTTCCACCCCTGCCTCTAGACTGAAGGAGGATTTCTCACTTATGGAGCAATAAATACAAAGAAGCCAATAGTCACAGAGGGAGAAAGGGCAAGGGTAAAATCTTAGGAAACTGACCATGAACAGACACGAGCATGAACTGGAGGATCTCTTTTAAAGCTCAGATCCCTGGCCACTTCCCCTCTCAACCCCTGAATTTTATAGTCTTTTGACCAAAGTTAGCATCAATCATTCACCTTCCTGTTCCCTCAGAGTACATTCCATCTCCATTATAGCATTCCTTTAGCTTCATCTTGTAATACAACTTCTCTACCATCAAAATAGATTTTAAATTCAGCCGCTTCTGACAGCACAGTTCCACCAATGTGCCTAACCAGGTCTGCTATAGCAGCCTCCTAATTGGCTGTCTACTCTACTGATACCCCCTACCCCCACATACTCACAGTCTGTTACCAATATGCTGCTGCTGCTGCTGCTAAGTCGCTTCAGCCATGTCCAACTCTGTGCGAGCCCATAGACAGCAGTCCACCAGGCTCCCCCGTCCCTGAGATTCTCCAGGCAAGAACACTGGAGTGGGTTGCCATTTCCTTCTCCAATGCATGAAAGTGAAAAGTGAAAGTGAAGTCGCTCAGTCGGCGCCTTTTGAAACAGTGTATCACATTTTAGCTCAAAAACCCTCCAGGGGATTCCCATCACACTGAAAATCCAAAGCCCCCTACCACAATCTGAATGTTGTGTCCACTTCTCCCAGATACCAATCTTCTCTTGTTTCCTTTCACTCTTCCCTCACCCACTGCAGTCATTCAGCCTTCTTGTTCATCTAGCATGTTTCTACCTCCGGGCCTTTGCACTTTCTGTTTCCTGACACTTTCCTTCCAGCTGTCCATAAGACTCACTGCTCATATTACTGAAGTTCCATCTCAAATACTACCTCTTCTGAGACGTCTCCTCTATTCTCTCCATCTAACACTGTACCCTATCATTCATAACCCTCATGTCCTACTTTGCTTCCTAGAGGGATTATTACTGCTCTGATATGACAGTATTTCCTTGCTGTCTCCTATACTAAAAAAACTTCCTGAGAGCATGGCTGTTAGCTTTTGTTCATTGTTCAATCCTCAGTGCAATGCTGGACCCAGAAGGCAACAGATGCATAGAAAGCGACTTCTCACAAAAGCAGCATGTTTAATGAGCCAGGAGACTGGAGGCTTTGGGAGTTGGCAACCTCTAGAGCACCTTATAGTCTAAAGATCAGTGAACAAGCTCAGAGAAAGGGACTCGGGTGAGATGGAGAGCCCCCTCTGCCATCTTGTGCTCCACAAAGTTGAATTGCACAGAATATCCTGACAACAAGGTCAGTGTCATCCACTGGGCAGTTGGGGCTTAAAGAGAGCGCACAGGATTTAACTTGAAATACTTAGGCACATTTGAGAACACTAGCTGATGGGGGCTTCGGAGAAGGCAATGGCAACCCACTCCAGTACTCTTGCCTAGAAAATTCCATGGATGGAGGAGCCTGGTAGGCTGCAGTCCATGGGGTCGCTGAGGGTCGGACACAACCGAGTGACTTCACTTTCACTTTTCCCTTTCATGCATTGGAGAAGGAAATGGCAACCCACTCCAGTGTTCTTGCCTGGAGAATCCCAGGGATGGAGGAGCCTGGTGGGCTGCCGTCTATGGGGTCGCACAGAGTCAGACACGACTGAAGTGACTTAGCAGCAGCAGCAGCTGATGGGGGCTTAGTCACCACCTATAGGTCTTAGGCAATTAGCTAATCACCTCTGAGCCTCAGTTTTCTCAGCAGAAAGAACAAAATCATAATAGGCACCTTGTAGGAATTCATGAGTCTGCCTGCAATGAAGGAAACTTGGGGTCAATCCCTGGGTCAGGAAGTTCCTCTGGAGAAGGAAATGGCAACTCACTCCAGCATTTTTGCCTGGAGAATCCCATGGACAGAGGAGCCTGGCAAGCTACAGTCCATGGGGTCTCAAGAGTCAGACACAACTTAGTGACTAAACCACCATCAAGACTGAATGAAACAAGTTTAATAAGCTAATATACATGGAAGGGCTCAGAATATTAAAAGCTAAGCAAATGTTTGATGAACATGAATCTGGTCTCACAGGCAGCAAACTACCAAACCTCCATCTTAGACTTGGAGCAATGAGAGAACCACAGTACTAGATGATGAATGGAAACAGCCAGAAGAACATCAGCTGCCAGTGAGGCTGTCTCATGGACCCATGTATGGTGTAAACTGAAAATGAGTCTGTACTAACGCATAGGAGAATACGCTGGCAGGTATTTCTATGTCCTAAAAGACCCTCATCTGGGTCCAGCCTGTTCCCAGACAGCGCCTGTCATCAAGATGACCACAGAGCCAGGCATTGTTCCACATCTGACAGTTCAAAAGGAAAAACATCAACTTCCACTTCATTGGCTATGCTAAAGCCTTTGACTGTGTGAATCACACACACACACACACACACACACACACACACATACACACACACATAAACTGTGGAAAATTCTTAAAGAGATGGGAATACCAGACCGTCTTCCATGCCTCCTGGGAAATCTGTATGCAGGTCAAGAAGCAACAGTTAGAACCGAACATGAACAATGGACAGGTTCAAAATTGGAAAAGAAGTACAAGGCTATATATTGTCACCCTGCTTCTTTAACATATATGCAGAGTACACCATGCAAAATGCTGGGCCGGATGACTCTCAAGTTGGAATCAAGATTGCTGGGAGAAATATCAACAACCTTAGCTATGCAGGTGAGACACCCCTAATGGAAGAAAGCAAAGAGGAACTAGAGTTTCTTGATGAGGATGAACGAGGAGAGTGAAAAAACTGGCTTAAAATCCAGCATTAAAAACACTAAGACCATAGCATCCAGTCCCATCACTTCATGGCAAATAGAAGGAAATAAAGTGGAAACAATGACAGATTGTATTTTCTTGGGCTCCAAAATCACTACAAATGTGACTGCAGCCGTGAAAGTAGAAGACACCTGTTACTTGGAAGAAAAGCTATGACAAACCTAGACAGTGTATTAAAAAGTTGAGACATCACTTTGCCAACAAACGTTCATATATTCAAAGCTATGATTAAACATCCATATATTCAAAACTCTAGCTCCTCTTTGCTTTCTCCCATTAGGGGTGTCTCACCTGCATAGCTAAGGTTGTTGATACTTCTCCCAGCAATCTTGATTCCAACTTGAGAGTCATCCAGCCCAGCATTTTGCATGATGTACTCTGCATATCATTATGGATGTGAGAGTTGGAACATAAAAAAAAGCCGAGTGCAAAAGAAGCGATATTTTTCAATTGTGGTGCTGAAGAAGACTCTTGAGAGTCTCTTGGACTGCAAGGAGGTCAAACCAGTCAATCCTAAAGGAAATCAACACTGAGTATTCATTGGAAGGACTGATGCTGAAGATCCAATACTTTAACCACCTGATGCAAAGAGCCGACTCATTGGAAAAGACCCCAATGCAGAGAAAAATTGATGACAGAAGGAGAACGGAGTGACAAAGGATGAGATGATTAGATAGCATCACCAATGCAACGGACTTGAGTTTAAGCAAACTCTGGGAGATAGTGAAGGACAGGGAAGCTCGGCGTGCTGCAGTCCATGGGGTCACAAAGAGTTGGACACCACTTAGCAACAACAATAATACCTAATATGATCTGGTGAGTATGCTTTGTTAGTTAGGTGGTTATAACTTTTTCCCCTAACCATAAAAAGCCATCTTTCAACTCTGGTGCTTTATACTACATAAAAACAGGAGGGCAGTGAGAGTCCCCAGGCTAAGATTTCTAAATATCCCTGACTCTGGGTATCTTTCCCATCCTTCTAACTTAGATCTAGGAAAGAAATGGCAAATTAGTGTTAAGTGAGGCCACCATGCCCTCCTGAGCTCGCAGGTTCATCATGGCCCATTTCCCAGAGAGCCCTGACATATCTTCAACAGTGTTTCTGGCTGACACTGTCAATAATCTTAAATTGAAACATAAGAAAAAATCAATTTCCTCTCCCTAAGGATTACTGAGAAAAGACAAACAGTACCCATCTTTATGTGTTGCCTCAACTCTAGCCATTCCAGCCTGTTCAACTCAAAGCCTAAAGAAGAGAAATTGTTCACTTTGTCCTCTTTGCCTGTTTCCACCTCTGCCTGCCTTGAGTCCCACCACACACTGGCCACTAGGAAACCTAATGTATTCAGTGCCACCAGCTGCCTAATTAGAGAGAAGAGTCTGTTTCTTTAGCACTCTCCTTCAAAGTATTAATGAAAATGCTCTATTTTATGTTCTTTCCTTTTCCTAAAAGAAGTACAACACTACAATCCCCTTATGATAGAAAGATGCTTTACAATTCACAATGACTGTTCACAAGACAAAGCTATTATCTCACTTAATAGATGAAGAGACATGGGTTCAGAGAGGTCAAGTGACTTGCTATTTATCCCATGACTAAATGACAAAGCAAGGCTTAAACGCCAAGTCTAGTGAATTGAAACTCAGAACATTTTCCACTTTACCAATGAGCTTACCTCAACAACTAAGATACTTTCAACCCAGCACACATAATATCATTGGCAGTTTTTCTTACTCAAGACTGGAAAAGAGACAACCTGAGCATCTTCTTTACAAAAGACCATCACGTGCTCAATGGGAAAAGCATGTGGCCATGGTTTCAGAGGTAAGGTTTGAGTTTGTTGTTGTTGTTGTGGCTATTGCTTCAACAGCAATCCAACTCTCTGCCTTCCACGAAGAATGAAGAGGCCCACGCAAAACAGGATGTGGTACAAAGGAAACAGGGAATCACAAAAGGAGTGAATAGCAAACAAAAACATTTTTATTGAAGTTTTTTCTTTTTCCTCCACATGATGGAAATGGTACCTAGGAAGCCAGGAGCTTCCATGAGTGCAGGTGATACAGAGGAGCAGAGAGCTGGCAGCACAGAGCTTAGCTCTCTCTGTACCTCGACACCGAGTCACTTACCCCCTCAGCTTCCATATCTGTCAAGGAAAGATCATCATTATACTACCTAATAGGGGTTTACGGTACCTCGAAATCAGCTTATTCAAAGCCCTGAAATTACTAACATTATCACCCCTTGTGCCAGAGAGAAATGCTTATTAGGACTCTCTCCCCTTTCAAGCCTCATATTGGTCTGACCTTGCATTCAACAGGCCACCTCACTGGCCTCCAGGTCCCTCTTTTGCAACGGATCACGGGGGATAGAATAGTAGAGGGTATTTAGGAAGCAGTCTTTGATCAGAGTCTTTTCCATTCTAGTCAGGTGTTCATATCAAAACATGAGTTGAGTAACTGAAGTTCTCAAGGCTGTAGCCCAAATGGATAAAATGCAAATGTGTTTGTGTAACAATGGGGGGGTGGGTGTTGCCACACCCATCATTTAATATGCCTTTATTTCTTCCTTTACAAATAGAGTACCTCCTGCTAGTCACTTGAGTTATGATGGGGATAAAGTGTTGACAGAACAGGCTGAGCCCCTGCCCTGGCCCTGCATGTTCATATAAGCAGTTGGAAGTTGTAGGCAGGAAGGCAGGGCACACTGTTGGAGGATGCAAGCTGGTTTTGAAGGGCGGGAAAGGACACATGGAGATAGTATTTAGGTAGAGATTCGAAGGATGAGGAAGCATTACTGTGGCAAAGGGGATGGAGAACCAGCATCACAAAGACAAGTACAGAGACCCCAAAGGAGGAACAAATATAAAACATTCAAGAGATCGAAGGAGATCATTGTGAAGGGGACTGAGAAAGCAAGGAGGAGGCAGCTGGGGAAGCGGGCAGGGCCAAGCCTGATCAGCCAAGTCAGAGGTTTTGATCTTTATTTTAAAAGCAGTTTTATAGAAATCTACATGTTGAACATTAAAGTTAGCTCATCTGACACAGTGGCAGAATGGAAGCATGGGGCATGCATGGATGCAGGAAAAGCAACGAAAGGAGGGCTCCTGCTGTGGTCCAGGCAGACTCTAATAGAGTTCTGTGACAATGAGAAGAGGGAGAAGTGGTCAGATCCAAGAAGGACCTATAAGAATGCAGCCCTAGAACTTGGCACTAAATTAGCTCTAAGGTGAGAAGGGGAGATGCTCTGTTTCCCCTTGGAATACCTGAGGAGAAAATGGAAGGAGTCTCTGATATTGAGAACATGCTAGAAGATGAGCATGTTTAACCCACTCTGAGGCATCCATACGGAAGTAGCCAGCAAGCAGTGGGCTAGAGCCCACAATACAAGGAACCTTGAACCACTGCTGAGCTGTATTTGTTTTCAGCTGAAATGTGTAGAATTCAGGGGAGATGGTCCCTTCTGATAAGGCACAGAGAAAAAAATGACTAGCAGAAGCCAGAAGCAGCCAAGACCAGATCACTACCGTGAGTTCCCTCCCTTCTCCATCCATAATCCTTCAGAGCTCTGGCAATGCCACCCTTCTGCCCGTTGCTTTTATAGCCACAAGTTGGTAACTATGGAGCTTTCAGATGCTCTTTACTGGTGGAGGAGGTATTTCCTTACTGGGATGGACAGTTGAGAGACAGCAGGAAAAAACAGCAAGAACTAAAACTGTGAGGCTTTCCAACTTTCTCTCAAACTATTGGCTTTTTCTTACATGCAAGGATGACTAAGCTTACAGTTCCGCAGAATTTGTAGCCCTGGGCCAGCTTTCTGACCAGAGCACTTCCCCAGAACTTCTACCTGCCTAGGTGGGGCTATGTCAATAGCTGTGTTTCTGCTTCTCAGCCAGGTCCCCTCCTCTGTCCTCTGAGTCACAAGCTGATGACCCTTGGGGCTCAGCCAGTGTGCCCAGTGTGCCAACGGGAAGCATGAAAAAGTACAAGAAAGTGAATTCATGGCTAAAGTTTTCCTTGTCCTTAGCACTTCAACTCAACATCCATGTTTGATTTCAGACTTTGCTATTTACTCTTAGCTCTGAGTTCTTGCACAAGTTACTTAATCTCCTTTATGAGAGTTCCCCTAACTGTTAAATGGAATGATACTGCTTTCCTCATAGGCTTACAAAGCTGAAATAAAACATGCTCATCATAAACAATTATATGGTTATAAAATGGAAATGACAAATAGATTCAAGGGATTAGATCTGACAGAGTCCCTGAAGCCCAGTGGACAGAGGTTTGCGATATTGTACAGGAGGGAGTGATCAAGACCATCCCCAAGAAAAAGAAATGCAAAAAGGCAAAATGGTTATCTGATGAGGCCTTAAAAATAGCTGAGAAAAGAAGAGAAGTGAAAGGCAAAGGAGAAAAGGAAATACATACCCATTTGAATGCAGAGTTCCAAAGAATAGCAAGGAGAGATAAGAAAGCCTTCCTCGGTGATTGATGCAAAGAAATAGAGGAAAAAAATAGAATGGGAAAGACTAGAGATCTCTTCAAGAAAATTAGAGATATCAAGGGAACATTTCATGCAAAGATGAGCACAATAATGGACAGAAATGGTATGGATCTAATAGAAGCAGAAGATATTAAGAAGAGGTGGCAAGAATACACAGAAGAACTATACAAAAAAGATCTTCATGACCCAGATAACCACAATGGTGTGATCACTCAACCAGAGCCAGACATCCTGGAATGTGAAGTTCAAGTGGGCCTTATGAAGCATCACTATGAACAAAGCTAATGGAGGTGATGAAATTACAGTTGAGCTATTTCAAATCCTGAAAGATGATGCTGTTAAAGTGCTGCACTCAATATGCCAGCAAATCTGGAAAACTCAGCAGTGGTCTCAGGACTAGAAAAGGTCAGTTTTCATTCCAATCCCAAAGAAAGGCAATGCAAAAGAATGCTCAAACTACTGCACAAATGCACTCATCTCACACACTAGCAAATGCATACTACCGCACAAATGCACTCATCTCACACACTACATTACTAGCAAAGTAATACTCAAAATTCTCCAAGCCAGGCTTCAACAGTACGTGAATCGAGAACCTCGACATGTTCAAGCTGGATTTGGAAAATGCAGAGGAACCAGAGCTCAAACTGCCAACATCCACTGGATCACCGAAAAAGCGAGAGTTCCAGAAAACCATCTACTTTTGATTTATTGACTATGCCAAAGTCTTTGACTGTTTGGATCGCAATAAACTATGGAAAATTTTTCAAGAGATGGGAATACCAGACCACCTGACTTGCCTCCTAATGAAATCTGTATGCGGGTCAAGAAGCAACAGTTAGAACTGGACATGGAACAACAGACTGGTTCCAAATTGGGAAAGAAGTACGTCAAGGCTGTATATTGTCACCCTGCTTATTTAATTTATATGCAGAGCACATCATGGGAAATGCCAGGCTGGATGAAGCACAAGCAGGAAGCAAGATTGCCAGGAGAAATATCAATAACCTCAGGTATGCAGATGACATCACCCTTATGACAGAAAGCAAAGAACTAAAGAGCCTCTTGACGAAAGTGAAAGAGGAGAGTGAAATAGTTGGCTTACAGCTCAACATTCAGAAAACTAAGATCATGGCATCCAGTCCCATCACTTCATAGCAAATAGCTGGGGAAACAGTGAAAACTATGACAGACTTTATATTTTGGGGCTCTAAAATCACTGCGGATGGTGACTGCAGCTATGAAATTAAAAGACGCTTGCTCCTTGGAAGAAAAACTATGACAAACCTAGACAGCATATTAAAAAGAAGAGACATTACTTTGCCAACAAAGGTCTGTCTAGTCAAAGCTATGGTTCTTCCAGTAGTCATGTATGGATGTGAGAGTTCAACTATAAAGAAAGCTGAGCACCGAAGAATTGATGCTTTTGAACTGTGGTGTTGGAGAACTCTTGAGAGTCCCTTGGACTACAAGGAGATCCAACCAGTTCATCCTAAATGAAATCAGTCCTGAATATTCATTGGAAGGACTGATGCTGAAGCTCCAATACTTTGGCCACCTGATGTGAAGAACTGACTCATTGGAAAAGACCCTGATGCTGGGAAATACTGAAGGTGGGAGGAGAAGGGGATGAAAGAGGATGAGATAGTTGGATGGCATCACTGACTCAATGGACATGAATCTGAGAAAGCTCCGGGAGTTGGTGATGTACAGGGAGGCCTGGCTGCAGTCCATGGGGTCGCAAAGAGCAGTACATGACTGAGAGACTGAACTGAATCATAAACTATTAGTACATAGAAAGGAAACTTGCTCTTCTCTTTCCATTCTGGAGTATTTTTCCAAGGATGGTCCATGAACTATCTGAATTAGTATCAGGGAGGCTTCTATAAAAATCAGACTCTAGGACCTTCTCCATTGAGAGTCCACACTTATGTGGCAGAAGAGAAAGTCTGATTATTTCCCTCAGTTTGAGGGAAAACACTGAAAATGCTGAAGACTCTTTTGATCCTAAATCAGGGGTGCTCAAATCTGGCTGTACTTTTCAATACTCAGGCCTCTACCTGAGTTGAATCAGAACCCATGAACACGGGGCCCAGGCATAAGTATTTCAAGAAGTACTTCTAAGTAGGTGATTCACTAGTGTAGACTGAGTTAAGAACCACTGGGTTCTGTTTTACTTACTAAGATACCAGGGAATTCTATAATTCCTTTTAATTTCCATTAATCTCTAGCTACCTCCTTTCTTTTACCCCAGCCTCTTTCCACTTTGGATGCCTGTCTCCTTTTTGGTATTTTACACCGCAGAAGCATCTGGTGGCTTTTAGAAGTGAGAACGACCCAATATTTACCTGTGTACCAGCACTGCCCTGTTGACGTTTTCCTACCTAGAAGTGTAGAGTGGACTGGGCCCCCTGGGAGATAGGTCTAGAGTTAAGAGATGGCGCTGACTACAGAACCCATGGAGACACTGAGTCTCCCCGACGAGACCAAGCTGGTAGACAGGGCACTAAGAGGATTACATGTGTAAAGAGGAGCTCATTATCTTTAGGGTGGCAGCTGTGTAGAGGAATTGCTTCTGTGTGCAACAGCAGGCTTGTTATCTGACTTATCAAGTTCTAACTTTGTAGTCTATTTTAATTAAACTGTTAATGGGGAAAAAATGGTAGACCAAAGAAGCAAGTAAATTGCTAAGAAAAAAAGCTGAAACTTCAAACAGCATATGTTTCCATATTGGCACATGGAAAACTGAGAAGGGCAGTTAGCCAGAGAAAGCTTGAAATATGGAGACCCAGATTCCATGGCTCTCCGGCCTAAAGCTTCCTATTAAATGACAAATGCCTGGGGTCAGGGACAAGGCAGAGGCAAAACTTTTGCCTTCAGTATAGTCAAGTTGATAAGCTTCTTTCTTGGGAACAGTATTAATATTTGACAGACTTCCTTAAACTTAGGGAAGGAGAGGAAAGCGGACAGTGTCTAAGGAGGCATGAGTGATGTTTTGGGAAGGAGACCTTTTGCTTATATTGGCGTGATCATATCACAGCTTCCTTTGTCCCAGATCAAACCCAGAATACTAGCTCCGCATCAATGACAAAGTAATCAGTAATCGTAGAAGAGGGATACTCCATGCACCTCAAGACTTTTCCTTAGGTCTACCTCATCTCTCATTTTGCCCCCTAGTGCCTCCCATTTTCCTCCCTTGCAAAAAATGTCCAGGCCACTGAAGATATTTGCTTTTGACACCTGCATGCCTCTGTGACACGGTCCCTGTGGTTGCAATTGCAATTTATTTTCCACTTACAACAAACATGGTTCAAGATCTCTAGCCAATAATGGGCTTAAAAACTTCCCAGTTCTGACTGTGAAACAGTGCCCCACAAATTCCGTGGATGGGGAACATATACCTCCCACTTTATCCAGTCAGGACTCTACTTCTGATCCTACTTTGCATCCCAAAGACAGATACCAGATCACAAGGGATGGGAACAGCCTCCAAAGAAGGCCAAGATGAATAGCAGTTAAGTTAAAGTATCACCGAGATTACAGTTTACATGTCTGATTTCTTTTATATTGTATCTTTTTCTGTTCTAATAATAAATCCCCTTTCTATTCATAAAAGTAGGGGTGCCTACTCCAGATGGTTTTAGAGGAAGATATTAAGTGGACATCACAGCATTTATTCCTAGAGAAGAAACCTAGGGAATTCTCTACCCTCTAAGAACATCCACTTACTTCCACTCTTTCCTTCGGTCTTAAGCGGAAACCCCAGTGAAAAACAATACTAAACAAGGCAATGGAGAAAACTGTGTTGGAGAAACTGGAGTATGAGGAGAGGAATTCAAACTGTCCTGGGGAGGGCATGAAGGAAAAGTACTTCTCTAAATTTGATGTGTGATGTCTATTGTGACCCAAATAAAACACAAAGATTCTAAAATAAAATAAATTGTTTGAAAGGCACTTCAGAAGCATGGGTGGAGGTTATGAGAACGAACATTTTGATTAAGATTCACCAGCCTAGATTCAGGAAAAGGGAAAAAAAAAAAAAAGGTGTTGTCTTAATACCTGCTGCAGCCTTTGAAGCTGTCTCTCTTTATTCTCATGACAATGAGGCAATGAGGGCAACAAGCTCATTTTTCAAAAAACCTTTTGATATAGTTTGACTTCTGGAGATAATAGCCAAAGCAAATGTCACAGGAAAAAAGAAGGATGAAATAAAGTTTTATGTAGAAAAGACCTAGGGCCAGGAGATTAAAGAAAGTCCTAGGTAACTCCAGGATTTGCCTAACATGGTTGGCTGAGCCTATTGTTAATGAAGTCAGGAGAAAGACTGCGCTCAAGCCCCTGAAGGAACAATTACTATTTCCAAGAAGACACTTCTAATCCCACCCAAATCATCTTCAAATGTGTCCCTTTTGTTATAAAGAAGAGGAAAGGATGAAAAGGGGTATACAGGGCAGTTAAAACCAAGTTATTGCCCAAACCAGTAAATTAATCTATTTCAAAAAATGCAGTCAGATAGTTAACAATGCAGTATTATATTCCCCCCAAATTGCTAAGAGGGTATACTGGACTGGGTTGCCATTTCCTTCTCCAGGGGTTCTTCCTGACCCAAGGATCGAATCCCATCTCCTTCACTGGCAGGCAGATTCTTTACTGCTGAGCCATCTGAGAGCCTTTCATGGGTATATACTTCTTTATAAATTCATCAAGTTGCATACATTAAATCTGTATGGCTTTTTCTATTCACTCATACCTCAATAAAGTAGTTTTAAAGGAGGGAGGAGGAGAAACCTCTGTCCAGTCTCCTACTTTAGGTTTTTCACCCTAGCCAGCTATTTCCAGTTGTTTCTTCCTATAAGTCTCTTTCACGCAAAGATTCTTCTTCTTCTTTTTTTTTTTAATGTGATAAAGACAGCTAGAACTTGAGAAGCATAACAGCTTATCCATCAAGTTCCCTCTAGGTCTCCTCCTTCCCTGCTCTCTCCACTGCAGAAGTCTATCTACTGCTTGAAATGACACCCCAGACACAGACGCCCAGGGCTTGATGAGACCAGCATTCCCCACCCCCCACAACTGCCTATCCACAGGGATGGACTTCTAGAAGCTGTGTACTACATAAGCCAGATCTTCAGCCCTTGGTGATTGGGCTGGGGTAGGACCTCTGACCCAAGCTGGACCAGTCATCTATTCTGAAGGAACCTGGAAGAGCAAATCAAAGAGCTTGACAGTCTCAGCTGCGGCTTGGAGTGTTCAGTTAAAACTGAAAACGAAGTCACCGCGGAACAACCCTACTCCTCCATGCCAGCCAGAAAGTAGAGAAAGCTGATGAGCAGTGAGGGAAGAGTGGGAAAAAAAGCATGTACAGAGCATATGCTGGAGAATCCCGATTGATTTATTAATTTCTATTTTCAGCCATTTCTGTCCATGAAGCGCCCCTCCTCCCACCCCGCGTCTCTTTCTCCTTTTGTTCCTGTTGGCTGCAAATGTCTCCTCTTTGTAAATCACCCTCGTGACTACAGACATTCCCCTACTCCCTCCTGTCTACCCTTCCCACCATGGACACTTATCCCCCATGTCTTTCTAGTTCTGGTTCCCTGGATCCCCATCTCCTGTTACCCCTAAGTGCTAACTTGGCAGTACCCTATCACTGGCTCTATAAAGCTATGGTGTTTTGTCTATAGGAGATTGAGCTGAGGGTGAAAGGATTCTGTTCATCTCCAAGTTTCCAGTGATCTTGGAGATATCTTAGTTATTGATGAGGTGAGCTGTAATAGAAAAACCATTTCTGAGGTGCCCTTAGGCAAAGTATGCCTTACTTACTGATCCTGCCAGCGCTGTGAGGATCTAGAAACCATGTGGATTCTAAGAGCCCAACAGGCAAGATTCAGAAAGTAGAGGAGACCTTCCACACGTCCTTTTCATTACAAGCATTTTAGGAAGTTTGGATACTTTGGGGTCAGATAATTCAAGACGATTTCTCTGGATTCTGCTCTATCGTGACATGGCTTCCAGGATCCCTCCTGATCCCTGGGGGAAAGAGGCTGTCTCTACGAGTTCCCAGGAAGCCATGAAATTTCCTCATGTTCAAGCTACGTGCCATAAGCAGAGATAATTTGTATCCTGTAGAGATATAAATCAGGATATTTACTTAATGAATACCCCAGAATAATATGCTGCTGGGATATGAGTAATCCCAAACTCTAATTTCCACGAAGTCTCCAGGCTCCTTCATTAATTGTTTCATGTACTGGAAAAACATCTGAGTAACCACTATATCCCCCTCGTTCTAATACACTGATGCATGAGCATAACCATTCAAAAGTGACCTGGGGAGCTCATTCTAGGTTGTCTGGACAATGAGCCAATTGAGACTCTGCTTCTCCACAAAAGTGTGTGCACCTGAACTTAGCTCTTTATGGTATCAGGGGCTTCCTTTCCCAGCAGAGGATGCTATAACCTCCCATGGGCCACAAGATCCTTGGGAATGGATCACATGGCTTTCCCAGACACCTACTATATTAATTTTTAAATTTTATTTTACTTTACAGTACTGTATTGGTTTTGCCATACATTGACATGAATCCACCATGGCAGACACCTACTTTAAATAGCCGGTACTCAAATCCTGACTGCCTGGTGGCCAAATCGTTTGATTACCCCCCACTGAGGAAGCAGCTCTCATTTTTGCCCTCTAAAAAGATAAAGTCATCAGGACTGAATGTTTGTGTCCCTCTAGAATTCATGTCCGGAGAAGGCGATGGCACCCCACTCCAGTGCTCTTGCCTGGAAAATCCCATGGATGGAGGAGCCTGGTAGGCTGCAGTCCATGGGGTTGCGAAGAGTCGGACACGACTGAGCAACTTCACTTTCACGCATTGGAGAAGGAAATGGCAACCCACTCCAGTGTTCTTGCCTGGAGAATCCCAGGGACAGACAGCAGAGCCTGCTGGGCTGACATCTATGGGCTCTCACAGAGTCAGACACAACTGAAGCGACTTAGCAGCAGCAGTAGAATTCATGTCAGAAACTGTACTCTCCAATGTGATGGTATTATGAGTTGGGGACTTCACAAGGTAATTAGGATTCAGTTCAGTTCAGTTATTCAGTCGTGTCAGGCTCTTTGTGACCCCATGAACCAGAGCACGCCAGGCCTTCCTGTCCATCACCAACTCCTGGAGGCCACCCAAATCCACGTCCATCAAGTCGGTGATGCCATCCAACCATCTCATCCTCTGTCATCCCCATCTCCTGCCCTCAATCTTTCCCAGCATCAAGGTCTTTTAAAATGAGTCAGCTCTTCCCATCAGGTGGCCAAAATATTGGAGTTTCAGCTTCAACATCAGTTCTTCCAATGAACACCCAGGACTGATCTCCTTTAGGATGCACTGGTTGGATCTCCTTGCAGTCCAAGGGACTTTCAAGAGTCTTCTCCAACACCACAGTTCAAAAGCATCAATTCTTCGGTGCTCAGCTTTCTTTATAGTCCAACTCTCACATTCATACATGACCTCTGGAAAAACCATAGCCTTGACTAGATGGACCTTTCTTGACAAAGTAAAGTCTCTTCTTTTTAATATGCTACTTAGGTTGGTCATAACTTTCCTTCCAAGGAGTAAGCATCTTTTAATTTCATAGTGCAGTCACCATCTGCAGTGATTTTGGAGGCCAGAAAAATAAAGTCAGCCGCTGTTTCCACTGTTTCCCCATCTATTTGCCATGAAGTGATGGGACCAGATGCCATGATCTTAGTTTTCTGAATGTTAAGCTTTAAGCCAACTTTTTCACTCTTCTCTTTCACTTTCATCAAGAGGCTTTTTAGTTCCTCTTCACTTTCTGCCATAAGAGTGGTGTCATCTGCATATCTGAGGTTATTGATATTTCTCCTGGCAGTCTTGATTCCAGCTTGTGCTTCTTCCAGCCCAGCGTTTCTCATGATGTACTCTGCACAGAAGTTAAATAAGCAGGGTGACAATATACAGCCTTGATGTACTCCTTTTCCTATTCGGAACCAGTCTGTTGTTCCATGTCCAGTTCTAACTGTTGCTTCCTAACCTGCATACACATTTCTCAAGAGGCAGGTCAGGTGGTCTGGTATTCCCATCTCTTTCAGAATTTTCCACAGTTTCTTGTGATCCACACAGTCAAAGGCTTTGGCATAGTCAATAAAGCAGAAATAGATGTTTTTCTGGAACTCTCTTGCTTTTTTGATGATCCAGCAGATGTTGGCAATTTGATCTGTGGTTCCTCTGCCTTTTCTAAAACCAGCTTGAACATCTAGAAGTTCACGGTTCACGTATTGCTAAGCCTGGCTTAGAGAATTTTAAGTATCACTTTACTAGCGTGTGAGATGAGTGCAATTGTGTGGTAGTTTGAGCATTCTTTGGCATTGCCTTTCTTTGGGGTTGGAATGAAACTGACCTTTTCCAGTCCTGTGGCCACTGCTGAGTTTTCCAAATTTGCTGGCATATTGAGTGCAGCACTTTCACAGCATCATCTTTCAGGATTTGAAATAGCTCAACTGGAATTCCATCACCTGCACTAGCTTTGTTTGTAGTGATGTGATGAAGTCATGAGATGGAATCCTCATGAATGGGATTAGGGCCCTTATAAAAGTCCTGAGAGCTTGTTCCTCCCTGCACACCACCATATGGGGACACAGTCTATGGAGAAGCTGGCAGTCTACAACCCAAAAAGTGTTCTCACCAGAACGCAAATATACTAGTACTCTGATCTCAGACTTGAAGTCTTCAGAACTAGAATTTCTGCTGTTTATAAGCCATTCAGTGTATGGTATTGTAGGGGAAGAAAAGTTTTCCTCAACCGCTTCAGGGTCCCTGGCTGGGTCTGAGAATTAAACTGACAAAGACAGATTCTTAGGAGAAAAGCTTACATTATTTAATATGAAATAAATAATATAAGTTTTACAAGTGAGAACCTTAAGGAACTGAAGATCTGAAGATAATGGTTAAATGGGGTATATTTACTCTAGAAATAGGATAGGGCCAAGAGTATGAGGTTAAGCGCAGTAGTATGTGTTTGTGTGGGCATGAATGCACTCAGTCATGTCCAACTCTTTGTACTGCCTGGACTGTAGCCCACTGGACTCCTCTGTCCATGGAATTTTCCAGGCAAGAATACTGGAGTGGGTAACCATTCCTTTCTCCAGGGGATCTTCTTGACCCAGGGATTGAACCTGTGTCTCTTGTGTCTCCTGCACTGGAGATCCATTGAGCCACCAGCAACGGCCTAAGTGTAGCAGACCAGGGAACACTTAGAAAAGCCTCTTTGGATGCCCCTGGGCATCCCTTTGTCTCCGTAGGGAAGAATGTTATAGGGAAGGCAATCCTCACACAAGGGTTTTATTCCCTACTGATACTCCCTGTGGAGAAGGAAATGGCAACCCACTCTAGTATTCTTGCCTAGAGAACTCATGAACAGAAGAGCCTGGTGGGCTACAGTCCATGGGGTCCCAAAGAGTTGGACACGACTGAGTAACACTGATACTCCCTGAGAGAGGAGGAAAAGAAAGGGATGTGGGGAGAAGATCACAGTGACTGCCTCTGCGACTGTCTCAAAACCCTTCAGCTGAAAATATGCAATATTTATATTATCCCATCACCTCATGGCAAATAGAAGGGGGAAAAGTAGAAGCAGTAATAGATCTTTTCGGGGGCTCTAACTGCAGATGGTGACTGCAGCCATGAAATTAGAAGACACTTGCCTCTTGGAAGGAAAACTATGACAAACCTAGACAGCATATTATAAAGCAGAGACATCACTTTGCTGACAAAGGTTCATACAGTCAATGCTACAGTTTTTCCAGTAGTCTTATCTGGATGCGAGAGTTGGACCATAAAAAAGGTTGAGCATTGAAGAATTGATGCTTTCGAATTGCAGTGTTGGGAAAGACTTTTGAGAGTTCCTTCAACAGCAAAGAGATCATGCCAGTCAATTTTAAAGGAAATCAAGCCTGAATACTCTTTGGAAGGACTAATGCTGAAACTCCAATACTTTGGCCACCTATGCAAAGAGCCCACTCATTGGAAAAGACCCTGAAACTGGGAAAGATTAATGGCAAAAGGAGAAGAGGGTGGTAGAGGATGAGATGGTTACATAGTATCATTGACTCAATAGACATGAATCTGAGCAAACTCCGGTAGATAGTAAAGGACAGAGAAGCCTGGCGTGCTATAGTCCATGGGGTTGCAGAGAGTCAGACACAACTTGGCAACCAAACAACAATACTTACAATACTTATATTTAAATGTTATAGTAAATACAGATTTTTAATAGGCAATACAAATATTGAATTGCAAATTCAGAAAAGTGCTATGAACATGGTAGAGAGGGTCCTGTGATAGAGGAGAGAGATCAGCTTTGGTGAGATTTTCAGGGAATGCCTGGCTGAGGAAGGAAGATAAACTGACAGTTGATAGATGAGAAGGGCCAGCCAGCCATATAAAGAGCTGGGGGCAGGAGAGTCTACACTGAGGGACAGTACAGATGTTCCCAGAGAGGAAGTGACCCACGAGCTAAAGGAGTGCAGTGTAGCTGAAATAGGGTAAAGAGGTAAAACAGGGAGGCTGAGACAAAGCTGTCGAGGTACTAACCATGACCCAGTCACTATCCAAAGTCTATTCCTGGTTTGGCCCCTGGAATGGAAGCTAATCTACCTTTGATAATAATACCAAGTCAAAGACAGTGCTTTCAGAATTCTCCTGCCCACCAGTCCAAGGGGGTACATTCACTAAGCAGTCCCAAGATGAGAGTACCACCACCCCCCATATATTTTCCACTTTGTAGACAAGGGGAGAGGCGGGGAGAGACAAAATGGGAGATTAGGATTGAGAGATATATACTAGTGTTACTGCTAAGTCGCTTCAGTGATGTGCGACTCTTTGCAACCCTATGGACAGCAGCCCGCCAGGCTCTTCTATCCATGGGATTCTTCAGGCAAGAATACTGGAGTGAGGAATGAGATATATAAACTACCAGGTATAAAACAGATAGCTAGTGGGGAGCTGCTGTATAACATAGAAAGCTCAGCTCACTGCTCTGTGATAACCTAGAGGAGTGGGAGGGAGGCTCAACTGGGAGGGGATATGTGTATACATATAGCTGATTCACATGGTTGTACAGCAGAAGTGAACACAACATTGTAAAGCATTTATCCTCCAATTTTAAAAAAGAGAGAGAAAGAATAGGTTCAAGGAATACTCGTCTCACTACTATGATGTTTGCATGCTAGGCTTGCATTCGGATGGTGAGAATAATGCTGTGATGCTGCTGATTACAACTGACAGCTAAACTCACATTTGATGATTAACTGTCTGCCAGGATCTAGGTGAAAAACTTCATGATTTAATCCTCACAAGCATATATACTTGTCACAGAGCCAGAGTCAGGGGTATTGCAAGTATATCTGGGTGAGGAAGGGGTTAAGAAAGGTCATGTTTTCTTTCAAGTACATTTGTCATAATGGCATGAAAAATCGGGTGCCACAGCATGTTTATGTTACAGAATCACTGTTTTAGACATAAAACACAGGAATGTTTAGGCTTGTCCTTGAGCTGGACTTGGGAACTCATGGTCCACAAAGCAAAACACATTGCTTCCAACATTCTCCAAACAAGAATCCTAAGATCTGACAGCTGATAGAAACTTTATGACAAAATAATTAGGGCTTTCTAAAGAAGTGGTTGCATTGGCTTCCTTATAAGGAGTACATATGTGGGAGAAACGCTTCTTGTAGACTAGGCTTGCTCCAGCTCTAGTCCAGTCTATTTTCTACACTGCAGGCAGGGCATTTTTCTAATTTTTATTTAATGGTCTTGCTGAGTTTCTTTTAAAATTATTTCCCCAGTCCCAAAAGCTTCTTCATTCTCAGGCATGGGGTTGGATGTGCAGCTTTCAGCCACTAGAAAACGCTCTTCTCAAGCACACCCCAGGCTTTCTCTGGAGCCCACACAGATCTTGAGACCTTAACTAGTTGCCTTGGCCATTTTACTGGACTGACCTCAGGATGCTCCCAACTCTGCTCACCATCCTCTTGTTAACTCTGGATTTGCCTTGTGCTTTTCTTTCTCACCACAGCTCTGTATCTACCTCTCACTAGTTAACACCCTCTCCTGGTTGAGTTTACTCCTAGAGTTTCCACACGGTCTTACCCTGAAATGCAAGTGAGACACATCCTGCAGAATTTATCTTTTGATTTTGTTCAGGCATGAGCTTTTAGGACATTTCCTTCAATAATGATTTGTGTTGCAAAAACCACTAAGAGCCTAGAGAAATTTCGTAAGATCTTTAGAGAAGCTGCCAAATTAGTAAACCAAAGCAAAAATCCCACGTGCAGCTTCTAGTCTCACATGCTTTCTTTTTCCTGGACCTAGGAAAATCCTAACAATTCTCTTTTCCATCTGTGCTTTCCTCCAAGAGTTTGAGACTCAGAAGAAGATAACACCTTCCACTTGCAAACAGATCATTTTCTAAGTGTGTTTAATGCAATTGATGTCATAAGAAAAACAAACAATATCACAGATCCTCCAAAAGATAATTTTCCTGATAATTCAGTGGTTGTTCTCTTAATTCAAGAATGACTAGCATCCGAAGAATTTTGAAGGCATATGGAAAACAAAATGGAGCTAGCATGCATTGCATAATTTCTTTTGGACACATGCATGCTGCACTAGGCATGTTACGCAATTTAGCTCTTAAGTCTAGACTGCATGCCCCTCAGTTATCCCATAGAAGAGCATAAAGCTCTCTGGGTTGCATGATAGAAATCCCCTTTAAATCTTCTGTAGTAACTTCTTTGGGGCATGTTGTTTTCTTTACCATTATATCTCAAATGGTAAAACACATAGGTTTTACTAAATATTTCTGAAATGAATATGTTTTTCTGATTGTATAAATATCTAAGGATGGTAGGAAATGTAAATACCACAGAATTACATGACTTAAAAACTGGTCATTTCCTCAAAATTACCCTTCACCCCCAATGACACAAACACTGTTGGGTGAATTACTTTTCACTTGCACACTCGTGCCTTCTGCTTCTTGCTCTAACTGAAATCTCGTTCTCTCTTCCCCTTTCCTGGTTCTCAGTTGTCATCCCACTTCCCCTAGAGTGGTTATCTGCCACTGGTGTCTGTCTAGCACCACTGCTTTCCTCAGGTGATATTCATCTCTCACGACCATCATGCATTCTTGCTCAGCGCCTGCCAGGTACAGGACCCCCATCTCCCAACTTCAGTGACCGGCCTAGACTAGCTGTGTGTCTCTCATAGTGAACACATCACTATGGTCATGAGACTGGAGGACTCTGATTGGCCAGACCCGTGGCTTGGTGTGGAATATCCACAAAGAAGTTCCTGGCCACAAACCCCAACTACCACAAGATAAACAGCAGCCTATTCATCAGACCAGCCTGGCTTCCAGTAAAGGTCAATTTTAAACCACCTCAAGCCCATTGGAATTCTGTAGAAGTCTCCAGAGTCATGTTGCAGAGATACTCTCCTCGGCTACTGCACATGCATCCTAGCCTAACTGGGTTGTGATCTGTATTCACAGACAGAGCTGTCGCTTTGTAACCCTGATTTGTTCCTATTGACAATAAAGCATTTATCCACCACAGGCAATGATTACCAGAGTTTCACTTCTCTTCTGGTTTCCTGTCAACTCTTTCTGGGTACTCTGCGTGGACAACTGTGGTCAGCTGCCTCCGACAGAAAATGTCTGTTGTCTTAGTCACCAATTCTGGACACCCATATTGACGTTCTGCTGTGAAGCATCTTCATCACATATAAACACTTATCCTTGTCTGGGTAAAAATATTGTACATACAATAGATAGAGTAACAGAGATGACCCAAAACAATAGCAACTCAATTGCACATTTTACTATTGACTTCAAAATATTTTCTAAGAATAAACTCCCCTTTTCTACTACTTCTCAAAATGTTTGTTTTTTTTTTTAAATAAACTGAAGCCAGTAGGTCATAAAATAAAGATTTCATCCAGGGGTAAATTCTAAGAGATACTCTGGCTCAGGGTCGTGTTGAGCAAGCCCAGGTAGCACTGTTCACTGGGGTGAATCCACTCTAGTCGCACAGGATTGAAAGATGGGGTCCACATGGTTTGGGGTAAATTTCTGCATTTCTTTCTTACCCCTGAAAAAATGATTTCATAGAATAAGAGTATAGAGCTTTTTATTTCAATTCACCAAAACTGATTAAAACCAGAAAAAAAAAATTAAAATCAAAGGCCCTCAGGACATCAGTACTATTTTTTTTTTTCATCTTTTGCTTTAAAGGAGCTTTGCTAAAAGTTTTCAGTAACCTTGAAGTTCTTAGGACATGAGCCACCCTTCTCCTTGCATGGCCCTGTAATAAACCTTTCTCTATTCCAAACTCAAATAAATAAATAAATAAATAAATAAATAAAAGAAATGGAGTCCAAATCAAAGAGCTAGTGGTTTTCTTCTTGTCAAAATGAAAAAGTTAACCCTCTATCAACAGATAACATTACTTCTCCTAGAGGCAGGTGTCATCATGGTTCAGACCTTAGCTGTGCTATCTTCCAGTTGTGGTACCCACAGCAAGTTAACTTTTTATAATGGAAGCAATACATAACGTTGGTGAACATACTGGCTTAAGAAACAAAAGCATAATAGAGATTGATATTTGGAGCCTTTTTCCCAAACCAGTTTAAGAGTACCATCCTCGATGCATACCAACAAAGGACTGACCCTATCATTGCAAGCCTTCATTACTCAAACACCCTTTAGGAATTTAAGAAAAATTTCCTGTTAACTTGTTAGGATGAAGTAGGTTTGCAATGAAGTTGTTTTTACTAAAATTCTGTTTTTTTCATGTTCTACATATTATGAAATAAAATTCATATTTTATGGAAAAATGAAAATATGGAAAATATGAAATATGAACATTTAAACATTAAAAAATGTCCTCTGCATTTTGGCCTGCTCTCTCCCTGCTACTGTGCATTGTGTACCTGTAATGAGCGTCCACCGAACCACCCCCTTCAGTAGAAGTAACTGCTCAACCATAAAGAACAACATGAGCTGTTGAACAGCATCAGCAAGACAACCCTTTAAAAAATAACATTCCTTCTTAATCTTGCAAGGGGCCACAGTGATATTTAGATTTGGATTGTGTAAACTGTCAATAATACATCATTTAATGTACAGCCCTCCGTCTCAAACTTACACAACCATGCCTTGACTTCTAACATGCAGAACGATTCTCAGAGCTTTCTGAGATGTAGCTCCTGAGTTATAATCCTCAATTTGACTCGAATAGAAATGTCTGCTTCTTTTACTATTTTGATTAATTTATTTTAATTGGGGGCTAATTATTTTACAATATTGTAGTGGGTTTTGCCATATATTGACATGGATCAGCCATGGGTGCACATGTGTCCCCCATCCTGAACCCCCTCCCGCCTCCCTCCCCATCCCATCCCATCCCTCATGGTTGTCCCAGTGCACTGGCTTTGAGTGCCCTGTTTCATGCATCAAACTTTGACTGGTCATCTATTCCACATATGGTAATATACATGCTTCAGTGCTATTCTCTCAAATCATCCCATCCTTGCCTTCTCCCACAGAGTCCAAAAGACTGTTCTTTATATCTGTGTCTCTTTTGCTGTCTTGCATACAGGGTCATCAGAGAAGGCAATGGCAACCCACTCCAGTACTCTTGCCTGGAGGATTCCATGGGCGGAGGAGCCTGGTGGGCTGCAGTCCATGGGGTCATGAAGAGTCAGACACGACTGAGTGACTTCACTTTCACTTTTCACTTTCATGCCTTGGAGAGGGAAATGGCAACCCACTCCAGTGTTCTTGCCTGGAGAATCCCAAGGATGGGGGAGCCTGGTGGGCTGCCATCTCTTGGGTCACACAGAGTCAGACAAGACTGAAGCAACTTCGTAGCAGCAGCAGCATATAGGGTCATCATTACAGTCTTTCTAAATTCCATATATATGTGTTAATATACTGTATTGGTGTTTTTCTTTCTGACTTCACTCTGTATAATTGGCTCCAGTTTCATCCATCTCATTAGAACTGATTCAAATGCATTCTTTTTAATGGCTGAGTAATATCCCATTGTTTTATGTGTACCACAGCTTTCTTATACATTCGTCTGCTGATAGACATCTAGGTTGCTTCCATGTCCTAGCTATTGTAAACAATGCTGTGATGAACATTGGGGTACATATGCCTCTTTCAATTCTGGTTTCCACAGTGTGTATGCTGAGTAGTGGGATTGCTGGGTCATATGGCAGTTGTATTTCCAGTTTTTAAAGGAATCTCCGCACTGTTCTCCACAGTGGCTCCCACCCCACCAACAGTGTTAAGAGGGTTCCCTTTTCTCCACACCCTCTCCAGCATTTATTGTTTGTAGACTTTGGTGTGAGATGGTACCTTATTGTGGTTTTGATTTGCATTTCTCTGATAATGAGTGATGTTGAGCATCTTTTCATGTGTTTGTTAGCTATCTGTATGTCTTCTTTGAAGAAATGTCTATTTAGTTCTTTGGCCCATTTTTTGATTGTGTCATTTATTTTTCTGGTATTTGAGCTGCATGAGCTACTTGTATATTTTTGAGATTAATTCTTTGTCAGTTGTTTCACTTACTATTACTTTCTCCCATTCAGAAGGCTGTCTTTTCACCTTGTTTATAGTTTCCTTCATTGTACAAAAGCTTTTCAGTTTATTTAGGTCCCATTTGTCTATCTTTGATTTATTTCCATTACTCTGGGAGGTGGGTCATAGAGGATCCTGCTGTGATTTATGTCAGAGATTGTTTTGCCTATGTTTTCCTCTAAGAATTTTATAGCTTCTGTTCTTACATTTAGATCTTTAATCCACTTTGAGTTTATTTTTGTGTATGGTGCTAGAAAGTATTCTAGTTTCATTCTTTTACAGGTGGTTGACCAGTTTTCCAAGCACCACTTGTTCAAGAGATTGTCTTTCTCCATTGTATTTTCTTTCCTTCTTTGCAAAGATAAGGTGTCCATAGGTTTGTAGATTTATCTCTGGGCTGTCTATTTTGCTTCATTGATCTACATTTCTGTCTTTGTGCCAGTACCATACTGTCTTGATGACTGTAGCTTTGTGGTATAGTCTGAAGTCAGGCAGGTTGATTCCTCCAGTTCCATTCTTCTTTCTCAAGACTGCTGTGGCTATTTGAGGTTTTTTGTACTTCCATACAAAGTGTGAAATTATTTGTCCTAGTACTGTGAAAAATACCATTGGTAGCTTGATAGGGATTGCATTGAATATGTAGATTGCTTTGGGTAGTACACTCATTTTCACTATATTGATTATTTCAATCCATGAACATGGTAAATTTCTCCATCTATTTGTGTCATCTTTGATTTTTTTCATCAGTGTTTTATATTTGTTGACAATGTCAGATCAACTTCAAATCCAGCTGTCTACCTCAAATCTCATCCTCGTTTCTTGTTGCTTCCTCTTTCCACAGCTCTCATCCTCTGAGTCATATTCCCAGCAAGTCAGTCTATGGTTTAGCTAAAATTAAAAGAGACTATTCCTGTATCAATGTATGGCAAAACCAATACAGTATTGTAAAGCAAAATAAAGTAAAAATAAAAATTAAAAAAAGAAGAATTTTAAAAGGACAGAAAATTTAAAAAAAAGAGACTATTCCTATGAAATGTTTAGTAGTGAGTATACAAATTTTAACTCTGAGAAAGTACAGACTGTTTTGAGCACTATTCCATTTTGGCAAACAAATGCAACTAGTCAAACAATAAACTGTCAATTTACTTATCCAGGACAGTCTCTCAGTACACTTCCACTCATTTTGCCAGTATACGTGATCTAGAACAGCAGATTTCAACTGTGCAGGTTTATTTATACATGATTTTTTTTTTCAACAACAAATACCCTGGTTGCAATGGAACATGTAAGTACTTGTGGCAGTGGGGCAGGCACAATGACAAAGACACAGACCAGAAGCAGTGAAGACACTAGAGCCCTAAGGAGGTTTGCCTGGGTATACAGGCTAGTCAGTAAAGGAAAAAGGAACTGACACTTCCTGAGTACCTATGTGCTTAGTAATAAGCTATTAGAGATAACCAAGAAGGGACAGAAACGTTTCTGATGACAAACTCTTGGAAAATTTTCTGAGCCCTGTGATTTCTAACAAGACAGGCTGAAAGAGTGATCATGAGCATCTCTAGCTTAGCTCCAAAAATGGATGTTTTCAGGCTGACAAGAAAACAAAGAAGTTCCTTCTTCTAGAACAAGCATATTTTTCTGTTCCTTTTCAGTGTTGCCTGCTTCCAAATTATTAACCCCTTATCATATGATTGCAAGCAAGTGGTGCAGTTAGGAGAGATGGGAGACAGCAGCCTCCCATGAAAGAGGCCCTCCATCTACTGTCCTCTGAAGACACCTGTTGTCTGTTGCCTCAGAAGGACCTGGACTTTTCAAGCATTTTGGTGCTTGTAACAAGCCAGATCAGACAAATGTAAATGATCATACAGTTCCCTCCTACTGATTAACACCAGCCAACAGGGAGTCACTTGTCATCTGGTGACTATCTGATAGAGAAGAAAATTCAGAGTAGAGGCTTATTGCCTTTAGTCCTGGAGTCACTTGAATTTCCAAACTCCACTGTTGAACAAATCTGGCTCTCAGATTCTCTGACATCTAATTCTTATATTAGAAATTCCTCTTTTCTCTCCTCTACTATCAAGTGCCCTTGAGACTGATGGACACCCAACTGCCCTGTATAAATCACCTTACCAGCCCTCTCCAAGCTGGAGGATGAGTATGGCTTCCGGCACTCACTCAGGAAACATCAGTGCCAGTCCTCTTATGCCTGTCCTTCTTAGGGGAGAAAAAAAGCCTGTCTAGCGTTAATGTCCCAAATACTCTGCTCAGTGGTCTGGCCACTTCTGAGGTAGCTACTCTCTGTGTCATACAAGAGAATATGAGGGAAATAAAATCAATTTGAGGTTTCTTGTGCTAGTGATAAAGAATCTGCCTGCCAGTGCAGGAGATGCAAGAAACGCAGGTTTGATTCCTGGGTTGGGAAGATCCCCTGGAAAAAGGAAATGGCAACGCACTCCAGTATTCTTGCCTAGAAAATCACATGGAGAGAGGAGCCCAGCAGAATATAATCCAAGGGGTCTCTAAAGAGTCAGACACAACTGAGCACAACATTGAGGTTCCAGCTGGCACAGTGAAGGCTCCCTCAGCTCTCTTGAGTGAAACAGCTACTCCCAGCCCATCTATAATCTGTGTACTCTTCTACTGAAATGCCAATAATCTCTTGTACTTTTTAATGATTATTTGTCTCCCTTTAGAAGAGGGAACACTGAAGAGGGACAGATGATTTATCTCATTTATCTATCCAAAGTGTTTACCTCAGTTTTGACACATGAGCTCTTCAATCAATTTGTCAGATTGAATATTTTTACATCCTGAAATTCATTCTAGAAGAGGTTGAGAATTTAAAAAATGTAATAACCACTAATTATTACAGAAAATACTGATATGAAATTAATAGCATTTTGATTTTTCATAGACAATAAAGAACTAAATGTGTTAGCATTCTCCAAAGAACCAGTGGTGCATATACATGTATGCATGTACATGTATGGGGTTTCTTATAAAGAATTGGTTCCAGCAGCCATTAAGGCTGGCAGTCCCAGTTTCTGCAGTTGGCAAGCTGTAGACCAGGGGAGCTGGTGGTGTAATTTAAACTAAATGCTAGCAGATTTGAGATCCATCAGTTGCCAGCATTTCAGTTTTGGACTAAAGGCATGTAAAAGTCTCTATCCCAACTCAAAGTCAGTCCAGCAAGTAGTCCCTGTTTTTCAGGGGAGGGTCAGCCTTTTTGTTGTCATCATGCCTTCAACTGATGGAATGAGGGCCACCCACCTAGGAAGGGCACTCTGCTTTACTCAGTTCATCAATTTAAATGTTAAACTAATCCAAGCACACTCTCACAGAAACACCCAACCTTTTGATTTTTCATAGACAATGAAGAATTAAATGTTAGCATTCCCCAAAGAACCAGTGGTGTAGGTCTATGTATACAGGTACATGTATGGGGTTTATTATAAAGAATTGGTTCCAGCGACCATTAAGGCTGACAGTTTTTCCAAATATTGTGGGCACCGTGTGCCCAAACAGGTTGACATATAAAATCTATCACATTGAGTATGTAAAAGTCTAAAGTGAATGGATCATCACCTCTCTTCTCACATTCACTCAACAAACAATAAGGATGTACTATCTGCCAGGTATTACAGATTCTCTTGTTTCCCTCTCTTTTCTCTCATGGGGTCTAACATTCTGCCAAGGTGGTGGGTGCACCCACATGACAGAAGGGACAAGTAAGCTGGGGCAGCACAGACATGATTGGAAATAACCAACATAAAAATGCCCAAGCACAGCCCCCAAGCAGGACTCTTCACTCAGATTTTCATTTCTAGACAATACTGCTAGGGAGAAATGCTTCCTCCCAGAGAAATCAAAGAAACATTTACTTGGAATGATTCACAAAAAGGCTCTCAAACTTGACTGTACTTTTAAAATCACCCAGGGAGCTTTAAAAGCCACTTATGCCTGAGCACTGATTAAATCAGAACATCTGGGGGTGGAGCCAAAGCATTCATAGTTTTTAAAAGCTCCCAAAGTGATTCTGATGTGTAGCCAGGGTTGAGAATCACTGATTTACATTAATTTACACAATCTTATGTGTTAGGCTTCTGATTGTAATTATTCAAGTGGTCACTTGCCTGTGGGGCTTCCCAGGTGGCTCAGTGGTAAAGGAATCCACCTGCCAATGCAGGAGACACAGGTTAGATCTCTGGATCATGAAGATCCCCTGGAGGAGGAAATGACAACAATCTAATATTGTTGCCTGGAAAATTCCATGGCCAAAGGAGCCTGGCAGGCTACAGTCCATAGGGTCACAAAGAGTCAGACACAACTCAGCAACAGAGCATGCACATATGCACTTGTCTGTACTATATACATCATTCTTGCTGGGGTAGCTGATAAAGATGAGAGACGGTACAGTACTGATAATGAATACCTGGTTAAGCTGTCCAGCTGGCTGGCGGGGAATCAGTCCAGTGTTGCCATTGATAGCTAGTTTTGGTCTGAGATTCAGCGGCCGATGCATCTGTGTCAGCCACTTGCTAGAACCATTCCCACTTGCTCTGTTCTTCCCCAACCTTGGTGCCACTGTTTTTTCTCAATGACAGAGCCCAATATCAATGTCTGATCTGCTTGCTTTGTCCTCTCCCACCAGAGCTTGTTACCAATTTTTTGATGTAATGGGTAAAATTGTGCAGCTTATTTCTTCTACTGAGGTAGCATTGCACTTATGGCAGAAAGTGAAGAGGAACTAAAAACCCTCTTGATGAAAGTAAAAGTGGAGAGTGAAAAAGTTGGCTTAAAGCTCAACATTCAGAAAACTAAGATCATGGCATCTGGTCCCATCACTTCATGGGAAATAGATGGGGAAACAGTGTCAGACTTTATTTTGGGGGGCTCCAAAATCACTGCAGATGGTGACTGCAGCCATGAAATTAAAAGACGCTTACTCCTTGGAAGGAAAGCTATGACCAACCTACATAGCATATTGAAAAGCAGAGACATTACTCTGCCAACAAAAGTCCGTCTAGTGAAGGCTATGGTTTTTCCAGTAGTCATGTACGGATGTGAAAGTTGGACTTTGAAGAAAGCTGAGTGCTGAAGAATTGATGCTTTTGAACTGTGGTGTTGGAGAAGACTCTTCAGAGTCCCTTGGACTGCAAGGAGATCCAACTAGTCCATTCTAAAGGAGATCAGTCCTGGATGTTCTTTGGAAGGAATGATGCTGAAGCTGAAACTCCAGTACTTTGGCCACCTCATGCGAAGAGTTGACTCATTGGAGAAGACTCTGATGCTGGGAGGGATTGGAGGCAGGAGGAGAAGGGGATGACAGAGGATGAGATGGCTGGATGGCATCACCGACTCAATGTATGTGAGTTTGAGTGAACTCCGGGAGTTGGTGATGGACAGGGAGGCCTGGCGTGCTGCAATTCATGGGGTCGCAAAGAGTTGGACATGACTGAGCGACTGAAGTGAACTGAACTGAGCATTGCAGACTCCTCACAGTAAGAGGCAATGGATTTTCCACTTATGGTCAAGGCAGCCCAGCTACAAAAGCAGAAGCAGCCTGGTTTGTGCCAAATGGGCTCCCACAAAGGGGCAGGGATGATGGAGAGCAAAACACTTTTCTGAACCCCACAGAAATGGATAGTAGTCCATCTGCTGCTGCTGGGCCAAGACGGAGCATCTTTCAGGGGGAGGCAGTCAAGCCCAAAGTCTTCCTCTCCCACAGGTCCTGTCTCCCGTAACTAATGGGGTCAATTCTGAGAGACTCAGGACTTGCAGGGGGGATATACCTGAGAGGTTTAAGAACACAGGCCATCCAGATGCCATAACTCAAATTAGAATTCCAACATTACCACTATTACCTATGTGACTTGGGCAAATTATTTAACCTCTCTCATTTAGTTGCTCAGTAGTGATAGCACTTGCCTATTAAAGTTGCTTTGCAATTATAGGATACAAAGTATGTGGAGGGGTTATTTAGCACAGTGCTTGGCATATAGTAATGCTCTAGTAAACATTAGCTCTTCTTAACATAAATGTACCCCCCAGAAGTACATGTGTTTTATATTATAACTAGTGACTAAGGAATTCTCATGTCCCATCAGAGTCTGGGCCACCTGTCATGAATATCAACTATTAGCTTAGTCTCACCACACCCCGAGCCAAGGAGAAGTCAAGCTGGTGGCCCATTAGGAATCATCCCATGCCCACATCACATCAGCCACTAGCAATAGGTGGACCCAGTCCTATAGAGTAGACTCATCTTTCTGCCATATCAAATGTATAACCAGTCCCCACTCTACTGGTTTCTAATCCCAATCTCTCTCTAGTCTATCTCAAAGACTGAAGTGGGCCCTCAACTCCAGCCAGTTACTTAGAGGGCTTGAACCTTTGCCCTAATTCATGCAAATTCCTTTCCTCTAGAGGGCAGGTCTATGACCAACCCCATCCATCTTCATGCTTCCAAGTCTTGACTGAAAGCATTCCCTCAAAACAGACCTCTCCCCAAGTAGCCACTACCCCCAGCCTACAAAGGACTCAACTCTCCGACTTGATATTCAGCTGCCAGGCTACCTACTAGTCTGGTGTTCTGAAATATCTCCTCATATCCCTAACGAGAAGGAAGAGTTAGTTTAACCTTGGTCCAGCTAGCTCCCTCCCCTTCAGTAAGAGTTATGAGTGTCCCACAGAGTCACACTTACACTGGGGATCTTAATCACCTTTGCTTCCAAAACACTATCCCTCATCTGCCTGCTGATCAAATCTTTGATCTTTTTAGCACATGTGGGTTTCTCCTCTTGCTCCCAACTCTCCTCCACTTGACTTGGATATTTCAGGGTAAGAATCATTTAATACATGATGGATGTCAAATACAGCAGTCAGTACACAATTCCATGACAAACAGCTTAATCTGTAGCAAAAGATCAGGATCCAAGTTTAATCCATTTTCTATGGCTTATGTGTGCATGCTATCACTTCAGTTGTGTCTGACTCTTTGTGACCCATGGGCCGTAGCCCACCAGGCTTCTCTGTCTGTGGGATTCTGGAGGCAAGAATCCTGGAGTTGGTTGCCATTCTGTTCTCCAGGGGATCTTCCTGACCCAGAGATCAAACTTGGGTCTCTTATGTCTCCTGCATTAGCCGGCTGGTTCTTTACCACTAGCACCACCTGGCGAAGCCTTCTATGGCTTATAAACATTTCATAAACTTCTTTTGGTCTTTATATTACATAAAAACTATAAGCGTCTCCATATTTAACATAATAGAAGTAACCCAAGTCAACGGTGAGGGGCTGCAAATTTTTCTTCATTTATTCAGTATCTTCATATGTGTATTTGTTCAGACAATAGACTCCTAAATTTGGATTCCCAGGGAGAAGGTCATCCACTTCCACTGCTCTGGGTCAGGTTTCCAAATTTCACTGCACAAGAGGAGATGTGGCCCAATCCACATTTCCCCAGCAGAGAAACTTCTCTACCCATCATGAATTCCCCTGGAAGATAATTTCTCGCCATTTGAGCATGTTTGCCTTTCTGTATGACTTGATAATATTTGGGGGTCAAAATGTTTGCCAGTGGAACGCTGTTGAACTAACCTAGTTGCGTTCTTCCCAAAGCATGGGATACATTCCATTAGAAAATGATTAGTTGTAGGGAATACATAGAACATTAAATAACAGTGAGTCACATGGTAAGATATTATTCTCTCTTCAACTCTCTTCCAGCCTCTCTGGTCCAGAAGGTTTCAGTTTGGTGCTAATATATCTCCAACACCTCTCTGGCACTTTCTAAATTGCCTTTTACAGAGAAGCCTGTGTCCCAGAATCTTTAGACTACCTTGTCTATCTTGGATTAACAAGGCTTTATTTTCATGTATTCATTTTATGGTTACCTGCTATTTGTGATGTTGCATCAATTTTTTCTTTAATTTGCAGTCATGATAGAACATTTCCTTTAAAAAATTTTAAAATGAGCCAACTTAAAAGAGAATCAAGTTAGAATACAGGCATATTCATGTTGCAAACTTGCCAAGGTTACACACAAATTGAAACTCAGCTCCTGATTTTACCAATGACACCTGGGGACCTGAGGACGATACTGATGCCCATGGTCGCAATGTTTGGTTGACAGTGAAGCTGAGACAAGAACCAGGCCTTTCAACCCTGAGTCAGTGCTGCTCCATAATTCCATTAGGAGCTTGACAAAGTAAAAGAGGAACTTAATGAGTGTTAATGTGCTTATGTATCCTGGTCACAACTACTATACCTACTTCATGCCTGGCTGGGAAACCTTCCGGTGCAGCACCTAAAAAGAGACTTCCTAGAGACTATTATATAGAGTGAAGTAAGTCAGAAACAGAAAAACAGTTATCGCATACTGATGCATATACATGGAATCTAGAAAGGTGGTCCTGATGAACCCATTTGCAGAGCAGCAATGGAGACACAGACAAAGAGAACAGACTTATGGACACGGCTTGGGGAGGGCAGTCAGGAGAGGGTGGGAGGTTTGAAGACAGTAACACGGAAACATACATTACCATATGTAAAATAGATAGCAAATGGGAATTTGCTGTATGACTCAGGGAACTCAAACCAGGGTTGAGAGGGGTGGGATGGGGAGGGAGGTGGAAGGGATGTTCAAGTGGGAGGGGACATGGGTAAACCTATGCCTGATTCATGTTGATGTTTGGTATAAACCAACACAATACTGTTAAGCAATTATCCTCCAATTAAAAATAAATGAATCAATAGATAAAATTACAAATTTGCTATCATAAAAGTGACTTCCTTCTCCTATGTACATCTTCTAGGTTGTATGTTAATGTTTAGGCCTTCATTTCAGAAATAAGTAGAAATAAAGTGAGTTTATTACAGGATCGTGAATGTTTTGCCTCGATTCCAGTAAGTAAGTAAGTAAGAAAATAAGAAAAAATGCTTTTGAAATTAAACAGCAGTCCTCAATTAGAAAATAGCATAATTACATCCAATATTGTAACAGTACTATTTTTTTTCACGTCAACAATCACCTAGTTGTTTAATTCCCTAATGCAAAACAAGGCAGAATGTTATCTTTTGCTGAAAGATTCATATATTGTAAGGAAGAATGACCTCCCACACACTAAGCACATCAGGCAGTGTTTTTTGCCACATAGAGAACAGACTGGATACACATCTCACCCTTGGGGGAATACCGTGTTTTCAAAGCACATACATGCTTTTAAGATACCATTTCTTTCCACACTTAAGATTATTCTCTGCAGCTGATTATCATTAAATTTCTCATTGCCTAGATTCTTTAGGTTCATCCATGGCCTATCAGGGGTAGCTCAGATGCAATTACAAGTAACAAATATTGGTAGACCATGGCCAAGCCTTCTGTAGCTTTAACCAACCAGTAGTAGTTACTTTCATTGGAAACTCTGCTAAGTATTTTGCACGTATTACTTCACATACCCTTCACAACACCCCTGTGATCCCTCTCTTTTGTATAAGGAATCCAAAGCTTAGGAAAGTTAAATTCTTACCCAAAGATACAAGAAGTTTCAGAACCAGGATTTGAATGTACACCTTTCTGAGTCCCCAAAGCAAACAGCTAGCTCCCTGAGAACTTGCAATGACAATGCAACACCCTGTGCCAAGTAGGTGCACAGTCAACTCAGACCAAATCATAGCTGACTCATAACCTCTATCGGCTGATTATTTCTAAAAATTTTCCAGGTTGATAATGGTGTTGAAATAAGAAAGGATTTTCTTAATCACCATTTTTAGGGAAAGAAAGTTAGTAATAACCCATAATGCAGCCATTTTTCAAAATAAAAAATGCACTTACATAAAATTATAGAATAACTAATAAAATATCTATGTAACTGCAATAGTTTTCTTGTTAATGCTAGAAAAAAAAATTACCAAACTTAGTTTCTTATAACAACACAAATTTGTTCTCTTACAGCTCCGAAGGTCTGAAGTCCGAAAACAGTCTCACAAAGCTAAAGTCAAGGTGTCGGCAGTCTGCTCCCTTCTGGAAGCTCTGAAGGAAAATTCCTTTCCTGGACTTTCCAGCTTCTGCCTCCCTCAGCTCCTAGCTGCTTCCCAGCATTACCACAGCCTCTTGCTACCTCCTTCACATCCACTACTGACTTTGGGTTTCCTGCCCCACTTCTAAAAGGACGCTTGTGATGGTATAGGGCCCACCTGGCTACCCCACGCTAACCTCCCCACCTGAAGACTATTATTTAACCACGTCAATAAAGCCCCTTTTGCCTTGAAAGATAACTTACTCACTAACTCTGCGAGTTAGGACATAAACATCTTTAGGCCATTATTGTGTCTAGTGCAATTACCAACATTTACAGTTTTTTTTACTTGAAACAAAATTTTAAATTAAATTGGAAAGGGATCTAACCTTTATTGTAATTGCCTGCATCCAATTTCCAGGGCATTTATGGTTTTCCAGGGCTTAACTTTATGGCTAAGCAATGATTTTCTTTTTTGTTTTCCTTCTGGTTGGAAACTTTCTGGAGCACATGGATGCAGTGATGGTGGTTACTAAGCAGCTTGAATGAACTTCTGTGCAGGAACCACTGTGATGGGCATATTTTAAAACAGTTTCCTCCAAGTGATCAGAACAAGGCCAGGCCTTGAGTTTAGAAGCAGCCTGAAATCTGCTGCAAAAAAAAAAAAGAGAGAGAGAGAGAGAGATTATAAAATGCAGAGGGCAGTTGACAAATACATTCACTATTAGCAGTTCACTAGGAATAGGTAAGGGAGCAAAGAGAATTAAAGGAGAGAGAGAAGAAAACCTGCAGCTTCTTGACTAATCCATTGAGCCAGTTGATCATGTTCTGATTAGAACACATATAACAAGAAAACATGTTCCATATTCCTGTGAGGTTCATCTTCTAACTGTGGAAAAGAAGAGATCCACAGCCCATGGCATGAGAAGGAATACCAACCAACCAATCAACAAAAAACAAACATTTGGCAAATTCTGAGTACAGCAAGCCCATGCAGAAATATATTTGTTTTTGTATTGTTTCTCATTTGAATTTATATCTAGAGAACATCCATTCAATTAATGCCCTAAGGAGAGACGGACAGTCTCCTGGCATCTCATTCTGATTGAAAAAAAAGATCCCTACAAGGGTTGCTGCACAGATAGAGCTAAATGTTTTGAAGATTCAAGTTGCTGCTTCTAAAAGAATCAAGTGACATTGAAACTACATTTGTAAAGAGATCAACACACTTCTAATACTGGAAACTCCTTTTACCTAGATGTTTCTGTTTATTCAGGCTTGCTTCTAATGACATTTGAATGTGTATATTCATTTCCTAGGAGGGCATTAGCTAATACACAATGTTACTTAATTAAGAAGCTATAATACAGCTTGTAAAAAAAAATGAGAAATAATGCTTTGAAGCAACTAGCCATACCTAATAAAATATTCTTATTACCCTAATTAGAATTCTTTTTTATCAGTGAGGAGAGAGAAAAAGAGGGAAAAAAAGCCTTTGGGAATGGTTAATTCTAAAACTTCCTCCAGTATTTTTCAAACTTTAATGAATATACAAAACACTCAAGGATGGTGTTAAAATGCAAATTATGGTTTAGTAGAAGGAGAAGGGGCAAAGGGGGAAAGCACATGGATTCTGCATTTCTTATAAGTCCCTAAGTGATGTCACTGTGCTATTCTTCCCCCTTTAAGTAGTAACCACATAGAAAACTTTATAAAATAATTACAAATTCCAAAGTACCACTGCAAACTTTCCTGCAGATCTGTAATTTCAACAGGCCCCTTCTGACTGTATCTATATCACCAGCCTTACACTCAAACAATGAGCTGAGGTGGCACAACCCAAATGTCTGTGGAGGGCATGTGGTTATATAAATATTTGAAATAGATTAATTTTAAAACAGGAACTAAGCTGGTTAGGTTGGAACTAAGCTTCAGACCAGCTTCAATCACATGTCTTTTAACATGCTTTGCAGTCAGAAAACAATAGCAAATAATGGTATACATTATAACCTCTGAGTCTAGAGTTGGCAGTCTTAACATTTTGGAGGCCATGTCCCCTGTAAGAATTTGATATAAATTATGTGACATCTACCTCCTAAAAATGTCTACAAACATCTACACACACATTTCATAAATAGTTTCAGGAAACTGCACCTTTCCCGGTCTGTCCATGGATTCTTTAAGAGTTTGTGAACTTCCAGCTAATTTTAATTCAGAAGGTATGAAAGAAAATAAAGAATTTTAACATTAAAATAAAGAAATGGTGTTTCCCTTGAATTGCTAATGTGCATACACACACATGCACTATAGAGTTTTGGCACGTGTGGTTCTACAGTTGAATTATCCGGGAGATGGTGATGGACAGGGAGGCCTGGCGTGCTGTGATTCATGGGGTCGCAAAGAGTCGGACACGACTGAGCAACTGAACTGAACTGAACTGAACTGAACTGAACTGAACATCTATTCCTGTAAACTTTCTTAGGAGTTTATGTTTCATAATATTTTACACTTCACTGTGTAATAATTGAGGGTTATAGAATTGAGCATTACTAGTGAGTTGCAATATGTGACATTATACACTGGAAAAACACTTCTCATCATTTCTCCTCATTTAAAGACGTCAATTATAAAACATTCACTGTAAAGGGTAAACTAAGAAATACCAGCAAATGTTAGTTTTTCACTAATGCATGAAAATACATGAAACTTGTACAATACATGAAAAATGTATTATAACAGTCAAAAAATAAGAGGAAGAGGGATGATCTGAAGATGTATCTGACTAAGCATTTACTGCGGCCTTAGCCACATGATTACTAATAAGGCTTTGAAGTCAGTACACAGTAGGGCTTTCCTGGTGGCTTAGCTGGTAAAGAATCCACCTGCAATGTGGGAGACCTGGGTTCAATCCCTGGGTTGGGAAATCCCTTGGAGAAGGCCCACTCCAGTATTCTGGCCTGGAGAATTCCATGAACTGTATAGCTCATGGGGTCGCAAACTAGGACACGACTGAGCGACTTTCACTTCACTAGGTACCAACTTTTATGTTTTACATGATGAAAAAGGGAGTTTAGAATTTCAGAAACGATTTGCTTATTTGAATATAAATCTTTCTTGATAAGTAGCCTTGGTGTTTAGAGTCCAGAATACAATTCTGCCATATCACTGGTAATAATGGGAATTACCTTGACCTCTGAGAGTAAAATTTTAAATCAACAGAGAATTGATCAAAGTGAAATTATGCAAAATCAAACCTATAGAAATAGAACTGGTCTCATAAAAGCACAACTTACCTATGGTCCACATGAATATAATAAATATCCAAAGTAAGACTGTGACAATTGTGAATGGATAGATCAGTCAATGTAGCATTTAAAAAAACTTCACAAAATCAAATTATAGTAGTGCAGGGCCACACCTTATGAAGTTATGTTCAATAGACTTTAGTTATTCAACCCTATTATTAGGTGGAAAAACCAAACCATCTTAGCCTAATCCCATTAAATATTTGACCCTTCTGACTTTTTTCTTGATCTTTTGCATTGTGCTTTTCCATTGCTGATGTAACAAATTTCCATAAACTAACTGACTTAAAAAAAAACACACAAATCTATTCTCTTTTAGGTCTGGATGTTGCATGTCTGAAGTGAAGGTAAAATCAAAGTGTCAACTGGATATTTTCTGAAGGCTCCAAGGGTAAAGAATCCTCACCCTTACCCTATTCCAGCTGATGGTGGCTGTCCCCATTCCTCGGATAGTGGCCAGACCACTCCAGTCTTTGCTTTTGTTGTCACATTACCTTTTCCAATCCCAATCGCCCCCTCCATCTTTAAGGACCCCTGTCATTACATTGCAACCACCTGGATAATTGAAAATGAAAACCTTCCTATCTTAAGATCTTTAAATTAGTAGCATGTGAAAAGTCCCTTTTGCCATATAAGGTTACACAGATTTAGGAATTAGTATGTGGATATGTTGATTTCCGCAAGCTTCAGAACACTGACAATAAGGGCACATCCCTGTGGATTCATTGCTTGGGGCAGACTTACAAACTCACATGCCTGACGTACAAAACCAGACTGTTCATTTTTTTTTGAGACATACAATATGTAAGGACTGAAATATTTAAGCTTATATGGAGAGCTCTCCTCCCAATGAAGGAGATGCAAGAGACACGGGTTCAATCCCTGGGTCAGGAAGATCCCTTGGAGGAGGGCATGACAACCAACTCCAGTATTTTCACCTGGAGAAACTGACGGACAGGGGAGCTTGGCCGGCTACAGTCCATAGGATCACAAAAAATTGGACAAGACTAAAACAAAAACCTTCCAGCTGGTTTATAGATTGTGTGATGTCCTTCGAGTTGCTCCCTCTTGATAACTGAACTCGCACAGTGTGATAACCTAGTGATTGCACTGTTTCCATCAGTCACATTTTTACAAATAGGTAGACTCATTCATCGGAGAAGGTAATGGCACCCCACTCCAGTACTCTTGCCTGAAAATGAAAAATCCGATGGATGGAGGAGCCTGGTAGGCTGCAGTCCATGAGGTCGCAAAGAGTCGGACACGACTAAAGGACTTCCCTTTCCCTTTCCGTTTCAAAACAACCTAGCATAGGCGCACAGTATAATCTTTAGGGCAAACACTAAAAAGACTAATACAAAAAGATATAGCCAAACAGCCAATAGAAAATTAGAATACTAAAAATATTCAAGTAATCCAAAAAAAGGCAGGAAAGAAAGAAAAGGGGAACAAAAACCAAAGTGAAAAAGAAAACAAACACAATCGGCCTTCCATATTCATGGGTTCTACATCCACAGATTCAATAAACCACAGACTGCAAATATCTGAACACAAAATTCGAAAATTCCAAAAAGCAAAACTTGAATTGGTGGCACTCCAGCAACTATTTTCATAGCTTTTATATTATAAATGATAAATAATCTAGGGAAAATTTAAAGTATATCTGAGAGATCTTATACTATGAAGTCAAGCTCTCTATTATTGAACTCTAGAGCTAGCGACCCTCATCTTCATCAGTGACTAATTACCCATATCACCAGCAGCAGCAGCCACAAGAACTCTATATACCGCTTGGCTGACTTCTAATGATAATGAGCCACTGTTCTGTTCAAAGAACTTTTGCTGGACATTCTTAGTCATTTACACACACATACACACACACCACTACCACCATCTCTACCATTGCTAAGGAAAAGAACAATTATATTGTAGTTATCAAAATTAGTATTCTTTGCCATATTTTTATCTATGTTCTTCTCCTTCAAAGATCAAGAAAGAGAATAATGATTATTCTATCATTATTTTGAGCGATAATTGCCTTTCTGAACAATCCTAATTGAAATGTATTTGTCAATTTGGGCCATGTCCAGATGGTCACAATTCTATGAGTTAACAGGCGCAGCATTTTATTACAAATCTGAAATAAATGTATCTCCAGATCAAGTTCTGACAGGGCTAGAACTTTCTCTGTTAAAAACCTTGCCTCAACTTCAGGAACCCTGTTGGGGGAGAATAGACTGAGAGAAAACCTAATAACCTACATGCATCAGTCACCATGAGCCACTGGAAAACCTGAATTCTCCCTCAGGGAAGACAAAAATGTGTCTGGAGAACACATCAGAGTTCACTGACAGATACCAAGACACTTGAAGTTATGAAAAATTGGTGTAATAAAATAGTCCCAAATATAGCTCTTATTGTATCCACACTCTTTAAAAATATATTTTTGCAGCTATTCCATCGAAATGATGAGTCTCTTGGATTTCCCTCGTGGCCCTGTGGTAGAGAATCCGCCTGACAATGCAGTGGACATATGTTTGATCCTTGGTCTGGGAAGATCCCACATACTTAGGATTAACTAAGCCCACGAGCCTAAAGCCTGTGCTTTGCAACAAGAGAAACCAGGGCAATGAGAAGCCTGCACACCACAACTAGAGAGGAGCCCCCACTTGCCACAACTAGAGAAAGACTGAGTGCAGCAATGAAGACCCAGCATAGTTAAAAATAAACAAATGAATAAAATTTAAAATAATGAGTCTCTTTATTCACCCCTTGAATCTAGGCCAGTCCTGTGATGTGCTTTGGCTAATAAAATATGGAGAAAGCGATATTATGCCAGTTCTGAGCTGAAGTCTCAAGAGGCATTTTGTGCTTCCCTTTTCCTTCTTGGAACCCTGCCACAATCATATGAACAAACCCGAGCTAGCCTGTTGGAGGAGAGCTCAGCTGTACTAGCCAAGACGGTCCTAGCCCAGCCCCTAACCAGCTGATCCACATACGTGTAAGAAAGCCTAGCCAAGACCAGCAGAGTTGCTTATCCAACCCACAGCTGCTCGCAGACACAGAATGAGCCCGTGGGAGACCAGAACTGCCTAGCCAACGGACTTCAAGCAAAATATACTTGTATCTTCAAACAATTAAGATTTGGCTTCATACAAATTGTTAGGCAATAGATAACTAAAACATAAATAGATGAGAGTATCAATATTGCCATCATCAGACATGTAGACCTTTGGGAAGAATCTGGATCTAATTTCCTCAGTTTATGAATACAAATAGAGAGAAAATAGAGAGAAAATGAACTAAGGGTTACAAGCGCCAGCTAGCTCTTTTCTTTACTATATTTAGCTAATATTACAAAATTTCCTTGATCAGTTCTATTACAATAATATATTACTAACTAGCACTTTGGCACTAAATATTGACAGACATTTATACTAAAAATTTTACATCGGGTTCTCCCTATAATATCAGGAAATAAAGATCCTCAGAATCACACATGGAATGCCTATCAACATGAATTTTGTAACACAAGGCCCATGTCCTACAGTTTCACTACATTTGACTGCCTCCCACTATGGTAAGGCACAGAGCTGCAACTTATACTGGGCTGAAATTTTAAAATCAGTACACTAAGCAAATAATAACTGCAGTTCAAATTATCCTTGAAAATGTCTTTGCCTATAAATTATACCACCAGCTGTCAGGAAGTCCACCAGAGTCAGCTTTTTCCTCCAGTATTGAACAGACAGCTAGAGTTTGGGAGGGAGAAAGGTTAGTATAAATAGATAGATTGTGTATCAGAATCTACGTTGAATTTTAAAAGAAATACATACACACATGGCCATGTGTTATATAAATGGTTAGATGCTCACACTGCAAGAGATATATGAGATTTGAAACCTACTAAATGATCATCATACTCACCTCTTCCATCTCATTTTTCGTTTGGCCCATAAGCCAGACTGACAGATGGAATCATGATATTAAAATTTGCTTTCTCTATTCCTGTTTCCTTCCATTGCCAAGTATTTAAACACTTAAATTCACAAAAGTTAAATGTGTATCTCATGCAACTTCACTCTACTGTTGCAGGAAAACATAACATGCCACCCCTTCCAGAGTCATCAAGGAAGTAAGCATATGTGGAAAACTGGAAAGGTTGACACATGAGCAGTCAGGAACCCCTAGTCTCAATCCCTGATCTGGCACTCACTTGCTACATGACCTTGCTGTGTGTCAAAATCCATTTGCCATCTCTGGAGCTCGGTTCCCTCACCTGTAAAATGATTTCTGACTCAGAGAAATGTGCCTTAACCCCTTTATACCAAGAGATAAAACACAGCAGGTAAAATTTGACTGCTTCCAGGAAATTTAAAAAGGGTGGGGGAAGGGGGGGATTGATGCATGGCTCCTCTTCCTCAAGGAACAACTGGCTTCCCAGCAGCTCTCCTGGATGCTTCCTGAGACCCAGACTTCTACCTTCCAACAGACACATTGTCCACTCATGGGTTCTGTGATGTCCTGGATCCAGGGTGCTATAGTCCTGAGCTCCAGCCTCCGCTCCTTCCCCTGTTACCAGCATAAATCTTGGCAACTTACTAAAGCTATCTATAACTTCAATTTCCTCATGCATTCAACAGAACTAATCATATATATTTAACCTACACATGTAATAATAGTTGGTGTTTTTGTTAAATGTATAAGAACATATGTTAAGCCCAGTTATTTTGTGCCCCTTGGGATCATTTAAACACTTCAAAAGCAACAAAAATAGAATGCTACTTTCTTAAGCAATAAAATAAAAATAAATAAATGGGAATAGTGAGCTCAGGAAACAGAAAGGAGAGCAACCAGACCTTGGAAAGACTGGATCCAGGGCAGACTGGGGTATCCGCACAGTAGGGTAAATGTCCCTACATTGGTCTCTGCCCCATCGACCCTCTATGTTTAGGATGTGCTGAGAGAGATAACCCAGGTGGCTTAGCTTGGATCACAGTACTACATCTGATCAAAGGGAAAGAGCCCTGTGAGGGAAAACCCCATTCAAGCTGCACACAGTGAATACAAGTGAACTCCCTGAAAGAAGGAGGCCCTGTTACTAGAATCAGAGACCAGATGTTGCTGGGAAGGGAGAAACTATATTCCACACCCAGTCATGAGAGTTATCATCGAAGTTACACAACAGTTAAATCCTTCTGAAAAGTTACTGTTGGGTTTTGGGGTTTTTTTTTTAATGGCCTGTCCAATAAAATCACCCTTTGGGTGTGCCGTTGCCGGGATCTCTCCTGCTCCCCAACCTGCCTGCTGTTGGGCCTTTTGTGGTTCCAGCCACTTTCCCACTGAACATCTTGCTGAGTTTGTTTGCTTGCTTGTTTTTCTTTGTTTTGTTTGGCCACACCACATGCCATGTGCAATCGTAGCTCCTCAACCAGTGACTGAACCCATGCCCTCTGTGTTGGAAGGACAGTCTTAACCACTGAACCAGGGAAGTTCCAGTTTGCCAAGTTTAATTGTCTTTAGGGACCCAACTCTTCATGAAGGTTAACTGGGCCACAAAACACCATTAATCCAGTGGGTAGGCTTAGGTATCCTAAACAAAAGACTTAGTTTTCTTCAGTTATAGAACCATAAAACCCCCACATAACTGATGAATGAAAAAATTCAGAAACTGTGATCTTCACCCAGAAACAACACAAAGAAACGCAGAAACCAGAGCAGGAATGTAGCCTCTCCGTGAACTTCTCTCTCCGTGACTCCCTTATGCTGTTTGAACAGCTGTCACAGGCTCAGTCTGGTCTTCTGAACCCTCTGTGACATTAGGTCAGATAGTAACATCAACAATGTACTTAGCCAGGAGAGAATTAGGAGAGGAGAAAAATCAGGGGCAAAAGAGACCAAAATGAATAGTGCAGGCTGTTCTTTGTAATTTTTCTTAGCAAAAGAAGGAAATATTTGGTCTATATTTAGGCTCAAGAGCTCCAGATCCTAATGTGAATTGTCTTGTGATTCTTTTAATCTTTGGCTTTTTCTTTCCCAGCACAAAATACCTGTATAAAAATTCCACCTGCAATCCGAAAGTGAGGAACCATAATGCAGTCTAAATTAGTTTTCAGGATAACAGAACCACTAGATGTCAGGATGCTGGGTTCTCATCTAACTGCCAACCACTGCCTAACTTGAGGGGCAGTGCTTTCCTTCTGTGGGTCTCAGGGTTCTCATCCCTTGAGCCAGGGTTTCTAAGGTCCCTTCCTTCATGATTCATTAGTCAATGAAGCTAGGGTCAGAGGGATTCCTAAGAACAAATGCTTCCAGTGTATTGAGAGGGCTTCCCTGGTGGCTCAGATGGTGAGGAATCTGCCTGCAACATGGGAGACTCAGATTTGATCCCTTGCTTGGGAAGATCCCCTGGAGAATGGAATAGCAACCCACTCCAGTATGTTTGCCTGGAGAATTCCACGGACAGAAGAGTCTAGCAGGCTACAGTCCATGGGGTCACAAAGAGTCGGACACGACTGAGTGTATATTGAGAAACCAAGTTTCTCCTGGGGAAGACATACATGAAGATTAAAGTGAATCATTTACCCACCTTGATCTGAAAGATCAAGGGCTGAAGAGCTGAAAAGTGCGCTTGTTGATATTACTAGTGAGCTCTGGAATCTCACTCTTCATGAACATGTGTTCTACAGTATTTGAGATGACAATAAAAGCCAGAAGTCAGTAAACTTTTTCTGTAAACGTGAAAGTGCAAGTCACTCAGTCATGTCCGACTCTTTGTGACCCCCATGGATTATACAGTCCACGGAATTCTCCAGGCCAGAATGTTGGAGTCATTTCTTTCTGCAAGGGATCTTCCCAACCCAGGGATCGAACCCAGGTCTCCCACCTTGCAGGTGGATTCTTTACCAGCTGAGCCACCAGGGAAACCCAAGAATACTGGAGTGGGTAGCCTATCCCTTCTCCAGAGGATCTTCCCAACCCAGGAATCAAAGTGGCGTCTCCTGCATTGCAGGCAGATTCTTTACCAGCTGAGCTAAAGGTCAGATACTAAATACTTTAGGCTCTGCAGGCCTATAGTCTCTGTCACTGCTATTCAACCCTGCCTTTGTAGTGTGAGAGCAGACACAGGCAACAAATGAAGGAATGTGGTTGTGTCCAGTACAAAGATGTATGATGGAGACTCGACCCATGGGCTGCAGTATGCTGACTCCTGGTGCAAGGGATGGTCTCACTTCACAGAGAGATGCAAGGCCAATTAGCATTTATCCTTACGGAGGGAGTCTGGAGGGAATGGTGCAAAATCATAAAATAATTTGGAATAATAATAGTAATATGAAGATCCCTGACATAGGAGCCACAACATGTAGATTAAACCCAAATTCCATTATTCAGCTAACTGGCAAATTGTTAAACCTCCACCAACCTCAGTTTCTTAATTTTTAAATGGGAAAAAAAAGGAAATGCTATGCCTAAAGGAATAAGAACAAGAATAGTAACAGTTCACATTTGAATGTCACCATAAAATTTTAAAAGCTCCTTTTACTTTTATCATCATATTTAATTCTAAACAAAACTTAGTTTCTGCCTAAAGTGGTAGATGTTATCTAACTCTCAGCATTCTGACTTGTAGATACCATCATTTCCATTTTATGGATAATACACTTAAAATCATGTGAAGAGTAAAACTGAGATGAAAACACTTGAAAACTGTACATTAGCATAAAGTGTTATAATTGCTCAAGATGAATATAATTCTTCCCAGATACAATTCTTCCCAGTTTTTCCACAAATTAAAGTAGTGCCTTTTCATCATGGAATTTGAATCTAATTCAACATGTGCATTCTAACACCCACTATTGTATGTAATCAGCCTCCACCCTCAAGGAGCTCCTGATCCCCATACATACAGAACCCTAATTCACCCCTAAGGAAAGGCTAGAGAATCTCTCCTATTTCCTTGCCCTCCCTAAAGCATAGCCAAGAAAACAGAGATGCTGTTATTTTCATGGACATTATAGTCACATGGCAACAGAGATCCAGACATGGTTCCCACCTGTGCTAATAAAATATGAGAAGGAATGGTGAGGCAGAGATGCTCAGTGAAATCTGGCATCTTCCAACTCCCAACCGCCCTGCAAGTGAGAGGCTGCAGAGACTCTCCTTTGCCTGAACATGCGTAAAGGCAAGGATGACAGGTACCCAGCAAGTATCTTCCCATGCTTCACACTGGATGATCAGATGAAAAAGACACACACCAGGACATCACTGTTAAGTGTTTGAAATCATCCCAGGCATTACCTTTAGACACGATACAGTTTTAAAGAGCAAACACCATGGTTGTTGAATTCCATCTGCCAAGCACTTCACAGTATAATTTGACACTTACGCGACTTTGTTTTTGTTATTTGTTTTTTTGGTGGTTTTTGATATGTGTTTCTTTTTACTACAGTTGACCCTTGAACAACACAGAGGTTAGGGATACCTAACCACCCCCTAAAGCAGTCTAAACTCCATGAATAACTATATTCAGCCCTCTATATCCATAGTTCCACATCCAGGGATTAAACCAATGGCAGACTGTGTAGTACAAAAATTTGCATGTAAGTGTACCCACATATGCTGTTCAAGGCTCAACTGTAAAGGGAGCATTGTTCTAATACAGAAAACCAGGAAATACACACACACAAATAAATAATTGATGAAACAAGAGTAATCCATAATTTCATAAGGCAAAATAGCTATGAATGTGGCAAATCGTTTTCAGAGATGGCCGCAACCACTCCTCCCTCCTGCACGCACATCTCATCTAGAGATGGAGTCTGATTTTCCCTCCCCTTGAACCTGACATCGCAGGTTGTTTGCCAACAAACTGTGGCAGAGTGACATTGTACAAATAATGGCTTTAGACTCTAAGAGGACTAACAGCTTTTGTTTTTGGCTGCTAAGAGCCCCTAATCTCCATATTATTACCAAAAAAAAAAAATTCTTCTAAAATAAGGTATTTAAATAAGATAAAGTCTTATAACATCACAAGTCCAAGTTTCAACTGAAAATCATTTGATACCAAGAACAAAAAATATCTCAAATCAAGTGAGAAAAGAAAATTAATCAATATGACACAAATGTTGGAATTATCTGACATGGATTTTAAAGCAGCCATCTAAAAAATGCTTCAGTGAGCATATGAACATGTTTGAACCAAATGAAAAATAGAAAGTGATAGAAAAGAAACAGAAGATATGAAGAAAAAACAAATGGAAATTCTAGAACCAATATATAACATCAATGAAAAAAAAAACTCAGTAGATGGTTCAACAGCAGAAACAAAAGGACAGAAGAAAAATCAAAAAGCTGACAATTAAAACAGCAGAAATTACCCAATCTGTACAACAGAGAGAAAGAAAATAGGGGGAAAAAATGAATAGAGCCTCAGAGACATGGGGGAGTATGACAAAAGATTAACATTCATGTCACTGAAGCCCAGGAAAAAGGGAGAAAAAAGGTGGACTGAAAAAGTGTTCAAGGAAATCATGGCTGACAATTCCCCCAAATTTGGTAAGACATAAACCTACAGATACAAGAAGCTGAAAGAAACTTCAACAGGATAAATCCAAAGAAATCTATGTCAAGACATATGATAGCTAAACTGAAAACTGAAGATAAAAATAATCTTGAAAACAGCCTGAGAGAAGTGATGCATACCTATAGGTAGGGGGAAAAAAAAAAAAACAGTTTGAACAAGGCAGACTTCTCATTGGAATTCCCGAAGGCTGGAAAAAAGTGGCACAACTTTCAAGTGCTGAAAGACAAGATGAATTCAGAACCCTATAATTAACAAATATAGCCTTCACGAAGAGGAAATAAGATATTTTCAGATAAAGGTTAACTGGAATCTACTTCTAGCAGAGAGCAACTAGAAAAGAACAACTAAGGGAAGGAAGCTCTCTAAACCGAAAGAAAACTGATAAGACATCTTAGAAAATGAGAATGCTATGAATGCACACAGAAAAATCAAAAGAATGGTTTTGATTTTTATAAATGCAGTAATGCTTCCTTCTCTTAAATTTTCTAAATGATATAGTTTAAGAAAAAATTTCTCATTGAGAGTTGAAGAAAAATTATGACAATGTCTGCTGTGGTTCCCGATGTATATACAGGAAATATCTAAGACAAGATTAGAGGGAGAGAGTAAAGGGATTAAAAAAGAGGGAAGAGGTTTCTATACTTTAGTCAAACTGGTAAATGTTGACACCTGTAGGCTGTGATATGGTAAAACCTAGAGTAATCATTATAAGAAATACACAAAAGAAACATTTTTAAATGCTATGGAAATCAAAACTGAATTTAAATTGCCCTCAGGAAGGCACAGAAAAATGAATAAGAGAAAACAAAACAAATTTTTTTGAAAAGCACAATTATAGTGGCCACCAGGGAATCATGTGCAAAGTGGTTTAAGGCAGTACTCTGGAGCCAGCTCATCCAGATTAAATTTCTGACTCAACCACACTGGGCAGATCCCCTAGTCTCCTTGGGCCTTAGGCACTGTGTCTGTCAACCAGAGATAACTGTATCCACTGCACAGTATTGTGTTGAAGTCTCAGTAAGTTAATATTTATTAGCAAAGGCGTCTGCAAAAGGTAAATATATACATGTTTTCCAATTAAATAATATACAGTTGACAGAATAATGTGAGGATTAGGGGTACCCACCCTCCACACCACCAAAAATTCTGAATAATCTATAGCCACCTCTCCCTATATGTGATTCCTCCATACTCAAGATCCCCCTGTATCTGAGGTCCCTCCATATACAAGTTTCTTCATCCTTGGATTCAACAACAGAGAATCATACGAAACTATAGCATTTACCTTTGGAAAAAGTCCACAAATAAGTGAACCCACACAGTTCAAGCCTGTGTTGATCAAGGGTCAAATGTAATTAAATTGACTTCCCAACTGGGGTCAGAGGAACATCCTACTAGTTCCCATTCTTGCCCTCCCACGTTACACTGTGACAAACATTCTTGTTCTTTAGGCTTATTCCATATTTCTGACTATCTTTAGGATACAGGGCTTCCCTGGTGGTTCAGATGGTAAAGAATCTGCCTGAATGCAGGAAACCGTTTCCATCCCTGGATTGGGAAGATCCCCTGGAGCAGGGAATGACTACCCACTCCCATATATATTGCCTGAAAAATCCCATAGACAGAGGAGGCTGGCAGGCTGCAGTCCATGGGATCACAAAGAGTCGGACATGACTGAGTAACACTTTCACTTAAGGATACAGGAGTTCTCTGAAAAATGTCTTGATGTTCACATGCAACCTCACTTCTTTTCTTGTCAGGATAAACATTGCAGACTTCTATAAGAAGAAGAACAGACATAGAACTTGAATAAAGTAGCTGGAGTTTTTCACCAGATTCATTTTGCCAGCACAGAGCAATGAATTCACTAATGCAGCATAGTTTCCTGGTTAGGAGCAGAGACTGTGAGGTTAGATGGCCTGGTTTCAAATTCCAGTTCTATCATTTATTAGCTGGGCAACTTTGGGCCTATTGCTTAACTTCTCTATGCTTCCATTTCTTCATCTGTAAAAAGGGAGGAATAATAATATATAACTCACAGGAAAGTTATGAAGCTGAAATGAGTTAATGCACCTAAAGTACTCAGGGTGGTGCCTGCCATTCAATCAAATACAAATGCTAAGTGAATTCCCTTTTGTGATGGCCTAAATTGATCCTGAAAGCATGCAGATAAGAAAACAATCATAAACCTCAATGTGAAATGGTGAGGAAAAGAGGGAAAATACCTCCCTCTTTCATCAATGAGCAATGTCAGCTGCCAAGAGTATTGTAATAGAGCTATTGGTTATGCGGCACCACTATCTGTAGCTGCTGAACATGGAATTCCCTATAAATCATCTTTAAACAATGAATGAAACAAGAAATTTTGCATAAACAATTTTTTTTTTCATCTGAACAGATTCTAGCTGCCTGCACATGTGGGAGCTTAGCATATTTATTTGAAGACAAACAGAGTGCCCCATCCCATAGGGGCATCCTAAAGGCTCAATGTTCAGTCTGAAATATTTGAATATCTTGGTTTAAAGGAATTCTGCAATTTTTGGTTTAAAGAATTCCATGACTCAATGGGTTTATTCTTAGATTCCTTTTGGCTGTAAATCAAAATATAAGATCATGCTTTGGGAGATGTTGTTTGTTGTATTTTTAAATGGAGTTAAAAATAAATTGCTAAAATCTCTCTTAAACTCTGGGCCTAGAGTAGATTCTATTTGGGGAAATTATTACACAGTATGTAAACAAACTGTGCCAAGATAAATCATACACGATTCCATAATTCCTTGCTGCTAAAGCATAACAGCTGCTTGCTGCAAAAATGTCAGTTTTCTCTCTAAGTCTAGTTTCTCCTTTCCTCATGTATAATGGCTGATGCCAGTCTGGGATCTAAACACGGGACAGACTATAAAAGCATTGTATGTGTCAGTCGCTCAGTTATGTCTGATTCTTAGTGACCCCATGGGCTGTAACTCACCAAGCTCCTCTGTCCATGGAATTCTCCAAGAAAAAATACTAGAGTGGGTTCCCATTCCCTTCTCCAGGGGATCTGCCCAAACTAGGGATCAAACCCAGATCTCCTGCACTGCAGGCACATTCTTTACTACCTGAGCCACCAGGGAACCCTGGTGACAACATGAAAGCATTAATCCATCCATTTATTCAACCTTGCAGCAAGATATGCAAGACCCAGAGGAAATCTATAATGGTCAGACTTCATACACTGTGAAACAAAACAAAACAAAACACAGAGATGTTTGGGGCTGATACATATGCTCTCAACTCATACCTGATTAGTATAGTAACCATATATTTTGATTTCCCAATCCAGTTTCAGTGTTGAATATTCTGACCTATTCTTAGCATAAACTATCAGATCACCCTGGAAATTCCAACAGGTAAGCATTTTTTCTCATGCCTTCCCTATAGCGCTGAAGAGCCATGTGTTTCATTCTAAGGTGTGAAAAAATATTATGACCATGAGCCCAGGCAGCCTTTCCTGTTCATAACAGCTGAGTACTGTCTGCCCATTTTCAGGGCTCAACATGAAGGTCTGGCTTCCGTAACTTGGGGAACTTGATTAGCATTCCAAAGAAAGCTTCAGAAGGGAGGTCCCATATGATTTCTTAAGAATTTCTGCTCCAATGTGCTTTGGAGGTCTTACAGATTTAAAGAAGAATTTGAAGTAAATAAGAATACTCCACTAGAGGGCTTCTAGTTGGGAAATATTCATATATTTCTGTTCTCTTAGGGGATAAGCTCAATGGAGCATGGCTAAGGTACTGGGAACAGAGAGCAAAGAACACTCCAGCCTCTGCAGCTTTAGAGTATAGACTCTGGAATCAGACATAGATTTTAATCTTATCTCTACAGTTTATAAGCTGGGTGACCTTAGACAAGTTAAAAAATCCTCTTGGTGATAATAATAGTGTCATCCCAGTAGTATTGTTGTGGGGATTAAATGAACTAAAATACCTAGAATAGCATTTCTAAAATAGCATTTCCTATTTTAGTATTCTTATTATTGAGGCTGTTATACTGGCATGTCCATATTGAGAGAGATTTACTCGGAAACAAGAACCAATAAAACATATTAAGTGCCTACCACTTCCCCAGTCCTGTGCTAATCACTCAGAATTCAATGATGTAAAAACATATGGGTAAATGAGGGAGAAAAAACAAAGCTGCCAGGCAGAAGAATTCCAAGTAATTTGTGTACTCAAGCTGGACTCCCCACTCAGAAGTAATAATCAGACATGGTGACTCTGTTTCAAAGAGCACAGTATAGAAGGGGCGGGGGAGAGGGGACAGACAACGTTAAGTGAAGGAACCTAACAAGCACAAGCTCAGCCAGATAATCAAGGTCACCATCAACAGCGCTGCATCCGGTTCATCACATGTACCCCAGCCCCAGCCAATTCATGAGAAAAACATCAGATACATCACAGTTCAGGGACATTTAACAGAATACCTGACCAGTACTCCTCAAAGATTTCAAGGATACCCAAAACAAGAAAGGTCTGAAAAACTGTCGCAGCCAAGAGAAGGCTAAGAAGACATGAAAACGAAATGCAATGTGGTGGTTCCTAGAACAAAAAAAGACGCCAGATGAAAATGAAAGAAATGTAAGTGAAGTGTGGGTCTAGTAATAATACTACACCACATTGTAACAACTGTACTCTACCAATCTAAGACATCAATAATAGAGGGGACTAACTCCAGGAGATGGTGATGGACAGGGAGGCCTGGCGTGCTGCGATTCATGGGGTCGCAAAGAGTCGGACACGACTGAGCGACTGAACTGAACTGAAAGAGGTCTATGGAGATTCTCTGCACTGTCTTTTCAATTTTCCTATAAATCTAAAACTGTTCTATGGAGGGAAGGGTGAGGGGAAGGGGTAGTTAGGGAGTTTGGGATGGACAGGTACACACCACTTTTTTAAAATGGATAACCAACAAGGTAGAGCACACGTAACTCTGCTCAATGTTATGTGGCTGCCTGGATGGGAGGGGAGTTAGGGGGAGAATGGATACATGTATATGTACGACTGAGTCCCTTTGCTCTCCACCTGGAACTATCACAGTAATGTTAGTTGGCTGTACTTTGATACATAATGAAAAGTTAAAAAAATAGTTGTTGAATAAATGAATAAATTGAAATCACCATGTGATTTAACAAAATAAACTGTTCTAGAAACTGAAGTTTATTTAAAAAGAGAGAGAGAGAGATAGGTTAGGTTCACAAGGAACACCCAGAGTAACAGAAAGACAAGAAATTAAATTATAATACGTGATAGTGTGGCATGCATAAGGATGGAAACGTGAAATATCCAGAGTCTGCATGGAACATGGAAGGGTTAATGCCAGTGTTAAGGGTGATAAAACAGAGCTTCAGGAGGGACGCACAGTCTGAGCTGCAGTTTCTAGGAATGAATTAGGAGGTGTGGAAGGCAGGCCTCCTAAGCAGTAAGGACAGCTTGGGCAAGACCTGGATACTACTGAGCCCTTTGGTATTGTCACGGCATTCAGGGGGAAGGAAAGAAGTCACAAAATAGGACACTGGAGAGGGAAGAGCCAGATCAGAAAGACCTAGCTGCTGGACTAAGAACTGGACCGCACTCAGCCAGAGGAAGGCCCAGCCCAGCAAAGATGTTTCCAAAAGTAGAAGCCTGAAAGAGCAAACTAGTGGGAAACGCTGCTAACAGGCACCTCTTTCCCTTTAAATTCAAGTGCCTGTCATTCCTCCACTGCCAGAAATGACAGCTGGAACATACCAGACCTGACCTACTTTTAACTCCATTTGTCTGCTAATGCCATTGGGCTCAATTTATTGATGGCTAACAGGCTCTTTCTAGAGAAAGAGTCATGACTAGAGAAAAAGAACTTAACATTATTAGTCAGAAGGCGTCTCCTGGAATGGAGAAAGCAAATAGCAGAAGGGCCCAGTCCTTAAGCCTTGACCTGGATGACAAGTCTTAGCCATCTCAGCCTGCGTGTGGTTCTGTGAACCAGCACCCTGCCAGGGAGGACAGGGAGCAGACATTAGGCTGGGGGTTAGGAAATGCACTTTTATAAGGGGCTAGAATTGAGGAAAGTTCTCTGGGGATTGGGCTCCATCCTGAACACAGGCCAGCAGTCTAGGAATGCTATTAAAATGATAAGACAACCCCCCATCACCTTTTGCAGAGCTACCAGCAAGCCTCTTACTTCATGAAAAACAGCAGAATGGCTTGTGGGTTCAGTGAGAGATTTAAATTCCAATCTATGAAATTCACAAAGAGAAGAATTTGTCCAGCCAACTCTTTTGGTTCCCACGATGAGGAGAGGCACAACACATGGAAGGGTCACACCAAACAAACAAATCCTCCATTCCACATGCTTTTTACATGTCACTCCAGGGAGCCATGAGGAACAAACTCTGGGCATACTTATTAGAGCCTAGAACATAGCTCTGGTGGGCTAATTATTCTGGGAAGCTTCTGGACTGAAACTACCAGAGACTCAGTTTAAGGAAGTTCCTAAGAGCAGAAGCCAAATTGGGCTCCAGGACTGCCCCAGAAATCTGGGGCTACTCTGAGACTCAGCTAAATGCAAGTCAACTAAACTCCAAACATACTTCATAAATGTTGGGTTGGTGCAAAAGTTCATTAGGGTTTTTCTGTAAGATGTTATGGAAAGTCTGAAGGAACTTTTTGGCCAACCCAGCTACCTTCCCTAGTGGCTCAGAGGATAAAAAATCTGCCTGCAATGTGGGAGACCCAGGTTCAATCCCTGGGTCAGGAGGATCCCCTGGAGAGGGAATGGCAATCCACTCCAGTATTCTTGCCTAGAAGAACCCACGACAGAGAAGCCTGGTGGGATACAGTCCATAACCATTGCAAATAGTCAGACATGACTGAGCAACTAACACACACACAATCTCCTTAGGGTTCTGAGACCAAGCCAGGATTTGGTTCTACTTTAGAAGAGTAATATCTCCAACAATTAGAAGAAATCCTCATGGAACTTTTTCTATGACAGGGCAGGGAGACTATTTACCAGTGTTTCCTACATGGGGCATGAGCACCCTTGCCAGAATTATTACACAGCCTCACTGAGATAAATGGCTTCTTGCATTAGAGTAGGGTGCACAGTTCTCAGAAAAGAGGACCTGAACAAACATTCAGAGCAATGATGTCTACCACCATGCCCCACCCGAGTTGCAGGTAGAAGCTTCCTCAGTATGCAATGCCTATTTCAGAAAATTCCAGACATTAGCACTGGATAAGCATTAGATATAGTTGCACGGCTCTGCCATTGCATTTATTCCTCACAATATCTCCGTGATACAAGCATTATCATGTCTTATTTCCAGACAAGCACACTGAAGTTCAAGTAGGCTAACTAGGTTTTCCAACCAGCTTGGATGTAGAAGGTTTGAATCTAAGACTGTCTGACTGAACGCCCTGGTTTTTAATCACTGCCCCATGAGAGGCAGCATGGATCATGGCTAGAGTATAACCCTCAGTGTAAAACATGTCCCAAGTCACTGGCTGCATGATCTGGAATAAGAATCTCAATATCGGGCTTCTGCTTCTCCAAGATTTCATGATCAATCAGAGGAGAACTGAGTCAGGTGCAGACAGCTGGCTGAGGCTGGGCTGGATTGTTATTCTTTGAACCAGCCCCCAGAGTCTGCTAAAAGGTCATGCAGTGGGTACTCCAGGGGCACATGGATGGGCAAGCTGGACGCACACCTGAAGAGTAAAGGTTACAACTAACTACATGGATTTATGTTTGCAAGGCCAGAGCCCTTGAAGCTGTTCATTTCCTAGGAAGTCCCTTTGCACAAGGCGAGGAGTGGAGATAGTGATCCTCTACAGCCAGGCTTTTGCTATCTTATGTTTGCACTCTAAATGCGGCAGCGATTACCTACCCTTCTGGATTTTGCTGCTATTAGATGGTAGAAACTGCTGACTGAGTAGCCCAGCTATCACTTCTGGATTCACGGCAACCAAATCCAAAATATATATACAGAAAGAGATACTATGTAGTAAATAGCATTAAACATAAATGCATGCATTATATAAGTTATATTACTTATATAAATTATATGATATCTGATATGACATTATATAATATCTACTATATACACACACACACACACACACTTGTGTGTGTGTGTGCTAAGTTGCTTCAGTCATATCTAACTCTTTGCAACCATATGGACCATAGCCCACCAGGCTCCTCTGTCCATGAGATTTCCCAGGCAAGAATACTGGAATGGGTTGCCATGCCCTCCTGCAGGGGATCTTCCTGACCCAGGGATTGAACTCACATCTCTTATGTCTTCTCTATTGGCAGGCGGGTTCTTTACCATTAGCACCATATATATATATATATATATATACACATATATATACACACATATATATACAGATATATACATATATATACACATATATATATACATATATATATCAAACCCAATTACTAGCTGCTGCTGCATAGACACAAAAGGTAAATCATAGATCAAAACAAGTATTCATATGGCTGAATTACTACACGAGATGGATATAAAATGCCCAGGAGAATAAATTGTAAAGAAATACAAGTTTTATCTAATCACAGTTCTTGAGAAGAAACATGGTAGCAAGAGCTTGGTTTTCCTCCAGCTCCGCCACTAACCAGCTCTGTGAAATCTATAAGACCCGGTGAGGTCCATAACAAACCCATGTGTCAGACATTTTAAATTATGGTGTGGCAGGGCATTGATATACATAGTACCATTCACAAGTGCAACAGAAACAAAACAAACAAACAAAAGTCCTTTTTGTCACAGCTTTATGGGGCTCTCATTCCCACCAATGGTGGAAAAAGAAATATGATACTTCAAGGTTACTTGGTCTTAAGTTTTGGAAAGCATCCTTCAGTGTAACAACTTTACTTGAGCAAATAGTTGACTCAAACTGCCTTTCAGCAGTTTTTTCCTCTTTCTTCAGATTTAATGTTCTCCTCTTCTCTGCTTTTTACAATATAGTATCTAAGTACGCATCCTCACCACAATAGGCCTGGGCCATCTGGTCTACCTGCTTTCCTTACCTCATAGTTCCACAGTGCTAGCATCAGTGCAGACTGGCTCCTAGGCACTCTCTATCAGTGTCTGTAGAGATGCAGATAATCCTGGTGATTTAGGGTGTCATGCTGGCCCCTGCTCCTGAACCTCCTAAATAAAGTAGTTAAAAAGAGTTCCAGAAATAAACGTCTCAGAAAGTAAAAGAGATAGAATCTTATTCATCACTCAGCTACACCCACAGCATCAATAATGATCTACAGTAGATGACTCATGCTTTATCTCCAGTCCAGACTACTCCTTGAGCATCTGACGTATGTACTCAACTGCAACTCTCATCTCTATATGGTGTCAGATTGAATATACTCATCCAAATTCATAATCTTAATCCCCCCCATTCCAGACTTCTCTCAGAACTCCTTAAAACAATAAGTGCACCTACTATTCACCTAGCTATTTAGGGTAGAGATTTAGATCTCATCTCAAGCTGCTCTACTTCAGCCTCTCTATATAATTGATCATCAGGTCCAATTTCTTTGGCCTCCTAATTACCTCACAAATTCCTCCCTTTCTCTCTGTATTCATTGCCACCTCCTCCTCCAAGTCACCATTTTCCCCCATCTGAACTTCTTCAAACCAAACAGGTGGCTGATTTACCTGTGTCTACTCTGGCCTTCTTCTAATTCCTTCTTTCCACTTTAGCCAGAGAGATGTGTACCAATCAGCACAAGCACATACACACACACACACACACACACACACACTCCCTTAAAACTCTAGCTGGCATTCTATTACTCTAAGGCAAAGACAAAAGTATTTAACATGCTCCCAGAATCCTGCATCTTCCAGTCTCCACTTCCCTCTGGAGCCTCCCTTCACACATTCCCCACTCACCTTGGTTCCAGTGTCACTGAGTTCAATCTCTCATCTGAAAGGCTTGCTCTCAACACGGGATCTTTATGTATGCTATTCCCTCTATACTGAAGGCTCTCTCCCCACTTAACCCTCCTTTGCCTGGCTAACAGAACTCTTCCTTAAGACCTCACCTTATCATCGTTTCCTCAGGGAGCCCTCTTTAACTTTCCTGACAATGTAAAATCTCCTAGTCATAAGTACTTCTCAGTGGTAAATTTATATGTATGTATAAGGTGGCTCAGTGGTAAAGAATCCGCTTGTCAATGCAGGAGCCACAGGAGACACAAGTTTGATCCCTGGATTGGGAAGATTCCCTGGAAGAGGAAATTACACCCCACTCCAGTATTTTGCTGAGATAATCTTACAGACAGAGGAGCCTGGTGGGCTATATATAATCCATGGAGTTGCAAAGAGTTGGAGATGACTGAGCATGCACCACACACACATATGAATTTAATCAACTGAGCAACTTCACTTTCACTTTTCACTTTCATGCATTGGAGAAGGAAATGGCAACCCACTCCAGTGTTCTTGCCTTGAGAATCCCAGGGATGGGGGAGCCTGGTGGGCTTCCGTCTATGGGGGTCGCACAGAGTCGGACACGACTGAAGCAACTTAGCAGCAGCAGCAGCATATCTCTCTCATTAGACTGTAAGCTTCATGAAAGGAGAAACATCTGGTTTTGCTCACCATTTTCTCCTTAGCAATCAAAATGATGTATGGCACATAGAATGAATGAATTACTAATCATTGTATATATAACTGAATGAATAAAGTTCAACCAGAAACTGATGATTATATATTTTTTAATTCAGTTTTTTTTTAATTTTTATTTTTACTTTATTTTACTTTACAATACTGTATTGGTTTTGCCTTACATTGACATGAATCCGCCACGGGTGTACATGCAATCCCAAACACGAACCCCCCTCCCACCTCCCACCCCATATCATCTCTCTGGATCATCCCTGTGCACCAGCCCCAAGCATCCTGTATCCTGCATCGAACATAGACTGGTGATTCATTTCTTACATGATAGTATACATGTTTCAATGCCATTCTCCCAAATCATCCCACCCTCTCCCTCTCCCTCAGAGTCCAAAAGTCCGCTCTACACATCTGTGTCTCTTTTGCTGTCTCGCATACAGGGTCATCATTACCATCTTTCTAAATTCCACATATATGTGTTAGTATACTGTATTGGTGTTATTGATATTTGTGACACTGACTCTCAACAGGAGAAATGTTTTCAGACCAGAGAATAAATGCAGTCTATACCACCTGTTAGCTAGGTAATCTTTGGAAAATCATTTAACTCAGCAGCATCATTATCATAATAATAACTGTTTTCAATCACAGGGTTATAAACTGTCCATTGCTATACCAATGTGAGACATTATAATTCTATTAGCAAAGCTTAAAAGTGTTTTGTGAAAAAACCACCAAAAATTGCATAAGAATGCGTAATCAATGTTGAAAAAGCCTAATGATTTCCTCCTACAGGGTTCAATTTTACTTTTGTTAATATGGATCCTTATGAAATATTCTTTAGGTACCCAATGGCACCCCACTCCAGTACTCTTGCCTGGAAAATCTCACGGACCGAGGAGCCTGCTAGGCTGCAGTCCATGAGGTCGTGAAGAGTCGGACACGACTGAGCGACTTCACTTTCACTTTTCACTTTCATGCATTGGAGAAGGAAATGGCAACCCACTCCAGTGTTCTTGCCTGGAGAATCCCAGGGTCACTGGATCCTGGTGGGCCACCGTCTATGGAGTCACACAGAGTCGGACACAACTGAAGTGACTTAGCAGCAGCAACCTTGCAAAAAGTAGCTGCTTATTTCCTATCGTGAAATCATGATTATGGTGAAGTGAGCGATATCAGTCCTTTCCCCCTAGATAAGAAAACTGAGCTTTAAGAGAATAAGTACCTTGTTCAAGGTCACAAGCTAGTAAGAGATGAAGGAGGCTTCCAACACCTGGCTGCTGTGCCTTCAAAATCTATCTATGCTTTTGGAAGTCTGGATAAATTTAAAGGAGAAATTTTATCAAACAAAAGCAGCATTTTAGTTTTATATAGGGGATTATTATTGAAACCTGAATTAGTAACCTAGGAAATGACCTGCAAGAAATATTTCAAACAGCAAAGGAAAAGTGTAGAGACTTAAGAGCCTATATCCAGGAGTCCTAACATACAACTAGCAGATATTTTAGCATGATAAAGGGATATAGATGAGTAAAGGTAGTATTTAGTTAAAGCAGAAAATGTTTCTGACATAATGAACAACTTGGGTCTGTAGATTTAAAAAACCTCTCTGATTTCAAGGCCAGGAATAAGGTGGGGGAAGGGGGGTGGGCAGAGATACTGAGGCATGCCATAGTAAAATATTTGATCTCTTTAGGATAAAGAGAAAATCCTTACAAGCTACCAAGCAAACAACAACAACTACCTGCACAGGAAGAAAAAACTCAGACTAACATTTACAATATTGGAAGTTAACGCTAGAGTCAAATCTACGGCTAAGAGCAGATTGAAACTCAATTCTATGCCCTAGAAGGGTAAATTCCTAGAAGGAAAACTCTATTAGATACTTAAATTGTAATAGCAAAATCCAGACATTTGTCTTGGGGAAAAAAAAGGAAAATATTCCAAAAGCTTAATGGTAGCAAGGGGGAAAGAAAGGTGAGAGAAGTGAAAGTATTTTAATGGTCTCATCCTGTAGGGCAGAGAGAACTAGAGAAAGAGAGCATCAGACAGTAAGTGTGCCCCACGTCAGGGAAATAGCTGGGCTTATTCATCTGGTGGAAGATGACCATTTAAGGGAAAAGAAAAAGAATGAATATCAACTTAAACCAGCTAGGTTAAGAGAAAGGAAACAGAAGAAACAAGAAAAGGAGTAGGCTCCTGGGTATGCCACATGGGGAGGGACGTGGGAGGGGGGTTCAGGATGGGTTGGATACAGGTATACCTGTGGCCGATTCATGTTGATGTATGCAAAAAATCACAATATTATAATCATCCTCCAATTAAAATAAATTAATTTTTAAAAAGAAAGAAAGAAAAAGAGTAATGAAATGCAACAATTGAAGAAATAAAGTCATTACATTGAATGTGAATAGACTGAAATCTCCTACTAAAATATACAGACTGTTGGATTAGGTTGTATACATTTTGCTATTTGCAAACTTGTATTTAAGTTGACATGATAAAGATGGAAAATAAAAGGATCAGCAAGGAGATATCAGACAAATGCAAACAAAAGTAAAACAGATATGGCAACATTAATATCATATAAGGTGGAATTTAAGGTTAAAACATTATCCAGGATTGAAAGCATCATTGCTGCTGCTAAGTCACTTCAGTCGTGTCCGACTCTGTGCGACCCTATGGACGGCAGCCCACCAGGCTCCTCCTACACAGGATTCTCTAGGCAAGAATACTGGAGTGGGTGGCCATTCCCTTCTCCAAAAGCATCATTATGTGGTGGTAAAAGACTTAATTGAGGAATTTAGTGCTCCAGGAGTTGGTGATGGACACGGAAGCCTTGTATGCTGCAGTCCATGGGTCACAAAGAGTCAGACAGACACAACTGAGCAACTGAACTGAACTGAACTGATATGTACCAAAAAATGGCAGCTAAATATGTGGATCAAAAACTATTTGAAATAGGGGATTTCAATACAATTCTTTCAGAACCTAGTGGTCAAAAGTAAGTTAAGGTTATAAAAGAATTTAATAATACAGTAAATAAGCTTGATTTAATAGCTAATTAAATCAATAGATGAACTAGTATATACTAGTTTTTGGAAGCCAATTGTGAGTATCTCATCCCATCTCCATATTCAGTGTTATCACATTAGTAACTAGAAATAGGTCATGACAGGTGTATATACACCATGGAAAACAGAAATGCTATAATTGCTAAAAATCATATCTAGAAATTTGGCTATTAAACGTTTATCAGCACACCACTGAGTCTCTACATGAACATTTACTTTCAAATAGAAAACATAATTTTTCTTGTATATCCACTGAACATTTTGAAAAATTAATCATGTACTCAACTCAAAAACCGATTCCAAAAGTAAAGATTTTTACAAACTATATCTTTTGATCATATATCAATGAAACTTGAAATAAGTGACAAGAATTACCACTGAAAAAATTTAGAAACATATTTCTAATAAGTCTTAGATCAAAAAAATACAATGAAAGGGAAATCAGAATCACTTAGAAAGCAAAAAGAGAACCTTTTATTTTTCCCAGAAATCTATGGGATAAAGGGAAAACTCTATTTCATAGAAATATTATACCTTGAAATACCTTTATTATTAAAGAAGAATGAGCAAGGAAGAATAGTGCAAAGGGGCTTTGTACTAATCTTGAGAAGTTGGGGGATAAAGAACCATAAAATGAGCCAAGAAGCAATGAAGAGAGAATAACGATAAAAACTGATACTAATGAAATAGAAAACAAAGAATAGAAAGGATTAAAAACAGACAAAGAAATCCATGAACTGGTTCTTTGGAAGAAAAAAATAGATAATTTTTTAATCAGGCACTTGAATAAGAAAAAATAGAGCAACATTAGAGTTGAGAAAAGAAATATAACCACAGATGTAAGAGAACTTAAAAGAATTACAAGAGAATATACTACATACATATTTTTAAGATGCATTCAAAACAGATTTGAAAATGTTTTTCCTAAAAACACAAATTCCTTAAATTTACCTGAGAAGAAATGGAAAACTCAAATATTCCAATCATCATAAAATTGAGAAGGCAATTAAAAGCCCACCTTCAAAACAGGCATCAATACCAGTTGGGTTCATAGCCATGTTTTGCTATCTTTGAAAAAATAGACAAATATTTAATCTATTCTATTCCTAGCAGGAGGATGAAAATTTCTTCAGCTAAATTTTAGAAGATAAAATCATAGTAATATCAAATCTGATAAAAGTACTAACCAAAAAAGAAGAAAAAGAGGAGGAGGAGGAGAAAGAGAAAGAACACTTTCTCCTGGATGTACACTCAGTAAGGACAGGGATGCTTATGCATAAATACTACATAGCCTTTGTACCCAGACTGATACACGACATAAAGCAGGTACTCAATAAACATCTTTTGAGTGAATAATAAACCAGTTCCCCTTGTGAACACAGATGCCAAAACTAAATATAAATATTTGCAAACAGAATGTGATGATACATCAAAGTATTTATATCATATCTTATTGTCATAGAATATTTAATCAGTATTACAGAGGGGATGATATATAATACCAACATTCTGTATTATTTCTGTGAAGCATCTAGAAAATTCAGTAAGTAAAAAAAAAAAAAAACCAATGAATATAAGCATTAAAAAAGAAAAAAGAAAATGTTATTCTTGATATATGTCTCTATACCTAGAAAACCAATTCTCCTGGAGAACTTTCCATAAGAATTATTAATTGATAAAATCCAAATGCACTGAAGAGGGTGTAATATCTCATTTTCTAAAACTATGATAAAAACAAACATGCAAGAGAGAGATACTTAAGCATGGGAAGATATACATAAGGTTATCATATTGGAATTTCATGTGACAGGGAATAGAATCAAGAAAGAAGAACAGGACAGAAAATCCAGGTGAAGTTTAAAGCTATATATATATATATATATATATATATATATATATATATATATATATATTTAACTTAAGTTCAAATTTTAATCTTATTAGTAAAATGTATTTTAAAAGATGCATTTGTTTATTTTCAGTGGATTGCATTGTTCCAAGGAAAGGTATAGAATGAAAGAATTAAGAGATCACTCTTCCCAACTCCAGCTCGAGGTGGTGAGGTGCAGGTCGAGAGCACAAGAAGCATAGACTTTAACTCCCATATTTATGCTTCCAGGGCCCTGGCCTACTTTGCTGCACAATCTTTCTCTGTAACTTTCTATGGGGAATGCCCTCTAACTGGGATTCTTTAGTTGTAGAGGGTATGGACAGACTAATCACAGGTAAATGCGGCTTGATTAGATTTCTCCACCAATGGGCCCCATCAAGGGCTGGTTTCACTCCTGTATGTTGCTGCTCCAAATAACCGCATGATTAAAATTTTTGATTGTTTGCTTTCTCTAGGCTTCCTCTAATCCCACTGCTGCATACTTAAGAAACTAGAAGTCAGTAAGACTACTGAAGAGCCTTCATTTTAAAGCAGCATTTCCCACACTCTCACTCCACTCCTGCCCACCAAACACCATCACTCACTTGACCATGGTAATTGAATAAAAGTAGTTCACTGAACACATTCACAGAGGTGCTTTATATGACATCATCCATGATTGAATGAACATACTTAGAAAAAAAGAAAAAAGTCCCTCTGATGTGTCAAATAATGTTAGAAATGTTCATCATATTTTACCTTCAGCTCAGTTCAGTTCAGTTCAATCAGTCGTGTCTGACTTTGCAACCCCATGGACTGCAGCACACTGCAGGCTTCTCTGTCCATCACCAGCTCCCAGAACTTGCTCAAACTCATGTCCATTGAGTCGGTGATGCCATCCAATCATCTCATCCTCTGTCTTCCCCTTCTCCTCCTTCAATCTTCCCCAGCATCAGAGTCTTTTCCAATGAATCAGTTTTCCGCATCAGGTGACCAAAGTATTGGAGTTTCAGCTTCAGCATCAGTCCTTCCAATGAATATTCAGGACTGATTTTCCTTTAGGATTGGCTGATTTGATTTCCTTGCAGTTCAAGGGACTCTCAAGAGTCTTCTCCAACACCACAGTTAAAAGCATCAATTCTTTGGCGGTCAGCTTTCTTTATAGTCCAACTCTCACATCCATACATGACTACTGGAAAAATCAAGGTAAATTGGAAGTGAATCAAGGTAAATTGGAAGTGGTCAAACAGGAGATGGTAAGAGTGAACATCGACATTTAGGAATCAGTGAACTAAAATGGACTGGAATGGGCAAAATTAATTCAGATGACCATTTTATCTACTACTGTAGGCAAGAATCCATTAGAAAAAAATGAGTAGCCCTCATAGTCAACAAGAGAGTCCGAAATGCAGTTCTTGGATGCAATCTCAAAAATGACATAATGATCTCTGTTCATCTCCAAGGCAAACCATTCAGTGTCACAGTAATCAAAGTCTATGCCCCAACCAGTAATGCTGAAGAAACTGAAGTTAAATGGTTCTATGAAGACCTACAAGACCTTCTAGAACTAACACCCAAAAAAGATGTCCTTTTCATTATAGATGACTGGAATGCAAAAATAGGAAGAGATACCTGGAGTAATAGAAAAATTTGGCCTTGGAGGACAGAATGAAGTAGGGCAAAGGCTAACAAGAGTTTTGCCAAGAGAACATACTGGTTATAACAAACACCCTCTTCCAACAACACAAGAGAAGACTCTACACGTGGACATCACCAGATGGTCAACACCAAAATCAGATTGATTATATTCTTTGCAGCCAAAGATGGAGAAGCTCTATACAGTCAGCAAAAACAAGACCAGGAGCTTACTGTGGCCCAGATCATGAACTCCTTATTAAAAAATTCGGACTTAAATTGAAGAAAGCAGGGGAAACCACTAGACCATCCAGGTATGACCTAAATCAAATCCCTTATGATTATACAGTGGAAGTGACAAATAGATTCAAGGGATTAGATCTGACAGGCAGAGTGCCTGAAGAACTATGTACGGAGGTTCATGTCGTACAGAAGGCAGTGATCAAGACCATCCCCAAGAAAAAGAAATATTTTATCTTATGAAGTAAGAAAGATATTACAGATAAATCATCTTAATTTATTAAGATGAAAATTATGTTTCATCTTATATTTTTGGTATATATTTGGGTAACAATATTTTACTACAAGATTTTTTTATGCTTTATCAGAAAACCTCTAACTATTAAGTATATTTCTAATTCTGGTATAATACCTAGATTATTCTTTTATTTATTTGCACTGTGGCATTACTTAAAAATCTCAGTTTACAAAAGTCCATGGAATAAAAGTTAGAAACCACAGGTTCTATGTCTTGAGATATCTGGATATTCTTAAATTGGAATAATCCAAAAAGTATTAGGTGTTTCATCATCACACCACCTCTTTCTTAAAGAAACAGGGCTTTGGTTGTTCATCTTCAATTATGTAATAGTCCTTTGTATTTTAAGCTAAGATACAGCTCTGAAAACCAAATAAGTGTGCAGTTTTGATTAAAATACTTTAAGCAATTGCTAGATTAATGATAGACTAATTAGTTTATTAAAATTACTGAACTAACAATTAACATTCAATAGCAGATTAGGCAGTGGTAAAGAATCCGCCTGCCAGTGCAGGAGATGTAGGAGACTTGGGTTCAATTCTTGGGTCAGGAAGACACCCTGGAGAAAAAAATGGCAACCCACTCCAGTATTCTTGCCTGGAAAATTCCAAGAACAGAAGAGCCTGGAGGGCTACACATTCCTTGGGGGTCACAAAGAGTCGCAACTGAGCATGCATGCCCTCCTCCTAGCACAATAATATTCATCACCCTCAACCACCTTCTTGAAATCAAGAGAGGCCTATAAGTAGGGATTAGAGAGAAAGTGAGCAAATTTGGAGCTGCTCTTTGGCAGTTCCCACATTACAGCAGAATCAAGCCCTGCTGTAATCAGGTGAATCAGAATCAAGGAGACAGGACAGAACCTACCACAATAAAGGTAATTCTTTCTAAAGATCAATATATCTGATCTATATCTTTTCTTAAAGTTTTACTTCTCCTATTAATATGAATTTAACCCAATTGTTTGAAAAATAGCATCTAGGTTATTTCATAGTAAAGATACATTTGCCTCTGCCTTCCTCATACAGCGTGCATGTGTGCTAAGTCATTTCAGTCATGTCCAACTCTTCGCAACCCTATGGACTATACTCCACCAGGCTCCTCTCTCCATGGGATTTTCCAAGCAAGAATACTAGAGTGGGTTGCCATGCCCTTCTCCAGGGGATCTTCCTGACCCAGGGATCGAACCCACATTTCCCGTGTCTCCTGTATTGCAGGAGGATTTTTTTTACCACTGAGTCACTGGGGAAACCCTTCCTCATATTAGTAAGCAATAAACAGGGAAACATTGAAATCACTCTCTTCTAGTCCCCAAATTTCCCCTTTGTCCACCAAAAGGATACAGATAGACAATTCAATCCATCCTGACACACACATCATCGTTAATAATGCATACCCAGCTTTCCCCACTAGAGTATAAATTTACATTAGAGTGTAAATTCTGTGAAGTCAGAATCCTTGTCTATTCAGAAACCCAATGCCATCATATCCTGAGCTTTACAGAGTTCCTGGAACATAAGAGTAACTCAGTATATGTGAAACAAGAAGAGAGGAAGCAAGAGGAAGAAAGGAAAGAAGCAAATCAGGAGACAAGCAGGTACATAACAATAAATGATGGCTTATTATTTAAAAAGTGGTAATATTATTGCTGTCACTGCACATATGAAGGGGGTTGTAAGTCTATTTGCCTGCATTTACAAAGACTTCATTAGCCCTTTAGATGTTTTTTGTTGGGCCTTAGCCACAACATAATCCTATTTGCAGGCTAACATCTCTGAAAGAAATGTATTTTGGTTTCTGTTTATTTCTTAGCTAAGTCTAGGGTACCCACATTTTAGAAGAAGATGACCAAAAAAAAAGTTTCTCTGAAGCTAGCTGAACCAAGAACAGCAAGTTCTGTTTTTATGTGGGAATGGATTTTCCATTAAAGGGAAAATGCACTATTTCACACAGTTCGGCAAAACGGTATTTTTAATTTATATGTTTAAATTTAGAGCACTGAAAGTCCAATTTAAGAGTGTTTTCTGACCATGGAAACATCATCTTCACTCAGTTGTGAAGAAGGCCAATTTTCATCGACTTCACACTTTCACTCTCAGTGGTACGTCCTTATGAGCTAGGAAAACAAGCAAGGCCATTCTATTAGCCTTTAAAGTTTCTCTCACAGTCCAAATAATCATCTTAAGAGTATTATTCTATTTTAGCACATTTTCAGAAAAGTTATCACACTCAAAAAATATGGCTATTTGTCAACCTCCTCTTTCCTCTGTAGCAAGATGAGTTTCCCTCTGTCTTTGCTCACCAGAAACCCTTTCTCACTGTGTGAAGTCATTTTAAACTGAAGGGAGTAATTCTCCAGCTCTGTTGATTTTAACCAGGAATGGAATCTACAAATCGGGAGTATCAGCGCTTTTATATCACTTGTTCATATCAGATATCACATATCAATTATGGAAAATTCAGAGTCTGGATTTGATCATACGATTCCTATCAACATAGGCTTTTAGGCAGTCACCTGCAATTAAATTAGACTGCTTATGTGAGTCTAGAGTTGTTTTGTCATTGCGTCTAGCAATGACCACCTGAAAGCAGTGAGGTCAATTAGACTTAAGATTCACTTCAGTTCTATTAATCATTCTTATCTATAAATCATTTTATCTCAAGGATCAGGGAGAGACTACTCAAGCAATCTTTTGTACTCTAGGGTAATAAAGTATCATATTCTTTGTGCTGATGTCAGCAGTCAAGTTAGGAGCTAGTGACCAGGTACAAGTTTAAGTAATAAATGTTGTATGTCCTGGAAAAGACATGTAACCCCGTTTATATCTGTAAAATTGTAACCAAACTCCATATTTTGAATTATACTATCCTTCCTCAACCCAGCCTTTCAGAGATCACAATTGCAAGGTCTGTTTAGAGCTTGCATGTGTGCTAAGTTGCTCCAGTTGTGTCCAATTCTTTGCTACCCTATGGACTGTAGCCTGCCAGGTTCCTCTGTCCATGGGATTCTCCAGGCAAGAACACTAGACTGGGTTACCACGCCCTCCTCCAGGGGATCTTCCTGACCCAGGGACAGAACCCGTCTCTGTAATGTCTCCTGCATTTGCAGGCAGGTTCTTTACCACCAGAGCCGCCTGGGAAGCCCACAGCTTGTGTAAATACAAGAAAAACTAAGTCACAAGAGGTTGGTAAGATGTATGTTATTAGAAATGTGAGTAAAGTTGGTCTGGGTCAAAGGAGATCCTAAGGAAAAAAAAGGGATGGTATGCATCTAGCCCTTCATTCCAGGTTGGTGGAGCATGGGACAAGGAAAGAACAAATGCTGCTGAAGGGTGGAAGATCCAGGGTGGGAACACTTGAAATTGAAGAAGAGAGGATGGGGAAGAAAGAGAAACTCTACTTCTGCATCTTGGTTCTAGCTATTTAGGACCTATTTTATTCCCACTGGTGACTGAAATGATGGACAGTAATATACACAACCAATGATACCTGTAACCAGCTAGGTATCAGCCTTTGGAATCTCCAGGTATTTGGCTAGTTCTAGTAGACACAAGTTGGGGTGATAGAATAAAGTGAGTCACCTCAAGTACCAATACCCCAAACCAAGAAAAGACACTCCAATACCAAGAAAAATCTCAAGTCAATCTTAGCTACAAAATATTTGAATCTGTGACTCTAGAACTATAGCCACTGTGTCTTTTCTAGTTTCTCCCTTCCCATCACGTCATATTATGCATTAGAGGTGATAAAATTCCTGTCATGAGAAGAATGCTGCTGTGCTCCTGGACTCTCCTGTTATAGAGAAGAGGGACACAGATCCCCTGTTTCTCCCTCCAGGACAGGCTCATGACTCACAGCTTACCTACCAGATTAATATGATGGTATATGAAGATTCAAAATCTTATCCATATTTTTCTGTTTTGCCAAATACATGACAAAATAAATCAAATAAATGGATGTGCTCAGCGTTCCTCTCCCCAGTGCCAAAAGCTCTTTTCCTTTTGGGAGGGCAGCTTTAAGAGTGGGACACTGCCTTGGCTTCCCTTCTAATCTCTCTGGTCTCTCATCAGAGCAGTAGAAATCTAGAAACTGTTACCAGTTTTACCCAAGTCCAACTAGACTGTAGGAAAGAAGAACCAAACAGTTGAGCCAAATAGTCCACAACACTCAGAGTTCTTCTGAGAAGCAGAATCATCTATATATATACATATGCTGCTGCTGCTAGGTTGCTTCAGTCGTGTCCAACCCTGTGCGACCCCATAGATGGTAGGCCACCAGGCTCCCCCGTCCCTGGGATTCTCCAGGCAAGAACACTGGAGTGGGTTGCCATTTCCTTCTCCAATGCATGAAACTGAAAAGTGAAAGTGAAGTCGCTCAGTTGTGTCTGACTCTTCGTGACCCCATGGACTGCAGCCTACCAGGCTTCTTCATCCATGGGATTTTCCAGGCAAGAGTACTGGAGTGGGGTACCATTGCCTGCTCCAATTTATATATATATATATGGCTGGGAGGGGCTTTCAAGGTATGGCTAGTAGTAAAGAAACCACTTGCCAATGCAGGAGACATAAGAGATGTGGGCTTGATCTCTGGGTTGGGAAGATCCCTTGGAGGAGAGCATGGCAACACACTCCAGCATTCTTGCCTGGAGAATCCCCATGGACAGAGGAGCCTAGTGGGCTACAGTCCATAGGGTCACAGAGTCAGACATGACTGAAGTGACTTAGCACACATGCACATACGTGTGTGTATCCATATACATGGAGAGATATACACAAATATAGGAGATCAGTTCAGTTCAGTCACTCAGTCATGTCTGACTCTTTGCGATCCCATGAACCGAAGCACACCAGGCCTCTCTGTCCATCACCAACTCCCAGAGTCTACCCAAACCCATGTTCATCGAGTTGGTGATGCCATCCAACCATCTCATCCTCTGTCATCCCCTTCTCCTCGTGCCCACAATCTTTGCCAGCATCATGTGGCCAAAATATTGGAATTTCAGCTTCAACATCAGTCCTTCCTTCCAATGAACACCCAGGACCAACCTCTTTTAGGATTGACTGGTTGGATCTCCTTGCAGTCCAAGGGACTCTCAAGAGTTTTCTCCAACAACACAGTTCAAAAGCATCAATTCTTCAGCACTCAGCCTTCTTCACAGTCCAACTCTCACATCCATACATGACAACTGGAAAAACCATAGCCTTGATTAGATGGACCTTTGTTGGCAAAGTAATGTCTCTGCTTTTTAATATGCTGTCTAGATTGATCATAACTTTCCTTCCAAGGAGTAAGCATCTTTTAAATTCATGGCTGCAATCACCATCTGCAGTGATTTTGGAGCCCAGAAAAATAAAGTCAGCTATTGTTTCCACTGTTTCCCCATCTATTTGCCATGAAGTGATGGGACTGGATGCCATGATCTTCATTTTCTGAATGTTGAGCTTTAAGCCAACTTTTTCACTCTCCTCTTTCACTTTCATCAAGAGGCTCTCTAGTTCTTCACTTTCTGCCATAAGGGTGGTGTCATCTGCATATCTGAGGTGATTGATATTTCTCCTGGCAATCTTGATTCCAGCTTGTGCTTCTTCCAGCCCAGCATTCCTCATGATGTACTCTGCATATAAGTTAAATAAGCAGGGTGACAATATACAGCCTTGATGTACTCCTTTTCCTATTTGGAACCAGTCTGTTGTTCCATGTCCAGTTCTAACTGTTGCTTCCTGACCTGCATATAGGTTTCTCAAGAGGCAGGTCAGGTGGTCTGGTATTCCCATCTCTTTCAGAATTTTCCAGTTTATTGTGATCCACACAGTCAAAGGCTTTGGCATAGTCAATAAAGCAGAAAGAGATGTTTTTCTGGAACTCTCTTGCTTTGTCCATGATCCATCGGATGTTGGCAATTTGATCTCTGGCTCCTCTGCCTTTTCTAAAACCAGCTTGAACCTCTGGAAGTTCACGGTTCATGTATTGCTGAAGCCTGGCTTGGAGAATTTTGAGCATTACTTTACTAGCGTGTGAGATGAGTGCAATTGTGCAGTAGTTTGAGCATTCTTTGGCATTGCCTTTCTTTGCGATTGGAATGAAAATTGACCTTTTCCAGTCCTGTGGCCACTGCTGAGTTTTCCAGATGTGCTGGCATATTGAGTGTAGCACTTTCACAGCATCATCTTTCAGGATTTGAAATAGCTTCCACTGGAATTCCATCATCTCCACTAGCTTTGTTCTTAGTGATGCTTTCTAAGGCCCACTTGACTTCACATTCCAGGATGTCTGGCTCTAGGTGAGTTATCTTACCATCGTGATTATCTGGGTTTTGAAGATCTTTTTTGTATAGTTCTTCTGTGTATTCTTGCCACCTCTTCTTAATATATTCTGCTTCTGTTAGGTCCCTACAATAAGAGATATATATACACAAAAACATATGTATCCTATATGTGGTATACACCTATATATGGTTTATATGGTTCCAAATTGGGAAAGGAGTACATCAAGGCTGTGTATTGTCACTCTGCTTATTTAACTTATACACAGAGTATATTATGTGAAATGCCAGGCTGGATGAAGCGAAAGCTGGAATCAACATGCTGGGAAAAATATGAATAACCTCAGATACACAGAAGACACCACCCTTATGGCAGAAAGTGAAGAAGAACTAATGAGCCTCTTGATGAAAGTGAAAGAGGAGAGTGAAAAAGTTGGCTTAAAGCTCAACATTCAGAAAACTAAGATCATGGCATCTGGTCTCATTACTTCATGGCAAATAGATTGGGAAACAATGGAAACAGTGGCTGACTTCATTTTCAGGGCTCCAAAATCACTGCAGATGGTGAGTACAGCCATGAAATTAAGAGATGTTTGCTCCTTGGAAGAAAAGTTATGACCAACCTAGATAGCATATTGAAAAGCATAGACATTACTTTGCCAACAAAGGTCCACCTAGTCAAAGCTATAGTTTTTCCAGTGGTCATGTATGGATGTGAGAGTTGGACTATAAAGAAAGCTGAGTGCCAAAGAATTGATGCTTTTGAACTGTGGTGCTAGGGAAGACTCTTGAGATGCCCTTGGACTGACTGCAAGGAGATCCAACCATCCATCCTAAAGGAAATCAGTCCTGAATATTCATTGGAAGGACTGATGCTGAAGGTGAAACTCCAATACTCTGGTTATCTGATGCAAAGAGCTGACTCATTGGAAAGGACCCTGATGCTGGGAAAGATTGGAGGCAGGAGGAGAAGAGGATGACAGAGGGTGAGATGGTTAGATGGCATCACTGACTCAAGGGACATGAACTTGAGCAAGCTCCAGGAGTTGGTGATGGACAGGGAAGCCTGGCGGGCTGCAGTCCATGGGGTCATAAAGAGTCAGACATGACTGAGCAACTGAACTGAACTGATGGTATACCCTATTTTATATATATGAAAAGATGCATTTTGAGGAACTGGCTTATTCAATTATGTGAGCTGTTAAGTCAAAAATCTCTAATATAGGGACCTCCCTGGTGACCAGTGGTGAAGATTTCACCTTCCAGTGCATGGGGCATGGGTTCCATTTCTGATCAGGGAGTTAAGATCTCACAGGCCTCACAGACAAAAATCCAAAACATAAAACAGAAGTAATACAGTAATAAATTCAATAAAGACTTTTAAAATGGTTTAAAAAAATCTTTAAAAAATAAAATAAATAAACAAAATCCCTAATATAATACCATTAGTCCACCACACTTCAGTTTAAAAATAAATAGTCCCTAGGGCAAACCAGCAAGCTAGAAATGCAGATAAGAGGTGATGTTATAGTCCTGAGTTCCAAAATATACAGCAGGCAAGTAGGCTGGAAATTCCAGCAAGATTTCTATGTTCCAGTCTTAAGGCAGAAGGCCTTCCTTTCCTGAAACATCAGTTTCTGCTTTTTAAGGTCTTCCACTGATTGGATGAATCAAAAATCACATTACAAAGGTCAATATCTTTTACTGAAAGTCAACTGGAATGTCACAACAGTATCCAAAATAGTGTTTGACCAAACAACTGGACACCATACTCCAACCAAGCTGACACATAAAATTTCATGATCACCAAGTCCTACTGATGTCTCAAAATGTGAACATTCTAGAATTTAATTATTTACACATCATTTCACCAGATTAATAAATATATAATTTTTTCTTATTTTAAAATAAATTCAAGAAATGTCAAAACAATTGTTTCATAGTCCTTTTAGGAGTACATGAGAAAATTGTCACAAGTAAGCTTGAGTGTTGTTTAATAAAAAAAAGCTCTAAAACACTGCAGGGTTCTTCATCATACATACAGGAATAAATCTGTAGGATACTTCTGACAGCATTCTAAGGTCAGATATCGAATGCCATATCACGACAGAAGTACCGGACATGAACTGAAGCAACACAGGCAAAATCAACATAAACATAATAGCTACTACACCAGAAACTTGAGGGGTCTTTTCCCCTTTCACATGAAAGAGAAATCCAACGTTTTTTCAGGAGTTTACATTCTCTGGGGTTGCTTTAATTTCAGAAAGATCAAGAAAAAAAGTCAAAGTACTTCACTATTGCCAAAAATTCAACAATAAGTAGAGAAAATGTGGAACTTATTTATTCTGTGACACCACAGATTCAACATCCTACTGTTCTAAAGGCCCCTTCCATTTTTGTTACCAAACACTGTCACATACCTGCTATGTCCTAAGCCCTCCCTTATGTGCTGGCAATACAGAGATTCCCAGCATCATAGCAGGGAACTGTGAAGCAGAGAGATAACACTTTTCTCTCTGCATAAAGGCATAAACATTGCCTAAATGGCTACCACCACCTGCCAGATAGGTGAATCCGCCAAGCTGAGACAATGTTTGTGTGTTCACGAATATCCCTCTTTGAAGTATGCCTGCCTCCTGACTTACCATCCACATTCCCAAATCCGTTGTTTTTCTCTCTCCTGTTCCCTTAGAGTTTCTCCAAAACCTAGCACAGACTATCATTTACTTTTGTTCATCTGTTTCTTGTTTACCATGGTATCCCCTTCTTCTGGCACAGGGCCTAGAAAAGGGTAAGAGATTCAGTTGTTAGTTGAGTGAATGAATGAATGGCATTTTACAATTACATATACTCTAAAGCCTGACCTGAGTCAAGGGTATGAATAAAACTATCCTACACCCTGACCGAGAGACATCCCCAACCATGGGCTGTCTGTTTCACTAGCCCCATCTTTGAAACAGGCCATGCCAAGAATAGTGGGGACCCTTTCTTAACCTGAGAGAATTAAGCTCTGTTGACCTATGGCATCCACTCTGTGTCATAAATTAATGTCTTTCTCATGCACCTAGAGTGTTGTCTATTATCCTCAGGAAATTTGAGAAAATCATCACTCAGTTCCTTTTCTGTGTTCAGCTGAGGATGGCTGAATGGAGGTAACCTCCCCCATGGCTCAGTGGCAAGGCTTCCAGAATGTATAAGTGAAATTAAACTGACCAACTATGGATAACTACTCTTCACTGTTGGCTATTTCCCTACATTTCCCTCCATCCTGTTTAACCCTGATTGTTTTCATTCTGCAGTGGCAGCAGGAACATTCAACTCCATTGTTTTAATGGATCACTATGAGGTAACGCCTCTTCTCTCTTAACTCAAAGACCGCTTTGTCAACTGCATCATGACGGGGCCTTGGGCAGGAATTCCATGCTTCCAGTCCCTTCTTAGAGTAGCCAGGTTCTTCATGCAGTTTCTGATATTTCTGAGTTAATCACAGAGGACAGTCAACGTCAAGAATTTTAGAAAATGAGGGAGGTGGGGTGAGCCTAGAACCCCTCTATCAAGTCTGTCACGTTGTATGCAGCCATCGGACTTAATTCAGGTTCAGCCAGAGCACTGGGTGGAGGAGAAAGTGGGCAGTACCAAGTGTTCCCCACGCAAGGGCCGCCTGCTGGCCAGCTGAGTCACCGTCTTATTTTCCTTTCATCCTCCTCCTAAGGAAAACAGAACTCCCTCTCCCTATGATATGCTGCTCTCAGTAGGGGCCCAAATCTCCAAGCAGCTGGGCCAAGAAGGTGAAAACAAGGACGCTTGATCACTTTAAGGAAGCCTTGAAATAAGCAGAAAAGAGCCTACTTCCTTCTGCTTCCATTAAATAAAAAATGGCTCAGCAGTTTGCTTATCAGAATACAACTTGGCTATTTTCTCAGCTATTTTACCATTTTCGTCTTTAAACCATTCTTTTTAAGACAGAAGTGACAGGAACAGTGCAACCTAGGTGTCTCTCCAGGAACAATAAGCAGAGAATTATTATAGATACAGGATAGGTACACTTTTCATGTATCCCCAGTGGTGTTACTGAATTTCTAACGTTTAGATCTTCGTTTAAAATCCCAAGTAGTAGACATAAATAACAGTCTAGAATGGTTTTCTAATGCCATGCCAAATACTTGTGGCACTACATGATGCTGATAAATAAAACAATCATTTGATTAGAGTTTTCTTTCTGTGTCAGAGATGTTTACCAGTGCTTAATAAGTTTAAAAATAAAAGAACAATCCTACATAGATTGCTCTGTTCCTCTCAAAAACCTAGTCTGCTGTGGGTATGTGGACCAGACCAAGTAGGTCCCCATTTGGCATGGGTAATGGGGGAAAATGAAATCACGTATGCTCCCACACTACTTAATGATTTTTCTCTTCAGTGGAACTATTAGAAAAATAATGTATTTGATCATCTAAACAATACTTATTAAACATAATGTATAATATATATTATAATAGCAATAAAAGCAAAGACTTTGGGTGAGTAGGCACTATTCTAAGTATTTGTCATGTATCAATTTATTTAATACTCACAAGACCCCCACTCCATGCCACAGAGCTACTATTAATGTCACTTTACATATGAGGACACTAAGGCACTGAGCGGCAAAGCAGCTTATCTAAGGTCATATGACACGTAGGTAGTCATCCCTTGGTATCCGTCAAGGATTAGTTCCAAGGCCCTCATGGATACCCGAATCCACAGATGCTCAAGCTTCTGATATAAGATGGCAAAGCACAGCCCATTCTCCCTCCTTATCTGCAGAACCAGTGGATAAGGACATTCTGCAGATAAGAACGACAGACCGTGTTTTGAAACGATATTGAAACAAGGATAAGTGAACAATAGCACCCCTTGCCACTAAATTTTCTTTCTATCAGCACCTAATTAAACCTTGGCTTAGGAAAATTTTCTCAAAAAAGAAGAAAAAAAATCCATACCTGAGGCCAGGGCTTCCCTCTCATTTGCAGTTGGTGTGTTATAACAGATTGCATCTGCCTGCTGACAAAGTTCAACTGAGGCTGTGAGTGAAAGTCGTTCAGCCGTGTCTTTGAGACCCCATGGACTATAGCCTCTCAGATTCTTCTGTCCACGGGATTCTCCAGGCAAGAATACTGGAGTGGGTTGCCATTCCCTTCTCCAGGGGATCTTGCTGACCCAGGGAGCGAACCTGGGTCTCTTGCATTGCAGGCTGACGCTTTACCATCTGAGCCACCAGGGAAGCCCTCAGCTGAAGGTAGTTCTCACTAAATATTCACGCTATGGGTAAAGAAAACTGCTATCTTTGCCTGTGGGTTGTGCTACTTGTGGTGGTTCTCTATTCTTTCTTCATAAGAAACAGAAAAATTGAGACTTTTGAAACCCCCAAGAGTTTTCCCCAAAACAGTTTTTCTAGCCATTACCATGTCTCAACCCAAAAACTTATTGAGGAACCAAGTTGCTGGTTCATTCAAACAGTCCTCTTCCCAGTGCTCAGGAGTTGCCTGCTATACCACGTGACTACTCTGGCTTAGCTCAGCAAAAATGGTTCCTTACTGGGACCTTGCTTCTGGAACATTTAAAAGCACAATTTAAAAAGAGCAGTAGCTTTAAATACAGTTACATACTGCTTCCTTCACAAGGTGCAAAGGTCTTATGAATTTTAAGTGAGTCTTTTACCTAAACCAGTTATACAGATCACATTTAAAATCCTAGGTAAAATTCTAGCTAACAAATGGCCTCAGATTCCAATATGTACAACAAAGAAAATTTATAGCACTTTAGCTTGTATTTTAGTTCATACTTTCCTCCCCAAATACTGAGGCTAATTCAATGAAGCATTCTAGATACCCAAGTTTTTAAAACAGTGGCCCATTTAAAACTGGAAACAAAGCAACACACCCTTTCTCTCCCTTCCCCCATGCCCATCTGCCCCTTGACCCTAGAGATGGAAGCATCTCACAGATGATGTCCTATATGGAAGTGAAAGGATCAGAGAAGTCTCAGACTAGTCCTAAGTATATGACTTGTTAGAGAGACCCACAGGTATTTGTTTAGCAGGACACATTAAGAAGTTTCACAACACAATAAACCTCATAATCAATAATAGTTAGCGTTGGATACTCACTATATGCCAGGCACCTTTCTAAATGCCTTACATGTTTTAACGCATTTAGTCTTCACCAGGAATGAGATAAGTACTCTTCTTATCATTCATGTTTTACAGAGAAGATCATTGAAGAAGGGAGAGGATAAGCAACTTGTCAAGGTCACACGGCTTCTTAGCCAGGGAGCCAAACGTCTGGACCCAGGCACTCCAGCTCTGGCTTCCCAAGTAGCACTAGTTGTAAAGATGCGGGAGACGTAAAAGATGCAGATTCAGTCCCTGGGTTGGGAAGATCCCCTTGAGGAGGGCATGGCAACCCACCCCAGTATTCTTACCTGGAGAATCCCATGGACAGAGGAGCCTGGCAGGCTATGGTCCATAGAGTCACAGAGTTGGACACAACTGAAGCAACTTAGCACAGCCACTATATCTCAGCCTCTCTCAGAGTGGAAGTTTTGTGCTGAATGCCCTCCTCTTCCAGGCCTCAGAGATGAAGAAAGAAACAGTCAGCTACTTGCTTGCCGGGGGAGCTGTGGGAAGGGTAGATTTCATAAAGCTCAGTGCTGGGAGCTCTTGTTTGGTTTGGTTTTGGGAGAGGACCATTGTTACTATTACTGAAAAAAGACTCCTTATAAAAATTAGCATAATGTTTGTCTAGCAGAGAACCTTTGGACACATTTATCTGACTTTCCAGGGTAGAAATAAATAAGAGATGGGGCCTGCATTTGCACTTATAGTTCTGACACTTTAAGAATTCAATGAATACCAAAAGCATCAATACTAGTCACAAATGATACAAAAAAGCAGTGTACCTGAAAGGTGAGTGATTTCTAAGCCTGTTTTATCCCACTACATCCAACCAATATGGATTTGTTGATAGAAACATGTCAGTTTCAACCTTTTCAGTATTCCTGACATTTACTTAGACTGGAGGAATGGAGAAGAAATATCACTGTAATCTAATCAAATCATTGCAGTACCATCTCCACTGCAAAGTTTCAAGCAGGCAAATTCCATTCCTCCTTGGAAATCCAGCACAATTCTGAAGCTTTCAGAGCCTAAAATATAAATCAGAGTATAATGAGAGCTGGTGTCTATTTATCTTGCTCACAAAAGTGTTGCAGGTGCCTAGCAGATAGTAGGCACTAAATATACTGACTGAACACTGTGAATGAATGAGTTGGGACAAGAGAGCCCTGTGAGTCTGGTTCCATTCCTGCTTTGAGAGAACCAGGTAAGACTCCTATTCCAATTTATTCTGGAACTGCAGCAGGATATGCAACCTGAAACATAGCAGGCAAGGAAAATTTTCGCTCAAACGTATACCTCTAAGACTATTTCAGTAGCCACAAGGCTTGTGACTATAGACCAGCATTTGACGAGAGGTAAAAAGTAAAGGCCTCTGCCTACCTACAACATTTACAGCAAACCTACTTGCAAAGTAATTTAGTATAGTTAGTCTTGAGGATCAGGCTTAAATTCAAATCTAAACACCACTGTTTGAGCTAAATTTTGAAACTCTCTTAACTTGTTCTCTCATCTTTAAAAAACAGGATAATAATTCATACCAGTAGAACTATACAAAAAAGACCTTCAGTTCAGTTCAGTTCATTTCAGTCGCTCGGTCATGTCCAACTCTTTGCGACCCCATGAATCGCAGCACACCAGGCCGCCCTGTCCATCACCAACTCCCGGAGTTCACTCAGACTCACGTCCATTGAGTCAGTGATGCCATCCAGCCATCTCATCCTCTGTCATCCCCTTATCCTCCTGCCCCCAATCCCTCCCAGCATCAGAGTCTTTTCCAATGAGTCAACTCTTCGCATGAGGTGGCCAAAGTACTGGAGTTTCAGCTTCAGCATCATTCCTTCCAAAGAAATCCCAGGGCTGATCTCCTTCAGAATGGACTGGTTGGATCTCCTTGCAGTCCAAGGGACTCTCAAGAGTCTTCTCCAACACCACAGTTCAAAAGCATCAATTCTTCAGCACTCAGCTTTCTTCACAGTCCAACTGTCACATCCATACATGACTACAGGAAAAACCATAGCCTTGACTAGATGGAACTTTGCTGGCAAAGTAATGTCTCTGCTTTTCAATATGCTATCTAGGTTGGTCATAACTTTTCTTCCAAGGAGTAAGCATCTTTTAATTTCATGGCTGCAGTCACCATCTGCAGTGATTTTGGAGCCCCCCCAAAAAATCAAGTCTGTCACTGTTTCCACTGTTTTCCCATCTATTTCCCATGAAGTGATGGGACCAGATGCCATCTTTGTTTTCTGAATGTTGAGTTTTAAGCCAACTTTTTCACTCTCCTCTTTCACTTTCATCGAGAGGCTCTTTAGTTCCTCTTCACTTTCTGCCATACGGTGGTGTCATCTGCATATCTGAGGTTATTGATAGTTCTCCTGGCAATCTTGATTCCAGCTTGTGCTTCTTCCAGCCCAGCATTTCTCATGATGTACTCTGCATAGAAGTTAAATAAGCAGGGTGACAATATACAGCCTTGACGTACTCCTTTTCCTATTTGGAAGATCTTAATGACCCAGATAACCATAATGATGTGATCACTAACCCAGACCCAGACATCCTGGAGTGTGAAGTCAAGTGGGCCTTAGGAAGCATCACTACAAACAAAGTGAGTGAACGTGTGGAGGTGGAGGGGATGAATTCCAGCTGAGCTGTTTCAAATCATAAAAGATGATGCTGTGAAAATGCTGCACTCAATATGCCAGCAATTTGGAAAACTCAACAGTGCCCACAGGACTGGAAAAGGTCAGCTTTCATTCCAATCCCAAATAAGGGGAATGCCAAAGAATGTTCAAAATACTGCACAATTGCACTCATTTCACATGCTAGCAAAGTAATGCTCAAAATTCTTCAAGCTAGGCTTCAACAGCACATGAACCAAAAACTTCCAGGTATACAAACTGGATTTAGAAAAGGCAGAGGAATCAGAGATCAAGTTGCCAACATCCGCTGGATCATAGAAAAAGCTAGAGATTTCCAGGAAAACATCTACTTCTGCTTCACTGACTATGCACAGCCTTTGACTGTGTAGATCACCAAAAACTGTAGAAAATACTTAAAGAGATGGGAATGCCAGACCACCTGACCTGCCTTTTGAGAAACCTGTATGCAGGTCAAGAAGCAACAGTTAGAACCAGACATGGAACAACAAACTGAGGTTCAAAACTGGGGAAGTACTGTGTATTATCACCCTACTTATTTAACTCATATGCAGAGTACATCATGTGAAATGCCAGCTGGATGAAGCACAAGCTGGAATCAAGATTGCCAGGAGAAATATCAACCACCTCAGATGTGCAGATGACACCACCCTTATGGCAGAAAGAGAAGAGGAATTAAAAAGCCTCTTGGTGAAGGTGAAAGAGGAGAGTGAAAAAGTTGGCTTAAAACTCAACATTCAAAAACCTAAGATCATGGCATCTAGTCCCAACACTTCATGGCAAAGAGATGGGGAAACAATGGAAACAGTGACAGATTTATCTTCTTGGGCTCCAGAATCACCGTGGACAATGACTGCAGCCATGAAATTATAAGACACTTGCCCCTTGGAAGAAAAACAATGACAAAACTAGACAGTGTATTAAAAAAAGAGACATTACTTTGTCTACAAAGGTACGTATAGTAAAAGTTATGGTTTTTCCAGTAGTCAGGTATGGACATGAAAGCTGGTCAAGAAAAACGGCTGAGTGCCAAAGAATTGATACTTTTGAACTGTGTTGCTGGGAAAGACTCTTGAGATTCCCTTGGACTGCAAAGAGATCAAACCAGTCAATACTAAAGGAAATCAATCCTAAATATTCATTGGAGGGACTGATGCTGAAGCTCCAATACTTTGGCCACCTGATGCAAAGAACTGACTCATTAGAAAAGACCCTGATGCTGGGAAAGATTGAAGACAGGAAGAGAAGGGGATGACAGAGAATGAGATGGTTAGATGGCATCACCAACCAAAAGACATGAATTTGAGCAAACTCCAGGAGATGGTGAAAGACAGGGAAGCCTGGTGTGCTGCACTCCATGGGGTTGCAAAGAGATGAGCAACTGAATATCATCAACAACAATTCATACCAGAGTTGTTGTAAGAATTAGAAAACATTTTTGACCAAACAAATACCTTTTTAGAATCCTCACTTTTATCACCAAGAGCTCAAGGATTAGGTAACTGCCAATTTTTCTTTCAAATAGTTTGCATATGTCCCCCACATGTCATTGAATCTCTCAGAAGAATTGTGACATCTTCCAGCAAGGCGCCAAGGGAACCTTGGCCAGAGTGGGGCTCATCACCAAGGTATCGGGAGGTCAGTTGTGTTATGCTCATAATGAGACTATATTTCACTAAATAAAAAGATTGATGTAGTTTCTAGAAATACCTAGCTTGCTTCTAGGCTGGGGTCCTCTTTGATGTTACTCTCAGACCTCCTTCCCAAATAACTTTAAAGAAAGAACCTTTGACTATCTCATATTCTGAAGATTCCAATCTAACATGTTGTTCTGATAATATATGGAGCAGCCTCTTAGATTACCCTGGTCCCCATCAGGAATTTTGTTTCCTGTACTGAGAATATGACTTATGCACAGAAAATATTTGCACTTATTTGATGATATGGGCCATAAAATATAAAATATAAAAAAAGCATGTCTTTCCTATCAAACCATTTAATAAGCATACAATGATGATTGCTATCACTAGCAATCCTAAAAGAAGCAGACTCTTGGATTCAAGTTTTAAAACTCATATAATGTACCAGAAGCTAGTGTATTTAACCACCATCACTCACTGAGTTCCCCCTGTGTCAAGCTCTCTGCTAAGCATGTTTATGCCCATATTCTCTCATTTAATCATCATACCTATTCTTTGATGTTGGTAAAAACAAATCCTATTTTCCAACTTGGAAAGCTGCAGGGTAACGCTAACTTGTCCAAGGTTCCTTAACGAAGAAGTGGTGAGTTCAGAACTTAAACCCTGAAATCTAGATTTGAAGTCTAAGATTTCTCATGCTACCATTTCAGGTTTCCTACTATTGAATTCAACAGATAGTAAAATCTTTACTCTTATAACTTGAGTAAGTAGGGGTGTAGGATCTCATTTTCTGACTAATATACAGCAACAGACATTATCATACAGGAGGATAATTTCATGATCTATTTATAACACAAAATGAAGATGCATCCCAAATAGTCTGTCAAATGAGGAAAAAGGTAGATCCTAGTCTCTCTAGAGATCAACTGGTTCCAACAGAACCCTAAACTTCTGCAGTCTCCACTTATAATGATTTTTTTGTGTGTTTGTGTCATGGTCCAGGTTTACATCAACTGCTTACACATAGTAAATTTCCTCACTCACCAATTACTCCCAACTCTTGACTTTTCCTCCAAAACCATTTCTGTTTACAGGCATACCTTATTTTATTGCATTCCGCTTTACTGTACCTCACAGACATTGCATTTTTCACACAATGAAGGTTTGTAGCAGTCCTGCATTGAGCAAGTCCATCAGCTCCTTTTTTCCCATCATCTGCTCACATTTTGGTAATTTCTCACAATATTTCAAAACACCCACTAGCAAAAAGATGCTGATTCACTGAAGACTCTGATAATAGGTAGCATTTTTTAGCAACGAAAGATTTTTAACTAAGGTAGATAATTTTTTTTAAAGACACAATGCTATTTCACAGGTAATAGACTACAGTAGGAGAAGGTGATGCCACCCCACTCCAGTACTCTTGCCTGGAAAATCCCATGGACAGAGGAGCCTGGTAGGCTGCAGTCCATGAGGTCACTAAGAGTCGGACACGACGGAGTGATTTCATTTTCACTTTTCACTTTCATGCATTGGAGAAGGAAATGGCAAGCCACTCCAGTGTTCTTGCCTGGAGAATCCCAGGGCCCGTGGAGCCTGGTGGGCTGCAGTCTATGGGGTCGCACAGAGTCGGACATGACTAAAGTGACTTAGCAGCAGCAGCAGCAGCAGCAGACTACAGCATGGCTTCCCAGGTGGTGCTAGTGGTAAAGAACCCTTCTGCTAATGAAGGAGTCTTAAGAGACGCAGGTTCAATCCCTGGGTCGAGAAGATCCCCTAGAGGAGGAAATGGCAACCCACTCCAGTATTCTTGCCTGGAGAATTCCATGGACAGAGAAGCCTGGTGGACTACAGTCCATGGGGTCGCAAAGAGTTGGACATGACTGAAGCAACTTAGCATGCAGGCAAACTACAGTATAGTGTGAACATAATTTTATACACACTGGGAAACCAAAAAATTCACGTGACTTGCTTTATAGCAATGTTTGCTTTATTGTGGTAGACTGAAACCAAAGCTTTAGTATTTCTGGGATCTGCCTGTATTTTCGTAAATAGGTTTCATAATCAGAAACACAAAGAGAATCATGGCAATGCTGATTCCACCCTCCAGGGATAGTTCCTGAAGGCCCGCTTCAGACCTTTCGCTTGCTTTTCAGACAAGAGTGGAAATAATTGGGCTGCACTAGGTCTATTTTTATGAAATTATTCTGAAGAACACTCATTAAGTTGGGAAGATTCTGCCTTACCCATCTCCATGGGTATGCTAAATGAGGACAGCGGTTTGTGAAAAAGCAGTGGACTGCTTTTAAAATCACCACCTTTCATACAATAGTTGATTTCTTACATGTTTCAGTGGGCCTGGTCTCAAAGCCCAAACTTAAAAGAAAAGCAGCCATTGATAGTTCAACTTTAATAACAATTCTCTACAGTGTCAGAACTATATGACATGCTCAAAAAAATCCTTATAAACATATAAATTCACATCATAAAAGCAATGTCAATTATTAAACTATGGGGCTATCTGTCCACTGGGGGGACATTTGTCTTTATGATGAGTCATTAAAATGCAGTCCAGATTGTGAGGTGGATTCATACAACATATGATTCTGCACCAGGGCTCTTTTGTATCCTGAGATTTGCAGTCACCTCAGCGGCTTTCACAGATGCAACTGGTTTAGGGCAACTAGAAGGGTTTCCGCACCAAAGAGGTTAGCTCAAATCCCAGATCTGCTGGTAGACTTCACTTCATTTCAATATATTTCCTCATCTTCAAAATCTGTAGGTTGGACAAGATGATTTCCAAGGTCCTTCAGAAGCCTCAAGCTCTAAGGCTTCTTCTTCTACCCCACCCCACTCCCCCATCCCACACATACATCACTTCTTCCTTCCCACTGCAAACACTGCTGGAAATGGGGGTAACTACTCAGGTTGGTCTGAGGATCAGACTCCACGATATTGATGGGGCCACATTCCCTGCTGAGCAGGGGCTCCAAGCAGTGAACACACACTTGGGAGTGGGATGAGCCTGGCAACAGCTCTCCTTCCCTGCTTTCAGTCACGCAGCTAAAGTGGAAAGCTGGCCCAGCGGTTGTTTTCTGCACTTCTCTGCTCTCTTCTTTCCTATCCACAGCAGAGCCAAGGTCCATGTGCAGCCTAGGTTATTTTAGGCATTGGATTGTACAACACTTGCGTTTTGCCTTGCAGACTCTCACTCCCCTCCCTCTCTCTGTAGTTCTAGTAGATATGATAGATTGGGCATAACCATCTGGGGGAAAGTGAGACATTAGGCTGATACCGTCCTATTAGCTTTCCCAGAGTTCTACAAACTGAGATCTCAAGCCCAAGCCCACATTCAAACAATTAGCTCTGTCAACTTACTTTCTGCATGTTCTACAGGGATGTGCCTTCCCAGAGAACCATCCAGGGAGGAGAGGAGTTGGGCTGAAGTAAGAGGCAGAAACTCTCATTTCCTTGGCTCTGACATTCTAGTTTTACCAAGGATGCAGTATCGACAAGACTGCTGGGAGAATACCCCTTGATTACAGAAACAAATATAGACAAGTATTTTATCAGAAGTTAGCTTATACCCTAATTAATATAGAGTTTGCATAAAATAGAAGCTATTCATCTGACAAAATTCTTTTGTCTGAACTAGTTAACGTGAAGTTCAAGCCCTTTTTCTCAGCGTATATCCAGCTCTATCACTTTCTCTTATTATCTGTCTCTCCCTGTCTCACACACACACATACATACACACACTGCAGTATGACCGTGTAGGTATATCCTTGCATCACATTGAGAGGGACTGAGAATTTACTCCTTCCCAGACAAGCCACCTGAATCAGGGAGCCTGCTTGGAAGGTCCAAAGAAGAGAGAATACCATTGGTCCCAGTTTTTCCTGTCCACAGCCTACATACACACCTTCTAACACACACACACATACCATTTGGGTTGCACACCCTAGCATTTTCCCAACCAGTGGGGGCTGGGCATCTCAGATTGAGTTACTTCAGTTGTGAAGACTGACTTCTGGAGGACATGCTCCTGGTCTGAGAAAACACACCGGCCAGAGGCAGCTGCCTGCTTGCCCGGTGGTGCGCGGGACACCCTCCTCACCAGCCAAGTCAGACTGCCAACCTTTCCCTGAGGGCTGTGACTTATCATTAATGAAGCTTTCCAGTTCCTTAGCCTTCCATCCTGCCACAAGAATCCTATCATTTCCATACCATGGACTGGAGCCTAAACGCTGCTTTGGGTGTAGAAGAAAAAGAAAAGAAAGTTAAAAAATATTCCACTGCCACCTCCTCAGGCAGTTATGAAAAGTCAACTGAAAGATTATGTCTGGCTTCCCAGAGAAGAAAGGAGAAAGAGGAAAAGACAAAAGACATTCAAGAGCTATCAAATTCCAGAGTACCTTCTCTAAGTCCTTCCTGGCCCTAGTGATAATGAATGCAGGCTGTGTTGAAGATTTCTCATTTTTCCTAACACTCCCTGAGTAATTCTCAAGCTGTTGTCATTAAGTGACTCTGATGTTTTCTAATGCACAAACACATTTATAGTAATTAGACAGGGGAGACTTCTTACCATTCCAGAATCATCATGCTAGAGCCTCGTAGAGGAAGCTGAGGAGTCTCTTCAGTGACAGTGGCTGCTCTCTTGCACCATCTTTTTTTGCAAGCAGAAGGTGAGATCCAGGGTATGATGATAAGGTAGCAAAAACCCAGGGCAGGGCTGGCTCCCCAGAGAATGCAGAGAGGGAGAGCCAGGCCAAGGACCACCCTCTGCACCACACCAGAAGAGAAAAGGAAAAATCTGAACTCTATGCCTTAGAGACTGTCCCATCTCACCTCAGTGCTGGTCCAAGGTTCTTGGTGACACTGCATTCCTTAGAATGACATGCGCTAAGCTGAGTATTACTTTCTGGAGTAATCACATGTGTTTCTTATCCCATCTGGTTTCCTCGACCTGCAAAGGCAAGCACAAATATCTAGAGCTCCTGTATATAATCTGCTGCCCTGGCCAAGACTGGTCCCAATGATTAAATTTGTTACATGTTGTAAAAATATTGTGTGTGTGTGCTTAGTCACTCAGTTGTGTCCAAAATATTACATATTCAGAGGAAAATCAATGATGCAGAATGGTATATGATATAAAATTCCTCTCCTTATCACCTGAGTTGCCCAAGTGCCCTTACCACTTTGGTAACCACATTTCATAGTTTATATCCTTTAAGAAATGATTCACAAACTGCAACTGATTCTATAGATGACACTTTTTAAAATATTCAAATGAGAATCACACAAAGCACACTGTTCCATCACTAAGCATTTTTTAACTTCATGTATTTGAACATTTTTCCATATCAGTACACTCAGATCTAATTCACTCTTTTTAAAAACTGAATATTGTCTGGGCAGACTGTAATTTAATGAGTCCTCTTGTAAGAGACCGTGGGGTGACTAGCCATTGCTTATTATTACAAGCCATGCTGCAGTCAAATTGTTTGCACATATATCTTTGTGTATCTGTGCAAGCAGATCTTAGAAGAGGAACCCTATGCTAAAAAAAAAAAAATGTACGTTGTAAATTTTGATAGATGAAGTCAGATTGCTCTCAACAAAAGCTGCAGGTAAAGTGTTTGCTTTTCTGCAACCTGGCCAATGCCAGTATTCACTGCTAAGTGAAAATGGTATTTAATGTTTTAATCTCCATTATAAATCTTCAGTGCACATTTACAATGCCCTATTTGTACACACACAGAAACACATTTCTTCCATGAACTACTTATGCATATCCTTGATTCATTGTCCATTCACTCTTCTTGATTTGCAAGAATATCCACAAATATATACGAAATGATAATATCTTTATCATACGTATTCATTTTTTCCCACTTTGTTCTTTGAATTGTTTTGTTTACAAGTATTGTTAACATTCTAAAGTTTTATGTATTTTTAAACATAACCCAGTTTATCAACTTTGTGCTTTATAACTTCTGGGTTTTATGTCAGACCCCAAGAGTTTCCCCACTCCAAAATTATTTTTTTTAATTAGTGGTATTTTCTTCCAGTACTGTCATTCCTAATTCTTTAAGTATAAATGTTTTAATAACTTGGGATTTATTCTGGTGTAAGACAAGAAGTAAGGATCTAGCTAGGCAATGTTTCCAAATTTCCCATTGTCCAAACATAATTTATTACAAAATCTAATTTTGCCTTACTGATTCTAAATACTATCCAGTATGTCAAATCTGAAAACAAATTCAGGTCTGTTTCTAGACTCTGTAATCTGTCTCGTTGATTTTCTATTTCTACCTTGATTATAAACTGATTTAATTACTCTAACTTTATTATGCATTTGAATAGTTGGTAGGGTTAATCTTTTCTTATAATTCTTCTTTAGTGTACCTGATTCTCAAGCTGGAAAAGTTGCAGGCAGACTCCGTCTTCAGGGGTAGCAGCTTGGGTTTTTGATGCCTGTTTTCCAGTTCTGTGAAAAGCTACCTGAGTGAGTCTTTCGGTTGTGGAATGCCCACCCACGGCTCTGGGGAGGATATAAACGCAGGCTCAAATGCAACCTGCTCCATCTGAAGAAGCCAAGGGGACTGTTCAGAAACTAAGTTGGGCAGATCGTTGAACAGATCAATGTTTCTACAGTTTATCTGGCCCACAGAGAAATGTTTCTTCCCTAAGTGCAGATTCATAATGTTGTATAACAGTGTGGGCTCGAGTACACATGTAACAGTACAATGTGTCTCTGTCAGCATTTGAGTCAAGGAGTTGCAGAGATGGGAGGAAGAGCCGGCATCACAGAGGAGCCCGTGTGGAGGCCTGATGCTCTCTTCTCCTACAGTGCCAGTGATAAGTGTTAGTGACTCGGTCGTGTCCGACTCTTTGCGACACCATGGGCTGTAGCCCCTGCAGGCTCCTCTGTCCATGTAATTCGGCATGCAAGAGTACTGGAGTGGGTAGCCATTCCCTTCTCCAGGGTATCTTCCCAACCCAGGGATCAAACCTGGGTCTCTGGCATGGCAGGCAGATTCTTTACCATCTGAGCCACCAAGGAAGCCCCAGGGAGAAGATAAAAAAAGAACAGGCAGGGACTGGTGCCGTCCATCCTCAGTCTGGGCTCCTCATTCCGCAGTTGGTGTCATGAACAACTGAATTAGGAAGATGCATATGGCTAAACTGCAGGCTTCTGATCTATTCTAGAGCCTTCAGAGAAAACCTTATTCCTGTGGTTATTTTCATCTTCGCTGTTCCTATAAGCCCACACTGTCCTTTCACTTCTACCCCTCTCTGTGTAGATTAGCAGGTCAAAGCCCCCACCCTTCTATGCTGCCCTTAGATGGCCTTTGGAGGACTCACTCAATTTACAGATTTGGGAAGACCCTTCTGTCACCCTACAGACAACTTTTTAACGCCATTCCCACTTAAAGCTACCTGCTTCTTAAGCACCCAGGAAAAACCATCTTTTGGCTGTATTGCCCTTTTCCTTCCTGAGTTCACTCATCCATCGCATAAGCATTTATTAAGCATGTGTCTATCATATATACAACCTTATACCATGAACAGTAGAGATTATGATGATTAGCTTTCATTTTATTTTGAAATAATTTCCAAATGCATTACTTCATCCAATCCTAAGTAGAAAAAAAGGCCTATGTCTTAAAATAAATTTAGGCTCCTTGGGAAACAATATATTCCATGCCAGTGTTAAAAATATAATAAACCTGATACTTTTGTTATGTTTTACAAAATAAGAAAATTAATGGGAGTTAACAGGAGGTCAGCTTAACCTTAGAAGGATTCTTAGAGGAGTTGATTCAGAGTATTTTTTCTTTAATTTTAGAGATGAATATAAGTGAATTTTTAAAGTTAGTTCTCATATAATCATGGTATGGAAATTTTGGAAAATGAAAAATGAAACACCACAATCCTAGCTGATATTATTAGCATGGATAAGAAAAACTAGTGGAATAGAGTACTAGTGAATACTAACTACTAGTGTTTAGTAGTTAGTATATTAATATATTAGTATAATATAATATACTAATATACTAACTACTGACTACAAACAATACTAATGTAATACAATTACTTTCATTAATTTTTCCTTATATGCTATAGGTAAATATACAGGTATGTCTATCTACATATATAATTTAATATTCTGATTTTTAGATAACATTAGGGCTTCCCTCATAGCTCAGTTGGTAAAGAATCCACCTGCAATGCAGGAAACCCTGGTTCAATTCCTGGGTCGGGAAGATTCCCTGGAGAAGGGAAAGGCTACCACTCCAGTATTCTGGGCTGAATAATTCTATGGACTGTATAATCCATGGGGTCGAAAAGAGTTGGACACGACTGAGTGACTTTCACTTTCAGGGTGTGAATATTTATATGCTACCTCAGAGTGTTGTTAACCATCGTTCTGACACTTGTATCACAGTACAGTGAGTGACTATATCAGATGTACCATGTAAATATTGCTCTATCACTAAACATACAGAGTTTTCCAACTTTTCAACTATTTGGAGCAAAATACTGCTTCCATATTGTTGTTTCCATTAAGTTACCTATAGGAAACCACTTTGTTTGTCTGTTTTTAGGAAACCTATTTTGAGTAATGCATCTTTTGAGTTTGAGCTTTCTTGCTGAAACTATGAGAAGTCTTTGCAAAATTAAGATGATTAAAATCTGATTAAGATTCTTGCTGCACTTTTCACTAATTTAAATCTACATCCATTCTTAAGTGACTAGTCCTTCTCCACGAGTTTTTCTGATGACTTTGTTACTCTGCCAGGTAGACAACATATTTATTCTGTCAACATTTTATTATACAAACACAAAACCATTAACATCAATAAGACATGCTAATTGAAATAAAAGTTGTGGTGTCTTTAAGAACTAAACAAAAAATGAATCAGTAGTGACATTAAAGCATTTTCGCCGGGTTGAGTTAAACAGTACAAATTCTGGACCTGCGGAATCACTCTGGTGCATTGAAGACAGGTTTAAGAACACACTTTCCTGAGTAATCCAATGCTGCTGCTGCTGCTGAGTCACTTCAGTCGTGTCCAACTCTGTGTGACTCCATAGACAGCAGCCCGCCAGGCTCCCCCGTCCCTGGGATTCTCCAGGCAAGAACACTGGAGTGGGTTGCCATTTCCTTCTCCAATGCATGAAAGTGAAAAGTGAAAGGAAAGTCGCTCAGTCCAATAGATTTGCTCTATTTCTGTTTAGTTTCTGTCTGTTTTCCCCAAGCCTGTTTGCATGCACATCAGAAATGTCCCTGATTCCCCACCTGCAAGGCACCATTCTGCTATTCCTTTAATTAACCAGCCCTCTTGAATCACCTTTTACTTTCCTCCCACATTGTTCTAATTCTATCCATAGATCCTGTTGTGGAGTTGTTCACAGTACTTGCTAGCATCCCATTTGGTGGTAGATTTTATAAGTGAAAGCAAATCAACACTTTTGTTACAGTTAAAGTTTCACATCCAGAGATGTGTACCCTGGGCTCCCTGTAATAACTTATATACATCTTTTTCTTGCATGAAATTTCAGTGCAGATCATTTTCAAAGTGGAGAAGTGGGCAGTGATTGAAGATAAGTGCTGCAGGACTGAATTCCTCCAACAACATAGAAAAGAATAAAAAAAAAAAGATCCACAGGATACCTGCATTTTAAATTATTTCTATGTAAATTTCAGGATTTCAAATATAAGTAGGAACACTTCACAAGATTTGTTAGCTACTTCAATTCTATATACAAGGAAGATTGGAGAAATGTTTTCTAAGTTTAATGTTACAAAAGAAATACATGTTTACTATAAAAATTCAAAGTTTACAAAAGAGCACAAAGAAAAAAATCCAGCAATAATACTTTAATCCTCTCTGTCCAAAGACCCACACTATTAATATGATTTTGTTTTTTTATAAAAATAGAATCATACTCTACATTATAATTTAAAATCATCCATTTTTCAATTAATAGTATACTGTGAAAATTTTCCTATGTTATTAGTGTCCTCAGTCCAGTTCAGTTCAGTCGCTCAGTCGTGTCCGACTCTTTGCAACTCCATGAATTGCAGCACGCCAGGCCTCCCTGTCCATCACCAACTCCCAGAGTTCACTCAGACTCATGTCCATCGAGTCAGTGATGCCATCCAGCCATCTCATCCTCTGTCACCCCCTTCTCCTCCTGCCCTCAATCCCTCCCAGCATCAGAGTCTTTTCCAATGAGTCAATTCTTCTCATGAGGTGGCCAAAGTACTGGAGCTTCAGCTTTAGCATCATTCCCTCCTAAAACATGATTTTTGTCTTGTTCAATATATAAGTATACAATATACCACAGATTATTTAATTCCTGTTTTTTTATCAATTGTGAGGGGTTTTTTTTCTATTATCAGTAACCGTAATTACAATCTTACATAAAATTTTTTCACATCTCTTATTATTTCCTTAGGAGAGATTTCTGCAAATCTAGAAAACTTAGAAAAATTCCTAGTTTTGCTGCTCAAATTATATAAGCCACTTTAGGAATTTTTAGTAAATAAGCTTGTGTTGCTCATGAAGAACTTTTCATTCTTTTAATCTATGAAAATGTACTGCATATATTCCTTCCTACATTAAAACTTTTAAAAATCAAGTGTGATATTGTTAACTAACATCTAAAATAATCTATTTACCTGTGTAATCATTCCCTTTACATTTTAATCCTTTTGTTTCTATAAAAATTATGCACCTAGAAAAGTAACATTTTGTCCTATCAACCTTATAACTGGAAGAGGCCCACAGTTCATTTCTTCCTTAATGTTTAATCCCTTCAAACAAATACTGTGCTCTCCCAGGAGAGATTCCAAGATGAAAATGGAAAATCACCACTTCTGTTTGAAAACAAAAATCAGAAGGACTTTGTACTCTACCAAAAGAGAGAGGATACATGTATACATATGGCAGAATCATTTTGTTGTATAGAAGACACTAACGCAACATTGTAAAACAGCTTTGTGTGTGTCTGTGTGTGTGTTAGTCATTCAGTCATGTCCAATTCTTTGTGACCCCAGGGACTATAGCCCATCAGGCTCCTCTGTCTGTGGGGATTCTCCAGGCAAGAATATTGGAGTGGGTTGCCTCTCCTTTCTCCAGGGGATCTTCCTGAACCAGGGATTGAACCCAGGTCTCCTACACTGCAGGTAAATTCTTTACCATCTGAGCTACTGGGAAGTCCTAAAGCAACTAGACTCCAATAAAAATTATTCTTTTTAAAGTCTTCATACTCTAAGATGGGAACCTACAATTTTAGCTGTCCAGCATCCCTTCCTTCTCTGATTTAATATTTTTGGTGGGGGGTAGGGGTAACAACACCTGCCCCTTACCTAATTAGAGCACAGTTGCCAGTCTCCCTCCAATAATTATTTAGTGAGCACCTATGTTGTGCCATGGACTACTTTAGGATCTTGGAATTCAGCAGTGAGCAGATAATGAATAAGTTCCTGCTTTCTTGGAGCTTAGAACCTATTTGGAGGAATTGATCAAATTAGACCAATTAGACTTATTTTTTAGAATTTTTACGTGCAGACAATGAAAAAAAGAATTCCTTCTCTCCCCTTGATTGAGAGCTATAATGATACTATCCCAAAAGCTCCGAGCAGCCACGTCCACTGCCTCATGATGGCTCTAGAAGAAGGAGGTCAAGACATACTACTGAAGCTGAGCAAAGTGCTGAAGAGCGAGAGGCCCACAGTCCTTCAGCCGTTTTGCGTCCCCAGACCCATTCATGTTTTCCAGTTACAAGAGGCAGTAAAGTGTCTCCATCTTTTTGTCTTTAATCAATTTGTCTAACACAGACTCTGGTCCCACACTGGTAAATGCCTTTCTTTTCTTCTGTCCTATATGATGGCATCTAGGAGTGCTGGCAATAGCACCCCACTCCAGTACTCTGACCTGGAAAATCCCATGGATGGAGGAGCCTGCTAGGCTGCAGTCCATGGAGTCGCAAAGAGTCGGACACGACTGAGCGACTTCACTTTCATTTTTCACTCTCATGCATTGGAGAAGGAAATGGCAACCCACTCCAGTGTTCTTGCCTGGAGAATCCCAGGGACGGGGGAGCCTGGTGGGCTGCCGTCTATGGGGTCGCACAAAGGCGGACACAACTGACGTGACTTAGCAGCAGCAGCAGTGCTGGAAGCAGGAGACAGAGAAGATACTCAGGTTGACTTTATATTTTTATTCTTTGCTCTAGCAGTACTTTATTTAACTATTTGATTCCCTCCTACATTTCATTCATTCAATGAACATTCGTTGAGCAACTGCTATGCGTCAGAGAGTCTTCTTAGTGCTAAGGACCCAGCAGTGAACAAAACACAAAAACCTCTATCCTTAGATAGTTCAACTTCTAGTGGAGCCAGCTGACAACCTTCAAACTAACCAACAGAGCGGTTGGCAATAAGAAAAGACAGCAGAAAGGCGACTAGGGAGTGCTGAGAAGGGGTGGGTAGGGATCCTTGTGTTACGAAGAACAGTCTGGGAAGGGCTTGCTTTGTAAGGGGAGATGTGATTAGAGCCCTGAAGGAGAGATGGGAGCAAACCACAGATCGCTGAGGGAATGTGATTGAATAATAGAGGTGAACAACTCAGGGATGCCCTGACACTGCACGGATAAGTCAGCTCATGCTGTCTCTTCCCTGAAATTTGACTCTTGGACAATTTTTAAAACTAGAAGAAAAGCAGGGCAGGAGGGGTGGAAGGGGGAAAGCATTGAAGGCTATTATGGATTTAATTTACATTGAAAGCTTTGTTTTTTATTACTATCTCCTTTAAAGGTATGTTTGAGGTTGTTGAAATTCCTGTGCTTCTGATAAAGAGATTAAAATGTTACAATTTAGGGGAGGATAGAAAAATTATCCTTTTAGCATAATTAATGAGACGCTCGTCTAAGTCTCCATGGGTGTCTAGTCTACCTCCCTTAGCCCTGTCCTTGTCTAAAAAGTCACTGAGGGGCAGAGAAAGGGTCCAGTTTCCACTGGAGTGAAACCTAGAATGGGGGGTCCTTAAGAGATGGCGAAAGACACTGACACCATAAAATCAGGCAGTGTCCACAGCCTCAGAGACAGACAGACAGTCTTAGAGCGCATTATTGTTCAGCTGCTAAGTTGTGTCCAACTCTTTGTGACCCCGTGGACTACAGCACACCAGACTTCCCTGTCCTTCTCCGTCTCCCAGTGTGTGTGTGTGCATGTGCTGACATGTATGGAGATGTATATATGTGTGTATATATATATGTACACTAAGAGATGATTAGATAGCATCACTGGGTGGACATGAATTTGAGCAAACTCTGGGAGTTTGACTCTCAAACTTTTGAGAGTCCCTTGGACAGCAAGCAGATCAAGCCAGTCAATCCTAAAGGAAATCAACCTGAATATTCATTGGAAGGACTGATGCTGAAGCTAAAGCTCCAATACTTAGTGATGCAAAGAGCTGACTCATAAGAAAAGACTCTGATGCTTGTAAAGATTGAGAGCAGGAGGAGAAGGGGGCGACAGAGGATGAGACGGTTGGATGCCATCATTGACTCGATGGACATGAGTTTGAGCAAACTCCAGGAGACAGTGAAGGACAGGCAAGCCTGCTGTGCTGCAGTCCATGAAGTCACAAAGAGCTGGACATGACTTAGGGACTGAACAATGAAAAACTGGGAGATAGTGAAGGACAGAGAAGCCTGGAGTGCTGTAGTCCATGGGATCACAAAGAGTTGGACATGACCTGGCAACTGAACAACAACATACATACACACACACACACACACACACACACACACACACACACATATATATATATAATACCTATAGTGTTTATGAATATATATACATACATCTAACACTGACACCCAGGGTAAATTAAAGTGAGGCTCCCTTTTCTGTCAAAGATAAATGATCTTACTATTTGCTAGAACCCAAAACTCTTCTCTTCAGAAGAACTGAATTACAAATGTGCCCAAAATTGCTGCCCTTCAGAATCATGGGCCCTCTGCTTCTTTATATCGCATGCTTATGAACAAATTAAAATGCTGAGAAAGCCATAAAGAGATCTCCTGGATTTAAAGACCCTGGAGAATCTCAGAACCAACCTGTTCAGTAATGTGTCCCTGTCCTGTGGACCTGTAGCTCTGATGGATGCCAGCCTGTGAAACTGGTGAATCTGAGAATCACTAATGCCTTTTGAAACATGATGCCTTTCTTCCTACTGAGGGCACCCTCTATTCATAGGCACCTGATACCCTCATATTTGATCATCTGCTGCTTGGCCTTCATTTCCTTGCTTTAAAATATAAAGGTTGGATCAGATTTTCAGTAAGGTCACCTGCAGCTTGAAGTGATACATTCATTCACTTTTCAATGTTAGAACCAAGCACCCTGTAAGGAAAAGGATATGCCACAAATGGTACTTACTAGAGACAGACTGCACCCTCTGGTCTATAGGCAACATGTTTTCAATAGTTTTCTACTTAAGTTGAAAGTTTCATATGTTTAGGGAAAAACCCACCTGGTCTTCTTTTTTTTTAAAGAAAATCTTCTAGTTAGAAAAAGGAAGAACCATTTTCAACAATATTGGGAAATTCTGACATAAGGTTAGAAATCCCATGACAAGTGATGACACCACTCCCTTCTGTGATGCACTTGCGGATAAAATACCAGGAAATCCAGAGGCAAGGTAAAAATAGCCCCAACCACAAAGGCTTGGAAAGTGATCTACTTCTGCTCCCAAAGATGCCATGGGCTCTGCTATTCCACTTATTCTGCCTGCTGTTTCCAAGTAGATGGTAGAGTCCAAGGGCCCATACAAGGCTTGTGACAGGTTGGATATCTTAATTGAAAAAGAGAAGCAACCATTATTTAAAAAGAAAAAAAAGAAAGAAAGAAACACAAATTCAATAGAATTCTATGAAAACTAGAAATGTTTGGTCCAATCATGCCAAATCTGATGAGTCTCTGGGTGCTGGCTTCTGTTGCCATCCATCCCTGTAATGGACAATTTCTAAAGTAATGTTTCAAGATGCTAATCTCCTCTTGGACATGGATCAGCAAGGCAAAACCTGGAAAGGGCTTAGAAAAGTTGATGACAGGAGAGCTTAGATTCTCACACAAGAGAAGGGAAAGCTGTCAAACCTCTCTATCAACTGGTTCAAGTTTCTTCAGGAAATGTTATTTGGTCACTTCACTGTGCTCTAAAACATTAGCCACTTCCATCCACTGTCAACAAAAGCAGGATTTAAAAAAAAAAAGGGGGGGCTGTCAAAAAAAAGGAGGAATATTCCAGAGAATGTCATATCACTGAGAAGCAAGGAAACAAGATTAACTGGACTAATAGAACCAAAGAAACAAAAGATAAAAGAAAAATATTCTAAAACATCCCTCCATCTCACTTTTCCAAACCTTCCACTCACTGCACTCATCAAATACTTTTCGGTAAACATTTTCGATCTGTTTGCTTTATTCCAAAATAATGAAGGCTCAAGGTACTGGTGAAGCACAGAGAGGTCATAACATGAGAATCCCCAGGAAATTCATGAGCGTGTTAGGGAATCATGTCAAAGACCACGTCAAGTGCACATGGTCAAGATGTTCCCTTCACTTTGCTTACAGGATTCTCTTCCTGTAAAAGCAAGACTCCTGCCAAATCACTAGACTGGTGGAGGCACAGGACACTCTGCTGAGAATCAGGATGTTTGGAGTTCAGTCTCGCTGCGTCACGGAATCTAAGCCTTGGTTTCCTTCTTTGTGAAAGGAAGAATTCTTAATTGCCTCCTCGACCTCAAGGGGCTCTTGGGCGAATCAGATTAAGAAGGATCAGATTTGCCTTTAAGAAGGCAAATAAAAATATCTTTGGAAATTACAAAATGCTACAGTAATATAAATCTGTTTGTTACTCCTCCTTGCAGACAAACACTATTTGATTCCACTTAACACAAGATACCTAGAATAGTCAAATTCATAAGCGTCAGAAAGTACATTCACAGATGCTGGGTGGGAGGGGAGGTGGGGACAAGGAATGGGAAGTTGGTATTTAAGGGACAGAGTTTCAGTTTCAGTTCAGTTCAGTTCAGTCGCTCAGTCGTGTCCGACTCTTTGAGACCCCATGAATCGCAGCACACCAGGCCTCCCTGTTCATCACCATCTCCCAGAGTTCACTCAGACTCACGTCCATCGAGTCCGTGATGCCATCCAGCCATCTCATCCTCCATCGTCCCCTTCTCCTTCTGCCCCCGATCCCTCCCAGTTTCAGTTTAGGAAGGTGAAAAATTCCGAAGGATGATGGTGAGAGCTGCACAGCAAGTGACTGTACTTAGTGCCACTGAACTGTGCAACTAAATATGGTTTTAAAAGTGTTTTCCATTATATGACTTTTACCATAATAAATTTTTTTTTAATTGTTACTCCTCTTATTATCATCATCAGATAAAGTGTGGGGCAAGTTCAAATGGCAGCGCATGGGTAGTCTGGGCCACATCTCTCTCCACTCCTGAATATCAAGCCCCGAATGCTCACCGCCTTAAGGTGAATGACTATGGTCTCTCACTTTCATATAAGGAGGTGGAAACCATATTTGTGGAAACCAATGAGCGCTTAGAACAATAACAAATTTGTTCTACTGCTCATTGTGCTTCCTTGACCTCAGGTGGAGTTACAGAATGTTTCCATTTTACTTCAACTTGTAGAACAAGCAGAGCAATAAATACTATGGGCCTTGCTACTGTGAACTTGGCACATCTCACTCTCTAGAAACTATCTGAACAAAAGTCTAGGACCAAGCTCTGTTTATCTATAAGAATTAATGCTTGCTTCTATTCTCTCCCAGTTTATGGAACGTCTCAATATAAGAGTAATTTGATTACTAGTATGAGATTCCTTGTGGATAAAACGGGATTCATATGTTTTAACAAAAATCATTCAATAAGTAAACTCCTTAACAATCCCACATTAGTCTTCAGATTCTGCGTGTTTCTTAATGCTCCAAAATAGATACACCAGTGGAAGGGCTGATGCTAATGTCCTCTGCTATGTAATCCCATCCTCAGGAGAACATGTCAAGAAAAAAAACTGATTATAATCAGAATTACATGCCACTGTAGTTTAGCCATATTCTTACACCAACATCTAGTTCTAAAATAATGCCTGCAATAAAGCAGCAGTAAGATGACAAGATGAACCAAAATGGAAATAAATGAATTATTTGCATATCTAAAATGACAGCAGCAAATTAGGACATGCAAACTGTTGATGTATCTAAACAGTACTGCACATTTTAGTGATGAAGAATCTAATCAATTACCTAAATGTTTGGCCTGTGCAAAATATTAACCATCCAGACTAAAAGCTGGATCCTCCCTTGTTTTGGTCAAAATGTATTCAACACCTATAGACCCCAGGCAAATGCAGACAGGGAAGGAGTAGGGCATAGCAAATGTAACCATAATGTAATAATCACTAATAAAAATCATTTTAGAATCACAAAGTATAGAATTACAAGGAGGAGACTTCTCAATGATATGGCTGAGCAGATTTTTATAGAAACTGCTCCTGAAACAGCCCTGAAAGTTAAAATTCTGGATGAAATCTTTTAAAACCCTCTTACATTTATGGCTGAGGTTGTGGGGAAAGAAGAAATATGGGTAAAGTACCAATCTATCATTAATCAAGGGAGGTTTAGAGCTGGGAGGTAAGAGGCCTAAGGAGACTTGCAACAGACCCATTAGAATACAGTAAAAGGTCAATCAGAGACTCTAAACCGGGAACCTCTCCCCACTCGGGGGATTTTCACCTTGAAGGAGACCACAGACATGCCTGACTCTCTTAGCCTTGGCTGTGGAAAGAGCTGGGGAAAAGACCCCTTTGAATTTCTAATCATCAGTTCATAACCAGGCAAATTTGGGGCCAAAACCCAAATGGTCTGTGTGGCCCAGGAAAACCTAAACTAACTAACATTGTAAAGTGGTTTTAGGTTTGTTATGCTCCCAGGAACATGGCAGCAGGGAAAGAAAATCCTTTCTGCATTAATATACTTTAGGCACAGGACCCAGAGAATTCAAGATAAGGTTCCTAGGAAACTGAGCATACAATGAAAAAAAATCCTTAAACTTACGATGTAAGAAGAAACTATAGTAAAAAATCAATACTTGGTGAAAAAAGCCCTATAGAGTTGAATCCATAAAATTTCAGGTACTGGAATTATCACATATAGAATATAAAATAAGTATGTCTAACATATTTAAAGAACTAAAAGAGGTATAAGATGAAAACAAGTTATTAATACTATCAAAATTGTCCAGACAGATAGGAAATAGAATTAAATAAAACTTCTACTTTCAACAATTACAGACTAAGGAATGCAGACAAACCTTTCCACCAGGGAAAATTAGAGAAGCAGCGTGGAATGTAAAACGCGTCTGCTTAGGGGCCCTGGCGAGCTCACGGGACAGGGAGGAGTGTGATGCAAAGATTCAGGGATGGTCGGTGGTCTGAGTGTTGGAGGATGCTGTTCTGCGGTGACTGCTTGCACATTCCAGGAGAAAACGGAGTGGCAGGAACAAAATCATCCAGAAGAGCTAAACAGTAAGTCCAGGGCATGCCAAAGGTGAAGACTGGCGAGAATGCCTCTAGCTTTGTTCTAGGGCCCTAAGGAGCAAAGCTCGAGGAGTAGAAGTTTCCTAGAAGTCAATAGGCAGCAGCTCCGTTTCGAGTCACATCAGCCTTTGAAGCTTATCCTGGATTCCTCTGTCCCCGGATGCCTAGCAAAAACAAACTTAGATCTTCACTGGAGGAAGACACAATCATCTAACGTTATTTTCACAAACAATTATTTCCACATAGAAATCAATAACAAAAAGATAAGAGAATCCTCAGGTGTTGTCAATTTCAGAAAATACCACTTTTAAGTAAACTTTGAGTCAAAGAAAAACATCCAAATGGAAATTAGAAGGTATGTAAATTGTTTCTTAATGACATATCAAAACGTGAAAAGCAACTAGAAATAAATTTATAATTTTCAAGTATCTGTTATAAAAGAAGACTGAAAATCAATGAGAAACACATCCTAACATCCATCTCAAGAAATTACACAAACTTAGCAAGTTAAGATAATCAGAAGAGGAAAAGTAATGACATTAAAAAACTAGAGAATATCAACCAAGACAAATCAACTCTTAAGAGCTATTAGTCAATAAGAAAGAGATGAAGTATATAAATTCTTACAAAAATAAAACTTACAAAAACTGATAAAGAAGATCCAGCAAATTTGCAGTCTACTGACAATTCAAAAGTCTGATTCTCTAATTAAAAACCTTGTAACCCCTCAGGGCTCACAGAAAGTTGACTCACAGGAAAATATTACCAAAGGATATACACAAGGCATGAACGCAACCCAAATCATTTTGTGATTCTGAAACCCTTCAGGACCCTATGGGAGCCCTCCCAAGTACCATGGGCTTTCTGAGTCCCTCATTTCTTCTTTGCAGGGAAAAGGTTTCATCCTCCTAGACCTTATCTGAGTTCCATATGGTAGGCTCAAACAGTCAGTAATTAAAGGAGCAAGGGAATGAAGAAAGAAATGATAGTGAAGGATGGGGCAAGATCCTAGTTCCTCCTTGGGGACATGCAGAGCAATCTGATACACACCTCTGAGTTCTCCCATAGGAACTAAGGCCCGCACTCAGGTGGAGAATGTTAACTATAGGCTGAAGACTGCGCAGGGGTCCCAAACCAGCTGGACCCAGGCTAATGACTCAGATTCCTAAACTATCATCCTGTTACTTCACCACTAACCAATTAGAGGGGGGTTACACACCCTGCAACCTTCCTCCCAAATTTTGCCTATAAAACCTTCTTCCCTGAAACCCACTGGGGAGTTCAGGTCTTTGGAGCACCAGCCACCTGTTTCTTCATGGCAGGCAATAAACCTTTCTCTGCTCCAAATTCTGATATTTTGGTTTGTTTGGCCTCATCATGTGCCAGGCATGTGGACTTGTGTTTGGCAACAATTCTGTAATACCTTTATTATCAAAATTTGACAAAACATTGCAAGAAAAGGAGTTACAGGCTGAACCTGTCTTGAACACAACAGAAGAAATCCTAAACAAAACATCAGTAAAAGAAACCTAGTAACTTATTTTTAAAGGTTGGGTTCAGTGCAGGAGGGCTATATAAGAACAAACGTAGGAGACTTTATTTATAAAGATAGAAAGCTACATTAAAATTAGATTGTGCACAGTAAGAAAATGAATGAGCCAGTTAAAACCTGGGCCAAAGACCTAACATACACATTGTCAAAGAAAATACACAGATAGTAAAAAAAAGCATTATAAAAGATGCTTCATATTATATGTCATTAGGGACATGCAAACTGAAACAATGGAATACTACTACACACTTATTCAGTTTCAGTTTAGTCACTCAGTCGTGTCCTACTCCTTGCAACCCCATGGACTGTATGTAGCACACCAGGCCTCCCTGTCCATCACCAACTGCCAGAGTCCACCCAAACTCAGGCCCACTGGGTCGGTGATGCCATCCAACCATCTCATCGTCTTTCGTCCCCTTCTCCCCCTGCCCCCAATCTTTCCCAGCATCAGGGTCTTTTCCAATGAGTCAGCTCTTAGCATGAGGTGGCCAAAGTATTGGAGTTTCAGCTTCAACATCATTCCTTCCAGTGAACACCCAGGACTGATCTCCCTTAGGATGGACTGGTTGGATCTCCTTGCAGTCCAAGGGACTCTCAAGAGTCTTCTCCAACACCACAGTTCAAAAGCATCAATTCTCCAGTGCTCAAGTTTCTTTACAGTCCAACTCTCACGTCCATACATGACTACTGGAAAAACCATAGCCTTGACTAGACGGACCTTTGTTGGCAAAGTAATGTCTCTGCTTTTTAATGTGCTGTCTAGGTTGGTCATAAGTTTTCTTCTATACACCTATTAGAATGGCCAAAATCCAGAATACTGATAACACCAAATACTAGCAAGGATATAGAGCAATGGGTATTCTCATTTATTACTGGTGGGAATGCAAAGTGGTGCAGCCATTTTGAAAGACAGTTTTGCAATTTCTTATAAAATTAAACATATCCTAACCATATGACTCAGCAATTGCTCTTCTTGGTATTTCCCCAAAGGAGTTGAAAACTTTTGTCCACTCAAAAACCTACACAGAGATGGTTACAACAGCTTCATTCATAACTGCCAAAACTTGAAAGCAACCAATATGTTCTTCAGTAGGTGAACTGTGGTCCATCCAGACAACCAAATATTATTCAATGCTAAACAAGAATGAGCTAGCACGCCATGAAAAGACACAGTGGACACTTAAGTGCATGTTGCTAAGTTAAAGAAGCCGGTCTGAAAAGACTGTATGATTCCATTCCACATACGATTCTATGATTATGATATTCTGGAAAAAGTAGAACTTTAGAGAGAGCAAAAGGATCAGCGGTTTCCTGGGACTTGATGTGGGAAGGGAAAAAAAGGATGAACAAGTGGAATGCAGAGAATTTTTAGGGCAGTAAAACTATTCTGTACAGCACTAGATGGTGGATATATTACATTATGCATTTGTCAAAATCCACAGAACTATACAACAAACAGAATGAGCCTTAATGTAAACTATGGACGTTAGGTTGTAGGTTCATCAATTGTAACAAGTGCATCACTCTAGTAGGAGATGTTGATTGTAGGGGAGGTTATGTGTGTGTGGGGACAGGGGATATATAGGAAATCTCTGTTATTCCCACTCAGTTTTGCTAAGAATCTAAAGTGAAAGTGAAAGTCGCTCAGTCATGTCTGACTCTGTGCGATCCCATGGACTGTATAGTCCATGGACTTCTCCAGGCCAGAATACTAGAGTGGGTAGCCTTTCCCTTCTCCAGGGGATCTTCCCAACCCAGGGATCGAACCCAGGTCTCCTGCACTGCAGGCAGATTCTTTACCAGCTGAGCCACAAATGGCTCTAAAAAAGAGGGTTCATTTTAAAGAATTAGACTGTTGTAATAATGAAAAGATATAAATATCAGAAGATATAAGTATAGAGAGCCCAGAAACACACCCATACATTTCTGGAAGTTTGATTTATGACAAAGATAACACAGCAGAGGAGTGGGGAAACAATATTATTTACAATAAATGGTCCCAGAATAATTGTAAGTCCATTATAATAAAAGAAACATGACCCCCTAATTCACATGATACAGAAAAACAATTTCAAGGTAAATTGTAGGTTTAAATGCAAAGGCCAAAAATAAAGCTCCTAGATGGTAATGAAAGAGAATATTTTAATGGTTTAAAGAAAAGGAAGAATTTCTTAAACTTGATACGAAATGGTAACTATCAAGGAAAAGTTTGACAAATTTGAATAAATTCAAATCAAGATACCTTTAAGAAGATACCCATGGAGAGGGAGAAGTTATCTATATTATTTATAACTGATAAAGTGCTCTTGACTGATGAACATTTTTTTTAAATTTATCTCTGCAAACGAATGAGAAAATGTCAGATGACTCAACAGAAAAATGAACAAGAGATTCAAATAGGTACTATATGAAAAGTCTATCCAAAATGCTGATAACCATATACAGACATGTGCAGCCTGACCAATGACCAGAGAAATGAAAATTAAAGTCACATGAGGTTCTGCTATTTACTTACTAGAAGGGCTAAAAGGTTCAGTGTGTAGCTTTATTTTGTTCTTCTTTGCGTGTTATAATAGTTCATAGTAAAGGAGATTGGTGCTAGGTGTTCACTGGAAGGACTGATGTTGAAGCTGAAACTCCAGTACTTTGGCCACCTCATGCGAAGAGTTGACTCACTGGAAAAGACCCTGATGCTGGGAGGGATTGAGGGCAGGAGGAGAAGGGGACGAAAGAGGGTGAGATGGCTGGATGGCATCACTGACTTGATGGACATGAGTTTGGGTAAATTCCGGGAGTTGGTGATGGACAGGGAGGCCTGGTGTGCTGCGATTCATGGGGTCGCAAAGAGTCAGACACGACTAAGCAACTGAACTAACTAATATACTAAATGAGGTAGCTCAGCTGGTAATAAATCTGTCTGCAAAGCAGGAGACCCCAGTTCAATTCCTGGCTTGGGAAGATGGTCTGGAGAAGGGATAAACTACCCACTCCAGTATTCTCAGGCTTCCTTGGTGGCTCAGACGGTAAATAATCTGCCTGTAATGTGGGAGACCTGGGTTCAATCCCTGAACAGGGAAAATCCCCTGGAGAAGGGAATAGCTAGCTACCCACTCTAGTATTCTGGCCTGGAGAATTCCATGGACAGAGGAGCCTGGCAGGTTACAGTCCATGGGATCACTAAGAGTCAGACACCACTTTCAAGTCAGACAGAGAAAGACAAATATTATATGATACCACTTATTTGTAGAATCTTTAAAAATGATACAAATGAATTTATTTACAAAACAGAAATAGACTCACAGACATAAAAAAAATAATTTTACAGTTATGAAAAGGGAAAAGGTGGGGAAGGGGTAAATTAGGAGTTTTGGATTAGCACATACAAACTATATATAAAATAAATGAAGACCTACTGTATAGCACAGAGAATTATATTCAACCTATAATGGAAAAGAATCTGAAAAACACTATACATACATATAACTGAATCACTTTGCTGTACACCTGAAACTAATACAGTATTGTTAATAAACTATACTTCAATAAAGAAGAAAAAAAAAGATTGCGTTATGACCCTATAAAAAGTTTCCTAGTAAACACTATAAAAGAACAAACCATAGAGAAGTTTAACATCCAAGCAAACTAACAGGCAAACTGCCTGATGAGAGTATATGAAGACACGGAGGTGTTAGTAGCTCAGTCATGTCCGACTCTTTAAGACCCCATGGACCATAGCCTACCAGGCTCCTCTGTCTGTGGGATTTCCCAGACAAGAATATAGGAGTGAGTTGCCGTCCCCTTCTCCAGGGATTCCTGACCCAGGGACTGAACCTGAGTCTCCTGCATTACAGGCAGATTCTTTACCATCTGAGCCACGAGGGAAGCCCAGTGTAATTTGGGGAAGAAATACAGTACATCACTCATGCTGCAGTACCATGTGCCACATAGAGCTGCTGGGGTCAGGAAGGTGAAGTGGTCATAATGGGAAAAAAGTCATTATGCATGAGTGAATTTCCATGTTGTATCTGGAAGGTGCTATGCTTGGCAGTAGGGGGCCAGAGGAAATATGAGTTTTCAGTTCTTTTTCTGTAAGCGTAAAATAAATAAGAAGTCAAACAAAAATATAAATAAAATAGCCCATACTAATCCATAACATTTAGCAATGCATTCCTAGGTGGAATATAAATAAATATGGTTTCTTTTACAAAATGAGGCTGTTTTATCATAAACTTCATCAGGGTAGTTATCATTAGGGAAAAGGGGGAAAATGATTGGGAGGGGAGACAAAGGGAACTTTTAGATACAGACTAATTCTATTTTGGAGGTTACATGGTTTCATGGTGCACTGTGACAGACAGAATTTAGAGTGAGCCCATGATTCCCATGCCTTCTGTGGGAGGGTCCTGTGACTCATTTTAATCAGCAGAATATACCAAAGGTAACAGAAGGTAGGTAATCATCTATACTTGATTATGCTACATAAAACTGTAACCCATATTACCAGGAGTCTCTCTCTGTGTTGCTTTCTTTGAGGAAGAAAGCTGCCACATTGTGAGATGCCATATGGAAAGAGCCAAGCAAGAAGGAGCTGAAGGTAGCCTCTGGCCAAAGTCAAAGAGAAACTGAGGTCCTCAGACCAACAGTGGGCAAGGAACTGAATGCACCCAACAGTGTCACCTGGATGCTGGTGTGTACCCAGCTGAGCCTGCATAAAACAGCACAATAAGATGAAAGAAACCTGTATGCAGGTCAGGAAGCAACAGTTAGAAATGGACATGGAACACCAGACTAGTTCCAAATAGGAAAAGGAGTACATCAAGGCTGTATATTGTCACCCTGCTTATTTAACCTCTATGCAGAGTACATCATGAGAAATGCTGGGCTGGAGGAAGCACAAGCTGGAATCAAGATTGCCGGGAGAAACATCAATAACCTCAGATATGCAGATGACACCACCCTTATGGCAGAAAGTGAAGAATAACTAAAGAGCCTCTTGATGAAAGTGAAAGAGGAGAGTGCAAAAGTTGGCTTAAAACTCAACATTCAGAAAACTGAGATCATGGCATCCGGTCCCATCACTTCATGGGAAATAGATGGGGAAACAGTGGCTGACTTTATTTTTCTGGGCTCCAAAATCACTGCACATGGTGATTGCAGCCATGAAATTAAAAGACGCTTACACCTTGGAAGGAAAGTTATGACCAACCTAGATAGCATATTAAAAGGCAGAGACATTACTTTGCCAACAAAGGTCCGTCTAGTCAAGGCTATGGTTTTTCCAGTGGTCATGTATAGATGTGAGAGTTGGACTATAAAGACAGCTGAGCACCAAAGAATTGATGCTTTTGAACTGTGGTGTTGGAGAAAACTCTTGAGAGTCCCTTGGACTGCAAGGAGATCCAACCAGTTCATCCTAAGGGAGATCAGTCCTGGGTGTTCATTGGAAGGAATGATGTTGAAGCTGAAACTCCAGTACTTTGGCCATCTGATTCAAAGAGCTGACTCATTTGAAAAGACCCTGATGCTGGGAAAGATTGAGGGCAGGAGAAGAGGACAACAGAGGATGAGATGGCTGGATGGCATCACCAACTCAATGGACATGAGTTTAAATGAACTCCGGGAGTTGGTGATGGACAGGGAGGCCTGGCGTGCTGCGATTCATGGGGTCACAAAGAGTCGGACACAACTGAGCAACTGAACTGAATTGAACTGAAGATGAAAGAGGTAAAAACATGGAAAAGTGAAGAGGCAAGAAAAATAGCTTGAGTTCCAAAAATGTCTATTGGGAATTCATGGAAGAGAGAGCAGAGATTAAAAAAAAAAAAAATAGGAGAGACAATATGTTTAAGATACAATGTTTTGGTTTTTTTTTTTTATTTTATACTACAGTATAGTTTATTTACAATGTTGTGTTAGTTTCAGATGTACAGCAAAATGATTCAGTCATATATATATATATATATATATATATATATATATATTCTTTTTCAAATTATTTCCCCATTTAGGTTAGATATAATGTTTAAGAATTTTCCAAGAAAGATGAAATGCACCAATCCTCAGATTCAACAAGCCTAGCAAATAGCAGGCTAGACACACCTCGGCATAACTTAGGACCAACTGCAATTCCAAAGACAGTGAGACCTTCAAACTAGTAAGAGAAAAAAGCAAAACTGTCTCTAAATGACTTGAAATTAAATTAACAGATTATTTCCCAGTATAATTCCCAGTATTTTCCCAGAATAGTATCTTCAAAATGCTGAAAGATAGAACTGTCAACCTAGAATGTCATATCTTAAGAAATTATGTTTCAGTAATGAGGATAAAACCAAGACATTTCTAGACAGACAAAACCTGAGAATTTTCAATTTTATACTTAAAATTTAAAAATATTTACAATGACAAGAGGAAAAGTAACTAAAATAAACTGATGCTTTCATTGAACATCTTCTTGTTGTTTAGGCTAATTGTACATCAGAGGTTGTAACATTTTATTGATAAAATATTCAGACTGAGGTAAATTAGCAATTGTTCCATATCATTCAAACCCAAAACCTTGTTATTGATTTAATTTATTTATGTATGTTTTTAAATTATATTTATTTGTTATTGATTTTTTTAAAGGGTTGGGATTTATCTAGGGCATGTGACTCAACTGTGCATTGAAAAAATTCAGGAGGAAAGTCTGAACTAGGATTCAGGCAGGTCTGATCATACATAATGAACTGGTGGGTAGCTGCTCTCAGTTCATTTCAATAAGACTGATTTGTCTGATTGATCATTTTTGGAGGATTTTGAGAAAGTTGGTCTTTCTGTAAGTGCTTAAGAAGAAAGATGAAGGAAATAGGACAACGGCGTAATGTTGGTCTCAAGTCTGGTTCTCTCTTCCCTGAGCAATGCATCTGGGTTCAGAATGTTTTGCAGCGTCCCTGAAAATCTACTTGTCTTTAGTATTTGAACAAAGGTACTGGCCACTGCAGTCATACAAGCTCTTCTCTCAAGGGGCTTCTTGGGAAGCAAACACTGATTACAGTCCAGAACAGAAGAAGCAGAGGCTCATGGAAACTCATGAGTGCCTATGAGAATACCTCTGGGAATTCTCAAAAATAATGGGAAGACCCTGTCAACTACAGACTGAGATCCTGCATAAAGTGAGCAAGCATAAGCCAGTGAAGCACAGGAACACTTGTGCAACTGTACCTGCATAGAGAGGGCACGTGTGAGATAAAGCACCTGTGGGGCATGCCTGCAGGCCACTCCATTTGCCACTGGTTATTGGACAGCTCTGATAGCCTTTCTTCCTTGATCCCATGCCCTGTGGCTTCTACTAAAGATGCTTTCAGCTATTCCTGAGAACCAAAATATGATTTTTTTTTGGAAAGAGATAAGATTCTGATGGCAGAGTCCACTACATCAGTCCTTCCTGGGCAAAGTAAGCAACTATCCTTAGGAATGCCAAGAAGAGCCTCACCCTATGAGTGAGAAAATAGAAAAGAAAAGTCCAAATGAAATAAACTGAGGTCATAGCATAGAAAGCATGGCATCATGGACACAGAAGAGGAAGGAAAAGGCAGGAGGAACTGAGAGAATAGAACCGGTATATGTTCATTACCATGTACAAAATAGATACCGAGTGGAATTCGGGGTCTAGCACAGGCAGCTCAGCCAGGTGCTCTGCGGTGCCCTGGAGGAGTGGGATGGGGGCGGGGGTAAGAGGGGGACTGAAGAGGGAGGGGATATATGTACTCACATAGCTGAGTCACACTGTTGTGCAACAAAAACCAGCACCACATTGAAAAGCAATGATCGCCCAATTTTTAAAAACCCTATGATAAACCATACTGGAAAAGGATATTAGAAAAAGAATTTATATATGCTTATAATCAAATCACTTGTTGTATAACAGGAATTAGCAACATTGTAAATCAACTACACTTCAATAAAAATAAATGAGAAAATAAAGAAAGCGTGGCACCACAGAAAGAGTCGGGAGAAGTGGGGGAAAAGAAGGGAGGAGAGGCAGAGAGCAGCATAAAAGCAAAATGAAAGAAGAAAGTGAGGGAACACGAGAAGAAATGGTTAGAAAGCTGATGATGACAAGCAGACAGGGATGGTCCCCAGGGAGAGTAGGTTGTCTCCAGGATGACAGCCCAGAGAGAACACAATCAGTAAAGCTTGGGAACTGAGAGCTCTATAGGAGAAGCCAACAGAGATGGCTAACAGTGGGGGAGATGGAGCACGGAGAGCCCAAGACTCGCTCCTTTGGCTGATCAGCTTTTGCCCGCTCCCTACTGATCTAAGTACAAAACGCAGTGTTTGTGCAGCTCTACCTGCAGATATAACGGTATAACACGTTAGGAGTCAATTTTGTATCAGTCTTTATGTATAGAGAATAGGAAAGAATGACTTAACAGTTGTATAAAATTATACTTTCTCGTAAAACAATTCTAGGAATACTGAATAGAAGGAAAAAAGACAATAAAATACTACTCAAATCCCACCTACTGGAGATTAGCATGGTTACCATATGGGAGACATCTTTTCAGATAAAGCAGATAAATATATCTATCAAGCTCATGTTAAGTCACTTAGTTGTGTCTGACTCTTTGTGACCCTATGGATGGTAGCCCGCCAGGCTCCTATCTGTGGGATTCTCCAGGCAAGAATATTAGATGGGTTGCCAAGCCCTTCTCCAGGAGATCTTCCTGACCCACAGATCAAACCTGTCTCTTACGTCTCCAGCATTGGCAGGCTGGTTCTTTACCATTAGCGCCACCTGGGAAGCCCCATATATATATGTACCTACATACATACATAAACATATATACGCAAGCACACACATTTCTCTAAAAACACACATACACATATATGCCACACACATCACTGTATACATGGTTGGATGCATAGAGGGATGTACACAGAAAGATACAAAACAAATAGATAAAAGAAAGAGAAAGGAAGGAGGAAGGAATGAAAAGGAAGGTAGGAAGGAGAAGAGAGAGGAGTAATGAAAACTTTTGCAAAATGAACTTATACTACCTGCTGCTTTTAATTGAAATATTTCCATAGAGGCACGGTATCTAATGTGGATACATTAAAAATTAAGATCACTAAGACAAAGAACATTACTTACCACTCACTTCTACAAGGGTTAAGTTGCAATCCACTGCAGCAGACCACCAACAGTGCACCCCGGAAGGAATCCAGGATGAAAAAGAGATGAGGCACTCTGTGCCTTGCAAAAGCAAGCCCTTAAATAGTTGGATGCATACTTCAGGAAGAATTTCAATAACCCCAGATTCTTGCACCTTCCCATACACAGAAAAGCACTAAAATAATTAATTTCAGAAGTCTATTCTTTGTGATTAGCAGTAATCTTTTACTAAGATATATATAGGTAGCTCAGTGGTAAAGAATCCACCTACCAATGCAGGCCAACACCTGCTAATACAGGGTTCAATCCCTGGGTCAGGAAGATCCCCTGGAGAAGGAAATGGCAACCCACTCCAGTATTCTTGCCTGGACAATCCCGTGGACAGAGAAGCCAGGCGGGCTACAGTCCATGGGGTCATGAAAGAGTCGGACACAACTTAGCAACTCAACAGCAACATACTTGACTGCATGAATTTCCCAGCCAAAATCCATATATAAATTGGCTCCTCTTTAAAGAAGTTTCCACAGAGCTACAGAGTGGCTATCTCTCAGGCTTTAGTCCTCAGCAAGAGCCTAAATAAAACTGAAACTCACAACTCTTATGCTATCTTTTCCTAAGTTGCCACTAAGCATTTATTTAACTTACATAGATACAGCCACACACTTAGATAAAGAGAGCAGAGGAAGAGTAAAAATTTACATAGTGCAGACTTTTCAACTCACCTTCCCCTTCGTTCAAGAAGCATAAGAGAGATTCCCATCTGTTCCTCACTCATGGTCAATCACAATGTATCTCTGTAATGCAAGCATCTCACAGAACTTAATAAAAGAGTTGGCACGCAAAAGGAGATGCTGTTTGCACAGTATGCCTCCACACAAACTTACTACCTTACCTAGTACTCTAACGAGAAAATATCAATTTCTTCCAAAGCAGGAGATTAAACTTTCTAAAGAGATTTTCAAAGAAAATGTTGGTTGCATGTAATATTCACAATCTGGGATCACCTTAAAACCTATTGCTTAAGCAAGATATAATTTTTCAGTATAAATTTAGTGTTCTCAAAATTTGCCAGAAGGTACCAAAGAGCAACTGAAAAATTACTAAATCTCCGAGTAATATTTATGAGATTTATAAAAGGGACCCCAAACAAAAAGATGTAAAGTTAGTTTTTAAACTATGCCAAGATTCTTTTATATTACTTATTTTAAGTATCAGTCAGTTCAGTTCAGTTCAGTCGCTCAGTCATGTCCAACTCTGCGACCCCATGAATCGCAGCACACCAGGCCTCCCTGTCCATCACCAACTCCCGGAGTTCACTCAGACCCACATCCATTGAGTCAGTGATGCCATCCATCCATCTCATCCTCTGTCCTTCCCTTCTCCTCCTGCCCCCAATCCCTCCCAGCATCAGGGTCTTTTCCAGTCAGTCAACTTTTCGCATAAGGTGGCCAAGGTATTGGGTTTTCAGCTTTAGCATCAGTCCTTCCAATGAACACCTAGGACTGATCTCCTTCAGTGAATGCCTATTCATTCCCTTCTTGAAAGATATGAAAATTAACACCATAGTTTCTGCCACCATCCCTCCCTCAATTCCTACTTTTTATTCGTTACACAATTACTTTAATGTTGTAAAAGTTGGTAACTTGACGGTCTGATTGTATCATATTCCTCATACTGCGCTGTGCTGTGCTTACTCGCTCATTTGTGTCTGACTCTTTCTGACCCCATGGACTGTAGCCCACCAGGCTCCTCTGTCCATGGGGATTCTCCAGGTAAGAATGCTGCTGTGGGTTGCTGTGCCCTCTTCCAGGGGATCTTCCCAACCCAGAGATCAAACCCAGATCATTTGCTTATTCCATGAGTTTCACCACTATTCCATACATCATAACATTGTCATTTATCTCCTAATGTGCTACATTTTGTCATCATGTAGATCTTTCAAGACTGGATCACTGAGACCACATAATTCAGAATGCCTGTTTTACAACTTTCTACTTGCATACCCAGTCCACTTGATATTGGTAGATACTTGTTCCATTGCCTTCAGAGACTGACTGATCCCATTCAGAAACCTGGCACCAAACATATTTTTCCCCTGTTAAGATCTAAATTTTCTTACCACTAAATTTTCCTTTATTCCTAAAACATAGTAATTTCCCCTAGAGGTATCTTATTTTTAATTATTCTATATCAAGACTGTAGATTTTTTCTTCCTAGGATAAACTGCACCTTTTTAATCTGCGAATTCATGTTTTTATTTAGTTCAAGAAAATTGTTTTCTATTATGTTTTTACTTGATACTTTTTCCCTTATTTCTTAGAGTTACATAAGTTCAGTTCAGTTCAGTCACTCAGTCATGTCAAACTTTTTGCAACCCCATGAACCACAGCAAGCCAGGCCTCCCTGTCCATCACCAACTCTGAGTCCACCCAAACCTACGTCCACTGAGTCAGTGATGCCATCCAACCATCTCATCCTCTGTCATCCCCTTCTCCTCCTGCCTTCAATCTTCCCCAGCATCAGGGTCTTTTCCAATGAGTCAGCTCTTCACATCAGGTGGCCAAAGTATTGGAGTTTCAGCTTCAACATCAGTCCTTCCAAAGAACACCCAGGACTGATCTCCCTTAGGATGGACAGGTTGGATCTCCTTGCAGTTCAAGGGACTCTCAAGAGTCTTCTCCAACACCACAGTTCAAAAGCATCAATTCTTTGGCACTCAGCTTTCGTCATAGTCCAACTCTCACATCCACACATGACCATTGGAAAACCCTGTAGATTGACCTTTGTTGACAAAGTAATGTCTCTGCTTTTTAATATCCTATCTAGGTTGGTCATAACTTTCCTTCCAAGGAGTAAGTGTCTTTTAATTTCATGGCTGCAATTACCATCTGCAGTGACTTTGGAGCCCAGAAAAATAAAGTCAGCCACTGTTTCCACTGTTTCCCCGTCTATTTGCCATGAAGTGATGGTTCCAGATACCATGATCTTAGTTTTCTGAATGTTGAGCTTTAAGCCAACTTTTGCACTCCCCTCTTTCACTTTCATCAAGAGACTCTTTAGTTCCTCTTCACTTTCTGCCATAAGAGTGGTGTCATCTGCATATCTGAGGTTATTGATATTTCTCCTGGCAATCTTGATTCCAGCTTGTGCTTCATCCAGCCCAGCGTTCCTCATGATGTTCTCTGCATATAAGTTAAATAAGCAGGGTGACAATATACAGCCTTGATGTACTTTTCCTATTTGGAACCAGTCTGGTGTTCCATGTTCAGTTCTAACTGTTGCTTTTTTGACCTGCATACAAGTTTCTCAAGAGGCAGGTCAGGTGGTCTGGCATCCCATCTCTTTCAGAATTTTCCACAGTTTATTGTGATCACCACAGTCAAAGGCTTTGACATAGTCAATAAAGCAGAAATAGATGTTTTTCTGGAACTCTCTTGCTTTTTCAATGGTCCAGATGATGTTGGCAATTTGATCTCTGGTTCCTCTGCCTTTTCTAAAACCAGCTTGAACATCTGGAATTTCACAGTTCACGTATTGCTGAAGCCTGAGAGCTTCAGAAGGCAGATAGACTGAAACCACAATCACAGACAACTAGCCAATCTGATCGCATGGACCACAGCTTGTCTAACTCAATGAAACTAAGCCATGCCTTGTGGGGCCACCCAAGACAGATGGGTCATGGTGGAGAGATCTAATAGAATGTGGTCCCCTGGAGAAGGGAATGGCAAACCACTTCAGTATTCTTGCCTTGAGAACCCCACGAACAGTATGAAGAGGCAAAAAGACAGGACACTAAAAGATGAACTCCCCAGGTTGGTAGGTGCCCAATATGCTACTGGAGATCAGTGGAGAAATAACTCCAGAATGAATGAAGGGACAGAACCAAAGCAAAAGCAACACCCAGTTGTGGATAGAAGCAAGGTCTGATGCTGTAAAGAACAATATTGCATAGGAACCTGGAATGTTAGGTCCATGAATCAAGGCAAATTTCAAGTGGTCAAACAGGAGATGGTAAGAGTGAACATCAACATTCTAGGAATTAGCAAACTAACATGGACTGGAATGGGTGAATTTAACTCAGATAACCATTATATCTGGACTTTCCTGGTGGCTCAGACAGTAAAGCATCTGTCTACAATGCAGGAGACCCAGGTTCTATTCCTGGGTTGGGAAGATCCCCTGGAGAAGGAAATGGCAATCCACTCCAGGACTATTGCCTGGAAAATCCCATGGACAGAGGAGCCTGGTGGGCTGCAGTCCATGGGGTCGCAAAGAGTTGGACACAACTAAGCGACTTAACTTCACCATTATATCTATTACTGTGGGCAGGAATCCCTTAGAAGAAATGGAGTAGCCATCATAGTCAACAAAAGAGTCTGAAATGCAGTAGTGGGATGCAATCTCAAAAATGACAGAATGATATATTCATTTCCAAGGCAAACCATTCAATATCATGATAATCCAAGTCTATGCCCTGACCAGTAACACTGAAGAAGCTGAAGTTGAATGGTTCAACGAAGACCCACAAGACCTTCTAGAACTAAGACCCAAAAGAGATGTCCTTTTCGTTATAGGGGACTGAGATGCAAAATTAGGAAGTCAAGAAACACCTAACAAGCAAATTTGGCCTTGGAATATGGAATGAAGCAGGGCAAAGGCTGATAGAGTTTTACCAAGAGAACGCACTGGTCATAGCAAAACACCCTCTTTCAACAAGACAAGAGAAGACTCTACACATGGACTTCACCAGATGGTCGACATTGAAATCAGATTGATTATATTCTTTGCAGCCAAAAGTGGAGAGGCTCTATACAGTCAGCAAAAACAAGACCGGGAGCTGACTGTCGCTCAGATCATGAACTCCTTATGGCCAAATTCAGACTGAAATTGAAGAAAGTGGGGAAAACCACTAGACCATTCAGGTATGGCCTAAATCAAATCCCTTATGACTATACAGTGGAAGTGAGAAATAGATTTAAGGGACTAGATCCCACAGACACAGTGCCTGATGATCTACGGATGGAGGTTCACAACACCATACAGGAGACAGGGATCAAGACCATCCCCAAGAAAAAGACTTGTTACATAAGTACATAATTTACATACATACTCAATCTATATTCCTTGAATGCATAAATGATATGCTGGAATACTTTTTCTGTTCCATTTACTCCGTTCTTTTCTTCAGAAAATAAATTATACTTCTGTTCGTTACCTTTTCTCCATCTTCCACCCTGACCACTTTTTTATACCCCTTCTCCCTCACCTTTTTTTCCTCACACTGCAGGGTCTTAGTTCTTCCACCAGGAATTTAACCTGGGCCCTTGGCAGTGAAAGCACTGAGCCCTAGCCTCGGGACCCCCAGGGGATTCCCATAGACCCTTTTTAATACCTCTGTCTTTTCCATTTTGTTTTGATGATTCCTCAAGCCTATTCAGCACTCTTACTCCTGGCTGTGTTTTCAGCATTGTGCCGCTTCTTTTTCCTCTCTTATCGTTTCTGAAGTATGCTTCATCTCTGTACTGATTTTGTTTTCTTGCAGTTCTTCCCTAAATTCTACTGACACACTATTCATTTCCTGCTTGATTTATTATAGTCTCTTCACAGAACCCTCTGAGCAGTCCTTTAGAAAACACAATGTAATTTCTTTAAAATATATACACCTATTTGTCTAAACTCTTCCTATGTTTTGGGGTAACTTTTATGATTATTTTTTTTCTGCTTCCTTTCAAATGAAAATAGTGAGTCTTCTTTAAATGGAGCCAACTATTAGCTAAGGAATAATGTGGACAGGGGAGAGCAATCTTGAGCAGCCCACTAAGCCAGTTCAGGTTCATGGCTATAGGTAAATCTATCACAATGTATAAGGTGGGCTAGGAGTTCTGGTGCATATGAAGCTAACAGTTTTCATCAGAATGAAAGGAAACAGTCATCTGGACACCTTCATCCACTTCAAAAGGGTGCCCATTGCCAACATTCCTGGTTGGCAAAACACATAGATTACAAAAGGGATTGGAAGATATACAGCCCCTGGTGTGGCCCCATCACGTTCAGCTACAGACAGCCCCTTCTCTCTCATTTTCCAGCCTTCCGTAGGAGTAAAAGTTCATGGAGGCAACGCTTCTGCTCAGCGTCTTTCAGCATCACAATGGAATAGGTTCTAGTCCACAGTGAAATGCTGAAACAGTGATGAAGACGGCTGGTGAATAATAAACACCCAGGGACAAACAGGGTCAAAATGAGTCAGAACCAAAAGATGTGTAACTGAAAGCAGTGCTTGGGAGAGGGAGAAAGGGGATGGATGCCTCACATCCAGAATTATGCAGAAGGCCGAGGTAAGTGTATAAGAAATTCTAATATTGGGATTTAGAGCTTGAGGACTGCAGAATTTCAGAACCGATCTGTGCCACTGGTTAGACAACCAATGAAGTTCTGACTACCCACATTTATTCTCCCGACTCATATTTCTAGTACTTATACACAAAAAAACAACAGGTGAACAACAATTCAAATCACAGCCCTGACTGCCCTGCTCCTTCCCAAGTGCCTCCTCTTGCCATTCCTAGCCATTCAGAAGCCCCAGCTGACTCAGACCAGGAGATCAGGAGCCATAGTCTGGGTGACGGTGGGGACATTGTCAAGGTGGAGAGGGAGGATGTGGTTGCTGAAATTGACCAGAGGGCAAGTCCAGAGGTGGGAGACTTCACGCTTTGCCCTGGGAGAATGTCGCCCCATCATCTCTGAGGTTTAGTGCTTCTGCCAATCAAGTCCTTTCTAGGATATAAGTAGGTGAAAACAGAGCTCCCCTGCTCCCCTTTATTCTGCTGCTGTTTGGATAGATTTAGACAATCGTGATATCCAGCCTGTCCTAGACTCTAATCCCAGCTCTGCCTTTTACTTCCTTCCTCTCAGGGTAAGCTTAGACTCTTTAGCCTCTCTGAACCTCGGTTTCTTTATATGTGAGAGGTACAATCTACTGTGCATAAATAAATAAGCTACCATGACACTGGACAGCAAATATGACCACTATTTTATAGTAACTATAAATGGAGTATAATCTTTAAAATTTGCAAATCATTATCCTGTACATTTGGAGAAGGAAATGGCAACCCACTCCAGTATTCTTGCCTGGAGAATCCCATGGACGGAGGAGCCTGGTGGGCTACAGTCCATGGGGTCACAAAGAGTCAGACACGACTGAGCGAATTAACTAACTAACTAACTATCCTGTACATTGGGGTTCCCAGATGGTGCTGGTAGTAAAGAACCTGTCTGCCAATGCAGAAGACATAAGAGACACGGGTTCAATCCCTGGGTCTGGACGATCCCCTGGAGGAGGGCATGGCAACCCACTCCAGCATTCTTGCCTGGAGAATCCCACCAACAGAGGAGCCTGGCGGGCTACCGTCCATAGGGTCGCAAAGAGCTGGACACGACTGCAGCGACTTGGCGTGCACACACACACATCCTGTACATCTGCAATTTACATAGTATTGTAAAGCAACTACATCTCAACAGCAAAGAAAATTAACGCCACCCCCAAAAGGGATGTTGGTTTTCTTTTAGAAAAGGGATGTCTCTTTTCTTTTAGAGATGCCATCCCTACCAATGAGAACTATTAATCTGGGTCTCCATGGGCCAGTCCTCATTTGGTGACCTGTGTACTGCCACAGCATAGAAGATATCCTGTGAACCTAAAGAATTACAGGATGAGTCTTTAGGTTTGAGACATTTGAGAGAAATCTGGGGCATTTGGGGACAGGTTGCAGTTGGGATCAAGGTTGTTTTCCCTTGTTTTTCATCCTTTTGCTACTTAAGATGACTTTTAAGGGAGCAAAGAGGAGTAAAAATGCTTTTACAAGGACATATTTAACCAGAAACTCCCTAAGTTTGGCTGTATACAGGTCAGGAAGCAACAGTTAGAACTGCATATGGAACAACAGACTGGTTCCAAATAGGGAAAGAAGTACGTCAAGGCTGTATATTGTCACCCTACTAATTTAACTTATATGCAGAGTATATCATGAGAAACGCTGGGCTGGAGGAAGCACAAGCTGGAATCAAGATTGCCAGGAGAAATATCAATCACCTCAGATATGCAGATGACACCACCCTTATAGCAGAAAGTGAAGAAGAACTAAAGAGCTTCTTGATGAAAGTCAAAGAGGAGAGTGAAAACGCTGTCTTAAAGCTCAACATTCAGAAAACGAAGATCATGGCATTCGGTCCCATCACTTCATGGGAAATAGATGGGAAACTGTGGAAACAGTGGCTGACTTTATTTTTCTGGGCTTCAAAATCACTGCAGATGGTGATTGCAGCCATGAAATTAAAAGACGCTTACTTCCTGGAAGGAAAGTTACAACCAACCTGACAGCATATTAAAAAGCAGAGACATTACTTTGCCAACAAAGGTCCATCTAGTCAAGGCTATGGTTTTTCCAGTGGTCATGTATGGATGTGAGAGTTGGACTATGACGAAAGCTGAGTGCTGAAGAATTGATGCTTTTTGAACTGTGGTGTTGGAGAAGACTCTTGAGAGTCCCTTGGACTGCAAGGAGATACAACCAGTCCATTCTAAAGGAGATCAGTCCTGGGTGTTCTTTGGAAGGACTGATGCTGAAGCTGAAACTCCAATACTTGGGCCACCCGATGTGAACAGCTGACTCATTTGAAAAGACCCTGATGCTGGGAAAGATTGAGGGCCGGAGGAAAAGGGGACGACAGAGGATGAGATGGATGGATGGCATCACCGACTCAATAGACATGGGTTTGGGTGGCCTCTGGGAGTTGGTGATGGAGAGGGAGGCCTGGCGTGCTGCAGTTTATGGAGTCGCAAAGAGTCGGATGCAACTGAACTGACTGATATGTGCAGAGGAAGTCTGGGGGTTTAGAGCATGGAGTTTCAAGTCAGTTTAAACACTGCCTTCATCACTCATGAGATCTTGGACCAGTGGCTTAATCTCTCTATGCCTCTGTTTCAGCATAGAAAAAAAAAAATGGAGATAATAAAATCTTAATGATAAGCTTATCTGGGGGGCTTAAATAAACTCATTTTAAACAGTGAGCAAATAGTAGGAGAATCAAAAAATACTATGTACTATTATTATAATTTTTCCTTACATTACCAGTTTAAGAAAACAAAGAAGAATTGGTTGATTTGCCAAACGTAAATCTGGGCAGGCACTACTAAAGTGTTTATATCTACATCCAAGTAAGAAAATACAGCGTTCTTTTCCCTGAAGAAACAATAATTGACACTTCCTTATAGTTCTATGCCACAAGTATATCAGTGGGAATGGAAGCACAGCACTTCACAAGGCAAGTGTATAGTCATAATTATCTTTGATGGGTACAGTAGCACTCCGAGTCAGACATTATAATTACCACCATGTAGATAAGTAATCAGAGAAGGCAATGGCACCCCACTCCAATACTCTTGCCTGGAAAATCCCAGGGATGGAGGAGCCTGGTAGGCTGCAGTCCACGGGGTCGCCAAGAGTTGGACATGACTGAGCGACTTCACTTTCACTTTTCACTTTCATTCATTGGAGAAGGAAATGGCAACCCACTCCAGTGTTCTTGCCTGGAGAATCCCAGGGACGGGGGAGCCTAGTGGGCTGCCCTCTATGGGGTCACACGGAGTCAGACATGACTACAGCGACTTAGCAGCAGATAAGATATAAAAGTGACTTGTCTAAGATCCCACAATAAGGTCTCCATAACTTAAAACTACTCTCTTTTTGTCCTCACTTTGACCCATGGACCCTCAACAGAGAGGTGCAGCGGTGCTGAAGGAACATGAGCCATCCTCTACCTCCTGTAGGTACTGGAGAAAATAAAATACCAAAGTAGACAGAGGTGGCACACTTCTCCTCTTTTTAGCCTTGCAATTTAGGAAGGCTTAGAATGAGTGAACAGAAGTTTTCTCGAATCCTACATGGAATAAGGTAAGGTATGGAAGGAAAGAAGGAAGAGAAAAAAAGGAAGCAAGAAAGGAAGGGAGGGAGGAAAGGAGAGAGGAAGGGGCAAGGAAAGAAGGAAGGAAGGAAACCTACTTCTGACCTAAAAATATAAGTCGCCAATCTTAAAGTCTCACAGTCCTGTGTAATTTAAGAATTGTATGTCCTACAATCTCTGTGAAAGCAACTTACAGTCATGCTGGACATTGTCAATTGATGTCAAGATAAACTTATAAAAAAAAAAAGATGAAGCCTGAAGAGATAACAGCAGGAGATATTAGGAACGTTAAGCCTACAAATTGCTCAATATTGGGCTGTTATTGGGAGCTAAACATTGTTTCACTGATGGGAGACTGACTACAGAAGCAGTGATTGTAGATTAAAGAAGCATCTTTATACCCGTCTTCTCTGTCTATAGTCTGTGGGTGAGCATCCAGATCAGATATCTTTCTGTTGCGATGGATGAGTTCTTTAAGACATGCCTTTATGGAGATGTCAATAATTCTATGATAATGACTAATCCCAATCTGTAACAAGATCCATGTACAGCGTCACAATACAGTTAACTTAAGCACATGGGCAGGCAGAAAGCATTTAAATGGGTTTCCCTCTAGAAGATGCTGTCTCTCTAGTTCTTCCACTAATGTTTAGTCCATGTTTTGCTGTACTGATTCCTTTCACAGTATAAAGGAAGCTTTCATTTCTTAGCCTTTGAGCAAGAACCATAACTCTCAGATTGAGTTTGAGTTGAAAACAGTGATCACTATTAAATATCCTCCGTGGAGGTCAGCGCTTCTAAATGTGTCAAAGTGTTGGTTGCTCAGTCATGTCCAATTCTTTGCAACCTCACAGGCTGTAGCCCACCAGGCTCCTCTGTCCATGGAATTCTCCAGGCAAGTATACTGGAGTAGGTTGCCATTCCCTCCTCCAGGGGATCTTCCTGACCCAGGGACGGAACCAAGGTCTTCCCCATTGCTGGCAGATTCTTATCTGAGCTACCAGGGAAGCCCCAAGAACACTGGATTGAGTAGCCATAGTAACTGTCCGCTAATCCTGCTCGTTAATCAGGAAGGCTATCTACAGAACAGCTGCAAGCAAAGTAAAGCTCTCAGTGGGGAAGACCTGGTTAGGACTAATGATACATTTGCTGGGAGCCTTCTCTAAAAACAGCTGAGGAAATAAGCTAGAGCCATGTAATAGTCATAGGTCAGCCTTTCTATTAGTTGAATTTACATGTTGTTTTATCTTTATCTTTTTATTTCTTAAACTAAGTAAACAATGTCTCGAAGATAATTAGGCATCGCAGGCACCATGAAGCCATTGATCTTCAAAGCTTCGCCTGGCAATTTGATACAATGTTGAGACAACTTCAGTTTCTTAATTTCCTTCATATAGCAATCACTTAAATAATTGAAACAAATTTTCTAAGTCATATCCTTTCCTATTTATTCATAATTATCCAATCAATTGAAGTACTTTCCTGTAACTTCAACCATAATATAATAAGTGCTATAATCAGATAAGTTTAAAGTTTAATCAACTCAGACTTCTATGTCTATGGAAATGTTTTAGTAATCTAAATTAAAATCACCCCCGATAATTCACTACTTCTCTCAACGGCAGTGGGTAGTTCAAGGAGGGGCACATGTCAGGGGGTTAGCATTCAGTGGCTTTGTGTTGTATTGAGCAAAAGTTATTTTCTTTAAGCACAATATATATTGCATTTTAATATCTCTATAGATTTCCCTATTGACAAGAGGAAAGTACAGCAAATTTACTAAATACATTTGAACTGAATGGCCCAGGGTTATTAATCATTACATCTCTGTATTTTAAGGACATGAATTTGCTTGCTTAAAAGCCATCTGATAAAATTGCAGTCTCTATATATTGAAGGGCAGGTGAACTCAGTCTCATTAGAGTCCATGCTAACAGTACAGGAAGGCATATACAAACTGAGCTTTGGGAATAATCCACTTTGTTGTAAAACTCCATTTATAATATAAATACACACACACACACACACACGTGCGCACGCACACATATTTAGATCTATAGAGCTATGGAAGGCAAAAGTCTATTAAACCAGGAAGCTAATTCAGCAGTCTCTCAGTACACAGTGATATCAATACTCTATATTGACTGGTGCTTTTTTCCAATTATACATTCTATCAACACTTTGAAAATGCAGAAAATTATGAAGAAAGTTAAAACAATAGACTGCTGTGCTGTTGTGTTCAGTCGCTTCAGTTGTTTCCAACTGTTTGCGACCCCAAGGACTGCAGCCTACCAGGCTCCTCTGTCCATGAGATTCTCCAGGCAAAAGTACTGGAGTGGGTTTCCATGCCCTTCTTCAGGGCATCTTCCCCACCCAGGGATCAAACCCACCTCCTGCATCTCCTGCATTGCAAGCAGATTCTTTCCTGCTGAGCCATCAGGGAAGCCCCATAAATCCCATTTATTATTAGAAATATACTTATTAACATTTTTAAAATATAGAAAAGTATAAAAAAGAAAATAAAAATCACTTATAATGTCAATATTAAGAGACAATCACTTAAACAGTTTGTACACACACATATACAAGGACTTACATATATAAGCTTTCCTTCAATCGAGATTTTACTACTATATATGAAAATGCAACTTCTTACCTGGAGGTTTTCACTTGAAGTTGTACCATTAATGTTCTTTTTGTGTTATGTATGGTCAGGCTACTCAAGACAGCTGTTCTCTCTCTCTCTGGGCATCCCCTGCCCAACCAATGCCTGTTTTACCTACACTTTATGCACAGGGCTGACCTTCCTATGTACTTGCCCCAGTACTTCCTAGGTATTGTCCTACATACAGGTAGCCAGCTGGTGCTTGTTCTTATCAAAGAGGTGGTGAGGGGCATGCCCCTCTGCTGGTTTCCCTGGTAAACTAATGGACCACCTGATGTCAATTTCCCTGTAATTGGCAAATTCCGCTTCCTCCCCTGGAGCCAAGACTGCTGCTAAGCCCCTCCTGCCTTCTACTGTACACAGTGGGGTGTTGCTCCAGGACCTTGCTTCAGAAAAGCTCCCCCATCCTTTAAACCACCCATGTCTGTGTTGCTGACTCCAAGCTCTTCGGTCTTAAAGCCAAGCAAGTATAGGCCTATGAGGTGGGGTGCAGCTCAGCCTATTATTAACTGTATTTCCAAAATCTGTTTATCATTAATGGCTGTTAGAAGATAAGCTCCATGAACACAGGGACTAAATTAAATCTATCTTGTTCATATAACCAGTAACAAGTATGCCATAATTTATTTAACCATTTTCCAATTGTTTGACATTTAGGTGGTTTACAAATTTTCACTCTCATAAATGTTACAATATTATTAATGTATGGATTTTCCCAGTCTTTCCCCTTTACCTAACAGCTGTTTTGTCTCTCTCTCCCATCCTCAGAGGAGAGCTCTATTTTGCCTGTAGAGACTCTGAGCTTTTGTTATGCAGATTTTAAAAGGAAGGTGACACTTTAGAAAGCTGAAGAAAAAGAGGTGTGCGGCACTAGGTGTAGGAGAGAAATTTTCTGAGAATTTTGGAGGACAAGATGGGAGGTAAGTATCAGCAGTGGTCTGTGTAAACTCTTCACTGTGTTCTTAAAATGTAAGTACAAAAATTGAAGTGAATCAGGTGAGGCGGGGGCAATTTTTGCTGCTGAACATTCATCCTTCACGATTTGGGCATCCTAACTTCTGAAACTGTGGAGCTGGAGAAGACTCTTGAGAGTCCCTTGGACTGCAAGGAGATCCAACCAGTCCATCCTAAAGGAAATCAGTCCTGAATATTCACTGGAAGGACTGATGCTGAAGCTGAAACTCCAATACTTTGGCCACCTGATGTGAAGAACTGACTCATTGGAAAAGACCCTGATGCTGGGAAAGATTGAAAGCAGGAGGAGAAGGGGACAACAGAGGATGAGATGGTTGGATGGCATCACTGACTCAATGGACATGAGTTTGAGCAAGCTTCAGGAGTTGGTGAGGGACAGGGAAGCCTGGTGTGCTGCAGTCCATGGGGTTGCAAAGAGTCGGATATGACTGAACAACTGAAATGAACTTCTGAAATGACCCCCAAATCTCAGTGGTTTAACATCATTAAAGTTCAGGACTCGCTCATGTCATGGTCCATTAGGGTGTTCAGTGGGAGACTTTCAGGTGGTGACATAGGAACTCCACTTCTTCTTGTGGTGGATCTGACATCCCCCAGGGTCTCTTGAGTTTGGAACTGGTCCTTCTATATCCTGCCTGGAGATGAGGAAGCAGAGAGAGCACCACGGACTCTGCAGAAGGTTTAATGGGCCAGACCTAGAGTGGAGAACATCACCTTTGCTTCACCGCATTTTCTAGAATTCAGTCAGGTAAACCCCATCTAGCCACAAGGGAAATTGAAAATGTAGATTCTTGTGTCCCAAAGATGACTAATCTTTGTTATCACTTCTTATTCTCTAAAGTCTTGATAAAACTGTTCCTCAAGGCATCTGTGTCCTCTTGGCCAAATGCTACATGGGGGCGCAGGTAAGTCTATTCAGAATCTCCTTCCTTCCTAATTATTTGAATCTTCAGTCAAGTGAAAAAAAGATGGAAAACATTTGGGGCTTATTCATTCTGATGGCAATGCCCTGTAATAACTCTTCATTTGTTTCTGCAAGGGGGACCCTCCCCCCCAACAATATAGTCTTGGAACCATCTTTTTTTTTAATTGGAGGAAAATTGCTTTACAATGTTCTGTTGGTTTTTTCCATAAACAGTGAAAATCAGCCATAATTATACATATATCCCCTCCATCTTAAGCCTCCCTCCCCTTCTTCCATCCCACCCCTCTGGGTTATCACAGAGCGCCAATCTGGGTTTCCTGTGTTATATAGCAGCTTCTCATCAGTTATCTATTTTACACAAGATAGTGTATATAAATTGATGCTACTTTCTCCATTTGTCCCACGCTCTCCTTTCCCCACTGTGTCCACAAGTCCATTCTATACATCTGCATCTGCATTCCTTCCCTGCAAACAGATTCATCAATATCATTTTTCTAGATTCCATCCGTTCAGTTCAGTTGTTCAATCGTGTCTGACTCTTTGTGACCCCATGAATCGCAGCACACCAGGCATCCCTGTCCATCACCATCTCCTGGAGTTCACCCAAAATCATGTCCATCGAGTCGGTGATGCCATCCAGCCATCTCCTCTGTCGTCCCCTTCTCCTCCTGCCCACAATCCCTCCCAGCATCAGGGTCTTTTCTAATGAGTCAACTCTTCACATGAGGTGGACAAATTATTGGTGTTTCAGCATCAGCATCAGTCCTTCCAAAGAACACCCAGGACTGATCTCCTTTAGAATGGACTGGTTGGATCTCCTTGCAGTCCAAGGGACTCTCAAGAGTCTTCTTCATATATCAGTTCAGTCGCTCAGTCGTGTCCAACTCTTTGCAACTCATGAATCGCAGCAGGCCAGGCCTCCCTGTCCATCACCAACTCCCAGAGGTCACTCAGACTCACGTCCATTGAGTTGGTGATGCCATCCAGCCATCTGATCCTCTGTCGTCCCCTTCTCCTCCTGCCCCCAATCCCTCCCAGCATCAGAGTCTTTTCAAATGAGTCAACTTTTCACATGAGGTGGCCAAAATACTGGAGTTTCAGCTTCAGCATCAGTCCTTCCAAAGAACACCCAGGACTGATCTCCTTTAGAATGGACTGGTTGGATCTCCTTGCAGTCCAAGGGACTTTCAAGAGTCTTCTCCAACACCAGAGTTCAAAAGCATCAGTTCTTCAGCATTCAGCTTTCTTCACAGTCCAACTCTCACATCCATACATGACCACTGGAAAAGCCATAGCCTTGACTAGACGGACCTTTGTTGGCAAAGTAATGTCTGCTTTTCAATATGCTATCTAGGTTGGTCATAACTTTCCTTCCATGGAGTAAGCGTCTTTTAAGTTCATGGCTGCAGTCACCATCTGCAGTGATTTTGGAGCCCCCAAAAATTAAGTCTGACACTGTTTCCACTGTTTCCCCATCTATTTCCCATGAAGTGACGGGACTGGATGCCATGATCTTCGTTTTCTGAATGTTGAGCTTTAAGCCAACTTTTTCACTCTCCACTTTCACTTTCATCAAGAGGCTTTTTAGTTCCTCCTCACTTTCTGCCATAAGGGTGGTGTCATCTGCATATCTGAGGTTATTGATATTTCTCCTGGCAGTCTTGATTCCAGCTTGTGCTTCTTCCAACCCAATGTTTCTCATGATGTACTCTGCATATAAGTTAAATAAGCAGGGTGACAATATACAGCCTTAACGTACTCCTTTTCCTATTTGGAACCAGTCTGTTGTTCCATGTCCAGTTCTAACTGTTGCTTCCTGACCTGCATATAGGTTTCTCAACAGACAGGTCAGGTGCTCTGGTATTCCCATCTCTTTCAGATTTTTCCACAGTTTATTGTGACCCACATAGTCAAAGGCTTTGGCATAGTCAATAAAGCAGAAATAGATGTTTTTCTGGAACTCTCTTGCTTTTTCCATGATCCAGTGGATGTTGACAATTTGATATTTGGCTTTTTTCTTTTTCTTTTTCTACTTCACTTTGCATATAACGGGTTCGAGGTTCATCCACCTCACTAAAACTGACTCAAATTCATTCTTTTTTATGACCGAGTGATACTCCATTGTATATACGTACCACATCTGTTTTATCATTCATCTGCAGATGGACATCTAGGGTGCTTCCATGTCCTGGCTATTGTAAATAGTGCTACAATGAACACTGAGGTACATGTCTTTTAGAATTGTAGATTTCTCCTTTAAAACACTGGGGATAAATCTACCATATGACCCAGCAATTCCATACTGGGCATACACTTTGGAATCATCTTTTTCGAGAACTAGACATTAAACTTTTCCTTCATATCCATAATCTACCCACATCTTTACAACAAATTACTTTGCTGTCTGTTAGCCACAGTTATTTTTTGTTGTTTATAACTAATACAGAATTTGAAATATTTTGGAATTATGTTCATTTGTTATTAGTACTAAGCTGCATTTCTTCACTCATATCACCACTTTTGGGTGATGACCTTTTAAATGTTACAGAAGTAATGTTTAGATAAATTGATCTGTACATAAATCTTTACCTTATTTCTGATTATTTCCCTAAGCCAAATATCTAGACCAAATATGCATTTTAACCCTAATTATGTATTTTAGTCTTTTAAAGATTGATACAAAATCTTTTCCTATAATACATATTTCATTTCAGCTTCAGAAATTGTGTTTTCATCTCTGTAAGTAACAGAGGGGAAAAAAAAAACACTCACCACACAGACTAGTATTAAAGTTAATGAATCTAATCATAAGTGAGGAAATCCTTCCAGAAACTTCAGATACAGTGTGAGTTTTCCAAAAAGCTGTGCCCTCATTTGCAATAAGATGGCAAGAGAGGTGCGACTATATCATTAGTGAGCCTTTAGCCACGTATTGGGTTTGGGTTGTGGTCCATTCAGCTTTCAGTTTCAGTGGCAGCCATTCTTTTCCCCTGTCTTTATTCATGCTTCTTTTCCTCTATGCTGGGATGTCTCTTCATCTCCATGAAGCACCAGGCCACCAACCACCAGGTTACGCCCACGTAAGTCAGATAGGTCTTTATGAAATTGCCCACGAGGTTTCACTGTTGCATGAAGACAGATTCTTTCACGAGGTTGTTTTGTCTTCTTGGTTTAGGAAAGAAAATGGGGGAAACTGGCATATAGACATTCATGTATCCCCCAAAGAAGATAAGGACAATGTTTATTTTTAATTTCCAGAAAGAGGAAGAGCTGCATATCTTGAGCTATTCTTATACAATAATATCCTACTGTGAAATTGGAAGAGCTGATGTTGTGTAAAATTTAGCTCAGGTGTGGGCAACTCAGCCAAGTATTTTGTTATTGCTGTCCAAACTCTGCTGCTTAAAAAATATAGTCTTTATCAAAATATTAGCATAAAAGGATTAGCATTTGACCCCAAATATATCATATATACTTAAAGAAATATAATACATTTAAATACAACACATATTTAAAGAAAACAAGCACAAAATTCACTAATCGAAAATTTTAACAGAGTAATACAAAAGTATGAGTAATCACTTTTAATAAAATTAGACTAAAACAAATCTTTCTTAACCTAAAACCAAAACCAGAAGAACATGAAAAAGCTTTTAAAAGCTACTTATCAAAAATACCTAGAATCATTTTGTTAGCAAATATTTTAAAAATATATATAGAGAGAGAATAAAGTTTGCTACTGAGGCCTGGAACAGTGTAAAGAAAAAGGAAATATTCCAAATGTGTGATATAAACATCCTGACACTATTGCTAAATCTTACTAAACTAAAAGAAAGCTACTGACCAATCTCACTTGTGAATATCAACCAAAAAATATCCTAAACAAAATGTTACTAGAAGAATCAAACAAGACACTGAAAGGATAGTAGTGGATCATAAATAAGTGTAATTCATTCTAGACTGCAAGGATAACGTAATATAAGTAAATGTTCACATAATATACTCTTACCTGCCAAAAACATTTGGTTAATTCCAAATGTATTCCTGTTTTTTTTTAAATTGTAAGGTAGGATGGAATGATTACTGCCTGAATAAATAAAATAAATACATATTGAAAATTAAGGTCAGTATTATGTTTAGTGGATAAACAATGAAAAAGTTTCCACTGAAGTCAGAAATAAGGATACCTTAGATCATCACAATTATTTAATATTCTTCTGAACATTCAAGACAATGTAATTAATCAATAAAATGAAATAAGAGGTATACATACTTGAGGGGAGGATGCAAAATTGTCATAATTTTTAGTTAACATAATTTTATACCTCTAAATGACAGGAGAACAAACTGTAAAACTTGTGGAACTATTAGGAGTATCAGTAGGGTAGCTAGTTTTAAAATAAATATACAAAAATTCAATCAGTCTTTTTATTTACCAATGATAACTAGTGAGAAAACTACCACATTTACAATAACAACAAAGAAAATGAAATAGAAAATTTAAAAGAAATATGCAGTAATACAAATTATAAAGCTCTACCAATACACAAAAATTAACTCAAAATGTATTAAAGACTTGAACATAAGACTTCAAACTGTAAAATTTCTAGAATAAAACAAAGGCAGAAAGCTCCTCAAAGTACATAGGCCTTGGTAATGATTTTTCAATCTGATACTAAAAATAAGAATAACAAAAACAAAAGTAAACAACTGGGACTACATCAAATTGCAAAGCTTCTGCATAACAAAGCCATTTATTAACAAAATAAAAAGGCAACCTGAGCATAGGAAAAAATATTTGCAAATCATATATCTGGTAAGGATTTAATATCCAAAATATATAAAGAACTCACACAACTCAATAACAAAAAACCAAACAATCCAGTTTTAAATGCACAGAGGATATGAATAGACATTTTTGCAAATAAGGTGTACACATGGTCAACAGGTACATAAAAAGATGCTCAGTATCGCTAATCATCAGGGAAATGCTAATCAAAATCACAAAGAGATATCACTCATACCTGTTAGCATGCCTGTTATCCAAAAGACAAAGTTTGAAGATGTGGAGAAAAAGAAACTTTGTGTATTATTGGTGGAATGCAAATAGGTGCAGCCACTAAGGAAAATAGTATGAAGGTTACATATGATATGTACTACCATATGGTCCAGCAATTCCACTTCTGGGTGTTTATCTAAAGACAAAAAAACTAGCTCCAAAAGATTTATGCTCCCTATGTTCACTGCAGCATTATTTTCAATTGCCAAGATACAGAAGCAACATAAGTGTCCATCAATAAATGAATGTATTAAAATATGTAATATATACGCATACAATGTTAATATTCTAGGCATTAAAAAGAAGGAAAGCTGGCCATTTGTGACAACATAGATAGCATTCAAGAGCATTATGCTTAGTGAAGTCAGTCAGACAGGGAAACACAAATATCATATGATCTCACTTACATGAGAAATCTAAAAAAAAAAAAAAGTCTGTCTCATAGATATAGAGAATAATTTGATGGTTGTTAGAGGTGAGGGGTGGCTATGGGTGAATGGGTAAAGGGGATTGAAAGGTACAAATTTCCAGTTAAAAAATAAGTCATGGGATGTAATGTACAACATGGTGACTATTTAATAATACTGTATTGCACATCTGAAAGCTGCTAAGAGAATAGATCTTAAAAGTTCTCATCACAACAAAAGAAACTTTCTTACTATGCAAGGTGACAAATGTCGTTACTATGGTGATCATTTCACAATGTATACAAATATTGAATTATTCTGTTGTACACTTGAAACTAATACAAAATTTTCTCAATTATACTCCAGTAAAAATAAATTTAAAGACATACCTTGTTTCTGGATGGAAAGACTTGGTGTTGTAAAGATGTCAATTCTCTTTAAAATAGACTACCAACTGTATGCAATTCCAATCAAAATCCAACAGGATTATTTTAAAACATAATGAAAATTACTTTCAAGTTCATCTGCAAAGACCATAACAAAAATGAGAAAGGAATGGAAGGAAGAGGACACATGCTCTCCCTATTAGGTAGTAACAGCTTGTATTTAGCAATAGTGGTAACAACAACAACAGCAGCAATGTAGGAAAAGACAGACTGCCAAGGCGCAGGGCAGAAAATTCCAGAAGCAGACTCGAGTATCATGAGAGTATTGTTGGTTTGCAAACTCCTGGGTGCAAATTCCTGGGTGCAAAGTGAAATTGCCCACCGCTGCCCCCCATGTAAAGGCAAGCCACTCCTTATTGGTGGGTGGCAAGTTTAATAAGGAAGGGACCTCACAATGCTTGTTGTGGGTGGCTGCCAAATGAGGGGCTCTCTGCACCTGCCTCCCAGAATCTTAAAGGTTTATATAGAGGTCTGAACTGAATTCAGTCATGTACACACTCCAGACGGTCTCAGCACATAACTCTCTCAAAGCTGTGTCCTTTGAGGGCTTCCAGGTGGGGAGGGCAGGTGGTACATGCATTCTGAGGATAGAGGAGGAGGTGGGGAGCCTCTGATTGTTCGGATTCAGCTTGCAGGTCAATTGTCACATTCTCTCTGTGACCTCCTCCAAAAAATGTATGATAAATGTGGCATTTCAAATCACAGGGGAAACACTTGCTATTCACACATAATTTGGGGACAAGTGGAACCTTAAGGGAAAAATTAAATGTCATAAATTCAATTCCAGTTACATTAAAAATTTCAATAAATGTCAAAAGTGAAACAAAAGTCTAAGTAAACACTTTTAAAAACAATAGAGTAGAACAAGCATTTCCTAACTTGACACCAAAGCCAGAAACCATAGGAGAAAATGAATTTACATAGAAATTAAATACTTCCTGGCAGCAAAAACAAAAACAAAATAACACAATTACAGAGGTGTGAAAGACTGAGGAAAAACTATTTAGTAACACACAGGATGGACCTTTTAGCCCTTACAAATCAACTATAAAAGATGGTCAAAGGCTATGAATAATAAATTCACAAAAGGAGAAATTAAAATGGACAAAAAGTAGAAAAAGATGTTCAGTGTCATTATTTTCCAAAACACAAACAAGAACAACAAAAAAGAAATCTTTTTAAACCACAGGACTAGGATCAGATGAATGACAAGTGTTGGTATGCAGGAGGCAGATTTTTACCCCCACCCTCTTAGGATTTTTCAGCATGGCCTGAGAATTAAACTGACATAAGATAGATTAAGGGAGAAAAGTATACACACTCATATTAAAATTTACATGACATGGGAGCCTTCAAGGGGAATGCAGAGTAAAAGAAATAGCAGAACCTATGTGCTTTTATGGAGAAGGCAATGGCACCCCACTCCAGTGCTCTTGCCTGGAGCATCCCATGGACAGAGGAGCCTGGTGGGCTGCAATCCATGGGGTCGCTAAGAATCGGACACGACTGAGCAACTTCACTTTTCACTTTCATGCATTGGAGAAGGAAATGGCAACCCACTCCAGTGTTCTTGCCTGGAGAACCCCAGGGACGAGGGAGCCTGGTGGACTGCCGTCTATGGGTTCACACATAGTCGGACACAACTGAAGTGACTTAGCAGTAGCACATGCTTTTACATTAGCCCGAAAAAAAAAGGAAGCAATTGTGAAAAGTGGTTCAGTGGCCCAGTTGTGTCTGACTCTTTGCCACCCCATGGACTGTAGTCCCCCAGGCTCCTCTGTCCATGGGATTCTCCAGGCAAGAATACTGCAGTGGGTTGCCATTTCCTTCTCCATGTGAAAAGTAACTAAACAATATAGAGAGGCTAAAGGAAGATAAGAATTATTTGAACAAGGTCTGTGTGTACAGATTTCTTTCTGCCTCAGTTCTGTGTCTTTGGTGATAAGAACATCTTCCTTTCTCCTGGTACAGAAAGGGCACCTTTCACAAGGGAGTTTTATCTCCTGCTTTCAGGAATAAAAAGGAGGGTCTGAATGCCCATCTTGCATCTGCCGTTTCTCAAGTGACTTTAATGCAAAATAATCAATAAATCATGTATTATGGAGTGACACACTCTGAACACCTTCATCGGCAAAGGAGAAAGAAAACTGGCATTTTCCAAAACTTTTGATATAAGTAAGAATGGATACAGCCTTTCTAGAAGGCACTTTCATCAATCCATACCAAATTATAATGGCACTTCTGATTCAGTCCAAAGATGTCATATGTAGAAATTCTCCACAAAAAGACAGTGACAAAATGGTGGGGGGGGGGGGGGGTGGAGGGAAGGCATCAACATGCCCGTTGTTTTAATAATAATAAAACAACACTGAAATGAGACAAAACAGAATGTCTATCATTGGGTGATTGGTAAAGTAAATGAGAGACTCTGCTATCATTAAGATAAAAGAATGCAGTTTTACATCTTTTGAGGTAGAAACATGAAGTTAGCACATTTTTGACTGGTGGAATAATAGGCTGCAGTAAGAGATGAATTCAATTATAAAGCATATGTCCACACATCTATACATGCATCCATGTACCTTTAGAAATCTGAATGTGTATCTCTGGATGGCTACATTTGGTGATTTCATGATCTAAATAGGTTTTTCTCCTTTGATATTTACTTATTAAGTAAATGAGTATGTATCATCTTAACTATTAAATATTAAGCTTTTTCAAAATCACTTTATCAACCAGTTCCCAACCCTACTTAGTTTTGTCCCTCTCTCGACACCAATACTAAACTTCATTTTCTTTCTCACTAGGAAGCATCTTAAAACGTATGGCACTTCACAAATGTTTTTGGCCAGGAGACTGGCCAAGATGACATAGTTATCACTGCCTGTGCAAACTTGCTTATAGTTATTCTTATTGTCATCACTTCAGTTAATTACAGACATCACTGGCACTATATCTGTTGAGTATAACTGGCATTCAAAATTGCTTTGGTTACTCTTGTTACATAGCTAATCACCTCAAAACTCGATGGCTTAAAACAACAGCAATCATCTTATCATCTCACAGTTTCTGTGGGCCAGGCATTCAGGAAGTCTTGACTGGATGCTTCTGGTTAAAATATCTCTCATGAGATTGCAGTCCCAGATCGGCTGGAACCAGAATAAGTGAGGTGGAGGGAGCAGGAGCAGCTGGAAACTGGCCAAGCATCGATCTCACTTCACTGGTCCCAAGACTTCTCCATGGAATCCTCCTGAGTTGTACTAGTTTGGGTTCCTCCGAACACAGCGGCCAGGGACCAGCCAGACTGTTAACAAGGAAGCTCTGGGCTCCAGAGCAACTATTCAAGCAATAAGGTGGAATTTACATTCTCGTTTTAAGAGCTGGCTCCAGAAGTCATGAGGCACCACCTCAGATGGTGTCTATCGGTTACAAGCAAGTCACAAAAAAGCCTAGATTCAAGCGAGGAGAAACTAGAGTTCCCTTCTTAGTGTGGCAGTCGTGAAGTGCCGGAAGCACATGTTGGGCAAGAACTGCTATCGTGATCACCTTTGGGGAAAAAATATTTGCCACAAAATGTTTTCCAAAAAATTATACTTTTGTTTAGTATTGAAATGTGAAGTTACCTCAAATCCAGAAAAGTACTACATGATAAAAACAAATTCCTTTTATATGTCTAACAGAGCTCTTTCAGTAGGTATGATACAAAAATTTCAAGTGCCAAGGGAACAGTGGCTCATAGTGTAATTGGCAGAATTCATTCTTCCTTGGGGTCTGTTGCAGAGGTGTCTTCCATTCATCCGCTTTCCACACTTCTCCTCATGAGGCGGATGTGTGCTCCTGTGCCCACTGGCTTCAGGCTGGGCTGGATCACTGGAGCAGCCTGGCAGGAGAGCAGGGGACAGAAGGGAGGAAGGGAGGGGAGGAGGGGAAGAGCAGAGCTTGCACTCACATAGTTCTCTGCCCGTGAGCTCACCGGAGTCTGGTGATCACCCTACAGTCTCTCCCCTTCCAGAAATATCCCCCGCCCCTCATTCTTTTATATGAAGGTGGTGACCGTTCCTCAGATGTCAGCCCTAGGTTTCTACACTTTTCATGGTGGTTCTTCTACACCTCGGTAACTAGTGCCTTTGTAAATAAATTCTTGACTGGTCAAGAGGTGTATAAAATAATGCTGCATCTTACAGCTAATGGCATCTTAGAATAAATACAACTTCAGGACTGCCTTCACTTCACTTTACATGTTAACAGAATGAACAGAGACTGGCCTGGACAAAGCCTTTCTACTGAGGACAGGTAGGCTGGTGAAGCTGGGAGCTAAGGGGGGAGACACTGGGCCGATTCCCTCTTGCAAACAGGCATGGCCACTGGGCTTTAAGGGCATGACCCACTGTAATATTTTCTATGTTGTAATTCTCTTGTACTACAAACACCCCATCAGTTATGTTTGCTTGATGTTACAGCCTGACCTTATCTATGACATAAGCAAGCCCCAAACCTCCCCTTGGTGTGTAGAGGAAATAGAAAATCAGTAGGAAGGAGAGACTTGTTGCCCCAGCAAGAAATGACCTAAGAAGGATGAAGAATGCTCATATACAAACAGATGGCTGAGGGGATGGGTAAGAATCAGAATGAAGGAGGACATGGATGATTTCCCTGTGGGATCCCAGATACCTGGGGAAGCTCTGCTGCTGTATGTAACTCAGGGTCTCAAAAGAGAGGAAGCTCCCAAAAGCTGGAGATGCCTGGTTTTCAAACAGTTTTAAATCTAACTGTGACAGTTGCTCAGTCATGTCCAACTCTTTGCAACCCCAAGGACTAATAGTCCATGGAATTCTTCAGGCCAAAATACTAGAGTGGGTAGCCTTTCCCTTCTCCAGGGGATCTTCCCAACCCAGGGATTGAACCCAGGTCTCCCGCATTGCAGGCAGATTCTTTACCAGCTGAGCCACAAGAGAAGCCGAAGAATACTGGAATGGGTAGCCTATCCCTTCTCTAGATCTTCCCAACCCAGGAATCGAACCAGGGTCTCCTACATTGCAGGCGGATTCTTTACCAACGGAGCTATCAGAGAAGCCCTTAAACCTATTTAGGTGAGCCTATTTCTTGAACATTTTTGGACATGAGCCCCCTCGTAGTCATATCTCTGTATGGGAAGCAAGCCAGAACTTCCAAATCATCTTGAAATCTGTTTAACAATTTTAGCCATTTCAGTTCTGCCAGATACACCAGTGATACACTGCACTGAAAACAAGGCACATTCCTTCCAAGTAAAAAGTGAGTAAAGGGTCATGCTCTTGCTTTCATTTGATGTATTACTGATTCTTCTGAAACTTACCAAAAGATAGCATGCAGACTCTAATTGGTTGTGGGAACCTGCTTTATAAAAATTCAGCTAACACTTTTGACTAAAACATTATTTCAAAGGTGACTGTCAAGTTATTTCAACAAAAATGCACACTCTCTTTTCAATAATTCTAATTACTGTAATCTGTCAAAAAAATATATTATATTACCAAAAAGAGATTAAGAAGGATCATTAGGAGAGCCAGAGCTTTGGCACTGTTTACACTGGAAGAGCTCTTTCAACTCCCTCCCTCTCTACTAACTTGTCTCTTTCCCAAATTATAAGAATCCTCTATATGCAAAGATCTCTGCTTCCACAAGTGCAGCAGTTGTTACTTAACCTTTTTCCCCCTCTGGGTATTTGTAGTATATCTTAAAGTCTAGCTGTGATGTTCCATTTTGCCAAAGGTGCCCACCTCCCTTGAGAGGAACTTCTCCAGGCTGATAATTCGTTAATGTTTCAGAATCTTAAAAAATGTATTGGAAATGAGAATTATCTGAAAAATAATCCCATTCTGAGGGTTGTCTACTTTCATTTGTGAATGGATTAATAACCATAGTTATGAAAGTTAAAAATATATATTTATCTTTTAATTATTCAGGTCTAGAAAATCCCACCTATCTATTACGGTTGTTCTTTAGTCACTAAATCATGTCCACCTCTTTTGCAACCCCATGGACCAACCCTGCCAGGCTCCTCTGTCCATGTGATTTCCCAGGCAAGAATACTGGAGTGGAGGCAAGAATACTGGAGTGGGTTGCCATTTCCTCCTCCAGGGGATCTTCCCAACCCAGGGACTGAACCCGAGTCGCATCACAAGTGGGTTCTTCACTGCTGAGCCACCTGGGAAGCCCACGTGCAACAATAACTCTGGGTAAATAGTCTCGGGAATTCTAATTATCAACATATGCAATATTCGACGCATACATTTTGTCATAAGTCATAGGTACCGAAATAAAAAATGCAATACAATGTGGTTGGTGAGACAAAAATGTTCAGTTTCACAAATCTGAACTTTGAGACCCTAGAAATAGACTGAGAAAGGTTTTACAATGTTCTTTCAGTAGAGGTTCTCTATAAGGTAGGATTCTCCTAGTTGTTCGTGTCAGAAACCCAATTCAAACTAACATCCTTCAGAAGATCAATCGTGTCTAATAAGATCATTCTAAAACTCCAGTTATGATTTCTTTTCAAGAAAATATGTCTTTTTCCCAGCTGTCCTCACCAATGGTAGATAAATTAGCTAAGTTGGTGCCCTTTTCTAATATTTGCTGTGGTGAGACGGAAATGAAATCATTTCACCTCAGCCTATGTTAGTGTTGCTATAAAACTGCATCCCCCACCGCACTGCAATTCATGTTATAATATTGCAGAGATGGTTTACATCCCAAACTCTATGCTGTGCATGATCCAAATCGATGATTGGGAATTAGGCCAAATTCTCCCTTAATTGATTTAATTTACTAAATCTTTTATTTTTGCAGATAAGTTAAAAGCCAATATTGAAAAGCGTGCTACGATTAAATTGCTAAGAGCCAAGCAATCAAGCATAAAGACTAGAATTTGAAATGCACCCGGAAATAGTTTCAGGTGTTAATTTCATCTCCACATCTAAAATATATTCTAATATTGCGGACAGAGCCACTGATGAGGAAGTTGATGGAGTAACAGGGATGACAGGCAACGCTCCTCACAGGAATTGCTGTCTTGAGCCAGAAAAGCAGCGAAAGCTGTCTCACAGGAGCAGATCTCCCACAGACCAGGGTCCAGGGCAACTGGCCAAATCTTCCTGACAAACCTCAGCTGTTACCTAATGACCCTCATTCATCTTTGCTTTAAAAAGCTAGGGAATTCCCTCAGTTCTCAGCCGCAGTGGAGCAGGAGAGAGACCTGGTGTGATGGGTTTGGTTAACAGCGTGCTTTTAGATGCCGAGGACCCTGGGGGTCTGCAAGTAACTGGACCAGGCTTGGTTTGAGCTGCTGTCACCAACACCAACTTGTCACATGGTCTGAAATTTCTATCAATACTCTCTCAGGTTCAGACAGTGATCAAAGGAATTGTCTGCCTCAGTGTAACTATGTACCTTGTAAAAAAGGGTCATTGCCTCTGAAAAATGGGTGAAGGTATTCGATTAGGGTATTTGAACTGGCTGACAGTCGAGAGAGAGAGAGAGAGATGAGAGGATGAGACACAGGACAGGCTTTAATGAAGAGACTATAGAAAGGCAAACACTGGGACTTCCCTGGTGGTCCAAAGGCCAAGACTCTGCACTTGCATTGCAAGGGGGGCAGGCTCCATCCCTGGGCAGGGAACTAGGATCCCTCAGGCCTAATGGTAAATCCCTCAGACCATAGCTAAATAAATAAGTAAGCAAACCTTTCAGAAAAAACATGTATTGGTATACAAGGCACTGAAAATGAATAAACTGTGACTACCCAGAACATGGCTGAACTGACAAAATGAAAATGTTAAAAATAGAAAGAAAGGCACACATGAAAGGCAAGATCGGTTAGGGCAAGATCAGCAGGGTCTTCAGAGAAACAGAACCAGTATTATTTTATATATATGACACATAGGTTATTAATACACATACATCATGAAAGTGAAAGTAGTAATTACTCAGTCACGCCTGACTCTTTGTAACCCCCCGGACTATAGGCCACTAGGCTCCTCTGTCCACGGAATTTTCCAGGCAAGAATACTGGAGTGGGAAACCATTTTCTACTTCAAGGGATCTTCCCCACTCAGGGATGGAACCTGCATCTCCAGTATTGCAGCCAGATTCTTTACCATCTGAGCCACTAGAGAACCCCGTACCTACATCATATATGTAGAGAGATATATCTTTACACACGCATCAACCAGTATTCTATTCAGATATATGCGTGTGTATACATAAATATCTATGTCTACATGTACACATATATAGAGACAGAGAGTTGTATATATACTTACATATATATACAACTCTGTGTCCAAGAGGGCTTCCCTGGTGCAGTAAAGAATCTGCCTGCAGTCCAGGAGATACAGGAGACATGGATTCAACCCCTGAGTCAGGAAGATTCCCTGGAGGAGGGCATGGCAACCCATTCCAGTATTCTTGCCAGGAAAATTCCATAGACAGAGGAGCCTGGTGGGTTATGGTCCATGGTATCACAAAAAGTCAGACACAACTGAAGTTACTAAGCACAAACACATGCATATAAAAATTATTATAAGGAATTGCTCACATGATTATGGCGGTTGAGAAGCCCCATGATCTGCCACCTGCAAGCTGAAGACCCAGAAGAGCTGGTGATGCAGTTCAGTTTGAGTCCAAGGACCTGAAACCAAAGGGCTAATGGGTGGTTCCAGTCCAAGCATGGGAGAAGACTGACGTCTCAGCTCAAAGAGTTGGGTGGAGAGTGAATTCTCCCACCTGCCATCTTTTAGTTCCATGCAAGGCCCTCGATACATTGGATGAAACCCACCTACATTAGGGAGGGCAATCTGCTTTACTCAGTCTATAGCTTCAGATCCCATTCAGAAACATCTGTATAGACACAACCAGAAAAAATGTTTAGCCAAAATATATGGACACCCTGTGATCCACTCAAATTGATACATAAAATTAACCATCATAGGCAGGCTGCAATAGAAAGGGATAACCAGGAAAAAGCAACTGAGATACTGGGTACCTGTAAATGCAGGAATCCAAGAAAAAGATTAGGAAGCAGGAATCACATCCTTTGTTCCCTTCACAGTGATCTGGGATTTAACCTTGAGCAACTGCTTTGGGGTACTCAGTGTAAGAGGAGGTAAGAAATAAGAGTGAGTCTCCTCTGAGTACAGATGCCTATTTTCAAGCCCACAAAAACAGTCGTAACCAGTGAGATGCATTCTGTGACAGGGAGAATAACAGGGAAAGTACATAACAGCTGGAGAGCTGACATTTTTTACTTACAAGTTAATGTCCTGGAGGGCCTTCCCAGGTGGCTCTAGTGGTAAAGAATCCATCTGCCAATGCAACAGATGCAGGAGACACAGGTTCCATCTCTGGGTAAGGAAGATCCCCTGGAGTAGAAAGTGACAACCACTCCAGAATTCTTGCCTGGAAAATCCCATGGACAGACTAGCCTGGCAGGCTACAGTCCATGGGGCTGCAAACAGTTGGCTGTGACTGAGTGACATACAATGTCCTGGAGCTCCGCAAACCTCAGCCCATTTTCCCCCAAAAGATAGATTTAACAGACTTTTAGATTTGTTTCGAGGATTAGCAGAATGGCTAGTCGGAGAAGGCAATGGAGCCCCACTCCAGTACTCTTGCCTGGAAAATGCCAGGGACGGAGGAGCCTGGTAGGCTGCAGTCCATGGGGTCGCTGAGGGTCAGACACAACTGAGCGACTTCACTTTCACTTTTCACTTTCATGCACTGGAGAAGGAAATGGCAGCCCACTCCAGTGTTCTTGCCTGGAGAATCCCAGGGAAGGGGGAGCCTGGTGGGCTGCCGTCTATGGGGTCGCAGAGTCGGACACGACTGAAGCGACTTAGCAGCAGCAGCAGCAGCAGCAGAATGACTAGTGAATAATAAATAATCAATTAATGTGAGCTGTATAAATAGCTGCCATAATCACACACACACACACACACACACACACACACACTGGCAAAAGTGTAGACCTTGGCCAAGGTCAGCATCTCACTCTCAAGGAGTGAGATAACATATTTGACAAAGATCAACTCTTTGTTTTGTTGACAAACATTCTGGTCAGCTACTTGGCCATGGGGACAGAAATCTGATGCACTGATTCTTAGCCAACTTTGTGCAAAGTGCCAATATTAGTTAAGCCAGTAGTTAGTCAATAATGTAGGAATTAGCCCAGTCTGCACTTAATACTCCTATGTCTAAATATAACGGAAAACTGTCTACGGGGACCTATGGATTATTTCCTTCCACAAGCTTGCTGCATTTTTGGTACCAATAGTAGCATGGAGTCCTACAGGGCACTTAAGAGAGGGTTTGTGAGCATCTTGTGCATTCCTCTGACAAGATTCTATAACCATATACAAATGATTTAGATATTATTTCACATTAATCATGCTTTCCATACTAACTTCACACAGATTCAGTCAGATGAATTGGTTTTCCAGCATCTTTGGGAAGAGCAATTCTCAATATCTGGAACCCGGATCAGTCAGTATAATCTAGAGCCCAATCTCACCTGGTAGGCATCCTCCAGGGCATCCCAGGACACAATGAATCAGAGTTTCTGTAAATGGAGCCCAAGAATCTTTATGTTTAACAAACTCTCTAGATACCTCTTGTTCAGAGTGAAATTTAGAAAAACACTGGGTATAAGATATAAGGTGGTACGGCTAATGTTAGAATTAACATTCTCATATCACAACTTTTCACCTTCAAACTCTGTGGCTGACATGCTATCAAAATCCAGTCCCTTTCTTTGCCTTACATAAGAAAAATTTAGTTAATAGAATCATTCAAAACATTAAACTCTTTTCTGTGGCTTCAGGTCAGGATTCTGGATTCAATTTAACTGTAGACAGTTGAAGAGCAGAAACACAGAGGGGGGACGTTCAGTTGCGTAAAGGCTCGGATTTGTGACTACAGGTAACTTCTCTGCATGTTTCTGCTACCCCAGGGGTAGTTCTCAGACATGAGCTGCTCCTCACCTTCCCCACAGTATACCCTCCCAATGTAAGGATCATCACACGTGCTCTATACTGCCTTGCACACGTCTTGCATGCTTGGTGTCCTGCACTTGTCACTTCTCAGTTGGGGAAGTGCTGCTGCTGCTGCTGCTGAGTCGCTTCAGTCGTGTCCGACTCTGTGCGACTCCATAGACGGCAGCCCACCGTGCTCCTCTGTCCCTGGGATTCTCCAGGCAAGAACACTGGAGTGGGTTGCCATTTCCTTCTCCAATGCATGAGAGTGAAAAGTGAAAATGAAGTCGCTCAGTCGTGTCCGACTCATCGCGATCCCATGGACTGCAGCCTACCAGGCTCCTCCGTCCATGGGATTTCCCAGGCAAGAGTACTGGAGTGGGGTGCCATTGCCTTCTCTCTGGGGAAGTGCTAGGATTTCCTTAATTGAGTAACTGCACACTTTCAGCTGACGACAGTCAATTTTTGGTGATTCGTTTTCTCTGTGATGTTTGCTATGACCATATTTACAGAAATGCAGTTTTACCTTTACTGAACTTAAAGTAAAAAACGGAACTTAACATTGTGTATTTTTTTCACTTCACTTTTCTTATAATAATCATTTTTATTACTTTTTCAAATACATAGCTATGTCACAAATTTAAAAAACACCCCTTTACCTAAGACAGTTTGCAAGACGCTCCCCTGTATCACATCTTGTCAACAACTTCAGACAAAACACAGTTCTAATTTACCATTTTCTCACTTGCTGACTGGGAGGGGTTTGTATCTCTGTGGGGTCTTCCTGACTCTTTTGCTTTCATCTGAGGGCTTCCCTGATGGCTCAGCGGGTAAAGAATTTGCCTGTAATGCAGGAGACCCAAGTTCGATCCCTGCCTCAAGAAGATCCCCTGGAGAGGAGCCTAGGCTACAGTTCAAAGGGTCCCAAAGAACTGGACACAACTGAGCGACTAATCACAGACAGCCATGAGAATCTCTAGGTCTATAATCCTCTGTGAATACAGTTGCATTTCATTTTCCTACAGGTAGATTATTTATTTTGTCAATTATCCATGACAAACTTTTACATCTAACTGACTTTTTGCTTCCTCTCCTCATAGTTCTTCCCCACCTCTCCCACTGTGAGACTGTGTGGGTCGAGAGAATAAAGAACACTTTAATAATAGCCCAATCAAAACGTAACTAAGAAAGGCAATTGGCACCAAAAATATCACATACTACTTATCAAAGATAAATTCTAGATAATTCTTGCTGTCTCCTGTTTTGAATTACCACTTCTCTCCCCCACTGAAGTTTAAATATTTATATCAATATACTGAAGTATGCATTTCTTTTTGAACTGTCCTGTATGTACCTTATTATAATAGACATCACATTTTATTATTATAATCATTTGTGTACCATTCAGCTTCCTTGCTAAACATTTACCTTCACAAGAACAGGATTCATTTCTGTCTTACCCCTGGGTTCTAGTGTTTAGACAGACTTTGGACATATTAATAAATATCTATTTGATGAGTGGATGAATGAATTTCTCAGAAGAATAAACATGGATTAGTCTTTCATTTTTTTAAAGTCTTCTGAGTATTTCTTGTCCATTACCTTCCTTTTGATCCATAATCTCTGAGCACAAATTATATAGTTTGAATAGAATCTAAGATATCATACGTCTGTTGAGGGAACCATAATTACAAGATGTCTCAGTTCTTTCTCAGCTTTTCGTAAAGTGCCAAATGCCCAACATAACTGTCATCTGTTACATATATTTCTGGTAAGTTATCAGCCTCTCTCATTTGTTTTGGATTACCCATCATAAATTTTGCTTTCACGTTTTTATTGATGATCATATCATATCTCTGTTGCTTGCACTGCATAAGCAGGGTTTGGGGATTTTTTTTTTTAATGTATTTAGCCAGCAGGAGTTTAAATAGCAAAGTGTTTAAGAAATTATTTTTCTTCTCCAGAGAAAGTGTAGACAAAGCAAGTTGAAAGAGAGACCCAATTAAATAAACTTCTGTCTCTGGACACAAAATCCCAAGGTCTGCGTGCCTCACACATAATACTAACAAGGCCTGCTTTTCTGGATTTACACTCCTTAGAGTAAGGAATGACATCACGATATGCATTACTCCCAGTGCTTTCAAAATGCACTGAGATGCTGAAAGTTTCCAAATGGCTTCTCTGTACGCTGTTAGGGACCATCTGGCTAGCTGGAGATAAACAAGTTTCAACATAGCACTGCTTCACTAGTGCAGAAAATTAACCAAAGGTCACTCTCTTGATATGACAAACTCATGCTAACGCAGCAGCACCATGTGGTGGAGGTCCTGCCCTAAGCTGCACACAGGAGACCTTAATTCCAGGCCCTTTCTGCCCGCTCACTGCACGTGGCACTCGATCACACCACGTCGCCTGGAGTTCCTCACCTGAAAGCTAAAGAGGACCAAGTCAACACTGTCTTTACTCCTTCCCTTCCCTTAGATCTTTCCCTGTCTCTGTTTTTAGTTCTTCCTCCCTATGAAGGAATATTTATTAGTATTTTATTTAAAGTTCTCAGCAAAAAGGCATTTAATCTCCTTCTTTAGGTTTCCTTCTAGGTATTGTTTCTGAAGTTATTTTAAACAGGATTGTTTTTTTAAATTTCTCTGATATTTCATTGCTGCTGCAACTGCTGCCGAGTCATTTCAGTTGTATCCAACTCTGTGCGACCCCATAGATGGCAGCCCACCAAGCTCCCCCATCCCTGGGATTCTCCAGGCAAGAACACTGGAGTGGGTTGCCATTTCCTTCTCCAATGCATGAAAGTGAAAAGTGAAAGTGAAGTCGCTCAGTTGTGTCTGACTCTTCACCACCCCATGGACTGCAGCCTACCAGGCTCCTCCATCCATGGGATTTTCCAGGCAAGAGTACTGGAGCGGAGTGCCATTACCTTCATTTTTAGTATATAAAAGAACAACAGATTTCTCTATATTATTCTTTTATCCCACTACCTTGCTGAATTCATTTATTATTTCTCATGGTTTTTGTCTGGAGTCTTCAGTGTTTTCTACATAGATTATCTTATCATCTGCACACAATGACAGCTGTAGCTCTTCCCTTCCAATTCGGATACCTGTTCTTTTTCTTGTCTGATTACTGTCACTAGGACTTCCAATACTTCGGTGAATAGAAGTGGTGAGAATGGGCATCCTTGTCTTGTTCCAGGTTTTAGCAGGAAGGCTTTCAGCTTTTCACTATTGAGTATTACATTGCTTGTGAGTTTATCATTAATAGCTTTTGTTATGTTGAGACGTGTTCCCTCTATACCCACTTTGGTGAGAGTTTTTGTCATGAATAGATGTTAAATTTTATCAAATGTTTTTTGCATATCTATGGAGATGATCATGTGCTTCTGTCTTGTCTTTTGTTAATGGGATGTATCACATTGATCCGTTTATAGGCTGAACCATTCTTGCAACCCCTGGAATGAATCCAACTTGATTATGGTGTACGATCCTTTTTCTGTATTGTTGGATTCAGTTTGCTAAAATTTTGTTGAGGATTTTTACATCTAAATTCACCAAACCTATTCTAATTTTCTCTTTTGTACTGTCTGTATGGTTTGGTATCAGGGTGATGGTGGCTTTTAGAATGACTTTGGAAGTGTTTCCTCCACTTCAGTCTTTTGAAATAGTTTAAGAAGGATTAAGTGTAAGTTCTTCCATTGAAAAGGAAACACTAATAAATGATACTGAAGATGATTCAAAGAAATGGAAGGATATCTCATTCTCTTGGATTGGAAAAACTAATATTGTTAAAATGACCATACTATGCAAAGCAATCTGTCACTTGAATGTGATGCCTATCAAGTCACCCAAGACACTTTTCACAAAACTAGAACAAATAATCCCTAAAATTTATTCAGAACCACAAAGACTCAGAATTGCCAAAGCATTCTGTGGGGGGCGGCGGGGGGGGGGGGGGGCGGGGGTGGATGGAGGGAAGCTAGAGGCATAACCCTCCTAGACTTCAGACAATTCTACAAAGTTATAGTAATCAAAAGAGTGTGATATCAGGGCTTCCCTGGTGGCTCAGTGGTAAAGAATCTGCCAGCCGATGCATAAAACACAGGTTCAGTCTCTGATCTGTGAGTATCCCACGTGCCACAGAGCAGCTAAGCCCATGTGCCACAACTATTGAGCCTGCGCTCTAGAATCTGCGAGTGGCAACTACGGAGTCCATGTGCCAAAACTGCTGACGCCCACGTGCCCTACAGCCTGTGCTTCACAAAAAAGAAGCCATTGCAACAAGAAGCCCATGCACCACAACTAGAGAGAAGCCCCCATCCACTGAGACTAGAGAAGAGACCACATAGCAACGAAGACCCTGCACAGCCAAAACAAAACGTGTGGTCCTGGCACTAAAACCATAGAGATCGATGGAGCAGAACAGAGAGCCCATAAAGACACCCATGGGCTTTGCAGGTGGTGCTATGGTAAAGAATCCGCCTGCCAAAGCAGGAAATGCAAGATGCCAGGTGGATCCCTGGGTCAGGAAGATCCCCTAGAGGAGGAATCACAACCCCCTCCAGTGGAATTTTCTTGCCTGGAAAGTTCCATAGACAGAGGAGCCTGGCTGGCTACAGTCCATGGGATCACAGTCAGACATGACTGAATGACTGAGCATACACTCACAAACAAATCGATATACCCATGGCCAATTAATCTTAGAGGCAAGAGTATACAATGGAGGAAAGATTGTCTTTTCAGCAAGTAGTTTGGGAAAGCTGGACAGCTGCATGTAAATCAACGAAGTTAGAACACACCCTCACACCATACACAAAGTAATACATGACACCATAAAACTCCTAAAAGAGAACATAGGGAAAACATTCTTGTATATAAATCAATGCAATATTTTCTTAGTCTCCCAAGGCAAAATAAATAAAAACAAAAGTAAACAAACAGGGCCTAATCACACTTGAAAGCTTTTGCAAAGCAAAGGAAACCATCAACGAAAAGAAGAAAACAACCTACAGAGTGGGAGAAAATATTTGCAAATGATGCGAACTGATAAGGGGTTAATTTCCAAAACATACTGACAACTTAAACAACTTAAAACGAGCAAACAAACAAACAACCCAATCAAAAAATAGGCGACAAACCTAAAGAGACATTTCTCCAAAAAAGATACGCAGATGACCATGATTTAAAGCACATGAAAAGATGCTGTGTGTGTGTACATGTCAGTCGCTCAGTCATGTCTGGCTCTTTACAACCCCATCAACTGTAGCCCTCCAGGCGCCCCTGTCCATGGAACTTCCCAGGCAAGAATACTGGAATAGGTAGCTATTCCCTTCTTCAAGGGATCTTTCCAACCTAGGGATTGAACCTGAGTCTCTTGCATTGCAGGCAGATTCTTTACCACCTGAGCCACCAGGAAAACCCAAAGATGCGAAACATTGCTAATTATCAGAGAAATGCAAAGCAAAACCACAATGAAGTATCATCTCACACCAGTCAGAATGGCCATCATCAAAAAGTGTACAAATAATAAATGCTAGAGAGAGTATAGAGAAAAGGGAATTCCTACACTGTTGGTGGGAATGTAAATTGGTACAGCCTCTGTGGAGAACAGTATGGAGATTCCTCAAAGAACTTTAAAAAGCTCTATTATATGACCCAGCAATAAGGAAACATGCAGCCAGTGTTCATTGCAGTGCTGTTTATAATAGCCAAAGCATGGAACTTGCATCCATCAACAGATTAATGGATAAAGATTTGATACACAAACACACACACATACACACCCACACATTAGCTTGGTGCAAAAGTAACTGGTTGTACATTGTTGAACTTTGCTGTTTGATATTGGAATACATTCTTAAATAAATGTCATTATGTTATACATTATTTTCATTAGCATTTCTCACTTTGTTTTTTTGCTAATGACTAATTACTTGCTGTTCATTTTATATTTATCTTAGACTATAGAAATGATATTAGACAAAGAGCAAATTCGAGTGATTTTTAAATTTCAGTTCAAAACGGGTCGTAAAACAGCAGAGACAACTTGCAGCATCAACAATGCATTTGGCCCAGGAACTGCTAATGGATGACAGTGCAGTAGTAGTTTAAGAAGTTTTGTAAAGGAGACAAGAGCCTTGAAGATGTGGAGCATAGCGGTCAGCCATCAGAAGCTGACAAAGACCAACTGGGAGCAATCATCAAAGCTGATCCTCTTACAACCACACAAGAAGTTGTCAAAGAACCCAACATTGACCATTCTACAGTCATTCAGCATTTGAAGCAAATTGGAAAGGGGACAAAGCTCGATTAAGCAGGTGTCTCATGAGATGACAGGAAATTTAAAAAAATTGTTGTTTTGAAATACCATCTTCTTTTATTTTGTGCCACAACAATGAACCATTTCTCAATGGGACTGTGACATGCAACAAAAAGTCAATTTTATATGACAACCAGCCATGACCAGCTCAGTGGTAAGACTGAGAAGAAGCTCCAAAGTGCTTCCCAAAGCCAAACTTCCACCAAAACATAGCTCATAGTCACTGTTTGGTTGTCTGCTGCTGGTCTTATCCACTACACCTTTCTGAATCCCAGCAAAACCATTTCATCTGAGAAGTATGCTCAGCAAATCAATGAGATGCACTGAAAACTGAAAAGTCTGCAGCCAGCATTGGTCAACAGAAAGGGCTCAGTTCTTCTCTACAACAATGCCCAATTGCACATCACACAACCAATGCTTCAAAAGTTGAATGAACTGGGCTACAAAGTTTTGCTTCATCCGCCATACTCACCTGACCTCTCACCAACCGACTACAGCTCCTTCAAGCATCTCACAACTGTTTGCAGGGAAAATGCATCCACAACCAGCAGGAGGCAGAAAATGCTTTCCAAGAGTTCATGAAATCACAAAGCATGGATTTTTACATTACAGGAATAAACAAACTTATTTCTTGTCAGCAAAAATATGTTGATTGTAATGGTTCCTGTTTTGATTAATAAAGAGGTGACTGAGCCTAGTTATAATAATTTAAAATTCATGGTCTGAAACTGCAATTACTTTTGTACCAACTTAATACACACACACTACATTATCACTCAGCCATAAAAAGAATTTTCAGTAACCTGGGTGAACTGAGAGAGTATCATACCAAGTGAAATAAATCAAAGAAAGACAAATTTTATATGATACCACTTACATGTTAATCTAAGAAATATTACAAATGAATCCATTTATAGATCGCATGTACACCCATGGTGGATTCATGTCAATGTATGGCAAAACCAATACAGTATTGTAAAGTAAAATAAAATTAAAATTAAAATTAAAAAAAAAAAACAGACATAGAAAAGAAATTTACAGTTATCAAAAGGGAAAGGGACAGGGGAGATGAATAAATTAGAGGAGTATGAGATAAACAGATAAATACCACTATATATAAGATAAACAAGCAACAACGATTTAATGTATTTTATAAGGAATATTTAATATCTTATATAATAAGTTATAATGGAAATACATTGAAAATATATATATAACTGAATCACATTATTGTAAATGTGAAACTAACATAAAATTATAAATCAACTATACTTCAATTTAAAAAAGAAAAATTTTTTGCCTTCTATACAAGTTCTAAGTATGGTGCTTGGTGCTGAGAATATTGGTTAAAAAAAAAAAAAGACACGGTTCATGCCCTTGAAGAACTACTAAACAATGAGAAAACATACATAAAATCAATAATTGAGAAGAGAAAGAAAAAATTCCAGGCAGAGGAGGAAAACACGTGTGAAGAAACTCAGATAGGGAGGAGCATGGACTGTTTTTTAAAAATCAATAGATTTGTAAACATTTCTATCCATTGAATTGAGAACTCACAGGACCACGGAAACACTAAAAGGAAAATTCTCATCATCCCCAGATGCCATTCAGACATTATTATATTTGTTGTTATTGTTGTTTAGTCACTAAGTCATGTCAGACTCTCTTGTGACCCCGTGGTCTGTAGCCCGCTGTGGTTCTCTGTAGTTCTCCATCCATGACATTCTCCAGGCAAGAATACTTGAGTGGGTTGACATTTCCTTTTCCAGAGGATGTTCCCAACCAGGGATCAAACCTGCGTCTCCCACAGAGATTGAACTTGCGTCTGTTACGTTGGTAGGCAGATTCTTTACCACTGAGCCACCAGGAAAACTTATTATTACCACAATAGCGTACACTATTTGTAAAATTGCCTGAACTTTCTATTTGTCTTGCTGAGGTAATGTCTATAATCGATGAATCTAATAAAATTACATGAAAATATGATCATCAAAAATATTTACAGGCATCTCAGGCACATGACACCATGGTAAATGCTTTAAGAATTTATGAAACAGTTTCCAGAAAACCTAGGTTCTATGAGTGCCTCCTGTTTAATATTTACAAAATAAAATTAAACACTAAGGCAACAGTCACTAAGTTAGCTCTCACAAGTACGCTACTTCTCAAGTATCATTTCCCAATATTCGGTCTTACCAGAAAATAACTGATAACCTAGAGTCAGAAGATAGATTAGTTATAATGGTCACTGTTGCTGAATAGTCCAAAAATACATATAAAATTTTTAAGTGATTTTCCCAATTCTTAGTTAAAAGCTGTACCTTTGGTACAAATTACATCATAGGTGAAATAGTATAAATTGTTTGACATTTTTTCTCATTCTCTCCCAGCTTCTACTTTTTCTTTTCCTTTGGCTGCTAGGCATGGAAAGTACAGTATCCAGTGCCAGCCACTCTAACCAGAATGAGGCAGAGAGTTCAAGGGTCAAGGGGTTCAAGTCAGGCATGATAAAGAACCAACTTTAATAACTAAGGTCCTAATAAAAAAAACACACACACACATATGAAAACCTGAATCAATCCAACTAACCATAAGGCCCTGCCTTAAACTACAGGGAAGAAACATGTCACTCCTTAAAAATCTCTACTGTGCTTACTATACTATATGGTGACAGGCTGAGAAAAGTGTCCCTTCTGATGTAAATTCCTCAAAAGTGAGGACTTGCTTTACCATCCCGGTTCCCTCAGTGTCCACAGTGCTGAACGCAGCAGGAACCTAACAAATGCTTATTAATCAAATCAAGGAATGAACAGTCACTATTTTTAAAAAGTTACAAAATGGATGCAATTAATTACAGAACTCTCTTAGCTACCTGTGAGGACTGCAGCAAATATATAAAGTTTGCCATTGTTAGTCTATGCAGAGTGACATTTGTAACATCAGACCATCAATTAAAAGTCATTATTTAAGTTGCTTTATTACAGCTACAAATAAACTTTATTTGATGTAATGTAATAAAACATTTTCAAATTTAACAACATTTACCTGACCAGAATGACTCATTTAAATTATGGATATAAGTATATACAGTTACTTCAGCAAATCCGCGGTTCAGGAATTGGTACAAGCTTTATCAGAAAGGACAGTGCCCACCTCCCCTTTCAGAGAGGCAGACCTTTCCTTGTGTGTGATAAGGAGCGAAGTCAGTGAAAGTTGGGAGAAATCTGCCATCCGTGCTGGAATTCCACATTATCCTGTGAGAAAACAGCTACACGTATTACAGGGAAACAATATTCTCTTTCCATTCTCTGTTGTCAAATGAAGGTTTCCATTCATTTTGTCCCCTTAGAGGTACTCTTCTCTGATCTATTTTCTGTCTCCCTAACTCATTATTACATAGAACCATTAAAAAAAAAAAATACCAAGTACAAAGGGAACTTTTCCATGTCCTGACCTGCCCTGAATATCTACCACTTTAGGGAGGGACAGGGGAGAAGAACAGAATTGACCAGGCACACATGTGATTTCAGATACAGAGAACACAAATACCAACCCTCTAGAAGGAACAGAATGATACTACAGAGGCTTCCCAGCACTGCCCCAGGTGACCGCTGGGGCACACATACAACGCTGCTCAATGAGAATTAGCACAAGGACGCTCCATCTCCAAAAGCATCACAGCCTGGCATGGAAACCCCATTGTTACCATCCTTTCCCCCCCCAAACCTCAGAATTAGGAGCCAGCCCGCAGGCCCACAGCACCCAGGTGTAAAGGACAGTCACAAGTTCTGTGCCAACCATCATGTTCATGTCCAGGGCAGGAAGGCAGCCCTCGCTCTCCATCCAGGGAAAACTCCTCACAGGAGGAATGCCCCTCCCCTCTCAGAAGCCCCCAGGAGAAGAGTGAGCGAGCGTGATTTAAAAAAAAAAAAGCTTTATTCAGGTTTTAAAATTCTCTCCATCCTGAGCTCTGTTCCTGAGTTACTCCAGAACGAGAAGCGAGTTAAAAAAGAAAGGAGGCTGGTGGGGACATCACAAGGACCCTGCAAAAAAGCCAAACTGTTTGACAGAAGCTTTGAACAGACACTGCTCTGGGAGATCATTTGTAGTAGCTGATGACTGGGTTCTGTTTTCTAATGTGGACATGCAATGTATTCATCACTAGGCTTACCGCAGTGGGCTGAGGAAAACACCCTCTGTCCCACAGCAAAATACATCTGTCTCATGAATGATTCCTGAATATTCACCACAAGGCCTAGACTCAAAAGCATGGGAAGTGTGCACTGGAACTTCTTCACTTGCACAGACTTGAACAGAAGCAAAGCACCAGAAACTGTGTTCTTTCTGGAACTCAGTTCTGTGTGTGCACTTGCAGCTGAGCCGATCAGGCCATTTTCACGTGCATACAGTAGCACGGATCCACAGAAAACAAGGAGAGGCCACCATCCCTCTCACGACATACTCTCAACAGTGGACATACTCTGCTGGTCATGTCTTAGCCATCCCAAGAAAGGACAGACGCCGCATTCCATTCCGAAGTCTCGGCAAATGATTGCATTCTGTTTCCACCTCTGTCTTGCCTTGTTTATTTCATCTCCATTATTCTGCTTTTGATCATGAATCATGACTTTTTTTCTACAGTAGTCAGAGTTTTGTCTACAGAGAGAGAGAGAGAGAGAGAGAGAGAAAGAGGATGCAAGAAAATGATTTAGCAGAACTGTAATTGTGAGTTTTGTGGTGGGTGGATTTAATTCTTACAGCATTTGATAATTTGAATTATTTGTGGTTTCTAAGGGGATATGAGCTTCTAAGGGGGAAGAAAAATTGCTATGACTCTTGTCATATATTTCGTAACATCTGCAAGTTGCAGAGGCCTTAATATATTTGCAAATCAGCTCCAGATAACCCATTTAGAAGTTCACTTTTATAATATAGCCCCAAATGGCTCTATTCTCAATAATCCTTTCAAAATACTACTGCACTTGCTGTGCCTGAAAAGAATAACGATATCTACAATGGGAAGTGTCCTCCTCTTCAAACTTAGAAGGGTGCATTACAGTAAACCATCTGTGCAGAGACTCAGAAGCCCCTCCTTCCTAGCTTCCTTCCTCCCAGATTCACAGAAATGGCATGAGTCAGGAGAAGTCTTAGCCAACAGCTGCAGAAAAGTCCCTTTCTCCTTAGTGCAGAGGCAAATCCCTCTAAACGCCTCTAACTCAGTACCTTCACAGGAAGTCTCAACTTACCAAACTACATCTCTGTGCTTGAGAGCTGGGTCTCAGAGGGTTTGGGGCCTCTGCCTCCCCATCCCATTGAAAGTACCTCCCCACGTGGCTGTCAAGACTTGAGGAGTCTCCCTGGTGACAGGATCAGTTTCTCCATAAGACACCAACTCTCAATTTGTTCCTCACCCCCACCACGGTGCCTGAGGGGAAGCACCATGCTCTGGCTTTGACCCACGGATCCAGGCTGCTGGGTAGCTAGGAAAAGGCACTGAGAAGAGGCTGTGCCCCCCTCCCCCAGGGCTCTACACTTACTCTTGCCCCAGGGCCTCTGCCTCTTCTCCGTACAGAGGAGACTGCAGTTCCTCTGAGGCTCACAGCGGCTCATGAGCTTTACTGAATCCCTCAGGCTCCAGCACCATCTCTGAAGCTCCCCTTTCCTCACAACCTACCTGTTAGTTTCCAAATGTCCAGACATCCTGGGTCTCTTTCCCAGTCTGGATGCCCACCTTCCTCGGGCAGGCCTCATCACTTTTATGTTGGTCTCCTACCTGTTTCCCTTCTCCTACTGTGAACTCCTATTTATCCAGTAGATCTTTTCTCACTCCAGCTCAAAAACCTTCATTCCCCTCCCCACCCATTTTGCCCACATGCCCTCCAAGTTGACCCCAATCTACCCAGCTTCCAGGTCCTACTGAAGACACAGCCAAGGGTCTTATTGTGTCTCTGTCCACTTCTAAGTCCCTCTGTCCATACTGTCCCCTCTTCTTGGAGTAGCCCCCAACCCACCTCCACCTCTGCCATCCCTTAATCCTACTCTTTATTCAAGACCCACCCCAAAGATCATCTCCTTCATGATGATATTTCCTTCATCATGGATATTTTCTTCCTAAGACATCCCCCTGAGGCTTATTTTTCTTGTAGACATGTTTATACTGCTTGATTTTATCTTGTGCTGTGTGTATTTAACTGTCTACTAAGAAAACAAACAAAAATATTAGAAAGAAGCAAGTGAGGTCAATTGCCTCCCTTTCTTACTTTAAAGAGACGCTACAAAGTTAAAATGTAGGCAAATACAAAGCAGGAAGTGAACAAGTTATTATTAGTACTAATTGATGATTTAATAAAAATAAAGAGCTGAATTTCAGCTCCAATGATGAGGAAAATACTACTCAGGGGAAAGAAAATTAATGAAACAACCAACTTTTTGTTTGGCTTTGTCTTTAAGACAACATCCTACCACAGACATCCAGGGTTTCAAGAGCCGTGATGTATCTTCGCAATTTTCAACAGGACCCATTTCATCTTTTTTTTTTTTTAATCACTCGTAAGTGATCCCTTGCCCATAAAGACAAGGCAGATTCAGTCTGAATTCCTAAGCTTCAGTACTCACCATGGAGCAGCATTCAGGACAAGAACTCAAGAGGCCTCCGCTACAACTGCAATGGGCAGGGACTGTAAGAGTCTCTTTGCTGGGAAGAAGGGAGAAGGGAAGGCAGAGCTTCTTGAAAACAATATCATGACATTTTTTTACACGGAAGTATTTTAGAAATTGCTGTTCAATACTGTTCACAGTAATGGTGTTGAAGAACAAAAGTCATCCAAATGTGACACTTAAAAGCCATTTAGCTTTTTGGCAATTCAAAGCAAATCCATAAATAAAGTCATCAAATTAAAAAAAAAAAAGTCCCTGCTTCTATCACATTATCACATTTGGTTTTATATTATCCGTATCTGGATACTTGTGAAAAGGTGACAAAGACTATAATTTAGGGTAGTACATTATAATTACCAGTGAAGTATTTATAGCCTTTTCCCTCTATTCACTCCCTAGCCAAGGAAGACTCCCGAGTGCCTGCCAGACTCCTGAGCCTCCCATTATGCAGATCAAAAAAATGGGGAAATATTTGGAAGCAGCAATACACAAGCTAGTAGATTGTTTATATAGGAAAGGAGGAAAACTATTATATAGGAGGAAAAAATAAAGCCAAGAAGATGGAGTTGGGGCAAAAGTAAAAGAGACTAGAATCTAAGCAGCCAGAGGAGGCGGGATGGAAAGAGGCCTGGAGAGATTGGAAGGAGCAGCCCAGAGTCTCTAGGTTGGCCAAGAAATGTGTGTGCTAGAAAGACAGGGAGGGGGAACAAAGGCTTGTAAGATTTGCTGTGAGCTATGGACTGGATGCCAGATCATTACTCCAGAGACTCGAGCAGAGTTAGGATTGACTTGGGTTATCCAGCTGGTGTTTACTTGAATGCAGCTGTGCAGAGCGTGGACCACAGCGGGGGTTCTGGTTGCTAGTCATTTACCAGCCACCACTCCCTCCACGTCTACAGCCACCCCAGCCCACTGGATCCGTGAGCTTCCAGAGGCAAGGGCTGCCACTTAGTTGTCTTTCTATCACTGCCATGCCTGGTGCCATGCCTTGTACACAACAGGCTCTCAAATATTTCTGGAGAAAACAAGCCAATGAAGAGATGCCTTAATTCCAACCTCTACCTTCTAATTCATTCCACATGATACCACCAAATCAGTCTCATGGTTTTGGTGACTTCGTTTTCCGTACTTGCAGAGATTTGGTCAATGGCTTCCTTCTGCCCACAGGAGGATTTTTGAACCTTAGCATTATGGACATTTTGGGCTGGGTAATTATTTGCTGTGGGGGCTGCCTGAGTAAGACAGGATGTTTAGCAGCATCCTCAGCCTCTACCCACCAGATGCTAGGAGGTCTTCCCCTTCCCTATCTGAGGCAACCAGAAACATCTTCAGACATTGTCAAATGTCCCTGGAGTGCAAATTAATCCTGGTTAAGAACCATTTGCCTACACAAAAAATCCCTAAAATTTCTGGGACTGGAATGGAATTTAATGATTTAATTTATTTGATTTTTCCATTATGATCTCTAAATCTCCCCTACAACAATGCTTCAGTCAGCCTGTCCCTTGCATAAAGTCTCACGTCGACACCTCTATAGGAAATGTCCCCTTCATGAGGAATGCATCTCTAGTCTCCCGTAGTCGTAAATGCTTTGACCCTGATAGTCATATTTGAGCCCATTTAGGAAGTATTCCCTGGTCAGAGGTAAGGATATCACTGAGCTATTTTCCTCTCCTTTGAATCTTATAGCTTTTCCTGTCTCCAATTTCCTTGTGCTCTCGATACAAAAAGAGTAAATGAGCTTGTGTGTGTGTTTACATATAGTCTGTGCAATAGAAATACACGCACTATGGCAAGAAAGACATCGTATGTTTTCTGTATCCTCCTCCATGCTTGACACAGTTATAAACAAGAATTTAAAAATGAGTCCTCCCACATTGGAACTGAAAAGAAAACTGCCTGCCATAGAATTTTTTCAATAGCAGCTATTGCAACTAATTAGAAATCTCCTAGAGTTAATGAATACTTAGATCCATCATCCCAAATGATTTTAACATTCCATAATTCTAAATAAACATCAATAATTAAACATTTAGACAGAAAGAGATGTAATGAGGACACAATCATTTTCTGAGACCAGGGAAGAGCAAACTATGACTTGTAGGCCAAATCCAGATTGCCACCTGTTTTTACAAATAAAGTTTTATTTGTATATCACCATATTCATTTGGTCACTTGTGTCTAGGACTTGTTGCTCACTACAACGACAGAAATAAGTATTTTCAGTGGAGACCATATGGCTAGAAAAACTTAAAATATTTACCATCTGGCCCTTCACAGTGAAAGTTGGCTGATCCTTGTCTTAGATTAACAGGAAAACTAATACCTAAGACTCCATACTAGCTAAAGATGCAGAGGCAAATATCTTTTGATGTTATGTTAGCTAAAATACTTTTATAAAAGTCATAGCAGCATGGAAGTTAAAAATACATTTGAACACAGATGTCCGGAGCTCAAATTCAGCTCCCCATGTAAGACTCTGAAAAATTATTTGACCTCCCCAACAGAATGAAGATAAAGGAAACCAACCTCCCATAAGGTTTTAAGAATTTAAATCACATAATTCACATGGAGTGCTTAGAAGAATATCTGAGAGTGAATCATCAATAAATGTGGGTAACTATTATTTTAAACTGGAAACCTATTTGTACGATGTTTGAAAAATTAGCATTTTTTGAATTATGTGTGAATTATTAGCTAAAGTAATTGATAAAATTATCCCCGAGTTCTTTGACTGTGTATAAGGAAAACTTAACACAGTGGTGTTTTCTAGTTCAGCACCTCAGTGGTTCTTTCCTAGTTTCTGCACTGGCTGCTTAACTGGACCCCCTGCCATCAGTCTTCTTATTTTATCTGTTCTTCTCACTGCTGCCAGAGAGACTTTCTTCAAACACCTCTTTCAGCATGTTACTCCTGGGAACTGAAAGCAACACGCTTTCCTGCTCCTGTGCTGAACAATTCTGGAGCCAAGCAAAAGAACCCAGTACTTGTTACAGGAAATAGTTGCTCCTAAAAGATAAGACTGCACACCAACTGAACTAGCTTACTCCTCAAGACTGACAGTTGGCTCATGAAAAGTGGTTTCAAGGTCCTCATTCAGCTATACCCACCAATGCAAAGTTATCACATCATAAACTCTGCCCAGTCCTCACTTCTCTGCCCTAGCACTACCCGGCCCAAGCTCCCAAACTCTATCAACAACATTTGTTTATTTCCTCATCAGAGAAATGACCAAGACTCTGTCAAGGAGGTGTCCTCTCAAACTGCAGTAAGTCTAGTAAACTTAACTTACTCCTATTAATGGGTTTTTCTAAACATCTTCTTAGTGAACTAATGGTTAAAATCCCCAGCTCAAAACATCCACAAGCTCATTGCTACTATAGACTGAAGTCATCTGACAGGTAGTGCTACACAATAGTTAAGAGCACATGCACTGGGCTGATTCATACCATATCTACCACTCGGGACTATGTAATCTTAGGCCGTTACTTTATGTTCCAAGCCTGTTATTCTTCTGAAAACTGGGGGTGCCAGAAGCAACTAGTTTACAGGTGGAATGATAAACACCATGATAGCATCTGGTAGGTATTCAACAATTGCTAGAAATTATTACTAGATTCTACAAACAGAAATTTGGCTAAGACATGGCTCTTTCCCTGAAGGAATTTAGAACCTGGACCTGGTGGATACACACTAGTGGTTGATTCAGTAAGAATCTTATAAACCTGGAAAGATCCTTGGCAATATAGGTCGCTCATTGCATATATTCTGAAACCAAGACTGTATTCTTTTATAATGAAATTTTATTCATTTTTTGATGCAACATGGGGAATTTCCCCAACCAGGAATCAAACTTGTGTCCCCGCCAACGGAAGTTCAGAGTCTTAACCACTGGACCATCAGGGAAGTCCTTGTATTCTTTCAAAAAAAAAAAATCTAATTTTTTATTATGAACAAGTTCTTATGTACAAAACAGGGTATAGAATAGAAGTAAAAATAAATACCTGTGAAGCTATTTCACAGCTCAAGAATTAGCATATCTGTAGTCTTACAACTTTGAGTTCCTAGGACAGGAAATGATGATCTCTGGTTTCCCTTATCCATATTAGGGAGATGTTTCTGCCTCCTTCATCCTGGTGATGAGTTAGAGAACAAGCTGAGTTCCTTGAGGTTTTCAGAGTCGTTTGGTGTGTATCCTAGTTGGGAGCTCTGGAGTCTACCATAACCCATGAGGGCACTTTGGGACCCTATTCCCCCGAGATAGCTGAGAGCACCGAAGTCTCCTTGGCCACCTTGATTACACATAAAAGCAGTCTAGTATATGGACAGCATCTGGAGGTAAGATTCACATGATGTGGGATCTAGACCCAGAGGTACCACTAATCACTGCATGATAGCTCACTCGCCATGACCCAGTTATGTCTTCTGTCAAAGTAAGGGACTGGACACGATGACTGGGAAGGTCCTTCTCAGCTACAGTGGTCCAGGATTCTCCGGCCAATTCCGAAAAACAAGGTTCAGTGAAGAGGGACACCTCTTGTCTCACCTTCAACACTGATCTATTCTCTAACCAGCACCTTCTATTTCCTCAATCTAGCTTATTTCCCCTCACTTTTCAAGTATGAAAATGTCTCCTCTACCTCAAATTTAAAACAAAATCTTCATTGGACCTGATGACTTTGCTATGATGTCTCCTTCCTTCTTCACAATACCAAATTAATCCACATGTGTGTTATATTTCCTTATCACCATAGGCTCTTTGTGGTCCTTTTCCAGACTCCAACATCCTATTATAATTGCTTCTTGAAAAGTCACTAATCGCTTCCTAGACAAACTCAACAACTCTCTTATCAGTTCCCAACTCCTACAGCTGGGTAGCACTTTCTGAAAACTCTGTACCTATCAAGGCTTTGCTCCACCCTGGCATTTCCCCACACTAACCACTCCCTACTGCCTCAGACTACTTCTTTTCTCTTTACTAGATGTAAGAGTAATAGCAACTAAAATGGTAATGTTACAAGAATTAGAGCTATAAGGACCTAAGGTGAATGTTATTTTCAGAGAAAGGAGAAAACACATCACCTTCCTTGTCAGCCATGGCATCAGCTGCGATTCATCAGCAAATCACTCTCTTCTTCCAATCCAACTGAATACCTATCTTTGGCTTTTGGAACTCTATGGGGTGGAACACTAGAGTACAGTAGTCTGGACTCAAATCTGATACACTTGGGAGAAAATAAGCTTGCTACTGGTTCTGGAAGCTTTCTGCCATGTGCTTCAGAAAGGAGGTCCATGAAAGGGTTGGGGGAATAGAAGGAAACAGTGATAAAGGACCTTACGGCACGAGCTCAGGCCTCTCCGGCCTCTCGGCGAGCTTCAGGGCCTCGTGCATGCCTGCGGCCGAGAGTTTCCGGTTGATGTTCCGGTACTGGCACTGGAGCAGGCTGCGGTAGGTGGTCCTCAGGTCCCGGTTGAAGAAGGCATATATAAAGGGGTTGATGAGAGAGTTTGCATAGCCCAGCCACAGACATGTCCTCTCCACCCACAGCGGGATGCAGCTGCAGGCGATGCCGCAGATGAAGGGCCTGGCGGTCGAGAGGAGGAAAAACGGCAGCCAGCACACGGTGAAGGCCCCGACGATGATGCCCAGGGTGGTGGCTGCTTTCTGCTCCCTCTTAAAGATGGAGATGTTTTTCCTTTCGTGTTTGAGGAGCCTCGAAAGGTTTGCACACTCCTCTACCTCCTTCTGGAGCTTCACCATGCCATTGAGGGAGATGACGCTATCGGGCTCCTCTGGCCGGGGGAAGCCAGGGAACTTGTGTTTGGCGGCGCTCTTCCTGGCGGCTTTGTAAATCTGGTAGTACATGAAAAGCATGACGGACATGGGGATATAAAATGCCACTGCGGTGGAGTAAATCGTGTAGCCAAAGTCCTGGCTGATCAAGCACACCTTGCCGTCATTGACGTTCTGAGCCCAGCCAAAGAGCGGCGGTAAAGTGATGGAGGCGGACAGAAGCCAGACGGAGAGGATCATCTTGGCCATGCACTTCCCATTCTGCCTCACAGGGTAAGTCAGCGGCCTCGTGATACCAAGGTACCTGGGAGAGAAGTGGGAAGAGAACACATGACTGCCATGATCACAACTGATCAACTGGGGAGTACCACTAGGCTATGAACCTAGTAGCTCCCTTCCTTACAGACCCTTCTAGGCAGGCATCTGTCTTCCCATTTCACAGAAAGGTAAACTAAGGCTCTGAGAGGCTTTGCATTTTATTCCAGGTCACATAGCCAGCCAAAGGCACTGCCAGCACTCAGCCTGAGCCCTCTGCCTGTAATGCTGGGCCATGCTCTTTTCATACCTTGCAGCCTCTCACAGTCTGTGTGGTCAAGGAACCAAAGACTCAATATCTGCCTTCACCCCATGACTGCTGCCCCTGAAATCAGTCAGGAACAAAATGTCAAGCCTGGTGGGATGTTGTGATATACCCTCACGGGCTGGCCAAGGTCTACTACACTCAGAGAGTATTCAACCCACTGATCTCCGCCGTCTGAATTCAGACCAGTTCTGAATTCATTTTTACTTCCCCTTTGCACTGAAATGAAAGCAAGTCTCTAAGATCACAGACATCTGTGAGATATTTAGGAAATCCTAGGGTTTTGGAATGGAAAGTAGCAAGTGATCATTTTTTTTTAATCCCCAGAAAATTCTCACACAAGAGTAATGTCCTAGAAGCAATCATTAGAAAATAAAAACAGCCTGCCTTGTCTTTCCAATTCTAAGGAGGATCACAAGGAAAAGCATAATTCTGAAAAATATTAGACAAACCCAACATATCCTCTGTGCTTAGTTCTATACAGAGAATAAATATTTCTCTGTGTCTGTTATCAAGGATTTATAATGCAAGAGAGACTCAGCAAACAGTGAAAACATAGTCAGCAAGATGTTCTGCCAAATGCTTGGTAGTTTTCAGCTTTCCAAATCTGTTTTCTTCTCTATATTTAATGGTCTTAGCTTCTATTTGAGAAGGGATTCAAAGAGCACTTGAGAAGCCAAGATAGGTAAAACCTGGCCATTCTGTCGGTTTTTTCATTTATATATATATATATGACATATTCTTGAAACATCAAAAGGAAAGGTACAGAGAATGACCAACTTACCAACATGTTATTTTCTGAAAGTCTGTCACTTGATGGGTTGGAGTTTAATACATAATTATTTTTGTGCTAGAAATACCCTCACACGTTATGCTTGAATTATCTCACAAAAGTCACTTTCATAATGACAATTAGCATCAATGCAATACTTACAGTAAGGCAAAAATTGACCTATAGGAAAAAAAAAAAAAGCAGCAGCCAGATTTGCTTATTCAGTGACAAGATTCATTCATTCCTTTAACAAATATCAACAGAGTTCCTTCTATATGCCAGGTACCATTTTAAATGCTGGAAATATGAAACTGATGAAAGAGACACAAACCTTGAAGGCGGGCACATGGGGCAATCCTGCCGGGGTGAACAGGACAACTGAGCTTGTGGTCATGTTAAAGTAACCCCTGACCCCTCCTCCCAAGCATGCAGGTGTCAGCGGTACCAGTTCTTCATCCTCATTTCTGCCTTCCTTTGTCCACAATAAAGCTGGCCCACAAGCACAATCTCTAGGGTTTTCAGCTGTAACTAGGATTATATTTTGGCTCCCAGATAGAATGCAGCATGAGAAGGAAGGGGGTTTTCCTGAGAAATCAAGAGTAAGAGCTGAAAAGGGACGGAAAAGAGAAAGGAGGAGGAAAGGAGGACGATCAAGAGAAGGTTAGTGTGAAGCAGCTTTAGTCTGGAGAAGGCACTGGCACCCCACTCCAGTACTCTTGCCTGGAAAAGCCCATGGATGGAGGAGCCTGGTGGGCTGCAGTCCATGGGGTCGCTACGAGTCAGACACAACTGAGAAACTTCACTTTCACTTTTCACTTTCATGCATTGGAGAAGGAAATGGCAACCCACTCCAGTGTTCTTGCCTGGAGAATCCCAGGGACGGGGGAGCCTGGTGGGCTGCCGTCTATGGGGTCACACAGAGTCGGACGTGACTGAAGCGACTTAGCAGCAGCAGCAGCTTTGAACTTATGTGGAAATGTCTGAAATTATCTGAGTTTTAAGCTATGGGGAAAAAAATTATTAAAAAAAAAAAAAGAAAAAGGTACATAAGGAAACCCCTGAAGAAAGATGTTAGAATTGACGGGCAGCTTACAATCAAGCTCATCTGTGCCCTAAGGCTGAATGCAGAGGTTTCACTGAAAACAAAAACAAAAAAAAACAAAAAAACAAAAAAAAACACCTCTCTCTGTCTTTGCTTTGGTTCAGGGGCTCTCTCCAGGTTTTTTCCCGCTAAAATTCTTTTGCAGACCTCTCTTTTCGGACCTAGTTTTTGCCCTCTACCAACTCCTGTGGATGGAGCCTGAGCTCTTTCCAAGCTTCCCTAGGCAGCCTTGGCTAGGACTTGGACTTTGATCATCTCCCTTTGACTGTAGCCACAGGCATAAAATGCTTTCTCCCAAGCCTGGAACTGGCTTCCAGGATTATTGTATCAACCCAGGCTGCAGGTCCAAAGAGAGATTAGTTCATATAGGCTCTTAGGTGGCCACCAGATGGCACTGTCAGACCATCTTACTGGAGGTTGGGATGGTGGGTAGTTAGAGCAGTTAAGTGCTGGAAGGAGGAAGGAGGATTACTCATGACAAGATGAGAAAGTATACTGTATTTGTGGGGTCATATAAAAAATTAGCAAGCCTGGAACTCACAACCTGGTGAACTCTAATTCTTGAGGAAGTCAGTTCAGTTTTCCCTTCCATCCTTCACATTTTCAGTACTTAAAAAGGAACTTATACCTTAAGGCTTAATTAAATCTAGCTTCTCTCTTACTCACGTTAAGTAATATCAAATCCACAAAGATTAATCCTGAGAGGTTAATTAATCGAGTATCAAAGGACATCTCAGAATATTAAATAATCTCATAATAACAGCATACTTACTCATTCTAATATATTTAGTCTGACATATTACATTTCAGTGATGAGGACTCAGTCCTTCCTGGATATACAAATTATATTCCATAAACTTGCCTGTTTTAGGCTCTAGTCTATAATCACCTCAAGTAATGTTCTACAATAGGGGGATTACATTTTCTTCTTTCGTCTCCTGGGTACCATCGAAGACTTCTGAAAGCTAAAATCAACCAAAAGATGATTAGGGAAAAAATATGAGTGCTCATTAAAGTGTCTGGAAATAAATAAAAAGCCAATAGCTTTCTAAAAAAGGATTAACAATCAGAAAATTTCATGGAAGAAAATAATTTCATTAACAACAATCAAAAAATTAAAATGTCCAGAAAAATCTTTTTAAATGATCAGGGCCCATATAAAAGAAAACATGAAATGCTACTGAGAGACCTAAGAGAATGCCTGAATCCAAGAGAAAAAAAAAAGATTTAAAAATCCGGTACTATAAAAGTGCCACCGTCCCTTCAATTAATGTAAAAATAGCATACAAGTCTAGTTGAAAACCCTAGCAAATCTTTCGTTAGCTTGACCAAATGATTCAAGTTCATCAAGTAAATATACAAAAGTAGACAAAATCCGGAAACAATGAAAAATGAAGAGATGTTTATAAAAAATAGCATAAATCCACAGACATAAAAACTGAATAGTAACTATTCAGAAATAAATAAATCAATAGAACAAGATAGAGCCCCAGAAGCATATTCAAAAGTATAAGAGAATTTAATATCAGAAAAATAAGTCATTTTAAATCAGAGTATAAGATTAGATATTCATGAAGTCTAACAACTGGCTAGCAGTTGAGGTAAAAAATAAATCTGAATTATCTTCCTTCTTATTCAAAAATAAATCCCATTGGATTAAAGATTATCACGTAAAAAAATTAAACCCTAAGACTGCTACAAGGAAATACAGATATTTCTGCAAATCCTGCCAGAGGTCATCATTAACCTTTGGATACAAAAGCTTGATATTATAAAATGATATATAAGCTTGAAACTATTGATAAACTTTTGACAAAAATTTTACACAAAAATACAAATAAATAAGAAACATTTTATTTAATTCAAAAATCACTATGCACAGAATTAAAAGTCAAATGACAAACTTGCGGTCCAAAGAACAATATATCAATATTCACAGATCTCTTACAGGTCGGTAAGAAAAATACAACCATCTTGATAAAAATAGTGAAGCAATAAAACAAAAAAGAATATTCTATAAGCGCTCGGAAATATGTATAACTTCATTAGTAATTAAAGGTATGCAAATTTTAAAATAATGTTAGAATTTGGAATCATTTGTCAATTTTTAAGAAAGACAAAACCCAATATTGGGAAAATGTAAAAAACAAGTGTGCTATCTTTTTGCCAGTGGGAGTTTCAACTGAGATAAAAGTTTGGGAGGGCAGTTTGGTAATTAATATACATCAGCATTTGTCTTTTAGCTCAGCAATCAAGACTTCTGGGAATCTGACTTACAAATATAATTGTACAGATGCAAAATGATTACTGTGCAAGGATATTAACTAAACATATAAGAAAGAGAGGAGAAAAAAGATGCAATCTAAATATCTATCAATAGATATTTTTGTGTGTGCAGCTACAGACACAAAATGTGTATGTATATATATCATGTTACCATTAAAAATTATGAGGTACATATCTATTTATTAAATATTTAAAAACCCAACCAGAAGTGGTTAGAAAATGATGACTAGCCCTAAAAGACAAATAATAGAATATCATATGTTGTATTAATCTGTTTACATAAAACTAGGTGTTTTCATGAGTGGGTGTGCATGTGTATATACTGAGATGTCTAGAAAAATATCTACCAAGATAGTAGCAATAATTTTAACTGAGTTTTGGAGGTTTAAAATTTTTTCTCTTTGTTTTTTATGCCTAAGTTTTAACTTTATATAATTTTTTAAGTCATTTTAATTCTAAGAACAAAATAAAAGATTTAAGAGGATTCTATGATTCCTAAGTCACATAAGTGATTTTGGCAACAGAGATAATCTGGTTTAAAAGTCTGACAATTAAATCTTAGATAGTTTTGTTTGATTAGCTTTTCAAAAGTGTTTTATTACATTCATAAGTTCACACAAAGAGCACAGAACTTACTGGCATTTAAAATCCTATAATTACTATATAAAGTAATACTGGTATTCAGGAAAGTGTTTGTCCAAATTATAAATTGATCCCCACAATCTTGTATAATACAAATCTTACCATTGGTGGGGGAGCAGCCTAGATTGATTCTAAATATTCCCTTATATGCGTGGCTAACATTTGTCAAACTAACATTTTATGTTCACTGTTAATTAGAAAGCAGGTGCTTATAAAGCCTTCAGAATTTTATTTTTAAATGCATACAAATGTGAAAGTACAGTAAATCTTAAAGACAACGGCAGCCAAGTATTATATAATTGAGAAATGTATGCAATTCACATTAGGGGTTCCATTAAAATGGGGTTTAGAGAAAAAGAGGATTAGAGAATTATTATATACATGGAGAGGGATTAGAATGCAAATTAACTCTGCTGCCTGTCTTCCATTCAAACTGTATAGAAATTATAGATAATGGCTCTTTAATTAAATGGCTTCTTCTGAGTTTTGTTAATATAGAATAATCATTTATGGGGTAAGGAAACTGGGTAGAATTACTCTGAAATACACTGTTTTTTTTTTTTTTTGAATGTTAGGCTTTAAAAAGGTCCGTACATTTAGAAGACCTCTTCTGTGAGACCTCCTACCTTACCGTAAGTGAAATTCATGGCAATCTCCAGCCTACATCAATGGTTCCCTGAATTATCAGATTATCAGAATCACCAAGAAGCTGTTGAAACACAGACTCCCAGGCCACCACCCAAAGACTCCCTTTCAAGGTCTGGAGACCCTGGGCACTTTATTTGGGACTGATGTTTCTTGTTCTTTATCCCATGTACTTTTAGAGTCATTGTCCCTCATTCAGTCACAAAGACTACACTTATGGCATGAAGGGCTTTTTTGTTACTTTATATCTCATCTTAATGGTATGCATCCCCTCAGGTCTAACAAAATCATCATGAATCACATTTCCAGTATCTCAGCCATTAGTTCTTTCAGAACTGTGCTAAATGAAAATAAGATAAGAACGGTTTTTACGTCTTAATAAAGTTGTAGATTTTTTTAATGTATAATACACAGCAGAGTTCTGTAAAATCTTTCTGACATGAATTAAAAATAAATATTTTTTTACAATAAGAAATACATTTTCCACCATCACTCAGTACAAATATATATACTGAGTTGGCCAAAAAGTTCATTTGAATTTTTTTCCTTAACATTTACGAAAAAACATTAAACAACTTTAGGGCCAACCCAATATTTATTTATGCAAATTTAAAACACACATACATGTATGTACATCTATGAAGGTATGTAGATACAGATGCATATATTTATACATATGAAATTCAAACAAAAGTCTTACTATACCATACTTACCATTACACCTTGCAAATCAATCTCTTCTACTGTATGCTATCCAATTTCAGATATTTTATATCCGGTCTTCAGTTCAGTTCAGTTCAGTCGCTCAGTTGTGTCCGGCTCTTTGCAACCCCATGAATCACAGAACGCCAGGCCTCCCTGTCCATCACCAACTCCCGGAGTTTACTCAGACTCACGTCCATCAAGTCAGTGATGCCATCCAGCCATCTCATCCTTGGTCATCCCCTTCTCCTCCTGCCCCCAAATATCAGAGTCTTTCCCAGTGAGTCAACTCTTCGCATGACATGGCCAAAGTACTGCAGTTTCAGCTTCAGCATCATTCCTTCCAAAGAAATCCCAGGGCTGATCTCCTTCAGAATGGACTGGTTGGATCTCCTTGCAGTCCAAGGGACCCTCAAGAGTCTTCTCCAACACCACAGTTCAAAAGCATCAATTCTTCGGTGCTCAGCTTTCTTCACAGTCCAGCTCTCACATCCATACATGACCACTGGAAAAACCATAGCCTTGACTAGACAGACCTTTGTTGGCCAAGTAATATCTCTGCTTTTGAATATGCAACCTAGGTTGGTCATAACTTTCCTTCCAAGGAGTAAGCATCTTAATTTCATGGCTGCAGTCACCATCTGCACTGATTTTGGAGCCCAGAAAAATAAAGTCTGACACTGTTTCCACTGTTTCCCCATCTACTTCCCATGAAGTGATGGGACCAGATGCCATGATCTTCATTTTCTGAATGTTGAGCTTTAAGCCAGCTCTTTCACTCTCCACTTTCACTTTCATCAAGAGGCTTTTTAGTTCCTCTTCACTTTCTGCCATAAGGGTGGTGTCATCTGCATATCTGAGGTGATTGATATCTCTCCCCGCAATCTTGATTCCAGCTTGTGCTTCCCTTAGCCCAGCGTTTCTCATGATGTCCTCTGCATAGAAGTTAAATAAGCGGGGTGACAATATGCGTACTCCTTGACGTACTCCTTTTCCTATTTGGAACCAGTCTGTTGTTTCATGTCCAGTTCTAACTGTTGCTTCCTGACCTGCATGTAGGTTTCTCAAGAGGCAGGTCAGGTGGTCTGGTATGCCCATCTCTTTCAGAATTTTCCACAGTTTCTTGGGATCCACACAGTCAAAGGCTTTGGCATAGTCGATAAAGCAGAAATAGATGTTTTTCTGGAACTCTTGCTTTTTCCATGATCCAGCGGATGTTGGCAATTTGATCTCTGGTTCCTCTGCCTTTTCTAAAACCAGCTTGAACATCTGGAAGTTCACAGTTCACGTATTGCTGAAGCCTGGCTTGGAGAATTTCGAGCATTACTTTACTAGCATGTGAGATGAGTGCAATTGTGCAGTAGTTTGAGCATTCTTTGGCATTGCCTTTCTTTGGGATTGGAATGAAAACTGACCTTTTCCAGTCCTGTGGCCACTGCTGAGTTTTCCAAATTTGCTGGCATATTGAATGTAGCACTTTCACAGCATCATCTTTCAGGATTTGAAATAGCTCCACTGGAATTCCGTCACCTCCACTAGCTTTGTTTGTAGTGATGCTTTCTAAGGCCCACTTGACTTCACATTCCAGGATGTCTGGCTCTAGGTGAGTGATCACACCATCGTGATTATCTGGGTCGTGAATATCTTTTTTGTATAGTTCTTCTGTGTATTCTTGCCACTTCTTCTTAATATCTTCTGCTTCTGTTAGGTCCATACCATTTCTGTCCTTTATTGTGCCTATCTTTGCATGAAATGTTCCCTTGGTATCTCTAATTTTCTTGAAGAGATCTCTAGTCTTTCCCATTCTGTTCTTTTCCTCTATTTCTTTGCATTGATCACTGAGGAAGGCTTTCTTATCTCTTCTTGCTATTCTTTGGAACTCTGCATTCAGATGCTTATGTCTTTCCTTTTCTCCTTTGCTTTTTGCTTCTCTTCTTTTCACAGCTATTTAAGGTCTCCTCAGACAGCCATTTTGCTTTTTGCATTTCTTTTCCATGGGGATAGTCTTGATCCCTGTCTCCTGTACAATGTCACGAACCTCCGTCCATAGTTCATCAGGCACTCTATCTATCAGATCTAGGCCCTTAAATCTATTTCTCACTTCCACTGTATAATCATAAGGGAGTTGATTTAGGTCATACCTGAAGGGTCTAGTGGTTTTCCCTACTTTCTTCAATTTCAGTCTGAATTTGGCAATAAGGAGTTCATGATCTGAGCCACAGTCAGCTCCCGGTCTTGTTTTTGTTGACTGTATAGAGCTTCTCCATCTTTGGCTGCAAAGAATATAATCAATCTGATTTCGGTGTTGACCATCTGGTGATGCCCATGTGTAGAGCCTTCTCTTGTGTTGTTGGAAGAGGGTGTTTGCTATGACCAGTGCATTTTCTTGGCAAAACTCTATTAGTCTTTGCCCTGCTTCATTCCATATTCCAAGGCCAAATTTGCCTGTTACTCCAGGTGTTTCTTGACTTCCTACATTTGCATTCCAGTCCCCTATAATGAAAAGGATATCTTTTGGAGGTGTTAGTTCTAAAAGGTCTTGTAGGTTGTCATAGAACCGTTCACCTTCTTCAGCATTACTGGTTGGGGCATAGACTTGGATTACTGTGATATTGAATCTGGTCTTAATGTACTAAATTGATTTCACGACCCAATAATGAAGCATGTCCCAAAGTTTGAAAATTGTGTGTTAGTTGCTCAGTCGTGTCTGACTCTTTTGCAACTCCATGAACTATAGCCTGCCGGGCTCCTCTGTCCATGGAATTCTCCAGTCAAGAATACTGGAGTGGATTGCCATTCCCTTTTGAGAAGTTTGAAAATTACTGACCTCCAATAACCATATGGAAAGGTGTTAAATATTATGAGTCATGAGGGAAATGCAAAGTAAAAACACACTGATCTACACCAGCATGTATCAGAACAGTTATAATTAAAAATGATGATGACAATAAGAATAATAAATTATGATGCCAGTGTTTTGTGAAGATATAGTACAACTCTAATTGTCATGCATTGCTGGTGGGAATGTAAATAGATGTAGTTACTTCGGGAAACCATTTCTCAACATCTTCTAAAACTGAAATAAATATATATGTATACATTTCTTTCTCTATGACCCAGCAATTCTTCTAAGTATACAATGAACATGCATCAAAATACACATATAAGAATGTTCAAAGCAGTAGTAATGGTAATAAACCCAAATAAAACCAACCCACTCTACATGAATAAAGTAAGTACAGTTCTACAGCAGTAGAAAGGGTACATAAACTGTGGTACATTTACACAGTGAATTCTATAAAACAACAAGAATGAACCAACTACTGTATCAACATGGATGATTCTCACAAACATAACTGAGCTAAAGAAGCCACACTCAAAAGAGAACACAAGGTTCAAAAATAGTGAAAACGAATCTATGGTGACAGGAGCCAGAAGTGTCACTGCCTTGAGGGGAGAGGACATGCTCTGGAAATGTTGTTTCTTTACATTCTCCCAACAGTGCAAGATGGTTTCCTTTTCTCTACATCCTCTCCAGCATTTATTGTCTCCAGACTTTTTGATGATGGCCGTTCTGACCTGTGTGAAGTGATATCTCATTGTAGTTTTGATTTGCATTTCTCTGATAATGAGCGATGTTGAGCATCTTTTCATGTGTTTGTTAGCCATCTGTATGTCTTCTTTGCTGTCTGTTTAGGTCTTTTTCCCACTTTTTGATTGGATTGTTTGTTTTTCTGGTATTGACTTGTATGAGTTACTTGTATATTTTGGAAATTAATCTTTTGTCAGTTGTTTCATTTGCTATTACTTTCTCCCACTCTGAAGGTTGTCTTTTCACCTTGTTTATAGTTTCCTTTGCTTTCCTTTGCAAAAGCTATTAAGTTTAATTAGGTCCCACTTGCTTATTTTTGCTTTTATTTCCATTACTCTAGGAGATGGATCAGAGAAGATCTTGCTTTGATTCATGTCATCAAATGTTCTGACTATGTTTGCCTCTACGAATTTTATAATTTCTGGCCTTACATTTAGGTCTTTAATCCATTTTGAGTTTATCTTTGTGTATGGTGTTAGGAAGTGTTCTAACTTCATTTGTTTACATGTAGCTGTTCATTTTTCCCAGCACCACTTATTGAAGAGGCTATCTTTGCCCCACTGTATATTCTTGCCTCCTTTGTCAAAAATAAGGTATCCATGGTTACATGGGTTTATTTCTGGGCTCTCTATCTTATTCCATTGGTCTATATTTCTGTTTTTGTGTCAGTACCATAGTATCTTGATGACTGTAGCTTGGTAGTATATTTTATCTGTGTGTGTGTGCGTGCATAGATCCATTCATTTTTAGCCACTCTTTTTTTACATTCTTTTCCCATATGGGTCATTACAGAGTATTGAGTAGAGTTCCCTATGCTATATGGTAGGTCCTTCTAAGTTATCTATTTCGTCACCCTGATACCAAAACCAGACAAAGATATCATAGAAAAAGAAAATTACAGGCCAATGTCACTTACAAACACAGAGACAAAATTCCTCAACAAAACACTAGCAAACTGGGTACTTCCTGGTGGTTAAGAATCCACCTGCCAACACGGGACACAGGTTCAATCCCTGGTCCAGGAACTAAGATCCCACATGTTGTTGCAGTTGCTTAGCCACTAAATTGTGTCTGACTCTTTTGCAACCCAATGGACTACAGCCTGCCAGGCTTCTCTGTCCATGGGATTTCTCAGGCAAGAATACTGGAGTGGGGTGCCATTTACTTCTTCAGAGGTCTTACTGATCCAGCGACTGAATCCATATCTCTTGCATTGGCAAGCAGTTACCACTGAGCCACCAGGGAAGCCCCAAGATCCCACATGTTTGGGGGCAACTAAGCCCATGTGCCATAACTACTGAGCCAGACAGCCCTAGAGCCCATGGTCCACAACAAGAGAAGCCACTGCAATGAGAAGCCCATGCACCACAGCTAGAGAGTAGCCCCCACTCACCACAACTAGAGAAAGTCCATGAAGCAATGAAGAGCACAGGCACTGCCAAGAAAACTCAGCACAGCCAAAAATAAATAAACATTTTTTAAAAATATAAATGTATTTATTTTAATTGGAGGTTAATTTACAATATCGTATTGGTTTTGCCATACATCAACATGAATCCACCACAGGTATACACGTGTTCCCCATCCTGAACCCCCCTCCCTCCTCCCTCCCCATACCATCCCTCTGGGTCATCTCAGTGCACCAGCCCCAAGCATCCAGTATCATGCATCGAACCTGGACTGGCTATTCATTTCATATATATTATACATGTTTCAATGCCATTCTCCCAAATCATCCCACCCTCGCCTTCTCCCACAGAGTCCAAAAGACTGTTCTGTACATCTGTGTCTCTTTTGTTGTCTCGCATACAGGGTTATCGTTACCATCTTTCTAAATTCCATATATATGTGTTAGTATACTATATTGGTGGTTTTTTTCCTGGCTTACTTCACTCTGTATGATAGGCTCCAGTTTCATCCACCTCATTAGAACTGATTCAAATGTATTCTTTTTAATGGCTGAGTAGTACCCCATTGTGTATATGTACCACAGCTTTCTTATCCATTCATCTGCTGATGGACATCTAGGTTGCTTCCATGTCCTGGCTATTATAAACAGTGCTGCAATGAACATTGGGGTACACGTGTCTCTTTCAGTTCTGGTTTCCTTGGTGTGTATGCCCAGCAGTAGGATTGCTGGGTCATAAGGCAGTTCTATTTGCATTTTTTTAAGGAAATCTCCACACTGTTTTCCATAGTGGCTGTACTAGTTTGTATTCCCATCAACAGTGTAAGAGGATTCCCTTTTCTCCACACCCTCTCCAGCATTTATTGCTTGTAGACTTTTGGATCACAGCCATTCTGACTGGCGTGAAATGTTACCTCATTGTGGTTTTGATTTGCATTTCTCTGATAATGAGTGATGTTGAGCATCTTTTCATGTGTTTGTTAACCATCTGTATGTCTTCTTTGGAGAAATGTCTATAGAAAACTATAAAACACTGGTGAAAGAAATCAAAGAGGACACTAATAGATGGAGAAATATACCATGTTCATGGATCAGAAGAATCAATACAGTGAAAATGAGTATACTACCCAAAGCAATTTATAGATTCAATGGAATCCCTATCAAGCTACCAACAGTATTTTTCACAGAGCTAGAACAAATAATTTCACAATTTGTATGGAAATACAAAAAACCTCGAATAGCCAAAGCAATCTTGAGAAAGAAGAATGGAACTGGAGGAATCAACCTGCCTGACTTCAGGCTCTACTACAAAGCCACAGTCATCAAGACAGTATGGTACTGGCACAAAGACAGACATATAGATCAATGGAACAAAATAGAAAGCCCAGAGATAAATCCACACACATATGGACACCTTATCTTTGACAAAGGAGGCAAGAATATACAATGGAGTAAAGACAATCTCTTTAACAAGTGGTGCTGGGAAAACTGGTCAACCCCTTGTAAAAGAATGAAACTAGAACACTTTCTAACACCATACACAAAAATAAACTCAAAATGGATTAAAGATCTAAATGTAAGACCAGAAACTATAAAACTCCTAAAGGAGAACATAGGCAAAACACTTTCTGACATACATCACAGCAGTATCCTCTATGACCCACCTCCTAGAATATTGGAAATAAAACCAAAACTAAACAAATGGGACCTAATTAAACTTAAAATCTTCTGCAAAACAAAGGAAACTATAAGCAAGGCGAAAAGACAGCCTTCAGAATGGGAGAAAATAATAGCAAATGAAGCAACTGACAAACAACTAATCTCAAAAATATACAAGCAACTCCTGCAGCTCAATTCCAGAAAAATAAACGACCCAAACAAAAAATGGGCCAAGGAACTAAATAGACATTTCTCCAAAGTAAACATTTTAAAAAAATACTAGCAAACTGGATCCAACAATACATTAAAAGGATCATATACCATAATCAAGTGGGATAAAACTATCTTTAAAATGGGGTTCTACTATACTTTTAAACCATTTTCATTAGTGTGTCCAAGCTGTAATTATAGTTAAAACCAGTAAACAATCTAAATTCCCTATTCTGACCTTAGCACTGAAGAAAAAATGTGAGCGGACAAGCAGGGACAAAAAAGTGACAAAATTCAACTATATTTAGAAACCACAACAAAAGCTTTTTCTTCTTTGAAAAAGTAAATCATAAAACAAGATACAAGTTTCCCTTTAAGGAGAGAATCAGAGAATTAAAGCAATTCACTTAGAAGCACTTTTAAAATATTCATATATTACTGCTACATAATTACTTACCACAATTCAGTAACTTAACACCAATTCTGCAGTTCTCACAGTTCTGTAGGTCAAAAGTCTGGACACAGTTCAACTGGGTTGTCTACTCATGGTTTCATCAGGCTGAAGTCAAGATGTTGGCTGGGGCTGAGGTGTCATATGAAGCTGAGGGTACTCTTTCAAACACATGTGGTTGTTGGTAGAATTCATTTCCCAGTAGCTGTAGAACTCACAGAGGTTGCCACCTTCAAGCATACCGGGAGAACACTGGCTGCAGGTCTCAACCTGTTTGATCTTTAGACCCACTTTGAAAAGGGCTCACCTGATTAGATCAGGCCCACTGAAATTCAAGGGGAAGGAATATACAGGGTGTGCACACTGGAACCATCTTAGAACTCTGCCTAAACAGATACTTGGTCATAACAGAAGCTAAAGATACAGAAAATATCCTACCATTTTCTGTAGGACACAAAACTCTGCAGGAATTCAACAAAGACCTATTTCCTACCTGCTCAAGTTGAGACAAGCCTTCCAGTGAGACTAATGTTGTCTGTACTCTATCATAAGGCAGTGGTTTTCTACTGAATTTTTCTGTCATTCAGCGCAAAAATATGTTACCTTATTGTCAACTCATTTATTTAGCCACCTGTTATATAAAACTCTCTATGTCATCTATTAAAAACTATCAAAGGAGATTTTTAAACAATTACAGAAAGTCATGAAAATGAACAATACAGGAGATCAATAGTGGTCCCTACATTACGCCTACTGCAGTTGTATCTGAACTTTATTATATAATCAGTTCAGTTAAGTTGCTCAGTTGTGTCCGAAACTTTGCGACCCCATGAATCGCAGCTCGCTAGGCCTCCCTGTCCATCACCAACTCCTGGAGTTTACTCAAACTCATGTCCATCGAGTCAGTGATGCCATTCAGCCATCTCATCCTCTGTCGTCCCCTTCTCCTTCTGCCCCCAATCCCTCCCAGCATCAGGGTCTTTTCCAATGAGTCAACTCTTCGCATGACATGGCCAAAGTATTGGAGTTTCAGCTTTAGCATCAGTCCTTCCAATGAACACCCAGGACTGATCTTCTTTAAAATGGACTGGTTGGATCTCCTTGCAGTCCAAGGGACTCTCAAGAGTCTTCTCCAACACCACAGTTCAAAAGAATCAATTCTTCAGCGCTCAGCTTTCTTCACAGTCCCACTCTCACATCCATACATGACCACTGGAAAAACCATAGCCTTGACTAGATGGACCTTTGTTGGCAAAGTAATGCCTCTGCTTTTGAATATGCTATCTAGGTTGGTCACAACTTTCCTTCCAAGGAGTAAGCATCTTTTAATTTCATGGCTGCAATCACCATCTACAGTGATTTTGGAGCCCAAAAAATAAAGTCTGACACTGTTTCCACTGTTTCCCCATCTATTTCCCATGAAGTGATGGGACCAGATGCCATGATCTTCATTTTCTGAATGCTGGGCTTTAGGTCAACTTTTTCACTCTCCTCTTTCACTTTCATCAAGAGGCTCTTTAGTTCCTCTTCACTTTCTGCCATAAGGGTCGTGTCATCTGCATATCTGAGGTTATCGTTATTCTCCCGGCAGTCTTGATTCCAGCTTGTGCTTCCTCCAGCCCAGCGTTTCTCATGATGTACTCTGCATAGAAGTTAAATAAGCAGGGTGACAATATGCAGCCTTGACGTACTCCTTTTCCTATTTGGAACCAGTCTGTTGTTCCATGTCCAGTTCTAACTGTTGCTTCCTGACCTGCATACAGGTTTCTCAAGAGACAGGTCAGGTGGTCTGGTATGCCCATCTCTTTCAGAATTTTACACAGTTTATCTATTATATATTATACGATAAACTCTGAATGTTCCCACCAAAGAATCTTCCCACTCAGAGAAAGAGAAATGGCAAGGCAAAGAGGGAGCCCAAATTTACTAACAACAATAAAGGAAAGAATGGCATAAAACCTTAGAAGTATGAAGATTACAGGAAGGAAAAAAATATATATAGAGAGAGTTATGTGACTGTACTCAGTTCAGTTCAGTTCAGTAACTCAGTCATGTCCGACTCTTTGCGACCCCGAGAACTACAGCATGCCAGGCCTCCCTGTCCATCACCAACTCCTGGACTTTACCCGAACTCATGTCCGTTGAGTCAGTGATGCCATCCAATCATCTCATTCTCTGTCATCCCCTTCTCCTCCTGCCCCCAATCTTCCCCAGCATCAGGGTCTTTTCCAATGAGTCAGCTCTTTGCATCAGGTGGCCAAAGTACTGGAGTTTCAGCTTCAACATCAGTCCTTCCAATGAACACCCAAGATTGATCTCCTTTAGGGTGGACTGATTGGATCTCCTTGCAGTCCAAGGGACTCTCAAGAGTCTTCTCCAACACCACAGTTCAAAAGCATCAATTCTTCAGTGCTCAGCTTTCTTTCTAGTCCAACTCTCACATCCATACATAACTACTATAAAAACTATAGCTTTGACTAGACAGACCTTTGTTGACAAAGTAATGTCTCTGCTTTCTAATATGCTGTCTTAAGGGGCTTCTAATCCCACCTCACACCAAGAAGCAGTACTGAAGAAAGAAGGTAAGTGAATCAAATCCTTAAAATTCTGTCTGTGCATACTGCGTGCTAAGTTGCTGCAGTTGTGTCCGACTCTGTGTGACCCCAAGGACTGCAGACCACCAGACTCCTCTGTCCACAGGATTCCTCAGGCAAGAGTACTGGAGAGGGTTGCTGTGCCCTCCTCCAGGGGATCTTCGCAACCCAAGGATCAAACCAGTGTCTCATGTCTCCCGCGTTGGCAGGCAGGTTCTTTGCCACTAGCGCCATCTGAGAAGCCCAAAACTCTGACTGTGCTGTACTTAGTCATGTCCAACTCTTTACGACCCCATGCACCGTAGCCTGCCAGGCTCCTCTCTCCATGGGGATTCTCCAAGCAAGACTGTTGGTGTAGGTTTCCTTGCCCTCCTCCAGGGGATCTTGCCAACCCAGGGATGGAACCCAGGTCTCCCGTACTGCAGGCAGATTCTTTACCATCTGAGCTATCAGGGAAACCCAAGAATACTAAAGTGAGTAGCCTATCCCTTCTCTAGGGGATCCTCCTGACCTAGGAATCAAACTGGAGTCTCCTTGCATTGCAGGTGGATTCTTTACCAGTTGAGCTACCAGGGAAGCCCAAAATTCTGACTATTACCATCCTCTTTGGAGAGAAGCAAATTGGGGTGATAAACTAGCATTAAAAAAAAAAGTAATGAAAAACTATCATGTACCAATTGTACATAATTTCAGCAAAGATTTGAGGGGCCACCATAATTTGCTCTCTTTTAGGACACTGGGATGAACTGGGACACACCAAGGTTTGGAAGGGGTAACCCTTAGCTAACTGGAAAGTGCTCTGGTACCGGACATGGAAGAGAGGTCAGAATAAAGAACAGTCCTCTAGTAAAGGCCACACTTGACTGCAGTGAAGTCCACTCCCTTCGCTTCCCCCAACTCGACACCTTTTTCAGGCTACAGAGAAGTAGATACAGTAAACAGTAGCCTAAAGGATAAAATTAACTAAATCAAATAGGAATGAGTATCAAGAAGAGTTCAACCACATCGTGTCAGAAGAAACATCAAGTTTTAAGTAACTCATGAATGAGCAAGATGAGGAAAAAAAGAAAACACTATAGTAACTACATAAACATGCGACGAAAATAACCCCAGTGAAAGAAGCAACTGAATATGCCCAAGACTGTTGAAACACAAAGTTCAAAAAGAAAACACAACTCTCAGAATATAAGCTGTTTTCCTACAAATACTTTTCGCTGTGAAAGACCTTAACGAGTATATGTTATCACTAAAGCAGAGGCTCAAAGGTGAGATTTTAAAACAGAACACGACACAAAAGGGGACCGTAAGGTAAGGAAATAAATTGAGGTCAAAACACCACCACTGTAGATCTAATACATAAATTAGAAGCAACTGGGAACAGAATAGACAGGCTTGAAAAGCTAATCAGTGGCATGAAATAAAGGCTTGAGGTAATAATGATAATAAAACACAGGGGGGAATTTTTATTCAAGCAATTAAAGAGATGATAACCAACATACAAAGAGAATATAACATAAAGATCACTTATGCTCCCAAAGAAAAGAACACAACAAATGTAACCAACCAAATGTAAACAGAGGTGTAATATGTAAAAAGTATACAAAGATACAGGATATCTTCCTTAATGCAAGAGCTGAATGTTATGATCTAAGCAATACAGGATAAAGTTGGAAGAAGTGACAATTATTATCAAGAAGACCTATCCAAGTAAAGTCACTAAACTTCAAAACATGGGAAGACGTATGCAGGCATCTGAAGTGAAAAAAGAAACTGAAAAATACGCAAGGGGAAAATAATCGAGCTGATTCTCAACAGCACCATCCCATAACAGGACATACTCAAAAATATCCAGAAAGATATGAATGTACAATAATATTCTACCTGCTATTAAAGGTTATGAAATCAACAAGGATACTTTCTCAAACATGAAAATAATGGTGGGGGCGGGGGGAGCGCGCGGTGGAAATAGTTCCCTTTGGGGAGGAAAACCAAAATTCATCCAATCAAAAGAATTTAGAACCATGATTCTAAACCATGGTTATCACTGAGCCTGTTTAAATGTAGAAACTAACACCTGTGGGAATTATATTAGAAAAACAGAATATAAATTTTACAAAGTAAAAATAAATCACAAGAACCAGGAGCTGAGGGAAATGGCATATGATATAGTTTTAGAGTTCTAATAATGTCCACTCTCACAGTAGGGCACAACCAACATTGTCTAAAATTTTAACATAGAGTCTATATAAATCCAGTTTCTTGACAGTTTTCATATTTTCCCTCATACTCTTCATACAATCTTTTAGGAACTAGGAGAAGGCACGGCACCCCACTCCAGTACTCTTGCCTGGAAAATCCCATGGATGGAGGAGCCTGATGGGCTGCAGTCCATGGGGTCGCGAAGAGTCGGACACAACTGAGCGACTTCACTTTCACTTTTCACTTTCATGCATTGGAGAAGGAAATGGCAACCCATCCCAGTGTTCTTGCCTGGAGAATGCCAGGGATGGCGGAGCCTGGTGGGCTTCCGTCTGTGGGGTCGCACAGAGTCGGACACGACTGAAGTGACTTAGCAGCAGCAGCAGCAGCAGCTCTGAAATTAATAAAGGTCTTAAAGGTCTGAAATTAATTAAGGTCTTAAAGGTCTTTTTTCTTTTCTTTTAAATTCAAGTAAACTCAGTTTTAATATTTTGTGAAAAAAAAGTATAATATGATTTCATTCTTAAAAGTTTTTATCTATCAACTTTCTATCTAGCTGCCTGTGGAGTTAGCCAATCAGAGAGCCAGCCATTCTTCTAAGTGGATATAAGAATAGACAACCTAAAGACGCAGACACAAAGAACAGCCTTGCGGACATGAGGCGTAGGGGACGAGAGGGTGGCAGATGAGAGGGTAGGACGAATTGATACAGCAGCATTGAAACATATACGCTGCTATATGTAAAACGAGACAGCCAGTTGGAATTTGCTGTATGACACAGAAAGCTCAAACCCAGAGCTCTGTGACAACCTAGAGGTGTGTAATGGTGTGGGAGGTGGGAGGAAGGTTCAAGAGGAGGGGACATATGTATACCTATGGCTGATTCATGTTGATGTATAGCAGAAATCAACACAATATTTTAAAGCAATCATCCTCCAATTAAAAATAAATAAATTTTAAAAAATAAAATTTGAAAAAAGAGAGACATCTAAAATGATGCTCACCAAATGTTAACAAAGGTGTTTTTTTTCAACCTCTGCAGAGAGAGAGTTCAGATGATCTGTTGCTTTATTTGCATTTTTTATTTGTATGTTTTACAACTGCTTGAAATTTTTATAATGAGCACATTTAATTTTCACAAAATTAAATTATTTCCCTAAAATATAGCAAAGCCTTTTAAAAAATAATGATTTCAACCAGTCGTTTCATTCACCCACCAGTTGGTCTCTTAAGAATCCCTCCAGGAACTTGGCAAGTTTGGAATTAATGGCTAATTTAACCAGATTCACTTTCTGAGAAATTTTGGCAAATTATCTGTTCTCTTTGAATTCTCACTAACTTCTTGGACTGTGAAGTAAATCGACGAGGAAGCCAGTTCTAAGCATCCTAACACTATAATCTCCTAATGAGCCGTGGTGGACTACAGACGGCTACGTATTCTTCGCCCCTCTCTCTTTGAGAAGTAAGCTCTTCCCCTCTCCTTTATTCTGAGCTCTCCCTGTGACTTCTCTTTACCATCAGAGAGTCGGCCAAGTGATAATGTGTAACTCCTGAGGCTGAGCCTTAAGAGATCTGCAGCTTCCACCTTCACTGCTTGGAAAACTCCGTCTTGGGAGTCCACTATGTTGCAAGGAGGCCAAAGCTACCCCTGTTAAGAAAATCAGTGCCATGTCAGGGAGCACCGGGGAGTCAGACATCTAAGCAAAGCCTTCCTGGACCTTTCATTCCAGCCTAGATAGCAGCTGAGTGCAGCCAAGTGAATAATCCCACATGATGCCATTGGGAGTCAATAAGTACCCACGTTCCTGAAACAGGAAATTAGGAATAATAAATGAAAATAAAGTTACAGGGTAGTTTATAAGGCAACAGTAGATGCCCCACCCCCCCCCAGGTGGTGCTGGTGGTAAAGATTGCACCTACCAGTGCAAGAGACATAAGAGGCACAAGTTTGATCCCTGGGTTGGGAAGATCCCCTGGAGGAGGGCATGGCAACCCTATATTCTTGCCTAGAGAATCCCATGGACAGAGGAGCCTGGTGGGCTACAGTCTATGGGGCTGCAAAGAGTAGGGCACGACTGAAGCAACTTAGCACTCAGTACAGATAATTGAGACAACATAACAATGCCATATTCTCCTAACACATGACCTTAGAAATTGGATTGGCTGGCAAGCACTTCACCCCAATACTAGGAATGACTCTATCCAACCACTTTGACTTGACATCTGCAGCCCCTAAAGTGAGCCACAAACACCAGTATTTGAAGCAACTCTAAAATTCATTCCATGCTTACTTTGGAATTTTGACTCCATCTTGACTGATTCATTTATTCATTCAAAAACTGTATCCTAAGTGTCTGCAGTACACCAGGTACTATTTTAAGGACTAGGGATACAGTAGTGAATGAAACAGACAAAAATCTGTTAAATATGAAGCTGACAATCTAGCAAGGGGGTGAGGAGACAACTCCGAAATAAGTAAAAATGCAGAGTCAGATAATTATGAGTGCAATGGAGAAAAATGAAGCAGAGGAGGGGAACAGGGTGGGATTGGGGGTAAGCTGCAACACAGACTTGCATTGTAATCACAGCCTTGAAGCCCTTTCACCTCTGTGTCCCAAGGTGGATATCTAGACCTCAGCTTTTCCTTGAAACATGAGATTGGTGTGTCCCTTTAGGATGAAGATCCCCATTATCTCAAGCAGGAGTTTCCTATGCAAGTTTCATTCAACAGAATCTAAACTCTCCCTTGCAAGGACGAACTTAAAGAAGACTGACTGTGGGCCTAAGCTTTCTTCCCTCCTCTAAGGACTGGCATTTAAATTATTTTTCTCCCCCTCTAACTTCAAGACTATAGGTTTATTCTGTTCCACCTACAGGTATAAATGGATGGGTGGGCACATGTGCATCTGCTGTGTATATACATTAATCATGTGTATGTGTAGTCAGTCAGCCATGCCTGACTCATTGTGACCCCATGGACTGCAACCTGCCAGGCTCCTCTGTCCATGGGATTTTCCAAGCAAGAACACTGGAATGGGTTGCCGTGCCCTCCTCCAGGGGATCTTCCCAACCCAGGGATCTAACCTTTGTCTGTTGCATCTCCTTCATTGACAGGTGTATTCTTACCAATGTACCACCTGAGATGGATCTTGCTGGGATCACTGATGCTCTCTCTGGATTCCAAAGACATTTCTCCACTGTCATCATCTCCTCCCTGAACTGTGGCTGCAGACTGCCCAGTCTTTATCCACTCTCAACTTCTGTGGCATTGTCTTCCCCACTTCTTTTTCTTAGCCTGCATGGACAGGTACCATCTCTACATAGTAGCTAGATGATATTCAGTCTAAAGAGAAAATGAAACCAATCTAAACCTTGCATTGGAGAGATCTGGTTTGAATTTTGGCTCTGTCCTTTTAATCCACTAAAATACTCCAAAAAAGCAACTCAGCCTTCCTGAGCTTTCTCTGCCTCATGCATAAGGAAGAGGAAAAGAGTATCTTGTGATTCACTATGACAATTACATGAGAACAGGCATGTAATTAAAGCTTTCACCCCACCTCCTACCTAACAGACATTCGTAATATATAGCTGACTTCCTTCCCTCCAAACGCCCTTTTAAAGAAAGGAATGGGCAAATAAGGTGATCCGGTAAGAGAATAAGAGGATTACAATACAAACATCTGAGAAAGGAAGTCGGACTAGAAGGTGGTTGTTTCTACATACAACAGAGCGTACAAGCACAGAGCAGGTATATGTGGAATTCACTGGTGTGATCGGTGGCTGCATCTGAATTGGTGAAATGGTGCTATTAGTGGTGAGAAGAAGACAGAAGCAAGAGAGAATGTTGAAACAGAGCAACTAGAACTTGAAAATGGTTTGGTAAGGATGTGGGATGCTATGTGCGCTCAGTCGTATCTGACTGTCTGTGACCCCATGGGCTGACTACAGCCTGCTAGGCTCCTCTGTCCATGGGATTATCCAGGAATAAGATAAAGGAGGAACTAAAGAAGCTCACCGATTTTCCTGCCAAGATAACAAGCAAAATGGTTAGCCAGTATCTGAGGTAAGCAGATCTCAATCCACTGTGATCCACCCAAGAAGCCTCTGAGATGGATCTTGCTGGGATCATTGAGGCTCTCTCTGGATTGCAAGGACATTTCTCCTCTCTCGTCATCCCCAACAGCTCTGCAGCCCTCAGGGTGCACTCACTGCCTCCTTCTTGAAACTTTTCCTTGGTTCAGTATTATCGCACTGTCCCAGTTTCCCCAGCCCTCTGCAACCTCTTGCCCTCTCCTCTCTACCTCCCTGTCCTCCCCTCGCACACCTTTATGTTTCAAAATTCCACGAGACTGGGCCCCAGCTCTACTTTTCTTCTAGTTCTAATTTCCTAGTTGTCTTCAACAATTACCAGTTCTTCAAAAATCTCTACTGGCTGATGATCCCCCAATTCAAATCCTCAGCCCAGACTTCCCATGGAGCTCCAAACCCACAAATGCAACTGCCTCCTTCATGTCTCTGTTTTACTATCTCTAAAATATCATACTCACGTCTTTGTTCAACAGACTGTTATTAAATACTCTGTACGGGTCTGGCCCCATCTAGACAGGTCCAAACACATTAGCATCTCCACAAACTGAGCCTCCTTCTGTTTCCTCAACTTCATGACTCCATCTAAGGGTGCAGTCCAGAAACCTGGGGATGATCCTGGACTCCTCCTCTTTCATCATTCTGCTCCCAGTTATTAACACATCCTGCCCTATTTTACCTCCTCAGTACCTCTAAAACCTATCCACTTCTGTCTCCACTGCCCCCACTCTTGAATCACTCTCTCTCCACTGATTACTGCAACGACCTCTAAATTTGCCCTCCACATCTCTTCATGCATCCAGGGCACTCTTCTTTTTAAATTTTGTAATGTTAATTTATTTCATTGATTAAGTAACATCTTCACATACCTCAACATTTTAAATCAGGTGTACATTAAGGAGTCTCACTTCAAATCCTATTTCCATCCTCCTCACCCTCATCTCATATATGAACCACTTTGATTAGAATCCTGTGCACTCCTCCAGCTTTTCTTTGTACAAACGCAAGCAAATAGAAATATGTGTTCTTACATGTAAGACAGCATACTGGATACAATATTTTGCATTTTTTCACTTTAAAATATCTCTTGAGGATATTTTCACATAGGTGCATTGTGAGCTCCCTCATGTTTTTTCAGAGCTGCACAGCATTCCATTGTATGGCTCTGTAATTGCTTACTTATCCAGTAAACAATAAATAATGGGCTTCCCTGGTGGCTCAGTGGTAAAGAATCCACCTGCCAATGTAGGAGATACAGGTTCGATTCCTGGGTTGGGAAGATCCCCTGGAGAAGGAAATGGCAGCCCACTCCAGTATTCTTGCCTGGGAAATTCCATGGACAGAGGAGCCTGGTGAGCTATGGACCATGGAGTTGCAAAGAGTCAGACACCACTGAGCAACTGAGCACAAATCAATAAACAATAGGATGAACAAATTCTGACGGTATCAACAACAGTCTTACCCACTTTCTACCTGATATCCACACTTCGGAGGTGAACACCCAGGCATATAAAGGATAAAGCAATTATAACATCTTGGTGATACGAACCCTAAAATTTAATGGCCACCAGTCCTTCAGCTCACCTTTGAAGAAAAGAAAGGATGCTGATGACAAAGGCTAGTGTTCAGCCACTCACGTGGCATAGAACTAACATTCCTTCCTACTAGCCAAGAACAGCCCCATTATCTGGAGCCTAGGGCCCACTTGACAACAACCCTGCAAAGGCTGAGGGTATGTGTCCCTGAGGCATCCTTGTAGAAAAGACAAGAAAACAAGTTTCCTTACTGAACTCAAAGTTGCTGCACTATTTGAATATGAACATCGCTTTACTCCTATGTTAAGAATATCACACATAGCAACCTAAATCCATCAATATTCAAGTTTTTAAAAAGCATATAAAAATATGGCACCTACAGCTTTGGGGAAGACATATGGCTCTCTATTTAATATTTCGAAAACACCATTTCCCCTTAAGTGAATTGTATGGAAAGTTACAAATTAAATTTATTCTATACTCTCTTTTCTATTCATTATTGTTGATAATTGTTAATTAATTTGCCCATTTCCATTAATCTTCCCCCAAAGCAATCAGCTAGCAAGTATATTTAATCTTCAAAAGCACATTATGTATGCATATGAATGCGTAATTTCAGTGTGTTTTCTTTCTGAACTAAATTGCTTATCTGATCTAGGCCTATCACAAATGTTCATATATTTCCACTGAAATAGAGTAGAATATAAATCAGCATGTACCAAAATGCATTTTCTAGTTTAAAGTTTTAAACATAAATCAGCTTCATATGTTAGAACTATAACCAAATACATACCTTAAAATAATTATGAGGACAATGAACAAAAGATGTTTTAGAATTATAAAATCAATGATATATTCCAACTCAGAAAGTAATTTTAAAAATTAAAGTCTAAAAGCCAAAGCAAAAATAAAAGAGTAAGATCAGAACCAGCCACCAGTGCTTTGAGCAAAATGAATAAAACTGAAAATCCCCTTTGTGGACTGTGAAGTAAGAAAGAAATGAAAAGAGAGGAAATATTATATGGAAAGGTCAATAATTTTCTAAGTAAATTAAAACAGAAAGCAAAAAATGAAGAAAAGCCCCTTGGTGAGAACCATAAATCATTATATCTTTAAAAACAGTATTTAGAAGAAATCTCAATTGAAAACTGATGGTAAAATTACTATAAAATAATTCAACAACCTCCTAAATTCAGAGAATATTAAAACAAATTCCTAAAAACAATACTCTCACATCATAACAGCACAATTTTATTCATATCCACTGGATACTATAAAATAGCAAATAGGCATCAGGTGTTTGGTTGTTTATTGTCTTAATCCTTTATTCTCATATTTTTTAAATAGTTTCTCTTAAAATGGCATTATTCAATAGTTTGAAATAACATTCAGTGCTATAATCTGTATGAGTCATCACAGAGTCTAATTGCTTAGCTGGTGTCTTGTCCTAGGATACACAATATACAGCAGTAAAAGAGACGCTTCCCCTCCTCTTCCTTTCTCCTTTAGCACACTGACCACTAAAAATCCACCACAACTTTAGTCCAGAGGCTATTTTTATTCTTCTCTTCTTCCCTTTGGTCCCATTTTACATGACAAGTCTGTTTGCATGCATGCACGCGTGCGTGCTAAAGTCACTTCAGTCATGTCTGACACTTTGCAACCATAGCCTATCAGGCTCCTCTGTCCATGGGATTCTCCATGCAAGAATACTGGAGTGGATTGCCATGCCCTCCTCAACATGTCTCTTTACACTAAAGCAAAAACCTTCCCAATTAAATATTATAACTGACAAACTTACTTTCTACTTGTATGGGGAAAGAATTATGTTCATTTTATACATGTGTCTACCCAGAAACCCACTCTGCATTATGTAAGGTTAATGAAATACGGCATATTTTTTTTCTTTTCTCCCCAGAATGATTATGCTGAAAGAATAAGAAGAGCAAAAATAATTCTGCCTCATGTTTTCACAGCATTTGAATAAAACTGGCTGATATTTACTGAGCATACAACATCCCAGGCTCTGTGATAAGTGCTTATACAGAGTATTGGATTCAGTTCTTACAGCCCTAAATGGTAGGTATTATCTCCATTTTACAAATGAGGAAATTGAGGTTCAAAGAGGTTAACTTACTCTCCCAATGTCACATAATTATTTAATAAAGTTCAAAACTGGGTTTCAAACATGGATTTTTCTCCAGATCCTCCTCTTAATCAATATATACTTTTCTACTGAGTCACTTACAAACCACATCCATATACCTGGTCTAGTATAATCCCTGTTTCCTGTTTATTCTGGAGAATCAATGGAAGTCTTGTTGGCAAGAATTTAGAAGACCTGACTCTGACTCAGTATAGAAATTCCCACTTTGAGCATCCCTAGCTTTTAGTTAAACTCATATACTGACAGAGAAGTCATAGCTGCTTGAAGCAAACATCTACACTGCTGGATGGTCACAAGTGTTTAAAAAGTCCTATTAAGTTCAGGACAAACACACCTTTTAATGGATTTCCCTCCCCTCCATGGGTGTCATTCTTTCAGAGCAACTAAGACTAATTCTTAATCTTTTCCATATGACACTTATTCAAAGTACTGTAGCCATTTGTGATCTTTTCACACTTTTCATTCAGTTAGGTCCTTTCCTTTGGAAATGACAGAACCCCAAGCAAAAATCAAGAGTAAGCAAGAAGGCTCATGTTGAGGTTATGCTTCAGGCATGCCTCAATCCAGAGGCTCAAATGATGTCACCAGAATCTGGGTTCTCTCCAACTCTCATCTCTGTATCCATCAAGATGGTTTCATTCTCAAGTTCAGTTATGGATATGGCATTTCAGCAGCCCCAGGGTTATATTTTGCAAGGATCAATCTGATTCAAAAGGATGTGCTCTCCCCCAGTACACCCAGAAAATGTCTGACTGTGTTTTTCTGTCCCAGATCAGTTTACATGTCCACCCCAAACAAATCACGCAGGCCAGGAAAAACACCCCACCCTCCACACTGGGGCATCCACTCTACCCAAAACACATGGAATAAGAATAGGGGTAGGGGTAGCTTCCTGGACAAAAATAATAGCTGTTCCAGGTATCATCCTTGTTTTAAGTGGAATATGTCAGTTATAACATGACTACAGAAATGAACTCAGGACTTCAAAAGTGCATGAACTAGCATTCAGTTCAGTCCAGTTCAGTCGCTCAGTCGTGTCCGACTCTTTGCGACCTCATGAATCGCAGCACGCCAGGCCTCCCTGTCCATCACCAACTCCCGGAGTTCACTCAAGCTCACGTCCATCGAGTCAGTGATGCCATCCAGCCATCTCATCCTCTGTCCCCTTTTCCTCCTGCCCTCAATCCCTCCCAGCATCAGAGTCTTTTCCAATGAGTCAACTCTTCGAATGAGGTGGCCAAAGTATTGGAGTTTCAGCTTTAGCATTATTCCTTCCAAAGAAATCCCAGGGCTGATCTTCAGAATGGACTGGTTGGATCTCCTTGCAGTCCAAGGGGCTCTCAAGAGTCTTCTCCAACATCACAGTTCAAAAGCATCAATTCTTCAGCGTTCAGCTTTCTTCACAGTCCAGCTGTCACATCCATACACGACCACAGGAAAAACTATAGCCTTGACTAGATGGACCTTAGTCAGCAAAGTAATGTCTCTGCTTTTGAATATGCTATCTAGGTTGGTCATAACTTTTTTCCAAGGAGTAAGCGTCTTTTAACTTCATGGCTGCAGTCACCACCTGCAGTGATTTTGGAGCCCCAAAAAATAAAGTTTGACACTGTTTGCACTGTTTCCCCATCTATTTCCTATGAAGTGATGGGACCGGATGCCACAATCTTCGTTTTCTGAATGTTGAGCTTTAAGCCAACTTTTTCACTTTCACTTTCATCAAGAGGTTTTTTAGCTCCTCTTCACTTTCTGCCATAAGGGTGGTGTCATCTGCATATCTGAGGTGATTGATATTCCTCCCAGCAATCTTGATTCCAGCTTGTGTTTCTTCCAGTCCAGCATTTCTCATGATGTACTCTGCATAGAAGTTAAATAAGCAGGGTGACAATATACAGCCTTGACGTACTCCTTTTCCTATTTGGAACCAGTCTGTTGTTCCATGTCCAGTTCTAACTGTTGCTTCCTGACCTGCATACAGATTTCTCAAGAGGCAGGTCCTGGTCTGGTATTCCCATCTCTTTCAGAATTTTCCACAGTTTATTGTGGTCCACACAGTCAAAGGCTTTGGCATAGTCAATAAAGCAGAAATCGATGTTTCTGACAGAATGTGGTCCACTGGAGAAGGGAATGGCAAACCACTTCAGTATTCTTGCCTTGAGAACCCCATAAACAGTATGAAAAGGCAAAATGATAGGATACTGAAAGAGGAACTCCCCAGGTCGTTAGGTGCCCACTATGCTACTGGAGATCAGTGGAGAAATAACTCCAGAAAGAATGAAGGGATGGAACCAAAACAAAAACAATATCCAGCTGTGGATGTAACTGGTGATAGAAGCAATGTCTGATGCTGCAAAGAGCAATATTGCATAGGAACCTGGAATGTCAGGTCTATGAATCAAGGCAAATTAGAAGTAGTCAAACAAGAGATGGCAAGAGCGAACGTCTACATTCTAGGAATCAGAAAACTAAAATGGACTGGAATGGATGAATTTAACTCAGATGACCATTATATCTACTACTGCGGGCAGGAATCCCTCAGAAGAAATGGAGTAGCCATCATGATCAACGAAAGAGTCCGAAATGCAGTACTTGGATGCAATCTGAAAAATGACAGAATGATCTCTGTTCGTTTCCAAGGCAAACCATTCAATATCACAGTTATCCAAGTCTATGCCCCAACCAGTAATGCTGAAGAAGTTGAACAGTTTTATGAACTAGCATAGATTACATGAAAAGCGGAATCATTGTTTCACATTTCTGTGTTATATTTATAATTCAAACTTATATAATGGTAATTGAAGGTATTTTTCCTTTGTTGGAGTTTTTTTGTCCCTCAAGTCCTGAGTACTCATTTTGTGCTAACTGTGTCTCTAGCCTACTCCTTAGAGAGAGTCTACTTATTGCCACTTATTATGACTTCTGTACCTTCATCTGACAGGTTTATAATTTGGAGGCTGCTTCACTTGAATTTTATTATAACATAAGACCAGTTAGATACATTTGGCTGCAGAGAAATTTTTTTCAGAATAATCAGCTCAAAATGGCCTAAGCAATGAGAATGATTTATTATCTCCCCAAACAAGAAGTCCTGAAGTTGGCCGACTCAGAGATACTTAATTTGCCAGCCTGATGACATCAGTGGGGACTGGGTTTCCTTCCATCTTTTCACTTTGCCATCCTCAGTGTTCGACTCAGCAGTTCCAATGGACAGGGTACGGCAACTGCCACCCAAGCATCACCCACAAACCAAAATCAGTAGGACTCTGACAAACTGTTTCTTCATAAGCATCTCTTTTTAAGAAATAAAGCCTTCCCAGATGGCCTTCTTCACATCCTTCTGCTCATGGCTTGCCAGCTGTAAACTATATCACGTATTTATCCCTAAAGCAATCACATACAACAATATGAGACAGCCACGAGTGGTTGAGTGAAACATGACCACATGTAGAAGAGGGGGTGCCTGAACAAAATAAGGTTCTTTTAACAAGGAAGAAGAGGGGATGAACTCTGAGAGGTAGCAGAAAAAAGTTAAAATCAATCATACTCTCATCACCCCAGGAATAGATCTGATTAACACTGCGGTGTATTTGTTTCCAAACTTTGTTCTATTTTCGTTGCTTCTCTTAAAAGGTTTTCATTCACTCATTTGCTTGGCAAATATTTATTGAAAATCTTCTACTTCCCACTAGTGTTCTAGGCATTGGAGATATGGTGGTGATAGAGGCACGGAAACAATTGGATACAGCTTCTCGGACAGTGTTAGGTGCCACGTACATTAATTAAAAAGGGATAAAGAGCGAAGAGGGTGCAGTGGGCAAAGAGAGACGGTAAGGTGCGGGCAGGACTATCTGAGCAGAGTTCTGAGAGAGGTGACAGTGAGTCACATGAGGGTCCAAAGAAGGGGAAGCCTTGATGCAGAGGTCCTGAGACCTCTGTCCACGAGCACTCGCCATGTCCAAAAGGACCAGAGTGGCCCCATCATCAGGTGGGTAAGTAGGGGAGATGTAAGTGATACATCTGGTCAGGAATCAGAGCTTACGGAGCCTGAAAGGCCCTTTTGAGGCCTTTGGTTTTATTCTTGGTGAGATGAGAAAGCCTTGGAGACCTGAGTGGGGGAGGCGTGGACTGACTTGCATTTTGTGATGTTTACTCAGGCTGCTCTTTGTAGAAGAGACTGTGGACACAAACTTCTAGGAAGTAGACTGTTTTCACGAATGTCTGCCAGCTTTTTAATGTCTCTTTTCCCCTGATTTACAAGAACAATGCTGTCCACTCACTAGCTTTCTCCTGTATCTCTGACAGTCTCTTTCAATTTTCTGTTTTAGACCATACCTGGCCAACAGAAATATATGATGAGAGCCACAGATTTAAAGCTTGTAGTAAAAAGAAATGAAGTAAAAGAAAAATCAGATGAGCTTGAATCTAATATTTTATTTAACCCATATTTCCTAAATAAAATTTCCACAATCAACTAATACAAAAATTTTAATGAAATATTTTAAAAGCTTTTCCTTATATAAAGTCTTTGACATCTAATTATATTTTATGTAGACAACACAGCACAATTCTCACTAACCACGTGTGGTCACTGCTCACCATATTGGACGTGGACGTTTGGGACAATAGTTTCTACTTGTTCTGTATTCCTTTTAATGTATCCCTTATGCTATATCATACCTTTAATATCTGTGGACTTAATTTCATGAATATTTAAACTGTAAAAGGTCCAGCTAACTTTAATACCTGTATCAGTCAGATATGTTGGGTGGATCTTGTCTCATTCTATTGTCTCTTTAGATTAACTTTTTATTTTCAAATATTTTGATTCAAAAACGCACTTATACAGTTGACTGCAGGCTAGGAATAGTTCATGATATTCACCTGAAAAAGGCAGAATGAATACTGACCGTCTTTACATCCTTTCTGTTCTGTTTTGTTCAGCTGCTCAGTTGTGTCTGACTCTCTGTGACTCCACAGACTGCAGCACGCCAGGCTTACCTGTCCTTCACTATCACCTGGAGTTTGCTCAATTTATCTGCATTGAGTTGATGATGCCATCCATCCTTTACTTAATTGGATAAATTTTATTAACCTTAGAAAAGATGTAAATCTGATTTACCTTTTCTTTAAGTATATGTCAGAACTATGTTAACATCCTCACACATCACAAAAGTGCATGCTTCCAAAAGTGCATTCAGCTCAGTTCAGTTCAGTTCAGTCACTCAGTCGTGTCCAAATCTTTGTGACCCCATGAATCGCAGCATGCCAGGCCTCCCTGTCTATCACCATCTCCCAGCGTTCACTCAAACTTACGTCCATCAAATCAGTGATGCCATCCAGCATCCTCTGTCATCCTCTTTTCCTCCTGCCCCCAATCCCTCCCAGCATCAGAGTCTTTTCCAATGAGTCAACTCTTCACATGACATGGCCAAAGCACTGGAGTTTCAGCTTTAGCATCATTCCTTCCAAAGAAATCCCAGGGCTGATCTCCTTTAGAATGGATTGGTTGGATCTCCTTGCAGTCCAAGGGACTCTCAAGAGTCTTCTCCAGAACCACAGTTCAAAACCATCAATTCTTCAGGACTCAGCTTTCTTCACAGTCCAACTCTCACATCCATACATGACCACAGGAAAAGCCATAGCCTTGACTAGATGGACCTTTGTTGGCAAAGTAATGTCTCTGCTTTTCAATATGCTATCTAGGTTGGTCATAACTTTTCTTCCAAGGAGTAAGCATCTTTTAATTTCATGGCTGCAGTCACCACCTGCAGTGATTTTGGAGCCCAAGAAAATAAAGTCTGACACTGTTTCCACTGTTTCCCCATCTACTTCCCATGAAGTGATGGGACCAGATGCCATGATCTTCATTTTCTGAATGTTGAGCTTTAAGCCAACTTTTTCACTCTCCTCTTTCACTTTCATCAAGAGGCTTTTTAGCTCCTCTTCACTTTCTGCCATAACGGTGGTGTCATCTGCATATCTGAGGTTATTGATATTTCTCCCGGCAATCTTGATTCCAGCTTATGCATCTTCCAGCCCAGCATTTCTCATGATGTACTCTGCATAGAAGTTAAATAAGCAGGGTGACAATATGCAGCCTTGACGTACTCCTTTTCCTATTTGAAACCAGTCTGTTGTTCCATGTCCAGTTCTAACTGTTGCTTCCTGACCTGCATATAGGTTTCTCAAGAGGCAGGTTAGGTGGTCTGGTATTCCCATCTCTTTCAGAATTTTCCACAGTTTCTTGTGATCCACACAGTCAAAGGCTTTGGCATAGTCAGTAAAGCAGAAATAGATGTTTTCCTGGAACTCTCTTGCTTTTTCCATGATCCAGTGGATGTTGGCAATTTGATCTCTGGTTCCTCTGCCTTTTCTAAAACCAGCTTGACCATCTGGAAGTTCACGGTTCACGTATTGCTGAAGCCTGGCTTGGAGAATTTTGAGCACTACTTTACTAGCGTGTGCTGCTGCTGCTGCTGCTGCTGCTGCTGCTGCTGCTGCTGCTGCTGCTGCTGCTGCTGCTGCTGCTGCTGCTAAGTCGTTTCAGTCGTGTCTGACTCGCATGTGAGATGAGTGCAATTGTGCGGTAGTTTGAGCATTCTTTGGCATTGACTTTCTTTGGGATTGGAATGAAAACTGACCTTTTCCAGTCCTGTGGCCACTGCTGAGTTTTCCAAATTTGCTGGCATATTGAGTGTAGCACTTTCACAGAATCATCTTTCAGGATTTGAAACAGCTCAACTGGAATTCCATCACCTCCACTAGCTTTGTTCATAGTGATGCTTTCTAAGGCCCACTTGACTTCACATTCCAGGATGTCTGGCTCTAGGTGAGTGATCATACCATCGTAATGCATTACTAGTCTTTTAAAAATTCAAGTATGGTATTCAGTACATGGTACAGAAGTGGCACATAGTTGGGGATGATCTGTGTGAGATAATGGATTAAGTGAATAAACACAGAGCAGCTCAGAAGGTACCAGGAACAGTGGGAGGCTCAATGCCTTGGGAAATGGAACAGACTCCCATTCAGTGTGAAGATCAACCATCACCAAGAGTGACAAAATCAAGTTCCCTGCATTTGTAAATCTAAGGAGTAAAATCTAATGAGATTATGGGAAGTTATCTGATTTTGGATTTGTTTTTTAGGTGGTTTTGTGGTTGTTTGTCCCAGCAAAAAAGAGGCATAGCCCAGAGCCCAGAACATTATAGGATTCCATATGTCTTACTTTCTCTCCTAAGAGTACCATTGGTTTGAGGAAAAAAAACAGGACAATCAAAACTCCTTTGCAAGGAATAAATATTTATATCTATGACATATCAGATTTCAAATTTTAAAATTTTTATTTTACAAAATTTTATTTTCTTTTTTTTTAATTTTTATTTTTACTTTATTTTACAATACTGTATTGGTTTTGCCATACATTGACATGAATCCACCACGGGTGTACATGCGATCCCAAACATGAACTCCCCTCCCACCTCCCTCCCCACAACATCCCTCTGGGTCATCACCGTGCACCAGCCCCAAGCATGCTGTATCCTGCATCGGACATAGACTGGCGATTCGATTCTTACATGATAGTATACAGTTTATTTTCATTTTTCATATTGGAATATGAGATACACATCATTGAAATAATATGAAAAGGTGTCAATTCAAAAGTAAAATTCTCCTTGTCCATTCGTAACCTAAATTTCTAACACTACTCTCCAAAAAAATTGCTGTAACAATATATTCTTCTTAAAATTATCTACGTATACTATATTTATACATGTTTATATGTAATCTTTTCATAAAAATGAGATTATACTCTACATATTCTACAACTTGCTTTTTCCCCTCCGACACATACAATGGACATGTCTCTGTCAGTAAATATAAATACATTTCCTTCATTTTAAAGCTGAATAGTGAGAATAAGGAATTTAAGCCAAATCAACGAGCCAAAACTTTCTGGAATTTCACTCTTAAATATATCTTTCAAAGAGAAAAAGTGTTTAAGACATTCTCTTGCAGAAACAATGAGAAAACTGAGCTCATATTTCACAGAAAAATCAGAAGACCTCAGAAGGGTAATATATGGTCAATACAATGCAACCATTCACCTTTTAACTGAAACTAAGAATCTGAGAAAGTAAGTATTTTACTTTCCCTAAAAAGTGTGTGTGATTCTACCGGGGGAAAAAAAGAATGATTTCAAGAGTCCTTATTTCAAACATAGTTTCGTTACAAGGCCTCTTCTTTTATTTTCTCATAAGCAGAGAATCAGAATTAAAGTCCCTCCCCATCACTTCCCTGGTGGTGGCTCAGACGGCAAAGCATCTGCCCACAATGTGGGAAACCCAGGTTCAATCCCTAGGTTGGGAGGATCCCCTGGAGAAGGAAATGGCAACCCACTCCAGTAATCTTGCCTGGAAAATCCCACGGATGGAGGATCCTAGTAGGCTACAGTCCATAGGGTCGCAAAGAGTCAGACACGACTGAGAGACTTCACTTTCACTTTCCCCATCACTTAAAAGCAATATTCATGCATCAGACTTCACACATCAAATCAGTATTTTGCGGGGAAAACTCTCTCAGCAGTTCTTTGCCCGCTGTAAGGTTCCTGGCAGAACACTGCCTGTAGCCGTAGGGAGCACAGACAGCAGTCAAGCCGCAGCCTGCACCTCACTCAAGGATTGTTCCCCCAGCCCAGCTCCCTGCTTTGGGCATGTTCTTCTTTGGTGCCAGACCTCAGTTCTCTCCCTCTTCTGTCTGGGTTGGATTAGACTGCATTCCAGGACTGACCTCTGGCTCTGCTCTGGTTTCCCCTTGGAAGGTTGATTCCTGCCATTCACGAAACATCACAAATACAGCAAGGATGGCTTCCTCCCACAACCTGGAGAGGCTCCTGGATACGGGCACTGGCAGATCCACGGCACCTCCAATTCCATACTCGTGAGCAGAAGACAATGCACCCACGCCCCACCTCCTCGGGTACCACACTGCTGCTCTGCTTCTCCACAAGGACACAGAGCAGCTTCCAGAGAAGCCAAGTCAGCAATGTAAGCGCAAAGGTCAGGCTGACTGGGGTCACACCCAACTTCTAATTCGTAAGCTAGAGCGAGCCATTTTTAGAAATATTTAGTTATTTATTTGGCTGCACTGGTTCTTAGTTGTGGTATGCAGGATCTAGTTTCCTGACCCAGGATCAACCTCTGGCCCCCTATGTTGGGAGTGCAAATCAACCACCAGACCATGAGGAAGGTCCCCAGAGTGGGCCATTTAACCCAAGACTTCATTAACTCACTGATAACATTGGGTTAATGACAGCACTTTCATAATACGGTTAAGTAAAATCTTATTTAATAAGATTAAATAATCCCTATTATTTATTGTGCTCGGTAAAGTTCAGTTAGGTAATAACACTATTATTGTGCTCAGCACAATGCATGAAGCTTAGTATATGCTTAATAAGTATTAGTGGAAATGACAGTGGTGATGGTGATAATGATGAAAACGATGATGACAATGATGATGCTAGACCTCGCCAAAAGACTTCAGAACTACTGGCTTCCTAAATAATGAACACGAAGAGCAAGAAGAGATTAAAAAAAAGCCTTCTTAAATGAACAGTGCAAAGAAATAGAGGAAAACAACAGAATAGGAAAGACTAGAGATCTCGTCAAGAAAATTAGAGCTACCAAGGGAACATTTCATGCAAAGATGGGCACAATAAAGGACAGAAACTGCAAGGATCTAACAGAGTAAGAAGAGATTAAGAGATGGGAAGAATATACAGGAGAACTATACAAAGAAGGTCTTATGACCCAGATAACCACGATGGTGTGGGCACTCACCTAGAGCCAGACAGCCTGGAGTGTGAGGTCAGGTGGGCCTTAGGAAGCATCACTACAAACAAAGCTAGTGGAGGTGATGGAATTCCAGCTGAACTATTTCAAATCCTAAAAGATGATGCTGTTAAAGTGCTGCACTCAAATATCAGCAAATTTGGAAAACTCAGCAATGGCCACAGGACTGGAAAAGGTGAGTTTTCATTCCAATCCCAAGAAGGGTAGTGCCAAACAAGGTTCAAACTACCAGATTATTGCACTCACGTCACATGCTAGCAAAGTGATGTTCAAATTCCTTCGAGCTGAGCCTCAACAGTACATGAACCGAGAACTTCCAGATGTTCAAGCTGGATTTAGAAAAGGCAGAGGAACCAGAGATCAAATTGTCAACATCCACTGGACCAAAGGAAAAGCAAGAGAGTTCCAGAAAAACATCTACTTCTGCTTCATTGACTACAGTAAAGCCTTTGACTGTGTGGATTACAACAACCTGGAAAATTCTTAAAGACATGGGAATACCAGACCTCCTTACCTGTCTCCTGAGAAACCTGAACGTAGGTCAAGAAGCCACAGTTAGAATCAGACGTGGAACAATGGACTGGTTTAAAATTGGGAAAGGAATACATCAAGGCCATATATTGTTATTCTGCTTATTTAACTTACATGCAGAGTACATGCGAAATGCCAGGCTGAATGAAGCACAAGCTAGAATCTAGGTTGCCAGCAGAAATATTAACAACCTCAGATATGCAGATGATACCACTCCAATGGTAGAAAGCAAAGAGGAACTAAAGAGCCTTTTGATGAAGGTAAAAGAGGAGAGTGAAAATGGTGTGAAAAAGCTGGCTTAAAACTGAACATTCAAGAAACTAAGATCATGGCACCCAGTTCCCTCACTTCATGGCAAACAGATGGGGAAAAAGTGGAAACAGTGTCTGACTTAGTTTTCTTGGGCTCCAAAATCACTTCGGACTGTTACTGAAAGTGAAAGTGAAGTTGCTCAGTCGTGTCCAACTCTTTGCGACACCATGGACTGTGGCCCACCAAACTCCTCCATCCATGGAATTTTCCAGGCAAGAGTACTGGAGTGGGTTGCCATTTCCTTCTCCAGGGGATCTTCCCGACCCAGGGATCGAACCCAGGTCTCCCACATTGCAAGGCAGATGCTTTACCGTCTGAGCTACAGGGAAGCCCTTGGACTGTGACTGCAGCCATGAAATTAAAAGATGCTCCTTTGAAGAAAAGCTATGACAAACCTAGACAGCATATTAAAAAACAGAGACATCACTTTGCTGACAAAGGTCCATATAGTCAAAGCTATGGTTTTTCCAGTAGCCATGTACAGATGTGAGAGTTGGACCATAAAGAAGGGTGAGTGCCAAAGAACTGATGCTTTTGAATTGTGGTGCTGGAGAAGACTCTTGAGAATCCCTTGAACTGCAAGGAGATGAAACTAGTCAGTCCTAAAGGAAATCAACCCAGAATATTCATTGGAAGGACTGATGCTGAAGCTGAAGCTCCAATACTTTGGCCACCAGCTACAAAGAGCCAACTCATTGTAAAAGACCCTGATGCTGGGCAAGATTGAAGGCAGGAGGAGAAGGGGGGTGACAGAAGGTAAGATGGTTAGATGGCATCACCAACTCAATAGACATGAGTCTGAGAAAACTCCGAGAGAAAGTGAGGGACAGGGAAGCCTGGTGTCGTGGCGTCTCAAAGGGTGGGGAATGACTTAGCAACTGAACAACCACAAGTAATTAACTCCCTAGAATCATGCCCCATTAACTTTCCTAGATATCAAGGAATGAGATGCCTGGACCCTTCCAGAGGAAAGGCACTCTGACAAAGCTATGACAGTGCCCTGAAATGACCAACTACACTTACCCAGAATCCTCCAAAACTACAAGGTAAAGCCTTGCCACTTTCCATGCTCTTGAGGCTTCCAAGAGTTCCTCTGAGGCTTGTACAATTTTCTATCACTCGTCCTGGAGCCATTTTTCCTCTTCCCACAAACCTGCCCAGTCGTTTTGTATTACTTTCGTTCCTTGCTCATACTTTCGATTCCATATTTAACTTCTTTAAACACAGTAAACTTGGGTATCTGAGGTTCAGTATTTGATAATTACATCGAAAGTCTACAGGCCAAATTGGGCTGTGTGCAGTGTCTGTTAGTAGTGCCTGGCTTCCTAAGGATTTGATGATATGTTGACTGTGATGATGTGTTTACTGGGACTTTAACTGTGAGGATTCTGTGAAGCCTGTAATGAAGATGTGTTTCTCCAGGGGCCATCTGCATCCATTTCTGCCAGGTCAGGCAGCATTGTCAATCCAGGATCCCTTTACATTAAATTCCAGTTTGGGTTTTTTGGTTTGTTTTTCCTTACACCTCAGGAGTAGTCCCCAGTCTGGTTACAAATTCTTAAGAGAGACTTTACACCACACAGTGCCAGGGTTAAGAAAGGCAAATTTCCCTGCTAAATCCCCTGCAAGCCCCACCCCCACAGGTCACTTTTTTAAGGTCCTAAATTCCAGTGGTAGCTTCAAGCTCACTCCCCCATTCTGTAAAACCCCTGGGTTTATTTCTTGCCTCCAGAATGCAGTCTTTATAGACCAGGTTCTAGGTCACCAAAAATCAGCAACTATGCCAAGGGAGGCTACCAGCTTCCATGCAGGTTTTCCTCTCTGCTTTCTCTACATTTCAGGATTATACGGATTTGTCTCACTTTTTAGCCAGATCAGCCTCGTGATTTAAATGACAAATATTTTTCACATTTTATCCAGTATTTCTAGGGTTTTACACTAGATAAGTTTTACAAAATAGCTAGTACATCCATGATACAACCAGGAATAGCCTGGATTTTAATCTGATGTTAAAATTTACTCAGTATTTTGTTTCCAGGGATTAGAATGACTTGTCTGCCTCTCCTTGTCATCTGCTTCAATGATCATGATGTTCCTGCTATACTGTGAAGGCCCCATGAACTCACCTGTCTGAGTTGCCTCTTATTACCTCCTCTCATTTTCCATTAAGCTCTGGCTCTTCACCACGAATTTTCCCAACCAGGTCTGCCCACAGGAGAAAGGTTACTGCATAACTATTATTTTATTCTGTGACTTCAAGCAAGATTTCTAGGAAATTTAGTTCTTGACAGGTACAATAAAATTACACAAAGAAAGATGGGGATTAATTACATTCTCATTAAGACAAGTCCTACTAAAGAGATGATATGGAATAGTATGGCACTTCATACATTATCTGTCATAAAATACACCACACACAAAAAACTATCTAGTTATGTTTCCAACCACCTCAGGGATATAACTGTCTATATCCTATAATGCCTTCATTATCTTAAAATTAATCACAAAAGACTCTGAAAAGATTCTCTAATAGCCCCTGCAAAACATACTAAATACCCCCATATTGTTCTTTCTCTGCAGCTCAAGTATTGGGATTTCAAGCCTAGCCTCTGAGATAAACAGCCTGGGTCTGAGTCCTTACTCTGATCCTTAGAGGTGACAGCCAACAGCAGGTCACTTCGTCTTTATGAGCCTCCAGTCCTCACTTACACAACAGAGATAACAGCTCCTCCTTTACAGAACCACATCAGGGTTTAAATAAGAGTGTTTATAAAAGCCTTGGTACAGTTCCTGGTACATAGGTTGCCTTCAATAAAAAACAGCTAAAAGAATGAATTCTATTACTACCTAGTTTTTTAAAAATACCCAGCATTCTTATAAATGGAGTAGGAAGCACAACTGGACCAACATCAGTAAAGCATAAGGAAGCCAAGAGATTTGTTTAAGGACTGGAGATTAATGTGTGCTGGCCTGATCACTCTTCACTCTGTGGAGCCAACCCACTCTCCAAGATGGTCAGTCAGGAGAAAGCCTAAATTCAGGATCTGTAATAGCTGGTTGTGTGGCTTGGTATCATTAGCACAAGTACATACAGTTCTATGCTATTGCCCGGTTCATTTATCAGCTGTTCCTGCTCTTGTCCTTGGCCTGGAATACTCTGCGGTCTTCCTTGGGCTGCTGCTGCTGCTGCTAAGTTGCTTCAGTCGTGTCTGACTCTTTGTGACCCATAGACAGCAGCCCACCAGGCTCCGCCATCCCTGGGATTCTCCAGGCAAGAATACTGGAGTGGGTTGCCATTGCCCTCCCTGTTCCTTGGGCTAAGTCCTACTTATTCTCCAGATACCAGGTTGGATGCCACTTTCTCCAGATTCTCCAGAGTTACTAAGTGCCCTGCTCAGAGTTCCTAGAGCATTTTCTCATCACAGCATTAACTACCCTGGACTATGATTAAATGCTCATGTGTTTGGATCCTCAGTAAGGTAAGATACATTAGGATAGGAATCATGTTTTTCCTTGATCAGAACTAAATCCAAACACTAGTACAATGGCTGACAGGCATTAAATACTGGTAGGATGAATGAATGAGTGAAACTTGACAAATTATACTAAAGGCTTTTTTTTCCCACAGACATCATTTAGAGGTATTAGAAATATCAAAGGTGTTTGATCACTCAGGCAGTGATCATTAGATCTAAATATCTAACAGAGGTAATCAAACTGAAGAAATGGCACAGACATACACTCAAAACACTATCTTCTTGGTGAAAGCCAAGTAGAGCCTAAAGGCAAGAATACTTCACCTGGGGATCTTCCCCACCCAGGGACTGAACCTGCATCTCCTGCATTGGCGGGCACATTCTTTATCACTGAGCCACTATGTGGTACACAGTCACGAAATAAACATTATCTGAATAACTGAATGGCCCCCTTGCATTTTTCACCCATCAACCTCAACACTTTGCCTATGGTTAAATAGTTAACTTTCAGCAATCCGCCTCCAGCCTTCATTTTGGGGACATACTTTAAATAATACTATAGTTGATCCTTCTCTTTTTTTCAGTGAATATATATGGTATTCTATTAATTTCATTTAGGAGCTTTTAAAAATAATGCGATGGTCCAGTGGTTAAAACTCCACACTTCCACTGCAGGGGGCATGGTTTGATCCCTGGGTCAGGAAGTTTCACATGCCATGCGGTGCGGACAAAAGACAAAATCAATCAATAAACAAATATATACCAGGTGATCACTAATATTTTACTAGTATGTGGACAGGTGTTTTTCTTCTCATTAATTTTGGGATGAGGGCTTTTTAATTATTTGTTTTTATTGAAATATAGTTGACTCACAATGCTGTGTTGTTTCTGGTGTACAACAAAGTGATTCAGTTATACATTTTTTTTTCAATATAGGTTATTACAAGAAACTGAATATACTTCCTGAGTTATACAGTAGGACTCTGTTATTCATCTATTTTATGTATAGTAGTTTGTATCTGCTAATCCCAAACTCCTAACTTTCCTCTTTGGTAACCATGAGTTTGTTTCCCAGGTCTGTGATTCTGTTTCTGTTTCATAGATAAATTCATTTTGTCATATTTTAGATTCCACATGTCAGTTGAGTTCAGTAGCTCAGTCGTGTCCGACTCTCTGCAACCCCACGAACCGCAGCGCGCCAGGCCTCCCTGTCCATCACCAATGGCGGCAGTCTGCCAAAACTCATGTCCATTGAGTCGGTGATGCCATCCAACCATCTCATCCTCTGTCGTCCCCTCCTCCTCCTGCCCCCAATCTTCCCCAACATCAGGGTCTTTTCCAATGAGTCAGCTCTTTGCATGAGGTGGCCAAAGTATTGGAGTTTCAGCTTCAACATCAGTCCTTCCAAAGAACACCCAGGACTGATCTCCTTTAGGATGGACTGGTTGGATCTCCTTGCAGTCCAAGGGACTCTCAAGAGTCTTCTCCAACACCACAGTTCAAAAGCATCAATTCTTCAGCACTCAGCTTTCTTTATAGTCTAACTCTCACATCCATACATGACCACTGGAAAAACCATAGCCTTGACTAGACAGACCTTTGTTGACAAAGTAATGTCTCTGCTCTTTAATATGCTGTCTAGGTTGGTCATAACTTTTCTTCTAAGGAGTAAGCGTCTTTTAATTTCATGGCTGCAATCACCACCTGCAGTGATTTTGGAGCCCAGAAAAATAAAGTCAGCCACTGTTTCCCCATCTATTTGCCATGAAGCGATGGGGCCGGATGCCATGATCAGATCCTTGGGTCAGGATAATTCCTTGGAGAAGGGAATGGCTACTCACTCTAGTATTCTTGCCTGGAGAATCCCACGGACAGAGGAGCCTGGCAGGCTACAGTCCATAGGTTGCAAAGAGCTGGACACGACTAAGCTACTAACACTTTTTTACACACACACACATATATATACACACGCACGCACACAAATATGGGCTTTCCTGGTGGCTCAGTGGTAAAGAACCCACCTGCCAAAGCAGGAGATGCAGGTTTGATCCCTGGATCAGGAAGATCCCCTGGAGAAGGAAATGGCAACCCACTCCAGTATTCTTGCCTGGGAATCCCCATGGACAGAGGAGCCTGGTGGGCTTCAGTCCATGGGATTGCAAAAGAGTCGGATATGACTTAGCAACTAAACAACAACATACATACATATGTGTGTGTATACCTACCTCTTCTTTATCCATTCATCTGTCAGTGGGCATTTAGGTTGTTTCCATGTCTTGGCTATTATAAATAGTGCTGCTATGAACACACAGGTGAATATACCTTTTGGAGTTACAGATTTTTCTGGATATATACCAGAGGGATTGCTGGGTTATATGGCAATTTGATTTTTCATTTTTGTGGGAACTGACATACTGTTTTCACAAGTGAACTTATTTATGAAACAGAAACAGACTCACAGATATAAAGAACAAACTTGTGGTTGCCAAGGGTTGTGGGGAGGGATGGACTGAAAGTTTGGGATTAGCAGATGCAAACTATTATTTATAGAACAGATAACTCTCCAAAGAAGCTGCACCAATTTACATTCCCACCAACAGTGTAGGCAGGTCCCCTTTCCTCTACACCCTCTCTAGCATTTGTTGCTTGTGACATTTTTATATGGACCATACCCCACCAGGTTCCTCTGTCCATGGGATTCTCCCAGCAAGGATATTGGAGTGGGTTACCTTCTCTGGGGGATGATCTTGACCCAGGCATTGAACCCTTGACTCTTACGTCCCCTGCACTGGCAGGCAGGTTCTTTATCACTAGCATCACCTGGGAAGCACAGCTGATTCTTTACTCTGTCTTAAAATCAGGTTGTTTTTTTCCCCCAACATTTCTTACTGCTCCTCAAAGTACACTGTAATGCTTGATGGTAAGGACTGAGCTCTGAATACAAAGCCCCACAAAGTCCTCCAAGAAACAGTTGCTGGGTGACATGCTAAGCACCCAGCATGGGAATGGTACATTTCCACCAGGCATGGGCTTCCTCACTGAGTTTCCCGTGACCACTGATGCGGCGTTTCTGTGAGCAGCTTAAACACCACCTCAGTTCAGTTCATTCACTTAGTAATGTCCGACTCTTTCTGACCCCATGAACCGCAGCACAATAGGCTTCCCTATCCATCAACAACTCCCGGAGTCCACCCAAACCCATGTTCATAGAGTTGGTGATGCCATCCAACAATCTTATCCACTGTCATCCCCTTCTCCTCCTGCCCTCAATCTTTCCCAGCATCAGGGTCTTTTCCAATGAGTCAGCTCTTCACATCAGATGGCGAAAGTATGGGAGTTTCAGCTTCAACATCAGTCCTTCCAGTGAACACCAAGGACTGATCTCTAGGATGGACTGGTTGGATCTTCTTGCAATCCAAGGGACTCTCAGGTGTCTTCTCCAACACCACAATTCAAAAGCATCAATTCTTTGCTGTTCAACTTTCTTTATACTCCAACTCTCAGATCCATACATCACCACTGGAAAAACCATAGCCTTGAGTAGATGGACCTTTGTTGACAAAGTAATGTCTCTGCTTTCTAATATGCTGTCTAGGTTGGTCATAACTTTCCTTCCAAGGACTAAGCGTCTTTTAATTTTATGGCTGCAGTCACCATCTGCAGTGACTTTGGAGCCCAGAAAAATAGTCAGCGACTATTTCCACTGTTTCCCCATCTATTTCCCGTCAAGTGATGGGACCAGATGCCATGATCTTAGTTTTCTGAATGTAGAGCTTTAAGCCAACTTTTTCCACTCTCCTCTTTCACTTTCATCAAGAGGCTCTTTAGTTCTTCTTCACTTTCTGCCATAAGGGTGGTATCATCTGCATATCTGAGGTTATTGATATTCTCCCAGCAATCTTGATTTCAGCTTGTGCTTCCTCTGGCCCAGCATTTCACATGATGCACTCTGCATATAAGTTAAATAAGCAGGGTGACAATATACAGCCTTGACGTACTCCTTTTCCTATTTGGAACCAGTCTGTTGTTTCATGTCCAGTTCTAACTGTTGTTTCCTAACCTGCATACAGGTCTCTCAAGAGGCAGGTCAGGTGGTCTGGTATTCCCATCTCTTTCAGAATTTTCCACAGTTTATTGTGATCCACACAAAGGCTTTGGCATAGTCAATAAAGCAGAAATAGATGTTTTTCTGGAACTCTCTTGCCTTTTGGATGATCCAGCGGATGCTGGCAATTTGATCTCTGGTTCCTCTGCCTTTTCTAAAACCAGCTTAAACATCAGGAAGTTCAAGGCTCGTGCATTGCTGAAGCCTGGCCTGGAGAATTTTGAGCATTACTTTACTAGCATGTGAGATGAGTGCAATTGTGTGGTAGTCTCAGCATTCTTTGGCATCGCCTTTCTTTGGGATTGTAATGAAAACTGACCTTTTCCAGTCCTGTGGCCATTGCTGAGTTTTCTAGATTTGCTGACATATTGAGTGCAGCACTTTGAAAGCATCATCTTTCAGGATTTGAAATAGCTCAACTGGAATTCCATCACCTCCATTAGCTTTGTTCGTAGTGATGCTTCCTAAGGCCCACTTGACTTCACAGTCTGGCTCTAGGTGAGTGATCATACCATCATGATTATCTGGGTTGTGAAGATCTTTTTTGTACAGTTCTTCTGTGTGTTCTTGCGACCTCTTCTTAATATCTTCTCCTTCTGTTAGGTTCCTACCATATCTGTCCTTTATTGAGCCCATCTTTGCATGAAATGTTCCCTTAGTATCTCTAATTTTCTTGAAGAGATCTCTAGTCTTTCCCATTCTGTTGTTTTCCTCTATTTCTTTGCATTGATTGCTGAGGAAGGCTTTATTATCTCTCCTTGTTATTCTTTGGAACTCTGCATTCAAATGGGTATATCTTTCCTTTTCTCCTTTGCTTTTCACTTCTCTTCTTTTCACAGCTATTTGTAAGGCCTCCCCAGACAGTCATTTTGCTTTTTCCCATTTCTTTTTCTTGGGGATGGTCTCGATTCCTGTCTCCTGTACAATATCACAAACCTCCATCCATAGTTCATCAGGCACTCTATCAGATCTAGTCCCTTAAATCTATTTCTCACTTCCACTGTATAGTCACAATAGATTTGATTTAGGTCATACCTGAATGGTCTAGTGGTTTTCCCTACTTTCTTCAATTTCAGTCTGAATTTGGCAATAAGGAGTTCATGATCTGAGCCACAGTCAGCTCCCAGTCTTGCTTTTCTGACTGTATAGAGCTTCTCCATCTTTGGCTGCAAAGAATATAATCAATCTGATTTTGGTGTTGGCCATCTGGTGATGTCCATGTGTAGAGTCTTCTCTTGTATTGTTCAAAGAGGGTTTTGCTATGACCAGTGCATTCTCTTGGTAGAATTCTATTAGCCCTTGCCCTGCTTCATTCTGTACTCTAAGGCCAAATTTGCCTGTTACTCCAGGTATGTCTTGACTTCCCACTTTTGCATTCCAGTCCCCTATAATGAAAAAGACATCTTTTTTGGGTGTTAGTTCTAGAAGGTCTTGTAGGTCTCATAGAACCGTTCAACTTCAGCTTCTTCAGCGTTACTGGTCGGGGCATAGCCTTGGATTATCATGATATTGAGTATTACTACCACCTGGCTTCCAGCTAAACTACTGCTCAGTCTCGGCCTTTCTGGGGAGAAAATTCCTCAGCACTTTCTGCACAGGTTTATCTCTGATCTGAACAACCTGTGTTTTCATTAAGAACACATAATTTAGAAGAACACCTGGAGGGACCATCTGATCTTTGCTTGGCATCTACCCACACACCCAACAAGCAGGATAACTGCCATGGGGGCCTGCACACTCTGTCAATGCCAAATGGCCAAGGATGATTGCCCCGCCTTGGCTAAGGAAGACTGATCTGCTTCAACCATAGGAAAAGACTGGTGAAACTTGCCTGCTGCTAGGTACCTGTTCATATTTCTCTGCGCAGGTCAGTGATCTTCTTCTTCCCATATACTTTCCTCTTGGGAACTCTGAAGCTAATGAGGAGGCCAGCTGTGGCACCTGGGTTAACATTCCCATGTGTGTCTGTCCCCGACGCACGACACAGGAACAAGCTAAGACACGATTAAAAAGATGGAAAAGCGATGAGAAGGGGAAGACTGAGAAACCGGGACAGGGTCTAGCTTCCCTTATTGTCGATTATTACCTGAACTTTTATTTTTAAACCACAAAGCCTTGAAATTCATGAATAATACAGGAAATCCGTAAAATGCCACTTTTCTGGAATAACCAGGACATTAAAATGCAAATTGCAGTTCCACACACAGCTGTACTCGATGTGACAAATTAAGCTCCTCTTATTCCTAGTCTTGACATTTACCTTCAAGATGTTTGTTCTATGCAGAGAGAAAGAGCAAGCAAGAAGCGGATGAGAGGAATGGCCACAACAGCCCCCCAAGGAGGCCAGCCTCCATAAGATGCCCTCAAGGGCTGAAAGGTCTCCCTGGGACCCTCCTTTGCCCCTAGCAGAGAGCAAGGGAAAAACCGTCTTCTGCATCGTCACACTTTGCCAAGAAAACCTTCTCCTAAAAACAGCATTCTTTCATAACAATCCGTCCTCAGAATGAGTGGGACCAAAATCTTGAAACTAACTAAACTGGAAAACTTATGAGTCCCTGTTGGACCCATAACTCCACACTTTGTTCACTCACCTACACTCACAAAGCCCATTCTCAAACCTTCCCTTCAGTTCAGTTCAGTCGCTCAGTCGTGTCCAACTCTTTGCGACCCCATGAATCGCAGCACGCCAGGCCTCCCTGTCCATCACCAACTCCAGGAATTCACTCAGACTCATGTCCATCGAGTCAGTGATGCCATCCAGCCATCTCATCCTCTGTCGTCCCCTTCTCCTGCCCCCAATCCCTCACAGCATCAGAGTTTTTTCCAATGAGTCAACTCTTCACATGAGGTGGCCAAAGTACTAGAGTTTCAGCTTTAGCATCATTCCTTCCAAAGAATACCCAGGGCTGATATCCTTTACAATGGACTGGTTGGATCTCCTTGCAGTCCAAGGGACTCTCAAGAGTCTTCTCCAACACCACAGTTCAAAAGCATCAATTCTTCGGCGCTCAGCTTTCTTCACAGTCCAACTCTCACATCCATACATGACCACTGGAAATAGACGGACCTTGAATAGACGGACCTTTGTTGGCAAAGTAATGTCTCTGCTTTTGAATATGCTATCTAGGTTGGCCATAACTTTTCTTCCCTTAGTATTCAACATATTTCTTTAGGAGGAGTACCTGGTATGGGCCTGGAACACTTAGGATTCATCAGCAAACAGCACAGACCAAGCTCACTGACCGGGGGTGGGGATGAAGAACCAACACTTCATCAGCTGCAGTGCTAAGTGTTTTACACAGGAGACCACCCAATCCCTGGGAAACTGAGGCACAGAGAAGGTATTTATCTCATGAACTAGTAAGCAGATGAGCTGGGATGTGAACCCCTGTACCCTGGACCAAGAATCAGCATGCTTATCCACTTCATTAGATTACCTTTCTCTATAGCCTTGTCCGGGCTTTCCAGGTGACTCGGTGGTAAAGAATCCACTCGCCAGTGCAGGAGATAGAGGTTTGATCCCCGGGTCAGGAAGATCCCCTGGAGAAGGAAATGGCAACTCACTCCAATATTCTTGCCTGGAGAATCCTGGACAGAGGAGCCTGGTAGACTACAATCCATGGGGCCACAAAAGAGTCGGACACCACTTAGGGACTAAACAACAACAAAGGCCTCCTCCACTTGCTGCTTGTCTACAATAAAGTGTGAACCCTCCCAATGACAGGGTCCACACCCTAGTTATCTTGGGAACCCACCACTCACAACCCATGTATAGTTTGGGTTGCATGCATGCTAAGTCATATCAGTCGCGTACGACTCTGCAACTCCAAGGACTGTAGCCTGGCAGGCTCCTCTGTCCGTGGAATTCTCCAGGCAAGAATACTCCAGGGGATCTTCCTGACCCAGAGGTCGAACCTGCGTCTCTTATGTCTCCTGCATTGGTAGGGCGATTCTTTACCACTAGCGCCACTCCAGTGTTCTTGCCTGGAGAATCCATGGACAGAGCAGCCTGGTGGGCTACAGTCCATGGGGTCGCAAAGAGTTGGACACAACTGAGTAACTACACACAGCACACAGCACCACCCGGGAAACCTTACGGATACTCAATAAATATTTATGAATAAGCAAATCTTCTATTACTACTAAATTATCCTGGAGCTACAACAGCAAATATTAGCGCCATCTAGTGGAAAGAGGCCTGGCACAGGAAAGACTACTATAATATCATGGAGTGGTTGACACCCACAGTCAAAGGGAGCCAAAGGTTACAGCAATTATCTGGATGACACAGGAAAATGTCTTCATGTAGGTGCCACCAGTGGCACTTGATTTGATAACTAATGCTAGTTGCCTAGTATATAAACTTAACATTCCAAACCCAAATCAGATCAAGCCGTAGCATTTTTAAAGGATCAACAAAGCAGAACATTTTCAGCAGAATTCTTCTGAAAAACCCATGACCGTGGACACAACATAATAGGGAAGATCTCAAATTCTTATAGGAAAGACCTGCAAACATGTATCTACAATATACGGTACTAATATTGTGAAAAGCAGATGATGCCAATCATTTGGAGACCAAAAATTCAATTGGGTACAGATATAAAGCCCTAAAGGGCTTCCCAGGTGGCTTGGTGGTAAAGAATCTGCCAGTCAATGCATGAGACACAAGTTCCATCCCTGGTTCAGGAAGAGCCCCTGGAGAAGGAAATGGCAACCCACTTCAGTATTCTTGCCTGGGAAATCTGATGGGGAGAGGAGCCTGGTAGCCTACAGTCCATGGGGCTACCAAGAATTGGACATGACTGACTGACTAAGTGGCAGCAACATAAAGCCCAAAAGGAATATGACTGTTTCTGACCTCTACTCCTCAGGAACCCACTGTATATTCTTTTACTAAATATTAGCTAATTGTGCTATCAATTTATTAGTATAAAGTAAGAATGAAGCCTCTATATAAATCAAGCAAATTGCATTTACTTCTTAAGACCTCTTATCAAAAACAATCAAAAAAGTAAGAATATTTTATTTTAATCTTCATTTGTTTTTCCCCTTTGACAAAAAGTTAAAACAAAAAAAGAACAAAAGAAGTCAATGAAAAATGCAGGGAAACATTGTTATAGGCCAAAATGCAAAAGTCAGAAAGAGTCTGTAAACTGCTAACCCCCACTTCCTAACCAGGAAAACTCCTATTCATCCTTCAAGACCTTGCTCAAATGTCACATTCACTGTGACAGTCTTCCCTTCTGTGTCCCACCGACAGCTGCACACCCTCATTACTAAGATCCTACAGCACCTGAGAAATAACACTATCATATGATTCATATCACATCATATTATCACTGTGCCCGGACATCCCTCTCCTACCTTCCTCATGAAGTTTCTCAGCACATCCACCAGCGCTATAACTACTGAACCCAGGAGTAAATAATGATCATTTGAAACAAATATTATTTCTTTCTTCCTAAGCTATTCTTTGTATTATTACACAACAAAAAAGCTCTTGAAAATAGCATAAAGATACAGCAATTCTCAAGGCCTTTACTCTGACTCTCTGTTTGTGGGTTTTTTCCCTTATGTGGTTTCCAAACTCATCCTGCTGACAAAATCAACAATCACTGAAAATGTAAAGTAGAAGAAATAACCAAGGACTTTGGTTTTCAACGCTATTTTTGTCTGTTCTGCCCACGATAAAACTGTGTCAGGAAGGACACCCCACACACATCAGTGCATCTGCCTGAACTGCAAAGAATGTGGAAAGGCTCACTAGGAGCATCAAATCCACTTCATAAATCCAAGCGCCCAGACATGGTCTGTCTCTTTAAATGTTCTTGGCAAATGTACGACTGAAGGTTAATAGACAATTAAGAATCTCTCTAGTTCCATGAAAATGATAAATAAAACAGAATGATCAGCCTTGCATGGTTACATAAAATCAGCTACAATTAAACAAAAATAAGCCACTAGGGAAAGCAGTGTGCTTGCTAAATGCATCTTACTGGCATACTGCGATGGTTAAATGCTTGGATTTGGAGAGATCCAGAGCCAGAATTTAAATCCATGCTCCACCATGTATAAAACAGGCAACACTGAACATGTTACTTGATCTCTTTATGCCTCAGTTTTCTTATCTGTAAAATGGGAAGAATAATAATACAATCCTGGGTTTGTTATGAGCACGTTGCAGAGAGTCTGACATATGATAAACATTCAATAAATATTTAAAAGTTATCATCCTTTATCTTATTTATTTATTCATTAGTTTAAAAAAATAAACATTTAGTGCCAACATTAAATATTGTGCTGGAGACATTTGTACATCATGGCAATTCCCACCTGGAAAAATGAAAAGATTTTATACTATGAAACTTTTTGATTCCAATATCTTTCATTCTAGTCATGTGAATAATAAAACATGGCTTCAGGGTTCTGCAAATATCTGATTTAAATTTCACTGTGACAATATAAATGATAAAAATATATCAATCATCTCTGGGAACTGTGCTATAAAGCATCACCCATACTTGTGTTCTGAATTAAACTTTACCACAAAGCAGATCCCAAGTGACTTAATTTGTGCTGCCTTGTTATCTCTGCTTTTTTCTGGAACCTTCATGACAAAGTTTCCTCATGGATATATTTGAACTTTATGGGAATGTGATGCTGATTAAGAAATCTTTTCTTGTTTTGATTTGCTAAAATTCAGACCTGCCCACATCTACTCACAGAAAACCATACAAACCAACACAGCACAACATATGTGTGTTCTGTTCAATTAAACAACATGATATATTCATAGGAATCTTTTGCCAAATGATGACAAATTAAAATAACCAAGGAACCCATTAATTGACTCTAAACTGAAACTTAACAATTACTTGCATGGACTTGTTACCTACTATGATATTAACTTGAATTACTTATTAACTACTGTAATAGTTAAATTGAAGAGCAAGCTGTTAAAAAATACTACCATTTGCAGTTATTCATCTGTGTGAGCCCCAATTTGCTTAATATCATGCAAAGAGAAAGAGAGTGTGCATGTTCATGAGACAGAAAGAGAGACACCGAATAAAAAGAGAGGGGAAATTAAATTGGATGCTTTTATTTATACGACTAGAACTGTTTTCTATAAACAAATTTCATTGGAAGTTTATTATTGATAAATCAGCCGCATTGATCTTTTGGATGACTTTATAATAATCAAATGTCACAAATTCAAACTAACAGCTTATACTAACAAAATGCCCCTTTAATCTCTTCTACATATTTGAACCCTAGATGATATTTCTTTTAAAAGAGAGGTTCAGAAAACTGTTCCAAGCTATTCTCTTTAGTGAGTCATTACCATAGGCCAGTAACTATTATGTTCCTTGGTGAGACACAAAGAAAAATATTACCGAGTACCTGTCCACAAGGTTTAAATCTAGAAGAGACAGACATATTGACATTTACAATAAGGCAGTATGTGGGACATGCCAACAAAGTATGTGTGAAATTATATACAATACCTGAAGGAGTGAGGACGCAGATTGGGGGATGATCAATTTCAACTGGAAAGTTAAAGGAATTAGTATTTAATGAGTATTTAAGTTGCACATTGAATATTGATTAGAATTCAACACAAAGATTAAATGGAAAAAAATGCATGATCCAGTGTGTATACATACACTTTTGTTCACGTCCACTGAAGGGAGGAGGGGGGGAGACAGAACATTCTGAGACAAGGCGAGCTTAAATTAAAATATGTCACAGCCCCTGAAACTGCACCTAGAATAAAGATGTACATTTGGTATTTAGCATACATCTAGTGAACCAAAAGAGAAAATGTTTAAACTGAACTGTTGATATTGCCTTCCAGTTTTTCCTTTCAGCCAAGATACCATTTAACGTCCAGCAAGTTGAAGCTTGAAAATCCTGTTTCTTGATCTTTCCTAACAATTTCTCACAAACATAAAAATTATTCCAGTTTTTGACCAGAGTTTTATTTCTTCAAATTTTAAGTATCTGTTTATAGCTGCTCCATATAGTTTTTTGGTAGTTACCTGAGAAATCTCCAAGGCTGTCTTTGGTATAGTCTAAAAAATACATCATGAAATTAAAGAACTTTGAAAAAAGAAGGAACCATAAGATCAAGTAACTCAAGTTTCTCATTTTCAAAGGCATCTATAACCCATAAAAGTTAGATGATGCTGTTGAAAGGATGAAATGAAACAGAAGGTGAAACAATTTTTTTAAACACAAAAACCACTAAAAAATATTTTTTTAAGTGTCATTCATGCAAGTTAACCACACAAGTTCTCAGCTCAGTTCAGTCTCTTGGTCATGTCCAACTCTTTGCAATGCCACGCACTGCAGCACACCAGGCTTCCTATCCATCACCAACTTCAGGAACTTGCTCAAACTCATGTCCACTGAGTCAGTGATGCCATCCAGCCATCTCATCCTCTGTTGTCCCCTTCTCCTCCTGCCTTCAATCATTCCCAGCATCAAGGTCTTTTCCAATGAGTCAGCCCTTAGCAACACATGGCCAAAATATTGGAGTTTCAGCTTCAGCATCAGTCCTTCCAATGAATATTCAGGACTGATTTCCTTTAAGATGGACTGGTTGGATCTCCTTGCAGTCCAAGAGACTCTCAAGAGTCTTCTCCAACACCATAGTTCAAAAGCATCAATTCTTTATGGTCCAACTCTCAAATCCATACATGACTAATGGAAAAACCACAGCTTTGACTAGACGGACCTTTGTCAGCAAAGTAATGTCTCTGCTTTTGAATATGCTGTCTAGGTTGGTCATAACTTTTCTTCCAAAGAGTAAGTGTCTTTAAATTTCATGGCTGCAGTCACCATCTGCAGTGATTTTGGAGCCCAAGAAAATAAAGTTTGTCACTGTTTCCATTGTTTCCCCATCTATTTCCCATGAACTAATCGGACCAGATGCCATGATCTTCGTTTTCTAAATGTTGAGTTTTAAGCCAGTTTTTTCACTCTCCTCTTTCACTTTCATCAAGAGGCTTTTTAGTTCCTCTTCACTTTCTGCCATAAGGGTGGTGTCATCTGCATATCTGAGGTTATTGATATTTCTCCCAGCAATCTTGATTCCAGCTTGTGCTTCATTCAGCCCAGCGTTTCTCATGAGGTACTCTGCATAAAAGTTAAATAAGCAGGGTGACAATATACAGTCTTGATGAACTCCCTTCCCAATTTGGAACCGGCCTGTTATTCCATGTCTGGTTCTAACTGCTGCTTCTTGACCTGCATACAGATTTCTCAGGAGGCAGTTAAAGTGAAGTGAAGAGAAAGTCTCTCAGTAGTGTCCAACTCTTTGCGACCCCAGGGACTATACAGTCCGTGGAATTCTCTAGGCCAGAATACTGGAGTGGGTAGCCTTTCCCTTCTCCAGGGGATCTTCCCAACCCAGGGATCGAACCCAGGTCTCCCACATTGCAGGCAGATTCTTTACCAGCTGAGCCACCAGAGAAGCCCAGGGAAGGTAAGGTGGTCTGGTATTCCCATCTCTTTAAGAATTTTCCAGTTTGTTGTTATCCACACAGTCAAAGGATTTAGTGTAGTCAGTAAAGAAGAAGTAGATGTTTTTCTGGAATTCTCTTGCTTTTTCTATGATCCAATGGATGTTGGCAATTTGATCTCTGCATCAAATTAGCTACAGCCATACCAGATGGAAATAATTATAATTCTTGGTTTACAACACATTATCAACATTGCTCCGTGTATGACTCTCTTTTTCATTTATTTATCTTTAAAAACACAGGGAACACCATGAATACACCATCCATCTCAAGAACCACGATGCAGACTATCATATCTATCCATGGACATCTTCCTATTTCTTTCTCTGCCTTCCAAGGGAAGACTCAATGGTCAGACTTGAATCAAGGATGATCAGTAGCATTTGGATAGATGGAAAATAATACACAAATATGAATAAAATCTTGAACAAAGTGCAGATACACAAAAAACTAGAACTAGGAGGCAGTAGAGGGAAACAAAGACCTATGCGGCTGAAATAACAATTTGTGGAAGGACTTAAGAGAAAATGCATCTGTGGGTAGCGAGCTCTAAATGCCACCTCAGGGGTCTTAAGCTTATCCTGAAGACAGTGGAGAGATTTTCAAAGGGAAAATGAATGATCAAAGTAGTGTTTGGGGAAAGTTGGCAGGATAGATAAAAGCAAAATAGACTGAAGGGAAGGAAACCAAAGTCAGAAAGTTCAGAATTGTGCAAGGAAATCTCACAGTAATGATCACTGGCCAACATTCCAGTAGCAGCCATTCTCCATTTCCCATAAAAATACCCACTCCTCATGAAAAATAGATATGACTTATAAAATTACTTATGTGAATAATCAAACTATTAATAAGAACCCTCAGACTATCTTTTGAAATATTCAACAAGACATAGCTTAAAATAAACACATCTATTTAAAAGTACAGAGAGTTAAAGGATAAACAGAGGCAAATACTAATTTTAAAAAAAGTAGATGGCCATATTAATTTCAGATGAAGTATACAATTCAGCTGACCTTAAATGTCTACAGGAAAATATAAATTTCACAGATTAACCCCCTGAAGAAGTAGACTAGTCAGTTAATAGTCTACTAAATAGACTAGTTAGTAACCTACTAAATAGACTAGATAGTAGTGAAAGAAATTAAAGGGGAAAAAGAGGCTCCAAAACCAGATGTTCTAATATGGACAAAAAGATATAAACCTATCTAATTCACTTTATAAATCTAATATAATTCTAATATCTGAAAAAAAAAACCTAGCTCCATTTAAGAACAAATTGTTGATATTAACTACAGACCAGTTTCATGTCTTTAATTTTAATAGGTGTTACATAGAGTCTGTTATCTAACAGGCACTATGCTAAAACACAAGAAAAAAATACAGTCTCTATATTCCTAACACTTATAGTCTAGCCAGTAAACAAGTAGTTATTAGTGTTACGGGGTAGATATAAAATATATAAAAATTACAAAAAATAGTGACAAACATTTTGAAATAAACTAAAAGAGCCACTCATAATGACCACAGTGGAGGTTAATACCAGGAATGCAAGTATAATGTTCAGAAATTTATTTACATGGTTGTGTATCAACATATCTAATATATATTAGCATATATACAAGAAATTTACATTAAAAAGCAATTTTTAAAAACTCTTTAAAAACAAAAAATAGTATCAGCTCATAACTACAGATCAGTGTATACTATAGCTTCTACACTTATTCAACGATTCCTTGATATATAATGTTTTTTAAAAACAGAGCTGGAAAGCAAGAAGAGGGTACCTTCAGTGAACCAAAACTCACATGGAATCCCTTAAAGACAAAAAGTACATGCATGCATACTAAGCAATTTCCAACTCTCTGTGACCCCATGGACTGCAGCCCACCAGGCTCCTCTGTCTATGGGATTTCCCAGGCAAGAATACTGGAGTGGTTTGCCATTTCCTCCTCCAGGGAATCTTCCCAACTCAGGGATCAAACCTGCGTCTCCTGAGGCTCCTGTATTGGCAGGCTGATTCTTAACACTGAGCCAAGTAGACTGGATCAAATTAAAAGAGGAACCACAGCTCAAAATACGCTGAGAAAAATGACTGCTAAAATACAAAGGGAAGCTTCTGGGACTGCTCTAAGCTAGGAAGCAGAATGGATATAGGATGGGGATCCAGAGCAACCGATAGTGTGGTTTGAGTGGGGACAGTTATCACAGTACAAACAGACAGGCAAATTTGCCACTCCCCACTCATACCTGTGCCCCAAATGCTAACTAGTAGGACAGCCCTCCTGGAAACGCATCCTCCCTCCCTCATCATTACTCAGGTGCTGCAGTGAAAGAGGCACCATTGGCAGATAAGCAAGATGAGCCCACAACCAAGAACCACAAAATAGTTTAGGGAGAACCCAAATCAGCAAAGTGAAGCACCAAACTCAACAAGACCTAACAGAGGAGGAATTATTAGAACAAACAGGGAGAGACTTGAAAAGAGGTATAATTTTTAAAAACATAATCAATAATCCCAAAATGATCACACAAGATATTAGTCAATAAAAAGTAAAAGTTCGTATAGAAATTATACCTTAGAAATGTAACAGGAGATTTGTTTTCTCAAAATGAGTTAATTCTAAGCTCATCTAGAAGAATACTTAGCTGATATTAGCCAAGGAAATAGTGGTCTCACCAAATAATAAAAAATTAAAATAGCAAGATACTGGCATAAGAACTGATAATCAATCAGATAGAATAATGGCCCAGAAACAGTCCTCAATATGTATTAAAGCTTTCTATAACAATGAAAATAACAAAAGAATGGAATGTTAAAAAAAATCCACGAAATAGCTAAAATAAATCACAAATATTTAAATTATCAAAGGATACATAAAGACATCTTAAGCAAAAGTGAAACTGAAGAAATAAAAGAAGATAGATTTAACTGTACTAAAAATATCACCAAAAATAAAAAGCAAATGATAACTCAGAAAAATATATCTACAACACATATGACAAAAAAAAGACTATCCTCCAAATGTAGAACACTCCTATGAGTTAAATTTTAATTAGTATAGATATTGAGATACAAAGAAAAAGGATTATTTGAATATTCACCATCTTAATGATACATATCTCTAATTGCAAAAGTAAGAATTTTATTTTCTTTCTACTTTTTTGTATATGCCAAATTTTCTACAATGAACAATTTTATAATCAGAAATAATTAGAAATAAAAGTTATTTCTAAATCAGTAAAATGAAGAACATAAAGGCAAAGACAACTCACAAAAGAACAACAGAAGGCCAGTTAAGATGCAATAAAATTGGACATTACTAATCAAAAATGCAAAACAGAATGAGATGCTATGTTTGTTTCTTAAAATGTCAAACTTTTTTTTTAAGTTTTTTTAAAAATGATACTAGCAAATGTTGGCAAGAATGCAATGAAACACATACTTCACATACTCTTAGTGGTGAAAACCAGACTGGTATAATCTTTCTGAAGGATGTGGCAATATATGCAATAAATATTAAAAATATACAAACTCATAATTTCTACTTATAGGAAATTAGCCTGAGAAAATAATCAGAGTAGCAAACTGGTATTTTCATCACACTCTTTAATACTGGTCAAAAATGACAAATAACCTGAACTATATCAACATATATATATAGCAAAATAACTTATGGTACACAATTATGCAGTCTCCAAACGATACAGTTTTGAAAAAGGACTTAATTGTGGGGTAACTATACTCAAAACAATGTTAAAAGAAAACAACAAAACATAAAATTCTATCTACAGGGAGAATTTAAAATGGTACAGTAGCTATGGAAAATAGTAGGTAGTTTGTAAAAAAAAAAAAAGAAATTAGCAGACGAATGGATGAGAAAGCTGTGGTACATATACATAATGGAGTATTACTCAGCCATTAAAAAGAATACATTTGAATCAGTTCTGATGAGATGGATGAAACTGGAGCCTATTATACAGAGTGAAGTAAGCCAGAAAGAAAAACACCAATACAGTATACTAACGCATATATATGGAATTTAGAATGATGATAACGATAACCCTGTATGAGAGACAGCAAAAGAGACACAGATGTATAGAACAGTCTTTTGGACTCTGTGGGAAAGGGCGAGGGTGGGATGATTTGGGAGAATGGCATTGAAACAAGTAAATTATCATATGTGAAATGAATTGCCAGTCCAGGTTCGATGCACGATACAGGAAGCTCGGGGCTGGTGCACTGGGATGACCCAGAAGGATGGTATGGAGAAGGAGGTGGGAGGGGGGTTCAGGATGGGGAACACATGTACACCTGTGGAAGATTCATATCGATGTATGGCAAAACTGCTACAATATTGTAAAGTAATTAGCCTCCAATTAAAATAAATAAATTATATTAAAAATTTAAGAAGAGACACTGAAAAAAAAAGAAATTAAAAACAGAATTAGCAAAAATAAATAAATAAATAACAAAAAAAAAAAAACAGAATTAGCATATAACCCATAAATTTCACTTCTGGATATACATCCCCAAAAAACAGAAAGCAGGGTCTTGAAGAGACACGTGTACATTCATGTTCAAAGCAGCATTATTCACAGTAGTTGAAAGGTGGACACTACCCAACAGAGAATGGATCGGCAAGATATGATATATCCGTACAACAGAATACTATTCAAGCTTAAAGAAGGATATTCTGACACAAGCTACAATATGGAGGAACCTTAAAGACATAATGCTGAGCGAGATATGACAGTCACAAAAAGACTAACGCTGTCTGATTTCCATTAATACGTGGTACCGAGAGTAGTTACATTCATAGAGACAGAAGACAAGAATGGTGGTTACCAAGGCATGAGCGGAGAGAGGAATAGAGAGCTATTTACTGGGTACAGAAGATCACTTTTGCAAGATGAAAAGAACTGTACAGTTTAGTAATGGTTAAGACTAAATTTTATGTATGTGCATTGTACTGCAATTTTTTAAATGGGGGGAAAAACTAAGCATGAACCCACTTTTGAAAGACATTGATATGGAAGAGAAAGAGAAAATTATCACCACCCTCGACCATCTCTACCACCACTGTTTTCTAAGGAGACTGATGGTATAAACACAAAAGATTAAAAGTTCTCTGAGCAATAAATATTACTAATAAAATAATACCCTCCATAAGATACTAGAAGTTTAGGAAATGAAGCAAAAAGCAAGAGAGAAAGGAAAAGATATACCCACCTGAATGCAGAGTTCCAGAGAACAGCAGGAGAGAGAAGACTTTCTTAAATGAACAATGCAATGAAGGAGAGATAAACAACAGAATGGGAAAGACTAGAGATCTCTTCAAAAATTGGAGATACCAAGGGAACATTTATTGTAAGGATGGGCATGATAAAAGACAGAAAAGGCAAGGACTTAACAGAGGCAGAAGATATTAAGAAGAGGTGGCAAAAATACAGAAAAACTATTCAATAGGTTTTAGTGACTGGGATAACCACGATGGTGTGGTCACTTATCTAGAGCAAGACATCCTGGCACATGAAGTCAAGTGGGCCTCAGGAACCATTAACACAAACAAAGCTAGTGGAGGTGATGGAATTCCAGCTGAGCTATTCCAAATCTTAAAAGATGATACTGTTAAAGAGCTGCACTCAATATGTCAGCAAATTCGGAATATTCAGCAGTGGTCACAGGACTGGAAAAGTTTTCATTCCAATACCAAAGACAGGCAGTGCCAAAGAATGTTCATACTACCAGACAACTGCATTCATTTTGCATGCTAGTAAGGTTATACTCAAAATCCTTCAAGCTAGGCTTCCACAGTACATGAACTGACAACTTGCAGAGGTGCAAGCTGGATTTAGAAAAGGCAAAGGAACCAGAGATCAAATTGTCAACATTCACTGGATCATAGAGAAAGCAAGGGAATTCAAAAGAAAACACCTACTTCTGCTCCACTGACTATGCAAAAGCCTTTGACTGTGTAGATCACAACAAACTGTGGAAAATTTTTAAAGAAATGGGAATGCCAGACCCTGTTTCCTGTCGCCTGAGAAAGCTGTATGTGAGTCAAGAAGCAACTGTTAGAACCTTACACGGAACAAGTGACTGGTTCAAAATTGGGAAAGGAGTACAACAAGGCTGTATATTGTTACCTTATTTAACTTATATGCAGAGTACATCATGCAAAATGCTGGGCTGCATGAATCACAAGCTGAAATCAAGATTGCTGGGTGAAATATCAACAACCTCAGATATGCAGATGATACCACTCTAATGGCAGAAAATGAAGAGGAACTAAAGAGCTTCTTGATGAAGGTGAAAGAGCAGAGTTAAAATGTTGGCTTAAAACTCAACATTCAAAAAAACTAAGATCATGGCATCTGGTCCCATAAATTCATGGCAAATAGAAAGGGAAAAAGTGGAAACAGTGATAGATTTTATTTTCTTGGGGTCCAAAATCACTGCGGATAGTGACTGCAGCCATGAAATTAAAAGATGCTTGCTCCTTGGAAGGAAAGCTATGGCAAACCTAGATAGCGTATTAAAAAGTGAAACCATCACTTTGCCAACAAATACCAATATAGTCAAGACTATGGTTTTTCCAGTGGTCACGTACAGATGTGAGAGCTGGACCATAAAGAAGGCTGAGCACTGAAGAATTGATGCTTTTGAACTGTGGTGTTGGAGAAAATTCTTGAGTGCCCCTTGCAAGATCAAACCACTCAATCCTAAAGGAAATCAGTCCTGAGTATTCATTGGAGGGACTGATGCTGAATCTGAAGCTGAAGCTCCAATACTTTGGTTGCCTGATGCAAAGAACTGATTCACTGGACAAGACCCTGATGCTGGGAAAGACTGAAGGCGGGAGGACAAGGCGGCGACACAGGATGAGATGGTTAGATGGCATCACTGACTCGACGGACGTGAGTTTGAGTAAGCTTTGGGAGTTGGTGATGGACAAGGAGGCCTGGCATGCTGCAGTCCATGGGGTCACAAAGAGTAGGACATGACTGAGTGACTGAACTGAACTGAAAACTCCATTACCAAAGAGAATTTACAATATGTTATAAATGGCTTCTAAATACTTTGTGCAAGTGGATTCTTCTAGGAAAGCTCAGAGAAGAGGCTGAGTGGCAGCTGACATCTGGGTTATATAAGAAATGTCTAAGAAAAAAGACTGGAAGGATACCTCCTAACTGTCCATGATGGTTATTTCTGGATGGCAGAACTCCTGGTGGTTTTTCTTCTTGTTCGTATGGATTCACTTATGTATTTTCTAAACTTTCTACAAACAGTATGGGGGGAGTTATTTTTCAGGGTTGTTTGGAGTACAGTAAAAAAAAAAAAAAGGGAGAAGTGATGAGCATGAAAGAAAGCTTAAGCGAGAGACACTGCTGTGTGAAAGACAAACCTACAGGATTAGGGCTAGGCCCACTGAGGAACTTTATCTTTTTTGCAGTTCATTCATTTTCTGATTCACTCTTCTCATACGTATTTATCAAGATTCAAAGGACACCAAAATGAAGAAGATTCAGCGCTTGCCCTCATGCCGCCAGTTTTTACAGTCAGTTTTCACCTACGGTCAGTTCACCATGAAGGCAGAGAAGAACTGGACAAATGCTGCATACGAAGGATAAACTGTAAAAAGAACTAGAAATCTTGTCAAAGTACCAACTGGAAGCTAGGATGGAAAAATGCTGGGAATTAGTATATATCAATAGATGTGAGATTCTGTCATAACTATCTGAATTATTTCACTGAGGAAAAAAAAGCCCCATAGAACCTGGAGAATGTATCAAGAAAGATGTGCCCCTAAGCAAACTGTCCCAACAGTGCATGTTCAGGCAGCTAACATTTTGATAAGTATTTTTGAATGAAATCTTTCAAAAATAATGTGTATGATTTTTTGCATCCTGAAAGAGCATCTGCAGAACAAAATCAAATGTTTTCCTGATGACTCAATGTCACCATGAAAAGAATCAAGTATTACGCTGCCTATGACACAGCTATGCCCTCAGACGCTACTGGGTTCTCTAGGATTATTTCCTCCATACTGGGTCCAGATTTCTAGGGTTTTCTCCTTCTTGTATGTGTTGTTTCCAGCAGCTTTTTATAGCTTTTATCTTAAATACATTGAATTTTAGAGCTGGAAGGGAACTCAGAGACTAACCAGTTTAACCCACTCATCTCACAAGAGGAAACTGTTCCCTCCTTCACTCTAAAGTTCTGTCTCCAACTTGGTGACATTTTAATGCTCCTGCTGTGATCGACACCTCTCCCTTTTCTGATTTTTCTGCCTCTGACAACTGGGAAACCAGATAAGCAACTTTATTAGAATGATACCAAAAATAGCCATAATCGAAATGGAAAAAAATATTCTAAGAACACAAAGTCTGACTTTTACCATTGTTCTCCTGGGCCATACATTGTGGGAACATGGAGGCCTCTTTTCTATTCTTCAGGTTTGGTGAATCTGTTTACAATATGAAACTGAAAGTTTCCAGGACTGTCAAATGATGAATGCTCATCCTCTGAAAAGGAGGACTTCTTCCCCTTATGAACTGTGTGGACTTGAAAATTATTCTGAGCCTTGGTTTGCTCACATGTATAAAGGGAACACAGAAGAGGAAATAGCAACCCACTCCAGTATTCTTGCCAAGAAAATCCCATGGACAGAGGAGCTGGACAGGCTTCAGTCAATGGGATCACAGGGAGTTAGACAAGACTGAGCATCTGAGCACAGACATAAAAAAAAAGAAATAAAGTTTACCCAGGATAATAACGAGTGTATGACATGAAGTCACGTGCTTTAACGAGTGCTCAAAAAATGGGACGTGCTCTTGCTGTGTCTCCTCACTTTTCCTTAAGCAGCGCAAGAAGGAATATTTGCTAATGGACATCTTCATTTTTTGCAGAGGCTTCAGGACCTGAGTACAATCCTGCTCAAAGCAAAATGGGTTCTTCATAGGGCTTCTCAATGCGGATACCATTAGAATCACCTGGGGGCTCGTAAAAGGTGTGCTGCTTACACGGCACCTGCAGGCAGATATTCTGATCTGATTGGCCTGGGTTGGGGCCCAGGTAGAAGTCGCGATAAAACGACTGGTATGAACATAAAGAAACTGAACTCCCATTCATTGCTTTTGGGAGTTACAGGAAACATCTTAGTTCAATAGTTTCTTCGGTTCAGTTCAGTTCAGTCGCTCAGTCATGTCCGACTCTTTGCGACCCCATGAATCACAGCACGCCAGGCCTCAATAGTTTCTTAGAAAGTTAAATATGTTTAACTCTGACTGTAATTCCACTCATAGTTATCTACCCAAGAAAAATAAAATCAATGTCCACATAAGGACTTACCACTATTTATAGTAGCAGAAAAAAAAAAGTGGAAATATTCCAGATGTCCTTCACTGTTGAGTGAATAAACAAAACACAGTATATACATAAAATAGAATACTGTTCTGCAAATACGTGTGTATGTGTGTGTATAAAAGGAATGAGCTACAGATACAAACTACAGTATAAACGAACCTCAAAAATATATTATGCCAAGTGAAAGAAGCAAGGTACAGAAGACCACATATTGTATGATTCTATTTACATGAAATTTTTTTTTAAAAAAAAGGCAAATCTATGGATTCTGAAAGCGGAAGACTAGTTGTCTAGGAGTGGCAAACGGGAAATAAGGGCATATGGAATTTGGAGATGCACTGAAAATTTTCCAGAACTGGATTGAGGGGATATATTCACAACTCCATACATTCGCTTAAAATCACTGATCTGTGTACTTACATCGGGTAAATTTTACAGTATGTAAAGTGTCCTTCCCTAAAGCTGTTAAACAATAACATGACAAGACGAAATGAAAACCACCACGGAAATACATGTTCCTTCCATTCCCTCCCAGAAGATCTCTCCTACTCCCTTTTCATTAACACTGCTTCTCTCTCCACTATGGCAATGAGACATGCCTAGGGCTGCAGACCCAAGTCAATAGGGATCTGCTGGGTTTGGGACCTTGTCTTTGAACAGTATATCCCGTTCCCCCATAAATTCTCCCAAATAGCCAATGATTTGTTGATAATTTTGAATCACAACCCTAAATTGCACCATTAAAGCTTAACCTGATATCTGGTTTCTACTTCTGCGGTCAACCCACTTTGAATTGTCCTCTTGGTTCCCATGCTCACTTTCGTCCTGGATGCTAGCTTTGGTTTAGCCTTATTCCTCAAAGCATACACCTGAAACAAGAACCCTCCACTCCATCCCAGATTCTGGGTAAAAATCCTCCTTTAGATCACCACCAGCTAGTTTCCCACTACTTCTGGGGAGGAGCAGAGTTCAGGCAGTATCTCACAAGCTAAAAGGAATATTCCAGGAAATCCTCCTTCAAAAAACCCCTTTTATGTAAATGTCAAAACATTTTTCAAACCCAGATTTAGTAGTCATTGTACTTCTAGTATCAGTTGACTGAAAAAATTCAGAATGACACAAACGTATGATAGCTTAAATGCACTTAAGTAAATTTGCATTTATTAATCATAACGACATCTACATTAATCGGGAAGGAAAATTTGCTATTTTAAAAAATAGGGAAGTACTCCAGCTAGTTCTGCATTCTGAGAAAGGGAAGAATTCACTTCTGGGGGAAAACGTCACTGCTTAGAATGACAGAGCCCCTAGGTCATGAAACGGAAGGCTCTAGGCTAAACTGATGAGAGAGAAGTTAAAGAAAAATAAATTGTTCTACCTAATAAAATAATACAGCTATTTTAAGCTGTTCCTAGGTAGCTTAAGAGAGTGATAGACTTTCAATTTTGTTTTTGTTGTTGGGGGTGTGGGCAAATAGGGAAGGAAAGACTCCCAACACATTGAAAGAGATGTTGGGGGGAAAAAAGTTGATGAGAAGAGGAAATGAGCTTGAATTCAGACCACTCTTATTTGGAGCAAGACCCTGGAGGCTGATAGAACAACTCGACCAACAAAAGGGGATGCAGTTCCTGACCATTTTCTTGAGTTATTTCTTTAGAATCATAAGAACTACAAGTGATTTTACAGATACTGGGCGAGGATCCCAAGCATCTAAACCAGGAGATGCAAGGATCAAAAGTCAACATAGGCCCCACAGTCCTGCCAAGGCTGTTGTTTCAAAGGACAGTTGTAACATTCTAACATTATAGTAAAAGCAATGATTTCCACACCTTACAAAAAAAGCACTCTTGCATAAACATTTTTATTTTCAGCACCAAAATATCCTATGAGAAAGGTATTACCAACTCAACTCTATAATGGGGAAATTGAGGCTCAAAGAGAATGAAATGATACTTATAGCTAATAAGGAAGCCACGGAATGAGAACTAAACGAAAAGCCTTTGCATTCCAAAAGCAGTGCTCTTTCTACATCAACACAGGTATGGAAAAGGAGTGAGAAAATAAAAGGGCATCAATAAAATTCTAATTAATTTTATCAGGTTTCAGTAGCCAATACAAAAAAACCTGAGAGGTCAAAGAATGAAGCACTGCTCAAGACACATTAGATGCTACTGCTAACTTTAAACCACTTCCCACTCAACAATATGAATATTCATTAGTTTAATAATTAAACAAATACTTATTGACTTTTTATCTTATGCCAGTGCACTGACAAAAGCTAAGTTTCAGTAATTATAACTTGAACACTGTTCAATAATTGTTATCAATAAATGGTGTAATGATATTCTTCCCTTGATGGTGAAGTGAAGTGAAAGTTGCTCAGTTGTGTCTGACTCTTTGAGACCCCATGGACTATACTGTCTTCCTGTCTTCCCTGGTGTCTCAGCTGGTAAAAAATCTGCCTGCAATGTGGGAGACCTGAGTTTGATCCTGGGTTGGGAAGATCCCCTGGAGAAGAGAACGGCTAACCACTCTAGTATTCCGGACTTGAGAATTCCATGGACTGTGTAGTTCATAGGGTCACAAAGAGCCAGACACGACTGAGCAACTTTCACTTCACTTCCCTTGATGGTAAGAACCTGATTCCCTGCCATAGTGCTTTGTGGATGTTATAAGCTGATGCCTTTCTTTAAAGAACAAAGAGTGTTTACCCTGAAAGACATTAATTACACTGAACACAAACCGTCTGCCTACACTGCTTGTAAATTTGTAACCAGATAAACACAGAAGCCCATTCGTGACTTGTTTCATTCTAGAGCACCCCAGGTAAGACAAGAGTCATAGCTGAGAAGTTGCCCAAGTACAGCTGAGCAATGACGTGGGTCAAAGTCATCACAGGAAGATGTGAGCCAGCAAAACCACCCTATTAACAAAGAAAATAAATAAATAACTTCCTCAACTTATGTTCTGCCAGTCACTGTCTTTTGTCACTGGGGTCACTAGACAAGAAGTCAGCCCAGTGTGCCTTCCAAGTTCTGCTTCTGCCACTTAGTCGGTTTCTTCAACAGACACTTTCTCCGTGCTTCAGTTTTCTCTTTATAGAATGTAATGGTTTAACTACATCATCTCTAGAATCCTCTGTCAATCACTAATCAGCAAGCTACAGACTGTACACTCAAATTAGGATAATTCAAGGAGACTATTTACAGAGGAATGGGCAGGAGGTAGGGAAAGTACAAAGGACAGAGAAGCCACAGGAGAATAATCGCCATCTCAGGAAAAGGCAGGAAGAAGGAGCCAGTTACAGGACAGAAGGAAGGAGTCGGTAGCAAGGGCCACCATGAGATGAGCAGCAACTCCCCATCACAGGGTACAGTCAGTGCCAGGTGACCACCCTGCAGAAAGGGCTGGATCTCCCTTTCCTGTCCTTCACTGGACTTGCTGTTGGCTGAACCCAACCAGGAGCCAAAGAGCAGATCCGTTTTCTGGAACGGATGGAGGAACAGGCTGGAGGAGGACAGAGAGTAAGACCTGGAGATGGGAACCAGCACAGGCTCTTTGAAGTTTTACCACTAGCTGATTCTGTTTGTCTGGCACTTTGAGGGGACAACTTGACCTCGTTTGACCACTGACATGCCAAACCTGGACCTTCTGGGCAGTCAGGAATGGGTACAGAGCAACATTCCCAACAAGATCAGCCCCGATCCTGTCCCTGTACAGAATATTTCCAGGTCCTGATATCATGCTCCTAGGTGAACCCTGAAGGTCCAGACACGTTATTTGATTTTCATCTTTAGAAGAGAATACATAATCTAAAAGGAATAGGCCATATTTGCCATCTACTTAAGATGGCATAAGAGTTAAGATACCAACGGTGAAATCACATCAAATCAAACCCAAGTTTGATTTCAGGTTCTGATTCTGCGTAACTCGATTAAACTCTCTAAGCTTCTCCTTGTTTGTAAAATGGGGATAACAGAACCTATCATGTGATTGGGAAGATTCGGAGATGGTCAGCCTGTAGCACAGGGCCTGAGTGATACAAGGCAACCTTTAATCCTTCACTGGGTATTTATCTAACAGCGTTTCTTGGGGAGTTGTTAATGACTATTACCTGAGTTATTTTCCTCCTCCTTCCTTCTGACTCTGAAGGACTCCTTCAAATGACTTTCTAGGGTTCCCAAAATGCCAACAATCAATCACAGGTTTTTACTGAGGCTACACATTAAACGAATTTGTTTGAAGAGTTATCACCTCAGACAAGACAAAATGAATAGCGTTCAGAGGAAAAATTGTTCATTTTGAAATCATAAATCTTACACATTGAAAAGAAAATCAAACCCAAAGAAGATATAAATCAATCATCACATAATACCATGGAAAAATATAATTTAGAAAAAGGAAACTTGGATTCCATCAAAGGGATTCATTTTGTCCAGTGCCTTTAATGACTATATAATCCTATTTTTGAAAACCTTGGGGGACTCGGGCAATTATCTATAGAAACACAAAGATAACATAAGGATGGATAAAAGATCACTGTAAAACAGAATGTGACAGTACAAAATATCATGAGTACAGCAAGCATCAGGTTTTAGATATCTAGCTGGGGCGTAGATAAGAAATAACTAAAGAGAATATTCCTGACACAGAAGCCAAGATTCAAAGACATTACAATTGAGCTGTACATGCTCATCTGGCCCATCCACACTTCCAGGCTGTGTTCTTAGTCCTGGGCACTGGAAGAGGCTGAGGGTGAGCAAATCCTATTAGTCTTCCAGATACTGCTTTCTGGTTTTGGAGTATCCAAGGTCTACTGGGGAGGTAGACTCATAAACAACCATCCAGAAAACATGATGGACATGCTGCCATAGCACAAATCAACCTGGGAACATCAATCCAGAGGGAAGGAGAGTCAAAGTACTAATGGCTTTCTGTAAGTTCGCTTTGGCTGCGTAACAAACTAATCTAAAACGCTATGGTTTAAACACTAGCCATTCATCCAGCTAAATATTTGGTGGGTCAATGGGCCTGCTCTGGGCCAAGCAAGCTCGGTTCATCTCAAGTGGGTTATCTTATGTCTGTGTTCAGGTGATGGGTCTGCAGGTGCCTGAATAGTTTTGCATGACTTCATTCACCTGACTGGTAACGGGCAGCCAGGGAACTCGGAGGCCTAAGCCATGGGTCTCTCATCACCCAGACGGGGCTCCTTCACATAGGTTCCCAAAAGCAGCAAAAAAAAAAAGGCAAATTCCAAGTCTCTGTGCACATCATGTTTGCTGAAGTCCCATCAGCCAAAGCAAGAAAGAAGATCAAGCCAAGAGTCAGTGTGGGAAGGGCTGTACAGACAGCCTTGAAAGGCACAGAGCATTGGGAAGAACTGGGAGCCATTTCTATAATCTATCCCAAGGCTACCCACAGCGACATTTGAGGGGAATGTAACAGTCTCCAAGGAATTCACCAGGGGAGGAGCCATTCCCTGGAAGAAGAATCAAAACAGGAACCAGCATGGAAACGGAAAAATGAGCCACAGACCCACCAAAAATGGATTAAGAGAGGTTCTGAAGGCAAGGTTAGACTTCATCACTTGATTTCTTTTCTGAGGAAGTTTATTTGAAATATTCATGGCGGTAGTGGATCCCATCGTACTGTCTCCAGTGTCTAGTCTTGTCCCTGGGGCTTGGTAGCTAACCCACTAAGGCTGCTGGGGATGTTTATACAATATACTCTGCAGGCAAAAACCCCACTACCTGACAATCCTTACAGGGATACCTTAAAGAAAAAACAACCTGGAAAAGAAATCCACAGCATCTTTGTAAGTCACGAGAAGCAGAACTGTGCCTTCAAAGACATAGAAAAAATGCTCCTGGTAGCTATAATGAGGTCCCTTACTCAAGGGAGTAAGGAAACAAGACCCGCCAAAGCAGAACTGACTCACAAATCATGTGGCTTCTATGTCCCTCTTTCATTTTCCTTCCCTGTTTCATGTTTAATGTCTTAAATAGTCACAGATAGTCTCAATGTGTGTGTCTTAAATGACACAAATATTCAATTTTCCCCGGCTTCATTCATTTATCGATTCACTTATCCAGCAAATATTCATTAAGACCTTTCACATATCAACAGAAGCTGGGAGCAGACAGAGATTTAAAAAAAAAAAAAAAGATGTCTCTGTCTTCAAGAATGTAACATTTGGTGTGTGGTGGACAGAGAAATACAATCAACTACATTTCAGCCTGGTGATCATAGAGAAGGAAGCTCAGAGTAGTAAGGGAGAGTCTGGGAGGGGCATCTAAGCCAGACCAAGGTGTCAGGGACAGCCTCCTAGAAACCAGGCCATGTTAGCTTCATCATGAAGAATACTTGGGAAATAAGCAGAAAAGAGGAGGGCATTCCAGGCAGAGGAAATAAAATGCACTGAGACATCAAAACAGAGGAAGACATGGAATACTGGAGAAAACGGAAGCAGCCCCAAGGCTTCCTGTGATACATAGGAGGTACAAAGAGAAAGGGCAAAAGCAGCTAGGATGTTATCCAAGGAGAGATGGTGCGTCACAAACACTCCCCTCCCCATTATCTAAAACCTTATATAAGGTACCAGTTATTATCCTTCCTGATGACCCACTGAGCACAACTTAGCATGACTGAATTCAAGTCCCTGACTTGCCTCAAGCAGCACCTGAACTAAATCATGGAACTGACTTTGGCCCCAATTTCCGTCATCCTTGGACAGGTGCGCAGGCAGGCTGGCATTCCCTGAAGCCTCATCAAGATCCCATATAGACTATTCTGGAAGTTGATTTACTTTTTCATTTTAGGATGAAAGAGGAGAGTCAGAAAAGTCAGCAGTGAACCTTCCCATTCAAACAACTCTCCAATCCCAGAGAGCTGCCCTGAGTGGCTCATAGAACTCAATTCTCTAGCACATTAATATTATTAATATTAACATTACTAATATTAATAATAATAACTGCTCTCAATCAGTGGGTATTTTATGTAAGTCAAGCCCTTGGCTAAACCTTCATGTATATAATCTCATTTATACCTCACATTAACTCCATGGAGATATTTCTATCATACATGAGAAATCAGGTTTAGAAATAAGGTCTAACAACTCACAGTTCAATTCACTTCAGTTGTTCAGTCGTGTCTGACTCTCTGTGACCCCATGGACTGCAGCACGCCAGGCCTCCCTATCCAGTACCAACTCCTAAAGCTTGCTCTAACTTATGGCCATTGAGTTGGTGATGCCATGTAACCATTGAATCCTTTGTCGTCCCCTTCTCCTCCTGCCTTCAATCTTTCCCAGCATCAGGGTCTTTTCCAACAAGTCAGTTCTTTGCATCAGGTGGCCAAAGTATTGGACTTTCAGCTTCAACATCCGTCCTTCCAATGAATATTCAGGACTGATTTCCTTTAGAATGAACTGGTTGGATCTCCTTGCTGTCCAAGGGAATCTCAAGAGTCTTCTCCAGCACCACAGTTCAAAAGCATCAGTTCTTCAGTGCTCAGCTTTCTCATAGTCCAACTCTCACATCCATACATGACGACTGGAAAAACCAGAGCTTTGACTAGATGGATCTTTCTTGGCAAGGTCACAGTTAAGACCTCTGTTGGCAAGGTCACAGTTAGGAGTTACAGAAATGGAATGTGGCTTCTGACTCTGGCCCTTCCCCAGTCCTATGGAAATCCTGGTCTAAACAACCAGCATCGCTGACCTTTCCTAACCCAAGCTCCCCTACTCTCCTCCAAGTTTAGCAGACTCATTTATTCACTCAAGGCTATTTTTGCATTCCCACTAGTGTACGTGAGCCTGCAGAAGATGAATCAGACACAGTCTCGAGCCTAAAGTGTTTCTACTCTAGTAGGATATTCATTAAATCCATTGATCCATTCATTCAATTAATATGACTAAGCACCCACTGTGTGCCAGAAACTCTGCAAGCACTGAGAAAAACAGAATTTAAGACATGCACACAAATAATTATCATAAGGGTCACTGCAGCAGATACAGAGTTGAAATGTAGGTTTCCTGACTCTAAAAGCTAACCTTCTTCAAAGAGCTGATTCTAGTCATTGCCTCTACTTCCTTCTTCTCAATCTCTCTTCACTCTGCTCCCTATGGGCTTCCATACCACTTTTTCACTGAAGCCCCTCTTCTTAGGATCACCAGTGACTTCAAGGTCACCCGATTGACTGGCCATTTTCCTAGCCTTATCTTGCAACTGTTTTTGACACAATTGATATTCTATCTTTGTCAAAACATGTTTCCCTTAATTTCCATGATGGCACTCTCCAGATGTTCCTATTTCACTGACCACGTCCATGTCTTAAACTGCGCTGGCTCTTTCTCTTCTCTTTACCTCTAAATGTTTTACTTCCCTAAGAACTAGCAGCTGGACCCCACCCTATGGCTTTATACGTCATTTCCAATGATGCCCAAATTTGTATCTTCAGTCCTACTTCTCTCTGGAATCCTAGACTCTTGTATCCAAATGTCTATTGATACCAAACTTACCACTCAAAACAGAACTCTTGGAAATGCAAATCAAAACTACAGTGACATACCACTTCACACCAGTCAGAATGGCCATCATTAAAAAGTCTACAAATAACAAATGCTGGAAAGGGTGTGGAGAAAAGCGAACTCTCTTCCCTGCTGATTTGGAATGTAAATTGGTGCACCTACTATGGATAACATACATATAGAGATTCCTCAAAAAAACTAAAAATAAAGTTGCCATATGATCCAGTAATCCCACTCCAGGGTACATATCTGGGCAAAATTATAATACAAAAAAACATTATAATACAAAATTACAATATAAAACAATACAAAATTATAATACAAAAACAATACTGTTCACAATAGCCAAGACATGGGAACAACCTGAATGTCCATCAGCAGGTGAATGGGTAAAGAAGATGTGGTGTACACAGACAATGGAATGATACTCAGCCATAAAAAAGAAGGAAGTAATGCCATCCACAGCAACATGGATGGACCTAGAGATTATCCCACTAAGTGAAGCCAGAAAGACAAACACCAAATGACATCCATCACTTACATGAGTAACCGAAAATATGGCACAAATGAACTTAGCTATGAAACAGACATGAAGAAGAGACCTATGGCTGCCAAGTGTAGGAGGAGAGAAGGACTAGGGGTTTAGGGTTAGCTAGATACAAACTAGTGTATTTAGAATGGATAAACACGGTCCTTGTGTACAGCATGGGGAACTATATTTAACATCCTGTGATAAAGCATAATGGAAAAGAATATGAAGAAGCACGCGTGGGTGTGTGTGTGTGTGTGTGTGTAACCAAATCACTTTACTGCACAGCAGAAATTAATACAACATTGTAAATCAACTATACATCAATAAAATAACATGCATCACACCTATATAAAATGAAACAAATAAATAAATAATAGAATTCTTGATTTTTACCACCAGTTCTGCAATGCTCTTATTTGGCCAACAGCATAACCATCAACTGAGCTGCTTGAGCCCAAAGCACAAGGTCATCCTTTATCCCTCTCTATCATCTAATCCCTCAGTCTGTTGGGTTATTCATGTCCAACTCTTTGCAACCCCATGGACTCAGCACGCCAGGCTTCCCTGTCCTTCACTATTTCCTGGAGTTTGCTCAAACCCATGTCCATTGATGCCATCTGACTATCTCATCCTCTGTTGCCCTCTTCTCTTCCTGCTCTCAATCTTTCACAGCATCAAGGTCTTTTCCAATGAGCCATCTCTTTGCAGCAGGTGGCCAAAGTATTGTAGCTTCAGCTTCAGCATCAGTCCTTCCAATGAATATTCAGGATTGGTTTCCTTTAGGATTGACTGGTATGATCTCTTCGCTGTCCAAGGGACTCTCAAGAGTCTTCTCCAGCACCACCATTCAAAAGCATGGATTCTTCGGCACTCAGCCTTCTTTATGGTCAGACTCTCACATCTATACATGACTACTAGAAAAATCATAGCTTTGACTACAAGGACCTTTGTTGGCAAAGTGATCCCTCAGTTAGTCCTGTCAATGTACAGCCCAGATGTATCTCAAATCCTTCCACTTTTCTCCAACTTCGCTCTTCTAATCTTCTTTTATCTTAACAATTACAGAAGCTTTCCCAATGGTCTTCCAACTTTCTCTCTCACTCCTTTCCATTTCATTCTCCACAAAGTAACCACAAGGAACTATTAAGACTATAAAGCAGATCATGTCACCCAAGATTTCAAACTCTTCAAGGCTCTACTTTATTTAGAATAAAATCCACTCTCTTTACCTGTCCCAAGCCTCAATACGACTATGACCACTGCTCTACTGTCATCTCCTTCTGGGCTTTCCCTTGAACTCTACTCCAGTCACACTGGCCCAGAGCCTTTGCACCAGCTGCTCTCTTTGCCTAAAATGTTCTGCCTCCTGACCTCACAGCAAGATCCATCACATTACTTTACACCTCAATGTGTATGCTGCCTCCTCAGGATGACCCACTCTAAAACATCATTCTGTTTTAATTTTTCATCTGGCACTTATCACTAATGAATCCGTGTGCATGTGCATATGAGGCTTTTTTTAGTTTATCTGTTCCTTATCTATTTATTATTACTCAAATATAAAATTCAAGACAGCAAAGGCCTCATCTGCTTTATTTAGGATAAACAAGAGTAACCAATGAAGACTAAGTAATCAATAAATACTGAAGATGTGAATAGATGAATCCCCTAGGATTCCCTTAACTTAAAAAAAGGGCAATTTTTCCATGTTAAGAAATTGCTATCAGAAGACTATCCCCGTTGTGACCCCGAAAGGAAGCCAGAGTGGTAGAAGCCTGCAGTATTCAGAAAACTGTCAACTATGAAACTGTGAGGCAATCTATTTTTCAAAATAGGAGATTCTGCAAAGACTTCTCTTGAGAATATCAGAGACATCTTCAAACCAAATGTATAGAATATACATTTCCCCAAAATAAAATTCTGAAATATTCAGGCAGCTGGGCTGGATTGATGATAGATGGCTTAAAGCATGCCATTTAAATCTCCGCATATCTGACTATAAATATTGATAGCCCCCGTGAGGTGGATGGTTCTGCCTGACGTTCCAGATAAAAGAACCATTTGGAAGGAAGAAAGCTTTCCAGCTGCCTCCCTTTGACAGAGTGGGAAATATTATCAGAATGCCCAGAAATACAGAATTTGAATCAGAACAGAGGCCAGGATGAAAGTGAGAATACAAACTGGCTAAACAGGCAAAAATAAAGCTCCCCAAATAGATGCACTGGATGCTCCCCCGAAGGCCCACAGCTGCTCAGCCCCCAGGGGCTGGCATCCTGTACTTCAATAGGCAACATCAGAAGCATGAGCACGTAGGTCTGACCCCACAGCCCTCGTTTTGCAGCAGTCTTGACAAGAATTCTTCAGGCACAGAGAGGATGCTCAAAACAGACCACAGAGTGCTGGGGGTTTTATCGATGGAAGTGCTCAAACCACCCAATTGTTTGCAACCAGAAGCTATGTGATTCACCATAGCACACAGGGATTGACTGAAAAGCAATATGTACAACCTAACTTTTTAAAGGTACAAATGTTCTGGTATGTGAAAAAAATAACTTATGCTCAACTAGATAACCTCTTGAGGACGAGGCTGTGTCTTTATATACCTTTGTATCCGATAGTACTTAAATACCCAGTAGGCAAACAACAACATATTTTGACTAAGTTAATGCAACCCAGAGGGAAAGCCATAGGTGTCAGGCATGAAGGTGGTACTCAAGGCGGGGAGCACAATAACTGATGGCTATAGAATCAGTTGCTTAGTAAATAAACATCACCCCCACCATCTCCTCTATCCTGCTTGCCCATGTACCCTCTACCTGTCACCTCCCCTCCCTCTCTTCTTCTCTCTCTCCATCCATATCAACCCCCACTTACCTATCCCCTTTTTTACCCTCCCCCTTTACACACACACACATACATACTTGGCCTGTTTGTTAGGGCCTCTTGCTCAGATTCCAACTTAAATCTTTGAAGGAAAGTGCTAGTCGCTTCAACAGTGTCTGACTCTTTGTGACCCCATGGACTATAGTCCACCAGGCTCTTCTGTCCATGGGATTCTCCAGGAAAGAATATTGGAGTGGGCTGCCATTCCCTTCTCCAGGGGATCTTCCTGATTTAGGGATAAAACCCAGGTCTCCTGCATTGCAGGCAGGTTCTTTACCATCTGAGCCACAAAATAGATCTTAATATTCCATAATACGCCACAGTGACCTCACCTTAACTGTAACCCAAAAGCTAATGGATGCACTGGAGTGGGGGAATGTCCTGGATCAATGCTAGAGGAAAACGTGCCAGAACCCACCTGGTCACTGTCCCTGTCTGAGCAGCAGGAGAAAATACCTTCTATCACTTGGCATGCTCAGAAATGATGTTCAGAAAGCCAATACCCCTCTGTGCCTCAAAAGAGGGGGACTCACCCCTAGTCGAATGGGATTCACTGCTTTCGTCCTATATGCTCTTGGGTGAGTTACTTCACCTCTCTCAGCTTCCCTTTCCTCATCCGGCAGGAGCAGTGGGCATGAGAGTGTCCACAGAGTGGTCATGGGAATGAAATGAGTTGTACCACATTAAGCTCTTGGCACTGGGTCTGGCACATAGTATGCGCTCAATAAATGATTCTATAGCCATCAGTTATTGTGCTCCCCGCCTTGGGTACCACCTTCATGCCTGACACCTATAGCTTTCCCTCCGGGTTGCATTAGCTCAGTCAAAATATGTTTTATTCATTGAAATAGAAAGAGTCTGGGGTTTTTGTTTCCTTGTGCCTGCCTTTTCACCCTGCTTCATGGCTCAGCAATGGTGATAATAAAAAGCTGACTCCTGGGCTCTAAACTGCTCAATTTTTTTTGCATCACTAGGGCTTTGTTTATGCCAGTGTTCTGCACATGCGTGGAGAGCAGAAAGTGACTCACCAGTTTACTATGCCTTAATGGCATGACCTCTCAGGACTGTCCAATTGCCTCCACACTGCTTCTGTTTCATCACACAATCTCCCAACCCTAATTTGGTTTTCAAAAAAACTGCCCCAAGAGGAATATTTCATAAGAAGCTGGAGAATAAGAAGGCAAGGCCAGACATTTGGGAATCAGAGGTACCCACCTTCCCTCTCCTCCTTCCTTCCTCCCTCAGTCAATCCATATGGATTAACTGAACACCTACTATGTGGGAAGTATTATGCTAGGGGCGGGGCGCACAGTCTCCAACAAGAGAGACCTTGGTCCTGACATGTCTGCTGTATGGACAATCCCACAAATCATGAATCCACTACAGTTAATTTAAAACTGGTAATTACAGACCAAGGTGAGTGCAAGGAAGAAAAACTGCAGGGAGTTATAAGACTAAGATAGTCTGGGGATTCTCAGAATGCTTCCACGAGGCAATAACATCTAGTCAAGGACCTGTCTGAAGAGTGATAAGAATTAACTCACCCAAGAGGCACATAAGAGTGTCAGGGTGTGGGGTGGGGAATAGGCAATAAAAAGACTTGTGAAGTCCCTGAACAGCAAAATATCAAGGAAGCAAAAGAAGCTCAGAGTTGCCAGAATATGGGGGGAAGAGAGACAGGGGGAAGGAGAGAGATGATCTATAAGACAGAGAATTGAATTGAATCAAACCAAATATTGAGTAGAAGTCGGCAAACTCCAGCAGCATTATATCTGGTCCCCACCTGTTTTTGTATACCAGCCCCCATCAGCTAAGAATGCTTTCATATGTTTTAATAGTTGAAAAAATAAAAAGGATAATATTTAATAACATTGTGAAAATCATATGAAATTCTAATTGCAGGAGCCATAAATAAAGTTTTATTGGAACACAGCCATGCCTGCTCATTTACATACAGTCTACAGCTGCTTTGATGCTACAGAAGCAGAGCTGGGTAGTTGTAACAGAGACCATATGGTACACAAGCCCAAAATATTTACTATCTAGCCCTTTACTGAAAAAAAAAAAATGCCAAGCCCTAATCTAGTAAGATACTCAGAAATCAGATTACAAAATCTTTTTCAATTATATTAAAAATTTAGCATCTTATCCCCAAAGCAGGGGAACTCATGAACCCACTAAAGAGTTTAAAGAGGAGAACAGCATAATTCAGTAGTGCCCAAACCTGTCTGCACACTGGACTAACCTAGGAAGCTTCCAAAATATAATGCGTAAGTTTTGCCCCCAGTGTTGTACATCAGCTGGGTTTGTGTATGGCCTCGGTATGGGTTTTGGAATTTTTGGAAGATTCCAAGGTGATTCTGATGTGCAGGTAACTTTGGGAACCATGGATAAAATCACATCTACCTTTTTATAAGATCACCCTAACTCAGGGCTTCTCCCTCTGGCTGTATACACATTAGAATCACCTGAGGGATATTTTCAAACACACTGATGCCCAGGCCCACTCCACATCAGGATCTGTAGAGACGGGCTCCGAACACTGATATATTTTAATTGCCCTGATGATTCTAACATACAGCCAGGGTTACACACTTTGTTATCAATGTGTGGCAAGAGTAGATACAGGGAGAGTCCTGGGAGGCTACTTCAAGGGGTCCAAGTTAAAGATGACAGAGACTTAGGTTGAGTTTCTGGTCCTGGGAGTGGGGAGAAGAAAAGTGAAGGGACAGTCAGTAGGATCTGGTGATGGGCTGGTGACAGTGAGCAGTTGGATGGGAAGTTTCAAAGGTGATACCTAAATGTCTAGCAAAGAAAATGGGTGCAGCCTACTGCCATTTACTGGGATGGGAACCTTGTAAGAGGAACAAGTTTAGGGGCTAAGAACATTAGTTCTATTATTCTGACATCTTGTTGAAAGAGAGGATACCTATGATGGAGTTAAGTCAGACTGAGGCTATAAAGGAGGCTGGGGTCATATTACAAAAGGCCTTGAATACTATACTCACAATATCCTCCTCGTTCGGCAAGCAATGGCTACAATGCAGTAAAGGAACACATAAGGGCTTTTGATTCAGTTGGTGTTCTTGCCCTATACAGTGTGTATGTTTCCTCAGCTTCCTCATCTACAAAATGGGATTTGAAATGTTCATACTCCGTCTCCTCCACCTTTGGCCAGCAGACCTCAATGACAGCAGAGGCCTCGTAAACACCCTTACAAAGGTGTTATGAAGATTAAATAAGATATTATGTGTAAAGTCTCTATGAATTTATGTAGCACAGAAGGCCCTTGTTCCTAAATGTCCATTCCAAGATGAATGGATAAAGAAGACATGGTACACAGATACAATACAATGCCGTGTTGTGCTTAGTAGACTCAGTCATATTCAACTCTTTGCAACCCCATGGACTGTAGCCCACCAGCTCCTCTGTCCATGAGGATTCTCCAGGCAAGAATACTGGAGTGCGTTGCCATGCCCTCCTCCAGGGGATGTTCCCAATCCAGGGATCGAACCCAGGTCTCCAGCATTGCAGGCGCATTCATCTGAGCCACCAGGGAAACCCAAAACTACTGGAGTGGGTAGCCTATCCCTTCTCCAGGGGAACTGCCTGACCCAGGAATCAAATGGGGGTCTCCTGCATTGCAGGCAGATTCTTTACCAGCTGAGCTACCACCTGGCCATAAAACAGAATAAAATAATGCCATCTGCAGCAACATGGATGGGTCTGGAGATTACCATACCAAGTGAAGTAAGTCAGAAAGAGAAAGACACACACCATAAGATATTACTTATATGTGGAGTCGAAAATAAGACACAAATTAGCTTATCTATGCACAGAAACAGGCTCACAACAGACTTGGGGTGGCCAAGGGGGAGGGAGAGTTGGGGAGGGATGGAGTGGGAGTCTGGGATAAGCAGATGCAAACTATTATACAGAATGGATAAACAACAAGGGGCTACTGCACAGCACAGGGAGCTATATCCAATATTCTAAGACAAGACAGAATGGAAAAGAATTTTTAAAGACAGTAGTCATTATTCCCAAAGGAGAATGACACAGTGACACCTTACAATGATGCTTTAGGAAGAACATTCGTGTGAAGGATCCACACATGGGACAAGAAACGGGCACTAAGATTTAGAAGCTGTGATAGACAACATAACAATATCTGTTCAACCACTAGCAAGAAGTCAGGGACATGTAATCAGTAGAGTCCATAACCCTTCAGGGCCCCCGCTACCCTCCCAGCACAGTTCTCCTCCTTCTCGAGCGTGGCCCTGGGTGTCCCTCTAGCCGCTATACTCACTATCCAGTCGACAAGATGGAGGGAAAAAAAACAGAAAGAAAAGGATTCTGTCAACTCTTAAAGAATATATACATGCTGAAAATTAATTTTAGAGATGATCAAGGATGACTTCCTTCAAAGGGAAAGGGGATCCAGAGAAGCCAGACGGCAGCCTGCACTGCTGACTGCAGCAGAATTAAGGCCAAGAGCAGAGCTCAGATCGCTGAGGCGAATGAGTCACGGCGCCTGGCGAAGGAGCAAGGCTTCAGCCAGACACCAGGCAGAATTCAAGACTATGGCTCTTGCAAATTAGCCAGAGGAGTTCCTGTAACTGCGGACAATCCGAAGACGAGCCCTGCCCTCACACATGAGGCTGAAAACCACCAGATGCTGACTGCGTTAAAACAGTAACTGCATCTGCCCAGATTAACCATACATCTGATGTGAATCCTAAACACCTCACAAGAAGTCATCAAATAAATACTTCTGTCCCTTTAAAGTATAGATGTAGGAAGTTGCCTAAAATATACATGGATATTTTCATAGTAACTTTTAGAGAACCCTCAAGATACCTTGCCTGTATACACCTCTACAGGCAAGAGATAAAACATTGCTGCTGCTGCTGCTGCTGCTGCTAAGTGGCTTCAGTCATGTCCGACTCTGTGCGACTCCATAAACGGCAGCCCACCAGGCTCCTCTGTCCTTGGGATTCTCCAGGCAAGAACGCTGGAGTGGGTTGCCATTTCCTTCTCCAATGCATGAAAGTGAAAAGTGAAAGTGAAGTCGCTTAGTCTTGTCCGACTCTTAATGACCCCATGGACTGCAGCCCACCAGGCTCCTCCATCCATGGGAGTTTCCAGGCAAGAGTACTGGAGTGGGGTGCCACTGCCTTCTCCGAGATAAAACATTCAGTTCAGTTCAGTTCAGTCCCTCAGTCATGTCTGACCCTTTGTGACCCCATGAATCACAGCACGCCAGGCCTCCCTGTCCATCACCAACTCCCGGAGTTCACTCAGATTCACGTTCATGGAGTCAGTGATGCCATCCAGCCATCTCATCCTCTGTTGTCCCCTTCTCCTCCTGCCCCCAATCCCTCCCAGCATCAGAGTCAAGCATGCCCCTCTGATCATCATGTTTCTCCCCACCTAGAAGTAATTAATCACGACCCTTGTTCTCATGATGTATATTTCCTTCCTTTTCTTTGTATTTCCATTTCTCTGTATCTCCAAACAATGTTGCTTGTTTCTACTTTCACATGAATGGAATTACATTATATGTGTTCTTTTTACTGTTTCTTCTGCTCAGCATCATGGTTGTGGTTTCAAAGCATTATATTCATGGGTGAAAGGCCACAGTGTCTAAAATTTAAGTTAAAATACTGTGAGGAAGGGGTTGCAAACTAAACATTAAATACTTTGTGATGGATAGATTAGGCTCTTTATACTACTCTTAGCTCTTACATTTTAAGTTTCAAAATTTTTATAATAAAAATTCTCTTAAATTACTTTGTGAGATTCCTTTTACTACAGCAATTTTCATTGCTGTATAGCAACAGTTTGCTAAGTAAAGTCTCAAAATCAAGAGCATCAGAATCATCTGAGAATTTGTTTGAAACGCAAATCACTGGGTTCCACCCCAGACTTACTGAATCAGAAGCTCTTGGAATGGGCCCCAGTAACCTGTGTGTTAATAAACCCTCCAGATAGTTCTGATGACACTCAAGTTTGATAATCATTACTGAATAGTATTCTATTATGTAAATGCTCCACAGCTTATCCATTTTACTATTGATACATTTATATATGAATACATTTCAAATTTAGGGGTTTCAACTTTGTGCATATTATAAGTAGTTTGTACAAGACTTTTGGTGACAAGAGTCTCCCTGACATATACCTACTGCTACAATAACAGAATCGTAAGGTATACCTATTAATATTACCTGATAATGCCAACTATTTTCAAAGTGGTTCACCAATTCACAGTCCCACTAGTAATGTACGAAGGTTCTCTCTGCTCTACATACTTGCCAATATTTGGTATTTTTCAGATATTTTCATTGCTGCCATTTTAAAGGGTTAAGCACGTTTAAGCTTTCCAAATTGGGATCAAAAAACATGTATTAGGGAATAGAACTCCCAACATGAAATCACAGTATTGCAACTATATTAGCTGGTGGATCTGCATGGAACAAGCCTGACACAGAAAGAATTGGGCATGATAGAGAAACTGAAAAAGGCCAATATTATTATACTACGAAAAGCAAGGTGAAATACAGTACAAAATGTTGTTGGAGGTAAGAAAGGAACAAATCAGGGACCCTGCAAGCATGCTAAAGACTTTGAATTATATTCCTAGTGAAATCAAAAGCCAATGAAGTTTTTAAGCAGGAAATTTACATGGCTGTATTCCTACATCTGTATATTTAAAATCTTTCAGGCACACATCCAATTCTCCCTATAATGGAGTTGCTTAATGCTTCAGACTATGCTTCTGCTAAAAACAACTAGAATAGCTGGATAAAGCACAAATACATACACACACCTGCTTAAAGGCATAACAGAGTTTTTGAGACAACCGGAAATTGAGGGGACAAATCCTAGCGATAAGGGAACCACAAAGAGATGAGCCAAAATTCTGCAGTCATTCTTTCCCTTGGGACATTTGCCTAAAGCAGGGGAGGGGTAAAGGGCTGAGGATCCAGGCAAACAGCCTCAACACAGTTGCTATTAAGAGGCTAAAATACCAGAAGATATTTCAGCAATCTCTTGAGGAAAGAAAGACAAAACTTAAGAGCCTTGAGATGCCAAGATCCAAATAAAAAAGCAGCAGAAAACTAAGCCCAGCACTTGGCTGGTATTCCCCTCTAGACATCTGCTCAGCTCTAAAGCGGTGCAGGGCAGGAGGCTAAGAAGCCAAGGAGAAGGCTCCCCAAAACACTTTCAGCGAGAATTTTGATAGTCTCGCACTGCTGAGGAGAGAAAAGACTTCTGGACTAGCCAGGGGGAGAAGTCACTGAGAACACCCTATGCTCTTAGCTGCAGTTCCAAGAAGGCTACAACCTAGAAAGAGGCATCAGCAAGTGGCAGACACAGCTTTATCAAAACACAAACAATGCCTATGGTCAGCTAAGTCCCTAGCTGGATTATAATAATCAGTCCCCCAATGTGCATGCCTGGAAGTTGTTTCTCTGGAGATAAAATCACATACAACATTCACAATTTTCCATACAAAATGTTGAGTATACAATCAAAGTTAATTAAACATGCCAAGACACAAAGCACAAACCCAGAGGGGAACAAAACACAGATCACTGACAAAGAAACCACAAGTGATTCAGGTATTAGAGTAGGAAAAGAGTCTAACTATGATTAATATATTCAGAAATATAATAAGAAGGTGGGAAAATTCATAAAAGGCGATGAATTTCATCATAGAGTTAGAATCAATAAAAAGAAATGCAAAAACTAGGATCAAAAATAATTTCTAGTACTGTAAAATTAAAACTACTGAGCAACATATTAGACATAGCAGAAGAGATGATTAATAAATAAGAAGGTAGGTCAAAATTCTTCAAAGCTGAAGCACAAAGAAAAGCTAAAATGGAAAAGAAAGAAGAGTGTAAGATACATGTGTGATAAAGGAAAAAGACCTAAATTATGTAAGTTTGAAGACACAGGAGGAGAGAGAAAGAAGGGGCAACCAAAGTACTTAAAGAGATACAACCAAGTTAGAGATAGCAATGCACAAACACAAAAGTTACTAAGGACCTCATCAGGGTTGACAGTAAATATACAACAGAAAATAATCAATAATGCCAAACCTAGGGACATCATAAAAAGGTGGATAAAAACTAAAGGCAAAAAGAAAATCCTAAAAGTAACCAGAGGTTAAAAAAAACACAATAGCTTCAAAAGAGTATTAATAATGTTGGTTAATGACTGACTTTTCAACAGAAAGGATGGAAGCCTGAAGACAATGGAATAAGATTTTTTAAGTGCTGGAAAAAAACCTTCAATATGTTAATAGAATGACATACTTAGAGAAAATATCATTCAAAATGACAATAAAATAAAGATATTTTCAGATAAGTAGAAACTGAGAGGATCTGTCAGCAGTAAACCCTCACTTTGAAAAAATGCTAATAAAAGTCTAATGGGCATAAGAAAATGATCCCGGATGAAGGCATGGTCATGTAGGAAAAAAAATAAAGAGCAATATATAAGAATGAATAGTGATTGTTTAAAGTAACAATAAAAATTCTAATACATTTTTAAAATGTGTATTGTAGATTAAAATGCGTCTATAAAATGAAAGATGTGAGAGGGTATATAAAATTAAAATGCAATAAAGTATCTTATTATCCAGTATTACATTTACCCAAAAGAAACAAAAATATGTACACAAAAATGATTTATACGTTATATATTGATAGAAGCACTGTTAGTGAAAGGCTTCCCAGGTGGCGCTAGTGGTAAATAATCCACTTGTCAATGCAGGAGATGCAAGAGACAGGGATTCGATCTATGGGTTGGGAATGATCCCTGGAGTAGGAAATGGCAACCCAGTCCAGTAATCTTGCCTGGAAAATTCCATGGACAGAGGAGCCTGAAAGGCTACAGTCCATGGGGCCGTAAAGATTCAGACAGGGCTGAGCACGCAGACACCTAATTCCTAGTATCCATGGTTAGTGACAGGTAGAAACTGAAAACAACTCAAATGTGCATCTACAGGTGAACTGATAATCAAATTAAACGGAACACCACTCAGGAAAAACAGGAACAAAATACCCACACACTAAAAACCATTGATGAATCACATATACAGGTTTAGAGTGAGCAAAAGAGGCCAGGTTTAGAAGTACACAGTATACTACTCCATTTTGTGAGCTTTTGACCAAGAGAAACTAGTTTATGATGCTAACAATTGGGATAACTGTTATCTTTGGAAGTAATATAACCTGGGAACAAGTAAGAAGGGGCCTCTGGCTGGTTAGTAATGTTCCACTTCTTGATCCAGTTACATTCACGGATTCACTTCACGGAAAGGGATCAAGCTTCATATTTAGGATTGTTCATTTTTCTATACGTATTTCCAAAAAAAAACAAAGTTATACACAGGATAACAAGACTATATCAACCACTACAATATAGCTTGACTAGTATCATTAATACACGTTACTCCCTAATTACCCCCACCCAACTAGAGATAACTACTCTCATAAATTTGGTGCTCACCATTCTTCTGCACTATCTTATATTTTGACTCCTTATATATAAGTTCCCCTAAATAATATATAGAATTGTTTTGCATGTTTTTAAACTATATATAAAAGATAATTTGATTTCTGTTTTTAAAAGATCATTCTAAAGATGGCACAAGGAAACTTCCTAGTATGACAAAATATTCTATATATTATTTGGAGTGTTGGTTAAATGTGTAAAAACATTTGTCAAAGCACATCGAAATGTACATTTAATATCTGTGCATTTCACTACAGGTAAATGTTACCTCACTTAAAACCACTGTTTAAAAAACAAATCATTCTAGCATTTTCATAGGCAATGGATGAAAAGTGAAATCAGGAAGGCCAGTTAAAACATTACAGTAGACCTGGTGAGGACCAGACTCATCTCTCTGAGAAGTAAGGAACTAAAGTCAGGTTGTGGTCATAGTTCTTTGAACAGCTTAACTGTGAAGTGAAGGGCTTCCCAGGTGGCTCAGACGGTAAAGACCCTGCCTGCAAGGCAGGAGACCCGGATTCAATCCCTGGGTAAGGAAGATCCCACGGCAAAGGGAATGGCAGCCCACTCCAGTATTCTTGCCTGAAGAATCCCATGGAGAAGGAGGAGTCTGGTGGGCTACAGTCCATGGGGTCACAAAGAATCAGAGATAACTTAGCAATAATCCCTCCCCTTCCCACTGTGAAGTGAAGCAGTGACTGGAGGGAGGGATGAGGCCAAAAAGAAGTTCTCAAAAACGGAAGCTTAAGCCTGACCCTATTGAGAGGCAACACGGAAGACAAAGGAGAGATGAGGGGTTACGGGCTGAGTCCTCCAGAAGGTGAGAGGGGGTGGGATGGTCTGGTCTCTGCTGGGACAAATGCCTTCTTGCTTTTAACTAGAAGGAAGTAAAGGTACAGATCAGGAAAAATTGTTTGGTGATAGAAAGACAAAGGAGTTTCCATTCAATGGCTGCTCTTCTTCAATGATCATGGGTCATTACCTATAAAGGGTGGAGACTGGAGTGTTGAAGCTTATGAAAAGGGGCATGAAATTCCATTGGAAAAGGCTGGGAAAGCATCCCAACATGGTGGGGAAAGGTTAAGAAAAAAATCTAAGGTTCTATTTTGCAAGGTTAAATGTCCAACAGGTATCCAAATCAAAAACAGGAATATTATTATTCATCTTTGCTTATGCTTCATGAAGCACAGTGTAACAAATATTAGGTACATGAAAGAATGAATGAATGAAGATTAAATCTTTTCATATTTTCTTGGTACCTTTTTATATTGTTGCCCATATTCTACAAGGGAACTGAAGAAAAAATAGAAATAATGTACCTTATCAATCAATTGCTATCAAATGCATTTTCCTTTTCCTCAGTTTTAGTTCTGTTTGTTCTTGGAAGAAAAACAATCTGTGTCTTCCAATGTTACAAACTCCTCATTTTATCAAAAAATGACATGTTCATCCTCTAAAACAACTGTTCAGCAGAATTCATCAATGGGGCAATTTTCATTAAAAAGAAAAAAAAAACCTAAGAGATAAACTCTGCATCCCTATATTAACACAACTTGTGACATTCATAAGAATATATATAGTTGAACAAGAAATTAGAAGCTCTTGCCAAGAAGGATTAACCTGTCTCTGTACTGGAGATGTTCCTGCTGCTGCTAAGTTGCACATGCATCATGAGTAAAGAAAGCCTTTAGCTTGCATACAGGAATCTCAGGGTGACCCCAGGAAACAATAAGCACATTGTGCTATTTGTTTATGATTTATCAATTGTGAAATTGAAAAAAAAGATTATAAATGCATTACTTGCAGTCGAAATTATTTTTGTTACATTAAGCTCCATTGAAAAGGGCTCCATTCATACAAGAAGCACAGTTTTGGCTGGATGAACAGTCAGATTTTTACACTTATAATTCAAGCATATACTTACTACGTATATTGAGTGCACTCTCCTAGTTCCTGTTACCGCAGTCAGACTATAAATGTGTATCTGTGGTCATGCTTAACTACAGTAATTCAGAACTTCAACTGTCAAGTTTGGAGCTAATATTCTCACGTAGGCAGTTCATGTTCTACTCTTAAAAATAATTCCTTATTTGCTATCAGAAACTCCTAAAATAATACACAAAATAGCAGGATCAATTTTTTTAATAATCTATATCTTTAACTAAATGCACTTTTTTCCCTGAAAAATATCCCCTTCGTTCAGTAACTATAAACCCTGGTGAAGCAGTAAAACAGCAGAACGTATTAAATATATACAAAACACACAGAGAGAAAACAGCCGTGTTTACAGCGAGGAAAAGAAGGAAAATCTCAGTTTTGTGCTAACTATCCTTTGAGACATTTTTTTAAAATGTGGAGGCACCAATTATTTCTCCTTTGCTGGAAGGTCTACACATTTAAAGGTTCCGTAGGTCCACTAAGAAAATAAGCAACTGCTTCTCTGTATCATCAAACACAACAGGATACCAGTCCTGTGCCGATTTTAAAACACTAACAAAATTCTGTGAATATTAGGATTTAACATTTCAGTTTCAAGAGAAGCAAAGAGTTATTTTGTCTCCAAAGAGCATTAGACCCATACTCCAAATTGTCAATTGCACAATATCTCTAGCACTGAAGGCTAGCTCCATCGCAGAATCTTACAATGCTAGAGTCTGAAGAAACCTTGCAGGTCTCCTATTCCTTTCTCCTACTCCAATCTGACACCCAAGACAGGGATTTTTTCCTCAGCATCCCTGACAGATGGTCAGTCTCTGTTTCAATTACTCCAGTGGGGGAGTTCTCAAGAGAAGATTCCCAAGGGATATGATGAAATGCTAGAATCAACCATTCAGACAGGGAGTACAGCTCCAATAAGCCTGTAGATACAGACAGCGTTGCCAGACACCAAAACCAGACTTCCAAAAGAAAGTGATTCAGAATCAGCAACGTTAAGACATGTAGACTCCCCAATCCTGGGACCACCCTAGGTCTTTTTATTGGCCTGGGACGTAGCGCCTACAATCTGGGAAGCAAGGTGGCTTTTCTCCTGCTGGTTTCTTAAGGAACTGATTCTTTCAGGCTCACAGCAAGGGTTTGTTAGGCTCAGAGAGGATCAAATTTCTTCCTTCTGAAAACCAAGCCAAGGGACCCCCTGGTGGAATTGCTAATGCTTAAAATACTCCTAACTTTGGTCTTAAAATTCTCACTGCAATAAACCAGGGCATTTCAAGCTCTTCTTTTAAAGGTATATACAGGCTAAGCTGTAACTGAAGTAGTTTGGTTGGTGTAAGGTTGACGTGTGGGGGTTGATGGTTTAAGCGCAGCCCTTCATCCCGCCGTGAAGTCTGGTTTATCTGACCAGGAAAGGCGAGCGCGCGGGGCTAAGCTGACAGCACACCCCCTGCCGGACCCCGTCACAGGGCTGCCCGGCCCTTACCTGTCGATGCTGATCACGCACAGGGTCATGATCGAGGCCGTGCAGCACATGACGTCCATGGCGATAAAGACGTTACAGAAGAAACGGCCAAAGATCCACTCGCCCCCAATAAGGTCGGTGACGCTGACGAAGGGCATGACCGCCACGGCCACCGAAAGGTCGGCCAGCGCCAGGGACACGATCAGGTAGTTGGAGGGCTGCCGGAGCTTTTTGACGAAGCACACCGAAATCACCACCAGGCAGTTGCCGGCGATCGTCAGCAGCGTGATGAGCGTCAGGATGGAGCCGATCACAACTTTCTCGGCTCGGCCGTAGTTGATCTGCTCCCAACAGCCGGAGGTATTGTCCCGCGGCGCGTCCCGGATGGGCCCGGGGCTAGCCGTCACCTCCACGACCCCGTGCAGCAGGTGCGGCGCCCAGGAGCCCGCGACCGGGCCGGCGCCGTCGGGGCTCAGGTCCGGCAGCCCGCGCCCCACCTCCGGCAGGAAGAAAGAGCGGAGGTGCCCGTAGAGGTCCGGGCGGCCGCTGCTATTAACGTCCATCATCGTGCCGCTGTGCGCCGCTGCCCATGGAGCCGGCGCCCCCCGCCAAGCGCTGCGGCTGCCGGCCCGGGGGCTTCACCTCGCCGGTTCCGCTCCGCTCGGCCCAGCCATGAGGCCCGCGCCGACCGCAGGGGGGCGCCCCGGCTCGGCCTCGCGGCTCCGCACGTCCCGGTCCCGCAGCCGCAGCGGACAGCACGGGAGCGCGGCCGCCCCGGGGACTACTTGCAGGACGCGTCTCCAGCACCCGACGGACGCCTGGGACGCGCGGGTTCGCAAGCCGGCGGGCCAGGCTCGGCCAGCCACACCGCAGTCCGCAGCCCGCAGCCGCCGCGCCGCTCGGCCGAGAGCGCCCGGGAGGCAGCGGCAGAAGTTGCGGAGTGCGCCCCGCCCCTCGCGCCCGCCGCCGCCGCCGCCGCCGCCGCTCCCCTGCGGCAGCCACGCCGCGTCCCCGTCGCCGCCGCCGCGTCCGGCCGCTGACCGCGCGCCCCGGGATCCCGGACGGGCTTCCCCTGCTGGGCCTGGGCCGCCGCCTCTCCCGCGCCTCCCCTCACCCACTGGGCGGCGGGGAGGTGCTCCTGGCGCCTCCCGGGATCCCGAGCCGCCTCGCCCGGGGCATCTTTCTTTCCGCTGGAGGCTCACAAGCCCTCCGACAGACCCGAATCCCCTTGCAGTAGTAAAGATAGTTTGGTGGGGGAGGACTAGGGAGCCAGCGGATGTCCGGACTCATTCCAAAATGAAGAATCTGGGGAGGAATTTTTTTTTTTTAATCTTAATTTTTAAAAAGACCAAAAAAAAAAAAAAAACACCTTTCTGAGAACTATACCAAGCAACAGATAATTTCCTATTCTTATTTTGACCACTGATGGGAGAAAGCGAAGATGAAAAAAGAGAAGCAGCTGGATGGGGCGGGGGTGAGAGCTCAGATGGAGAAAAGGGACAGCGAGGGACGTCTTAGGGTCCTGGCACCTAGGAGGAGCTAGGGGCTCTGGAGAAGGCTCTGGAAAAGGACCTTCAAAGAGCTTTAAAAAACCCATTGTGACAACCCCGCCCCCCCGCCCAGGCGTCTAGAAACCGGCCTTTCCCCTCTGAATATAGCTGCTGCTGCTGCTGCTGCTGCTGCTGCTGCTGCTGCTGCTGCTGCTGCTGCTGCTGCTGCTGCTGCTGCTGCTGCTGCTAAGTCTCTTCAGTCGTGTCCGACTCTGTGCGACCCCATAAGACAGCAGCCCACCAGGCTCCCGCGTCGCTGGGATTCTCCAGGCAAGAACATTGGAGTGGGTTGCCATTTCCTTCTCCAATGCATTACAGTGAAAAGTGAAAGTGAAGTCACTTAGTCGTGTCCGACTCTTCGTGACCCCATGGATTGCACCCTTCCAGGCTCCTCCGCCCATGGGATTTTCCAGGCAAGAGTACTGGAGTGGGGTGCCATTGCCTTCTCCATCTGAATATAGACCTTGGCTGTATTCAGACTTCATAGCCTATGTTCAGACTTCAGAGCCTAATATATTGAAGTATTTACAGCCTAATATATTGAAATGAGGGCTAATTCTCCACGGCGTTCTGGAAATCTTGCACATAGGAAATGACCGCTTATAATGTTCTGCAGAAGAATCCTGGAGATGTATGTTGATTTAATCCCTATTGCCTAAAATCCCCTTGGTATTGAAACCCAGTCAGGGTGGAGCTGGTTTTTTTATTTGTGAGACTTATTTCATTCCATTTTGTTCAAATATTTTATCGGAAGCTAGCAGTGATTTCTTTAAAGACCCTTAAAAATAAGCAAATCTGTTTTCTAGTTAGGCCCTACTGCTACTGCTAAGCCACTTCAGTTGTGTCCGACTCTGTGTGACCCCATAGACGGCAGCCCACCAGGCTCCCCGGTCCCTGGGATTCTCCAGGCAAGGGCACTGGAGTGGGTTGCCATTTCCTTCTCCAGTGCATGAAAGTGAAAAATGAAAGGGAAGTCGTTCAGTCATATCCAACTCCTTGCAACACCATGGACAGCAGCCCACCAGGCTCCTCTGTCCATGGGATTCTCCAGGCAAGAGTACTGGAGTGGGGTGCCATCGCCTTCTCCAGTTAGGCCCTAGCGTATCATAAATAAGAAGAAAGGGAACAGAAACCTCAGAATGTATTGATGTGAGTGCTGGGTTGGGTAACACTTCATTCTTCAAGGGTTTTCATTCGTCCTGTTTTTCCAGATAAGGGAACAGTTGCTATTTCAGGCAGCTGGTAATAGGTTTCCAACCCAGGTTATTCTGATTACTATGTTCATATTCTTCCCTCTAAACATTCACAAAAATATTTTTTAAGTGGAAAAAACTAAATCCCTAAATCTTGGGCCAATATTGACAGCTCTTTCACTACTGTGAATGTGTCAGGGGGCCCTCCTCTGTTTGGGGTAGGCGGATCAGTATATTCAGAGGAAGAGTGGAAGGTAACATATAGACCACAGAGCAGCACTGTTTCATAGTTAAGAGGATGGGTGAAGAAGTGTCTTCAACCTTACGTAAATTAGTATTAAACGTAATTTCAGACAAAAGAAAAGTAGTCTGCAGTTGGAAGGCAGCTGAAAAATCATTCTCTTCAATGCAGAGAGGGAAGTAGAGGCTGGGACAAGTGACTTGTCCAAGATCATTCGTGACTACAATGAAACGGATCAGGTTTTTGGTTTTGTGGTTTAGAATTGTCTCAAGGCCTCATAAAAATTCCTTAATGTGGTAAATTTCACACGATGTTCTCAGCTTTTCTCATTTTGACTTTAACTCATTTTAACTCATTTTGGCTTTTCTTACTTTTTCCTTCTTGGGAACTCTAATCAGGGTCACCTTACTTTCTATCTTGGCTCTCTTAAGTAATATTCTATATTAATTAATTACACAAAGAATCTGAAAAGCAATATTCTAGATTTGAATCTACAGTCAGTATAATTTGCCGCCTATACTCTGGCCAGCCCTTACCCAGCCCACTTAGGTTTCATAGCAGCTTCTGATGTTTTTTGCTTTTGTTTTTTTCATTGTAGACATATAAATGCACCAAATAATCGGTAAAATAGTACTTTCAAATTTACTTCCTCTTCCACGTTCAATATAGCATTAGCTCCAAACTCCCCTTTTTATAGAGAAGTCACCTCTATTATATTATCCCTGGTGATGGCTGAGTGTATTTCCTAACAGTTGCTAGGTTTCTAATTTATAAGCTGTCACAATGCATAAACACATTTATTGAAAATCTCAGCCTCTGCAGCATCGCTTATGTTGAGTTTGAATTTCATCTATCATTGTATCATTCCAAAATCCAGACAGAGCAACCTGGAATTCTTTCAGTTTGCCTCTAACCTTGACTAAAAAATAACCATATCTTAATAAAAATGCTAAAATCTCATTTATTCTTTTCCATAGTTTTCTCACAAAAAAAAATGCTAAAGATACAGCTTCACAAAATGTTCATTAAAATACCTAACACTCACCTAAATGGATTCTTTTGCCCTTGGTTTCCTGGGGTTTAAAAATCCATATCAGGGTGTTGCTGCCTTTCCTTTCCTCCTGCAAGCCTACTCTGGCTGTTATTTTAGAGATAATAAGAGAAGTGTTGGCATTTAAATCAAATCATGTCTTTAGTTTTTATCCCTTGTATTTCTTGCATTAAAAAAATATAACTCTGCTAACTTTAAAAAGTACCAGTCCTTGTCTAGACTCTCATCTCCTATAACAGCATTTTCCTAAAATTGTCAATGAGGGCACCTGAAATGACAGCTTTCTGAGGCTTCCAACTGGCAATCTCCTGCTCTCAAAACTGCTCTGGGGGAGGACAGAAGAGCAGCCGCATCCTACAATAGGAATTATCATCTTTTTATAAGATCTTCTTCCTGTAGGTACTCATCTGGCTCATCTAAATGCGTGTGCTTAATCACATCTTTGCAGACCCACACATATCCATCTGGAGAACATAAGCTTAGGAGAGTTTATTTTCCCATAAGCCAGCATACTCTGATAGTCTAGATTTACTTTAAGAAACACAAGTAAAAATAAGGCTTTGTGTGCCATAGGATTCATTGGCAACATACTAGTTGTTAAGCATACTAACGTCATGGTGACTGAGGCTCCAGTAATTTCCAATGCCCAATGCAGCTGTCTTCCTACAGGGTTACTCTTGCACATCCCCAAAGCTTCTCAGCTGCTTACTTGTACATCCAATTGGCTTATTCAGCTGAACTAATGTCTGGGTGTTGTCCCCAGAATTAGACAAGAGAAGGCTAGGAAAACAATGCTTAGATGGGTATTGTGCTAAGATTAGTATATATAAATAATCAAATCCTACCCTGTGGACCAGTCAGGCTGTAAAGCAGTAGCACAGAGAAAGAACATACATCCTAGCAACTGTCAACGCAGATATTGGGAGGCCCAGTTGGAATAGAAGCAGTTAGTCTGGTACATAAGAGTGTCCTCTTCTCTGTGACAGGCCCCCTCACCGGGACTAGTCTCATCCTTTCCAAGCGCTGAAGCCTCTTATGGCACTTTTTTTCACATCTTTATTATAGCACTCACTGCTGCATTATGCTTTTATGTTTAGGTGACTGGATTTTCTGTCCAAGTGAGAATACCCCAAAGATAAAGACATTTCCTTATTCCCTCCACACACTAGGTGCTCAATAAAATCAGAGAACAGATAAATCCAAAAACGCTCATTTATTTTCCTAATTACTCAAACTTTTTCTTACCAGGACCATCTTGAAATATAAGTGGTACGTGCACACCCTCTAGTGGTGAATTCATTCCTCATACAAATTCCACACAGAACTTCAATGGAAAGCGTCAGCTTCCACGGTCCAAACCGGAAGGATTAATGAAAAGCAAAATTAAGTTCCTTAACTTAAAAACAGATAATATGAATATTCACTCATTGATTGAGTCAACATTTATCGACTGTCTAATCCCAGATACTGTTTTAGGAGTTCTTTTTTAAAAAGGACACAGTAAGCTGGAGATCCTGTTGGATATCCAGGTAGAGATATCAGATAATAAGATACAAGTTCAGGAGATAATTTCTCAAGAAGAAGAGTAGATAGAGAAGAAGCCTGATGAATTTACCCTAGGATGGCTGCTCCAACATCCTGAGGTCAGGGAGAGGATGAAGGACCAACAAAACCTGAGGAGAGACCCTTGAGTTAGGAGGGAAACCACAAGAGACTGGATGCTCCAAGTCAGAGGAAGAAGATGTGTCAAGGAAAATAAACTGATGAACTGGACAGAATGCCAAGTAAGGAAAGAACTAGTCCAGTGGAATAGCTGGAATAAAAGTGGAGTAGAATGGGTTCATCATGAGAAGAGAGAAAATGGCAACTGGGAGGGCAGGCAACTTTTGTAGTAGTTTCATTCAAAAGAGTAACAGGGAATTGGGCAGAAGCTAGAGGGACATGTGATATTTAAAGAAAATCAGAAAAGAAAAATAGGAAAGTCCTTCTTTTAAAAATTGATAGGATGCACCTTATTCCACATTTTCTAATCTTCTGTATAATTTTAGCAATTCTTCTATAGTCTTCAAAATAATATGTGAAATGAAAATTTCCATCATGTTCATGTCCCCATTTCCAGGCAAAATTATCCTTGATCCATTCTTTCAGTCATTCAATAAACATGTACCAACTATATATTGTGTTCAGTGCTAAGGATGAATAATTAAGACAAATTCTCTGTTCTGCAGGTGTTCACTACCTGGTGAAAGAGACAGACTAGACACAGTGCAGTATGAAAAGCCTCATAGGTATGAAACAAAGATGGAGCCCAGAGGAAAAGAGCTGTTCTTGGGGGAACCAAAGAATTCACAGAGCTAACATTTCAGTTCAAGCAGAAGTTTCATCAATAGACTGAAGGACAAGGGGGTGCAATGCTGACAGGTGTTCATAACTATATGGAAGACTTGCCCATAATATGTCATGTAAAATGCATTGGAAACAGCAAGGGTAGACTTGTTGGGAGGCAATCATAACAAATCATGTGTGTCCAAACAATCAATGCTGGAGAAGGTGTGGCAAGAAAGGAACGTTTATATGCTGTTGGTGCAAATGTAAATTGGTACAGCCACTATGGAGAACAGTATGGAGGTTCCTTAAAAATCTAAAAAAAAAGAAAAATACAAGCAACTCCTGCAGCTCAACTCCAGAAAAATAAATGACCCAATCAAAAAATGGGCCAAAGAACTAAATAGACATTTCTCCAAAGAAGACATACAGATGGCTAACAAACACATGAAAAGATGCTCAATATCACTCATTGTCAGAGAAATGCAAATCAAAACCACAATGAGGTAACATTTCATGCCAGTCAGAATGGCTGCGATCCAAAAGTCTACAAGCAATAAATGCTGGAGAGGGTGTGGAGAAAAGGGAACCTTCTTACACTGTTGGTGGGAATGCAAACTAGTACACCCACTATGGAGAACAGTGTGGAGATTCCTTAAAAAACAGGAACTAGAACTGCCTTATGACCCAGCAATCCCACTGTTGGGCATACACACCGAGGAAACCAGAATTGAAAGAGACACGTGTACCCCAATGTTCATTGCAGCACTGTTTATAATAGCCAGGACATGAAAGCAATGTAGATGTCCATCAGCAGATGAATGGCTAAGAAGAAAGCTGTGGTACATATACACAATGGAATATTACTCAGCCATTAAAAAGAATACATTTGAATCAGTTCTAATGAGGTGGATGAAACTGGAGCCTATCATACAGAGTGAAGTAAGCCAGAAAGAAAAACACCAATACAGTATACTAACGCATATATATGGAATTTAGAAAGATGGTAATGATAACCCTGTATGCGAGACAGCAAAAAAGACACAGATGTATAGAACAGTCTTTTGGACTCTGTGGGAGAGGGAGAGGGTGGGATGATTTGGGAGAATGGCATTGAAACATGTATAATATCATATATGAAACAAATAGCCAGTCCAGGTTCGATGCATGATACTGGATGCTTGGGGCTGGTGCACTGAGACGACCCAGAGGGATGGTACGGGGAGGGAGGAGGGAGGGGGTTCAGGATGGGGAACACATGTATAACTGTGGCAGATTCATGTTGATGTATGGAAAAGCAATACAATATTGTAAAGTAATTATGGGATTTCCCTGCTGGTCCTATGGTTAAGACTCTCAGCTCCCAATACAGGGGGCCCAGGTTCGATCCCTGGTCAGGGAACTAGATCCCACATGCTGCAACTAAGACCTGGTGCAGCCAAATAAATAAATAAATATTAAAAAAATAATAAAGTAATTAGCCTCCAATTAAAATAAATAAATTTAAACTTAAAAAAATAAATAAATAAAAACTGTTTATCAGATGAAAACAAGGTCCTCCTGTACAGAACAGGAAACTACATTCACTATCTTGTGAAAAGAATATGAAAGGAATGCATGTATATAAAACTGAATCACTTTATTACACAGCAGAAATTAACACAACATTGTAAATCAACCATACTTGAATAAAATAATTTGAAAAAATAGCAAAGGGTTCAGCAGACATTTTCCATAATTTATGTCAGATAGTAAATATTTTGGGTTTTCTGGGCCAAGATGCAGAATTGAGGCTATTATGTAAGTGTTTAAATAGCAAAACTTCTTTTGTAATTTAAAATTACATTAGTGACATTAATTGAAGAGGGCAAATTAAGAAGTATTAGCATAAAAAGTTTCAAGGTTTAAATCAGAGCACCCTTTTTGGATCAGTCTTCAGCTCCACAATTTAGTGCTGCACTATGAGATTAGACCATAATTTTCATATTTGGAAACCAATTTCTAGGCCAAAAATGAGCTTAATTATTCCTAGTCAGATGAGTTTCCCCAAAACAAAATTTTGCTATACATAAATCAGTTTATATGATTTTTCAAAAGGTGGGGAGAAAGAGTATTTAAAGGGGTTATAGCATGGACCAAAAGAACCACATCTGGCCCAGCCTCCACTGGTAAACCAAGACGGAGATTTTTTTCCTTGACAGCATCAGTAAAGTAAATTTCTTTCAGCAGTTCAAAATTTCCTCAGCATCCACTATATGCGCTGCAGCTTTTTGGAACACAGATTGTGTGGGTTATAGTTAATTACTATGGCTATTACTTGTGTAGTTTTTAAGTTTAAAGCTGAAAGTGGTTCTGATCTACAGGACAATAAATTGGCTAAAATTCTGGCTTGACAAAATCTTGTCACATTGTGCGTATGTTTCATGAGTCTGATGTTAACACTGACCCCTGCAGGAGTCCCATCTGTAGTCATGGTTACCAGTTCTGACACATCTACTTTAAAATGGTCAAAATTTCTCTCCATACACAAAAATAAGCCACTTCCTAATGATGTGCCTTGTTTGGGCAGCATTTTCAAAAGATATTTGGTCATATCAAAATTCTCAAACCACACCAATAGCTTTTATATATCTACTTACTTATCAGCTGTAATAGAATATGCCAGAAATAACCTAGCTTTTTCTTGCAATTTACCCTGAAAGTTCTAAGCTATATTTCCAACATACTGAAAATAGACTTTTAGTTGTATTGTTTGTGAATACTAGTTTCTGTTTAGGACCTGCTCTTTCTTGTGCCTTCAATAAATATTCTTTGCAAACTAGTCTTCAGTTAAAAAAAAAAAAATGTAGTTGCCTGAGCAGTTTTTCTTCACTTATGGGATGATTTCAAGGCATCATTCCTACAACGATTCTATCAACTTGACTGGGCCACTGGGTGCCCAGATCAGTGTCAAACATTCTGGCTGTGTGTTTGAGTTTTTTCTGAATGAGATTAGCACTTGAATCAGTAGACAGAGTAAAACAGATTAACCTCCATAATGTAGGTGGACTTCATTCCAGTCTGTTGAAGACCTGAATTGAACAATAGGACTGACGCTTCTAAGGGCTTCCCTGGTGGATCAGCGGTAAAGAATCCACCCACAATGCAGGAGACATGGAAGACACAGGTTCAATCCCTGGATTGGGAAGATCTTCGGGAGATGGGAATGGCAACCCCCTCTAGTATTCTTGCTGGGAATATCTCATGGATGGACAGAAGAGGCTGGTGGGGTATAGTCTAAGGAGTCACAAAGAGCTGACACGACTGGAGAGAATGAACACACACACTGTAAGCTTTACCAGGGTCCCTAGGAAAAGTTGGGCAGGTGGTTCACTGAGCAAACCTACCACCCATGCGGTGAATAGGGGCAAATGTGAATCTGCCTGGAGGAAGGGCATCTTTTTCTGATCTGCACAGGAGCACCATCACTGGGAACAAGAGAGGGGCTTCTATTTGAGTTACTAGTGTACCCTACCTGTCTACCATATGCATGCTGCTGCTGCTGCTAAGTCACTTCAGTCGTGTCCAACTCTGTGTGACCCCATAGAGTGCAGCCCACCAGGCTCCCTGTCCCTGGGATTCTCCAGGTAAGAACACTGGAATGGGTTGCCATTTCCTTCTCCAGTGCATGAAAGTGAAAAGTGAAAGTGAAGTCGCTCAGTTGTGTCCGACTCTTAGCGACACCATGAACTGCAGCCCACCAGGCTCCTCCATCCATGGGATTTTCCAGGCAAGAGTACTGGAGTGGGGTGCCATTGCATAGTTCAGTTAATTTCTGTATTTAGGTAACTGAATACACCCAGTAGTGCTACAGGGCTTCCCTGATAGCTCAGTTGGTATAGAATCTACCTGCAGTGCAGGAGACCCTGGTTCGATTCCTGGGTCAGAAAGATCCACTGGTGAATGGACAGGCTACCCACTCCAGTATTCTTGGGCTTCCTTTGTGGCTTAACTGGTAAAGAATCTGCCTGCAGTGCAGGAGACCTGGGTTCAATCCCTGGGTTGGGAAGATCCCTTGGAGAAGGGAAAGGCTACCCACTCCAGTATTCTGGCCTGGAGAATTCCTTGGACTATACAGTCCACGGGGTCTCAAAGAGTCGGACACGACTGAGTGACTTTCACCTTCATCAGTGCTACAGTTGGGTTGATGTGGCTATGAAGATAAACACAAAGCCATGGGTTGCTTTATTAAATTTGCAACTTTTGACTCAGTACCACCTACTTTATGCCAGTTCTGGATACACCTCAGACCTCTGTGTCTTGTTCCTCAATTTCATGGGTCAAAATTTAATTCAAGCATCACCTCCTCTAGTAAACTGTATGTCCTCTCCAAATCTCTCAAACCTCCCCCTCAGTCTGGAAGAGAAGACTCTGCCAGATGTTCTGGACACACCTGCACAAGTCATGTTGTAGTATTGCTTTCTTGCCTTGCCCAACCTCACCCTAAGCTGACAGAGGACAGGGTGAGTGGAGGAGTGTTTCTGAGCTCAGTCAGGAAGGGTGAGCCAAGTGAGAAGAGTACAAGGGCAGAGACCAACAGGGCATGCACTGACATTGAGGGCCAGCCCAAGAAAGAGAGGTCTGCAGGGAGACCCAGATGGGCTGGAAAGTTGCTTTGGATGCTAAAGCCAGTTCTCTCTTTCACAGCTGCCTAAGGAAGAGGAAATAACTGAAGAGTCATCCTTTTTGAGTTCAGGACTCCTCCTTGATATGATAGGAATAACAATACCTGGCTGGTTGCGAGGATTAAATCAAACTGTAGATAGGAAAAACGTAATCATATAGTACTATTGTTTTCCAGTCCGAAGTTTCCAAGGTCTTCTATCCTTTCTGCTGTAGCTACACCAACCCACCTCACCCCAGGCCAAATTCTGGCCCCTCTTCTCTGCTCCCCTCCCAATGCCATCTTCTCTTTTTCTTCTTCCCATTCCTCCTCCCCTCTTCCACCTCCTTCCTCCCCGACACTCTCCCTCCCTACTTCTTCTTTCCTCTCTCTCCAGCCCTCCACTTTCCCTTTCCTTCTTCTTCTCTCCCCCCTCCCTTCCCATCCTCCAGCTCTCCTTCTGCGTGCTTTGCCCAGGAGACAGTACGCCAAGCTTTGCCTGGGAGATAGTGCACCAAAGCCCAGGATGAAGATGCTGGGATCCACATGTAGGTCTACCATGATGAACTAAGTCTTAGATGACTCAGACATAAAATGTAGATGTTACTAAAAAGCAGGACCTAACTCATAGCTGTTTTTAAAAGTAAATAAGATATATAGGTAATTACTTAGCAAATAGGCTTGCCCTCAGTAAAGTGATCAATGATTGTCATCTGCTCATTTTCCTTCTTGCCCTTTTTTTCTTCCTTGTTATCTAAGCCCAGGGTGAAGATGAAGAATGAATTCTAAAGGGTACAGTTCACAGCAACAGCACCATGACTTTCAAAGAGAGAAGTTCTCGGTTGTCTAATGCTGGCATCAAATAATGAGTCATCTTATTCACCTTCACCACACATTGGTCATATTTCTGACCAATCTAGATCTTGTGGTCATAGTATTACCAAAACGTAAGTTCATGTGCCTGACACACAGTGAGGCCAAACAACACCAAAATGTCATAGTTTGAAACAGAGAAATTTTATTACAGGGCCATGCAAGCGGATGGGAGGCTCAAGCCTTTAAAACCCCAAATTCCCTGAAACCTTTCGGCAAAGCCCTTTTCTAGGAAAAGTGAAGCAGAGGTGTAGTTAGTCATTGCAAACTTCTTGGGTCAGATCCTTTGTTTTTGAGGTCAGGTCATGGCCAGGTAACGATGTTTCTGTAAATCTCCACCAAAGGAATGTTACTCTCTGTTCTGACAAGAAAGGGCAAGGTCTCAAGGCACAACTTTTTCCCTCTGAGGTCAAGGTCCTGGCTAAGAGGAGGTAGAGCTCAGCTGGCAGCTCCCTCAGAGCCAGCTCCCTGCCTAGCTGTCACTGCTGAGGGAGCCAGATGCCCAGGACCCAACTGGCCCTCAGGTTCCTCAGGTTACCTAAATGGGAGGGAAGAGAGGGTCGCACAGACTGCAGTCCAGGCAGATGGTCAGTAACTGCTATCAGGTCCCCGAGATGTGCTTGGGGGAGAGGTTCACTGCTGCCTCACAGCCTGGGCAAGGCCAGTGGGTGGCCATGATAAGGGTTCTGGAGTCCTACAGGACAGAACCCCCAGTCTATTCACTGGGCTCCCCAGCTTACTCACTGGCCCGGGACCAGGTGAGCTGGAGGAGCCTGGGGAGAAGGCAGGGAATCCACCTCTTACCTGATTTTCCACCTGAAAACCACCACTCTGCCTGACTGGAGTTGGCTGAATGAGCCCACTAAGGGGCACTCCTTGATAGCTGGTTGCTGTGGGCGGGGCCCACTGCAGTGCTGATCAGTGGCTGAGCAGGACCCCTATGGTCCTGTGGTAACCTTTCCCTGGTAACAGGGTGCAGGGATAATGGCACACAGCAATGGCGGTGTGCCGAGGGCTGCACTCGGCTGCACTCTATTACAATAGTGTGATAGAGTATGACTGAGTGCAGCCCTTAGCACTCGGGCCGTTGCTGTGTGCCATTAACCCCCTACCCTGTTACCAGGGAAAGGTTACCACAGGACCATTAGGGGTCCTGCTCAGCCATTGGTCAGCACTGCAGTGGGCCCCGCCCACAAGCAGCCGTCAGAGTGACCCTTAGTGAGCCCCCTCAGCCAACTCCAGTCAGGCAGAGTGGTGGCTGTCAGGCAGAGAGAAAGGTAAGAGGTGGATCCCAGCTTTTTTCCCAGGGCCCTCAAACTCGCTTCCTGGCCCAAGGCCCGGTGAACTGGAGGGGCCCAGGAAACAGGCATGGGGCAGTGTCCTGGAGGGCTCCAGAGCCTGTCCCAAGGCCACCCACTGGCCAGACCCAGGCCTTAAGCGGCAGTGAACTGCTCCCCCACCCCAGCTCTGTGACCCAATAGCAGCCGTCTGCATAAGATCCAGTCTGGGGGACCTGGCCCCTGCCGTTTGGGTGGCCTGAGGAGCGAGGGTCGGGTGAGTCCTGGGCACCGGGCTCCCTCAACGATGACAGCTAGACAGCATCTGGGAACCTGGCTCTGAAGACGCCTCCAGCTGAGCTCTGCTTCCTCTTAGCCAGGACCTGAACCTCAGAGGGTGAAAGTTGTGGGTTGGGACCTTGCTCTTTCTTGTCAGGACGGAGAATAACATTCATTTTGTGGAAGTTTACAGGAACATCATTACCTCACCATGATCTGACCCCAAGAAGTTTGCAACAGCTAACTACGCGCCTCCCTCACCTTTCATAGAAAAGGGCTTTGCTGAAAACTTTTGGGTTGCTGGTGGTTTTTAAGCATTAGCCACCCATCTCAGATGGCCCTTGATAAAGCCTTCTCTGTTCTAAACTCCAACATTTTGGTATTGTTTAGCCTCACTGTGTATCAGGCTCAGGGACTTGAGTTTCTGTAACAACTGGTGAAGATCCTGTAAAATTAACACCAGATATTCTGATGAAAAGCAAATGGTTTGCTTTAGATGACTTCATTCTCTTTGCAGAAGTAAATTTTTATTCTTACTTGGGATATATCAGGAGAAGGCAATGGTACCCCACTCCAGTACTCTTGCCTGGAAAATCCCATGGACGGAGGAGCCTGGTAGGCTGCAGTCCATGGGGTCGCTAAGAGTCCGACACGACTGAGCGACTTCACTTTCACTTTTCTCTTTCATGCATTGGAAAAGAAAATGGCAACCCACTCCAGTATTCTTACCTGGAGAATCCCAGGGATGGGGGAGCCTGGTGGGCTGCGGTCTATGGGGTCGCACAGAGTCAGACACGACTGAAGCAACTTAGCAGCAGCAGCAGGATATATCAAGTGTTGGGAAAGCAAAAGATTTCTTCTTCACCAAACTTAGCCGAAAGGAGAATTGCTTGCTGCTACATGCAATTCTAGGGACAGGATTGAAGGCAAAAGGAGAAGAGGGCAGCAGAGGACGAGTTGGTTAGATAGCATCAGTCACTCAATGAACATGAATCTGAGTCTGCCTGCAGTGCAGGAGACTTGGGTTCCATCCTTGAGTCAGGAAGATCCCCTGGAGGAGGAAATGGCAACCCAATCCAGTATTCTTGCTTGGAGAATTCCATGGACAGAGGAGCCTGGTGGGCTACAGTCCATGGAGTCGCAAAGAGTCAGACAGGATTGAGCAATTTATACTTTCACTTTCAAGAGATAGTGAAGGACAGGGGATCCTGGTGTGCTGCAGTCCATGGTGTGGCAAAGAATCAGACATGACTTAGGGACTGAACAACGATAACATAGGGCAGATACCTCTTAAAATTCCCTTCTGAGACCAAGGGGAAAAGTCATGAGAGGAATACAAGTCAAGATGTGGCGTAAAGCTAGAGATTGTCTGTGTACTGTCTGTGACAAATTAGCACAGAAATTGGAACTGTTTAGAAACTTTCACACCCATTAGGCCTTATCTGGATATCCAAATCCCTAGTTATTGGACTCTTCTTATTCAGTCGAGCACAGAGCAATTCATTTGTTAGACCAAACTTTTGAGGCCATATTTGTCTATTGGTCATGCAGGAGGAAACAGGAATGGGTCCTAGAACAATTGTGTGGGTGGGTGGTAGGGCAGTAACCAGAACCTTCATCACAAATCCTTTCGAAAAAGCACTGATGTTAACTATTGTTGTTGTTGAGTTGTTAAGCCATGTCCAACTCTTTGTGACCCCATGGACTACAGCACGCCAGGCTTCTCTGTCCTCCAGTGTCTTCCAGCGTTTGCTCAAATTCACGCCCATTGAGTCGGTGATGCCATCCAACCACATGACGTCATCTGATGTCAACTACAGTTTCACAGTTTTATGTTCTCGGATCATTGATCAATATTTAAGAAGAGTTCACTTCCACGAAGTTCAAAAATGTGGAAATATCAATTGTGTGGAATTTGATTGTACATTTCTTATTTCAATTACACCCTCTCTTGTCTAACCAGTTTTTGGCTAAACCAGCGATGGAGCTAACCTCTCATCCTAGAGAGAACCCTGCCATCTGGTGGCTGAGGATATTGAGTATAAGGAAGTAGTGCGCTGTGAACCCCCAGTTCAGACAGAGGAAAAAGACCTTTCCCCCTGGCAATCCGCTTTTAGGTCAGTTTCCCCATTTTCCGTTAAGTCCATTTTAAACTACGGAATGGCCTTTAACGGGGAAAAAAGAACAAGTTCCCTACTACTTTTAAAGCATTTCCAGCCCTTAGCAAAAGGACTTGGTTCCAGTAGGCGCTCAATTAATGGTGTATATGTCCATTTTAAAAGAATCATTTTCTACATTATTTCCAAGGATGAAGGGTGGGAGGTGTGAACCCCCACGGCCCAACCCCAGGAGAAACCAGACATTCTCATTTGGAAGAAGACGAAGGGCTGAAGCGAGGCTGCTAATCTCCGCGTGCTAACTTCTGCTGGTACTTGAAGGCAAGAAAGGAGGCGGAGACCCGCAGACTGCGGGAGGGCGGGGCTGGCCGAGCCGGTGAACTGCAGTTCCCGGCATGCCCGGGGAGGCGGGGCCCAGAGGCCGCGCCGGCGCCGGGGCTCACGTGGCTTCAGCATGGCGGCGTTTGCCGACTTGGACCTGCGGGCGGGTTCCGACCTGAAGGCGCTGCGCGGGCTCGTGGAGAACGCTGCTCACCGTGAGTCTCCCGGGCTGCGCGGGCCGCCGTGCCTGCGCTGTCTCGCTGTCCCTAGGCTGTCGAGCCATGCTCTGGAGGGACCCGGCGGGCCTAGTTCTGGTGTCCTGGGGCCTCCGGCGTGTCCTTAGAAACTGATGCCCCTGCGGTGTTACTCTGACCCGAGGCGCGGGAAACTCGAAAGCCCTGGGGAGATGTTACCCAGTCCAGCTCCTTCTGTCTTGCGAATTGAGGAAACTGAGGCCCTGACATGGCGGGGGATCTGCATGGGCCCCACAGCTGATGGATGGAAGAAGACGGGGCTCCCAAGTATACGCCTACACCAGTGCCTTTCATATCGCCCCTTCCTAAGTCTCTTGACATTGTCCTGATGCTGTCAAATGCGGGAAACTGATGCAGAGAGGGGGAGTCCTGTGGGGGCCCTGAGAATGGGGACATGTGGTTCCGAGTGTCGGAATGTTATTTACACGGAGAGTAAGTGGGGGCGGAGGACTTACTAGGAGGGTGGGAGGAGAGCAGAATGGCTAGAATGTTACTCCTGTTTGAACCCAGGGGAAACAAAAGCCGAGAGAGGTTAAGACCTTATCTTAATTATTGAAGTGAATCACAACTGCTAAGTGGGCGTAGAAGGGTTTCAAAATAGAAGAGGTTTCTTCAGGGTCTGTTAAGTAATGGATGCTCAGTAAATATTTGAGAGAGGAAGAAAAGGACCTTGGACAAACTCGAGGGGGGAGACCACTATTTTGACCATAATATGCGTTATCTTTTAATATTAATATCCTGTCGTCACCGTTGCTGTTTAAATAGCTTAAAGATTGGAGTCATGATTTAAACATATTTTTGAAGTCCACATGCCCAGAGCAGTGCTGTGTTGAGGCTGATAAAGCCAGGCCTTGGCTTCAGAGAGTTCTCAGTCTCTTGGTGGGTAGCTCAAAGGAGAACGTGGACATTGGTGTGAATTAGTGGTCATCCTGTTTCACCTTAGCAAAAGGGTCTCTGAAGAAGTAGAAAGGGTAAAAAGCAAAAGAAAAAAACAACGGAAAAGTAAGAATGAAGTTGATAGTGAAAAAAGTATAAATTTGATGAGATGAAAATGAACATAGGGACACGAAAAAGAATAATGGTTGAAAGAAGATAGGCAAAGATAAAGGTCTTTGTTATCATGCTGATAATACATCACCAAAGTCAAACAAAGCCCTGTGTCTATGCTAGGCACTGTTCTAAAACATCCAGCATGTGTTATCTCATTTAATTCTCATGACAGTTGTATGAGATGAATCCTGATATCATCACCATTTGGCAGATGAACAACCTGAAACTTAAGGTTAAGTAACTTTTAAGTGGTAATGTTTAGGTTTGAGAACAGGCAAATCTGACTCCAGAATCCATACTCATAACCATTCTTCTGCCTTGTAGTCTTGACATGAATTGGTATGAGCTTATGTGTAAAAGAGGTTGTTGTATTTGACAAGAATGTTCAATTTTTCTTTTCAGTGGGCTATTCAGTTGTTGCCATCAATCATGTTGTTGAATTTAAGGAAAAGAAACAGGTAAAATAGGATTTCTGACATTAATAATAACCAGCATTTATAATTATTTTGTGTGTATCAGTAATGTGGAAGCTACAGATGAGCACTCTTTGTGCATTATTTTATATGTTAATAGTTGAGCTGATACATATCTGTACAAATGATAACTTTTTTGTGAAGTGCTGGGGTATGGTGTAAAGATTCTTAAAGTCGATCTGATAAGTAACTTTTTAAAAAGTGCATTGTTGTTGTTTAAACTTTAATCACAATAGTTCATCTTTTTTATTTTACCGTCATGGACTCATTACTGATTGATTTCCCTTCCGAACATACTAGTAAATATGTGTATCTCTCCTTAGGCCAACAATTGTTCCTTACAGATTGTTTCAGTCTAAAAAACTGTTGTTCACCCTTCCTTTCCATTGATGTTCTCAGCTCCTACTCGGCTTCAACTGTCTTTACATGGACATACACACAGCTTATTTAGTGTTTCTGCATGCTAGAAATAAGCTTTCTGAAAAATTATTCTTTATTTGTTGTAGGAAATTGAAAAACCAGTAGCTGTTTCTGAACTCTTTACAACTTTGCCAATTGTACAGGTAAGTGCTTTGTTTAAGAAACATAATACGTACTCAGCCAGTTCAGGCGTTCCCAGTCATATGTATGGTTCTCTAACCTGCACTGCCCGTTCCTTTGTCTACCAGTCCTACCTTTCCATGAAGACTTAGTTTTTCCATGAAACATTATGTACGTCTCTTTTTCTCTAGCTATTCAGGTATACCTCAGAGAAACTGTGGGTCTGGTTCCAAACTACCACATTAAAGCAAGTCACGAATGTTTTGGTTTCCTGATTCATGTTAAGTTTATGCTTACCTTGTTGATTAAGTGTGCAGCAACGTGGAGAATCCCAGGGATGGGGTAGCCTGGTGGGCTGCCGTCTGTGGGATCGCACAGAGTCAGACACGACTGAAGCGACTTAGTAGCAGCAGCAGCAGCATTATATCTAAAAAAACACAATGTTTATCTGAATTTTTAAATATTTTACTGCTTAAAAATGCTCACCATTATCTAAGTCTTCAGTAAGTTATGATCTTTTTGCCAGTGGAGGGTCTTACATTGATGCTGAAGGCTGGTGACTGATCAGGGTGGTGGTTGCTAAAGGCTGGGGTGGCTGTGGCAATTTCTTAAAATAAGACTGATGAATTTGCTGCATGAACTTGCTTACTTTCAGTACAATTTCTCTGTAGCATGCAATGCTGTTTGATAGTATTTTACCCACAGTAAATCTTCTTTCAAAATTGGAGTGAGTCCTCTCATACCCTGCAACTGCTTTATTAACTAAAAGTTTGTGTAATATTCTCAATCCGTTGTTGTTATTTCAAGAGCTGATCAAGTTCAATGTCTTACATGTGTGTGATTTTTGACTCTAAATTACAATAGTATCATCAGAGATCAGGGAATTCCCTGGCAGGCTAGTGATTAGGACTTAGGCAAAATCAGTAATCACAGATCCCCATAACAAATATGATAATAATGAAAAAATGTGAAATGTTGGGAGAATAACGAAAATGTGACACAGAGATGTGAGTGAGCAAATGCTGTTGGAAAATGACGCATTATAATAGACTCGCTCAATACAAGGTTGCCACCAATCTTTAGTTTGTTAAAAAAAAAAAAGACAATATCAGTGAAGCACAACAAAGCAAAACAATAAAGTATGCCTCTATTATAAATTCCTTGAGAGTTAAGGCTAGGGCTTTACTGATCTTCACTATTCCTTATTGTTAGTACTTTTTAATGAGTACTTTCCACTGCTAAGGAGGAAAATCAGTCATCTGTATTTTGTGCTTTTTTTATTACAGGGAAAATCAAAACCAATTAAAATTTTAACTAGACTAACAATTATCGTTTCGGATCCGTCTCACTGTAATGTTTTGGTAAGTTACTTTTCTTCTCTCTTGGTCTTGTAAGTTGTATTGATTAATGTTGAACACTTGCTTTTCAACTCACCTCATTCTTAGATCTTCCCCAGCCCCCAGTGTATGACACTTGACTGCTCTCCTTAGCTCAGAATTCACATGGTATAATAGTCTCTTCTATTCATGACACATGTATAAGGATTAAAGATTTAAAGAGTCTTCCAGCAACTGGTATTCATTGAACTTACATGACCCAGACATAGAGTACTGGTGATGTTGCTATGAATAATACAGATATAGTCCTTTGGAAAATGAGAAGAACATTTAAAAAGTGGGAGATAGTAAATAAGGAATGTTCTAGGAGTGTGTAACAGGAGGCCAAGCTGAGGAAGCTGATGTTCAAACTGTGGCCATATGAATCAGTGAATGTTGTTGGTGCCAGAGAGGGAGAGGATAGTCCCACAGACAGGATAAATTATGCAAGGTCCTGAATCCCAAAAAAACATGGTGCATGGTGGGAAATGAAATGCCAGTTGAGTTGAGCCTGATGACCTGTCTAACCTAGGATGATGTTAGAAGGGTAGGTCTGGGTGAGCAATTAGGAGAAGCCTATGAAGGTTTTAACTAAGGGAGTACAGTTTTGAGATTTGCATTATAGAGAATGGATCAAAGGGGATAAAGGTAGGGGAGGGGAGGATTGACAGGATTTGATGTTGATTGGATCGAAGGTGGTGACTCCCTGCTTTGGCCTGAGCAGCCAGATAGGTAGATGGTCCCATTTCCTGGGATGAAACATACAAAGAGAAATAGGTGTCAGATCATCATGTGTGAGACACAGTAGGTTATTGTAAGAGTTCCAGTGAGAAGACAGCCACGATCGTGTCCAGCTCTTTGTGACCCCATGGACTGTAGCCCACCAGGCTCCTCTGTCCATGGAATTCTCCACGCAAGAATACTGAAGTGGGTTGCTATTTCCTTCTCCAGGGGATCTTTCCAACCCAGGGATCAAACCCAGGTCTCCTGCACTGCAGGCAGACTGTTTACCAACTGAGCCACCAGGGAAGCCGCAGGAGTTCAAGTGGAGCTTGTCAAATGAGTAGTTGGGAAAAAGGACGTGGCCCTCGGAAGAGGGACCCCAGTTCAAGATACTCATTTGGAAGTGGTCGCCTTGTAGAGAGTATTGTACGCATGAGAATGGATGAGACTCCCCGGTCAAAGTATAATGTGGGAGGAGAAGGTCTGGGACAGCATCCTAAGGAATAGCTGTATTCGGTGGTGGAGGAGAGGGTGAGCCAGGATGGGAGACTGAGACGGGCCGTCTGAGGAGTAGGTGGACAATGAGGAGCATGAGAAGGGTGAGCAGCATCAGTGTGCCTGAGTACTCAGTCAGGAGAAGGGCTAAAACATGTCTTGGCCAGGCAGGTTCCCTAATGACATGGTGGTCATTGGTTGCCTTACAAAAAGCCATTTCCATGGAAGTGACTGGGCTATGAGAAAATATAGCCAGTGTCTGCTGCTAACTTTGCTTAAGAAACTTCACTCCATGGAGGAACAGAAGGCTTGGGAGGCTGGTGAGAACCTGCTGTCTAGATTCTGTTTCTTAAGTGGAGACTTGCAAGTAGCCGGTACTGATGTGAAGAGTCAGTGAGGGAGAAAGTGAGATCTCTGAGAACCTGAGCTGTTTCATCATTAGCTGGGATGGCCTCCTCTCTCATAGAAAAGGAGTGATCAAGGAAGGGCTGGCCTCCTTTCTAACAATTAGCATTGCTAAAGAAATTATGAAAAACCAAATTTGGGAGTTTTTTATAGCTGCAGGCTGCATTCTGGTTCTCTAAGCCTGGGGAGACATAGAGTTGACTTTTTATGGTCACAGACTGATTTTTCTCTTGTTACCATGGACATCCTGGTGGCCCCTTTCAGTCCCTGTTCCAAGTGGGAGTGTCAGACAGAGGAAGAGAGTACTGGATCCTGACTTTTTCTGAGACCTGGAACCTTCCCTGTCTTGGCATGCATCTGCCCAGTGGGTTCACTTAGCTGCTCAAGCACAGTACCTGCTGCATCTCTTCAACCGTTCTGTTTCCTCCTTTAATTTTTATCATGCTTTTTCTTTTTACAGAATAAGAGGTAAAAAATTTTAAAGGTGCCAAAGGGAAAGAAAAAATGGCACATATTATCTCATCATTCAGTGACTGTATACTTGAATATGTATTTTTTCAGCCTTTTCACATGCATACGCATACAGTATCAGTTTGAGACTTTCTTTTATAAACTTTAACTGATAAATCTCTCTCCTTCTGTCAGAGGACTCTTGGTTATTTTCTTACACATCTAGCAGTTTAATTTGTATTTAACCATATTCTCATTGTGAACCTAATCACATCATAGTCAGTCATGTGTGTTTCTCATCTCACCAAAAAATGATAAGCTCCACTGAAAGCAGATATATGCCTTAAATGATTTGGTATCCCTCGTGCCCTACACATAGCAGGTGCTCAGTAAGTTTCTGGCAAGCTCCTCCGCTAGCTTATAAGAGCAGGAGCTGTCTAATTTGATTTTTGTGTCTCAAACAAAATGTTTGATATACAGGTAAAGCATGACAATGTGGGAAGGAAGGAGAGATGATTGGGGAGATGGATGTTGATAACTAGAGTCTTATATGCTGAGAAGGTCTTTTCTGTCAACATACAAAGCAAAACAAAAATGTCAGCGGCATAAGTATTACAAGTTGAAATAGAAGTGCAGCCAGGACGCTAGTCAGAATCCCATATGCATTTGTTGTTGTGTTGTTACTGTACGGTAACATTCTTTTCATTTTACTAGAGAGCAACTTCTTCAAGAGTCCGGCTATATGACATTGTTGCAGTTTTTCCAAAGACAGAAAAACTTTTTCATGTAAGTAACAGTGAAAGAAAATAGTACTCATTATTTTACGTAAGAAGTCTGATGTTGTACCTTTGTAGATGACCTGTTTCATCTCATCTGGAAACACTGAGGATTTTTCATTTATACGTGGAGTCCTGGAACTGCCCAAGAGTGTATTTGGGTGGCATATTTTGTTTTGTTCATTCTGCTAGATATTTGATGGGCTGATATTAAGAGAATCCATCGTTTTCCTCTTTTTGTTCGTTTTTATACTTAGAGCTGTGCTGGGTCTTCTTTGCTGTGCAGACTTTTCTCTAATTGTGGGCAGGGGGCTGCTTTTCATTGTATTGCATGGGCTGCTCTTTCAGGTGGCTTCTCTTGTTGTGGAGCTCTAGGGCAAGAAAGCTTCAGTAGTTGTGGCTCTCAGGTTTCGTTGCCCCGTGGCATGTGGGATCTTCCCATGTCAGGGATCAAACCTGTGTCTCCTGCATTAGCAAGTGGATTCCTTACCACTTCAGTGTCTGTTCTTGCTAATTGCTGCTGCCTGTTACAGAAGAAAGGCACAAGATTCTGCTGTGGCATAAAAGATCTTTCTCCTTTGTGTGCTCTGAGGTGTGGTCCATATGCTAGCATGATCATGGCCTTCTAGATACCCTTCAGAATCAACTATCTGCTGGTACTATTCCTTTTTGTTTAAGAGAACCTTTATGAATTTCTTTTGTCCTTTTCAAATGGCCATTTCTGTGACTTTTTAGGAGGCAAAGTTGTTTAATGTATATGCTTATTTTGTCAGCTTGAGATGGAACACACTGGGAGTTGTTAGTGATCACAGGAAAAAAGAAATCAACTGTAATAATAGTTTTTCAGGAATATGTTTTACTGTGTAAAGTGAGATATAGCCGCTTTTAGAAATTTCGGAATGTTGACTTTGTCTCGGTTCAAGAAAATAGCCATCTACCAAAAGTGTATCCACCAAGGGGATATTATGGAGCTGGTCTTTGATGTTTTAATTTTACAGTATAATCGATTTTTAAGTAGTCTGTTCTAAAATTATAAGATTTCCCCTAAGTTTATTCCAGTAGATGGAGCTGTTGACTAAGGGGACTCGTGTGTGATAAATTTAGTTTTTGAGGTACACTCACAATTTTCATTGTTTATATTAATGCAGGGAAACAGCACAAGTTAGCAATGAATTCCCCTTTTTTGGCGACTCCCTTCCTAAAATGCTCAGTTATAGTAATTCTCTAGAATTTCATTTCAGAAAAAAAGGAAGTAGGATCGAATGGATCTTAGATATCAGAGACCCCTGTGAAAGCTTTTAAAATCAGGCAGGCTCAGATCTCCACCATGGGAGATTCTGATGAGGTAGGTTTGGGGTTGAGCGTGGTATCTGTTTTTTTTAAGTTCCACGTGGGATTCTGATTCAGTGTGGAAACCTTTAAGAGAAACATGAATATGTCCAGATTTGTTAAACAGCAACCCAATTTTTTATTAAATATTAACAATTTGGTTAAAATGTAGACTGAAAGTTGGTAGTATACCTAATTTTTTATTGTACTCTTGTGTTTTGAATTGATTTTGAAAAGCATACATTTCCATAGCCATTTACGTGATTAGAGAAAACAAGAGCCCAGGGGGTAATTGGGATGGATGCTTATTATTATCCCCATTTTGTAGAAGAGAAAATTGAAATTCAGGCTAAATGATTTGTTAACTAGGACTGTGGTGTTAGAATGCATTATAATTTGATACAGTGAATTTATCTTACTGTTTTCCTCAGATTATTCTCAAATTTTAGGTCAGAAGTACGAACACATGATAGTGGGTGGAAGAGTCAGAAATATTCTGGAAGATGGATAAAAGCTATAAATAATTGGCAGAGTATTTGTTTGGAATTGACTGTAGAAAAAAGTTTTTAAAATCAGAACATTTTTCCATATCTTACCCATTCTTTAAGATTCAGTTGAAGTTGGCACTCCTTGTTTTCTATAAAAAATCTATTTGAAAAGAGATTTTTCTTTTAGTAATAAAGCTTGAAATTGGGTCAAATGCAAGCAATTTGTTGCTTAACAGGTTATGTTTTATTAAGTGATTTTGTTTACTAAGTTGATTATTTAAAATGTAGGCAAGTGTCTCTGTAGATAGGATATTCTAAAACTAAGGTCTCAGAAATGAATCATGGGATGATTTGGGAGAATGGGAATTCTAACATGTATACTATCATGTAAGAATTGAATCGCCAGTCCATGTCTGACGTAGGGTGCAGCATGTTTGGGGCTGGTGCATGGGGATGACCCAGAGAGATGTTGTGGGGAGGGAGGTGGGAGGGGGGGTCATGTTTGGGAACGCATGTAAGAATTAAAGATTTTAAAATTTAAAAAAAAATAAAATAAAATATTAAAAAAAAAAAGTATTCCTAAACACATGTTAACAATTAGTAGTATGAAATCTAACCACCTTAAATAGCATTGTTTCCATGGGAATTAACGTACTAGTTCCACTCAAGAGTATCTGAAACATATCTCATCGATAAACCCTTTTTCTCCATAGTTACCCCAGGGGATAAGGCAAAGATGAAAGGTTGTAAGCTGAGTCCATTGGCCAGGGCTTCTTGGGATGGGGGTGGCTATGGAATATGGCAGAGAGAGTTACATAGAAGTTTCAGGAGCTTCTGAGTTAGTTATTCCCATTTAGGATTTTTAAAAAAATTTTTATTGAAGTATAGTTGATTGTTGTGTTATGCTGTGAAGCATAATGATTCAGTTACACATATTTATTTTTCTTCATATTCTTTCCCATTGTTATTCCCATTTAGGACTGGACAGAATGAGGAGAATTCAGCCTGTTTAGTCAGGGGCCTCCAATCTACTTTGAGTGTATACTATATCAATTTGAAAAAATACTGGTCCTACATCCCCAATATGTATGTGTTTATTTTCTTTTAAATTATTTGCATGCTCCATTATATCAGTGTGCTTTATGAAATAATATACAAACACTGAACAAAATATTTTAAGAGAAGGAATTAAAAATAAGTGAAAATTGAAGTTCTCTTTTCTTCCTGCTTCCAAAATCCATCCCTTACCCTTTGCAGAGCGTTATTGTACTAACACCTGAGGCTACTGAAAGGGCAGATCTTTGCAGGCTCCTTTGAAGGTGTGGTCTGGCTGCACTGGTGTCAGATTTGCCATGAAAATTTGTTAAAATGCAGGTGATTAGACCCTGCTTACTGAATTGATTGCTGGGTGTAGGGCCTGGTAATCTCCATTTTAAGCAAATTCTTCAGGGGAGGGTTGTTTTTTTTAAACATGGGTTAGGTTGGGAGGATCCATTTATGGGCATCTCTTTTCACTGGCAAGCCTGGCTCTTCCTTGCATAAAACACCAGTCTGACATCCATGAAGGATTTGGGGGAGACTGAACCGTCTCCCTCTTATTCTCCTTGTTCCATAAAATCTAAGATAAGTGTATGTGTGTATGTACCATTTGGGGAATACCTTCCTTAAATCCTCATAGGAGTCTTTGGCCAGAGGAAGGTTAAGAACAGTTGATATGAATTCATATACAACCTGCCAAAACCACTATAATCAAATTCTTAATCACAAGTATTTGGACATAATGTAAATCATTTTTAATGATTTAGAAAGTATTTCATTATACTGTGAACATTAGCTCTTAGTTTATAGTTACCTAAGTGTATCAGTTGAACATTTGGATTAATAGCTAAATAACAAAAGAATTTGGTTTGAGACATTTTAAGTCTAAGGTGCCAAGTAGAGCTGTCCTTTGTAACTGAAAATTTATTATAATGCATGTATTTAAACCAACACAAGGGATTTTTTTTTTAAAATTAACCCTGGGGAAAAAAGAGCAATACATAATCAAGTAACCTAATTTAGCTTTACGCTGGGGAAGATTGTTTTACAGGCTTTTAAGAAATGAATCAGCTTTTTTGAAAAGAAAAATAATTTGTGCTTGTAATAATAAATTCAAAGAGTGCAAAGAGGTATACACGGAAAAGTACACCATCCTCCTACTTAAAACGCCTTGTCCCTTTTCTTTAGAGGCAACCACAGCCAGAAGTTCTTGGGTTTCTTTTCAGAAGTATTTTTACCCAGTCCTTCTTCATTCGCCTCTCCCTCTTTCCTGCCTTCCTTCCTGACACCTTGCTTTGTTCACCAGACAGTGTGTCTTGGCAGTGGTTCCATAATATCCATTTGAGCGGCACCTCACTGCATAGAAGGAGTCAGCGTGTTCTATTGTGTAAAGCGACCCTGTTTGTTTAAGTAAAATTGAGGAACGTTTACTTGTGTCTAACCTTTTGTGATTGGCACTGCAGCAGATGTTCTTTCACTAATAATCCTGAAGCATTTGTAGGGTATAAAGCTATAGAACACACTTGTGGTCTCTATGGGATACCTTCCTATAGGTGAAATGTGCTGACGTGTGTGTGTAAAATCTTGATACCTATTGCTGAAACGCTTTTCAAGACTGGTTTTGAAAACCCTGTGAGTCCCTGTTTGTTTGTTCTTGAGTCACCTGTATATTACTAAACTTTACGATCTTTGCCAATCTGATAGTGTAAAAATGGCAAGCTGAATTTGTTTTCGTTTTACCTGCTATTCAGAGCTTTTCTCATCCATTCTTAGCAAATTTTCAATGACTTTTATGAGTTAGACATCTGTAGCAGTTGAGATGGGACAGGTCCTTTATGAGCTGAGTGTCTGCCAGAGCAGTGTTACTTCCCAGGCTTACGAAGTTACTGTGACTATCTTAAAGCCAGGCAGCCTCCGATCACTCCCTGCTTCCTGGAACCCTGAAGTGGGGGTAGCAATGAGTGGAGCAGGGACTCTGAAGAAAAAGTATAAGATGTGACAGGCCTGTGATTGCTGAAGGTCGGGCCTACCCTACAGGGCATTGTCACCCCCTCTCGACCCATTTCTCTTGGTCGTTGCCACTGATGTTAGATTGCCAGCACAGCCACCCTGGCAGCTTGAATTTGTTCATCAAGCCTGACTATACCGGCATTGATAGTGAGGCTTATTTTTTGTCATAGTAGGGAAGAGCCAATTCTTTTTGTCTCTGTAAATCAAATAATGGCAAAATGAGAGCCGAATGTGCAGCTTCTGGCCTGCACTTTTAAGCTAGTAACCACTCCTCAGCTTTATTTTCCTTCCCTGTTCTTCCTTTTATCCTCATTTCCTTATCCATTTATTTTGTCTTGCATGTATTTTTTTATAAGCAGTTTCAGATTTCTTTTGGAAGTAAATGCAGTGTGTCAACAGTAATAGCAAGAATGAGAAGAAAGGAAAGAGAAATTAACAGTTGAAAAAAAATGCATTCAGAATCATTTGATTTACAACAGATCTCCTTTGACCATTTGTGGAGATGCTTTGTTTCTATTAGCATTTGAACAAAATGCTGTTGGTAGTGCCATGTAAGTGTTTCTTTGACCACTCAGTAGATTGATTGGACCTAAAGATGTGGGACAATTGCTGGCACAAAAATAAATAATTTCTGGAGAAAGTGGACCATGCATACATTCCTTTTAGCTTTTTTTTTTTTTTTTTTTTTGATATCAGAACAGTTTCCTTTTTCTGGAACAGTCTGAAGTAACCTTCCAGAAACTGAGCCTCTCTTAGCAACCTCTCCTTGTGTAGCTGACCACGGATTAGAGGGTCTCTGGACCATGTCTGTTGAGATGTTCTGTAGACATACCACCCTGCTTCAGCTGGATTACCGCTAAACCATTCAAACCAAATGTGAATGGCTAACCATTGGTTTTGCAAAAGAATGGATGCATTTGAACACAGAACCCTACAGTGTCTTTTGAGTGAGCCATATCTGTTTACATTTCTTTATATCATGTTTGACCCTGCTGCTGCTAAGTCACTTCAGTTGTGTCCAACTCTGTGCAACCCCATAGACGGCAGCCCACTGGGCTCCTCCATCCCTGGGATTCTCCAGGCAAGAACACTGGAGTGGGTTGCCATTTCCTTCTCCAATGCATGAAAGTGAAAAGTGAAAGTGAAGTCGCTCAGTCGTGTCGGACTCTTAGCGACCCCATGGACTGCAGCCTACCAGGCTCCTCCATCCATGGGATTTTCCAGGCAAGAGTACTGGAGTGGGATGCCATTGCCTTCTCCAGTGTTTGACCCTGCCACATTCTTAATGTGCCAGTTTGCTTTTGGTTTTACGTGTGTTTTCTTCTTGACAGGTCGCTTGTACACATTTAGATGTGGATTTAGTCTGCATAACTGTAACAGAGAAGCTGCCATTTTACTTCAAAAGACCCCCTATTAATGTGGTAAGTGTCACACTTTGTTCTGTGAATCTCTAGATGTGCCTTAACATGCTGGGAAAGGGGCAGAGGAAACTGCTGTTTTTAGAGGGGGAAAATCAAAGGCTAGTAATAAATAGACAACTTAAAGGATTTTATTGTGCAAGCTGACTAAAGGCTGAAAGAAAGCTTAATATAAAAAATAACTAGTAAATTACCAAGGTGTGTTTGAAAGGCCTTAGAAACTCAACTGTGTGAAGGAAATTTCCTAAGCAGATAGCTAATAATAATGGACACTTAACAGTCTTCATGTTGCATATTAAGGAGACAGAGAAGCCAAGAAAGGAGGAGGGAAAAAATAGGGTTCTCATGGCAGCAGCAAACTGGAGAGGGGAGTGGGAGTGGCGGGGACAGGAGAGGGCAGGGAGTGGAAGGCACAGCAGGCACAGTCTGTGCCCAGTTAAAATCTGCACTGAGCTGCGCTGGCTCACACAAGAACCCAGCGTTACTTTTGTAGTAACCAAAGAAGGTGACCCCGCGTTGTCCTCCTTCCTCTGCTGTAGAATCCTTCTCGTTACCTTTCTACATGATTTCTCATTTTCTTCCACTCGGTATCTTCCATCTGTCACACCTTTTTATAAGTCTTATTCTGTCATGACAGTGAGATTGCTCTAAGGTTGGCACAGCTGTCGACTATTTGCATTGGCAACCGGATGCTGGGAGGAGTCAGGATGCTATTTTAGAACAGAGTCTTCTGAAGCTGTTTCCCATTCTCAAAAAGTGCTGTTGAAGGAGAAAAAAAGGTTTAACAGTCTAGATTACATACCCAACCCTGTCAGAATTGGGAAATTAAAAATTTATGGATTTTTTTTCAAGATAGGTAACTCCCCTATTCATTTGTCTCTGGAGAATCTTTTGTTTCCCTCTCTGCTGCTAAGGAGTTGGCTTGATGCTGAGAATAGGCAGAGACGGTAAGGAGGAGAAAATTGATCTGTATGGTATGGAAAAATTGAATCTGGTGTAGAAAAAGTTTAAGATGGCTTATGTTCTACCCCTGAATGTATGCTACTATAAAGCATTCAGGAGTAATATTTTGAAAAGTATTCAAAATTTTAAAGTTATATATTTAAAGGGAAAACTATTAAACAGCTCTTTGCTGATTAATAATGAGAATACTACTGAACATATATATAACAACACGCTCAAATCATTGTTTCCCCACGTTCTTGGCAGTACTTATAAATAAATGAGTAAACACTTTTAAAAACAAGGCCCTAAATCCTCACATTTTAGAATTGGAGATCTATGTTGTTTTAACAGCTCACTTGTCAAACATGGTCAAATGAAGGCAAGAAGAAGCTGTACAGCTCTTCAGACCCAGGGTTGGGACAGACCAGATTGATTTCCATTAGATGAGACCTCCGATGTGCCCCAGCTACCATGTTGAAAGCTCAAACTAACAGAGTACTGGAGGTGAGGACAGTCTTACTGGCCTCACATGTTGTTGCTCCCCTGCGGGAGCAGGCTTTGTCTCCAGAAGTTTGCCAGGGCTTTTTACCAGCTTCAGTTTGCCCTTCCAGTTTACATGTAAATGGCACCCCCCATAAGTTGCTCTTAAACTTTCAACTTCTTTACTTTTCTCTTCACCTTGATGAACAAGGAAGGCCATTTTTTAGATGACTTTGCCTGAGTAAACCCACATACAATACTGTGTTCTTGGTTGGGAGGAGACAGTGACATGTGATGCTAAGGCCGAGTCCATGGAATGGACAGCAGTTCACGGCACTTAATTCTTCTCATCCCGCAACAATGCTAAGCTACCCAGTGGCAGTTTTGGGGATGTCTTTCTGTTGGTTTCTTATGAACATGCCCTACTATGCAACCCAGCTTATAAGCTTCTAGGAAGCACCAACCGTGTCATGGTCTTTTCTTAATTACCCTAATACCTTCTCTTTAATAGGTCCTCCCTAAAATTTTCAGCTGAACGAGTATACATCTAATTTCATATTGTCAGGGTGCAACTTGGGGAACACAAGCAAATCCCGCAAGCCATTAACCCTTAGCTGGTTGTCAGGGCTCGGCAGGCAACCTCCACAGTGAGAGGAGTGGGGCACTGGGGCATGAGGAGGAGACGCACCAGGACAGCCCACCTTCCAGTTCCATCTGTGAGTTCGGGAAGGTACTATTTTTTGACGGATATTTTTGGCCACATTCCCACATTTTTTAATGTAAGAATTCTGAAAAGTAAAAATTTGACAAGTGAGAGGGATATGCAGTATTTAACACAGTGTCTGCTTTTTTTTAAAATCTGGTGTGAACATTTTACATATGTTGTTTAATAAAAACTAGATGATGGAGTGGAGGGAAGGCTGTGCAGCCTTATTTTTAGTCTTTGTCTAGTGTATAAGTAGGCTGCGGTGTGAATTGGTCAGGAAGCAGAAGAGTCCCTGTTAATTTCATTCACCTCTTTCATTTAAGAGAAACTGGAATTAAAAGTTAAATTAACTAAAATTAAAAGCTGGAAGCATAGTGATACAATAAAAGTTAGTGAGTTTGCTGTACAGGGTAAATAAAGAGCAGTTGTATAGATGTGTGTATATTATTTATACCTGATAGTTACACCTGTTATGGATTTGGAACTGTATCCTTAAAGTATGGAAATATATTCCCTATGAAAATACAGAAGATGCAGTGAACGTGGGGAACAGTTTAATCTTAAGTCCTGGTCCTTGCATGCTCTTTTGGCCCTTAGAATGAATTTGTCTTTGACCATGATTAGTGGTTGGCTTGGTTTATAAGGATCACAGTATTGGATACAGATCTTAGTTTGAATGGAGTGGTGAGGAAAAAAAAAAGGAGCAGTAAGATACTTAATTTATTAGTTTTGACCTCTTGGCCATAAGGCATGTGAGAATTATCAGCTCAGAAAGTGTGGATTTTAGGTCAAAGGGTACAGATTTTCACTTAGAAAAAGAACTAATTCCGAGGCTCTAATAACACAGAATGGCCGACCGTAGGTAATAGTCCAGTATTGTAACTTAAAAGTAGTCGAGAGAAGATCCTAAGCAGTCTCACCACAGGAAAAAAAAAAAAAGTTAACTTCATCAGGTGATGGTTGTGTTAATTATCTTGATCTTGGTAATCATTCTACACTGTAGAGCAATGGTCCCCAGCCTTTTTGGCACCAAGAACTGTTTTCTTGGAAGACAATTTTTCTACGGACTCGGGGCTTGGGGGAAGGGATAGATGGTTTTCACTTTCGCCCGCCGCTCATCTCCTGCTGTGTGACCGGGTTCCTAACAGGCCATGTACTGCTGCTGGTCCATGGCCTGGGGATGCCTGATGTAGAGTATATGTATATCAAAGGATCACACTCTATACTTCAAATATATACATTATATTTTTCAATCATTCCTCAATACAGCTTTAAAAAAAGAAGTAAAAGAAGGTTGCAATTATGAAGCAGGGCCCAGGAGCTAAGACATACCAAAGCATTCCTTATATGTAATTTTTAGCAGCTTTCATCCCTCTTGGTATCTTCACCACATGCTTAGGGCACCATAATTTCAGTTATGTTAATTCCCTCTAGAATCTCCTACAAACCTCCTCTGAAGTCTAAGTAACTTTTAATAGAATCATTTTATCTTGTTATAGTTGGGTTTCAAGAAAGTTGAATTCAGCTCCTTTTCTTGGATAACCAAATGACCTCTAATAGCATTTTAAGGTTTAAACTCTCTCACACTTGCTCTCAGCCCACAGCTTTAAGGTGGGGTAGATGTGAATTCTCTCCATTATGCAGGTGATGTAATTGAGACTCAGGTAGCTTGCATCTCACAACAGGTACATATCTCTCTCAAAGGTTAACTTGGGATTTGTACTCAAGCTTTGATTCTAAATCTGCTGTCCTTTTCCTCTTGGGAAATGTGATTTAAAATTACAGCAGAGCTCTTTGTTAAGCACAGAGTAATTTCATATTTTAAAACATCTTTATGAATTCAGGTTTTGAGAAGAATTTTCTTTAAGCAAAACACCTATCTTCACCTTCATTTTGATTTTTTTTTTTAAACAGTGTTTTGCCATTCAACAACAACCAAAAGTTTTTTGAGCTGTTTTCAATGATTGTATGTTTTATGCTCTCTTTGTGAAGTTTTCCCTTCAGCATTTTCTCTAGCCCTAATCCATTTGTCTTCTTGGTCCAGTTAGTCCCCACTGAAAGAAATCCAGTAAGTAGTACCTGAAGCAATGAGGTTGTTCCAGGAATCTTTCCATATATCCTTGAGTTGGGTGTGACTGCTCTATAAACTTTATTTTTCATCACACATACTGTGAACCTAAATGTGTTAAGTACTTTATGGATCCAGTGCTTGGAGCAATGCCAGCAAACTTGGCAGTAATGTGTGGCAAAAAGCAACACCACCCATCAGAGACAGAGTGGGAAGACTAATGACAGACTGTGGAGATGGTTTCACTTACGTCATAGACAAATGCTAGTCTCTTTAATATATAAAGAGCTCCCAGAAGTTGATAGGGCTTCCCCAGTGGCTCAGACGGTAAAGAATCCGCCTGCAATGCAGGAGACCTGGGTTCGATCCCTGGGTTGGAAAGATCCCCTGGAGAAGGGCATGGCAACCCACTCTAGTATTCTTGCCTGGAAAATCCCCATGAACAGAGGAGCCTCACGGGCAACAGTCCATGGGGTTGCAAAGAGTCAGACATGACTGAGCGACTAAGCATGCACACAGAAGTTGATAAGCTTAAAAAAGAGATGCTAAATCCAAAAAAATGGATTAAGAACATGAAAAGGACATTTCACAGGAAAGGAAATACAAATAGGCTGTTAACATATGAAAAGATGTTTAAATCCATCATGCTAAGAGAAATTCACATCAAAAATCACCTATCTGTTTGGCACAAACCCAGAAGTTTGACGATACATGGTTGTAAGGCTGTGGGAAAGCAAGGGTTCTCATCCTTTGATTTTAACTGTGTAAGTGGAGCAATCCATATGAGGGAGGGGATAATTTGGCAACAGCTATCAAAATTATACATGCTTTCCCCTCTGACCTAGTGTATTAGTTGCTTGGGGTTACCATAACAAAGTACCACAAATGGGTTGGCTTAAACTAACAGAAATGCATCAACTCACAGTTCTGGAGACTGGAAGTCTGAAATCAAGACATGATGGGGTTATGCTCCCTCTGAGACCAGTAGGGGGATCCTGCTTTGTCTCTTCTAGCTTTTTGTGATTTGCTGGCAGTCTTCGGTGGTTGCTGACCTGCAGCTGCATGCTCTGATTTCTGCCTCTGTCTTTACAGCATGTCTCTATGTCTTCACGTGGTCATCATCTTGAAGGACACCAGTCGTACTGGCCTAGGCGTCTGCCCTAGTCCAGTAAGACTGCATTTTAATTTACATCTGTAGTGACCCTGTTTCCAAATAAGGTTGCGTCCTAAATACTGATTATTAGGACCCCAACATAACCTTCATAAGAGACACAATTCAACCTGTAATACCCAGCAATCCCACCTTAGCATTTATTCTACAGATACATTGGAACAACGCCAAACTATCAGAGGCTTGGTTAAGCATGCCATACCTCTGCAGTGAAGTACTGCAGCTCTAAAGCAGCGCTGAAGTTAGGAACTGACATGGAAAACCCTTCAAGTCAGAACCACAGTGTAGTAGGCTATCTTTGGGGTAAAAAAGAGGAAAACAGATGTTGTTCATATTTGCTTATATTTGTATGAAGAAACTCTGGGAAAAGACATAAGAAATTACTAAGTGTGATTCTGGGAGATGGGGGTGGGGCAAACAGGAGCAGAGATACAATTAAGACTTTTTGGTGCTTTCTTGTGTTACTTGATATGTGAATCATCTGAACAAGTTACCTATTTCAAAGAATGATACACCAAGAGTGTCCTCCTTTGCAATTCAGTAAAGAACTAATTTTTACGAAATAAACAGGGAATCTGTATATTGTCCCAGTAATCAACCCCCTATTTTCTTTCTCTCTTCTTTCTCTTAAGCTTTGCTTTAGTTCTTGGAATTTTACCACCACTATCTCTTTTCACACGTCACACACCTGCTCTTGGTTTGTAGCATCGTTATGACTTATTTCTCATTAGTAAAGAAATATCTGCTTATTCCAGAACCTTTGGTCAGAGATGCAAACAAAAGCTAATCAAGCAGGCACTGGCATTCTTTATGAAAAGGCTGTTATGAACAATCAGTTGATGAGCTTAAGGCAATTTACATTAAAATGGTCTTGGAAGCGAACACAGGTAATGAGTCTGTATTTCATCTATCTAAAATTTTTAAATAAAGTGTTATGAAAGAAGTGTTCACAGCCTTCAGTAGCACATTATCTTCAGTTTCTGAGTTTTCTTTCCATTTTAAAAGTGAATTTGATTAATGTACTAAGATCAGAATCAGAACTTTTTTCTTAAAAAAATAATTAAGTGGATAATTGTGTCCATTTACCCTCTCCATGCCCAAAAAAGTTTTTATTTTGCTCTGGTCCCAAGGGGGTGGGAGGCAGGGGAAGTAGCAAAAATTCTCTGGGGCCTGGTCACCTAGTTCTGTGTCACCTGCATCTTTTATTTCTCCCCTTTTGCATCTTCCTGACTTGTGTTTTAGTTCAGCAGCTAGAGGGATGAGGAAAAGAAGTACATGTAAGTAAGCCTCTTTGGCTAATTAGTAGTTTTGGTTAGAGAAATAGCCAGGAGGATAGTTGAGAATATGGTTGAAAGACATGATTTGGTTTGTCTGTGAATTTCAGTTTGCCAAGTTAACCCTGGTTTCTTTTTTGATGGATAATCCATAGTGAACAGCATTATCGTATGACCTTTTTTCCATAAGCTACTATTTATTCCCTCAGAATATTAATATATTAAATGCTTTTTATATAAAAGAACAGCTCTGTGTTACTGAGAAGTATCATGATACCAGCTTCCAAATGTCCAAGCTAGATAGGGTGAATAGGGTATATCTTTGTGCCACAAAGAATAGCATAACAGACACCATTCCCAGATATAATCAACACAAGACGAAGAACTGGGGGCAGGAAGAAGCTGTCTGAAAAAGAGGGGGAGGTTGCAGTGTGGAAAACAGTGTGTAAATGTAATTAAACTAGGATCAGATATATAGGGAAGCTAAAATAAAATCTGGGCACCTCAAGGCAGCAAGAAAAGGAAAGGGAAGATTAGGGGATGGAAGAAAAGAAGTCTGTGTTCAGAAGACAGATTTTTTGCATTACTTTTTGCACTCAGGAGTAGACCTCCAGCCGTCGTCACTGGACAGGTCCCAACCCATCTGCCTCCTGGTCTTTGCCTGCTTTACTTACTTCGTTCCTTCAAAAGCCCACTGCGGCCACTGCGGCTCCAATCATCACCTCCATGAGAAAGTCCTTAGACGTTCTATCTGGCTACTAAGATTAATTCTGTCTCTGTTCTAAAGACCTGCATTGCTGGCCCTTCCCATCCTCTTCTAGCCTCCACTTCCACCACAGGGCTCCCCATTCTCTCCTCCCCAGCCTTTGACCTCCACACGCCCGCCACTCCCTCCCGCCCTAGAGCCTCCTCATATACCCCGCCCGCCTCCACCCTGCCTTGTGCAAGCCTTCACTCTTCTGCTGTTCAACTGATTAAGTCCTTCCTCACCTACACCTAGACTTCTCCTTGACATTACTTAGCACAGTGGAAGTTTTTAACTTTTGTGTACTTATTTGATGGTCTCCCCCATTAAACTGGAAGTTTCTAGAAGAGAAGAACCGTGTAAACTTCTGCTCACCATTCCCTTGCACAGCTGGCTTGAAACCCCTCTTGTAAATGGATGAAGATGCAAATCACCCTTCAGGGAAGCAGAACAGTGTAGTAGTGGATTTAGTTGCCACCTCTTCCAGGCTGAACTCTCAGTTGATGAGCTTAAGGCAGTTGGCATTAAAATCGGCTTGGAAGCAGGAGCTCAGATAATGAGTCTGTATTTCATCTATCTAAAATTTTAAATAAGGTATTACCTGTGGATTCCACCCTATTAAGAACACCTTAAACAAGGAAGTTTCTTTTTCTCATGTAGAAGGCCAAGCTTCCAAGCTGGGCAGTATTGTCAGGGATGCAGGCTGCTTTCATTGTTTTTGCTGGGCATTCATGAGCCCCGCTTAAGCTACTGACTCCGTTAATAAAGAAAATGGGGAGATCAGAGCAGGACAGTAGCTATCGCTGCCATAGTGCTTTCTAGGCATTGGGGGTGCTGAATAAATGCATACGACTCTCTCTGTACGGTGCCTGGCACATAGCACTTCGTGGGTGTCTGTGTCTCTTCCTTCAGCATATGCGTACTGAATCGCTTCCCCTAGATGTCTTCTACTCCTGCTCTTAGGATGTTTTTGAGTTCTTCATTTTTTGTTTCTTCATTCTTGGATCAAATTAGGTGGTCTACTACATTTGCAAACAGTCTGCCCTTCATGTAGGGAACACGTCTCCGATTTCCTTTTGATAGTTCATGGAGTAGTTAGCCCTTCTGCCCCACCACTGGGACACTGCTCTCCTCGGCCTCTTGATGGCTCCTGTTTATAGAAAGTCAGCTTCCCCACAGCTCACATAAACTCTGTTGATCAAGTAGAGCCAAAGATCTTTTTTTCTCCCTTGGATGTTGCCATCCGGGCACAAATATGCCTTTTTTCAAAGCTGTACCTGGACATGCAGGAGTTAGGCAAGGAGGGACGGGGTGAGGAAGGAGGTGAGAGGGAAGCTCAGTGAAAATAAAGTAAGGCAGCGTATGGTAGCCTTGACAGTTTCCTTTGCTGTGTTTCCTATGAAGGCAGTTGACCGAGGAGTGGGCTTTGAACTTCTCTATAGCCCTGCTATCAAAGACTCCACGATGAGAAGGTACACGATTTCCAACGCCCTCAATTTGATGCAGGTCTGCAAAGGAAAGGTATGGTTCCATAATTTTAGGGTGTTTTTCAAATCTGATTGTTTATTATTAATATACTGGGATTATCCAGCTGATCCTTAGAGCAAAAAGTTCTCAAGGCCCAAGAACAAATTCTCCCATTTCAACAGGCTCTGCAGGTTTTAAGAGAAAGAAAAATACCCTAGGGAAAAATAACACGAAGTGGGGAAGATGTGTTGAAAGCCTTTATCTTTCAGTAAAGAATTGGCCATTTACCTGCTGTGAAAGAATAGTCTGGAGAGCAATTATTTGTCATTATTGAGTTGAATTAAGGTTACATGCCCTTTTCAACTAGTTTTTTAAACTGATTCATCTTTCCTAAGATCTGTTGGGAAGGCCTGTTCTGTTTCTTATTTTAGGCTGCTTTTAGTTTGACATGAGGTCTTTCATCCATCACCTTAATTATGTACCTTATCTTAAGAAGAAGTTGGTGTTTATGTTAAAATTTGATTGCTGGTTATTTGTATTGTAAGACTCTTCAGTTTTTTCCCACATTTATCTAAGATTAATGTTGATTACTTTCTGTTTTGTAGAATGTAATTATATCTAGTGCTGCAGAAAGGGTAAGTCTGGCATTAAGTACTTTGTTTTCACTTTTCAAGTTTTAAAACTAAAAGATTTCTAGGGTAGAAATTAAAATAGTAATGTAATAAAAGGTTGTGTTTTCATTTTTAACTTCATTTGCTCATTGTAATTAGTGAAGAGCAATTTTATCCCTATTTATCCCCATTCTTTTGGGGCTTCAAATTTTGTTTATATAAATAGTCTTTGCTTTATATTGCTATAAAATGCTTTTCAAGGGTCTTTTATATTTTCAAAAATGTAAGAAATCCATCAAAATTATAATGACTTAAATTTATGCAGTTGACTTCCTTATTTTTAGACACTTAAGCATCCTATTTACTGCAGATGAAGTCATTGAAATGTTATGAATAACTTCTCTCATATCTATTTTTTGTTCATTTTATTTTAGCCTTTAGAAATAAGAGGCCCATACGATGTGGCAAACTTGTATCCTTTTCTGAATAAGAAGTCATTGGAATTTTCTTTTAGGGAATTTGGTCTATTAAACTTTAACAAGAGTTTTAAAACTATAAGTTTATCAACTAAGAGCTTCAAAAACAAATTACATCTGGCTTAAAGTGCTTTATCCTTTTGTTTTCTGGATGAAGGGTAAAGTAGAAACGAAGGGGAAGAGTACAAGTTTAGAGTTAAATGAGTCTTTTCTCAAATGCTTTTTCCATTTGGGCTAAGAACTGTAGAATTAGTGTCTCTCTCGGGGCCAGGGCAGCTGGCATTGTTGGTTATGTTTCTGTTGGTCTGGTGTCCTCCGCTGACTCTTGGCTAAAAGCTTTAACGACCCCCAGAGGGTTGCTGTTTGGGCTGTCTGAAAGCGATGCCAAGGCCGCAGTGTCCACCAACTGCCGAGCGGTGCTTCTGCATGGAGGTGAGCACGTTTTTCCAACAGAATCACTGTGGTCATGTTAAGAGCCAGTCACTTCTGTCAAACAGTTGAGCCATATCAACTTTTATTATCCTACCCCTCAGAGTTCCTTTAAAGTCATCTTTTCTGAACCCACTAGCCATGTGCATCAATGCTTTTCTTGCCCTTCACGTCAAGCTTTATGTTCTGTAGTTCGTGGAATGAATATACTTTGCCTTGAGTGTTGAATGCGTTCTTCAAGCTCTTCATATGTATCCCTGCCTACATTTTGATAGGCCTCTAGTTGCCCTTTCTTCTAGAGGGACATGCTTTCCCTGCTGAAAATCACTGATTGAGAGAAGTGAAAAATACGTGTAAGCCATTAATGAGGAACACAAAAGCACCAAATGCATTTTTAAAGATCCAGCTAGCAAACTCAGATCACAGCTTTGCACATTTATTACACCTTGTGGTTCTTTTCTCATTTTTGTTTCCATGTTCAAGTATGTGTAGACTCCACGTTCTTTTACTCACATTTCATTTATATATATATCTACCTCCTTACCTTAATTCCACTACTTGAAGGCACTGAATTTTTTATTCATCAGATGATAAAAATTGAACTAGAAGTGTTTGATATGCCAGGACTTTGGAGAATGAAAAAGAGGCTTTTTAAAAGAAAAAAAAATTTGTACTTTTGATCTGCTGCTTTTATCTTCATTCTCTTTGTAATTTTTAGTACTAGTGGTAATGGTCAGGAAGCAGTTTACTTGATACCATCTACATGAGTGTTAAGCTTCAGAATTGGTTGCTACATAAAGACTAGGTTATTTAACAAAAGAATAGTTAAGTTATTGAGGGCTTGTATATTATGTCTGGATTTTAATGATCTGATTTCTGCTTGGGAGAACTGGTTGCTGTATTGACTTACCGTGAATTAGATGATTTTGCTTTTGTTTTCAGCAGTTTTAGTTTGAGATTCTTTCATTACATACATACCCTAATCCCACCATATAAGCTCTGGGAATGACCAAATTAGAACTTTTATCAAGATTTTCTGAAATTAGGAAATAGTTCAAACTGGTGGTTCTGCCATTATTTTTGTCTAAAGTGATGTAAGGTACCATCAAGATTTTGGGTAACAATTAGTGGTCTAAAACAGACTAAGACAAAGAAGGGAAACTAATTTTAAAAATTTAATAGGGAAAAATATGAAGATCTACTCTTGACTTCAAGAACCTCAGCTATTCAACTTAAGTTATATCTAAAGCTAGGCTTTTATGGAAGCTAAACTAAAAGAAGTCTCGTGGACTTTAACAGCATTCCCATTCATTCCAGTTGTGCCCCAGACAGTCCTAGTTTATGCTTATTTTCCCTGTAGAATTAATAGCACATCTACAGGATAAATTGTAATTACCATGGTTTTAGTTGACATTGCGGTCAATGAGACAGTAGCGTGGTGGGATACTAGGGTTATTAATTCAGCCTAAGGTTCAATTCAGTTCAGTCGCTCAGTTGTGTCCAACTCTTTGTGACCCCATGGACAGCAGCACGCCAGGCTTCCCTGTCCATCACCAACTCCCAGAGTTTACTCAAACTCATGTCATTGAGTCAGTGATGCCATCCAACCATCTCATCCTCTGTCATCCCTTTCTCCTGCCTTCAATCTTTCCCGGCATCAGGATCTTTTCCAGAGTCAGTTCTTTGCATCAGGTGGTCGGACTATTAGAGCTTCAGCTTCAGCATCAGTCCTTCCAACGAGTATTGAGGGCTAATTTCCTTGAGGATTGACTGGTTTGATCTCCTTGCTGTCCAAAGGACTCTCAAGAGTCCTCTCCAACACCACAGTTCAAAAGCATCAATTCTCCGGTACTCAGCACTCTTTATGGTCCAACTCTCACATCCATACATGACTACTGGAAAACCATAGCTTTTACTAGACAGATCTTTGTTGGCAAAGTAATGTCTCTGCTTTTTAATATGCTGTCTAGGTTTGTCATAGCTTTTCTTCCAAGCATCTTTTTAATTTCATGACTGCAGTCACCATCTGCAGTGATTTTGGAGCCCAAGAAAATAAAGTCTCTGACTGTTTCCATTGTTTCCTGATGAAAGTGAAAGAAGAGAGTGAAAAAGCTGGCTTAAACTCAACATTCAAAAAACTAGGATCATGTAATCTGGTCCCATCACTTCATGGCAAATAGATGGGGAAACAGTGGAAACAGTGAGAGCCTACGTTTACATGAAAAGAATTACTCGATTCTGAGGCAAGAGGATTCAAAGCCTCACTGTTATCCTCTGTGTTCGTAAGACCCAACTGGCACCTGCATCATCCTGAGTCCCCATTTAAGGACACCATTGCACAGAAGCACTACCAAAAGATGGTTAATTCTTGGAGGCTGTGAAAACCCTATCATGAGAGCAACTGTTGAAAACAGTGCAGGAGCAGACACCTAAGAAACAGGAGAGCTGAGACACACAGTAGTAGCTGGCCGTCCACACTGGAAGGCGTGCTATAAGGAATCAAAGTTAGAGGAGTCCTGTGGGGTTCTAGCAACCAGTGAATGGCAATTTTAAGGTCAAGACAGAGAAAAGAGGTTCAGGGTCTACTTTAGTAACTATATAAAAATCTTGTTTTTCAGTGGTTTATAATCTTGTTGGCTTAGATTAAGAAGTAAATGTTCATGTGATTAAAAAACGAATATTTCTGACATGGAACTAAAATAATTATGAAACTAATCCTTTTTGTTTTGTTACAAACATTTTTGTTAATTGCTTTTCACAATTTAATTCTTATTTTTTATTCTGCTGATTTTTAGACTTTTACTCATAATCATAGTGATAAAATAGACATCTGTAAGTGTAACATTTTTCTTGGTGAAATGCAGATTTTGGTCAATTTGTTTGTTTTGAGGTTCTCTGATTATCTTGGCATGGTAATGACCTTGAGAGAAGTTTTGTCCCTGTTTTTATAAATTAAAATGCTTTTAAATAACTAAGAGAAGTTTAGTAGACTGGTAAATTAATCTTGATAAATTAGAAGGTAATATTTAACTTTTTAGAAATGACTTGACTTCTATTACATGAAATAAGTCTTCATTAAATTTGTATTTATCAAGTCCCTTTGGTTTTATCTCTCTTGTCACCAGAGGGTCTCGCTTCCTCCCTCATCTTCCCCGTTTCCAAAGGACTAAGTTTGAATCTCTCCAGGGCACTGTGACCTTTCACAAACTGCCCCTCCAGCCTTGTTCCCCGCTGGCTTTTTCACACCCCTCCTTTACTCCAGTCATCTTGTCTCCTAAGTATTATTTTCTTATCTCTCTCTCCATATCTTTGCAAAGGAAAACTTTCCTCTTTCTTTCCCTTCTTTTGTGATAGTGTTACTTCTTTTCTGATACCTTCCTGGTGCACCCAGGCAGGGTTACTTCTTGTGGGATCTCCATTCCTATCATATTATTGCATTTGCCCCTGATGTGCTTTCAGTATGGGTAGAAAGAGCACTGTTTAGGCATCTCAGAGTCCTCTGTAGGTGACACAGCGCCTGGCCCTGTAGTACATTTTTAGCAGAAGTTAGCGAGACTGAAGTTGAACTCTGCTGCCAGCCTGACCTAAACATCTGATAATTTCCATTCTTCTTTGTCCATTGTCACCAACATAAAAGAGGTCAATAACCATGTGTATTATTCTTTATTCACTCAACAAGTATTTCTTAAACATTTGTTAAATAGCCAGGCATTGCTGTATGTTGGCCATACAATATGGTTGATTCTTCAGACAGACACTCATGATCTAGTAAGGGACACAGATAGTGAATGGTCTGGCCAGAAAATGAAGTGAGCACACACACCGCCGTGGATCAGTACGGCTGGCTGTTGTACCTGCTGTCCTCACTCATCCGTCTCTACCATGCTTTACGCGTGTGCTGCCCCAGCCTCTGAAACTTGGTTTCTCCTACATGAGATGCCGTTAGAGATAACTTGCCCTGTAATTTTACCCTTGAGGGTAGTCCCTTTGGAATGAACTGGATGTTAATATACTGATATTTGTATAAGCTAGGGGCAGGTAGAGGTGATAGCAATAAATGGCATCAGCACTCAGCAGTTCATACAGGTTTATCATTCACTCCCGCTGTAAGTCACAGTAACATGGTGATGCTTGTTACACCACCTCTTTAAATCATATCTTAACTTTAAGCACCTTGGTTTCCTTGTTTGATTTATAGAAACTAGAAAAACTGCTTTTGGAATTATTTCCACGGTGAAGAAACCTCGGACATCAGAAGCAGATGATGATTCTCTTCCAGCCTGCAAAAAAGCCAAGTGTGAGAGCTGAAAAGAACCCTCCATCTCAGTCGACACTCTGCCCTTTCAGAGTGCATCAGCCACTCTGAACAGAAACGGAGCCCCCATATGATTCACTGTTTTCACTTGGAGCCAGATGTCACTAGCCTATAAAAACAATCTTATATTCAAGCCATTAAAATAACAAAACCTAGTAAAACTAAACAAAAAAACCCTGTCCCCTTAATGAGTTTAGATATATTTTAGGAGAAAAACAAAGACTAGTTTGCTCGTCCTTTGCATTAAGTGATGATTGGCAGGTATACTTGAGTAAGATCTTCCAATATAAGAGACTCTTTAAAAATGTTTCTTGTCCATTTTGAAGTTCATGCTTTTCAGCGTCACTTGGTATATGTGGCTTATTATTTTTTAGATTTACTGCTCAAAAAGTGATTATTTTGAGGACTATTAAAACTTTTGCTAAGGGATTGACTTTTTAGTTGATCTTTTGTTTTAAGCCTCTCTTTCATTATGTTCATGAAGTCCAAGTCCTTTCTAAGAGCAATTGCTATAAAATTTGTGGAGGAAAGGGAAGGTGCTCATAAAAGCACACTGGCCTCTTCTTTGCTGCTTCTTACCTCCATGATGTCCTTAAAATAGGATTCCTCTGAGTTGGAAGCTCCTGAAAACCTAATACTGATTTTTATAAAACTATAGGGAAAAATCTCAAAGTACTAGACTCAACCAAATTTGTAAAAAATTTTTTTAAATAGCAGGATCATTATGTTAAATAGAAGTAGCCCTTTTTTACAAGTATCTACATTTATGCTATATTGATACTAAGAAAATTGGAGAAAGCTTTACACCAAACTCACCTGTGAATTTTTTTTGTTTGTTTGTTGTTGTTGTTTTCCTTTTAAAAATCTTTTATTTATTCATAAACATTTTTAAATTTTTACACAGTTTTTAAAGGTTACTTTCCATTTACAGTTGTTAAAAAAAATACTGGCCGTATTCCTGTGTTTTGCAATGCATCCTTGAGTCTTATGCCTCCTACTACTTTGTACCTCCTACTCTCCCCCTCCGGTGTTGCCCCTCCCCCTCCCCCCTCCACTGGTAACCCTCAGAGTACTCTCCTTATCTGTGAGTCTGCTTCTTCTATGTTATATTCTCTAGTTTGTTAAGAACACATATTCTTTAACTCCAGGGTACAGGGCAATAATACTTTCAATTTGTGTCATTCATGCTGAAATACCTATTGTATTCTTTTTTTTTTAATTTTTATTATAAATTTATTTATTTTAATTGGACGCTAATTACTTGACAATATTGTAGTGGTTTGCCATACATCAACATGAATCCACCACAGGTGTACACGTGTTCCCCATCCTGAACCCCCGTCCCTCCTCCCTCCCCATACCATCCCTCTGGGTCATCCCAGTGCACCAGCCCCGAGCATCCTGTATCCTGCATCGAATCTGGACTGGCGATTCGTTTCACATATGATATATATACATGTTTCAATGCCATTCTCCCAAACCATCCCACCCTCGCCCTCTCCCACAGAGTCCAAAAGACTGTTCTATACATCTGTGTCTCTTTCGCTGTCTTGCATACAGGGTTATCGTTACCATCTTTCTAAATTCCATATATATGCATTAGTATACTGTATTGGGGTTTTTCTTTCTGGCTTACTTCACTCTGTATAATCAGCTCAAGTTTCATCCCCCTCATTAGAACTGATTCAAATGTATTCTTTTTAATGGCTGAGTAATACTCCATTATGTATATGTACCACAGCTTTCTTATCCATTCATCTGCTGATGGACATCTAGGTTGCTTCCATGTCCTAGCGATTATAAACAGTGCTGCAATGAACCTTGGGATACACGGGTCTCTTTCAATTCTGGTTTCCTCAGTGTGTATGCCCAGCAGTGGGATTGCTGGGTCGTATGGCAGTTCTATTTCCAGTTTTTTAAGGAATCTCCACACTGTTCTCCATAGTGGCTGTACTAGTTTGCGTTCCCACCAACAGCGTAAGAGGGTTCCCTTTTCTCCACACCCTCTCCAGCATTTATTGCTTGTAGACTTTTGGATCGCAGCCATTCTGATTGGAGTGAAATGGTACCTTATTGTGGTTTTGATTTGCATTTCTCTGATAATGAGTAATATTGAACATCTTTTCATGTGTTTGTTAGCCATCTGTATGTCTTCTTTGGAGAAACGTCTTTTAGTTCTTTGGCCCATTTTTTGATTGGGTCGTTAATTTTTCTGGAATTGAGCTGCAGGAGTTGCTCGTATATTTTTGAGAGTAATTCTATGTCAGTTGCTTCATTTGCTATTATTTTCTCCCATTCTGAAGGCTGTCTTTTCACCTTGCTTATAGTTTCCCTTGTTGTGCAGAAGCTTTTAATTTTAATTAGGTTCCATTTGTTTATTTTTGCTTGTATTTCCAGTATTCTGGGAGGTGGGTCATAGAAGATCCTGCTCTGATTTATGTCGGAGAGTGTTTTGCCTATGTTCTCCTCTAGGAGTTTTATAGTTTCTGGTCTTACATTTAGATCTTTAATCCATTTTGAGTTTATTTTTGTGTATTCACCTGTGAATTTAGATGCTTACATAAAACTTTGGCAAAACCATGCATCCCATAACCAGGTGAGATTTACTCTAGAAATGTAAGTATGTTTCAGTTCTTTTCAGTGTACTATACTTTATCATATTAATAGGTCAAATTAGATAAATCAGAATCATCTTAATAGATGCAAGTAAGACATTGAACAAAATGTGAAATCTACTCCTAATTTAAAAAATAATAAGAGCCCTTAATAAAATACAAGTATAGGAATACTTCACACATACACGTTTGTTTCTGTTTATATATTGTATTAAGCATCGTGATTCTAAAATAAAGCATTTTTTTACTCCCATCTGAACGTAATATGATGGATTAGCCTGCTGCCCTCCCTAAAACAGATGGCCACTGCTGCTGAACCCTAGAGCCTGCCCCTTCCTTGAGTGCCAACTTGCTTCTTCCTTCACCCTACTGCATTCACCAAGGGTTAGGTGTGTGTGTATTCACAAATCTGTTTATGCCATTGCATTTATTGAGCATTATAAAATTATGTAAGTTAATTTAAAATTATGAAAACTGATGAACTAGGAGGAGCAAAAAAAAGGATTCCCAGGAAAATTAATGCTTTTGAAAAATTTTAAAAAGATACTCATTTAAAAGAACTGTCAAAATAGATGTGAGCAAGACAACTAGATTTGGAAGAGATCCAGTGGACATTTACCAGAGTCTTCTATTTTTTTTCTTCTTCTTTTTTAAATTGATGTAACATTGTAAAGTTTTATGTGTATAACATTGTAAATTCAATTTATGTACATTATCAGTTCAGTTCAGTCACTCAGTCGAGTCCGACTCTGTGACCCCATGGATCACAGCACACCAGGCCTCCCTGTCCATCACCAACTCCTGGAGTTCACTCAGACTCACGTCCATGGAGTCAGTGATGCCATCCAGCCATCTCATCCTCTGTCGTCCCCTTCTCCTCCTGCCCCCAATCCCTCCCAGCATCAGAGTCTTCCGATGAGTCAACTCTTCGCATGAGGTGGCCAAAGTACTGGAGTTTCAGCTTCAGCATCATTCCCTCCAGTGTACATTATACATGCTACCAAAAGGTTCCACCCATCCCCATACAGTTGACCCCTTACCAATAAATTCCACATAAGAATGAAATCATTTAGTATTTGTCTTTCTCAGTCTGACTTAATTCCTTTAGCATCATATCCTCAAAGTCCATCTGTGGTGTCACAAATGGAAAGATTTCTTCTTACTTTATGGCCAAGTAGTAGTCTATCTTATATACACACACAGCACGTTTATCCATGCTTCATTTGTTCATTTGTTGATGGACATTTAAGTTGTTTCCATAACTTAGCTATGTGAATAGCACTGTTGTGAACATAGTAGTGTATATATCTTTACAAATTTGTGCTTTCGTATTTGTTGGATAAATTCCCAGAAGTGTAATAGCTGAGTCATGGTGGTTCTCTTCTTAATTTTTTGAGGAATCTCCATAGTATTTTTCTTACTTGCATTTCCACCAGTAGTGTGTGAGGGGTCCCTTTTCTCCACATCCTGTGTATAACATTTTATATTTCTTGCCTTTTTGATAAGAGCCACATCCAAGAGGCAGTCAGGCATGACACAGGTATTAGCATTATCTTTCTGCATGTTGTCTCCTCAGGCAAGGGAAACAAATGCAAAAGTAAAAGGCTGCAAGCAAAAGAAACCCACCAGCAAAATGAACAAAGAGCCAACAAGGACCTACTGAATAGTACAGGGAACAATAATAAATATTGTGTAATAAACTATAAAGGAGAGGAATCTGAAAAAGTATCGTGTGTGTGTGTGTGTGTGTGTGTAAAAGTTTGTAAAAAAAAAAAAAGGCAACCTTTTGAATGGGAAGATATTAATGTATCAGATGAGGGGTTAATAGCCAAAATATATTTTAAAAAATTCATATCACTAACAAAACACTAAACAACCCGATTAAAAAATGGGCAGAGAATCTGAATATAGACATTTTTCCAGAGATGTACAGATGACTAATAATTGACTCATGGAGAGATGGTCAATATCACTTATTCAAATCAAAGCTAAATGAAATAACCACTTTTCTTCTTTAAAGAGAACGGAACTCAAAAACGAAGATCTCCCATCAGTGGAACCATACTTCAAAGAATAGGCTTTGAAATGATGTGAAAGTCGCTCAGTCCATGGAATTCTCTAGGCTAGAATACTGGAGTGGATAGCCTTTCCCTTCTCCAGGGGATCTTCCCATCCCAGGGATTGAACCCAGGTCTCCCGCGTTGCAGGCGGATTCTTTACCAGCTGAGCCACAAGGGAAGCCCGTGAGTGCACAAAAGATTGCACGTGAGTGAACATTTACATATTTTAACTTGGAACTTTCAAGGGGATGTGTATTCAACTTACTTTTGGTGCACCTCCATAATCTACATTTTCAGCCGACTGTGTATTAGCCCCATCTGTGCCAGATATAATATTGAGGACTCTCATATTGGAAAGGAAGTAAAGTTACGGCAGAATGTGAGTCTTGTTTGAAACATTTCAAGAAAAGCAGCTGGATGGAGATGAGAAATGCAGGTGCTTCTTAGTTTGCATACATCTGTCATGTATCTGCAGTTGTACCTGCTTTTTGTTTATGAATGTGCACGTATCCTGTTCAAAATAGGGCATGATGGCTGGTCACCACTGAAGAGAAGCAGGCAGGGCTTTTTAAAGTTTGCTTTTGTTAGAACATGAACTGGTTTAATTGTAACAAGCTGACTACCTTTATTTCAGCAAGGTGGTCAGTTATAAATACGAAAGCCAATAATTTTAATTAATATTTTATAACAGTAACTTGTTATAAAATACCATTTTAAAAGATGGTCCTAATCACAGACATGTTACCAAGAAATGATGGAACTCACGAAGAAAACTCTTAGAGGATGTGGGAAATTAAGACTTGGAATACGTCAAGGGAGATGAGGTCAAATTCTTCCCCAGTTTATGAATTTAACAAAGTCCAAAACAATGTATATATTACTGTTTGTGTTTACTTTTTGCTTTTAGGCTTCATATTTCGAAAGAAAAAAAATGGAGACTAGCTAGGGAACTCTGTAGCGAAACACTGGGAGGGACTTGGAATGGTGATTATTAAAGAGTACAACAGAAATCTAGTAACTAAAACTGTATAATTGGTGCAGAAATCCATGTAGATGAATGAAAGAGCTGGGAGTCCAGAACACTCCAGTTACAAGAAGTGACCAGATTGTTCAGATAGCAGTGTTGAAACAACTGGTTACTTAGCAGGAGAGGCAGGACAGCATAGTACAGTAAAGTGCAAAGACTGAAGACGTGCTGCCCGAACTGCTAGTACTTACTGTCCGTGACCTTGGGCAAGTGACGTAACCACTCTGCATCACTTCTCTTCTCCCAGTAGTGGTATTGCAAGGGTTAAGTAGATTGAAATTTGTAGAAGGCTCAGAGCAGAACCACGGGGTCGCTGAGTCGGACAGGACTGAGCAACTTCACTCTCACTTTTCACTTTCATGCCTTGAAGAAGGAAATGGCAACCCACTCCAGTGTTCTTGCCTGGAGAATCCCAGGGACAGGGGAGCCTGATGGGCTGCCGTCTATGGGGTCGCACAGAGTCAGACACGACTGAAGCGACTTTGCAGCAGCAGAGCAGAACCTGTCGTGTAGAATATTCCTACTATGTATCAACTGTAATTCTGTCATTTAGGGGAAAAAGTTCACTCCCTATCTCATACCCAGGACACATAAATTCAAGTGGATTGAAGAATTATTTTTTAAAAAATAAGATTGGATTGGAAAAGACCTAAACACAGTCACCAAAGCCAGAAAATAGAAAAGCTTAATCAGTTTGTCTCTATAAAAATGTAGTGTTAGAAAAGTACAAACAACTGGGAAGGTATATTTGCAATGCATGTTCCAGCGAGGTTTAGCATTCTTGGCTTTTTTAAAAGAGATTGCTTTTAAAAAGCAAATATGCAGCATGATAAATACTGCTAGTGTCATCCAGAATCTTTTTACCAGGTGGTACCCCCTCCCCCACAGCTGCTGCAGATGTTAGGTATTAATTGTTTATCCTCACCCTCCCCCAGAGAGTGCCCAGGGCTGGTTGTCCCAGAAATGCTTGGGAAGGTTTCTCCCCACCCCTGGAGGTTGGCGCTTGCTGGATGCCTGATGCAGGGCATTACAGCCTGGCCTTCTGGTCTCTGTGGTGCAGTTTATGCTCCTGAGCTCCCCATGGAATGAGATTTAGGGGAGACTTCTGAAACCACCTCCGTGCTTCTTCTCCTGCCCTATCCTGTCTCCCTCAGTCCCTTATAGAGCATTCTCAAGAAATCACACAAGAATCCTCATTTGAAGTGCCACTTCCAAGGAACCTGACTTAATAGAAAATTGAGCAAAAAAAACTGACCCAGAAAAATGCTCAACAAACCTGAAGATGCTGAACGTTTTTTGAGTAATCGGGAAAATCATCAAAAATACATCTTTCCATTGCTGATTGGGTTGAAAAAATAAAAGATCATGAGTATTTTCTTGATTGTGGGGAAAGGCTAAGGGATAATTTGATACCAACCTTATAGATACTTCTATAAATGCATTTCTTCAGAAATGGTTAGGTGTAAAGGATGGGTAAGGATAGGCATTGCAACAATGTCTAAAATGGGAAAATGGAAACAACCTCAATGCCCAATAATGATAGGATTAGTTAAACGATCCGTTGTACATTGAAACAAGACTATCATTTATAAAAATGTCTGGAATAAGTCGTTCAATTGACAATAAAGTTATAAAGCTAAGTGTATGGTGCCCATATGTAATGTGCACAGAAATAATCAGTGCCATGAACTAGGGTTATAGGGAATGTGTGTTTTCTTCATTAGTCATTTCCATAATCGGCTTATTAATGAGCATGTGTTGCTTGTTCAAGGGGAGAAGACATTTTTTCATTTAGGAGGTAAAGGTAGCATGATAGATGTTATGACACGGAAAAAAAAAAGTACAGCAGGAACACACGAGACGAAAAAGTCCAAGTAAGGATCAAGGATGGCTTCCTGGAGGACGAACAGCTGCCCCGAAAGGGAGGAATGAGGAGAAATTACGCAGTGGGGTGGGAAGAAGAGCCTTCCAGGGGGTTGGCACAGTATATGAGAACAAAAGCTGGTGCCTAGGGTTTTTTTAGAAGCTGGAAATTCAGTTGAGTTGAAATTTACTGTTTAGCCAGGAAAGTAATGAGAAATGGATGAAAATAAAGAGTTAACAGCAGCCAGATTTCAAGAGTTTTTGAAAATGGTAAGGCATTTTTATTTCATCCTGAGGGCAATGGGCAGTCACTGAAAATTTTTGTCGAGAAGAATGACAAGATTTGCATTTTAGAAAAATCACCCTGGCTGCAACTTGAACACACTGGAGGAAAGTTAAGCTGAGGCATTTCGGAACCAGGGAGGTGATAGGTAGCCTGAACTAGGAGTGGCCCCTGGGACGAGAGGAAGTGGACAGATAACAGAGCCCCTTAGGTGGTATTCTTGGTAAGCAGTCCTGTGGTTATTTGAAAGAGGGATGAGGCAAAGGGCAAGTCTACAACAACTTCCAAGACTCTCCACTGGCCAGCGGGCCATTCCCTTCACTAATAACACAAGTGATAGACTGCGGGCAAAGAGCTGGCTCAGGTTGGAAGACGGCTTATAAATGTTGACCACGTGTGTGACAGGAACGAAGGTTGTTGCCTCAAGTGTTTCTCTTCTCAAGTAGCAAAGGTCACTGAGCTGCCCTTGTTACACTGAAACTTATGCTGTCTTGATTCTCATGCTCCCTACTTCTGTACTAGTGCAAGTCTTTATATGTCGGAACACAGAAGTGTTTTAACCCCTTCCTTCCTTCTCTCCTTTACCTTCCAGTTCTTGTGGGGAAGGGAACTTGAGGAAGACATAGAAAACTTGGCCACATAATAACACCCAAATTGTGCTGTGGGAGACGTCAGTGTAGCAAGGGAGATGCTGCCTGTGTAGTAGCTGCTTTGCTTAGAAAAAATGGATCCTGAACCATAAGGATCTGATGGGTTAGAGCCAACAGGATCCTCTAGGGAGGGCAGGGGGTGGCAGAAGGGTATTGAGAGGGGGGGATATAACAGAATGAAGCTCCTGAGGCCCCCAGGAGGTGGATGCTACAAATTGTTCAGAGACCAGATAGAAAAGGCACAGAAATATTTCACACCATCCTTAGAACTCCATGATCAGCTAACTGAAGGATCTTCTGGTTATGGATTGGGCCTGCACGCCCTCAAAGTGTTGGCGACACAGCTGAGAGGTCATGAGTATTATACCATCTAAAGTGGGTTTTGGTAGGGGTACCAGCGCAGATGTTTCACCCTGGCCTTCAAACATTTCCACAAGTGACAAACGTCCCCCATAACCTTGCCCTTTTCTACATTCTCTCTGCTGCCTAGAACACCGTGCTTGAATAACTCCAGTTTATTCTTCAGACTCCTCCGGGAAAGTCCCCCCACTCAAAGAAGTCTTTGTAGAAACTCCTTCCCCCGCCTCCCCATCGAATGATGGGCCTCCGCAGCTTAGACTCTCAGCACGCTGTGCTTCTTACTTCATTGTGCTTACTGCAGATTGTTACCATGTATTTATTTCTGTGATCACATCCTTAATAGTCCTAGGAAGTCCTTGGGCAGCTTTGACACTAGTAGCTGGTGTCCACAATAATTGCTAAACCTCAGATTAGTTAAACCCCAGGGGGAACGTTTTAAGGAATCATTAACTTGTAGTAATCATTTTGCCCACCAGAGGTCCCTTTCTCCCCATCACTGGGGCCAAAAGAGCTTGAACTCCTGTGTATCCTCCTACTTTTCACAGCCATGCTGCTCATTGAAGACTGGTATACCACCACTTCTGCATTGCCCAGGGGCTTGTCAGTAATGCAGAATCTCAGGCCCCACCCACACTGGAGGAATTAGAATCTGCATTTTAACAAGAGTCTCAGGTGATCTGTGTACACATGAAATACTGCGAAGCACAGTTCTACAGAACATTCATAATCTGAAAAGCTTGGAAGACAAAACCCCATCTAAATGGCCCTTCCACCAGAACTAAAGAAGGAAGGAGGTTTAGAATCTGCTTTTATTATGAATATAAAATATACATACAACATAATACACATTTACACATTTACAGTTTGCAGTTAGTTTCACTTTTTTGAGCACATTTGGTTCTGCACGGCCCAGTGGCCCATGTTCCTTCCACGTACACTCAAGACATTCTCTTCACCTTGGTACATACTTGGTGAGAAATACCAGGCCCAGGCGTCAACTGGCCAGCTTTACTGTCTTCCCAGAATCACTTTCATTCTGTTTCCCCTTCTGCTGCTACAGGCTTTCCATGGCCTCAAACTTCAGCATTAAAAATGCAGGAGAAAAGAGGGCTGCAGTAATCCCCTTTGTCTTTCAAAATCACCTTGAAACATCTCACCTGAGTGAGGTGATACATCATAGGCATTGCTGGTTAACATAGTGTAAGAACTACCTACGGGGAGGCTCTGACGTGTCACATACAAACTAAGCTTGTTCACCAAATGAATGATCACAAAGGATCTGAGTATCGGTGGTATCGCAGTAAATAAATAAGTTAACTGGAATAAATACAAATAAATAGAGTGAGTTTCACTACGGAAAATGTCAATGCCTACGTCCCTGTGCTCCAAACCTCATTAGGTGCCACTTTACAACAGGTTGATAAACAGAAGCTGGATTTCTCTATGAGTCGCTCTTTGGGGCAACACCTTCCATGTGCTGGTAAAGAGCAGCCAATGGAATCGTTTGTCATCGCTTTTCTCAGAATGTTGCTATGCGAGAGGCTTTGTAGGAGTTCTCTCTGAGGCTGTCAAATATGGCTTTGGTTCCATTCTGCCAGTGTAGCACCAGATCCATCGGAGTCTTCCCAGCCTGAGCGAAACAGAGGAGGGAATTTGACTTCCAGGTTGAAGGCGTCTATAAGTTCACCTCCTGTGTGTGTGTGTGTATTTAATGAGGTAATGGCTAGGTACATGTTACTGAGGTGTTTTATGTTTCCCACTGTGATTTGCAGTTTATTTTCAAACCAGTCCTTTACAGTTTCTCACAGGAATGCTTTTGGCATTTCAAATTAGCAGGTCAGCGGTGTTTGGTTTTTTTGCCCCACTGTGGGAGTATCCCAGGTGTTGGTAAAAATCCCTAGTCCCTTGACACTGAATAGCAGGCTTAAGCCAAATCACTGTGAAATTCAAAAGATGCCTCTGTACTTATACAAGGTACTGCAGAATGGGCATGGAGAGGTAGCAGTATCTACCTGGTCAAAATCCAGTTCCTGTCAGTTTGGAAAATGATTCCTGACTGATAAAAACTGGTGGGATATGAGCTGCTGCAACACCCTGGCTTAATTACACAGGTACCACTCCAGGGAGTAGGTTTTTCACAGCTGCTCAAAAGTTACACTGGGCTCTCCCAGGAAATTTATTTTTCTTGGAGATGATATCAATGATTTTTGAGATCAAAATTTTTTTTACTTTATGTCTCAAGATATTTACAAAAATTAAAATCATGTCACCTCTCAATTCTTGCCTTTCAATTTGAGAAGTCCTAAAATTTTCCATCTCTATCTATTCAGAAGCCTCTCTTTATCCCAGAGATTGCAAACTGGCAGCTTTGAGATGCAAATCAGTCTAGAGACCTGTTTTGGCCCAAACAGAGCTTAGATTTTTTAAAAATTGGAATTAATTGGCAACAGTTGGAAATTAGGAAATTTCCCAATTGAATCTGTGATCTCTCTGAAAAAAAACTGGAAGGCTTGGCCGCACGATATCCATGGTTTCATGGAGCAGGAAGGGACTGGATTTGGGAAGGACTGCTGCCTTATGTGCACAGAGCCTGCAGCCACCATAAAGTCATTTATGTGATCTGCCTGGTCCCTAGGCGGATTTGAGTTAATGTCCCTGCAACCTTAATTTTGGACCCTCTCACCCTGTAGCATGTGCCGTGGGGAACACTTATCAGCAGATGTGAAGACAGAGTTTGGGACAATGATACAATAATGGTACAGTAGTGTAGTGTTTACAGTTCCCTTCAAGATGGTGTCCAGTAACCTAGCAGTCTTTTTTGGAAATATCCATCCATTGGGTCAATGACATTTATAGTTCTAGAACCTTTATGCTGGATTTTTACTGAAAATGCAGAGCTCTGAGACCTATTTGTATATTTAGGGCTATTTTTCCATGAATTCCTTAAACTCCTTTGTATTGAAATTTATCTCGTGATTCCCTGGCTATTTACACAGTCTCTCCAAATCTATATGCTTTTGATCTCTGCCTGAAAAAAATTATATTTTCTGCAGCTTTGGGGGTTTTGTTGAATCTACTCTTTCCGATGGCTTAAATTATTTGATAAGATCAATCCCATATCAAGGATGAGGGGACCCTACTGTTAACACTTTCCCAACCCACGCAGTCTCTATTTATTGCTTTATTTTGTTCCTGTCACCAAGACAGGTTTTTTTTTGTTTTTTGTTTTTTTTGGAATGATGAAGTATTCCTCTCAGTCTTATAGTAACACAGTAAGAGGAGGAAATGATTCACAGTAAAAGATGACTGGGGTTTTTTTTCCCCTTTCTTTGTAAAGTGATTCTCCAAAAGCCTCTTTCAAATTACTTCTTCAGTACTTTACACTCATTCCTCCCAGTGGTATTTTTAACGCTTGTATTAGATGATGCTTGACTAGGAATTGGACCATGAGGAAAATCTGGTTACATTCCCTGGCTTACAGATGAAGCTAAATTAACATGTACTTGTAAAAGGGATTTATACAAGCATTTTCTGGGCCTAAATATAAGAAACTATTTTGAGGGATGCGCAACTAAACCAAAGAGGAGAATGAATAGAAATTAGCTCAAAAATAAAGGCAAACGCATGGCTACCTCTGTAAGAAAGTGGTAGCATTCACACTGTTGTAAGAGGGGAAGGACTGTTCACAATCACTCGGATTCAGTGTTGAATCATTTGAGTTCCTTGACCCTCGGCTGCACGGACCACTGCGGAATTTTCAAAAGCTTCAGGAACGGTGGGTGTCTTTATTCCTGACTATCCCGGCCCAGCTCAGCCAGGGATGGCCAAGGCAGACACTGCTTGTGCCTGTGAAGGTGGGTGGATTGACCATCTTCTATTTTCAATACCAAATTTTAAAAGAATTCCTAAATGCTGTGTTAGGCATTACCCATCTCTGACTAGGTGACCTGCGTCCTTGCCAAGGTCAGCAATATCCTTATGGGAAGGAACGGAGCATTTAAATCATCAAAAGACCCCCGAAATGCTACCGTTGTGAGGCTATTTTCAAGTACGTGAGCCATACTTCTGTTCATTAGAAAGCCGGCAAACAAGGCCCCTGGCCCGAGTACTTACACAGTTCTTGACGTTGAGGTCGGCGCCATACGTAATCAGGAGTCGGATCATCTTGTACCGATTCAGCCTCACGGCATCATGCAAGGGAGTATCTCCTTCCTAGAGAACAGAGGCTAATGGTGGGCCTGAGGCCAGGAAGTGGGTCCCGAAAGGATGCCCAGCAGGGCTGGTGATCCCAATAAACGAGTGAAGGTTTTAGGAGGCCGAACTCTGCCGGCCTACTCACCCGGTCTTTGGCGTTGAGGTCTGCCTCGCAGGCGATGAGATGCTCTGCGCACTCGTAGTGGCCAGTCCTCACCGCGACATGCAGCGCGGTGCTGAGCAACTACGAAATGGAAGCGCCCGTTGGGTCCCTGGGCGTGAGGACAAAGGGTGTCCCAGGCCCCAACGCAGGTGTGAAGGGGAGGAGGGGAACGGGGTAGAACTACCTTATCGCGCGCACTGATTTTGGCGCCTTTGTTCAGCAACAGTTTTAAGACATCCAGGCTTCCTCCGCGGCTTGCCCAGTGGATTGCTGTGGATTCAAGCTATAAGAGGGAGGTAAAAGGACATGACTCAGTGGAAGAGGAACCTGGTCAGAGGAATTAGTTCTTGGTTTCTAAGACCTAGGAATACCAGGTTTGCTAGGGCATCTGTGATGGCACTGGGCTGTCCTGGTCTAGGTTGCCAGTTCTAACTATTGTAGTTCACATCTCTTGCCAAATGTTTTGGCAGAAATGTGCGAACGTGAGTGTATGCTCTCCTGTGTATGTATCTATGTGCATGTTTGCGTCATTAGGAGGTTCTCGATAAACCTAATCTTTTTAAGAGAGGATAAGAATTAAAACGTACTGAGAATTTCGTGGTGCCCACATGGTGCCACCTACTTCAGACGCATGGATGCTCCTGGCAGCATAGGGAAGTGGGCGTTCCTGTGCTCATTTTGCAAATGAGAAAAAGGAGCCTCCAAATTATACAAATTTTTTGCCTGAGGAAACACAGCTAGTAAGTGGCGGAAGAGTTATACCAACCCACAGTGTGCCTGGAACGTTTAACCACTTTTGCCAGATAAACTCAAAAGTTCCAGACAAATGTACGGATTTTAAAATTCTGGCAGAAAAGTAGTTCCTTCCGAAAATATTCATCTTTTGGAACAGACACGCCTCTTCCGGTGTCCCTATTGTCTTCCTGTCTCTTCCCGGCTCTCTGCCGCCGTTTGCGCCGGCACACCGTCACCTACCTCCGCCGTCCTCGTCTGTGGTTACTGCACTTAATCACACTAGAAAATCTCGTATATCCCTGGCCCTCCAAATATCATGCTCATGAATTTTTGTGTCTTTTCACGCAAACTTTATATTTTGTTTCTTTACTTGTTTTTCTGTGTGTGTATCTTCTGGGTTCAGTTTTAGCCAAATACTTTGGGCTTTTCCAGTCCCTTTTCCACTCTGCTTGAAAAGTCAAATTGAGCTGTATTTAAATAAATAAAGCATTTTTCCCCCCCCAGCTCAATCTTCATTTCATAGGATATGCTATATACTGGTCTGCATAGAAATCACAGTGGTTGAATTACTGAGATCTGAATAGCAGCTAACTTCCCATAGATGCAATTCATTTTGTGGGCAGTCTAGCCCCAAATCTCACTGATGGCAATCAGCATCTATCAAATAAGGTGTGCACCTAGAGAATTCTGAGATGTTATTGGCAGCCAAGGGTCAGGAGCAGGTGGCCACGTATGATGGAAGGATAGGGATGCTGAAAGGCAAGAGTTGACTGTATTACTTCTCAGTAAGGCTACTGACTTGATAACGACCCAGGTCTTTGATGAGAATATTGAATTCTGTCCAACAGCTCTCACTTCCTTCTTTTCCCTGAAATACTCCTCTCCTTTTCAGTATGTATGGAAAATACTTTCCACATGACCTAGTTCCATCTCCCAACTTCCCTTTGTATGGAGAAATAAGCTTCTGCCTAGTTCTCTCAGATCAATCTTCAATACAATTGGCCCCATTTTTCATTGTAGATTTTCTCAAGCTTCACAGAGTCTACTTACTTTGGCTCATTTCCAAACAAAGAGATATATTTACCATATCACGGAATTCGATCTGGGCTCCAGCTTCTATTAACTTCTCCACAATTGCCAAATGTCCTTCCAAGCATGCCCTGTGAAGAGCTGTCCGTTTATACTGTCAGAATAGAGGTTTTAAAAAGAGTGAGAGAGAGCAATGCATATAAAACTGAGTATAAATCCTTTCTAAGAAATAGGAAGCTGGGGATTCTGATGACCTAGCTGATAGAAACTTGAGTTCTTCTTTATGAGTTAGAAATGTCAAATTTACTAAAATTATCGACTGGAACAATTATTCCGCAACTGAAATTTGCATCTCCTGCAATACACGTTTCTAAGTGATTAGAGGTCTTCGTCGAGGCACGTGGACTTAAAGATTCAAAACTACCCTTTCTTGTGTTTTGTGCCCTCATAATTTCTGTAGTATCTGCCATGCAGTTCAGGCTATTTCCTTCCTTTGGGACTGCTGTTAGGTTGACTATCAAAAAGTATTCATTTTTAAGATAACGAAAGACATTTTTCTTTCAGCTTCAGAAATGATTCCCCATTCCAGTTCTTAGGGAAAAGGAGTCAAAAAAGGATTAGTGATGTCTGATAAATTGGCTTCAAATAATGGATTAATGGGCTTCCCAGGTGGTGTCCCTGGTGGCTCAGAGGGTAAAGAATCTGCCTGCAATGCAGGAGACCCAGGCTTGATCTCTGGGCCGAGAAGATCCGTTGGAGAAGGGAACGGAAACCCACTCCAGTATTCTTGTCTGGAGAATGCCATGGACAGAGGAACTGGCAGGCTACAGTCCACGGGGTCACAAAGAGTCAGACAGAACTGAGCGACTAACACTTTCACTTTCACTTCAGGTGGCTCAGTGGTAAAAAAATCTGCCTGCCAATGCTGGAAACATAGGAGGCAGCAGATACCATATCTGCATCAGGAAGGGCCCCTGGAGAAGAAAACGGCAACCCACTCCAGTATTCTCGCCTGAAAAACCCCATGAACAGAGGAGCCTGGCAGACTACAGTCTGTGCAGTCGCAGAGTCGGAGACTACTGAGCTCACTCGCAGATGGATTAATAGGCTATTTGTGCTGGAACACTATCAGGCATTATTCCATCCCAATACCCTCTCTTTTTAGATAAGGAAACGGAGGTCCAGAAAATGCAGATTGGCTGCCAAGAATCAAATAAGTGAGTACTGATAGAACCAACACATGAACTCCGGGCCAGAGATTCCCTGTGTAGAGCTGATATATTTGGGTCCAGTCAAAGCTAATGCTAACAATATATTTCTCCAGTCATGAGTGGTTGGTCCTGCCATACTAAAAGTCTATCCCAAAGATCTCAAAATTAAAGGCAAACTGAAAAAGCAGTGGGAAGAAAATGAGAGTGCAAAAAAATAAAGCAATCCGTAGCACTGATCCAGCATTTCTTTCTCTGGCCCACTGCACTCCCCTGTTATGCTACTGGCATATGTGGCAGCAGCTGGGGAGACGGTTTCAGGTGGATTGATTTCTGGCACCAGACGAGCAAGCCTGCAGTAAAGCATAAGAAATACAAAATTAACAAGCTGGATTTTGCAGTGCTTTGTATAAGCCTTACCTCATCACAGACATCTGGATTGTTCTTGTCTGACAAGAATTTTTCTATTACTGGCAGTTTATTCTCCAGGGCAGCTTTCAGAAACCTAGGCACATCCACAGGTTCTGTCTAAAGTTTAAAAAAAAAAAACAGCGTGAGAGTTACCATGGGCTTTCCAACATTCAGTCAAACCCTCCACAGATAGTTATTTCCTTGTAGCCTAAGGCCGAGGGTTTCCCTGGTGGCTCAAACGATAAAGAATCTGCCTGCAATACAAAAGACCCAGGTTCAATATCTGAGTTGGGAAGATTCCCCTGAAGAAGGAAATGGCAACCCACTCCAGTATTCTTGCCCAGAGAGTTCCATGGACAGAGGAGACTGACAGGCAGACCATTGGGTTGCAGTCAGACATGGCTGAGTGACCAACTCCCCCCCCCCCCCCCCCCCCCCCCCCCCCCCCCCGCCCACGACACAAGGAAGCCAAGCAGTGCTTACCACAATTTCAGGCTCAGGTTCCTTCACAACTGGAACTTTTGTTTTCCTGTATTTTTTCCTTTTCTTCAGTTGAATGATTATTTCAAGATCGTCTAAATTTTCCAGTTTTGATCTTTGTTCTAGTTTTTTCTTCTTGAGCTAAAAAAGAAATCCATGTTTCAAAATATGGCGAGTTCTACTGACAAGCATTCTGGTTGTGTCAAAACAAAATCTGCAAGGTCTGAGCTCAGTATGTGAACAGTTTGAGCAAAAAGATTTAAAAAAATATTTATAATAAATCTTGGACTTGGACTTAGTGCTTTCTTATTAAGTATTTAGGGGTCAAATTTTTCAGCTAATTGCCTTTATCTTCACTTCCCTTGCTTGTAGCGCCAGCTTCTTGTTGAAGATGGAATCTAGTCTCTAAGTGATGATTTTGTAATTATTTCCATAAACAGACCCCAGATTTCTGTAGAATTTTTTTTATCATGCTCATGAATTTTTTTAATTGAAAAGACTTTACTAATAAGTTTCAAACTCTTAAATTTCAATGCCAGTGTCTTTTAGGTGGCTCACTGAGTGGGGCTCATGAAACAGACTGTCTGGGGACTACATCTGTGGTTAGTAAGTAATGAAAATTCACCCAGCAACGAATTTTGTCGACACAGAAAGTTGCCACAGTCAAACAATGATCCATGAACCACAAACCACATTACTGAGAAAAAGAAGGCTCCCTTCCTTGGGATTAATTAGACAATATAAGACGTCAGAAATTCACTGGACACTTTTCTCTTTCCAAGTCTCTCAGTCAAAACACAGTCGTAGACCATTCGGTGATTGATTCGGAATCCAGAGGTCATAGTCTTGCCAAAGAATTATTTTCTACAACCTGTTCCATAGAAGCTGCTTCTTTATAAGTTAGAAATTGATAAAGAAATACCTTTGGAATGGTTGCATTTATTTGGTTTCTCTCTCATCTCCCTCCTATCTGGCACCTTTGTCTACGCCATCCCCAACCTCCCACTAGTGAATTTCACAGAAGGCCCTTACCTCTGCCTCTCGCTGTTTCTCAGTTTCCCACTGTTGCTCCCCCAGGCTGACAAAGTGGGCCGGAAGTGTTTTCAGGTCTTCTTGCTTCTCTCGAGTGACAGCAGCTTCATATTCTCCATCTCTGAAGTCCTCAGGAAGGAACTCCCCAGCATCCCCACTGCCGTTCTTCTTCCCTGTAACCTACAAGGGAAGAAGGTGGCAGGGTGAGAATAGCAGAGTCCGTCCTGGGGTCCTTCTCCATAAAGGATGCTGCAGGAGGTCCCCTGGCCCTTCCTCCCTGCTGACAGTGGCCTCAGAGCAATGCACTCTCAGAGCTCAGGCTGTGATGCGCTGCCCCAGTGTTCCAGGAATACCTTCAGATACTTGTTCTCTTCTATTGGTTAAATCAAGGTTTAGGTTAGGTTGGTATCTTTAAATCTGCTTTTAACCCACTTAATCATGTTTCTCCTAAGAAAATCCCAACCTCTTCCCCCCACCTCCCCACCAAAGATGTTAAAACTCTTTCATTTTCAGTACTTTTGTTGATCCCTTGCCTTCCTATGGTTTCCAGATATATATTGTTGCAATAGAACTTCTCCCCTAAGGCACTTTGATTACTGTACATGATTCCACACTTCAGTGATAAAACCAAAGGAGAAGATAATAAATAGGGACTATGTAGAGAATTCATTACTGCCAGCTCCTTTTTTTCTAATTTTACTTATTTCATCACATAAATCAACCATTTTCCATATATGACATTTTTCAGAATACCTGTGCATTTTGCCTGGAAGAAAAGAGCGTTTCAATTTTCAAATAAAAGTCAAGGCTGCACCATTTTTCACTGCATAAAAATAATGTGCTTTACATACCAGCTCTTCTACCTTCAGAACCATCATGTTGCCCCGAAGTTCGTCAGTCTGTTTTCCTCCTGAGGAATGAACCCTTGAGTTGCCCTGGGGAGCCCATCTGCTCCAGTGAGCTTATATAGCTAGAGCTGGGTGAGATAATCTTCCAACCTGGGAACCCAAGTAACACCCCTGCCCCCCCTCCCCCCTAGGGCCAACTCAGAGGCAGGTGAATTTTTCATTTCAGACTCAGTGTCTGGGAAGCAGGAGAGGGAGGGGATGACAAGTAACCCCACTGAATATGTGAATCAGGAAGAAATGTGAGAGGGCCATTCCTTTGGCAGTGACCGCACCGCTCAGCAATGCAAGTCATCCTATTTATCAGGGAGCCAGAGGACAGCTGTCTGTTGACATTGCGCCACACCGCTGCTCCTTTTCCTTCTTTGTCAGCTTTCATATGACTAACCCTATCAAGAAAATGTAAATGGCCTGCGTATCACACCGCCAGTAATATCTTTCTGATAACCAGACTTATCAACACGTCACTTGGGGGAAGTGTTGCTTTAGGACATCCTATTCCCATGGGTAAACAGCCCGAGAGGAAAGGACCCAGGTCCTAGTGGCCCTTGTCTATATCTGTTTGGAATCCTCTGGAGTGATGTCGAGGGCTAAAAAGGCCCCATGACATGCCACCTTACCATCATTATAAGAAATTGAAAGCATTCAGTAATACACTTGTATTTTATGGTGTCACAGCCCATAATTAGCACATGACATGCTTACTGTCTTCTAAAACAGCATACTTACTGGAACAATTTTTATTCAAAAAAGTTTCAAAATGTCCTGAGATAGTTTATGAGGCCGATTGTTAGTAACAGTATGACCTTGATCAGGTCATTGAGCCGCAGTTCTGTTGCTGTGGCGAAAAGACACCTGCAGGAGCTGGTGAGAACTGCAGGTCCCTGGGCCCCACTCCAGGACATTCTGTGTCAATTTATGGCTGAGTCCTAGGAGGCCGTGTTTTTCAAAGCACTCAGGTAATTCTGATAAAGGTTTGAGACAGGTTGCCAGAGGAACAAAGGGTTTGGGTTGAAGTGGAAAAAGACCTCTGTTCCTGGTTTCTCATCTCTGAAGTGTTAAATTATGTAAAACTGTTTACTTCTCTTTACGGTCCAAGGAGAAACTAGAATTACTATCCCCAAAGCCATTTTAAAACTTTTTTTTTTCAGTGAAAGAAAGGAGGGGAGAGTGAGAGAAAGGGAGTGTGAATGGAGAAGTATGTTCATCAGATGTTATGTTGACCTTCTGTGTCTCTCACTCTCTCAAACGTACCCCACTCAGCACACATGGCTGCCAATCTCTCCTTTCCCCTCATCAGCCTGGGGGTGGTTTTGCTGAAATTTTCAGAATGACACATTGACACCCCCCACCTGCGTCCCCACCAAAGTGCTGACGAAGAGGGACCCTCCCAATTACCTGGGTATCTGTTCTAGTCTCCTATCCTAAAAGGGGTTTTAGTAAAATGAAATTTCCCGGTGTTTTCTTTGAGGTGGAGACAGCTATGACCATTTTCACTGGTTCCTTTAAATAAGAAGTAGCCATTAAACTTTTCCTACCATTTCTTATCTTAGTCTCTTTGTTCCAGGCCTGACCCAAACTGAGGGGAGCCTTAGGAGATCTCCTTTAGGAAGGGTCACGGGTTGTTGAAGTGTCTTGGATATTGAATCCCAGAGCTGTTAATGCCCTCAAAGTTCAAGCAAGGCCAGTGCTTCCGTTCTGCAGAGAGGGCATGGAGGCACAGAACCGTGTCAAGTCACTGGCTGCAGACACACAGCTGGTTGCTGGATGCTAGGTTGAGGAGTTTGGATTCCATCCATCAGACAGAGAATCACTGAGGCCAGAGCACATTTTCCGGAGTAGTTCAGACCTAGACCCACTCAGGGCCCAACCAAGACCTATTAAAAGGTCCTTCCGTGTTTCAGTTCAGTTCAGTTCAGTTCAGTCACTCAGTCGTGTCCGACTCTGCAACCCCATGAATCGCAGCATGCCAGGCCTCCCTGTCCATCACCAACTCCCGGACTCATGTCCATCGAGTCAGTGATGCCATCCAGCCATCTCATCCTCTGCCCCTTCTCCTCCTGCCCCCAATTCCCCCCGCCTCCGCCCCCAGCATCAGAGTCTTTTCCAATGAGTCAACTCTTTGCATGAGGTGGCCAAAGTACTGGAGTTTCAGCGTTAGCATCATTCCTTCCAAACAAATCCCAGTGTTTAGGACATCTCAAAAAAAAAAGGGTGGGGGGGAAGTGGGTGGGGTGGTACTCCAAGCTTATTTCTTCATCTGGTCATTCAATTATCCCCTCAAACCTGCCTGGTTTTATGCAGGAGAGTCCAATAGGTCTAAAGAAAACTGCAGAGGATGACGTTTGAGGAAGGCTTGACCAGGTATCATCAGGTGAGTAAATTCTGCCTGCCTCTCCACTCACCACTTCCGGCATTGATCCCATTGGTCATCGTAAAACATGAGAGAATTTTGCTTTTCAAAAGAGATTCTAGATACACTTAGCTCCCTAACAATGGATCAGATGAAATTGTATTTTCAATCATTCCTATTCATCAAAATTGAGAACCAAACTTCGCAACTGGAGGAGAGTTTTCTTTTCCTTGCTTTTAAGGAGCTTCCTTTCCATAAAAGTTCCCCTAGTGGAGTAAGTTCTGAAATTTGTACATTTGACTTGATCACAACCTCAAACAAGGCATAACCTTTCCTTATCAAGACGAATTAAGACAAATTGGTTCTAGAATGATTGAGCAACCCAGTGTCAACCGCCTATGGCCAGAATGAGCAGGGAAATGGTCCCTGAGATTGGCCAGAGTCATCTCAAGAGCCTTTTCTCCTTCCTCTCAGGATTTGTGCATTTCAATGAGACCAGAATTATAATCCTATTTACAGGTAAGGAAGTGAGGGGCAGAGACGTGGGGTCTAAAGCGTTTATTATTGTCACCCAGAGTTTGAGAGATGTGCCCCAGCACCACCAGGGTTCATGTGCCATAGCTCAGCTCCAAGGACAGTTTTGTCCTTCCAAATTTTAGGACATTGTACACTTATCTACTCAGACTTCTTATTTTTACTATGTTTTCTTGACTATGTAAGTAACATAAATATGTTGTAAAAATTAAAACAATGCAGAGAGAAGGTTGCTTAATTGCAATCTTGCTGAGTGCTGATTTGGTGTGTTTCTCTTGATCATGTGTCTTAAAGATTATCTTCTACCAGCACAGATGAGTCTGTCTCATTATCTTCAACCACCACATGGATTTCTGTGTGTGGACATACCCTTGCTTATTTAACCACTCTCCTATTTGTGGACATTTAGGCTGTTTTCCAAAATGGTCTCTTATTTGCTACAATCCAAGGTATTTTATAGCACCCAAAATGGTATGGTTACTAACACTCCTTGCCCTCGGAACACCCACCTTGATACAAAGAGGAAGGACTCTGAGGACTGTCGCCAGACTCTGCCTGGAAGCCACTTGCTCTGCTGCTGCACTTGTGACTGCTCATTTTGCCATCCCCCCTAATTGCCTTCCCAGCCCCAGCTGCTCCTCACCTCTCTTGGCTCTGAGAAATGGCTGACTTGGCACAACTAGGAATCCAAGTATCCCTCCAGCCAAGCCTAGGTTCAGTTACACCCTCAAAAATACCAGAGGGAGGTCATAGAATTGAAGCAAACAAGGTTCAAGGTTCCTGCCCTTCCCTGCCAACCAGGGATGGAATCACCTGTATTTGAAAAGCCACACGTGCTGGGAACATGTTGAGCAGAAGGCATCTGCCTTCCTCTCCTCTCAAAGGATAGACTCAAGACCAAGGTCCTCCTGTCTCCAGGGCTCTGAATAAAAATTGCATGCACACTGCTGTACGCAACCCAGTTTCAAGCTGCCTTTTTGCAAATCTCAGCAGTTTCCTTTGGTAGAGATGGGTGAAGGCTGTAGGTCTCTTCCCCATACCTGACAGCAGCAGGTGCCTTGCTGTAAATTATGTCTCTAGCCAAATTCCCGGAGAAGGCAATGGCACCCCACTCCAGTACTCTTGCCTGGCAAATCCCCTGGATGGAGGAGCCTGGTAGGCTGCAGTCCATGGGGTCGCTAAGAGTCAGACACGACTGAGCGACTTCACTTTCACTTTTCACTTGTATGCATTGGAGAAGGAAATGGCAACCCACTGCAGTGTTCTTGCCTGGATAATCCCAGGGACGGCAGAGCCTGGTGGGTTGCCATCTCTGGGGTTGCGCAGAGTCGGACATGACTGAAGCGACTTAGCAGCAGCAGCAGCAGCCAAATTCTGCCCCACTTATGGATTTGTGTCAGCCAACAGGTATACACAGCCAGACTGTTCTGTAAACTTTCTGAAAGTGGCCCCTGCCATTTACACTGTAAGACAGCGCCTGGCCAATGAAGTCGTTCTAGCAGTAGGCTTTAGCTAACTTGCTAGCCTAATCAGCTGACAGAACCTCCCATGTATGACCCCAGACAAGATCTGACCAGTTCCTAGTACTGGATCTATAAGTCTGGGACTCCACAGAGCATACATAGCAAAGTGCCTGACACATAGTGAGGCTAAGTATTTAGCTAACACCTGGTAGGAGTTTTATAGTCTTTCCTAGCCAAATCACATATCTCAAATCTCCTTTCAATGACAAATAATTAGGAACATTTTAATGCTAAATAACAAATAATCTTCTAATACTAATTAGGGGTAAAGATAAAGTGCTTAGGTAATCTCCTCTAGAGTGTGAGCATCTTATTAGCATTTTTCAAATGCTGACCAACCATAACAAGTGTAATTTCCCAGTTAGGGCATATCACAAGTGCCCTTTCCTAGGGTGGTGGTTCCAAGGCTGCGTGCATCTTAGAATCATCTGAAAATCTTTTAAAAGATACCGATGCCCTGGTCTCAACCCAGGTGAATGAAATCTGAATATAAACTTTAATATCCAGGTATTGTCTTAAAAAAGAAAAAAACCCAACAAACAAAACCTTTCCAGTTGGTTCTAATTTCCACCCAGCATTGAGATTACCACTCCAGGGTACAGATTTAAATGAATACATACATAAATATATACATGTATATCCTTGAAGATAGAGGCAGTAAAGCCATCTTTATCCCAGTATCAGAATTCTGATTGTGAAAGACTTCACCTTTACTAAGACTGTGGGAAACACACATAAAATTTACCATCAATATTTATTTGGCCCCACTATGTGTCAGGAGAAGGTAATGGCACCCCACTCCAGTACTCTTGCCTAGAAAATCCCATGGACCGAGGAGCCTGGTAGGCTGCAGTCCATGGGGTCGCAGAGAGTCCGACATGACTGAGCGACTTCAATTTCACTTTCACTTTCCACTTCCATGCATTGGAGGAGGAAATGGCAACCCACTCCCGTGTTCTTGCCTGGAGAATCCCAGGGACAGGGGAGCCTGGTGGGCTGCCGTCTATGAGGTCGCACAGAGTCCGACAGGACTGAAGCGACTTAGCAGCAGCAGCAGCACTATGTGTCAGGCATTTTTTAGAGCTAGAGATATACCAATGCTTTCAAGAGTCAAACTCTCCTGCCCTTGGGGAGTTTTCAGTTTTACTGAGTTTTTTTAAGGAAAACCGCAGGCCACATAGTATGCTGCTTCTGCCACAAAACCAAGGAGGGCAGCCTTTGTATATATAAATGTATAAAGCTGTGAAAGATGAATGATGTGGGGTGAGGAATTAGGGAACCTGGCTTTTAATCCGGGCTCTGCCCTGGGACTAGTTGAGCAAATCCCCGCAACTCCTCGAGTTACCAAAGCAGAGCTTTGAACAAAATGATTTATGAGCCTCTAAAGTTTTATTGAGATCTCAAAATCACTGAATTAATAGATAGAAATAAACAGCCCTCGTGACTGCAGCACCACTCGAGGGCCACGGAGTGGATTCTCCAAATCCTCTAACACAGGTGCTGTGCTGTGCTCAGTCGTGCAGTCATGTCCAACTCTTGTGACCCCATGGACTGTAACCTGCCAGGCTCCTCTCTCCATGGGATTCTCCAGGCAAGAATACTGGAGTGGGTTGCCATTTCCTTCTCCAGGGGATTTTCCCAACCTGGGAATTGAACCCAGGTCTCCTGCATTGCAGGCAGATTCTTCTTTTTCTACTTCTTCTTCTTTTTTTAATTGAAGAATAACTGCTTTACAGAATTTTGTTGTTTTCTATCAAACCTCATCATGAATCAGCCATAGATATACATATATCACCTCCCTTTTGAACTCCCTCCCATCTCCCTCCCCAGCCCACTCATCTAGGTTGATACAGAGCCCCTCTTTGAGTTTCTTGAGCCCCACAGCAAATTCCCATTGGCTATTTTACATATGGTAATGTAAGTTTCCATGTTACTCTTTCCATACATCTCACCCTCTCCTCCCCTCTCCCCAGGTCCATAGGTCTGTTCTCTATGTCTGTTTCTCCACTGCTGCCCTGTAAATAAATTCTTTTTAGTACCATTTTTCTAGATTCTGTATATATGCGTTAGAATACGATATTTATCTTTTTCTTTCTGACTCATTTCACTCTGTATAATAGGTTCTAGGTTCAGCCGCCTCATCAGAACTGACTCACATGTGTTCCTTTTTATGGCTGAGTAATTTTCCACTGTGTGTTTGTACCACAACTTCTTTATCCGTGCATCTGTCAATGGACATCTAGGCTGCTTCTGCGTTCTAGCTGTTGTAAATAGCGCTGCAATGAACAATGGGGTACATGTGTCTTTCTCAAGTTTGGTTTCCTCAGGGTATGTGCCTAAGAGTGAGAATGCTGGGTCATATGGCGGTTTTATTCCTAGTTTTTAAGGAATCTCCATACCCTCTTCCATAGTGGCTGTATCAATTTACATTCCCACCATCAGTGCAAGAGCATTCCCTTTTCTCCACACCTTCTCCAGCATTTACTGTTTGCAGATTTTTTGATGATGGTGATTCTGACAAGTGTGAGGTGATATCTCATTGTGGTTTTGATTTGTATTTCTCTGATAATGAGTGATGTTGAGTATCTTTTCATATGTTTGTTAGCCATCTGCATGTCTTCTTTGGAGAAATGTCTGTTTAGTTCTTTTTCCCACTTTTTGATTGGGTGTTTTTTGCCATTGAGTTGTATGAGCTGCTTGCATATTTTGGAAATTAATCCTTGGTCAGTTGTTTCATTTGCCATTATTTTCTCACATTCTGAGGGTTCTTTTCACCTTGCTTATAGTTTCCTTTGCTGTGAATAATTTTTTAAGTTTAATCGGGTCCCACTTGCTTACTTTTGTTTTTATTTCCTTTACTCTAGGAGGTGGGTCATAGAGGATCTTGCTTTGATTTATGTCATTGAGTGTTCTGCCTATGTTTTCCTCTAAGAGTTTTATGGTTTTTGGTCTTACATTTAAGTCTTTAATCTATTTTCAGTTTATCTTTGTGTATGGTGTTAGGAAGTGTTTTAATTTCATTCTTTCACATGTAGCTGTCCAGTTTTCCTAGCACCATTTATTGAAGAGACTGTCCTTACCCCACTGTATATTCTTGCCTCCTTTGTCAAAAATAAGATAGGTGCATGGGTTAATTTCTGGGCTTTCTATCTTGTTCCATTGGTCTATATTTCTGTTTTTGTGCCAGTGCCATACTGTCTTGATGACTGTAGCTTTGTAGTATAATCTGAAGTCAGGAAGGTTGATTCCTTCAGCTCCATTCTTCTTTCTCAGGACTGCTTTGGCTATTCGGGGTATTTCCATAAGAATTGTGAAATTCATTTTGCTTGAATTTCATTCAGTTTCAATTGTGAAATTTTTTGTTCTAGTTCTATGAAAAATGCCATTGGTAATTTGATAGGGATCTCATTGAATCTGTAGATTGCATTTGGTAGAATAGTCATTTTCACAATATTGATTCTTCCTACCCACAAACATGGAATATCTCTCCATCTGTTTATGCCATCTTTCATTTCTTTCATCAGTGTCTTATAATTTTCTGTGTATGGTTCTTTTGTCTCCTTGGCTAAGTTTATTCCTAGATATTTAATTCTTTTTATTTCAATGGTGAATGGGATTGATTCTTTAATTTCTCTTTCTGATTTTTCATTGTTAGTACATAGAAATACAAGTGATTTCTGTGTATTGATTTTGTATCCTGCAAGTTTGCTAAATTTGCTGATTAGCTCTAGTAATTTTCTGATACTATCTTTAGGGTTTTCTATGTACAGTATCATGTCATCTGCAAACAGTGAGAGCTTTACTTCTTCTTTTCCAATCTGGATTCCTTTTATTTCTTTTTCTTCTCTGATTGTGTAGCTAGGACTTCCAGAACCATGTTGAATAATAGTGGTGAAAGTGGACACCCTTGTCTTATTCCTGATCCTAGGGAGAATGCTTTCAGTTTTTCACCATTGAGAATAATGTTTGCTGTAGGCTTATCATATATAGCCTCCACTATGTTGAGGTTGGTTCTTTCTATGCCCATTTTCTGAAGAGTTTTAATCATAAATGGGTACTGAATTTTGTTAAAGGCTTTTTCTGCACCTATTGAGATTATCATATGGTGTTTATCATTCAATTTGTTAATATGGTGTATCACATTGATTTTCATATATTGAAGAATCCTTGCATTCCTGGAATAAACTCAACCTGATCATGGTGTATGAGCTTTGTAATGTATTGCTGAATTCTGTTAGCTAAAATTTTGTTGAGTATTTTTTCATCTATGTTCATCAGTGATATTGGCCTGTAGTTTTCTTTTTTGTGTGTTGTCTTTGTCTGGTTTTGGTATCAGGGTGATGGGGGCCTCATAGAATGAATTTGGAAGTATTCTTTCCTCTGCAATTTTTTGAAAGAGTTTTAGAAGGATAGGCATTAGCTCTTCTCTAAATGTCTGATAGAATTCTCCTGTGAAGCCATCTGGTCCTGAGCTTTTGATTTTGGGGAGATTTTTGATCACAGCTTCAATTTCAGTGCTTGTAATTGGATTGTTCATAATTCCTCTTTCTTCCTGGTTTAGTTGCAGATTCGTTACTGACTGTACAACAAGGGAGGCCCATAAAGTGAAAGTCACTCAGTCGTGTCTGATGGACTATACAGATTGTGACCCGACGGACTACAGAAATTCTCCAGGCCAGAATACTGGAGTAGGTAGCCTTTCCCTTCTCCAGGGGATCTTCCTGACCCAGAGATCGAGCCTTGGTCTCCTGCATTGCAGGCAGATTCTTTACTGTCTCAGCCACTCTATCTACCTCTAGATATGTAAGGCAGAGCCTTTAACAACCAGCATTGTGAGATGGTGATAAGGATGGGTGGACTACCTATTACCACGCAGAGGAGGATGGGTGTGTGGGAGAATCAGCTATTGTGAATGTACAATGTTTGCCCTTTCTGCCCCTAAACTTCCTGAAAAGCTAAACTGACTTCATGAGATGAAATTGTACTGAATGGACGGTGGGATGATGAAGAGTTTGCACTGAAATGGTTTTTGAAAAAGAAGTCTGATTGTCATAGTAACACTCTGAAAAGATTTTGATGCAACTTTAGAATTACTTCACATCCAATTACATAGGACATTCACTTGGGGTGAGAGATAAGTGCTTCTGTCACTGCAAACATAGAAAGAAAATCCATTTAACCTTTTTAGCCAATTTATTAAAGCAAAGGAGAATTATTTTTAAAATGTGATTTCTGACTTCAAGTAAGGAGTGTTGGAAGAAAATTTTTCTTGGTGTAGTTTGGAGTTTCCTAATAAAGGAGAAAATGCTGCAAGACATCTTAAGTTTGGGTTCTTTAGGAAGAAGAGAACTTGAGGACCAAGAAAAACGCCAAGCAGTCATTGAGTTCATTCTCTGACCATCAGGAAGGGCCAGGTTCAAGCAGGTAGGATCCTTCTACTTTAAAGACTGAGGCCTCCCTTTGTAAACATCCCAGTGCTTAAGCTCTCATTTTACCATAGGTTTTTTTTTTTTTATAATTTACCTAAATCTTGGCAGTTCAGTCTGTTTTTTCACTCTAGCTTCAGAAAAGATCATCACCACCAAAAACGTTGATTGAGCACTTTTTACAATGAGTTTTGTTAGATGAAGAGGAGAAAAAGATAAAAGGTAAGGTTTTTGCCCCTAAAATCTTACAAGAACAATCCCCTTTCACTCAAAACCCTTCTCATAAATAGATATTGTTAATCTCTTCAGAACATCGAATTTTGGTGCATACAAAGGGTTTCAGTACCTCTAGCCCAGTTCCCTAATTAAATACAATGGAGCAAGTGACACTAGAAGAGATTAAATGGTTCAACCCAAGTCACACAGAACTGGGATTCCAATCCAGATCTCCCTGCTTCCACACCAGTACTCCATCTCTAGCTTAAAAGTATCTTGATTATTTTTCTTCACAAAGATACTCTGGCTGACATTTAGTGCTGTATTCCCTTCAGAGTAAGTGCTCACACATGTATCATTTCATATGGTGTGTCCTCCTATACAGTGCTTATGGAACAACAGACTGGTTCCAAATAGGAACAGGAGTACATCAAGGTTGTATATTATCACCTTGCTTATTTAACTTCTATGCAGAGTACATCATGAGAAACGCTGGACTGGAAGAAACACAAGCTGGAATCAAGATTGCTGGGAGAAATATCAATAACCTCAGATATGCAGATGACACCACCCTTATGGCAGAAAGTGAAGAGGAACTAAAAAGCCTTTTGATGAAAGTGAAAGAGGAGAGTGAAAAAGTTGGCCTGAAGCTCAACATTCAGAAAATGAAGATCATGGCATCTGGTCCCATCACTTCATGGGAAATAGATGGGGAAACAGTGGAAACAGTGTCAGACTTTATTTTTTGGGCTCCAAAATCACTGTAGATGGTGACTGCAGCCATGAAATTAAAAGATGCTTACTCCTTGGAAGGAAAGTTATGACCAATCTAGATAGCATATTCAAAAGCAGAGACATTACTTTGCCAACAAAGCTCCATCTAGTCAAGGCTATGGTTTCTCCAGTAGTCATGTATGGATGTGAGAGTTGGACTGTGAAGGCTGAGCACCGAAGAACTGATGCTTTTGAGCTGTGGTGTTGGAGAAGACTCTTGAGAGTCCCTTGGACTGCAAGGAGATCCAACCAGTCCATTCTGAAGGAGATCAACCTTGGGATTTCTTTGGAAGGACTAATGCCAAAGCTGAAACTCCAGTACTTTGGCCACCTCATGCGAAGAGTTGACTCGTTGGAAAAGACTCTGATGCTGGGAGGGATTGAGGGCAGGAGGAGAAGGGGACGACAGAGGATGAGATGGCTGGATGGCATCACCGACTCGATAGACATGAGTTTGGGTGAACTCTGGGAGTTGGTGATGGACAGGGAGGCCTGGGGTGCTGTGATTCATGAGGTCGCAAAGAGTCGGACATGACTGAGTGACTGAACTGAACTGAAATCTAAATTTGGGCTGTATTTTAGACATGATATTTGATTTAATGATAGTTTTCTTGTGTGTAATAGTGACTTTGAAATAATGTAGGAGAATGTCTTTATTCTTAGGAGATACATTCTGAATTATTTAGGGGTGAGGTGTCATTATGCCTGCTCTCAAATGGTTCAGCTAAAAAAACAGTGTGTGTGTTTGTGTGTTGAGAGAGAAAAGTGGGAAGAAAAAGAAAGAGCATAGCTTTAAAAGGTCAGCAGTTGAATGTGAAGAGTATACAGGTACTCATTGTAGTATTTCCATGTTTCTGTCCCTTTAAAATTTTTAAAACAAATAAATAAATCCTCTTAGTAAAATAGGAACCTTAGGACATCAACTCCACGAAGCAAGGGATGTATGTCTGTCTGTTTCTCTCACTGGGGTACCAAAAGCCCTTAGAGCAGTCCCTGGCACATAGTAGGCATTCAGTAAACAATGTTTAATGAAAAACAAACAGGAAAGGTGGCCCCAGCTTGGGCTCAGAGGGCTGGATGGAGGCCAGGGGGCAGGCGTGGCTGCCCAACGGTGCCCTGCCTGTCAGCACAGTTTTGAGCTCCCTGGGGAGGCTCCAGCACCAGCCTGGTGCTGCCAGCTGGGCAGAAGGTTGGGGGAAAGAAAAGTCACTCAGCCAGAATGGCTTTCCCATGACCTGCTTTCCACCATTTGCGCCGATCCAACTGGAAACAGCAAGCAAGGGGGCATTTCTGATGAGAGCATTAGGATGTCGGCCCCTGTCGACACACGGGAGTTCAGAGTCTCCCCAGGAGAAAACCTGGACCGCAAACTCCAACAGACCCATACAATGCAAAAATCAAAAGTCTTACAGCAAGGCCACAGCTGGCTGCTTCCCTTCTTTTTATCTCCTGTAATGCCACCAAAACAATGCATCGCTTTTCAAAGATGAGTTTCCTAAGATTCTATCAGTTAGTGACTTACTACTTCATTTCCAAACTCTAGGATCAAGGAAACATATATGTTAAGAAATGATACAATATGAATTTTATTTTATTTTTTTCTGTGTCTTTTTCTTTTTTTTTTAATTTTAATTTTTACTTTATTTTACTTTACAATACTGTATTGGTTTTGCCATACAGTGACATGAATCTGCCACGGGTGTACATGAGTTCCCAATCCTGAACCCCCCTCCTACCTCCCTGGAAGCAATTGGAGGAGTTGGTGGTGAGGCACTCGGGCGTGTGACGCAATTGCTCAGTGAAAGGCCCGCCAGTAAACGTGTCTCTATCCTCCTCTTTCTTTTTCTTTTTCCTTCTTTCTTCTATCCTTTCTTTTGCTGTCTTTCTTTCTTTCTTCCCTTCCTTCCTATCTTTTTCTCTCTCAAAAAAAAAAAAAAATCACCTGAATCTCAAGGCTGACCCAGCCACCACGCCCGCCCCCCACCTCCCATGAGCAGAGCCATTTCCCTCCCAATAGTGACCTTTGGAGAAAGAGTTTCAGACCCTTTACCTCAGAAAATCCTCCACCCTCTCCCCAGGCCTGTCATCTCTTTCCTGTGTAGACCTGCAAGGGAGGCGGCCTTACCTATCCTGCTTAGAAGGAGCCTGGCAGTGCTTTCTGAACTGAATTCACGTAAGAAAGGGAAGCGCCTGTTTGGAAGAACATACCCTCCTGCTGCCAACACAAGCAGATCTTTAGAGAGAAGGGAAACTGCAACCCCTCCAAGATCTTTGCTCTCCTTCAGAGCCCAGGCGCTCAGGTTTCACAAAGGAATTTATAGAGCAGACTGACGCCTCTGGGGTTGGAATGGGCTCAGAACCAAGTGGAGAGCAAGAAGAGGGACAGGCACCCCTGTCTGCTTTGTGTGGGCTGGAATTGTTTACCAGGGGATGAAAACGTCTTCTCACTGAAAAGGAATGTTTGGCAAGGAAATGACCTCTGGAGGCTCAACCCAGTGGCTCCCTGGGGAGGCAGTCTGGGTGAGTAAGAGATCAGAACCCCCAACCTGGACAAAGCTCATCAGGCTGGGCGAGGAGGGGGCTGGGATCATGGGAGCTTTGTGATGTTTAAAGCAACTCCTGCCTTCAAAGGACAGCTGTCCTCTTGATGAATTATGTTTTGCAAAAGAAGAAAGAGAAAAAAAAAAAAAAAAACTTGAATGGTGTGAAAACATATTGAAAAATAAAAGAAATGTTTCCTAATGTACCATGAAACTCAGAGCTATCCTCGGACCTTTCAAAACCATGTTTGGGGGTCCCGAGATGGCGCGGGGTGAGTTGCTCTGGTTGCTGACATTCCTACTCGGGTGAAATGGAGAGAGAGATGACATTCTTCCTTATTTGGCAGCTCTGGAAGTCAGATTCCCTCATCATCTCTCTTCCTGTAAGACCCTGGCCCTGGTCAGTAGAAGCCCAAACCATTCAGCAGGCCCCACCCTTGGCGCTTGCTTATCTCAGAGTCTTTGCCGTGGAATTCCCAGGCCCACCCCAGTGCTCCGGATGCGCTTCAATGCAGGGCCTGCCACTTGGCTCCTCTTGTGATGACAAGCAGATAACATAGCTCACATGCCTTCTCCCTTTCTTGCATACCAACCAGACCCCAGCTCTGAAAAGGAAACACACCACAAACCAAGAGAGGTGGAGTTTTTATTTTTATATAGACATTGTTAAGACTCTGCAGTAAGCCTAGAATTGTGGAAAACGCTCTCTCCTGTTGCTTCACTTAATCTTCTCCACATCCCAGGATTTTTACAGATGAAGAAATTAGTGGATACAGAGGTTAATTAAATATCCACAGTCACATAACTGTGTGTTGGGGGTGAGGGGCAAATACAAACCCGAGGCTGGCTCTAAGTCCAAACCACTTTTATTGTAGTTAAATCCCGTCACAACTAAGCAAGACCCCAATGGCAGTCACTTTCAAGAAGATTTACCAAGTTCAGACATCATGAACTTTAAGACAAGTTTTCTTTCTTCAAGGCATGCTAGCAAAAGCGGCACTTTCATTATTCATCAACATCACCATGGTTCCAGCCACAACTTAAATGCAATTTACAAAGGCTCCATATCTGAGAAGCAACAAGAAGCAGAGAAAATATTTGCTAAGCACATTAGTAAATAAATAGGTGTAAACATGAAATGAAGTGGCAGAAATATGCCCGAATCAATAAATATGAAGGAGTTAAATGCCTCTTTTAAAAGAGAGTTGCTCTTATATGGGGTAGAACAGTATGAACCAGGCTGTTTTGTGAGGGTGTCCCTGACGGCTCAGTGGTAAAGCATCTGCCTGCAGTGCAGGAGACTCAGGAGATATGCGTTCGATCCCTGGGTGGGGAAGATCCTCTGGAGGAGGAAATGGCCTCCCACTCCAGTATTCTCGCCAGGAAGTTCCCATGGACAGAGGAGCGTGGCGGGATACAGTCCACAGGATCGCACAGAGTTGGACGCAACTGAGCATGGACGTACACGTCTGCTGTTTTCTAAGAGACACATTTATACCAGGATGACACTGAGAGGATGAAAATAAAGAGGTGGACAAGGGGATACCATGTAAATGCAACCAAAATATGCAGAAGGGGCAATGTTAGTATCAGACAAAATAAAGTCAAAGCAAAAAAGCACTAAATGAGACTGAAAAGGATGAAAAACACCATCCAGCGAGAATTTATACCAATAATTAATTTTTATACAGTCAACAGTATAGCAGCAAAATGTCTAAAAACCAAATCTGTGTACTCAGACCTGCTAAGAATGGGTACACTCAGTAAAAAGTATTGTCTGGGTCCGAGAGGAACTTGCTGTCTCTTCCAGTGTGTAATTTGTGTGCAGTGTGTTTAAAGCAAGGAGCTTAAGCTCAGATTTCTAGATTGGAAAGACTCGAAGTATTTCAGGGAGAGTTTATTTACCCTGTATGAGTATTTTACGTCAGGGAAGCATTATAACAAATAGACCGTGAAAATCGCACCACATCCTAAGGAAAAACAAAAAGCCACAGAAGGTTCTTGGAGTGTCTCTTCAGGAAATCCTCAAGCACTCAAAGCCCTTGCCAGTTAGGGTAATGTGTTCATAAATTTCCCCTAACAAACTCATTCCAGCATCAGAAAATGACAAATCAATCAAACTTTAAAGGATGGATGGCTAAACTCTTCCAGGACCATAGGCATGAATCCAGGGAAGGAATTTATGCCAGAAAATTGAACCCCTTCCTGACAGAAATGGAAATAAAGACAGAAACCCAGTTACTTCTGCTCACATCTACCGCGCTTTAGTGAAGAGAGTGAGGGTGCAGCTGAAGCTTCTCAAAGGTGAGAAGAAAGTAAGGAAAAGAAAGGAACTAAAGTGTTCAGTTCTTGAACAAACCTCATCTTGTCAGCAGGGCTTGGGTCACTGGAGGAAAGGGGCCCACTGGCCCCTAGTAAGGGGGAAGATTGTCTGTGGAGTAAGCACCTAGGTTCTAAATGATGTCTTCTGAGGGGCGCACAATTTGAGCTGATCATAAAGGAAACTGAGAGCTAGGAAGTACAAATCTAGAATATTTAGTCTGGTAAGCCTAAATTAGGCAATGAATAAATTGCAAGCACTCGAAGGAAAATGAATGTAGGTGAGATCACGAGCCTTTTGTGTTCTATGCCAAACCCCATAAATACTTCCAAACTCTGTGGGGATGTAGAATGGAGACCCTACTAGGTCATTGACCAACATGACTTTTTGGTCTCAATGGGTTAAACACACACACGCACACACACGTGTAATTAATTGTATGTGTGCATGTCTATATGTGTGTGTAACTGTAGGTGGGTGGATATTAATTTCTATCTCTCCCTCTCCATTCCTTGCATGGTCTTTTCTCTTTCCCCTCCTCTGTCTGATCTAACTCTGCGTCTGTTTGCATTCCCTGTGTGTCGGTCAGCACGTATTTTTCTCTGCATGTGTCTCCATGGAGCTCCGTGTATTGCTCTCAGTCACAGGCTGCTTGCCCTTCTCTCTTGCTCTCTCTGTCTCCCTCCTCTTTCTCACTTTTGCCTTTTGCCCTGCTGCTGTGATGCATTTTCTACGAATGGTGTGAGCATTCAGGATGAACAAATATGGTAACAGGTTTCAATCAGAGTTGAGGTCATGGTAGCCAGGCAATGCTTAAACCCTGCACAGGGCTCGGGAAACTCGGGATGCTCACAAACACCTCACACCTCATATCCAGGCTCCTGAGATCAGGAGGAGAGAGAGAGAGATATAGCCAGTCCCTGGTTTATAAAAGGCATCAGAGGCTCTTTGTTGGCAGCCACCACTTGTCATAATTCAGTCAATTTTCCATCCCAAAGCAATTTACATTCATGTCTCTGTGAGGATTACTTTGCTCTGCCCTTACTGGAGGGGAAGCTGTCTTCCTTAGAATCATTTAGATAATTGGAGTAAATCCGCTGGATAAAGGAAAGCTCAGGAACAACAATGAAACTATTGAAAGATCTTTTTTTTTAAAATTCACCCTTCTTTTAAAAGAATGTTCAAAGAAATTGCCACATCAGAGTTCTGAAATGTCAAAAATTCCTCTCATTTCTTGTGGTAGCTAATGCCAGGAACATTCTAGAACACTGCAATTGCTTGTTCTTTAGAGTGAAGGATAAAGGATAATTTTGTTTGCCTGTGCTTTAACCTACCTGAGAAGTATTTTTTCGAGGTCCTCCTTGAGCAAAAGACTGAAAAAATGTTTAACTAACCTATGGGGAAATAACTTTTTTTTACTAAAGGGCTTTGCTTAATCAAGCATTCGTCTATGACATTTTAGGGATTTCATTTTTACTGAATCCTTCCAGAACCTGCAAAAAAAAAAAACTTCAAAATGGGCAGCACCAACTTCAGCTACAGAAAACAGTTGCAGTGAGAGTTAAAGGAGACAGGCCACAGCTCAGTGTGCCAAGGGTACAGCTTCATTTTTCTGTATTTCCCATTTGTGATTTTTGGTTTTTTTTTTAAGAGTAATCCAAATCAGAAAGGCAGGGGAGCCTATCGCTTAAATTTATGACTCATGATATTTGTTAGAAAGGTTTTTTGGGTTTTTTTTGTTTTTTTTTTTAAGTCTTATGGAAAGGCTATGTAGGGTGTGAAACTTTCCACCTAGGAAACTTGCCCCCTAGGGCTTCCCAAGTGGCGCTAGCTGTAAACAACCCGCCTGCCAATGCAGGAGGCATAAGAGACTTGGATTCGATCCCTGAGTCAGGAAGATCCCCTGGAGGACAAAATGGCAACCCACTCTGGTATTCTTGCCTGCAGAATCCCATGGACAGAGGAGCCTGGAGGGCTAGAGTCCATAGGGTCACAAAGAGCTGAACATAACTGAAGCAACTTGGCACACACACAGGACAAATTTTAAACTGTAATGGGACCTTCCCCTCAACCCAGCCTATTTATTACCATTTATTGAAACTCCAGTACTTTGGCCACCTCATGCGAAGAGTTGACTCACTGGAAAAGACTCTGATGCTGGGAGGGATTGGGGGCAGGAGGAGAAGGGGACGACAGAGGATGAGATGGCTGGATGGCATCATGGACTTGATGGACGGGAGTCTGAGTGAACTCCGGGAGTTGGTGATGGACAGGGAGGCCTGGCGTGCTGCAATTCATGGGGTCGCAAAGAGTCGGACACGACTGAGCGACTGAACTGAATGATTGAATACTCACTATATGCCACATTCTGTGATAAATATTTAATTAGCTTTGTATCAATACAGATAAGACTGTGCTTGTGCTGTGCTTAGTCCCTCAGTTGTGTCCGACTCTTTGTGACCCCATGGACTGTAGCCCATGAGGCTCCTCTGTCCATGGCGATTCTCCAGGCAAGAATACTGGAGTGGATTGCCGTGGCTCCTCGGGGGGATCTTCCCCACAGCTATCACATACAGATCTCCTGCAATGTAGGATTCTTTAACTTCCCAGATTCTTTACCACCTCGGATTTTTTACCATCTGAGCCACCAGGGAAGCACACAGATAAGATTACTATTCTCTGTTTTACAAGGAAGAAACTGAGCCTCATGGGTTAAAGCAATTTGTTCATACAGCTAAGAAGGAAGAAATATGGGATTCAGACCCAGGTCTGCTGACCTTACAGTCTGTGTTTTTAAATACCTGTCCCATGGCTAGATTTGAAACCAGAGAGTTCAGCTACAGGGAGAAAATTGGCTCCAAGCCTCAGTGGGAATGAATGTCTCATATGGGGAGATCATGGAGACCTTTGTAGTAAGAACTATTAAACTATCGTAGTAAGATATAAAACAGAAAGAGAGCTAGAATTTGTGAGAAGGCAAATACAGAGCAGCTCTCTATCCAACATTCCTAATAGCCAGAAATCAGCAATAAACTAATAATATTAAGTATTATTAATTAATTTATACCTGTAATAAGATGTTACATGGTAAAGGAGACTGCCAAGAGAATTGAGTATAGAGATTAAAGAAGCATGTAAAGGAGATGGCACCTCCTTCCCCTGGTTGGATATTCACAGCAGACCAGCTCTTCCATCTCTGCACTGAAGAGGATTGGAGAGATGTGGAAGGTACAGAGAGATGCTCCGCCACTCAGAGCTGCATGCCCACCACGGGGCCTGGCCATGAGCTTGAACTTCCCATGAGACAGCTGGAATCACTACATTGCAGGGAGCAGGGCTTGAGCCATCTTGCTGTCATCCCACCTAAGAGGGTTGTCCATCCAGTGTGGATGCTCACCAGGAGGATGTGGCATACGCCACCTTTGATGGGAGCTGAGATGGAAGGAGAGCCCGGGAGCAGAGGGCGTGGAGCTGGAGCTACATGCTTCTGTTAGGGAGCAGGAGGGATTCCTCAGGGGTGTCGGAAGAACTGCTGCGCGGACATCTGTCACGGGGGTGGCGTGGACACCGGCCACTGTGACCTGGAGAGTTAGCAACACAACGAGGGAGGACCTTCACTAGTCGAGTGAAAACAAGCTCCCTTTCTTCTTCCCTCTTCCCCACTTGCAATGGTTACTCTTATGTGTCACCTTGATGGGCCCCAGGGTGCCCAGACATTTAGTTAAACATTATTCTGTGTGTGTCTGAGGGTGCTTCTAGATGAGATTAACATTTGAATCCAAGGACTGAGTGAAGCACACGGCCCTCCCAATGTAGATGAACCTCATTTAACCTGCTGAAGGTCGGAACAGAGTAAAAGACTGAGTAAGGGAGAATTGGATCTTTGTCTGTTTTTGAGCTGGGATATCAGTTCATCTTCACCTGCCCTCAGACTCAGACTTGGATTAGAATTACACCAACATTCCCCTGTGTCTCTAGCTTGCCAACTGTGGATCTTGGGACTTGTCAGCCTCCAAAATCATCTAAGCCAATTCTGACAATCAATCTCTTTCTGCATGCATTTACTTCTTTTTCTTTTTTTAATTTATTGAAGTAAAGTTGATTTACAATGCTATGTTAGCTACAGGTATACAGCAAAGTGATTCAGTTATACATACGTATATATCTATTTTTTCAGATTATTTTCCCCTATCAGTCACTTAGTCATGTCCGACTCCTTGTGATCCCATCGACTGCAGCACACCAGGCCTCCCTGTCCATCACCAACTCCCGGAGTTTACTCAAACTCATGTCCATTGAGTTGGTGATGCCATCCAACCACCTCATCCTCTGTCATCCCCTTCTCCTTCTGCCTTCAGTCTTTGCCAGCATCAGGGCCTTTTCAAATGAGTCAGCTCTTCGCATCAGGTGGCCAAAGTATTGGAGTTTCAGCTTCAACATCAGTCCTTCCTATGAATATTCAGGACTGATTTCCTTTAGGATGGACTAGTTGGGTCTCCTTGCAGTCCAAGGGACTGTCAAGCGTCTTCTCCAACACCACAGTTCAAAAGCATCAGTTCTTCAGCACTCAGCTTTCCCAGTCCAACTCTCATATCCATACACGACCACTGGAAAAACCATAGCCTTGACTAGATGGACCTTTGTTGGCAAAGTAATGTCTCTGCTTTTTAATATGCTGTCTAGGTTGGTCATAACTTTTCTTCCAAGGAGTAAGCATCTTTTAATTTCATGGCTTTTCCCTTATAGGTTATTGCAAAATATTGAGTATAGCTCCCTCTGTATATACTTAGGGTCCTGACAACTGAAGAGGAAAGGTATAGAGCTTTGAACCACATAAAACATTGAAGTTTTATACTGTGTCAGGCAAAATTTTAACAGCTGAAAGTGAAGGGAAAGTTATGGAATATATCTAAATTCTGTTAAAGCCTCAAGAATGATTTGATGGAGTATAATAGGGACTTGGGAATAGCCATTGAAAGAAATAAAAATATATCATGTGTATACTCGAAGAAGTTTAAACTCTTCAGTAACCTAGTTACATGCCTGACCTTGTCCCACAAAAGGCTTAAGTCATTTATTAAAAGCCATCTAATACAATGGAAAATAAAATCTATGATAGGAAAAAATGTAAACAGAATAGAATGATAATCAACGAAAAAGGAAAGTCGCAGCAAATGTCCACAGGCCTTTCAGTACTGCGCCGATAGCAGGGTTAAGCCACTGACTTGGTTCTGATATTCTTGGCAGCCAAAGCAGAAAGGGGAACTGGATTTATTAATTGATAATAGGAATCAAGTATGCTAACAATTTTCGGAATAAAAATGTTCTGGATAGTAAACTGTGTGATCAAGTGTTCAACACCAGTGATGTCACAATACAATGCCCTGTCCTCCATTGCTTCATTGTTTTAACACTTAACTACACCCTCCAATTAATAATATGCTTGTGTGTGTGTGTGTGTGTGTGTGTGTGTGTATGTGTGTTAGTCACTCAGTCATGTCTGACTCTTTGTGACCCCATGGACTATAGCTTGCCAGGCTGCTCTACCCATGAATTCTCCAGGCAAGAACACTGGAGTGGGTTGCCATTCCCTTCTCCAGAGGCTCTTACTAACCCAGAGATCGAACCAGGTCTCCCACATTGCAAGCAGATTTTTTTACCATCTGAGCCACCAGGGAAGCCCAATGACATGCTGCTTTAGATGAATAATATTAATGACTAAAATGGGAAACTACATGCTGAGTACAGTGTGAAAACTCCTAGGTGTCCTCATTTTTATAGATGGGGACTCTGACGCCAATAGAGATTAGGTAACTAGACTACATTGACCCAGCTAGCAAGCTGCAGAACCAGAGTCTGAAATCAGATCTCCTGGTTCCTAAGCCCACATTCTTTACTAAACCCAACTCTGTAATGCTATTATGGGAAACGAGAAAGTACTTACAGCGCCCTCTTGGCCTGAGTGCTTAAGGACTGGGATATTCCGGTCAACTGAGGAGTGAGCATACTGGTGACCTCTCGTAATCTAGGGAATGCAGCGACATGACGACAATGGTTACCAGTGTTTGAAAACTCCACCCAGCATCGGATACATTCCATGCTAGCTCATCTTTCAGGCCACAGAATGAGAATCCATATCCCTCTCCCTGACAATCTGAACCAAACTTCTCTCTCTCTCTCTTTTTTTTTTTTTCCATGTGCACATTTGTGATTTTTTTCAGGTAAGCACATATAACTAACAGTGTAGAGTGGAGAAGGCAATGGCACCCCACTCCAGTGTTCTTGCCTGGAGAATCCCAGGGACGGGGGAGCCTGGTGGGCTGCCGTCTATGGGGTCGCAGAGAGTCGGACACAACTGAAGTGACTTAGCAGCAGCAACAGTGAAGAAAGCAAACAATTAATAGAACTGAAACTCTCCACTGATCTATGTTAAATGCCCTCAGTTCACACTGGATTTCATCCTTATCTCTGATTTTCAGGATTTCATGCCAACAGACTGGTAGCCTATGATTTGGACTAAAATGCCTGGAAACAGTTTATTCCTTCCTTTGGCATCCTCATCACTGGTAACTGAATTGCTCTGAGACAAACCTGGGAAGAAATACCTTGCATCAGCTTGTTTTCTGAGTACTGCCGTGGTTAACTGACTTCCTGTGCAGGAGACACAGTTGTAGGTAACCACAGAAACAGAACTGTACAGTTTCCGGCCTTTAACAATGAAAGCCGTGAGATCTGGGGAAAGCTGAGTCTGAATTTCCCCATTTGGAGCTCCTGCCTCAACCACAGCAGCCAAGTTCCCAGAACGTATTAGAGAAATCACAGAATTAAGAGGTAAAGACCCAAGTTCTCATCCTGGGCTGCTTCAGGCAAATCGTCCTCTACACATGAGAAGGATAATGACGCCTTGCTGCTGCTAAGTCGCTTCAGTCTTGTCCGACTCTGTGCGACCCCATAGGTGGCAGCCCACCAGGCTCCCCCTGGGATTCTCCAGGCAAGAGTACTGGAGTGGGGGGCCATTGCCTTCTCCGAATGATGCCTTACTTGTTACCTAAAGGTCATAACATGTAATAACACCTGAAGTTATCTAACCTTCACATGTTGAATATTAACAGCATACCCAGGTAATGTTCGGGCTTCCCAGGTGGTGCTAGTGGTAAAGAACTTGCCTGCCAATGCAGGAGACATAAGAGATATGGGTTCGATCCCAGGGTCAGGAAGATCCCCTGGAGAAGGAAATGGCAACTCACTCCAATATTCTTGCCTGGAGAATCCCATGGACAGAGGAGCCTGGAGGCTACAATCCATGGGGTCACAAACAGTCAGACATGACTGAAGGGATTTAGCACACAGGTGATGTTCTGGGGGTGGTACTGTAAACAAAACTAACTCCTTGCCCTCATGGAGATAAAACTTTACAGTGGGAGTGACAACTGTTGATGTTAAGTTTTAAGAGATATTCTGGCCACTCTGGAGAGAATAGATTGCAAGGTTGGAAACAGCAAGACCAGATAGAAGGCTATTGCAATAATATAGCAGAGAAGGTGATGGTACCCCACTCCAGTACTCTTGCCTGGAAAATCCCATGGACGGAGGAGCCTGATGGGCTGCAGTCCATGAGGTCGCTAAGAGTCGGACACAACTGAGCAACTTCACTTTCACTTTTCACTTTCATGCGTTGGAGAAGGAAATGGCAACCCACTCCAGTGTTCTTGCCTGGAGAATCCTAGGGACGGGGGAGCCTGGTGGGCTGCCGTCTATGGGGTCGCACAGAGTCGGACATGACTGAAGCAACTTGGCAGCTGCAGCAGCAGCAGCAATAAGGTTAAGTGAGATCTGACTCTGGCTTATGAGGGTAGAAGTGATTAAGGGTGATCAGAGCACAGATGTGTTTTAAGGTTGCTGAGTCCCTTCAGTCGTGTTTGATTCTTTGCGACCCCATTGACGGTAGCAGCCAGGCTCCCTTGTGCACAGGATTCTCCAGGCAAGAATACTGGAGTAGGTTGCCATGCCCTTCTCCAGGGGATCTTCCCAAACCTGGGATGGAACTCACATCTCATGTCTCCTGCATTGGCAGGTGAGTTCTTTACCACTAGCGCCACCTGGGAAGCCCATTTTAAAGGTGGAATCAACCAAATTTTTCTGATGCAAAGTGGTGGTGTATGAGAAAAAGAGGAGTTAGAGATGGCCCCAAGGGTTTTCCCTGAGTAATTGGGAGGGCTTCGCTGTCAAGTGGAGCAGGGAGATGGAAGACACAAGATGCCCTCTTCAAATGTGGCTGCTTGGGTAAGGTCCTCCCCTGGATCCAGGCTCCTTCTCTGTGAGTTGGACGCATGGTGGATGCAATGGCCTTCAGTGGGCAGTTATTCAGCTCCAACCAGCCACCACCCCCACTCCCCACATTTCTCTGGGGCCAGCAGCTCTGTGCCCTTCACTGTGCTAATGCCTGGCAGCCCTGCCCTCCCTCCAATGCCCATGTTCATCTATCCTTTAGAGGCTTTGGGCAGCCTCCTTTAGAGGAGGCTGTTTAATGTGCCTTTAGAGGAATGAGAACTTGAGGGTGGTGTCCTTATCATGCTTTGGCTCCCTACCTGCCCCTGCTCTCTCCCCAGGGCTTAGACCAGTGGGAGCAAGTCTGCAGCTCAAGAGGCAATACAGACTTTCATCTAGGGATTGAAATGGCACTCTCCCCACCAGAGTTTACAGGCAGTTCTCATGGGCCTCACTTCCCTAGTTCGAGGGAGGGACAGTTGGTGGCCTTCTCCCTGAGAGAAGGCAGCATCTTTTTGAAAATGATATATTTTCTTAAAGGCAGCTCCTCCCAGACTGCAGTGCCCTCTTAGATCTCTTCTCCCCAGGGTCCCCTCTCTTGAGCAGGTGATGGCGGAGGGGAGCAACAGGTGAGAGGGGTGGTCCTAGAGCCGGAGTGGGACTTTGTTTGAACTGGAGCTCTGAAAACCTGTTAACATCTCACTAGAGGTATCTTTGCTCCATAAAGCAAAGTCAGGAGCAGAGGAAAAAAAAAACACCTTAATACTTCAAAACATCCCCTGAGGTACGGGATGAGTTGTTGTCATGAAGCAACAGAGAGCCCTGTCTGTCCCTAAGAACACACGTCAGAAAGAGTGTCCCCTGCCCAAGGCAATACCCAAGGCCCCTTCTGCCTTCCAACAGAAGAGATGTGGAAATACCCATTTCCCAAGGCCTGGCGTGGAGATTCTGATCTAAAATGACTTTTTCTGGGCCAATCAGCCCAATGGGACATTTAACTTTTCTAAGACTCAGTTTCCTGATCTCTAAAATTAGCCTTGAATTCATCTGCCTGGTTTTCCCAGGTCCAGTTTTTAAGAGTTAAGATGACGGAATGTGCTGATGTTGTATAAATAAAAGAGACAAGTCACTTTTTTTAGCTATCTGGAAATCCCCTTCAGAATTTGTGACTAGAGATAGACTTCAGATGTATAACCCAAGATAATCTTCTCCTATCTCAAATGTACCCAGTTTACTCTCTGGCTTATTGTTATATTCATTTGTGATTTAAGCCAAATAGATGTTGTCCTGATTAAATAAAAGCAAAAATCAAGTACCTTGGACTTCAAACTTGTCAGCAAATTCATAAAACTAGAGTGGCATGGCAAAGATGTCAACTGAAACACACAGAATCTCTTAAAGGAGTCCAGTGACAAACGGATAAGGAGTAAGCAGGGTGTCTTTGTCCAGGACTATTAAAATGATCTTAAAACTACAAGGTGGGTTTTTTGGAAGGGCACATGGGGATCTCCAGGAACCCAAGGGCAGATGGGGTAGCAGACCCCATGAGGACGGGTCCCAGGGGCTGGGGCAATACTTCTCACCAGCTATCCAGCGACATGGTCTTTAATCTCGGCTTCTTTCTGCATATCTGCAGGCCCACTTCAGAGAGAGTGTGGGTTCAGTTCCAAACCACTGCAATAAAGCAAATATTGCGATAGAGCGAGTCACATGAATTTTTTTGGTTTTCCAGCACATATAAAAATTATGTTTACACCACACTGTGGCCTATTAAGTATGCAATAGGATTCTGTCTAGAAAACCATGCACATGTTGTAATTTAAAAATACTTTATCGATAAAAATGCTAACCATCATCTGACAACGCAGGGCTGTCACAAACCTCCAGTTTGCAGAAGACGCAGTAAGCGCAGCACATAGTGATACGCCAGCACTGTCACTGAGGAGGAGTAGGTGCAGGCAGGGCTGAGAAACTGATGGAAAAGTGTGTGCAAATTGCAGAGCTCAGTGAGCCGTTTTCTTAATAAAACTGAGTCTTGAGTTTTAGTTACTCGCGCTTCTGATTTTAATGGCCTTTGCTGTGATGGGGAGCCTAAGAATCTTAAATTGTAGGTGCCTTAGGATCACCAGTAATAATAATAAAAAAAGATAAAGCACTGGATAATAAGACAGGGAGAGCTGATGGAAAGCTGTCAAGTCCCTGAAGGACAGAAATGAGGCATGAAGACTCCCGCGTTCCTAGTCCGTGATTATGGCGACAGGTGACCTGTTGACTTAAAGAGGACATTTAAAAGGGTTGGCTAGAAATAATGACAGTGTCAGAACCTGTTAACCATGTTAAGATTTGAGAAAGGATCTTCAGTAAGAAAAAGTGAAACTGTGCCTATTACTCAGATGTCTTTGGCCTTTTTTCTTTCTTTCTTTTCGGAAATAATTTCCAGACCTTACAATAATTTGAGCCAAAAGTTACAGGCCCAGATCCTAGTCCAGGCTTTGATACTAATTTTTCAGAAACCTTTTTCCTGGAGCCTGGAGTTTGATGAATAGCACAGAGTTCCTTCCCTAATGCCTTTGGTGCTAAATGCTTTGATGTCTTGAGAAGGCTACAATGCTGGTTCCATCACTGACCTTGGGAACATATGCCCTTGGGAATATGCTTAACCTCTGTAAGTTTTTCTCATAAAGCCTTGAGCAGTTCACTTCCTTGTGATGTGTCATTTGTGTTATATTCTTTAACTCTTTTGAGGCAGTGTTTCTCACCTGCAACACTTTATCTTGGCTTGGCTACCACTGTTGGCACAGTGCCAAACTGGGAACCTCTGTTCAAGGAATGTTTATAATTTACTTGATTTTGCCAAAAATATTAATAATCATTTATGAAAATTTTCCTCTTGGCAAAATCTGGTCACTTTAATGAGGGGAGAGGAAGAAGGACCATCAAGGAGTAAGATTTGTCTTTAGGAACCTTTAGTTCCATGTAGGGACCAGATACGGAGAAGGCAATGGCACCCCACTCCAGTACTCTTGCCTGGAAAATCCCATGGATGGAGGAGCCTGGTGGGCTGCAGTCCATGGGGTCGCTAAGAGTCGGACACGACTGAGCGACTTCACTTTCACTTTTTACTTTCATGCATTGGAGAAGGAAATGGCAACCCACTCCAGTGTTCTTGCCTGGAGAATCCCAGGGACGGGGGAGCCTGGTGGGCTGCCGTCTATGGGGTCGCACAGAGTTGGACACGACTGAAGTGGCTTAGCAAGGGACCAGATAGGTAATTGACCTGGCAGGTTTCTCCTCTGTTCCTCCTCAATGTGTGACCCCAGGGATCCGCTTCGGAGTAGAAACTGTTGGGACCAGAGTTCTTGTCTAGCGAGATGATCCTGGCTTCCTAGTGACCCACAGAGACACAGAAAGGAAGCTGCTGCTGCCTGTTAGATGTCCTGTTTTCCTAAAACAAATACATATTGGACATTAAAGGAACTCTGCTGTTCCTTAAAACATTCAGTTATTGCCTCAAAGGTCTGGAGCTCCACAAGCTGGGGGACAGGGCAGAGGTGAAGGGGAGAGTTATCTGTGCATTGTGCTCCTGGCTTTGCCCCCCCAACTCCTAATTTCCTTGTACCCCAGAAAGGAGCAAATCCTCAGGCCTGCAGGCAGCAGGGCTTCTCCCATGGACATCCCCCTCCACCCCTGTCCCACCTCTTTCTCCTTCAGTCAATTCTCTCTGATCTTCCAGGGTGGAAGGTGAAGGTTGGAGAAGTGTGAGTTCTGGTCCCATGGCTGAGGGGAGGGGAGAAGCACCAGAAAGAGAACGGGATGGAGGAGGAGGAGGACTTTCCATTTCAGATGGCCATTCATTTCCTCCTTGATAATCTAAAATCACACACTATTTGTGAACCAGAAGACTAGCTTTTCTCTGCTAATATCCACTCCAGTGTATCCTGTGTGAGCCATTCCTATTCCTCCTCTGAACAGAACTTTGGTCCTCTTTCTGATGAAATAAAAATTCTGGTCTTACTGAGCTGAGTTTGTCCTCTCCACATTTGGGTAACTGTCAAGCTTCCTGGCATTAGCTGACGTTGACAGGTGCCTGTCATCCCTGATTTCTCCTCCTTCCTAGGTGGAAGAATAGGCGGCAGGTAAGGGTGAAGGTTCAGCCAGCCTCATAACAATAGATTACAGGCGCTAATGTCAATTCACACAGCATCTTTCCCTGGGAGTCCAAGGAAGTATTGGTACCCTGTGAAATTGCAGTGCCTTCTCCATGATTTCTAGGGAAGCTGCCTGAGTGACCCTTTCCTGTATCCTTAGAGTATTGTCCACAACCTAGTGTCATCTCTACCACTCCCTAAGATTGAAGGCAAAAGAAGAGGGTGATAGAGGATGAGATGGTTAGATAGCATCATCAACTCAGTGAATATGAACTGGGGAAAACTCTGGGAGACAGTGAGAGACAGGGAGGCCTGGCATGCTGCAGTCCATAGGGTCGCAAAGAGTCAGACATGATTTAGTGATTGAACGATAACAACCACCACTCCCCACCTGAGGCTGTGGGCCATCTGAGGGCAAAGTCTGCCCACCACCTGCAACTAAGGGCATGCCAGCTGCCCTCTCACCACCCTTTACTCACAACATTTTGTGAAAAGAAAAGAGGAATGTTTTGCCTCCCTTGTAATTGTTCAGAAAGTACAGCATCCCCCTCCCAAGCACTGAGACTCACACTATAAAGTCAGCCCATAATGGATAAGATGAGATATATACAAAGACTGGCAAAAGACAAACTGGCTTCCGAGCCTGCAACTGGAAGGCCAAGCAATTCTGGCTCCATCGGCTTGTCTAAAGCTGCATGGAGTGAATGGTATTACCGTAACCCAGGAGGTTCAGGATGGTTAGACAACTGTAGCTCACGACTGAGTGACTTCACTTTCACTTTTCACTTTCATGCATTGGAGAAGGAAATGGCAACCCACCCCAGTGTTCTTGCCTGGAGAATCCCAGGGACAGGGGAGCCTGGTGGGCTGCCACCTATGGGATCGTACAGAGTCGGACACGACTGAAGCGACTTAGCAGCAGCAGCAGCAGCTCTGGTAGAGGACAAACAAGGAAGAAAGAGCCTGCAGTGTGTCTCCAGAGCTGACCCTCAGGAGTGACCTGTCTGCTCCAGCTTGTGCAGACAGATGATTCAGCTGTCAGAGCCTGGAGACATAAAATATTTGAATCATACATGCAGTTACCATTCACATCATTTCATGCTCACTAAGCATCTGTAATTGTAATCAAATTACAATTTGATTTTCCATGTATTTATTAATACCCCACTTTGTTCTAAAAGATACATGAGGGAGCTTATGAAAATGGGCATGCTTCCATTTAAAAAATAAAATTTAATATAAACTGTTACTGTGGGGTTTTGGTTTTTCCTGCCTCAAATCCATTTTATCCTTATATGTCCACATTTTCTTTGAGAGAGCTAGCTACCTCCCAGGTGGAACTGGTACCATCTCATCATAAGTTGCTACACCTGGCAGATCTGAAAATTCCATCAGCCTGGTCTCTGTGGCTTGGCCAAGCCCCCCATGGAAACTCAATTCTAGAAATTTTGTTGGAATCATGAGGAAAAAGCAGCTCTTCCTCAGTTGGCATTGCTGTCAGTACGGTGATATAAGTCTGACATTGCCAGGAGTCTTCAAGGAGTAGGCAGGAGCCTGAGGATGGAGGCTCCATAGAACAGAGCAAAGCTAAGAGATGGAGGAAAAGACGCTAAGTGTTGATGAGAATTTTTGAATTCTTAGATCCAGCCATGGCTGACGTTAGACCAACTCATGGGTTTTCTTAGTAGTCCTAATGTATTCCTTTTCTTTTTTTTTTAAATTTAAATTTATTTATTTTAATTGGAGACGAATTACTTTACAATATTGTGTTGGTTTTGCCATACATCAACATGAATCCGCCACGGGTGTACACATGTTCCCCATCCTGAACCTCCCTCCCACCTCCCTTCCCGCACCATCCCTCTGGGTCATCCCCATGCACCAGCCCAAGCCCCTCTCAACTGAGGGTCTTGATTAATTCAACATATCAGAAAAGCAGACAAAGAAAAAAATTAGCGTAGAGAAGGAAAAATGAGACCAATAGTAAAGTGAGCACACATACCCACAAAATGTTTGCGTGGACTCAGTATCTTTGTTGGCACTGGCCTGCAAACTCGCCTCAAACTAATAGCAGTTAACACAGGGGCCACCTGATCACTGACACTAATTAGAGGACCCAGAAGAAGACAACTAAGCAGATGTTCAGGAGAAATATTATTATTCCTGATTATAAAAATTGAAGAAATTTCTCCTTTGGGCTTCTTGTAAAGATGCTGTGTGAAAGAATGAATCACACCCTCAAAAATATTCCTGCAGTACATCCAACAATGAAATAATGACTTTCATGGGACCGTTTCTAGTAAGATCTTCTAAAGTGGACTGATGACGTAACACCTGAGCCTACCTCAACGAGGACTGCTTTACAGCCCAGGAGTTCTGCCAGTCATGTATATGGCTCTTTGCTAACACGCTTGGTCAAAGTGACTCCTCTAAGGTGAACACGCCACATCCGCCTCTAGGTGAAATGGTTTAGGGCCGTGAACCAGTTACAATTGCTTTGCTTTGGGAAGCTGATCTATGTCTAATTTTCTGTGGTAATTAGATGAATTGTTGTCTATTGAGGCCATTTATACTTTAATGCCTTAATGCAATGTCGTATGCAAAGAAGAGAGTGGGCCGCAAGAGGGAGGCTTCCTTTCTAGTTTTCTAGAAGGGATACTTCCCTAATTTAAAGGAGTCTTCCTGCCTACAATCTGACAGAGACACAGGGTTTTTGTTGCTGTTTTTTAATCTGATGAATCCCTTTTTTCTTTTTTTTTTAAATTCTTATTTGTTGAATTTCTTTTTTTTAAATGAGGTTGCTTTTCTATATTATGATTGAAGTATAGTTGATGCAGTGTTGCGTTAGTTTCTTTTTCTTTCTCTTTTTTTTTTGGCCACACCACACAGCGTGCAGAGTATGAGTCTTAGTTCCCCAACCACCAAGGATTGACCATGCCCCCTTGCAGTGGAAGAGCTGGTTCTTAATTAACCATCGACTGTCCCAATGTTGTGTCAGTTTCCATACAGGGTTTCAGTAAAGTGTTCAGTTTCTACACAGGGTTTCAGTAAATTACAGCAAAGTAATTTACTTATACATACAGATATATCTATTATTTTTCAGATTTTTCCCCTTATAGGTTTTGTAAAAAATATATAGTTCCCTGTGCTATACAGCAGATTCTTGTTGGTTATCTATTTTATATATAATAGTGTTTATATGTTAGTCCCAAACTCCCAATTTATCCTACCTCCCCTTCTCCTTTGGTAACCCCATCAGTTTATCTTCTATGTCTGTGGGTCTATTTCTGTTTTGCATAAAAGTTCATGTGTTTTAGAGCCCACATGTAAGTGATATCATCTGATATTTGTCTTCCTCTATCTGACTTAATTCACTTAGTATGATAATCTCTAGGCCCATCCCTGTTGCTGCAAGTGATATTACTTCATTCCTTTTAGTGGTTAAGTAGTATTCCATTGAATAAATACACCGCATCTTTATCCATTCATCTGCCGATGGACATTTAGGTTGCTTCCATGTTTTTGTTATTGTAAGTAGTGCTGCAATGAACACAGAGGTACATGTATCTTTTCAAATTATGTTTGTTTTTTCCCCAGATATATGTTCAGGAGTGGAATTGCTGGATCATACGGTAGCTCTATTTTCAGTTTGTAAAGGAATCTCCACACTGTTCTCTATAGAAGCTGTAGTAGTTCACATTCCCACCAACAGTGTAGGGGGGTTCCTTTATCTCCACACTCTCTCCAGCGGTTATGATTTGTACTTTTTGGCGATGGCCATCCTGACCAGTGTGAGGCGGTACTACTTTGCTGTAGTTTCGACCTGCAGCACTAACTGTGTGGCTAGCACGGTGGAGTTCAAAGGCAGGCAGTCCCTGCTTGGTGGCAGAAGATGTTTCTTAACATATGAGTTGAATGTGTGATAATCGCACCCTCCAAGTGTATCTAATAAAGGTTTTCTGCTCCTGTTGAGACGGAGAAGTCTATGAAATCCCTAGTAACACTTCGCTCTCTGGATGTAATCCTGGGAGCTAGGTTTTTAGCATTGTATGTGTCTGTATGGCCAGGCCACTCAGGATGGCTCTCTTGCTCTCTGAACACCCCCTGCCTGACTTGCTTACTCCACCTGCACCCTGTGCACACAACTGACCTTCCTACTTATTTGCCCCAGACCCCAGCTGGTGGCTGTTCTTATCAAGGGAGCGGTGAGGGGCGTGCCCCTCTGCTGGTTTCCGTGGTAACTAGTGAGCCCACCTGAAGTCAGTTCCCCTGGAATTAGCAGCCTCTTTATTCCTTCCCTTCCTCTGCCGGAATGAAGACTGCTGCCATGTCCTGCCTGCCATCAGCTGCACAGAGTGGAGTGTTGCTTCAGGACCTTTCTGATCGGTAAGCTCCCATTTCCATTAAACCACTGATGTCTCTGTTGCCAACTCCAAGATCTTTCTTTGATCTTGAAGCTGGGCAAGGGCAGGCCTTGTGGGCCTGCAGGGTGCAGCTCAGCAGTATCCTACCAACTCTTTTTATTTATATGGTCATTATCCATTTTTTTAAATGTACAAACAAGTTCATCTCTAATAGGCACAAATTTTAATGTATTCCTTTCCCTCAATTTGCATTTCCACTCCATTTCCTCCATAGAATTTCATTCTAATGTAATATATTTTTATATGTGAAAGTCTTTTGCTGATATTTATCTTCAAATACACTTTGTAAATTGAAATTAATTTTTTAATTCTTGTGACTATAAAATTCTTAGTGTTAAAATTTTCAACTGGATTCAGTTATTCATTACAATAGATATTAATATGTGATTGATCAAAACAATCTAACTATATTACAAATTATAATAAGTACTTAAACATAAGAAATAACATTTTGTGAAATAGCTTCCTCTTGATGAGATTGATGGGACTTTTTCTAGTAGTTCATATATGCATGGATGAATATTCCTTACTGTTAGAATGAGACAGGATTCAATATAAGTTCTAGTTCTTCTTTTTGTTTTTATAAATATAAGCATTGATAAACCTGGCTCACATAACTAATTAGATGGGAATGGAAAGAATTTTGTTTTCTCAATTCAACTCAATTGTATTCTAATTTATAGTCATATTTATTTATATTTTTGGACTTTAAGCTCATATATATATTCTTATGATTAATATAACATACAATTACTATATAATATGTTATATATATTATATATTAGCTGGGAAAGATTGAAGGCAAAAGGAGAAGAGGGCAGCAGAGGATGAGATGGTTGGATAGCATCACTGACTCAATGGACATGAACTTGGGCAAACTCTGGGAGATGGTGAGGGACAGGGAGGCCTGGCGTGCTGCAGTCCATGGGGTCACAAAGAGTCAGAAATGACTTAATGACTGAATAACAACAACAAATGTTATATATTCACATATTTGATTCCTATATATTCTGTTCTGCTATGTTATATTCAGAAAATCACGCCCTGGGATTTCTTTGGAAGGAATGATGCTAAAGCTGAAACTCCAGTACTTTGGCCACCTCATGCGAAGAGCTGACTCACTGGAAAAGACTCTGATGCTGGGAGGGATTGAGGGCAGGAGGAGAAGGGGACAACAGAGGATGAGATGGCTGGATGGCATCACGGACTCGATGGACGTGAGTCTGAGTGAACTCTGGGAGTTGGTGATGGACAGGGAGGCCTGGCGTGCTGCAATTCATGGGGTCGCAAAGAATCAGACATGACTGAGTGACTGAACTGAACTGAAGGTAATTTTTAGTGATATTTGAAGAAATTACTTGGCTTTCCTTTAATTTAGCTGAAAGCAAAGCATTAGACATCATAATATTTAGAAAATTATTCTTTAGATTCTTTCATTAAGGTCATTTACTTGCTCAAAGCTATCAATTTCAGCTGCCCCTTTTTTCAGGCTCTGGACTTCTATACCCATTGTGAGATTTAGGATGGGTGAGTGGCACACAGAGCAGAGAAGCACAGTCGTGATGGGGGTAGGGAATTGACGGGTACACTGTCTCCTCTGCAGGTCAACACTCACATGGAAATTAAGGCTCTGGAAAAAGGCGCCCTTAAAATTCACTCTTTATACCCTCATCCCTTAGAAAGGTACTTATTAAACATAAGCAATGAAATATGCATCTCAGTTTGAGTGTCAGTGTTCTAGTGAAGAAGAAAGCATTTTATTAAAATATAGGAACTTACTAAAAAGTACTATAAAAAAGCAGCCAGTGGTAAAATTCTGGAGGGGGGTGCTGTGTGAGAAAGGCCATGGGAGAGGCCTTGTGACAGGTGCCGCTGAAGTGAAGTCCAAGGACAAGCCTAGGCAGCATGCAGAGCTGGGGAAGCACGTTCTAAGCAGGAGGAACAGCAAGTACACAGGTCCCACTGGGATCATGCTTGCGTGCACAGGAGTGGCAGGAGCTAGGCTGGTATGGCTGGAGCACGGTGGACGGGGGAGGTGTGGAGCAAAGTGAGGCCAGAGAAACGAGCAGGGACGGACTGGTAGGGCCCTGAGGGAGCTGCCTATTATTCTCAAGGCAGTCCGTAGCCATTCAAAGTTACCAGGAGAATGATAGGAGCTGAGCTGCGTTTCGGAGAAATCACGCCACATACTAGGATATGAGGCAGTGGATGAGGCGAAGTAAGAACAAAACCAGCAAACAGCTGGTGGCCTTGGACTAAGGCAACTTTCCACAAGGGGAAGAACAGAGTCTCAGGACAGGGGAGGAAGAAGAGAGCCATAAGAGGCGTTGAAGTAGGGCAGTAATACTTTGTAGAAAAGGCCTACAGGAATTGCTGATGAATTGAGTATAGAGCGTAAAGAAAGGGAAAGAATCTACCTGTAGGATAAATTCTATAAGTGGGATTACTTAACTATGTCTATGACATATTTCAACACCAGAAAATTTGAACCCAGAGGTGCTGGGGAGCTATTTGGGTCATGGCACTCAGTGACTGCTTTTTTTGGCTTATCATACTGTCCATGGGGTTCTTGGGGTGAGAACACTGAAGTGGTTTGCCATTCCCTTCTCCAGTGGGCCATGTTTTGTCAGAACTTGCCACTATGACCCGTGGTGGCCCTGAACGATGTGGCTCATAGATTGATGGAGTTATCCAAGTCCCTTTGCCACAACAAGACTGTGATCCATGAAGGGGTTCAACTCTGGACACGAATCTAAGCAAACTCCAGGAGACCTGAAGGACAGCGAAGCCTGGTGTGCTGCAGTCCATGGGGTCACAAAGAGTCGGACATGACTTAGTGACTGAACAACAAGTGACCAAGAGCACCAGCCTGGAAATCTACCTGGATAAGCAATGATGTGGATCCTACTCATGGCTTTTTGCTCCAAATCACTATCCATGTGCCAGGCATGAAAACTGCCACATAAAATCTCGAAAATTAGGTTCATTTTTGAAGGGGAATTCTTAACTGCCACAGTTCTTGTTAGTTCAAAGTATGTGCCTATCAAGTTTTAAGTGAATTTTCTGTAACTGTTACCAAATAGGAGTTTTGAAAGTAAAATAAATATTTCAAAATTATCCATAATTTAAACAATTTTGATCAACCTAGCAAGAGAAATGATCTGATCTTTCTCACTACAGAAAATAGTATAAAAATGTTGGTACACAAAGAGGCGATTAAAGAGCACAAAGCCAAAATGTAAGGGAAGAAGTATGATAGAGATGTGTCAGGAAGGTAATTAATGAAATGTTACCTGACATTTCTTGATTTTGTGATGATCATGGCATTTGTCAGCATTTTGAAATTTGCAATTCATTGTTATTTCTCAGCCTAAATATTTATTGTCACACTCAATTTGTATTTTAATTTTGTATTATTTATGTAAAGAGGGCTTTGCAAATCATTTAAGCTTTAGGCCTAAAACACCTGCCCCTGGCTAGCGGCATCACTTATAAGATGGGGCAGTCTTGGCAGGGAGCAGAAGATTGTTGTTGTTTTGGGGGCTGTAGTATTGGATGGGTTATCAGTGGTGTTTTTTTTCTGTTTTTTTGGAAGGGATGAGCCTAGGTTAAGTTAGAAATGACCATTAGACATCCAAATGGAGCTAGACAGTTGAATCAATAGGTCTAGAGCGCAAGAGTTCTGGGTTGGAGACATCAGTTTGAGCATAATTAGAGCACGGTTGGTGTTTAAAGCCCAAGAGTCTATGAAATCAGCTGGGGAAGGAGTTTATAGAGATGGAAGAGAAGCAGGTTCCTGACGGAACTCTCAGGTCATCAACGTTTAGAAATTTAGTAAAAAAAAAAAAAAAGAAAGACTCAAGAGGCTTGGCAGCAATAGCTGAGCGGGGAAGCCAGGCAAGTGGGGGCCCAGAGGCCTGGAGGAAATGACTCCATGGAAATGGGGAGGTCAGTCAGGCCAAACCCTGCTGCGAGGCCAAGAAAGACGAAGATGGAGCTGGCCCAGGGCTTTGTTCACTGGTAACTCTGACAAGCGGAGAAGGCAATGGCACCCCACTCCAGTACTCTTGCCTGGAAAATCCCTTGGACGGAGGAGCCTGGTGGGCTGCAGTCCATGGGGTCGCTGAGGGTCGGACGTGACTGAGCGACTTCCCTTTCACTTTTCACTTTCATGCATTGGAGAGGAAATGGCAACCCACTCCAGTGTTCTTGCCTGGAGAATCCCAGGGATGGGGGAGCCTGGTGGGCTGCCGTCTATGGGGTCGCACAGAGTCGGACACAGCTGAGATGAATTCACAGCAGCAGCAGCAACTCTGACAAGAGTCGTTTCTCTAAAGTGGTGGATAAAGAACAACTGGGGTTGGAGAGTTTGGGAGAGTGTGGATGGTGAGGGAGCAATGGCGATGCCTGGAGACATCCCTCTTAAAGAGCGTAGCTGCGGTGGGAGCAGAAAAAGGCAAGAGTAGCTAGAGGAGTGTGGGCCCAAAGAAATGTAGTTGGATTTTCTTTTTAAATGTGTGATATTCAGGCATATGTGTGTGTGGATGGGAATGAACCGGTAGAAAGGAAAATTGATGATGCAGGAAAGAATGAGGATAATTGCTGAGGAATCTGGGTCCAAATGGAAACATTTAGCTTAAGTGAGAGCCAGGATGGAGGGATGGTGGAGAGTGTGGTTACCAGCGCAGGTTGAGGATGGATCTGGTGCTGGGCACTGAGGTGTCCTCATTGGATCACATCTATTTTCTCTGTACAGCATGGACATTTGGAGTCAGAGAATGGCTCTTCTCTTCTGACTACTGGGGCTGAGGGACAAGAGGAAAAGTGTTGAAGATCTGAGGTGAAAAAAGAAACGTAAGTAGCTCTTGAGTGGAAAAGCAGCACGGCTTTGCTGTTTGTACTGTTGTTGCTGTTTAATCACTCAGTCATGTCTGACTCTTTTGTGACCCCATAGACTATAGCCTACCCGGTTCATCTGTTCAAAGGATTGTCCAGACAAGAATACCAGAATGGGTTGCCATTTCCTTCTCCAGAGAATCTTCCCAACCCAGGGATCGAACCTGTGTCTCCTGCATTGGCAGGCAAGTTCTTTACTGCTGAGCCACAGGGGTGGCCTGCTGCTTGTATACTTTTCTACAAAACTGTAAGCTCTTTGGGGGATGAGCCTGTGATACCCATTTCTGGAAACCCTATAGAGCCAATAAGGCATCTGGCCTAAGTAGCCCCTGAGGCACTCCTGTTGGATAGGTGGGTGGGTGGATGAATGGAAGCAGTCTTAGAGAAATCCAAATGTAGAAATAAACTTCATCAAATGAAGTGAAAGACTTCACCCAGTGATGTGGGGCAGGGAGTATATGAGTGATCGGGAGGATTTTCCATGGGAGTGTGGCATGAATAAAGACGTAAGTGTAGCATCTTCTGGGAAGACTTTTCCCCAACTTGGGCAGAGGTATGCATGTTTGAGACTAGGGGGAGATACCTTCATATGTGTTGGTGAGAGAGGCCAAGTGTGCTGTGCCTTGAAGGTTCTGCTAAGGAGTTTGGATTCCAGCTGAAATCAGCAGCCTGTATGTGGTGCCCAGGCTGCGACTTTTATCTGAAGGCTTAATGAATACAACCTGGAAAAACTGAAAGTTTAAAACCACTACTAGTTTCATGTCACTCAAAAAGTAGAAACTTTAAAAAGTACAGACTTCTGTTTCTTGGGAAGCCATCTGAGTGGGTCTTTATACTACAACAATGTAAAATGTGTGGCTCTCTAAAATGAGGATGTTATTAACTCCGGAGGCTAAGCTCCTCCGTAAGATAAGAGAACATGTTACTGCTGAGGGTGCAGAAAGAGTTGCATCTCTGCAGACATTTCCCTTAGAAAAATGGTTTCTTACACCCACTGGCAGATGCTTATGTTCTACTTGGGTGGATGTGTTCTTGTTCAGGCAATGTTCATAGAAGGCCAAAGGCAAAAGGGTGGAAAATGACTTCACCTTACCAAGGGGACTGGTTTGAGTTTGGCAGGATTTAACCTGGTCTGAACTTCTGGTCTCCTGCCCATCATATCACTGAAGATCGATTAGCCCAGAAAGTACTATTGTAAGAGGACTGTATTGTGATGTGGTTGTCCAGAAATCCTCCTGCAGAGGAAAGCTATGTTTCTCTTGAAAGGAATGAATATCATTGCTGTCAATCACCCAGGGAAGAGCTAGATCATAGAACAGGAAATAAAGATTGGGAAGGTTGATCTTAGACTAGAGAAGAGGAGAAATTCCTTTTATTCCCTGGGACTTGGGCGATGGGTCTGCATGCTTTGAGTACTTCCACAGATGGGTGTGATGACTATTTTGTAGGCAGGTCAAATTTTAAACAACTATAGGTCAGTATATCAGCCTGTATATTCAGAGAAACCATATCTTACATTATCTCTTAGTCCCCTCAGGTTGAGGAAAGTCTCAGCCTCTTCCTGTGCTTCCCCCAGCCTTAAGTCAAGTTCAGCCTAAGCAAGGTAGTGGGGAAAGAAGAATGTGCTGGGACATGTTTGGGTCCTAATGAGGAAGGGCAGAATAGGGCCCTTCTCAGAGGCCAGTGTGATGAAAGTATTATACAAACTGCCAGGTAATGCGGCACAACGATCCCTGGGGACCATGGGCAGCGGTGGTGGGAGCTTGGTGGTTTTACAAGGATGTTATTAGACATGAGACATCAGACACCCCATAAGGGATTCTCTGAAACAACTGGGAGAGATTCTATAGGAGAAGCCAGTGGCCAAAATCATACTTTAGCAATTTAATAAAAAGTGTTAGGGTTTAAGTAGGTCATATAAAGCAATTCCATATCCCTCTTCCAAATTTGAAATGGATAGAGATTTAGACATAGGGGTCAAAATACGAAAATATGAGCCTATGGTCACCAGCACTGACTTGGCTGTTGCTTACAAATGACGGCAAATGAGTAGACAGCAGACACAGCAGCCCTGCTGGGGCAGTATTCCTTGGAGGAAAACAGACAGAAGCAGTAGAGACGTGTGGGTGCCCACTGCCCTCTGCCTTCTAGGCATGACCAGTGGAGCCAGATGTCAGATTCCAGGAAACAGACCCTGACTCTTAGGCTGTGAACTTTTAAAGATACGTTTTTTAAGGAAACAGGCTTTCCTGGTGACTCATATGGTAGAGAATCTGCCTGCAACGCAAGAGACCTGGGTTTGATCCTTGGGTCAGGAAGATCCCCTAGAGAAGAGAATGCCTGCCTACTCCAGTATTCTTACCTAGAGAATTCCATGGACAGAGGAGCCTGGCAGACAGTAGCCCACCAGGCTCCTCTGTCCATAGGGTCACAAAGAGTTGGACACTACTGAGCAACTAACACTTTCATTTACACTATTAAAAAAACACCGAGCCATCCTCTGGAGTATTTGGTGGTCAGAGTGCAACCCAAGTTTCTGGTATAGTAGAACCCTGGCTCTGGCCCCATCCCTGGTATAACTGGCTCTTGGGTGTGGGGGAGGGGTGGGTCCAGGCTTGGCCTCTGCAGCTATGGCAGCAGGGCTCATTCCAGGATTCAGGACCTTTCTCCTGGCCTGTTCTGGAGGCTGCATCCTAGCCTAGAGATTACCTAAAACTGGCTGATTTCAGCCCGGGGCTGTAACTTGCTTCCTGAGATCTTTGCAGCCAACTCCTTTTCTAGAAGGCTGAGTGGTAAGAATCAGTCTCAGACAAATTAAGACATATCTTTCTGAGCCTCACCCAACTACAGGCCTTCGTGGGGAGGGGCAAGGTCTACCTAAGTGAGTTTACTTGTCAGTGGAGCAGAAAATGTACATGTCCTGAGGCAGGCTACTGTGAAAGAGCATATCCAGAGAAGGCTGAATTTCAATCTTCTCCCAAATCATCAATCAGCTTATTCATTCATCTACCCTTGGGCAGGAGGAGTGAAGAGCTGGAAAGTCTTCAGAAAAACCTTCCACTGATGCTTTCTATTCCTGGGGAAGGAATACAAGTTTCTTGTCCTTTATGGCAATGTACAGCAGCTCTGAATTAAAAGTGGACTGGATCTAAAAGGTCTGGACATGGATGATGGTGATGGTTCCACAAAAATATAAATATATTTAATACCACTGAACCATTCACTAAAAAATGGTTACAATGGTAAATTTTAGTTGTGTGTGTATTTACTATTGTAAAGCAAACAAATGAACAAAGTAAACATAATCCTGGCTTTTATTTTGCTTTATTTTGAACAGTTAATATAGTCACAAGATTTTAAATTGAAAAAACGAAATGGCACCTCTTCTGTCTTTCTGAGTCAATTCATTTTCTTCTCCAGAGGCAAACAATAAATACCAGCGTTTTGGTATTCTTTCAGAGATATTTTATGCAGACACCAGCAAATACTTAAAAAAATTTTTTTGGACACAAATGGTATCAAACTTACACTGTCCTACAGTTTGCCTTTTCAGCTTAATGAAATCTCTTGAGGACCATTTCAGATCAGTATATCAGAGTTCCAGCATTCATAGCTACCTATTTTGCCATGCATGGATGGCTCACAGTTGATTTAATGAGTCCTCCTTTATAGTGCAAATCTAGATGTTTCTACCCTTTTACTATCCCAAACACTAAAGAACCTCTAATATGTTTCATTTCTCACCTGCATCTACTCACAAGATAAATTCCCAAACATGGAATTATCTAACCATGGTTTTAATAGCTTTTAACGTAGGCAAGCTTAACTCTAATACCCTTTTAAAATTAATTGATTAGTTTCCTTCTGGTTACACTGGGTCTTCACTGCTGTACTCAGGCCTTCTCTAGTTGTGGTGAGTGGGCACAAGTCTCCGTTGCGGTGCACAGGGTCCTCACTGAGTGGCTTCTCGTTGCAGGGTGGGGCTTCAGTGTTGCAGGACGTGCAGGAGTTGCGGCGCACCGGCATAGTTGCTCTGAGGCATGTAGAATCTTCCCCGACCGGGGATCGAACCCACGTGCCCGGCATCGGCAGGCGGATTCTTACCTACTGTACCGCCGGGGAAGTGCTTAACTCTTAGTACTCTTGAATAGACACTGGAACTGAGTAAGCTCTCTCATCTGACAAGCTAGCCAGAAAAGTGGTGATATGTACCCCACTCATAAACCAATGTACCACACTTCTGTATGTATAATAAAGTGGGAAGACCATCAAGTGAACCCCAAGAAATAATGGCCATTTTCAAAGAGAAACTCTTTCTGACAGTGGTCTGGTCCGTCTATAACTGCCTGACTATACAGATATTTTCCTTGAGTAATTCCTTACATTTTCCCCAATATACATTTCCTCATATTTCTGTATATGTTATCTGTTTTGTTCTGTAATAATTCAAGAACTCCATTAAATTATCCAGAGAAAATGACTACATGCTATGACAGGTAAGAAAATAAAAGAATAGAGGCCAAGTGAAATTGCAGCTAGTTTGATGTCACCCAGCAAGTTAGTGGAAGAGTCTGGATTAAGATTCAGGCTAAAAATAATAAAAGGGACTTCCCCGGCAGTCCAGTGGTTAAGACTTCATCTTCCAGTGCAGGGGGGATGTGGGTTCTATCCCTGGTCTGGCAGCTAAGATCCCACATGCCTCTGGCAAAAAAACAAACTTAAAACAGAAGCAATATTGTAACAAATTCAATAAAGACCTTTAAAAAGTCCACATAAAAAAATAAATGACCCAGCTCAATAACCTACTTCTGTGCCTTTTCACTAATCTATATTGTCCTGTTTATCTAGCTCTCAGCAATAAAGGAACTGTTCTGAGCATACCGGGCTTAGGAGAGGTCTCGGTTTATAGTTGGCCAACGCCTGCCTCACTGTTTATAACTTGGCCCTGATGCTCCCTTATGCTGAAGATGAACAGAGATGATCTCTCAGGAATAAAAGATAAGTCTGAGCTTCGGTTGATACCACTACCCAGGAGGAACCAGAGGGGAATGAATTTTGATTTTGCAGCATGCGAAATACTTTTTCATATTATGTGCACTAAAATCCTCTGACCTGCTTAAAACCCTTACCATGCAATACAACGCAGAGTGGCATGGAAAAGAACAACTCCAGCATTGCAAGCCATTCTGGGGTCACCAGACAATAGCCATTGTACCGATGGGAATAACCCTGTGTGTATATATTTGGTCAACAAGGAATTTACTCAGGCTAATCTTTGAGCCATAGTAGACACAGTAACGAATTCTTCAAAGTTAGTGTTTCTAACCTTGGTCTGTGAAAGAGGCTGTTCTGAGTGCTATAACAAGCTAGCCTCAAACCTTACACCTACCTCTGTCACAGTGAGGTAGTGGCTGTATGGGGCAGGGGTGGGGGGACTGTACTCCTTGTGATCACAGAAGTGATGTCATCACCAGGGCTCAATGAATGGTTCCCATTTCTTGGGAGGCTAGGAAATGAGTTTTCCAGTGTGCTTGGGAGAAAAAGAATTAGGGTAAATACAGCAATCTCTGGAGAAAGAAGTGGCAACCTACTCCAGTGTTCTTGCCTGGAGAATTCCATGGACAGAGGAGCCTGGCGAGCTACAGTGCATGAGGTTGCAAAGAGTCAGACATGACTGAGCGATTAACACCCACAGGCAGCAATCTCTCTGCTCTATCAACATAAACAATCTTAGAATTTCAATGGTAAAGGACACAGAAGAGGGTACCACCTAGGGAAGAACTGAGACAATGAAAAGAAAAAAGATCTGAGCAGAATCAGATAGAGATATACAGACAAGTCTTTGGTAAAAAAAGCATGTGGAAATTGATTCCATAATTAGGCTATTCTTGATGACTTTGGGGCTATGTAACAAACTGCACATCCTTCTCACTTCATAGCTGGGGTCAATCATTCTCAGTTGGCCACTAATAAGGTCGTGGGTTAAAGAACCACGCTGGGTATTTCTAACATGGGATATTTGTGCAGGGAGAGTCTTACAGTTGAGGTTAAGGTTCTTGGCCCAGGGCACAGAGCAAGAAGGGGTTCACCTTCAGGATGACCACCCCGGGCAGGTTTATTCCTATGCGCCATGCTACACGCCTCTCTTCAAGCCTGGAAAAACGAGCGAGTGAGCAAGCATCAAACGCCGAGTCCCTGGCAGAGTTATTCTAAAACCCCACACTGAGACAAATCTCAGGGAAGCTAAAAACAACAACAACCAAGGCATCCCAGCTATTCTAACTAGGGCGGGAGCTTCATTACTTCAAACCCAAATTCCTGTGAACTTGGCAACCTCTCAATTCTGAAACAAACACCCCTTGCCAGCCACGATGTTTAAACAACACAGCTAAGCCCTATCCTCTGAAGGAGAAGCCTTCTCTAACCTCAGAAATGTGTCTGTGTAGGGAGGCCCGTGACAGTGGGTTTGTGGGAACGTGACTGTGTTAGAGCGTGTGTCTGGTTTATTGTGTGTATTTGTGTTACTCTGTCTACCTGTGTGTGTGTGTCTGCGTGTTTGTGAAATCCAGACCAGGAGAGAGGAAGGTAACTCAAGTGGCTGCGAGTTTTACCTTAAATCATGTGAAACTCTAGTTAATCGGCTGAAGAGAAAAAGAAACCTGCAGGGAACTGACATTAAGAAGGGAAGGGCCATTAAGAACCTCCCAGAGGACCTAACCTTTGCTGGCTCTGTAATCACAAGCACCTGCACAGTTCTGCCTGGCTGAGGACCGAGCAGGGTGTACCTGGCGGCCAATATCTGCCTGCAGGAAGGAAGACAGGACGGCAACCCGAGCAGAGGAGTGCCAGCCCCCCTCCTGTGCTCAGCTGCGGCACTCAGGTGCACTGTGCGTGGGTCTGCCTGTCAGCTGGCACCGAATCCTACCACCCCGTTCCAGGCCTGACTGTCTGCTCTGTGTTCCCAGAGACCTGTTGCCCCCGCCTGTGTGCACCCAGGAAGACTCTGGTTTCTATAACAACAGACCCCGTCCCCTCAGAGTTTCCTCTCACTGAGTTTAGGCCACTTGCCAATCTACCCCGACTCTGTCCAGCCCTCAGCCTGGCCATGCTTGTCCCCATCCAGACACCAGCACTGAGCATCAGTGTTTCCCACAGGTGCAAAGAGGAAAATGGAGAATCGGTAAATGTCAATAAAAGGAGAGCTTCTGTTAGTCACTCTAATCTTGGCACAGTTCGCATTGCCTTCACCACTGCCTTATCTAGGTTCTTGAAAGCTTACAGCAAGATTAGGAAATCGGCCATCATTGGCTTGCAGTGACATTTTCTCAATAATCTTTTTGAACGGCAGTTGATTCAAGATGTTTTCAGATCTAGACGCAGCATCGTGCCACATTTGTGGCCGTGATACCTTTTGCTGGAGTTGTCTTTTCACTTGTAGGGTTTTTCTCAGTGTCCATCTTGGCGGGAAGAGAGCAGGTGAAGTGTTGCTCTGTGACCTTGCTGCAAACTGGAAGGAATCATGCTCTCAAGTCTGAAGGATCGTGACTGTTGTATTGTGACCACATTCACACTTGCAGTCTTCCTCATAACTAGAAGAGCCACTTGACAAATGTGTGCTCTGAAGGCGCCAACAGAACTGCCTATTCCAGTGTGGCTCTGGGCGCTGCAGGCTACATAAGCAATTGCCCTTAGAGCTGTAGGGCCAAGCGTCAGCATCAGTCCTCTGGGTGGATTCAGAGCTAGTTCCTTCCCCACCAATCTCAGTTGCTAAGAGCAGGTGACCTCACAAACCATTTTAGCAACTTTCACTGCTGGGAATCATTCTCTTGGGAACCTCAGAAGCAGGCAAAGTAAATCTTGTGCTCTGTTTATGTTCTGATAACACTGACTAAAAACCTCTCCTTTAAAGAGGAAAGGTTTATCCCAAACAAAGGCAACTGAGAGATTCCTGTTGTGTGGCTTTGAAGGTGTTAATGGAATAATAGTAATTGCTTAAATTTTGATAAGGGTTCCAGAGTTCTCTTCTGAGCTCCATTTCATTTGATATTTGCAGTTACCACGTGAAGGAGGCAGGGTTGACCTTGACCAGCTTCCCTATCAGCAGCTCAATGGGATTAAATGACTTGCCAATGTCACAAGGTGAGTCATTGGCACTGATTGCAATGCAAACATTCTGACAAATAAGTTAGCTGGCTTTCTATTCTGCCACTCCACTAAACTAAAATAATCCTGGGGATTAAAAAAGAAAATGTAATGGCCACTCATGCACAGGCCCCTGGAAAATTCACAGGCTGATGAAAGGGGTCCATTTCGGTGATGAAAGTAAATACTGAGCTGCTGATTTTAAGCAAAAGCAGCCGATGCAAGTCAACATGAAATATTCATATATTCATCCATTTGAAAGAAGTCTGATGGCAGGAATTTGCTCCCAAATTCTCAGATTTTTGCATGTGCCAGCATCTGTGCAAATGCATGTCATTCTCTGCAACTTCCATGCCCATAGGAGGAGACAGATTCTCTGAGTGTGAAGATGAGACAGGACCTTAGGGATAATTTTGTGCCACCCATTCTGTTGGGGGGGTGGGAAGCAGGTGCAGAGAGCAGTGCTTTATCCAAGGTCAGAAGTGTCAGAAGTAAGACCAGACCCCAGATTTCCAGACACCGCAGTCAGTTCCGAGTGACACCTCTGAGCCCCTGAGTAGTTCCAAGTCACTAAAGTACCACTGAATTATGCTCAGGGCAGTACTTAAGCAGATGAGTGCAGTCAGGCCCTTTTAGCAGGATGAAGAGCAACAAATGGCACCCCACTCCAGCACTCTTGCCTGGAAAATCCCATGGACAGAGGAGCCTGGTGGGCTGCAGTCCATGGGGTCGCGAAGAGTCGGACACAGCTGAGCGACTTCACTTTCACTTTTCACTTTCATGCATTGGAGAAGGAAATGGCAACCCGCTCCAATGTTCTTGCCTAGAGAATCCCTTGGACGGAGGAGCCTGGTGGGCTGCCGTCTACGGGGTTGCACAGAGTCGGACACGACTGAAGCGACTTAGCATCAGCAGAGCAACAAAAGCTGGAATCAAAGGCCTGTGGCTTGTTTAAGGTTGTTCTGACAGCAGGTCTTTCCAGAGGGCAGGCTCACAGCAAATCACCCTCAGCTCCGCTTTGTCCTGGAGCCTCGGGCCTTGGTGTGTGAAGCCAGAGCTGGCTGGTGCCCGGTGTGGTGTGATGGAGGGGACAGGACTTGGCCCTGGGCTCCCGTGCTTTCCACATGGCTTCATTTATCAGCCAGGACACAGTGCGAGTCCCAGAAAACCAGGCCAAAACAATTGTGACCAATGGCACAAGGGGTGACAGTATTTATTCAGGGGCTTTCTCAGAAGGCTTTCCAAATATGCTATGGGGAGATTTATTTTCAAACCTCAGTCCAAAACCAAAGCACTCAGAGTTATGTCAGCCTCTTTGCTCAGTGTCCCTGAGCTGCTTTCAGTAAGCTTCTCAAAGAATCACTCAGACTCAGGGTTTGGACTGTCTCTGAAGGAATGGTCTGAGTCCAGGCTCCATAGAAAACTTTCCTGTGCGTCTCTGCACCAGAGACTTAATCAGGTAAACCTGTGTTGGGTGGGGGCTGCTCTCATGGACCAGCAGATGCCACGTGTGCTGTTCCGATCTTCACCTCAGGACCAAGGCACATCCTCCCCGAGGTGTGAGCAGTGTTGGCGGTCGATGGCCCACAGCTGAGTTCCTCCCCAGGGATTACCTTTCGCTAATCACTCAAGATTACAACAACCTGCGTCTGATGGCTGGTCATTGTTGGGCTACAAAGCGTTGGCCCTTTTGCTCAATTCAGGACATGTTTGCAGGGCCACCCCAACTCCAGAGCTCCCTGAGGGATTGCTGGGGCCTGTATGCTACTGCCTCAAAGTACAACTCCCGCCTCTGCCCAGCCCGCTTCCCTCACCTCTGTACAGTGGTGTTCCCCAGAGGCTCCTCCACCCCAGATTTACAAGCAAATTTCTGTCCCAGAATATCAGTACATACTCCCTCTCACCTTCGTCTGGGCCAGAATCTTGCGCTTGTCAAATGGCCGTCACCATCTAAGCCATATCAAAATGCCTAGAAATCTCTTTTGATCAAAACAACCAAAGAAATCTGCATTAGTTTCCTATGACCGCTGTAACAAATTACTAATACAATGAACTTGGTGGGCCAGAAGCTGGAAATCCGCTTCACTGGGCCAAAATCAGGGTGTTGGCAGGGCTGGGCTCCCTTTGGAAGTTCTTAGGGAGAATCCATTCCTTGCCTTTTTCAGTTTCAAGAACTGAATTCTTTGCATTCCTTGGCCCAAGGCCTCTTCCTCCATTTCGAAAGCCAGCCACAGAGCATCTTGCTTCAGTGGCCACATGCCTTCTCCTCTGTGTCAGAGCTCCCTCTGTCTCCCTTTTATAAGGACACTTGTGACTGCATTTAGGGCCCAGCTGGATAATCCCAGATAATCTCCCATCAAGAGCCTAAATCAAGCGCACAGCAAAGTCTCTCCTGCCATACACGGCAGCATTTACAGATTCTGGGGATTAGACCTGGATATCTTTGTAGGTCATTGTTTAGCCTGCACAGAATCATTGAGTAAACCCTGGGGGACACACACTCTGATTTTGATTTGTAGTTTATGGTTGTTTACTTGAAAGTGAGGAGGCCTCCAGATCTTCTTTTTGCAGTCCATTTGTTATTGTTCCAATTAGCCTGGTCTCAGCTGGGAAACCTATTTCTTTTTAAAAAATTAGAGATTAATTACTTTACGATATTGTGATGGTTTCTGCCATACATCCACATGAATGGCCATGAGGTATACCTATGCCCCTTCTCTCTTGAACCCCACCTTCCACCTTCCTCCCCATCCCCCTCTAGGTTGTCACAGAGCACTGGCTTTGGGTTCCCTGCGGAGTACGTGGACCTCCCCCTGGCTGTCTGTTTTACATATGGTAATGCTTGTGTTTCAATGCTATTCTCTCTATTGTCCCACCCTCCCCTTCCCCCACTGTGTTCAAAATGTCTGTGTCTCCTTTGCCGCCCTGCAAGTAGGATCACCATTACTATCTTTCTAGATTCCAGGTATACGCATTAATATGTGATATTTGTCTTTCTCTGGCTCTGCACTCTTTCTAGATTTCAGGTATTTGCGTTAGATTCCAGGTATATGCGTTAATATGTGATATCTGTCTTTCTCTGGCTCTGCAGTCTTTCTAGATTCCAGGTATATGCGTTAATATGTGATATCTGTCTTTCTCTGGCTCTGAGTCTTTCTAGATTCCAGGTATATGCGTTAATATGTGATATCTGTCTTTCTCTGGCTCTGAGTCTTTCTAGATTCCAGTATATGCGTTAATATGTGATATCTGTCTTTCTCTGGCTCTGAGTCTTTCTAGATTGCAGGTATATGCGTTAATATGTGATATCTGTCTTTCTCTGGCTCTGAGTCTTTCTAGATTGCAGGTATATGCGTTAATATGTGATATCTGTCTTTCTCTGGCTCTGAGTCTTTCTAGATTGCAGGTATATGCGTTAATCTGTGATATCTGTCTTTCTCTGGCTCTGAGTCTTTCTAGATTGCAGGTATATGCGTTAATCTGTGATATCTGTCTTTCTCTGGCTCTGAGTCTTTCTAGATTGCAGGTATATGCGTTAATCTGTGATATCTGTCTTTCTCTGGCTCTGAGTCTTTCTAGATTGCAGGTATATGCGTTAATCTGTGATATCTGTCTTTCTCTGGCTCTGAGTCTTTCTAGATTGCAGGTATATGCGTTAATCTGTGATATCTGTCTTTCTCTGGCTCTGAGTCTTTCTAGATTGCAGGTATATGTGTTAATATGTGATATCTGTCTTTCTCTGGCTCTGAGTCTTTCTAGTTTCCAGGTATATGCGTAATATGTGATATCTGTCTTTCTCTGGCCCTGCAGTACTTTTAGATTCCAGGTATATGCGTTAATCTGTGATATCTGTCTTTCTCTGGCCCTGCAGTACTTTTAGATTGCAGGTATATGTGTTAATCTGTGATATCTGTCTTTCTCTGGCCCTGCAGTACTTTTAGATTGCAGGTATATGTGTTAATCTGTGATATCTGCCTTTCTCTGGCTCTGAGTCTTTCTAGTTTCCAGGTATATGCGCAATCTGTGATATCTGCCTTTCTCTGGCCCTGCAGTACTTTTAGATTGCAGGTATATGCGTTAATCTGTGATATCTGCCTTTCTCTGGCTCTGAGTCTTTCTAGTTTCCAGGTATATGCGTAATATGTGATATCTGTCTTTCTCTGGCTCTGCAGTCTTTCTAGATTCCAGGTATATGCGTTAGATTGCAGGTATATGCGCAATCTGTGATATCTGCCTTTCTCTGGCCCTGCAGTACTTTTAGATTGCAGGTATATGTGTTAATCTGTGATATCTGTCTTTCTCTGGCCCTGCAGTACTTTTAGATTGCAGGTATATGCGCAATCTGTGATATCTGCCTTTCTCTGGCCCTGCAGTACTTTTAGATTGCAGGTATATGTGTTAATCTGTGATATCTGTCTTTCTCTGGCCCTGCAGTACTTTTAGATTGCAGGTATATGCGTTAATCTGTGATATCTGTCTTTCTCTGGCTCTGCACTCTTTCTAGATTTCAGGTATTTGCATTAGATTGCAGGTATATGCGTTAATATGTGATATCTGTCTTTCTCTGGCTCTGCAGTCTTTCTAGATTCCAGGTATATGCGTTAGATTGCAGGTATATGCGCAATCTGTGATATCTGCCTTTCTCTGGCCCTGCAGTGATACTGCCTCACTCCGGCCCTAGGCTCCTCTACCGCGTCAGAGCTAACTCAGGTGTGCTCCGCTGTATTGGCGAGTGGTCTCCGTCGCACGTGTGTGCCACAAGCTCCTCATCCATTCGTCAGTCAGTGGACACCTAGGCTGCTTCCGTGTACACTCTTCCGTTGCTACAGTAGTCCTAGCTGTGGACACTGGGGTGCATGTGTCTTTTGCAATCCTGGGGAAACCTACTTCTTGATTCTGGCTTTCATTATTAAACAACAGTGATTCTTGCTTCTTACCAGCTAGTGCTAGAACTCATTCTTTCTCCCTCTCTTCCTTTCTACCCCTCTAACCCACCAAATTCTGTATCTTCACTCACCTTGGCGGTTGTCTGTTCTACGCTGGAATAACATTCTTAGGCATGCTATGGCCTGGGGTGTGGACAGAGTGGGCAAGGGAGGGGAGTGAAATAGTGGTTTAAGCCCAATTATCAGATTCCTGTCACCTCTATAAAGCATCCTCAGTAAATAGCAATTTGGGATGATACCATATGAACCTTCAGATAGGGATTTGAAGGCCAGCCTTCACATAGTCATTGACCAGAAAGAAGGCTGGTCTGAAATTTTGATAGTTCCAAGAAATCCTCTGCAATCTCATTTCTTCCCCTGCCCCTAATTCTTTTAAGATATTGTTTCTACCTTTTTTTTTAATGGACCGTGTATCTTGGTCTGTATGTTTATCTTCCCCATCTTCTATCTTCCCCAAAAGAAGACTGTGAGCTTCTTTTCTTTTTAAGACTTTATTTTTTTAGAGCAGTTTGGGGGTCACAGCAAAATTGACAGAAAGGTACAGAGATTTCCCATATATCCCCTGCACCCCCCCCCCACATGTATAGACTCCCCTATAATCAACATGCCCCACTAGAGTGGTACATTTGTTGCAATCAATGAACCTACACTGATAAATTAGGTCACCCAAAGTCCACAGTCTACATTAGGGTTCACTCTTGCTGCTCGGCATTCTATAGGTTTGTGTAATGGATGTATATCCACCATCGTAGTATCACAGTCGTTTCATTGCCCTAAAAACCCCCCTGTGCCCTGCCTGTTTATCTTCCTCCTGGCCCCCCAAACCTTGTTAATCACGGATCCTTTTACTGTGTGCATAGTGAGCTCATTTTTTCCCTCTCTCTCCCAGTAAACCGATTATCTGGGGTCATCCTGGGAGTACATGGCCTCTGCAGAAGCCTGTGAACAGCCTGGAATCACAGCGGCCCTAGTTATGTCATGTGCGCAGAGACAGGCGCTGCCATCCAGTGACACCTCAGCAATCAGGGAGCTTGTGACTGTCATCTCTAGACGTGAGAGCCAAGTGTGTGGCCCTGGGGAAAGCCCTTCAGATGGGTCTTTCCTTGTTGCATTTATATTTAGCTCAAATGAAAAGCCACATTTTTTTCCCTCAGTGGCAGGAACCAAACAATAGCAAAAAAAAAAAAAAAAAGCTAAGGAATCATTATTACTGTTTTCCTCATTAGGATATGTTGTGTTTGACTTTGGGACTACATGTCTCTGACAACTGACTTTCCTATACTTGGCCCAGGGAATGAGCACAAATGTTTGTTGTATAAAACTGTATTGAAGAAAATTCAGAGGGAAAAGATTTGAATTCTGGTTCTCAGATTTTTTAAAATTTTATTTTTTACAGTTAAGAACTTTTTCAAACATATTGACAGGGTAGAAAAAAAAAAAAAAACCTGACCACAATATGCCGTCCATCCAGATTAAATAGTTTTTAACATTTTCCCATTTACTTTAGACCACTTATAACAGAAGCCAGACCAAAAAATATATGTAACTACCCACTGTCTGCACCCCCGCCTCACTCTTATCCCTTCCCTTCTTCCCTCTGTAGAGGTATCTCTGTCTCCATTTGACATATATTGATCCCGTGTTTGATTCTAGACTTCTACTGAGCATCTGTAGGTCCAAAACAACAATTACTATCATTTTATGTACATTCAGAATTAACTTAAATGGAATCATATTGTCTGTATTCTTTTGCATCTTGTTTTTCTTACTGGAGGATTTATTTCAGAGATTTGATCAATTTGTATGGATACAGTGTATACCTCGTTCATTCTAACCACAGCTTCAGTTGAATTCAGTTCATTCGCTCAGTTGCGTCTGACTCTTTGTGACCCCATGAATTGCAGGATGCCAGGCCTCCCTGTTCATCACCAAATCCTGGAGTTCACCCAAACGCGTGTCCATCGAGTCGGTGATGCCATCCAGCCATCTCATCCTCCGTCATCCCCTTCTCCTCCTGCTCCCAATCCCTCCCAGCATCAGAGTCTTTTCCAATGAGTCAGCTCTTCTCAGGAGGTGGCCAAAGTATTGGAGTTTCAGCTTTAACATCAGTCCTTCCAATCAACACCCAGGACTGGTCTCCTTTAGAATGGACTGGTTGGATCTCCTTGCAGTCCAAGGGACTCTCAAGAGTCTTCTTCAACACCACAGTTCAAAAGTATCAATACTTCGGCGCTCAGCTTGCTTCACAGTCCAACTCTCACATCCATACATGACCGCTGGAAAAACCATAGCCTTGACTAGACGGACTTTTGTTGACAAACTAATGTCTCTGCTTTTGAAAATGCTATCTAGGTTGGTCATAACTTTCCTTCCAAGGAGTAAGCATCTTTTAATTTCATGGCTGAAATCACCATCTGCACTGATTTTGGAGTCGCCAAAAATAAAGTCTGACACTGTTTCCACTGTTTCCTCATCTATTTCCCATGAAGTGATGGGACCAGATGCCATGATCTTCGTTTTCTGAATGTTGAGCTTTAAGCTAACTTTTTCACTCTCCTCTTTCACTTTCATCAAGGGGCTTTTTTAATTCCTCTTCACTTTCTGCCATAAGGGTGGTGTCATCTGCATATCTGAGGTTATTGATATTTCTCCCGGCAATCTTGATTCCAGCTTGTGCTTCTTCCAGCCCAGCGTTTCTCATGATGTACTCTGCATAGAAGTTAAATAAGCAAGGTGACAATATACTGCCTTGACGTACTCCTTTTTCTGTTTGGAACCAGTCTGTTGTTCCATGTCCATTTCTAACTGTTGCTTCCTGACCTGCATATAGGTTTCTCAAGAGACGGGTCAGGTGCTCTGGTATGCCCCTCTCTCTCAGAATTTTCCACAGTTTCTTGTGATCCACACAGTCAAAGGCTTTGGCATAGTCAATAAAGCAGAAATAGATGTTTTTCTGGAACTCTCTTGCTTTGTCCATGATCCAGCGGATATTGGCAATTTGATCTCTGGTTCCTCTGCCTTTTCTAAAACCAGCTTGAACATCTGGAAGTTCACGGTTCACGTATTGTTGAAGCCTGGCTTGGAGAATTTGAGCATCACTTTACTAGCGTGTGAGATGAGTGCAATTGTGTGGTAGTTTGAGCATTCTTTGGCATTGCCTTTCTTTGGGATTGGAATGAAAACTGACCTTTTCCAGTCCTGTGGCCACTGCTAAGTTTTCCAAATTTGCCGGCATATTGAGTGCAGCACTTTCACAGCACCATCTTTCAGGATTTGAAACAGCTCCACTGGAATTCCATCACCTCTACTAGCTTTGTTTGTAGTGATACTTTCTAAGGCCCACTTGACTTCACATTCCAGGATGTCTGGCTCTAGGTGAGTGATCACACCATCGTGATTATCTGGGTCGTGAAGATCTTTTTTGTACAGTTCTTCTGTATATCATGCCACCTCTTCTTAATATCTTCTGCTTCTGTTGCGTCCATACCATTTCTGTCCTTTATTGAGCTCATCTTTGCATGAACTGTTCCCTTGGTGTCTCTAATTTTCTTGAAGAGATCTCTAGTCTTTCCCATTCTGTTGTTTTCCTCTATTTCTTTGCATTGATCACTGAGGAAGGCTTTCTTATCACTCCTTGCTATTGTTTGGAACTCTGCATTCAGATTCTTATATCTTTCCTTTTCTCCTTTGCTTTTTGCCTCTCTTCTTTTCACAGATATTTGTAAGGCCTCCTCAGACAGCTATTTTGCTTTTTTTGCATTTCTTTTCCATGGGAATGGTCTTGATCCCTGTCTCCTATACAATGTCATGAACCTCCGTCCATAGTTCAGGCACTCTATCAGATCTAGTCCCTTAAATCTATTTCTCACTTCCACTGTATAATCATAAGGGACTTGATTTAGGTCATACCTGAAGGGTCTAGTGGTTTTCCCTACTTTCTTCAATTTAACTCTGAATTTGGCAATAAGGTGTTCATAATCTTACCCACAGTCAGCTCCTGGTCTTGTTTTTGCTGACTGTATAGAGCTTCTCCATCTTTGGCTGCAAGGGGGAGGGAGGTGGGAGGGGGGTTCATGTTTGGGAACGCCTGTAAGAATTAAAGATTTTAAAATTAAAAAAAAATTAAAAAAAAATAAAGCACATGAGAAAGGAAAAAAAAAATGCTATGAACAACCAAACAATTTTAAGAACCTTACTCTAGATATCACAAAAAGATACATGTTGTAGAATCACTGCTCTACAAGTTAGCAAAATTACCAACTCTAATTATTAACATAACTGAGTAAGGCAATGATTAAAAATTATTATCTATTTTAAAAAAACAATCTGATTTTGATGTTGACCATCTGGTGATGTCCATGTGTAGAGTCTTCTCTTGTGTTGTTGGAAGAGGGTGTTTGCTATGACCAGTGCATTCTCTTGGCAAAAGTCTATTAGCCTTTGCCCTGCTTCATTCCGCATTCCAAGGCCAAATTTGCCTGTTACTCCAAGTGTTTACTGACTTCCTACTTTTGCATTCCAGTCCCCTATCATGAAAAGGACATCTTTTTTGGGTGTTAGTTCTAAAAGGTCTTGTAGGTCTTCATAGAACCATTCAACTTCAGCTTCTTCAGCATTACTGGTTAGGGCATAGACTTGGATTACCATAATATTGAATGGTTTGCCTTGGAGACGAACAGAGATCATTCTGTTGTTTTTGAGACTGCATCCAAGTACTGCATTTCGGACTCTTTTGTTGACCATGATGGCTACTCCATTTCTTCTAAAGGATTCCTGCCTGCAGCAGTAGATATAATGCTCATCTGAGTTAAGTCACCCATTCCAGTCCATTTTAGTTCGCTGATTCCTAGAATGTCGATGTTCACTCTTGCCATCCCCTGTTTGACCACTTTCAATTTGCCTTGATTCATGGACCTGACATTCCAGGTTCCTATGCAATATTCCTCTTTACAGCATCGGACCTTGCTTCTATCACCAGTCACATCCACGGTATTGTTTTTGCTTTGGCTCCATCCCTTCATTCTTTCTGGAGTTATTTCTCCACTGATCTCCAGTAGCATATTGGGCACCTACTGACCTGAGGAGTTCCTCTTTCAGTGTCCTATCATTTTGCCTTTTCATGCTGCTCCCAGCCGCAGCTTAGCACACCACAGTTTCTGCATTTTTCTATGGAGGGACAGTCAGTTGCTTTTCTGTGGCTGTTGGTGTGAACATGCTTCTGCGTGTGTCTTTCTGTACCTGTACACAGTTTCTTTGGTGCAGACACCCAGAAGTGGAATTGGTAAGTAATAGGGAATATATGCTTTCCTTCCCTTAATATTGACAAATTGCTCTCCCAAGTGGTTATACCAATTAACATTCCTACCAGATTCCAAATTTCTATTTTCCTACATCCTCACCATCCTTTGTGAGACTTAAATTTTTCCAGTCTGACAGATGTAAAGGCATTTTGTTGTCTTAATTTACATTTCCCTGATTATATATAGGCTTAAGCACTTTGATATCTTTGCTAGCCAGGAATGTGTCTGCATGTATGTGTGTGTGTGAGAGAGAGAGAGAGAAAGGGAGAGACTAGTTCTAATATTTTGCTCCTCTGAAAATGCTGGTTTATCCTTTTCTTAAACGTTTATAACTGTCCTTTATTTACTGTGGTTATTATTTGAATTGCAAATATCTTCTCCTGAACTGTATCTAGCCTTTTTATTTTGTTTATGATATCCTCTGTTATAAATAATTTCTAAAACTTAATGTAGTCAAAATCATAAATCTTTTAAAGATTTCGGGGTATTTGTTCTTTATTTAATAAATCTGTTCATGATTCTACATCCAAGATATTCTCCCATATTGTTTCTTAAAAATTCTAAAATTTTGCTCTTCGCATTTAAATTTTTGTCCATCTGGCATTTACTTTTGCTTATATGGTGAAGTGGGAATCTAATTTTATCTTTTTCCAAATAGAAAGTTAAGTGTTTCAGCACTTCGTGAGGATAGTCCAGCCTTTCTCAGTGTTTGAAATGCCATTTCTGTCATATACAAGTTCCCATGGATAAATGGGTCAGTTCTTAGACTCTGTATATCATTCTCTTGGTCCATTTGTTTATCCCTGTGCTATAAAGTAATTTTTAACATTTTTATAGCTAATAACTACACCTCAGTTCAGTTCAGTTCAGTTGCTCAGTCATGTCCGACTCTTTGCGACCCCATGAATTGCAGCACGCCAGGCCTCCCTGCCCATCACCAACTCCCGGAGTTCACCCAAACTCACGTCCATCGAGTCTGTGATGCCATCCAACCGTCTCATCCTCTGTCGTCCCCTTCTCCTCCTGCCCCTAATCCCTCCCAGCATCAGAGTCTTTTCCAATGAGTCAACTCTTCGCATGAGGTGGCCAAAGTACTGGAGTTTCGGCTTTAGCATCACTCCTTAGCAGTTGATATAGTGAGTCCCTCATTCTTTGTCCTCAAATTTGTCTTTTTTTTTTTCCAGCTTTACTGAGATATAATTGATAATATTTTTAAGTTTAAGTTGTACAGCATGATGCTTACATATATATGTGTGTATATATACACATGTAGTCAAATGATTACCACAATAATGTTAGTTACCACATCCATCACCTCACATAGCTCCTATTTGTGTGTGTATGTGTTGAAACATTTAAGATTTACTCTCAGCAATTTCAGATATATAATACAGCACTATTGATTATAAACTCAAATTTCTTTTGACTTCCATTAGTCATTATTCTTCCAATATTTAGGATTAGCTATTTGATTCCTATGAAAAACGCTATTGGAATTGATAACAGTATGCATCACAATAGATTAATATGAGGAAATGCTGCCATTTGTATAATATGGAGTCTTCCCAGTCAGAAATACGTCTTTCTACATAAGCCTTCTTGATAAATGATATGTTTATCTTATTTAATAGATTTATACATGCCCCTGTAAAGACTGTATACATTTTTGTTAGCTATATTGTGAAGTTTTCATAGTGCTCACTAATACCATAAATAGTATCTTTTTGAAAATTGTGTTTTCTAAATTTGTTGTGGGCTTCCCAGGCAGTGCTAGTGGTAAAGAACCCACCTGCCAATGCAGGAGACTGAGAGGCGGGCTCCATCCCTGGGTCAGGAGGATCCCTTGGAGGAAGGCATGGCAATGCACTCCAGTATTCTTGCCAGGAGAATCCCAGGGGCAGGGGGGCCTGGCAGGCTACAGTCCATAGGGTCAGAAACCACTGAAGCGACTTAACACCATACACACAAACATTTGTTGCAGATATTCAGGAACCATTTTTAAAAATCCATTTTAAGTTAGATAACTTGTTAATTTCCTTATTTCTTCTAATAGTTGCCTATTCGCTTCTCTTGGAATTTTGAAGATAGTATCCATAAGTAATGATACTCATTTTTCATTGTGAATCTTTATTAATTTTATTTCTTCTTATTGTCATTACTTCATCGGATAGTACTTAAAAAGTGCCAGTGAATAAGGACTTCTGAGATTAGTTATCCTTGTCTCCTTCCTGAACATGAGTGGAATTATTTTAGAGATACACTGAGCAAAATTTCCACTGTAGATTAATAGCAGATGAAGTTTATTGAGTTATTCGTTTTATTACTAGTATGCTAAGGGAATTTGCTTATGAATGGGTATTGAACTTTATTAATATATTTTTTGCATCTTTTGAGGTGATCACATGTTATTTCTTATTTCTCATGTGTGCAGAAAATTACATGAATAGCTTTCCTATTGTATTCTATTTTTAAGCTTTCAATCCTTGAGTAACCCAACGTGGTTATGATGTATTATTTTAACACTGCTAGGTTCAGTTTGCTAATGTTTGATTTTGAAATTGTATATATTTTTTAACAAATGAAATTCTCCTATATTTTGTGTTTTTTCAGAATGTGTCTTCCAATTTCTGTTGTCAAGTTTATATTATTATCACATAATGAGTTGGAAAACATTTCTCTCTCTCTTTTTTTTTTCTCCCTGGAACAGATTGCAAAAGATAGTAATTCAATTTTCCTTGAAAGTTGGGAAAAAATTTACCCATAAAACTCACTGAGGTGTCAATTCTTTTTTTTTTTTTTGGATAGATTTTTAAATTACTGATTAAATATTTAAAAGGCCACATGTCCATTCCATTTATCTTTTTTTTTTTTTTGAGTTTTATTTTCTGTATGTGTTTCCATTTCACCTAAAATATCAGTATTATTACAATAAAGTCAAACACAGTAGTCCCATGACTTGGCAAATATATATTATATCTACTGTTACATCTTTTTATTTTTTTTTCCCAGAATGGTTCATTTATACCATCTTTCTTTTTCTCCTGATCTTTTGCCTTCATTGGCTGCCTCAGTTGTTTGTTTTTCTACTTCATTAATTTTTGTCCTTATCTGTATTCTCTCTCCTTTGTGTTTTCTTGGGTTCACACAAGACTTTTTTCTGACTTCTTTAATTAGATATGTTCATTAGTCCTCAAACTTTCTTCTTTTCAGGTTTAGTATATGTGTATATGTGTGTCTCTGACTCTTTGGACCCCATGGACTATAGTCCTCTAGGCTCCTCTGTTCATGGGATTTTTCAGGTAAGAATACTGGAGTAGGTTGCCATTTCCTTCTCCAAGGGACCTTCCCAACCCAGGGATTGAACCCACTGTTTCCTGTATCTGCTTGCATTGGCAGGCAGGTTCTTTACCACTGAGCAACCTGAAGTGTAAGAGTGTTGGTTGCTCAGGTGTGTCCAACTCTTTTCCACTCCATGGACTATAACCCACTAGGCTCCTCTGTCTATGGGAGTCTCCAGGCAAGAATACGGGAGAGGGTAGCCATTTCCTACTCCAGGGGATCTTCCTGACCCAGTGTTCATATCCACATCTTTTTGTGTCTCCTTCATTGGCCGGCAGGTTCTTTACCACCGTGCCACATCCATAGTGTTCTCTCTCATTGCACTTATTTGGCTACATCTCACAATTTTGATATGCAGTTTTTCCCTGATGCAACTCTAGGTACTTTAAATTTTTCTTTATGACTTCTACCTCTGGGAGATGGTGATGGACAGGGAGGCCTGGCGTGCTGCCAATTCACGGGGTCGCAAAGAGTCAGACACGACTGAGCGACTGAACTGAACTGATCTGAATAGTTCAGAAGTATTTAAAAATTTCCAAGCATCTGCTTCCATTTTTTGCAGTTACATTTTTGTAATTTGCTTTCAGTTTAGTAGCATTTGGAAATTGAATGTGTTCCATATGATACTGATTCATTTATTACTGTTAGATACTTGCTTTGTGGACAAGCATGTGGTCATTTAAAAATAAATTCAATCTGTACCCTCTAATTGTTAGACATAGGAAATGTCATGTTGAAGTTACTAAATGTGTTGTTTAAATTTTTTATTTTGTTGTTCAGTTGCTAAGTTGTGTTCAACTTTGCAACCCCATGGACTGTAGAACTCCAGACTACTCTGTCCTCCATTATCTCCCAGAGTTTGCTCAAATTCATGTTTGCTGGATTAATGATGCTATCTAACCATCTCATCCTCTGCTACCCTCTTCTCTTCCTGCTTTCAATCTTTTCCAGCATCAGGGTCTTTTCCAATAAGTTGGTTCTTTGCATCAGGTGGCCAAAGTATTGGCGCTTCAGCTTCAGTATCAGTCCTTCCAGTGAATATTCGGGGTTGATGTCCTTTAGGATTGACTGGTTTGATCTCTTTGCAGTCTGAGGGACTCTTAAGAGTCTTCTCCAGCACAATTCAAAAGCATTGTAAGTTTACTAATTATTTTGTTTGCTTGAGCTATTTAAAATTGAGCATTGTGTTAAAATATCTCATTATGGTTGTGGATTTCTTGATTTTATTTTTGCCATTATGGTTATTTTTGGTTCATATATTTTGAGACTATCGTCTTAATAGTCAACAATTTCAGAACACTGTGATCTTTCTGATGGACAATTCTTGGCCTATCTGTATAGTAAATCTTCCTTTTTTCCACCCCTTCCTCTGGGAACTAAACCAGTCCAGAGGATTCTGCCATTGTTGCCCATACGCATTCCCGCTGTTCTAGGATTAAGATTTAGACTCTACCTCTGAGAAGTTTTTGTTAACTTTTATTGAGATTTCCAGCCACTAATACTCTTTGTGATTCCACTCATGTACCCCATTGCTCGAGACCCACAGCTTTGGGGGAGCATTTCCACTTATTTTATGACTCAACTTTTAGCTGTCTCCCTGTTTTGCTAAAATTAGAGGTCAACTTTTAGTTTTTATTCTTCTTGATGCTTTGGGATGCAGAAAACACCAGTTTTTGCTGTCATCTTCACACCAGAATTTCAACATAATGAAACCTCAAGTGAATCAGTATCTTTGCCTGCCTCCTGAGCATTGCCTTACTCCTTTCATTCTAACCACTCTTTCTTGTATTATATGCTTTTGTCTAGTAATATATTTTGTCTAGTATTTTAGTTTTTATAATCCTCCAAACAAATCATCATTATGTTGGTTTGTGATCATTGTTCATTTAGACTTCCACAGGTATTTATCAGTCACTTCATTTGCCTTTGCCTCTGGCTTCCCATGATTTCTCTCAGGGAAGGAGAGATTTCGGAATTCTTTCAGCAGGGGGCCTGTGAACTGGCCATTATTTCAACCTTTGCTTACCTGATAATGTCTAGTTTGCTTTCACTCTTGAATTTTAGTTTAGCTGAGAACAGAATTCTAAAGGGTCATTTATTTTCCTTCAGCATTTTGAAGTTTTTTTCAATTCATTTTCTATTATTGCTGTTAATAAATTAGCTAGCAGTTTAATTTATGGTTTCCCAAACATTTTTTGATTTTGCAACCTTATAAATAAAACAAATTTTGATTGCACACCTCTAGTGTGTGTGTAATATATAAATACACATCATACATATTAATGTCCTCCTCAGTCGTGTCTGATTGTTTGTGACCCCAGGGACTGTAGCCTGTCAGGCTCCTCTGCCCATGGCATTTTCCAGGCAAGCATACTGAAATGGGTTGCCATTTCCTCCTCCAGGGGATCTTCCCGACCCAGCGACTGAACCTGTGTTCCCTACATCTCTTGCATTGCAGGTAGATTCTCTTTTAACTGCTGAGCCACTGGAGAAGCCCCATATATTACTGTGTATATTAGTAAGTTTATATGTATTAATGTACTGCTGCTGCTGCTGCTGCTAAGTCGCTTCAGTCGTGTCCGACTCTGCGACCCCATAGACGGCAGCCCACCAGGCTCCCCGTCCCTGGGACTCTCCAGGCATAATGTACTAGAATGTACAAAATACAACATCTATAAAACACGGACTGCATACATGAAAGAAATAACTTAAAAGCTAAATTTGTCCTAATATATACAACGCATTTTGCTTTTACTAAATTAATAGTTATAATTAATAATACTTAAAGTAACTAAGTATGGATAAATATATGCTTCATTGGTTTTAAATATCTTGATTGACACTTGATTTACCATACTCTAAAATAAAGCAATAGGAAGATCTGGTTACATGTTTGGCTTATTTTGATACTTAGTTTTAGGGATTATAACAGCTAATAGCCAGAACAAAACATCTAGACCCCTCCCAAAGACACGTGGATACAAATGGGGGCAACAGTAGCAGCTCTTGCTAAGTCAAAATACTCATTTTTTATTCCCATTTGTCAATTACATAAAAGTTTCATTTAAATTCTGTTATTACATTTCTAGTTCTCCTGATGTCAATCCATTACTTTTATAAACTATTTGGAACTTGTTGCATTTTTGCACATTTAACATATGTGCTTAACTCACTAAAGCTCTTTATCTGTAAGAGCTGTAAACAGATTAGGAATTTAGTGTTTGTTCTTTTTTCGTAAATGCACAGCTATGAGGTGTTTCCCCCACAGAAGTGACATCCTTACATTGTTTTGGTGACAAATGATCACTTAATTATAGAAAATGTCTTGACAGCCTTAACAGCTAGAACCATTTCTGTTAGTTCTCTGCGTCACTTCAGGGAAAACACTTCCATTCTCCGTACCATTCCCTTGTCCTACCAGCCCCTAAGGTACTCCCACACATTCCTAATCCACTCTGCTGCTGCTGCTGCTAAGTCGCTTCAGTCGTGTCCAACTCTGTGTGTCTCCATAGACGGCAGCCCACCAGGCTCCTCCATCCCTGGAACTCTACAGGCAAGAACACTGGAGTGGGTTGCCATTTCCTTCTCCAATGCATGAAAGTGAAAAGTGAAAGTGAAGTCGCTCAGTTGTGTCCAACTCTTAGCGACCCCATGGACTGCCGCCTACCAGGCTCCTCCGCCCATAGGATTTTCCAGGCAAGAGTACTGGAGTGGGATGCCATTGCCTTCTCCTAGAAGAGCAGAAAATCCAGGCTCTTGGGAGCTGTGGTTACACGAATCAATGCACGCCCACATGGCAGAATATGGTGCAGCCATAAAGAAATAAGGATGTTCAGTGTGTGCTGATATGAGTGGGTTTCCAACATATCATTTAAAGACAACAGAAAGAGAAAGAAGGGTGCATGAAATATGATTTCTTCTGCATAAATTTTAAAAAGAGAGATCAATGTATAGTTGTTAGTAGAAACAGTTGGAGAATGGGGAGAATCAGTGGTTAAGCGTTCACAGTGGTTATTAACAGACATGGACGAGGGACTAAGGAGTAAAACCTTTCCTTTTCCTTCTTTCTTTTTCTTGAGACTATTTTGGAGTATCTAAATTGGGTAATTCAGAACAAATATTCCATGCTGCTGCTGATGCTAAGTCGCTTCAGTGTGTCTGACTCTGTGCGACCCCATAGACGGCAGCCCACCAGGCTCCCCCGTCCCTGTGATTCTCCAGGCAAGAACGCTGGAGTGGTTGCCATTTCCTTCTCCAATGCATGAAAGTGAAAAGTGAAAGTGAAGTTGCTCAGTCATGTCTGACTCTTAGCAGCCCCATGGACTGCAGCCCAACAGGCTCCTCCATCCATGGGATTTTCCAGGCAAGAGTAATGGAGTGGGAAAATATTCCGTACATGTATATATGAATGTCATATACTTATGTGTGTGTATGTATGCGTACATATGTATAACATATGCACTATATAGCATATTGGGATTATACATGTTATCTATATTACATATAGAACAGAAAATTATATATATAACAGAATGGCGGTGGTGATTTAGTCCACTACATCTTGTCTAACTCTTGTGACCCCATAGACTGTAGCCTGCCAGGCTCCTCCGTTCATGGGATTTTCTAGACAAGAATACTGGAGTGGGTTGCCATTTCCTTCTCCAGGGGATCTTCCCAACACAGGGGTCTAACCCGGGTCTCCTGCACTGCAGGCGAATTCTTTACCAGCTGAGCCACCAGGGAAGCCAGCAGGATAATGCATGCTACATGTATAAACAGCAGGAGTTTTCTGTGCAGGGTAACTGAAAACCATTTTTCTTCTGGCTTATTTTCTTCTTTATACTTTTCTGTTTTAAACATTTTAGGGGAAAATTGTGGAAAACAAAAGGTCTCTTAGTGCACCTGTCCTAGTTGCCTAGAAATGCCGTAAGGAAGTACTACAAACTGGAAGGCTTGAGGCTCACACAATAGGAATTTGTGGTCTCACAGATTTGGTGGCTGGAAGACTGAGATTAAGGTGTGGGTGGGGTTAGTTCCTTCAGAGGTCTGTGAGGAAAGAAGCTTGTCCAGGCCTCTCTCTCTCTTGCACTTTTTGAGAAGTATTTGAATATGGTAACGCAGTAGGTTCTATATTCACAGATTCAACCTACCACAGTAAAAAAATATTCCGAAAAAAAGAATCCAGAAAATTCCAAAAAGCAAAACTTGAATTTTCTGCACTTTGGCAATATTTCACATAGCATTTACATTGTATTTTCAACTATTTACACAAAATTTACATTGCTTTAGGTGCTATAAGTAATCTAGAGGTGATTTAAAGTACACAGGAGGTTTTAAGGTTATATGCAAACTATGACATTTTATGTAAGAGAGATCAAATTGCCAACATCCACTGGATCATTGAAAAAGCAAGAAATTTCCAGAAAAACATCTATTTTTTGCTTTATTGACTATGCCAAAGCCTTTGACTGTGTGAATCACAATAAACTGTGGAAAATTCTGAAAGAGATGGGAATACAGACCACCTGACCTGCCTCTTGAGAAATCTGTATGCAGGTCAGGAAGCAACAGTTAGAATTGGACATGGAACAACAGACTGGTTCCAAATAGGAAAAGGAGTACGTCAAGACTGTATATTGTCACCCTGCTTATTTAACTTATATGCAGAGTACATCATGAGAAACACTGGGCTGGATGAAGCACAAGCTGGAATCAGGATTGCCGGGAGAAATATCAATAACCTCAGATATGCAGATGACACCACCCTTATGGCAGAAAGTGAAGAAGAACTAAAGAGCCTCTTGATGAAAGTGAAAGAGGAGAGAGAAAAAGTTGGCTTAAAGCTCAACATTCAGAAAACGAAGATTATGGCATCCAGTCCCATCACTTCATGGGAAATAGATGGGGAAACTGTGGAAACAGTGGCTGACTTTTATTTTTGGGGGCTCCAAAATCAGTGCAGATGGTGATTGCAGCCATGAAATTAAAAGATGCTTACTCCTTGGAAGAAATTATGACCAACCTAGACAGCATATTAAGAAGCAGAGATATTACTTTGCCAACAAAAGTCCATCTAGTCAAGGCTATGGTTTTTCCAGTGGTCATGTATGGATATGAGAGTTGGACTGTGAAGAAAGCTGAGTGCTGAAGAATTGATGCTTTTGAACTGTGGTGTTGGAGAAGCCTCTTGAGAGTCCCTTGGACTGCAACCAGTCCATTCTAAAGGAGATCAGTCCTGGGTGTTCATTGGAAGGACTGGTGTTGAAGCTGAAACTCCAATACTTTGGCCACCTGATGCAAAGAGCTGACTCATTTGAAAAGACCCTGATGCTGGGAAAAGATTGAGGGCAGGAAAAGGGGACGACAGAGGATGAGATGATTGGATGGCATCACCGACTCAATGGACATGGGTTTGGGTGGACTCTGGCAGTTGCTGATGGATAGGGATGCCTATTTCACCAGGGAGAAACCTTGGTGGGGTATGGGTGAGGCCTAGAGGAAGAGCGTTGTGAGCAATAGCACTCCTACCGGGGGAGAAATGAAACCTCAACACACAAAGGGGAGTTCCTTTCTAGAAGGCAAACCACTCACAGTGGGGGAAACAAAGACACAGGGGGAGAATACACTTTTATGAGGAAGGTCTGATTCCCCAGAGTGGCACTTTGCAACCATATTTTCACAGGGCCACAAAGTTCAGGCCCCAAAACCTGGGGTCAAGAGTATGAGAATTTTGGCCCAAGATGAATAAACCTGGCCTCTGCAGCTGACACCACTCTGGAAGTTTGTATGTTGAAAGAATGTGAGCACTTGAGACTATTTCTAGTTCCAGCTGCTCTGCGGTATTAGTAAAAGTCTAATTGCTAAAACCATATGCAGTGGACATGGTGTTCATTTTCCTGACACATGGAAAATGTGGTTTGGAGACTGGGCTGTCAGGCCCAAATCACCTTCAGACCCTGCCTATTGCTAGCACATTTCATCACCGGGCAGGACTCACTAAGCTCAGTTGATGGCCTCATTACAGCTATTTGTATCCTGACACTGGAGCCGACATGACAGGTTGGCATTCCTGTCAAAGAAACCCCAGCACCAGCGTCCTTCCAGCCCCATTTCCCAGGCGATGCAGTGTGGACAGATTCTATCACGTCGTCACACCTGAAGAAGAAGGGGCGATCTATCCAGCTTTGAGATCATCTTCCTAGGGTGTCTCCTGACTCTCACCTGGCAATTTCATATAAAGGAGGCCACCTTATAACTTAGAGACAGGCTTCCTGTGCAAATAGAGGCGGGTGAGAATGGTGGGGCTGTAGTCACATGGCTCTTCAATCTGGCATGGGTCTTCAGGGACAGACAAGTCTCCATGTCTTGGGAGACAGCTTGCTCTTCCAGCCCTGCCCAACCATACCCACAAGTTGTGGTTGCCATCTCTCCTCCAAATCTAAATGTATCTTACCACCTTACTGCTTCATGGTACCAAAATTCAGATTCACAAAGCTACTCATTAGTTGTCCCATACTAAAAACATCAAAGCTCATACATTTAAAAAATTTGGATTTTTATATTGGAGTATTATTAATTAACAATGCTGTGTTCATTTCAGGTGTACTGCAAAGTGATTCAGTAACACGTATCTAAGTCTCTATTCTTTTTCAAATTCTTTTCCCATTTAGATTATTACAGAATATTGGGCAGAGTTCCCTGGGCTATATATTAGGTCCTGGTTGGCTATCTATTTTAAATATAGCAGTGTGTAGGTCTCAATCCCAAAACCCCAATCTGTCCTTCCCCCTCTTCCTCTCCCCCAGTAACCATAAATTCACTCTCTAAGTCTGTGAGTTTGTTTCTGTTTTGTAAATAAGTTCATTTATATCATTTTGTAAAGATTCTGCATGTAAGCAATATCATATGATGGTGCTAGTGGTAAAGGGAAGTTGCTCAGTCGTGTCCAACTCTTTGCAGCCCCATGGACTGTAGCCTACCAGGCTCCTCTGTCCATGGGATTTTCCAGGCAAGGGTACTGGAGTGGGTTGCCATTTCCTGTCAATGCAGGTTAGACATAAGAGATGCAGGTTCGATCCCTGGGTCAGGGAGATCCCCTGGAGGAGGGCATGGCAACCCACTCCAGTATTTTTGCCTGGAGAATCCCATGGATAGAGGAGCCTGGTGGCTACAGTTCATAGGGTCACACATAGTAGGACATGACTGAAGCAACTTAGCACTTAGCATATCTGACTCAAAGTCCATACATTTATAATTTACTACTAGGTCCAATACTTTGGCCACCTGATGTGACGAACTGACTCGTTTGAAAAGACCCTGATGCTGGGAAAGATTGAGGGCAGGAGGAGAAGGGGATGACAGAGGATGAGATGGTTGGATGGCATCACTGACTCAACGGACATGAGTTTGAGTAAACTCCAGGAGTTGGTGATGGACAGGGAGGCCTGGTGTGCTACAGTCCATGGGGTGACAAAGAGTTGGATACAACTGAGGGACTGAACTGAGTGACTAGATCCAAGCTTTTATGAAGAATTCCTCTTTCTAACTTGACTCACTTTTAATTCATTTTTCTGGCTTGTCAAGGGAGTACCTAGCTAGGGCTTCATTCCCTATTGGACTTTCCATACAGGCCTTGGACTTCCGTGGGTTAAATGATTCTTATGAGAGGGTAAGAAATACACCCTGCTGATTTATGGGCCCAAACCCTGGGCATTGACAAGCTGTATGGCATAGTGATAACCAGCCTGAATTTCGTAATCGGCCTACCAGGATAGTCCATACTAATTCCACCATTTATGCCTCATATGACCTTGTGCAAGTGTCTACAATAGTCTGTGCCTTGGTTTTCTTCTATGTAAGTCAGAAAAAAATGATAGTATCTCTACATAGGTTAGTTGTGAAAATTCAGTGCATTATCAAGTATAAAGTAAAGTACTTTGCAATAAATGTCAGTCATTAGTATCATCTCCACAGGAAAAAACGTGGTTAGATCAAGTAAAGTGGGGTCCCAGAAGCATCCTCTGGAACGTGGGGGTTCAGGTCTATACCCTTTACCACAGGATACCCATTAAACAAATGCTGGATTTTCACACATGTTCCACAACAGGGCTATACTGTTTTCAGTGTAATCAGTGGATAGTGGGCATCAAATGGTTAAACAGAAAAATCAAGTCTGGTTCCCACTACTGGAGGAATAGATGTCTGATAATGCTAAACAGGAAGTCTAGTCTGGAAGAGGTTATTTACTGTAGAAGAGTCCTGGCCTGTGGTAGCCAGAAGCAGCTCAAAGAGAGACAGATACCCCTGATTTATAGTGATCTTGGCAAAGAGCTGGTGCAGATGAGGACAAGCTGTTCTTTAGTTAAGTGGACAGCAGGAATTTTGCAGAACATTTTGGGGCAGGGGAGGGTTAGCAGTGCCCAAACCTGTGCAGTAGCCAGCAGGGATAGCTAAAGCAGTTAGGGATGAAGAATGTAATTTATGCCTAAGCTTAGAGGAATTCCTAGGGGAGACAACTGGTGTGGTTCACAGGTCAAGCCAATGATTGGTTTAGAGCCAGGGTGACGAAAAAGGATTCAAATGTCATCTATGCAGAGACATCTGCTTGGAAGGGACTCTTGAGCTCACTGTTTGAGGGCTGTGATGAATGAGGCTCCCAGACTCCCGACAGAGATATGAGCCGGCTTATTCCCCAGCTGCCAGCACGTAGCCCTCAGGGCTCAGTGCTCTGGAACTGCCTGGGCGAAGGGGCCTCGCTCAGGGTCACACTCCTTCCAGGACACCTGGTCCAGTGTCTGTTCATGTAGGGGTACAGAAGTCTAGTCCTTTGCCCCAACTCAGGACAGCCCTGAAGGTATCTAGTCTATAGAACCCCTCACAAAGTCAGCCAAGGCTCCAGAGGTGACTGCACTGAGGCCTGATCTGTCTCTCTGCCCAACTTCTGCCACAGATGTGGACTCCAAGAGCACTCCCTCAGAGAAGCTCTGTGCGCAAGTGTCCACCTCAGAGTCTCCCTCCCAGCAGACCCAGGACTTTCCCCTCGTGAGCTGTGGTTTTCTCTGCAATTCCCAGAAGACACCAGGGTTATGTGATTGAGTGCTGACCAATGGGAGGTGAGCAGAGTGGAGCAGCCCAGGGGCCTTTCAGGGGTGTTCAGGGTGTGAGAGGTGGCGTAGACGGAGGAGACTTGCATGAGTGTAAGATAAACCTTCTCTGTGTTAAGGCACTGAGATGTGGGATTCGTTTTGGTTTGTGGATTTGTTTTCCTACCAAGCCCTGGCTTACCCTGTCTTATCTAACGCATTCGCTATATTTTTTCAAAACTTGTCTAATTCCAGAGGGAGAAGCAACATGAATTAATATCTGAATCCACTGTAAATGTTTGTGGCTAGTTTTATGTCTGCTTAAGTTGTTAATGAAGGATAACATAGTTTATCCCATTTTGTAGATTTAGTTATTCCCAATTAAATAGCATTTCTAATAAATCCTTTGGTTGTATTTATAGATTTTAGTTATTCTCTGCTTTTGAATATACTATCTAGGTTGGTCATAACTTTTCTTCCAAGGAGTAAGCGTCTTTTAATTTCATGGCTGCAGTCACCATCTGCAGTGATTTTGGAGCCCCAAAAAAATAAAGTCTGACACTGTTTCTACTGTTTCCCCATCTATTTCCCATGAAGTGATGGGACCAGATGCCATGATCTTCTGCCCCCAAATGGTGATGTTTCCAGTGAACCCTTTTTTTTTTTAATGTGTATTTATGAAGTCCCACATGAAATAAATCCTTTAGGTATTTTAACAAATAAATCTGAACAGAGGGGATCCAATGAAAATTGCAGTCAATATTTTGATGCCGTAAATAGAATAAAATGAATAAATATATGCTGATTAGCTCTTTTAATTAACCAACATTAATCAAGCATCTATTTTGTGTATCATGCACTTGAGTTTTGCTACATAAGAAGGTCTCACTAGCCTCAGGGAGCTCACTGGCCACTGGGAGAAGCAGGCTGTTACTCAGCTGCCATTGGGTTTAGCATGGCAGAGACAGGCCAGGGTGTGCAGGTGGCTGCAGGGAGGGAGTGCCCAGCTCTGTCTGTGGAGGGTCAGCAAAGGTGCCATACAGATGACCTGAAGGAAGAGTTGGGGTTCACCAGGCACATGAAGTGGGGTGGGGGGCGGCGGGAATTCCAGGCAGAGACATTGGAAGCAGCGCAGTAGATTCAGGACATGACGGAGCTGAGGGGCGACCTGGCAGGGCATGACAGCAGGGGCCATGGGTAGGAGATGAGGCTGTGCTGCAAGCAAGCACAGACTGTATTTGGAGAGGTCTATACATGGTGCTGTGGAATTTGGACTTTTCCATTAAAGCTCAACATTCAGAAAACTAAGATCATTGCATCTGGTCCCATCAATTCATGGCAAATAGATGGGGAAACAGTGGCTGACTTTATTTTTCTGGGCTCCAAAATCACTGCAGATGGTGATTGCAGCCATGAAATTAAAAGATGCTTGCTCCTTGGAAGGAAAGTTATGACCAACCTAGATAGCATATTAAAAATCAGAGACATTACTTTGCCAACAAAGGTCCGTCTAGTCAAGGCTATGGTTTTTCCAGTGGTCATGTATGGATGTGAGAGTTGGACTGTGAAGAAAGCTGAGCACCGAAGAACTGATGGTTTTTAACTGGTGTTAGAGAAGATTCTTGAGAGTCCCTTGGACTGCAAGGAGATCCAACCAGTCCATTCTAAAGGATATCAGTTGGAGGGACTGATGTTGAAGCTGAAACTCCAACACTTTGGCCACCTGATGTGGAGAGCTGACTCATTTGAAAAGACCCTGATGCTAGGAAAGATTGAGGGCAGGAGGAGAAGGGGACGACAGAGGATGAGATAGTTAGATGGCATCACCGACAGAATGGACATGGGTTTGGGTGGACTCTGGGAGCTGGTGATGGACAGGGAGGCGTCACATAGTGTGGTTCATGGGATTGCAAAGAGTCGGACGTGACTGAGTGACTGAACTGAACTGGGTTATTTTTCCTTCATTTATTGCCATGTTTGTTCTGACCTGCTTAATTATTTCTCTTCTGTACTCTAGTGCAGATACAGTTTTATTCTGAGGGGTAGAGTTTGTGGAATCGTAAACCTCAGGCATCATCAGAACTAATTTCCTACAGTTCACACCGGTAAAAGACCAGTGGTACATCCCAACAGTGGAGTGTTATTCAGCACTTAAATTCTCTCATTCACGTCCGACTCTTTGTGACCCCATGGATGGCAGCACACCAGGCTTCCCTGTCCTTTACTGTCTCCCAGAGTTTGCTCAAACTCATGTCCATTGAGTCAATGATGCCATCCAACCATCTCATCCTGTCACCCTCTTACCCTCCTGCCCTCAAACTTTCCCCGCATCAGGGTCTTTTCCAGTAAGTTGTCCCTTCACATCAGGTGGCCATAGTATTGGAGGCATGGAGAAAACTTAAATGCATATTACCAAGTGAAAGAAGTTGATCTGAAAAGGCTGTGTACTGTATGGTTCCAACTATATGACATTCTGGAGAAAGGAAACTATGACCAGGGGTTGCCAAGGTTTGGAGAGGTGGGAATGAATAGGCAGAGCACAGAGGACTCTTTAGTTCATTTCAGTCACTCAGTTGTGTCCGACTCTTTGCGACCCCATGAATCGCAGCACGCCAGGCCTCTCTGTCCATCGCCAACTCCCAGAGTTCACTCAGACTGGCGTCCATCGAGTCAGTGATGCCATCCAGCCATCTCATCCTCGGTCATCCCCTTCTCCTCCTGCCCCCAATCCCTCCCAGCATCAAAGTCTTTTCCAATGAGTCAACCCTTCGCATGAGGTGGCCAAAGTACTGGAGTTTCAGCTTTAGCATCATTCCTTCCAAAGAAATGCCAGGGCTGATCTCCTTCAGAATGGACTGGTTGGATCTCTTTGCAGTCCAAGGGACTCTCAAGAGTCTTCTCCAACACCACAGTTCAAAAGCATCAAGCACAGAGGATTCTTAGGGCAGTGAAACTGTTCTGTATGATACCATCACGGTGGCTACATGTCATTCTACATTTGTCTAAACTCACAGAATGTACAACACCAAGAATGAACCCTGACACTAACTATGGACTTTGGGTGATGTTGCTGCGTCAGGGTAGGTTCATCTGTTGTCACGAATGTTGTGTCTGCAGGGGGTGTTGAAAATGGGGGAGGTGCTGCACATATAGGGGCAGGGTGGTATCTCCGTACCTTCCTCTCACATTTTGATAGTGAACATAAAACTCCTCTATAGAATATTTTTTAAAAAGCCCCATGACTCTGGGTCTACAGTTGCTGCATCTCAGGCAATTAGCCCTGTCCCCAGGCAAGTTAAGGTTCCCTACAAGATGCTTTCTTACATGTTATTAAGGTGACCAGCTCACCCAGTTTGCCCAGAATTTCCCCTGTTTTAGCACTGAATGTCTCATGGCTCCGGGAACTCCCCAGCCCAGGGCAAACCAAGGTGGTCATCCTAACAGCAATTGGGAGTCTGTCCTTCTTGCTTTTGTTTTTCTGCTTAAGGGGGCGTCTCCTAAAGCAGCCAGACCACAAGACACTGACCATCAAGTCTGTGATGCCATCCCACCGTCTCCTCCTCTGTCGTCCCCTTCTCCTCCTATCTTCAATCTTTCCCAGCATCAGGGTCTTTTCCAGTGAGCCAGTTCTTTGCGTCAGGTAGCCAAATATTGGCCTCAGTTACAGCACCCTCATTTGTTGAGGGTGGCAAACTGCCCAGGTTAAAGAATATTCCTCAACCCCTCAGTCAGCTTTGGAAGGGTTTGGGAGACTTATAAAGGCTATTTAAAGGAGAATCAGCTCAGAGGCCTCACTCTAAAACATATTCACTTACACACACGATTTTTTCCTCTTCCACTATGCTTCTTTCCAGGCTGCAATGTGGATATGATGACTGGCGCTGTAGCAGCCATCCTGTGACCCTGAGGAAGCCATTCATTAAGGCTAAGCAGCTACTCTAACAGCTCTGTCTACTTCTAGCCTTTCTGTTAGAAAGATTAAACAACGCCTTGTGTGTTTACGATACACACATTATTAAGATACACATTATTTGGGTTTAACCTAATCATGATATGTTAATATTTGGTCTGGAATGGTTGACATTGCGAATTTCTCATTCCTTAAGGAACAATCCCAACCCCTACCACTAGGGGGTGAACTTGCCCTCTATGCCTCAACATGACAATTACTTCATTACTTGAGCCCAACCTCAGTATATTCTGTATAACTCAGTTTTAAATAACAGCGTGTGTACGACAGCTATGGCCCAGGACGGATGAGCTGATCTGTGCCAAACTCCATTGAACTCCTCTAGCATAAGATCTGGATCTCAAGTTTTTCTTCTGTTTTCTCTACCCAATATCCTCAGTTTCTGCAAGCAATGCCCAGAACCAAAGAAAGCGTACGCAGAGGCAGCTCTGATTTGGGCAAACAATAGTTTTCATTTCCAAATGGAGCAATTAGCCCCCAGTCTAAATGGCATCCAGGTTAATGGTAACTTTACACTTTTCAGCAAGAAGCAGTGGGTCGATACTGGCTTTGCTGCTGCTAAGTCGCTTCAGTCGTGTCTGACTCTGGGCGACCCCATAGACCGCAGCCCACCAGGCTCCGCCGTCCCTGGGATTCTCCAGGCAAGAACACTGGAGTGGGTTGCCATTTCCTTCTCCAATGCATGAAAGTGAAAAGTGCAAGGGAAGTCGCTCAGTTGGACACGCTGAGTCGTGTCCAACTCTCAGCGACCCCATGGACTGCAGCCTACCAGGCTCCTCCATCCATGGGAGTTTCCAGGCAAGAGTACTGGAGTGGGTTGCCATTGCCTTTGTATAAAAATAAAAGGGCCTGTTGAGAGGGTCTAATAAAGAAAGATTCTGCTGTGAAAGGATGATCGAAGTCTTTACTTCCTATGAAGTAGAAAATTGATTGCCACACTAAGTGACTGTTTTTCTAGTTTATACTCATCAAAGTTTCAAAAATCTCCAGGCTGTTTCAGTCATTAAAAATCTGATGTTAGGGGAGTCATTTATCTAATTCTCACTCTGGCTCAGGGCAAGTTGCTTTCTCAAAACCAAAGTACAGTACCACTGCTTAAAAAAAAAAACAACAACCCACTCATAACTAATCAACCACGGGATCTTTGGAGGGGGTGTTGTAAAACAATTCAGTTCACATGGCCTTGGTGACCTCTGTGCTCTCCCTGTGGGCCTCCAGTTTACCCCCCAGCACTGTGCACTTAAGACCTGGGGGGCTTCACAGAGAACCAGTCATCCTGCACTTCTCTTCCCAGTTTCCATACTGGACTGCGTGCTCGGCAAACAAAAATATGCCCACGACATTGAGAAATAGTCACTTCTTTTATCTCTCATCTCCTTAAAGATCACACAGGAAGTTTTCATATGTAATAAAATCAGTGCTCACTGAGCAATCTCGTAGGAGAAAGGACCAAAACTCACTGCCCACAGGGCCAGAATTAGATATCTGCGGCCTCAGGGAGTCCCTTGGGGGTAGGATTTATCAAATATAGGATGCACAGTTCATCTGTGATTTTTTAGACAATACTTAGGACACTCATACTAAAAAGTTATTCATTGTTTATCTGAAATTCCAAGTTAATAGAGTATCCTGGATTTTATCTAGTAATGCAGAGGGGGTTGGAGGGAAAGTAGTAAAGAAATGAGCAGATTCCGGAATCTCTCAAGGGGACTGCCACAGGGACAGTCACTGATTAAAAACAAAACAGACACCAGCCACAAGGCCTGTGGGCAGGTGTCCCAGAGTAGCTAATGTCTTCTTATTAGGCACCTTGACAGAGGTGTCTTCCTGCTCTGTGTATATTGAGAGCTCAGCGAGGGACACTGACCAACTGGTTTGTCACTGAAGATGAGATATGAGCTATTTCTTGAAGCCCCGTGTCTTTGGGATCGTGTGTTCGGTACTTTCAGCCATCTATCTGTGTGGATCTGGGATGCCGCCTTAAAGACAAGGCAGTCAGTTGTTACCAGGAGGTCCAGCCTCCCCAGTCGTCTTTCAGACGGCAGCTTGTCCAAACTACGGGATAAGAAAAAGATTTGATTCAACACCTTTCTCGAGTTTGCCTGCTCTGGACTGCTCTTTCTACTAGCTCTGCCAGGTATGTCTTTTCCAAATGCCCAGTTCATTCCGGACTTCCAGCCAGAATCCTTTGGAAAAGGAGATGGGAAGATAGGTACCATCCGTTCTGGATCCAGTGAGGACACCGGTGGGCGGTATTCCATTTTCTGCCCTTTCAGTCTCCGCTTCAGGCAGACGTGAACACATGAGTATACCGAACAGTGAGTCACTTTCAGGAGGGAGTCGCAGCTGAGCCTCCCCTCCTCCATTCGAATTCCCTTCTAACACTGCTCCCTGCGTTTGGTGAGGTGAAAGGGCCCATCAGCTTAAGTTTCTTGAGTTTCACAGGGAGGAGCCTGAAGACTTGGATCTCTCTCTAGGATGAGGTCCTTCTCCTGATTCCCTCACACTGACTCAGCTCACTGGCCCTCAGACTTTAGCCCCTCCTTGCTGACTTTTTGTCTTATCTAACGTTTACCCACCTCCTCTAGAGAAAGCCCCGCATTATCTTTAGCCAAAGTTAGCACTCCTTGGATTTACCCTTCCTACCCATGCAAGATCTGAAGTCCGTTTTTCAATCTGATGTAGCACCAGTGGGTGGTTGGAGATGTCCATTGCCCCAAACTCACTACCTCTCTCTCTTTTTTTTTTAAATCTCATCATCATGGCTAGAAGCAGATCTCTATGGACACAGTTTCATTACTGAGTATGAGTTTTAGACACACCAACCCTTTTAATCATCAGTTTAGTTCAGTTCAGTCACTCAGTTGTGTCCAACTCTTTGCGACCCCATGAATTGCAGCACGCCAGGCCTCCCTGTCCATCACCAACTCCCAGAGTTCACTCAGACTCACGTCCATCGAGTCAGTGATGCCATCCAGCCATCTCATCCTCTGTCGTCCCCTTCTCCTCCTGCCCCCAATCCCTCCCAGGATCAGAGTCTTTTCCAATGAGTCAACCCTTCTCATGGGGTGGCCAAAGTACTAGAGTTTCAGCTTTAGCATCATTCCTTCCAAAGAAATCCCAGGGCTGATCTCCTTCAGAATGGACTGGTTGGATGTCCTTGCAGTCCAAGGGACTCTCAAGAGTCTTCTCCAACACCACAATTGAAAAGCATCAATTCTTTGGCTCTCAGCCTTCTTCACAGTCCAATTTTCACATCCATACATGACCACTGGAAAAACCATAGCCTTGACTAGATGGACCTTAGTTGGCAAAGTAATGTCTCTGCTTTTCAATATGCTATCTAGGTTGGTCATAACTTTTCTTCCAAGGAGTAAGCGTCTTTTAATGTCATGGCTGCAGTCACCATCTGCAGTGATTTTGGAGCCCAGAAAAATAAAGTCTGACACTGTTTCTACTGTTTCCCCATCTATTTCCCATGAAGTAATGGGACCGGATGCCATGATCTTCGTTTTCTGAATATTCAGCTTTAAGCCAACATTTTCACTCTCATCTTTCACTTTCATCAAGAGGCTTTTTAGTTCCTCTTCACTTTCTGCCATAAGGGTGGTGTCATCTGCATATCTGAGGTTATTGAGATTTCTCCTGGCAATCTTGATTTCAGCTTGTGTTTCTTCCAGTCCAGCATTTATCATGATGTGTTCTGTATAGAAGTTAAATAAGCAGGGTGACAATATACAGCCTTGATGCACTCCTTTTCCTATTTGGAACCAGTCTGTTGTTCCATGTCCAGTTCTAACTGTTGCTTCCTGACCTGCATACAGATTTCTCAAGAGGCAGGTCAGGTGGTCTGGTATTCCCATCTCCCTCAGAATTTTCCACAGTGTATTGTGATCCACACAGTCAAAGGCTTTGACATAGTCGTTAAAGCAGAAATAGATGTTTTTCTGGAACTCTCTTGCTTTTTCCATGGTCCAGCGGATGTTGGCAATTTGATCTCTGGTTCCTCTGCCTTTTCTAAAACCAGCTTGAACACCAGGAAATTCACGGTTCACATATTGTTGAAGCCTGGTTTGGAGAATTTTGAACACTACTTTACTAGCATGTGAGATGAGTGCAATTGTGCGGTAGTTTGAGCATTATTTGACATTGCCTTTCTTTGGGATTGGAATGAAAACTGACCTTTTCCAGTCCTGTGGCCACTGCTAAGTTTTCCAAATTTGCTGGCATATAGAGTGCAGCACTTTCACAGCATCATCTTTCAGGATTTGAAATAGCTCCACTGGAATTCCATCACCTCCACTAGCTTTGTTTGTAGTGATTCTTTCTAAGGCCCACTTGACTTCACATTCCAGGATGTCTGGCTCTAGGTGAGTGATCACACCATCATGATTATCTGGGTCGTGAAGATCTTTTTTGTACAGTTCTTCTGTGTATTCTTGCCACCTCTTCTTAATATCTTCTGCTTCTGTTAGGTCCATACCATTTCTGTCCTTTATTGTGCCCATCTTTGCATGAAATGTTCCCTTGGTATCTCTAATTTTCTTGAAGAGATCTCTAGTCTTTCCCATTCTGTTCTTTTCCTCTATTTCTTTGCATTGATCACTGAGGAAGGCTTTCTTATCTCTCCTTGCTATTCTTTGGAACTCTGCATTCAGATGCTCATATCTTTCCTTTTCTCCTTTGCTTTTCACTTCTCTTCTTTTCACAGCTATTATTAAGGCCTCCCCAGACAGCCATTTTGCTTTTTTGCATTTCTTTTCCATGGGGATGGTCTTGATCCCTGTCTCCTGTACAATGTCATGAACCTCATTCCATAGTTCATCAGGCACTCTATCTATCAGATCTAGGCCCTTAAATCTATTTATCACTTCCACTGTATAATCATAAAGGATTTGACTAAGGTCAAACCTGAATGGTCTAGTGGTTTTCCTTACTTTCTTCAATTTAAGTCTGAATTTGGCAATAAGGAGTTCATGTTCTGAGCCACAGTCAGCTCCCAGTCTTGTTTTTGCTGACTGTATAGAGCTTCTCCATCTTTGGCTGCAAAGAATATAATCAATCTGATTTCGGTGTTGACCATCTGGTGATGTCCATGTGTAGAGTCTTCTCTTGTGTTGTTGGAAGAGGGTGTTTGCTATGACCAGTGAGTTCTCTTGGCAAAACTCTGTTAGTCTTTGCCCTGCCTCATTCTGTATTCCAAGGCCAAATTTGCCTGTTACCCCAGGTGTTTCTTGATTTCCTACTTTTGCATTCCAGTCCCCTATAATGAAAAGGACATCTTTTTTGGGTGTTAGTTCTACAAGATCTTGTAGGTCTTCATAGAACCGTTCAACTTCAGCTTCTTCAGCATTACTGGTTGGGGCATAGTCTTGGATAACTGTGATATTGAATGATTTGCCTTGGAAACAAACAGAGATTATTCTGTCGTTTTTGAGATTGCATCCAAGTACTGCATTTCAGACTCTTTTGTTGACCATGATGGCTACCCCATTTCTTCTGAGGGATTCCTGCCTGCAGTAGTAGATGTAATGGTCATCTGAGTTAAATTCACCCATTCCAGTCCATTTTAGTTCGCTGATTCCTAGAATGTCGACGTTCACTCTTGCCATCTCCTGTTGGATCACTTCCAATTTGCCTTGATTCATGGACCTGACATTCCAGGTTCCTATGCAATATTGCTCTTTACAGCATCGGACTTTGTTTCCATCACCAGGCACATCCACAGCTGGGTATTGTTTTTGCTTATTGGGCACATACTCTGTCTGATAACATTGTCTGAATTCTCATTGAGAGAGACTAGTTAAATGTAACCAATCTCTTTAGCCACTCTGGATTTCTTTCACATTCTTGACAGTCTGTCCGTTAGAGATCCTATATCATGTCTCTTTTTTTCTTCACATTTTGACAGTTTCAACTTTAGGATGCATTTTGCAATCATGTGTGTCTTTTTTTTCTTTTCCATTGTGTTTTTTTACAGGATATTGCATATAGTTGCCTGATATACAGTAGGACCCATTGTTTATCCACTTTATATGTAATAGTTTGTATCTGCTAATCCCCAACTCCCAATCCATCCCTCCCCACTACCACTTGGCAACCACAAGCCTGTTCTTTATCTGTGAGTCTGTTTCTGCTTCATAGATAAGTTCGCTTGTGAAAGCAGTATGGAGGTTCCTAAAATAAACTAAAAATGGAGTTGCTATATGATCCAGCAATCCCACTCCTGGGCATATATATGTGGAAAGAAGCAGAGTTCAGAAAATACATGCTGTACTCCATGTTCACAGCAGAACTATTTACCATAGCCAAGGCATATAAACAACCTAAATATTCATCCACAGATGAATGGATAAGAATGCGTGTCTGCTCAGTCACTTCAGTCGTGTTCAGCTCTTTGCAGCCTTATAGACTGTAGCCCACCAGGCTCCTCTGTCCATGGGATTCTCCAGAAAAGAACACTGGAGTGAGTTGCCATGCCCTCCTCCAGGGGATCTTCTTCTCAGGGATTGAACCGATGTTGCCTGCATTGCAGGAGAATTATTTACTGCTATGCCACGTGGGAAGCCCTGGATAAAGAATATGTGGTATAAATACATATATACAATGGAATAGTGGTGGTCGGTAGGTTAGTCGCTAAGTTGTATCTGACACTTGCAACCCCATGGATTGTAGCCCGCCAAGCTCCTCTATCCATGGGATTCTCCAGAAAAGAATACTGGAGTGGGTTGCCATTCAACAGATGAATGGATAAAGAAGACGTGGGCTACATATACAATGAAATGTCACTCAGCCATAAAAAGAATGAAATAACGCCATTTGCAGCAACATAGATGGACCTAGAGTTCATCATACTAAGTGAAGTAAATAAAACAGACAAAGACCAATGCCATATGACATTGCTTATATGTGGGACCTAAAATATGACGCATGTGTGTCTTTAATACAGTTGATTTTCTTTCCTTTCTTCATTCTGAGTCCGTAGGTTCTGATAACCCCACATTTCCTGCTTTTTGCCCAGTCCCCAGGAAGATAGCTGGTTTATCCCAACCCTGGGGTCAACAGCTTCTTCCAATAATGATTAATAACTTGGTTACCTCAAGTTCTGTTTTGTTCTTCCAGCCTTACAACATCTGGGAAACAATTCCGCATATTAATACTCCTCTGTTCAAAATGCCTATCCTGGTTTCTGTAGCCCTCATAGTCAACAAAAGAGTCTGAAATGCAGTTCTTGGATGCAGTCTCAAGAACGACAGAATGATCCGTTCATTTCCAAGGCAAACCATTCAATATCACAGTTATCCAAGTCTATGCCCCAACCAGTAATGCTGAAGAAGCTGAAGTTGAATGGTTCTATGAAGACCTATAAGACCTTGTAGAACTAACACCCAAAAAGGATGTCCTTTTCATTATATGGAACTGGAATGCAAGAGTAGGAAGTCCAGAGATACCTGGCTCAGTTCACTTCAATTACTCAGTCATGTCCAGCTCCTTGTGACCCCATGGACTGCAGCATGCCAGCCCCCCCATCCATCACCAACTCCTGGAGTTTACTCAAACTCATGTCCATTGAGTCAGTGATGCCCTCCAACCATCTCATCCTTCACTCCCCTTCACTCCCCTTCACTCCCCTTCACTCCCCTTCACTCCCCTTCACTCTCCTCCCCTTCTCCTCCCCGTCGTACCCTTCTCCTCCCATTTTCACTCTTTCCCAGCATCAGGGTCTTTTCTAATAAGTTAGTTCTTCACATCAGGTGGCCAGATTATTGGAGTTTCAACTTTAGCATCAGTCCTTCCAATGAATATTCAGAACTGATTTCCTTTAGGATGGACTGCTTGGATCTCCTTGCAAGGGACTCTCAAGAGTCTTCTCCAACACCACAGTTCAAAACATCAGTCCTTCAGTGCTCAGCTTTCTTCATAGCCCAACTCTCACATCCATACATGATGACTGGAAAAACCATAGCTTTGACTGATGGACCTGTGTTGGCAAAGTAATGTCTCCACTTTTTAATATGCTGTCTAGGTTGGTCATAACTTTTCTTCCAAGGAGCAAGCGTCTTATAATTTCATGCCTGCAGTCACCATCTGCAGTGATTTGGCAGCCCCTCAGAATAAATTCTGTCACTGTTTCCATTGTTTCCCCATCTATTTGCCATGAAAAAGTAGGAAGTCAAGAAACACCTGGAGTATCAGGTAAATTTGGCCTTAGAGTACAAAATGAAGCAGGGCAAAGGCTAGCAGAGTTTTGCCAAGATAATGCACTGGTCATAGCAAATACCCTCTTTAACAACATAAGAGAAGACTCTACACATGGACATCACCAGATGGCCAACACCAAAATCAGATTGATTATATTTTTTGCAGCCAAAGATGGATAAGCTCTGTACAGTCAGCAAAAACAAGACTAGGAGATGACTGTGGCTCAGCAAATGAACTCCTGATTGCCAAATTCAGACTTAAATTGAGGAAGGTAGGGAAAACCACTAGGCCATTCAGGTATGACCTAAATCAATCCATTACGATTATACAGTGGAAGTGACAAATATATTCAAGGGATTAGATCTGATAGAGTGCCTAAAGAACTATGGATGGAGGTTTGTGACATTGTACAGGAGGCAGTGATCAAGAACATCCCCAAGAAAAAGAACTACAAAAAGGCAAAATGGTTGTCTGAGGAGGCCTTACAAATAGCTGAGAAAACAAGAGAAGCAAAAGGCAAAGGAGCAAAGGAAAGATATACCCATTTAAATGCAGAGTTCCAAAGAATAGCAAGGAGAGATAAGAAAGCCTTCCTCAGGGATCAGTGCAAAGAAATAGAGAAAACAATAGAATGGAAAAGACTAGAGATCTCTTCAAGAAAATTAGAGATGCCAAGGGAACATTTCATGCAAAGATGGGCTCAATAAAGGACAGAAATTGTATGGACCTCACAGGAGCAGAAGATATAAAGAAGAAGTCGCAAGAAAACATAGACGAGCTATACAAAAAAAGATCTTCATGACCCAGATAACCACGATGATGTGATCACTCACCTAGAGTCAGACATCCTGAAATACAAAGTCAAGTGGACATTAGGAAGCATCACTGTGAACAACGCTAGTGGAGGTGATGGAATTCCAGCTGAGCTATTTCAAATCCTAAAAGATGATGCTGTGAAAGTGCTGCACTCAATATGCCAGCAAATTTGGAAAATTTAGCAGTGGCCACAGGACTGGAAAAGGTCAGTTTTCATTCCAATCCCAAAGAAAGGCAATGTCAAAGAATGCCCAGACTACCACACAATTGCGCTCATCTCACAAGCTAGTAAAGTAATGCTCAAAATTTTCCAAGCCAGGCTTCAACAGTATGTGAACCATGAAATTCCAGATGTTCAAGCTGGTTTTAGAAGAGGCAGAAGAACCAGAGATCAAATTGCCAATATCTGTTGGATCACCAAAAAAGCAAGAGAATTCCAGAAAAACATCTACATCTGCTTTATTGACTATGCCAAAGCCTTTGACTATGTGAATTACAACAAACTGTGGAAAATTCTGAAAGAGATGGGAATATCAGACCACCTTACCTACCTCCTGAGAAATCTGTGTACAGGTCAAGAAGCAACAGTTAAGACTGGACATGGAACAACAGACTGGTTCCAAATTGGGAAAGGAGTACATCAAGGCTGTATGTTGTTACCCTGCTTATTTAACTCATATCAGAATGTATCATACGAAATGCCAGGCTGGATGAAGCACAACTGGAAGAAATCAAGACTGCAGGGAGAAATATCTATAACCTCAGATATGCAGACGACACCACCCTTATGGCAGAAAGTGAAGAGGAATTAAATAGCCTCTTGATGAAAGTGAAAGAGGAGAGTTGGCTTAAAACTCAACATTCAGAAAAACTAAGATTATGGCATCTGGCCCCATCACTTCATGGCAAATAGATGGGGAAACAATGGAAACAGTAAGAGACTTTATATTGGGGGGCTCCAAAATCAATGCAGATGGTGACTGCAGCCATAAAATTAAAAGATGCTAGCTCCTTGGAAGAAAAGCTGTGACCAACCTAGACAGAATATTAAAAAGCAGAGACATTACTTTGTCAACAAAGGTCCATCTAGTCAAGGCTATGGTTTTTCCAGTCATCATGTATGGATAAGAGAGTTGGACCATAAAGAAAGCTGAGTGCTGCAGAATTGATACTTTTGAACTGTGGTGTTGGAGAAGACTCTTGAGAGTCCATTGGACTGCAAGAAGATCCAACCAGTCCATCTTAAAGGAAATCAGTTCTGAATATTCATTGGAAGGACTGATGTCGAAGCTGAAACTTCAACACTTTGGCCACCTGATGTGAAGAACAGACTCATTTGAAAAGACCCTGATGCTGGGAAAGATTGAAGGCATGAGGAAAAGGGGACGACAGAAGAGGAGATGGTTGGATGGCAACACTGACTCATTGGATATGAGTTTGAGGAAGCTCCAGGAGTTGGTGATGGACAGGGAAGCCTGGCATGCTACGGTCCACTGGGGTCACAAGGAGTCAGCCACAACTGAGCAACTGAACTGAAATGATTTTCCTGTCTATACAAATAAGAATTTTAAAAGCATCTCTTTAAATACAAATGGTAGAGTTAAACATTCACATAGTCATGAGAATTATATATGTCAGATTACTTTTTCTTTATCATGATTTCTTTTTATTCATCAAACATTTATTGAACATCTAGTTTGGACCAGAGCGTATGCTCCCACCATTGGTAAAAGGATGAAAAAGACAGTTCTTATCCTTGAGGAGCTTAGAGTCAGGGTGGGGCTGGGACATCAGAAGAGGCAAAAATCACAGTATGATAAGACCTTGGGAGCACACAGGGTTTCCATAGTGGCTCAGTGGTAAAGAAGCCACCTGCCGATGCAGGAGACACGGGTTTGATCCCTGGGTAGGGAAGATCCCCTGGAGAAGGAAAGGGCAACCCACTCCTGTATTCTTGCTGGGAAATCCATGGACAGAGGAGCCTGGTGGGCTGCAGTCCATGGGGTCGCAGAAGAGTCTGACACAACTTCGGGACTAAACAACAACATCAACTTGGGAGCTTAGATGGCATCACTGACTCAATGGACTTGAGTTTGAGCAAGCTCAGGGAAATGGTGTTGGACAGGGAAGCCTGGTGTGCTGCAGTTCGTGGGGTTGCAAAGAATCGGACTCGACTGAGTGACTGAAGGACATGGAGACGGGAGCACGCAGAGTAGGGGGTGGGTATCTAACAGTCCAAGGCGGGCAAAGTTAGGGAAACCTCCTCCAAACTGTCCTCGTGCCTTGGCATGAAGAAGAGGAAGAAGTAGGGGAGGATGTTCCAAGCTGAGTGAGGGGCTAAGACCCATATCTAGACAGCAGGGTTCCTTTAGGACACTGAAGTGTTTCCATGATGTTGGAGAAGAGATGGAGCATAAGAACAGTTAAAGCCGGAAGGGTAGGCAGTGAGGTACATGGTCCTGGGGAACAGTGTGAGACTTTCCTTATAATGAGTTCACTTGAAAACCACTGAGAATAGTGACTGGCTCAAGTTTATAGACAGGAATTACTACTGGCTGAAAAGGGAGGACAACATGTTTTCTAGAAGCTACCAAATGACTGGCTAGTTAACACAAGTTGAGGTATGAATGGTTCCTTCTTTCATTCCCCAAACATTTAGTGAACACCCACGATATATCAAACACCACGTTTGGTCTTGAAAATAAAGATAAACAAGATGTTTCATACCTTCAAAGGCTTCACCATCTCATGGGGGAGAATCTTTAAGATAAGTATGTGTTAATTATCATGGAAATAGACAAGAGAGAGAGACCAAGTAGAAGAAAATGGAAGATATAGAGGAAGTGGTAGTGTCTTGGATCCTGAAGGATGACAGAGCATTGGATATAAAAGAGCAGGGATTCAGTGTTTCAGTGAAGGAGAGCACTGTTAGTATCAGATGGGGGCACCGTGCCCCTGATGTGTTCAGGGACGAGCCAGGAGTCCTAGGCTGTGAGTAAATGAGCTGGTGGGAGATGGAGTCCTAAGCCTGGGTCATAACGGACCTCAGAAGCTTTGTTGACAATGACGCATCTAAGCAACAGACACTCACTGAAGGCTCTTGAAGGATGTGGAGGCTGATGCAGTAAGATCCACATTTAAGAAGATTATTTCTGGAGAATAAAACTGAAAAATAGAGACTGGTAGCAGAGACCAGTGTTGAAGTTGGGGCAGTAGCTGATGCTGACGAAAACTTGAACTATAGTTCAAGGAGGGCGGAGCGGGATTCTTTTTTTTCCTGTCGCCTAAAGAGAATCCCAGGGATGGGGGAGCCTGGTGGGCTGCCGTCTATGGGGTCACACAGAGTCGGACACGACTGAAGTGACTTAGCAGCAGCAGCAGCAGCAGAGAGGAGAGAGAGGAAAAATCTGGGAACAAATTGTGGTCAGAGGTTATGAAGGCGAACACATCCAGAACCGAGAAGTAGTAGGAAGGCAGAGGAAGAAACCAATCCTGGGTCATAGACTCCATCCAAGAAAACACGTTCACATGTTCACGGTAAAGCATCTGTCAGTTCCCAGGGGGATCCTGGGAAATATGCTTTCGTTCATCTTTCTCAAAACTTTGCTAAACTCTGTTGAACTGTGTCTTAAAATTCATGCCCTAGTAGAGCAGTCTTTTATCATTCCAAATCCATCTGGAAGGCCTCCTAGGAAACAGCCCTGAGAGCTGGCAGAAATGCTGGAAGGGCGATGTGAGGCTGCAACGTGCAAGGAAATACTCCACGGGCTGCAAGGACACAACTTTTCAAAGAATAAAGGGGAGGGATGCTGGAATGCAGAACTGAAAAAGACCTGAGTCTGAGTGAGATAAGACACTGGGGGGTGGGTGGGTGGGAGGAGTGGGATTCCTTTTTTCCTTTTCACCTAAAGAGGAGAGAGAGGAAAATCTGGGAACAGATGGTGGTCAGAGGTTATGAAGGTGAACACATCCAGAACTGGGCAGGTGACGTGAATAGATCTGTGAAGCAGACTTGCTTAAGAACATAGAAGCACGTGGCCTATGAAAGGGGCAGATACCCACAAGCTCCAGCCACTTGCCACATGGAAATGCAGTGTTACCAGATCTTGTAACTTTCCAAAAGGTGTTCCCAATGCAGGGGACCCAGGTTCAATCCCTGGTCACAGAACTAGATCCCACATGCCGTAACTAAGAATTTGCATGCCACAATGAAGATGGAAGATCCTGCATGCTGCAACTAAGGCCTGGCACAGCCAATTACTTAATTAATTAAAAAAAAAAAAACGTTGGCTATATTTGGCCCTTGGGTGGCTAATTTCTAACCTCTGCTCTAAGGAGACTGACATAAATAAATCCCTCTCGCCATGGCAGATATGCAGCCTACTTCTGCCAGAACATAAGGCAAGAAAGGATGTTTCCAAAAAGAAAAAAGAAAAGAAAAGAAAACCATTAAATCTACTGGCTAATTTTAAAAAGAAGATACAGAATGCACTGATATGTAAGTGTGGTCTTAGTTTGGTGGGAAAAAGGTTATAAAGCCAAAGCAGAAGGAAGGAAATCAATCTTCTCTGAAGCAGTCCCTGTCATATCTTTAAGAAGCCAGGGTTAAAGATAACAACACTCTTGAAAATCATGGTCTGACTGTTTCAGGAGGTAGCACTGGTGATGAGAGTCCATTATTTTCATATATATCACAGACAGGGTATGAAGAGTTCCCAGGAATCAATAATAAGGTGATACCCTAACAGAACATGGAAAAAGAACAGGCACAGTTCACAGAAAAGGAAATATTATAGGCTTTTCACATATAAACGTGTTTTGAGTTACTTCACTCATTGTATAAAAAATCTCAATTATGACAATGGTTTTCACCTATAATATTGAAAAAAGTTAAAAAGAAAGTTGCATAATCAGTTATGTAGAGAAAGGTGTTGGGAAATGGCTCTATCATACATTGGTGGTGAAATTAAAAATTGACATGGCTGCTAAGGAGAGCAGATTAGCAGGATCCATTAGAATCTAGATGTATGTGTACTTCTTGACCATCACATTTCTAAATATAAGAAGTAATTATTTACACGGTTGTATTCACACACTTGTGAAAGGAAATACACACATATTCTTTAGCATCACTTATAACAGCAAAGAGTTTTGCGATGAACTAAATGCCCACTAATGTGACAATAAAATAAGTGATGGTACTCTCAAACGATGCAATACACTGAGGCCGTTAGAGAGGAGCAGCTCTGTATGTACTGAAACGGACACATCTCCAACATGTAGTAAGTGAAAGAAGTAAGGGTAAGAAGTGTAAATTGTACAATAACATTTAAAGAGTGCATAAATGTATCCTCATATATGTATAGAATGGCTCGAGAAGGCTTGAAAAGCATCTTTCAAGAAGGGATGCCTTGGGACATCCGTGGTAATCCAGTGTCTGAGACTCTCCAGGTGCCCAGTGCAAGGAGCCTGGGTTTGATCCCTGGTCAGGGAACTGGATTCCATATGGCTGCAACTAAGAGCTGGTGTGCCACAGCTTAAGATCCCACATGTGAGAACCCACATGCCACAAGAAAGATGGAAGATGCCGTGTGCCACAGCTGAGACCTACCGCAGGGGCTTCCCAGCTGGCGCTAGAAACAAAGAATCCACTCGCCAATGCAGGAGACACAAGGGCTGCAGGTTTGAACCCTGGGTCAGGAGGATCCCCTGGAGTAGGAAGCGGCAACCCACTCCAGTACTCTTGCCTGGAGAATTCCATGGACAGAGGAGCCTGGCGGGCCACAGTCATGAGGTTGCAAAGAGTCAGACACGACTGTGAGAGACTGGCACTCTCACTTTCACAGGATATCAGCAAGTGAAGTCGCCCAGTCACGTCCGCCTCTTTGCAATCCCATGAACGGTAGCCTACCAGGCGCCTCCATCCATGGGATTTTTCAGGCACGAGTACTGGAGTGGGTTGCCATTTCCTTCTCCAGGAGATCTTCCCGACCCGGGGATCGAACCCAGGTCTCTGCATTGCAGGCAGACGCTTTACCATCTGAGCTAATACTTAAATTTATATGACCTATTAAAAGCAATTTTTTTAAGGGCCTACTACTTTAAAAATCACTTATTCTCAATCCTATTTGAAGTCTTCTTACGTTTGAGTCCCAAGATCAAAATGGCTTCTAAGTCCCAGTAACTCTACCACAGCTTTGGCTATTGAAATAATTGTTATTTTTCCTTTCCTATCTTAGATTCATTAGCTTTTCCATCCAACATGCTAGTGAAAGTACATCCAAACCCACAAATGTGAAAAATGAGGCTGAGAAATGGGACTCATCTGTGTAGAAGCTCTGGGTTAGTTTCTTTGCAGGGGTCTAAACTTCTCAGCTTCTCCCTGAATTATCCTCTATGTGAAATAAAATGGGAAAGCAGACAGTTCAATGACAACAAGTGAAGCCTGGGTCTGCTGTACTATAACAGAAGGGGAAAATTTTGTGCAGTGTTCCCACTCTGTATAAGCACAGAGTCTTTCTCAGGCAGACACAGAAGCATATAGAGGACTTAGAAATCCCATTAGTTTCAGAGTCTACTGCCAATAAATTTAATAAGAAATGGAAGCAAGGTTATTTATTTGTTTTATAGCATTCTTAAGACTGTGCAGAAAGAAACTCTTAGAAGAGTTTAGGTCAGTGAGTGAGTGAAACATGAACAATTCTTTTAACACGACATTGTAAATCAACTATACTGCAATATAAAATAAAAAGTTTTTAAAGTTTAATGATTATTTGCCAAATCTCCAAATACTTCTTGAGCACCTACTAAGTGCTAAGTCAGTAGACTAGGTACCATAGTAGGGTTACCATGATTGGTAAGGAGTTTATAATCCAATTCCACACTTGCCAGAGTCTCCTCCAAGGAGCATTAAATTCTAAGAAATATTAACATTGTTATAAGCCAGAAAAATTTTTCTTGATAATTATGAACCAGAAAATAAGCAAAGAAATTAAGCAAAGTTTCATTGGCACAGGTCTTTTAAAATCTCTTAATATGCTCACATGCAGTGTGAATTTTCTAAAGAGGAATATAGTAGGCAGCTTTCCCTAAAATTATTTGAACACAATTAGCATTTAGGTTTGAAACAGCTGGATGGACAAATATCTATGTAGCATATGTTGGGAAGCAATAGCCTTAATGGAAAGAGAAATATAAATACATATGTGAAAAGTTAAATAGCAAAACAAAAGTATCATAAAGCAAGCTGCATTTCACTGCCCATATTGTGGGAGGGATGTGATGAATGGCTTGAGTTTCAGAGGTGAACTAGAGTTGGACATGCTGGGTGGAATAGAAAGAGCTGGAGCTAAGCTGCAAGGAAGGGATCCATCAGTCAAGGAGGAGAAGCACCTGAAAGGGATAGAGCTCTTTGGAGGAGGAAGGGGACCAGCTTGCTGGAAATAGAGGGTTAGTATACAGGAAGGACAATGGCACCTCACTCCAGTACTCTTGCCTGGAAAATCCCATGGAAGGAGGAGCCTGGTGGGCTGCAGTCCATGGGGTCGCTGAGGGTCGGACACGACTGAGCGACTTCACTTTCACTTTTCACTTTCATGCACTGGAGAAGGAAATGGCAACCCACTCCAGTGTTCTTGCCTGGAGAATCCCAGGGATGGGGGAGCCTGGTGGGCTGCCGTCTATGGGGTCACATAGAGTAGGACACGACTGAAGCGACTTGGCAGCAGCAGCATACAGGAAGGAGATGGAGTTCAGTCTAGGTAGGACTGGATTGCAAAGGGACTTGAGTGCCAGATTAAGTAATCTGAACCTTGTCTTACAGGCAATTCAGTTCAGTTTATCAGTCATGTCTAACTCTTTGCAACCCCATATACTGGAGCATGCCAGCCCTCCCTGTCCATCACCAACTTTTGGAGTTTACTCAAACCCATGTCCATTGAGTTGCTGATGCCATCCAACCATCTCGTCCTCTGTCATCCCCTTCTCCTCCCGCCTTCAATCCCTCCCAGCATCAGGGTCTTTTCAAATGAGTCATTCTTCACATCAGGTGGCCAAAGTATTGGAGTTTCAGCTTTAACATTAGTCCTTCCAATGAATATTCAGGACTGATCTCCTTTAGGATGGACTGGTTGGATCTCCTTGCAGTCCAAGGGACTCTCAAGAGTCTTCTCCAGAACCACAGTTTAAAAGCATCAATTCTTTGGCGCTCAGCTTTCTTCACAGTCCAACTCTCACATCCATACATGACCACTGGAAAAACCATAGCTTGACTAGATGGACCTTTGTTGTCAAAGTAATGTCTCCGCTTTTTAATATGTTGTCTAGGTTGGTCATAACTTTTCTTCCAAGGAATAAACATCTTAATTTCATGGCTCCAATCACCATCTGCACTGATTTTGGAGCCCCCAAAAGAAATTCTCTCACTGTTTCCACTGTTTCCCCATCTATTTGCCATGAAGTGATGGGACCAGATGCCATGATCTTTGTTTTCTGAATGTTGAGCTTTAAGCCAACTTTTTCACTCTCCTCTTTCACTTTCATCAAGAGGCTCTTTAGTTCTTCCTCACTTTCTGCCATAAGGGTGGTGTCATCTGCATATCTGAAGTTATTGATATTTCTCCTGGCAATCTTGATTCCAGCTTGTGCTTCTTCCAGCCCAGCATTTCTCATGATGTACTCTGCATATAAGTTAAATAAGCAGGGTAACAATATACCTGATGTACTCCTTTCTCAATTTGGAACCAGTTGTTCCATGTCCATTTCTAACTGTTGCTTCTTGATCTGAATACAGATTTCACAAGAGGCAGGTCAGGTGGTCTGGTATGCCCATCTCTTTCAGAATTTTCCACAGTTTTTGGTGATCCACACAGTCAAAGGTGTTGGCATAGTCAATAAAGCAGAAATAGATGTTTTTCTGGAACTGTCTTGCTTTTTCCATAATCCAACAGATGTTGGCAATTTGATTTCTGGTTCCTCTGCCTTTTCTAAAACCAGCTTGGACATCTGGAATTTCACAGTTCACGTATTGCTGAAGCCTGGCTTGGAGAATTTTGAACATTACTTTACTAGCATGTGAGATGAGTGCAATTGTGTGGTAGTTTGAACATTCTTTGGCATTGGAATGAAAACTGACATTTTCCAGTCCTGTGACCACTGCTGAGTTTTCCAAATTTGCTGGCATATTGAGTGCAGCACTTTCACAGCATCATATTTTAGGATTTGAAATAGCTCAACTGAATTTCCTTCACCTCCGCTAGCTTTGTTCATAGTGATGCTTCCTAAGGCCCACTTGACTTCACATTCCAGGATGTCTGGCTCTAGGTGAGTGATCACACCATCATGATTATCTGGGTCATGAAGATCCTTTTTGTACAGTTTTTCTGTGTAGTCTTGCCACCTCTTCTTAATATCTTCTGCTTCTGTTAGGTCCATACTATTTCTGTCCTTTATTGTGCCCATCTTTGCGTGAAATGTTCTGTTGGTATCTCTAATTTTCTTGAAGAGATCTCTAGTCTTTCCCATTCTATTGTTTTCCTGTATTTCTTTGCATTGATCACTGAGGAGGGCTTTCTTATCTCTCCTTGCTATTCTTTGGAACTCTAATAACTCCAGAAAGACTGAAGAGATGGAGCCAAAGCAAAAACAACACCCAGTTGTGGATGTGACTGGTGATAGAAGCAAAGTCCAATGCTGTAAAGAGCAATATTGCATAGGAACCTGGAATGTTAGGTCCATGAATCAAGGCAAATTGAAAGTGATCAAACGGGATGGCAAGAGTGAATGTCAACATTTTAGGAATCAGCGAACTAAAATGGACTGGAATGGGTGACTTTAACTCAGATGACCATTATATCTACTACTGTGGGCAAGAATCCCTTTGAAGAAATGGAGTAGCCATCAAGGTCAACAAAAAAGTCTGAAATGCAGTACTTGGATGCAATCTCAAAAATGACAGAATGATCTCTCTTCATTTCCAAGGCAAACCATTCAGTGTCATGATAATCCAAGTCTATACCCCAACCAGTAACGCTGAAGAAGCTGAAGTTGAATGGTTCTAAGAAGACTTACAAGACCTTTTAGAACTAACACCCCCCAAAAGATGTCCTTTTCATTATAGGGGACTGGAATACAAAAGTAGGAAGTCAAGAAACACCTGGAGTAACAGGCAAATTTGGCCTTGGAGTACAGAATGAAGCAGGACAAAGGCTAATAGAGTTTTGCCAAGAGAACGCACTGGTCATAGCAAACACCCTCTTCCAGCAACACAAGAGAAGACTCTACACATGGACATCACCAGATGGTCAACACTAAAGTCAGATTGATTATATTCTTTGCAGCCAAAGATGGAGAAGCTCTATACAGTCAGCAAAAACAAAATTGGGAGCTGACTGTGGCTCAGAACATGAACTCCTTATTGCCAAATTCAGACTTAAATTGAAGAAAGTAAGGAAAACCACTAGACCATTCAGGTATGAGCTAAATCAAATCCCTTATGATTGTACAGTGGAAGTGAGAAATAAATTCAAGGAATTAGATCTGATAGACAGAGTGCCTGATGAACTATGAATGGAGGTTTGTGACGTTGTACAGGAGGCAGTGATCAAGACCATACCAAGAAAAAGAAATACAGGCAGTTGGGAGCCTTAAAAAAGCCCGTACGCAGGAAACTAAAATGTTTAAGGTGGTGTTCTAAGAAAAAGTACCCTGGTGCTCATTTGTAGAAAGGATTGGGGATCGTGGGAGTGAAACGGGAAAGGAAGGAATTGGAAGCCAGGAAATAACTGTGAGTTAAAGGTCTCTCATAGGGACTTCCCTGTGGTCCAGTGGCTAAGACTCTGTGCTCCTAATGCAGGGGCCCTGGGTTTGATCCCTGCCCAGGGAACTAGATCCCACATCTAATGAGTTTTCATGTTGAAACTAAAACCTAGCTCAGTCAAATAAATAAATAAAAAGAAAATACATATTAAAAAAATAATAATAATAAATAAAAATAAAGGTCTCTCATAGAGGTCAGTGCACAGACTGCTAAAGGCATATTGAAGGAAAAATTGACAGAACGTGATGGCCTGGTGTGAGAACTGTATAAATGTTAGTGCAAGACGTGGGGCTTGGAGTCTGGATAATAAGATGAGTGATACCATTCACCTGGGTAGATTAGTTTTTGAGACATCAGTTTGCATTTTGCTTTTGAGTTTTTCCTAACCCTGGTCCCTACCTTCAATCCCCATGAATTCCACACAAGTAGGCAAGCTTTTCATACTATTTTCTTGTATGATTTTTGCCTGAAGAGCTGTCAGCTCTCTTGCCTTTCATAAAGTCAAAACTCACAAAAGGATGATATTGAACACCCTAGAATGATGAGCTTTAGTGGCAGAGAAAGGAGGTTCAAGGTCAGAGAGAGAGAGAGAGGGCAGCAGAGGTGGATTCCAAGAGGCTAGAAAGTGTCCCATGAGAAGTGTATGCCTAGCTCCACTCAGTGGCTGCTACCTCCAGGAAGATGTCTAGCTTCAGAGAGGCTGGTGCAAGACGAACCCGGAGAAAACAGAAGCTACGTTCATCTGAAAGAGTTGAAGATTCCTATCTTTCTCATTTAAAAGTGTGAAGTGAGGATGAGGAAGGTGAGGATGAGGAGCAATAGGAATGCTATGTTAGTATACCCCACCTGGGAGAGCAATTTGGCTATATCTAGTAAAATTGAAGATTCCCAGAAATCCCCTGGATGTATGCCCTAGGAAAGCTCCTGCATGTATGCACGAGGAGACAGGTGCAAGAATATCGACGGGCAACATTGTAAGAGTGGAAAATTGAAAACGTCTTAAAATCCAAGAGAGTCTTTAAAAAACAGTGTATCTATTCAAGTGGACCGCTAGGCGAATGAACTAGAGTAACATGTTAGTTACGTAGATAGATTTAAAACATAGAAAGATTTAAAGAAATACAATGTTGAATACAAAGAACATGTTTCAGGAGGAAATTACCATTTATGTAAAGATTTCCAATGTGCAGACTGGGCAAAAGCATATCATGTGTTATTTATGGACGTACACACAAAGCAAAAGGGTGAAACCTTCATGGGCTCCAGAATCATTAAAGTCAAGAGAGTGATTTCACTTAGGGGGATGGGACAGGAGGGAAATTGGATCAGAAAGTGGTCCTAGAGTTTCACCTGTGTCTGAAATAGTGTTTTGGTTTTTTTTTGGCTTGAACTGTAACAAAATGTCTAAACAGTGTTGGGTACACAGATGTTTGCTGTATATCCTTCACGTCTGTGTGAATTTTTGAAATATCTCAATAAAAATATGTTTAAATTATTTTAACAGATTTACTGACATAGAATTAACTGTATCAGTTTACAGTGAATAATCTGATGTTTTGACATACGTGCACATCATTAAAGCTGTCACTGTAATCAAGAGGATGAACATATCTAGTCTCCAAATTGTCCTCGTGTTCTTCTTTCGTTACTTTTTCCCTCTCTCTCCTCTCCACTCACACTCTGAGACAACCAGTGATCTGCTCTCAGTCCCCATTCATTCGTTTCCGTTTCACAGACACATGCCTAACGGGAAGCGTAATGAGGAGTGTACATAATTAGAAGTAGCCACTCTTGTGTGACTACTGCTTTTCATTCAGCGTAATTACACTGACATCCATCTATGTTGTCATAGACATAGTCCCTTCCTTTTTATTGCTGAGTAGTATTTAACTCTAAGGATATACTACAGTTTGTTTGTCCATTCATCTGTTGATAGACTTTGGGATTGAGATCTGAAAATTCTTCATAAATACTGAATAGAAGTCAGCCATGTGATTTGCAAACATACTTCCCAGTCTGTGATTCTTTTTTTCTTTGCGTAACAGTGTCATTCAAAGAACAATTCTCCATTTTTATAAAGTCCGATTTATCAATATATTCTTTTACAGACTGTGCTTTGATTTTATAACTAAAGGAAAAAAACCAGTAAGTTCACAAAGATTTTCTCCCTTGTTTTTCCCTGTAAGTTCTGTAGTTTTAGGTTTTATAGGTCTATGATCCATTTTGGGGAGCTTCCCAGGTGGCACTAGCGATAAAGAACCCAACTACCAACGCAAAAGACATAGAGATGTGGGTTTGATCCCTGGGTTCCAAAGATGCCCTGGAGGAAGGCACAGCAACCCATTCCAGTATTGATGCCTGGAGAATCCCATGGACAGAGGAGCCTGGCAGGATACGGTCCATAGTGTCACAAAGAGCCAGACATGACTGAAGCAACTTAACACGTGTGATCCATTTTTTAGCTATTTTTTAAAAATTATTTATTTTAATTGGAGGCTAATTACTTAATATTGTGGTGGGTTTTGCCATACATTGACATGAATCAGCCACGGGTGTACATGTGTTCCTCCCATCCCAACTCCCTCCCCATCCCATTTTTTAAGCTATTTTAATTTTTAATATAAAAATTTTTTTATATTTTTTAATATAAAAGGTTTTTTGGTTGTTTTTTGTGTTTTTAATTAAAGAACCTTTGGCATGCAAATATCCAATTGTTACAATATCATTTGGTGCACCTTTGTGGACCATCCGTTACCATATGTTCAGGTCTATTTCTGTATTTTCTACCCTGTTCCATAGGATAGATTTGTCTATCTATATCTAATATAGATATATTTGTCTTTCTTTATGCCAATACCATGCTGTTTTGATTCCTGTAACTTTAAAAAGAGTCTTGAGGTCAGGTAGTATAAATCCTCCCACTTTATTCTTCTTTTCAAGGTAGCTTGTTAATCCTAGGTTTTAGAGTACTTCCCTGAGAGCTCAGTTGGTAAAGAATCTGCCTGCAGTGCAGGAGATCTAGATTTGATCGCTGGCTTGGAAGATCCCCTGGAGAAGGGAAAGGCCACCTGCTCCAGTATTCTGGCCTGGAGAATTCCATGGACTGTAGTCACAGAGGTCACAGAGTCAGACACAATTGAGCGACTTTCACTTTCACATTATGAATTTTAGAATCAGCTTATTAATCTCTTCAAAAAGAAAAATCAGTTGTGATTTTGATAGGCTGTCTTGAATCTACAGATAAACTTGGGGAGAATTAGCATCTTGACAATATTGAGTCTTCTGATCCGTGCTTCTATTATTTAGGCCCTCTCTAATTTTTTCAGCAATGTTTTGTTGTTTTCAGTGCACACATCTTGCAAATATTTTTTGGCAGGTTTATCTGTATTTCATCTTTTTGATACTTCCATAAATGAGTTTGGTTTTGGAATTTAAATTTCCAGTTGTTCTTGCAAACTTATAAAACACACTTACTACTCTGAATAGCCTTTTTATATGGATTTCTACGTGAACAATCATTTCATCTTTGAATATTTATTCCTTTATCTAGATACCATTTATTTCTTGGTCTTGCTTGATGGTACTGTCTAGAACATCCAGTCTAATGTATTCTGGTTCTCTTATGTGATGATCGGTCTGATGCAGCCACACAGGGGGACGCAGGAGAGGAAAGGGAAACAGCAAAAACTTAGCCATGCTCAGATAGGTGGGTAAATCAGCATACTCCAATAATCAAGAAGCTAAAAGAAGAAAGAGGAGGTTGTTACTATCCTGTGCTCAGGGAGGCAAAGAAAATGGAAACTGAGGAACCGTTAGATCCAGTGACTGAGAGATGGTTCATGTTCTCATAAATACAAGTTTTGTATATTGTGAAAAAGGGGCCCATTCCAGATACTTGAAACGGGGTGGGGTGGTGAAGATGCCTCTGAATAAGTGTAGATCATTCTAAGAGTTTGCCTATGAAAAGGAGGGAAATTGAGCAGTGATTTGAAGGAGAACTTGAGTATGAATATCGTCACCCCTCAGTGTCTGCAGGGGATTGGTTCCAGAACCTGCTGCTGATACCAAAATCCTTGGATTCTCAAGTCCCATGGTTGGCCTTCCATATGAGTAGCTTCTCCATCCAAGTAAATTCCCCAACCAAGGATCCGACCAAGCCCAGATTGTGTGGTACTGTATTAATTAAAAACAATCCACATATATGTGGACCCACACAATTAAAACTTGGGTTGTTCAAGGGTCAGCTGATAAGAAAGTTTTACTGATAAGAAATACCAAAGATGTCTGTTTAATAATGACCATTTTTACCATCTCCAAATACTACTATTGTGAAACATTGTTATAATTCCAAAGCTTTATTTTTAGAGATGATTCACTCACCAAGTGTAAAAATAAAGAAATCTGCATTTCAAATGTAAATGTTAGAAGCAATAAATATTTTCAAATCTTAAACACAAGTAGGAAAAGTATGATTTTTTTTTTTTCAAAATCAGAGGTTCTAGAAAACGTCTCCCTTTTACTTCACAATTGCAAAGAGGGGGAGTGGGGTGGTGGGTGAGAGAACTGTGGAGTCAGAAGTGTGTGAGATCAACTCGGCAGATGGCCCAGGGCTTGGGGAGCTGGGTCTCTCTTTGGGAACTTCTGGAAGCTTGCTTGTTATCAGCTTTCTGCAGCTCACTGTTCTCTTCACATAATGCAATATGTTTTGTGCCCAACATGCTCTCAACAGAGCTCTTAGAGAACAATGCAGAGAAAACGGTAGAAACTTGTGTGCGGGATGCCAGTGCTCCAGCTCAGATCTTCTCCATCTGAAGTCAGTTTTTAAGAGATCAGTGTGACTGGAAGCAAGACAATTAAATTTGAATTAACTGTAGATAGATTATATTTCTATCGCTGTTCAGTTGCTAAGTCCTGTCAAACTCTTTGCACCCCATGGACCGCAATACACCAGGCTTCCCCATCCTTCACTATCTCCCAGAATGTGTTCAGAGTCTTGTCCATTGAGTCAGTGATGTTATCCAACCGTCTCCTCCTCTGTCGCCCCCTTCTCCTCCTGCCCTCATTCTTTCCCAGCATTTCCTATGAGTTGGCTTTTCCTATCAGGTGGCCAAAGTATTGGAGCTTCAGCTTCAGCAGCAGTTCCTCCAGTGAATATTCAGGATTGATATCCTTTAGGAATTACTGGTTTGATCTCCTTGCTGTCCAAGGGACGTTCAAGAGTCTTCTCCAACACCACAGTTCAAAAGCATCATATTTTGACACTCAGCCTTCTTTAGGGTCCAACTATCATATCCATACATGACTATTGGAAAAACCATAGATTTGAGTATATGAACCTTAATATATTTCTATTCCTGTGTTTAAAGTAGAATGATGAGATGATAAAAAAAATACTGGAGCAGATGAAGTAGGATATGAAAGAGAATTATGAGCTTCTCATCGTGTAAAGCCTGGCTACTCAGAGTGTGGTCCATGGACCAGCAGCATCAGCATCACCTAGCAGCTGGAAGCAAAGCAGAATCTCAGGTGCCGCCCCAGACCCACTGAGTCAGCAGGTGATTCCTGGGTGATCTGTCTGTGCATGCAAGTTTGAGAAACTGCTGTTGAAAACATTCAGGGAAAGTGAGAAGAGTTTCTTTAGGGATCAGACAGGTGAGTGGTAAAATGAGTCTCTCTGGCAGGAATCATGAGTAGATTAGTGAGACATCCATCAGGGATTAATCAACAAGGATTTATAGGGAAATGTAAAGAGAAGAGGAAGCTGGCAGTTCTGGAAACTGAGTAAGAGGCAGAATGTAAGAACCAAGAATAAAATTTTTCAGCTTATTCATGCTGGCAGAATCTGTGGTTTAAGGAGAGATCAGATTTATCCAAGACTGAAAGGCTGGACCCAGAATGATGAGAAATTTTGCCCAAGCCAAGTCCTGGAAGTTTCCTAGATATTTAAGTGAGGACAGTTTGAACAAGCCACAGGGTTGGAGAAGGAAGAAGGGACCAGATGACGGTGCTTGTCTTGGGGGTGGCGTCAGTGTTGGGCGTGGTCTATAAACCCAGCTCACTGGGTCTTTCGTTTTACACTAAAACCCTCATTGTGGGGCTGGAGTTATTTGGACCCTCTTTACCAGCTGCCTGCCTTGAAACAAAAACAAGGTAGACCAGCGTACGGCTTTCGGGAATATAATCTTCTTTGGAAATTCCCTATCCTCGCTGGTGCTTGCAGGAGACAGTCACTCCCAGTGAGATGCCGGGATGGCAGGCCCTTGGCTGGCAGGAGGCCCCTGGAGGGACTTTGCTGGCAGGAACCTCCCATTGTCCCAGATGTCCACTGCACTCATCTCAGGTTGTCATCCACACTGGAGGGTCTGGGCCACGTGTGCTCACAGCCCTCCCTTTCTGACCCAATCTCTGCACCGCTGTCCATCCAGTCAAGCCTCCAGCATCTGCCTTTGCTCTCCCTACGCAGCTGCAGTCCTGCGTCCTCCTGGTTTTCAAATGGTTGCTCCCATCTGGATTACATGCGAGTGTTAGTATAAAATGCTGATTCCTGGCCTCCCACCCCAGGGCCCTGACGGATGCTGATAGCGGAGGTCCAGCATGGGATCCAGAAAATACATTGGTAACAAGTACCAGAAAGTGATCCTGACACAGATTTTCCCACCAGATCGCAGAAGCGTTGTTATCCCCCTCCTTCTACGTCACTCCCTCACTGCTCAGATCTTACCAGTTGGGGTGGTGATGGTGGTGAGGGTGTGGAGGCTGGCCGACAGACGCGGGCTCCTCCACGTTAGCCCTTCCCTCGCTGCCCTTCCCCCGGAGATGCCAGTTTTGAGACCATATCGCTTCCTCCCCACCGCCGCCACTCTGCCCTTCTGCCCTTTGCTGATGTCTCCCTGACCTTCAGGCAGGGCAATCCACCATTCGCAAATCTCCAGCCCTCACCAACTCTCATCCACTGTGAAGTTTCCCCAGCATGCTCTGTCTTGCTGTTTCCAGTTCTACATTTGGAATTCTCGCAGTTCTAGCCAGCTTTTACCCTTCTCTTCTATAGCTTCTCCACGTCTCCAATTACCTCTTCAAGGGCATATTCAAAACCTCTCCATCACCAACCCTTCCCCCGACCCCGACCTCACAGCTGCATCTGGCTCTGCCAATCAGCCCCTCTTCCAAACGTCCGAGCTCTGCTGGGCGGTCACTTCAAGCCCACATCAACACTTCGCCTCTTCTACAAATCAATGAGCCCAGCTCCTTTGCTGTGAACAGATCTCAGTATTTCACAAGCATTTCTACTTGTCACTGCCTCATAGGCTTGCTTTAATCCCCTGAAAATTGTAATAGCACTGAGGAGCCCCAGAGTGGGGCTGTCTGCATGATCGGCTGTCTTAACTGAGGAATGCTTGAGGCTCTGGTCTCACCATCGCGCATGAGAATGTGGGTCCCGTTGTTTAAAAAGCATTAGGAAATTTCAAGACAGTGACAGCAGGCATTAAGACAAGCTCTGGGCCCTTCAGAGTGTGGAGCCCTGTGTTATCACAGGCTCAGGAAGCCAGGCCTGCTTGCCATTGCCCCAGCCTATTAGCTCAGTGACTCTCAAGACCAGATAAGCTTGTGAGAACAGGGTAATAATTTTGATAGAATCAGAGCTCGCATTCCCAAGTTACCCGCTGGTTTCCCCAAGGAAACCCCCCTCCCTGTTCAGTCTTCACGTCTCAGATCTCCCACCAATTTTGTTGTCAGGAGCAAGGACAGGAGCCCGTGAGTAACGCAGCGGAGTTCACCCAAACGACATGGGAACAGCAGCCCAGCAAGGTAGATCAGAAGCAGCATCGCTGCCATCATCCTCGTCGTTACTGTTGCTTTCAACTGGTGTCTGGAATACATGAAATTTAATCCTGAATTTCATGCTGTGCTCTAGTTTTGCCCCATTTCAAGCCCCTAAACCCTACAAAACCAGACTGGAGATAGAAACTAGGATCCCAGCAGCAGCAAGGCTCTCTGCTTTCTTTGGGGCAGCGCCAAAAGGAGATAAAGAAAGTGTTGTATTAGGCAGCAGTAAACAGGCAAGCGACAAGCAGGCCTTTAATGAAACAGACCTTTATTGGGGCGAAAGTGGCCCCAGGCTGACCCCACCCTAAATCCTGGCAGTGTCCAACGACAGGAATTCAGAGGAACAAAAACTCTGGCATTGCCGGCTGTATTCTGCGCATACATAACAGAAAGCATTGCAGAAATCCACAGCAAGGAATACATAAATACCATTATCCAGCATTACAGCCCAAACTGATTTTTTAGTCCAGACGACTATGCTATTCTGCCTTCTCTGCCTCAGATTTCTGTGCTGTGACTCACAAGGAAGGGCTTGGGGACCATGAAATATCCAAGGACCTAAAATAGGTCTTTCTTTTCCCCTCCCATCAGAATGAATTTCCTACGACATTTGTTTTTTCCTTTATTAACCAGGCATGAATGATAATATTGCCTGGGCTTAGGAACTCATCTCTGTCACTGGTAAATAGAAATAATGAGCCATGTTCATAGAAAAGCATGCCAGAATTTCATTGATTAACATCCCGTGCCACAGCCTCTCTTTGAAATTAAAAACACTGTCAATGACACCGAACAGAAAAGGCACTGCATGAAAAATATTTCGAAGACGAGGTTGTCATTAAAGCATGCCAAAAATAGAACTGTTTTTATTTAACCATCCTCTCTCCTCTCTCTTACCCCCACCTTCACAGGCTGTGAGGCTGCTTGCAGTTAAATCACAAGCATTACAGAACGTAATTTCATCCATTTGAATTTTAGAGGCTTCAGAAGCAGACCTGTGGAGAATGCTTTGTTGACTATGTCTCTTTCTCCTCTGCAAGGGATCACTGAAGAAGGGATATGTTGTTGCTGAGTCACTCAGTCGTGTCTGACTCTTTGTGACCCCATGGACTACAGCCTGCCAGGCTCCTCTGTCCATAGGATTCTCCAGGCAAGAATACTAGAGTGGGTTGCCATCTGCTTCTCCAGGGGATCTTCCTGACCCAGGGATCAAACCCAATCACCTGCATTACAAGCAGATTCTTCACTGTCTGAGGCACCAGAGCAGCATATGGCCAGGATTTAAATCCAGCTGTTTAGGGATCTATAGGAGAATTTTTGGAGAAGGCAATGGCACCCCACTCCAGCACTCTTGCCTGGAAAATCCCATGGACGGAGGAGCCTGGTGGGCTGCAGTCCATGGGGTTGCTAAGAGTTGGACACGACTGAGCCACTTCACTTTTCACTTTCATGCATTGGAGAAGGAAATGGCAACCCACTCCAGTGTTCTTGCCTGGAGAATCCCAGGGATGGGGGAGCCTGGTGGGCTGCCATCTATGGGGTCGCACAGAGTTGGACATGACTGAAGCGACTTAGCAGCAGCAGCAGCAGGAGAATTTTTAACTATCTTAACTCAACATCAGACTCCACCCCACCACCGGTGTCCTGCTCTGTCCCTTATCATCCTTTACATACAGCCTCCAGTGGTCTGGTAGGTCTACACACAGACCTACCAGTTGGTCTCTTTGCCTCCAGGTTTATGTCCTTTTTCATTAGGACAGCATGGCCTCAGAGAAATTGCAACCTGGTCATTGGGGACCCAGGCTCACTGCAGACCTAGCTTTGCAAGGATGGAGGGTGTTCTTGTTTGGTTTTGGAATTTTGGATTTCTAATGCCTTCACACGGAGACTGTGTCTTTAACTCCCTTATATGCGGGGCATCCCCTCTGACCTCACGCTCTATCCTCTGGTGCCCCATCCCCCACAATCACTCCTTCCTCTTCTCTGATGCTCCTGAAGACGCCCGAGTGGTAAGCACTGGCCTGTGAAGTCTGAGCGCTTCCATCTCTTGCTCAGCATCCTCCACCATGTCACCGCTGTCCACTTTCCCATCGTCATGTCTCACAAGCTCTTCTACCTCTCCCAGCCCTGCTTTGCTCTCCTGTTAGCCTATCCCTCTCTGCACTGGGCCGGGCTCCTCAATTCCCCATAGCTCCCTTTTCTCCAGTCCCCAACTCTCACTGAAAACTGGACTCCTTTTCCCATGCGCAGTGGAGATGTCTCCTCTGTGAAGTGTGTGTTCATCTTTGCAGTCAGACTAGTGTGATAGAGAAAGAAAGGACTGGCATTAGGCAGACTGGAGTTTGAATCCCAGTCTTCCACTCATCAGGTATGAGAACTTTGTGATTTTCTTAATGTCTATGAAGCTCCACTCACTGATTTATAAAATGGAGTATGATTTTCACTGCCATCATAGGCTTGTTTTGAATATCAAAATAATAAGGTATGTTAGGAGATGTGAGTTTGATCCCTGGGTTAGGAAAATCCCCTGGAGAAGGAAACAGCAAGCCAGTCCAGTATTCTTGCCTGGAGGATCCCATGGACCGAGGAGCCTGGCAGGCTGCAGTCCGCGGGGTCGCACAGAGTTGGACACGACTAAGGTGACTTAGCACGCAATGTTCATGCAGAATTCCTGGCATAGATTAGTATTATTATCATTAACGATGTGGTTTTCAGCTTTCATAGAACACATTAAAGCATTTTCGACATGTGTCTTTGAATGAAGATGCTTCTGCAAATGTCTCTGTCTTCTCCTGAGAAAGACAGAGCAGGTACCCCTTCTCTTACATCGCTTCACTCCTCATAGTGCCCACCTTGGCATTCAGCAAATGCTTAGTAAATATGGACTTGCTCAAACTGTCTGTTCTACTTTGGTGAAACTGACAGTCATTTGTTTAGCAAATACCCCTCAGGAGAAACAGGGCTGAGAAGCTTGGTGTTAGTTCACACAATGTTTAGACTTCTTTCCTCACTTTTAGGTTTGTATCTATATAATTTAGATTTTGAACCCTCAGCTTATAATATAATGGTAATAACTTATTAGCTATGTGTATAAAGGTACGTGTATATGAATTTTTATAATTTTTATAGTGCTTTCGATGTGCCAGGAACGTCTAAGTGCTTCATATTCATTCCTTATATAATACAACAATTCTAGAAGGTAAATGCCGTTTTTACTCCCATTTTAAAGGTGAGGAAATTGAGCCTTGGAGAGGTTAATTAAGTAGCTTGAGCTATATTGTGCAACCAGCACATGGTAGATTAAGAGGCTTGGCTCCAGAGAACAAGGTGTTTCCCACTGCCTTGTACAGCCCTTAACCTACCACCGCCAGATGAACCATAAAGCAGAAAGGAACGGATCCAACTGGTTATTGATGCACAAATAGCATAACCTAATTCTACTGGTATTTTGATCGGCCAGACAAGCTGCCCACGTGCGAGCTTGTATGTGATTGAAAAGGACACAAGCAGGTCACATACACTCTCCTTTTCAATGACACTTCCAAGGTGCACACCCTACCTGTGCTTTCATCTCATTGCCCAGAACTTCATCACATGGTAGAGAAGCAAGGAAGGCTCGGAAATGTGGCCTCTACCCTGAGCAACCATATGTATAGCTAAAAGTCAAGAGTACTATTACCCAGAAGAAGGCAGTGGATATTAGGAGGGAAACAAGCTATTTCCATCACAGTCTCATAAGAATAGTCGAAAAGAGTTTGGGAAATATTGCTGTGGTCTAACCCCATCATTCTCTGCAACTTCTTGGTGGATGAGCCAGGAGAAGCATCTCTTGGCTTCTACTCCAGGTTGTGCTCATTCACTCTGTGGTTCCTCTCTAGAGATCATCCTTCCTATCCCTCATGGCCAAGGGACCCCAGGGAGTTCCTATCTTCGCTACTGAAAGCTGCAGCCCTGTTAGGAGCCCCGGTGTGATGGGCTGCCCTGCCCAGCTCCCCCTGGGCTCAGAGAATGGATTGGCATCACACAGTTAAGGCAGGGACACTAGAGAATGTTGTTATTTTGTCGTTGAACAGATCTGCAGCAATGAACAGGACAGCATCAAAAGTCATGTTAGCATGGACTTTTATAGTGAAGCCAGTCTTTGTGAAGGCTTCTCTGTGAATTTCTCAATGCTCCATCCTTCCATCCTTGCTTCGCTGTCTCTAAATGTTGACGACCTGCTGTGTGAGGCAGTGAGTTTCACGCTCTAATGCTGAATCGTTAGGCAGCATCAGTCATGTCTTAGTGCTGGGATTCCTGTACTAAACAAGAAAGGCATAGGATAGGGGCTGGGAAGAGGGAGAAAGAACACTGACTCACTGCCGATTATCTGTTAGGCGCTGGCCTAGGTGTTTGCATATGCATCTCATTTAACACTCATTGCAATTTATGACCCCGACTGGCAGTGACCCCTCTGGGACCTGAACCAGGTATCTATACCTCTCAAATCCATTTTTTTTTACCAGGGAAGAAAATAAGAGCCTTCTGTACTGTTCACTTCCTTTTTCTCCCCTGCTCTTCCCTTCCCCCATCACATTCTTTCACACATTGACTTTGTGTTCATCTTTTCCCAGTAATTAGTAAATTATAACTTGCGCATCTCAAATTCTTGACATTCGTTTGCTGTTTCCCAGTAATTCACTCTGCTTGGTATTTGCTCTGAGAAAAGCACAGAAGTGCTCACTAATGCGGCTTGCACTCCCTTGCCTGGATGAGGCTCTCCACCTCATTTATCACATTGCGCTGTGGTCCTGAAGTCTGACAGGCAATTCAGGCTTTCTGAATGCAATTCAGGCATTGATTTTAATCTATAAAGCTTTGGCGTCTAGGTCCTGGCTGCCATGGAAATGAAATAGCTTCTTGGACACTTTTCTCCATGCCACTAACTGTTCTGAAATGCTGGGCTCCCAGAGACATTTTTGTGCCTCTCTTGATGTAAAAAAAAAAAAAAAAAAGTCCAATACAAAGAGCTTCCTAACTTTAGCCGTTATCGTTCACGTGATGGAGAAATCTCAAATAAAGACAAATACACAGAAGGTGCTCAGATGCATGGACTGGCACACTGAATATATTGACTATATCTGGTTAAAAATAAAATAAAAAAGTACAGCCAGTGAGGTGGCCAAGGCGCTTGGTTTCCAAACAGGAAATCCCTAAGCCTGAACAGGACCCTGGGTGCCAGGAAGCCAATGGGGAAGGATGCTGTTTGGACTTCCGCGTGTGATCTGATTTTCTCTCCCCCGGACAGGGAAGTTGGTGGTGGGAAAATGGCTTTAAGATGCATGCTCTGTCAGGTGGGGACAGGAAGAGTGGAAGCTCGGTGCGTGTGGCGGCAGGCAGTGCGCCTGGGGAATGTGGCACCACCTTTGCTCTAGCGCTCGGAGGCTGGGAAAGTGGGGAAGAAGGGCAGGACTCTAAGGGGGATTTAAACATTCCCCACCCACGTCATGCCTTCGTTCTCTTCAGCAGAATGTCCTGGCTCTCGGCCTCCCTGCTCAGGTGGCATTCATCTCAAAATGCAACTCCTTGCTTCAGCTTTTTAAATCCTGATGACATCGGCTTTAGCAATGAACGTGACAAGGCCGTTGACACGTTGACATAGATCCCTAAAAGCAAGACGTTTGCTTTAATTCACTTTATTTTCATAAAGCTAGAAGTGTCCGAAAGTCAGAGACTTTAATTTCTTGAAACAAGAATGAGTAAGAGTAGAAATAACAAAGGATAAACCTGAAGTATTTCCAAGCAACAAAGGATAATTGAATCCACTTGGAGCTTCCCTGGTGGCTCAGATGGTAAGGAATCCGCCTGCAATGCAGGAGACCTCAGTTTGATCCCTGGATTGAGAAGATCCCCTGGAGGAGGGCATGGCAACCCACTCCAGTATTCTTTCCTGGAGAATCCCCACGGACAGAGGAGCCTGGCCGGTTACAGTCCATGGGGTCACAAAGAGTCAGACATGACTGAGTGACTAAGCATGGCACGTGTAACTTTATTTTTCCTTAGAAGGAGGCTGTAAGACCATGACTCATGAGAGAGAGAGGTGGATGGAACATGTAATTGGTTCCCTAAAACATCACATGCTCCTACACACGTGTTTAGGAGCACATGGAACTCAGGAGGTGGGTGCCAATCCCAACTCCCCTGAGCAGTGAAGGGAAAACTGAACTAGAGTTTGCCAGGAGCTTCTCCCTGTCCTTCTCCAGTTATCCAGTTCTGTTTAGAAAGCCACTGTGAAAAGTCTACCAGCCCCTTGAGCTACAAATGTAGTAGCAAAAGTCCTCTCTTCAGGGTTTGATTTCTGCAAAGCCAGGCCAGGCTGGGAGACAGAGCTGACATCAGAGAGCGTCAGAGCAGGGAAATACACGCTGACTTTTTTCCAAACTGCAGATCTTGACTCTGTTAGTCAGATATCAAAACAACAGTGTGATGAAGTCAGCTCCATCAAGAATCTCTCAGGGTGGCTGCTTGGCACATAAATATAGATCGGCTTGTCCCTACTCTTTTGCTTTTCTTTTTTTAAATTAATTCATTCTTACTTTTATGGAAGCATAGTTGATGTATAGCATTGTATTAATTTCTACTATGGGACAAAATGCTTCATATTCATATGCATACATGTCTGTGTATATATTATATATATGTTCTTTTTCATACTCTTGTCCATTATGGTTTATCACAGGATATTGAACATAGTTCCCTGTGCTGTGTAGTAGGACCTTGTTGTTTATCCATCCTAGCTATAAGAGTTTGCGTCTGCTAATCCCAAACTCCCAATCCATCCTCCCCTACCCTGCCCAATAAAGTCTGTTCTCTGTCTTTTGCTTTGCCAATGTGAACTGTGTGTTCTTAGGTACATTAAGAGTGAGCAGTAGGCAGGAAAGATAGACTCACTTTATATTTGGCCAGTTCCCAGCCAGCCACTTGTGAAACCAGTCAGACTGCTGCCCTGTCATGGGGGGAGGTGTGGGAACTTGGGATAATAAGTTGAGTGTGGAATGAGGACCTAACCACTCAGCACCACCGCAGTCATGATCCCCATGTTTGTAAGGTACGTGGTATGTGCCAGCCCTGCCCCAAACCCCCCTTAAGCCTGAGATCCCCTCTTCCATTGTAAGGTACACCCAATGTGCAGCTGACTATACTTCACTGGATTTGGGGGGACAAGCTCTCTTCAACTCTACCATCATGGAGCACCCACGGGGCACTGTGATGTACCCAGAGGTAATGTAGGCATTCTCCTGGCCCTTGAGACAGACATGACTTTCAAGTTAGCTCCCTTTTTACTGGGAACAGCATGGCAAAGTATTACCAGTTTCCTCCCAGGAAAAGGCTTTGAGCTCAAACTCCCATTTAGATTCCTGGATGTAACCGATACCAACTGGAGCTCACAGTGTTTCTCCTTTCTCTAAGAACTTCTCTGACTCCTGGGAATGGGACCCAAGCAGTCATGTCTGTGTTACATGGCCCTGTTCCTTGCACTGCTGACAGGTCCAAGCCCAATAGGGATGCATCAGGACCCCACCTTCCTACGCATAATCAGTCACCCCAGGGGTAAATTAAAATGTGAGCAGTTTGCTTACAACTAGCAATTGTCCTTAAAAACTGGCATAAATTTGAACTGGTATACCTTACCTAGGTGGGCAAGCTCATTAGAGTTTGTCTGCAGAACCAAAGGAAAAGGGTCATCTCACCTTTGGAGGCAGAAACCATGGGCAAGACCATAACCCATTGAGCAATGATCTGCGTTCAAGGCAGTGATGCCTGCTCTCTTCAGAGAGAGCCAAAGATGAGACAGGTATAGAGACAGGGAGTCCTGGGGACACTATTTCCTGGGGTCCAACTGCCCCTTTCTCCTTGTGTTGCCAGTTATATGAGGCAGCCCCTTATCCTTTCAATAAATTCTCTTTTGCCAGAGTTAATTAGCCATGGGTTTTTATCACTTGCAGCCAAAATGACACATTGGCAAATTTTCTCATCCTGACAGCTGGCCTGGCCCACAGTTAGATGAGCTTTCCTGTTTGGTTGGTTGGTTGGTTTTGTTTTGTTTTGCTTCATATCATCCGTTTGTCCTCTCTGTCCTCAAGGATGCCTCTGAGTCACAGCCTACTATTTGCAGCACCCAGGTGTTCGAGATTTTTTGAGAACGCCACTTTTGGTGGCCCAGAGTTCACCATGACATTGCTCTTCCCTGCTGTAGTCATGTCCTTACTTTTTCCTTGGGGGAGAACTTTCATGTCTCCTGGCTTGGTGCCCCCCCCCCCCATTCACTACCTCAATACCCCCACCCCTTCTCTCTGCTTGCTTGGGATTTCTAGCAGGTGATGGTACAAAACTGAACAATGATGCCCCCTCCTCCACCCAGAACTGCGAACTCCCCCTGCCCCTAAGAATTTTAATCAGCTTCCTTTTTTCTCCTTCCCCTTCTGTTAGCATTAGATGCAAACCCTTGGACAATTGAAAATTATCCCCTCTTTTAAAGCCTGCTTTGAGGCTTCACTTGAAACATTTGACCTCAATTCCGATAGACTTTTAGGGATCTTATTTCTAAACATTATAGGCAGAGGCCCTTGACAGTCTCAGATTGAATACTAACCATCTCCCCATGTGGCAGGCATTTTTTGCCTGCAGAACATTTGAATTTCCCTCCTATGTTTCTGAAATTGGTAGGAGACAGAATTCACCTCCTGTAGAAGCTGAAACAGAGAAGGCAATGGCAACCCACTCCAGTACTCTTGCCTGGAAAACCCCATGGGCAGAGGAGCCTGGTAGGCTGCAGTCCATGGGGTCGTGAAGAGTCAGACACGACTGAGTGACTTCGCTTTCACTTTTCACTTTCCTGCATTGGAGAAGGAAATGGCAACCCACTCCAGTGTTCTTGCCTGGAGAATCCCAGGGACAGAGAAACCTGCCGTCTATGGGGTCGCACAGAGTTGGACACGACTGAAGCGACTTAGCAGCAGCAGCAGCAAAAGCTGAAAAGAGTTGATAGTTACTCTTCCAGCCTCTCTTGCAGCTAGAATATAAGCACCTAAATTATGAGTGGCCTGTCAAATGCACACAACTGAGACCTAGAAGCTATTTCGGCAAATAAGAAAGGTTCACAAATTATCCATTCTGGCAGTGGTAACAAAGACAGCAGTAATATTCAAGTAAGCAGGGGCAGCCTGGCCTTGGTGTCTCCACGGGTCAAGTGCCCTGCAGCCCGGCAGCAATGTGCATGTCGGACAACTTCTATGGCATTGATCTTGGCTGAGGACTGGCTGCCTAGCTCCACTTTGTGCCTGCTCATTTTCTCAGTTTGATTCTACAGCCTTCCTCAAGGATTGTGTAATTTTCCCAGTGTTCTTTTTTTCTTTAACTTGCTCACAGCTAGAAACCATGAATGATGCACCCTCAATGTATTCACGATATGCAACCATTTGTTTTTTTCTTGTGGCACAAATAGAAATATTTCATCTGGAAGGTTCACATGTAAGATCTAGTTGCTTTGCTGGTGAGTGATCCACGACTCAGCATAACTTGATTCTTTCCTTGTGAAATGGTATTAGCAACTGGTTTCTTTTTTTTTTTCTCTCTCTTTTGGTGGGGGCAGAGGAGGAGCCACAGCCAGTCAATTGGAGCAGCAACAGAAGTGATAGAATTGCAAAGAAAGAAAGAGGTGGTTTGGACCCAGAAAATAGCTTTATAAAGCTATTTATAAACTTCAGTTCTGTGCATAAAATAAAATCACAGATCTCATGGGATCACTTCAGTGATGCTTCTCTTATTTTATGGGGGGGAAGTTAGGTCCTATGGTGATTTTGTGACAATTTGGTTTATCAGCTAAACCCAGATGATATGGACAGTGAAGGAAAGAAGGATTGCATGCTCAATCGTGTCTGACTCTTGAGACCCTATGAAATGTTGCTCTCCAGGCTCCTCTGTCCATGGGGTTCTCCAGGCAAGAATACTGGAGTGGGTTGTCATTATCTTCTCCAGGGCATCTTCCCCACCCAAGGATCAAACCTGCATCTCCTGCGGATCAGGCATTGGCAGGCTGCTCCTTTACTAGGGAGCCGCCCAGGAAGCCCATGGACAGTGAAAGGAGATGCTCTCAATAGGAATTCTGAAACAATGGGCAGAACGGTCACCTAAGTAGTAGAGTAGGGATTTGGAGATTCTAGATCTTGGGTTCTATCAGGCATTGAGATGTCAGTCATGGTCCCTGCCCCACAGCACCCTCCCTATCGTCCTCAACCACCTTCTACTTCTCTTCCTTCAGATCCAAAGCTGGAGACTGACAAGTGTCAACATGCCCACCACTTGCACACACCCCTCTATTCACGCATCTGGCAATATATTCTACGTTTGCATGTGTTCTTAGAGGGGTGATTTCCATAGCAACGGTAGGAATATAAAAAAGGCACCTGAGTGATGCCTTAAAGATAAATCACCCTCTTGAAGAAGCCTTCCATTTCAGGAATTACAGGCTGTGGACACTTCGAGTTTCTTAGCGGCCTGTCACATGTACACATTTCTAACTCCAGTTCACTGTCCTCCAGTGTGATGAATTAAAAACATTTTAGCCTCCCTCTTAGGCCAGAAGATAAAGAGAGATCCTGGCTGGACGATTATTTTATGAACCAAGAAGGAAGGAGGGAAAAAACTTGTATGTTTTGAGTACCTACAAGGCACTCAACATTTTTACTTATTTTATCTCCTTTTCATAAAAAAAAAAAGGCGTTGGGCTGGCAAGTTGTGCTTCTGAATCCTTCATCTCATGAGAGCAGAGGGGAGAGAGGGAAGAGAGGGCAGTATTGGTTCATTTTCTGATCTGAGGGGGTGGTATCCTACAAGTAAAAGGTACTAACTATAAACTCACTTCCTTGAAACCTCTCAGCCTCAATGAGTTTTATTATTTTTCTTTTTTTTAATGGAAAGAAATTTGTACACAGTGCTGTATTTTAAAACAAAACAGTAGTAAGTTTTCTGCTCCCTAAAATCTTTCCTTTTTCTTGAGCCTGTGTCACCATTGTAAAACAAATTTTTACGCTTGGGAGCAGATGTGGAAAGGGTTTATCTCACCTGTATTTAAAATTGTAATTCATTTGTTTGTTCATTCATTCACACAATGACTGTTTATTAGTCTTCTTTGTGTCGGTCCTGGTGATTTAGGCTGAGAAATGCACATAGACGTGGGCCTGGCCCTCTCAAAGCTTGTCATCTTATTGAAAGAAAGAAATGAATTGGTTAGCTATCATTTATAACACTGCAAATTGTGATACGAGTGTTGAGAAAAAGCACATGATACTGTTGTGTTGCAGAAACCAGTACTCGAGAAAGCAAGCACCACACTCGGAGAGTCGGAGAACTTAGGTTTATTACACCGGCGGACTCAGAGGACTTAACGCTCCAAGCTCTGAGCCCTGAACAGAGGGGTTACAGAGTTTCTATCCACAGACAGCCATGATTATGCGGGTTTGCTGGTTTGCAGGGGCTGGGCAATTGCAAAGAGCCAGACAAGGGTAAGTGAGGTAAGCGCCAGTTCCTAACATTGTGAGTCCCCACTTTCTGAGACCTGCGTGATCTAAACTTTGCAAGGAGCAAGCTGAGTTACAGAAGCAGAAGGAACAGGAGGTTATGTAAAATTTTAACTTTTCCTTTTCGGTTAAAGCACTAGGGCACGGACCTCGTTTCTCCAAAGGTCTACCGTTGGTATCTATCCATATGAGGGTCGGATGAGTTCACATGGGAAGTCATCCACCCTGTAGCATGAATAAGTTCAATCACATTGTTTTCCATCAAACAGATGCATGAGATCAGTGTTCTCAGGAAGTGGGAGGATTAATGAAATCAATGGAAACTAGAGGAATAATTTGAGAATGCTGGAAATGGTTTGGTGGACAAATCCGGTCAGGAAGCTCCAGAAACCCCTGTTTGCAGCAAGAAGGTGCCAGATCAGAGAGAGAGGGAGAAGAAGACAGAATGAGAAGCTAAGAGCACAGAAAACAGATCTACCCCAAGGAGGGCCTTCCCCAACACCACACAGAGAGAAAGCGCGGTATGAGTGCTCTAAAGCATAAAAAGCGATCTTAAATTCACTCATCATTAGTACCTGAGCTAGTCAAAGCTAATTTTCAATGACTTGGTGATTAATAATAGACACAGGTGTTTGGCATGCTCTCTGGAGCCAAGAAGCATCCTTTTATTAGAGGTTTTCCAGATGGCCACCTTGGATTCTGCCAATGTCGCCAGATGGGAAGGATACCCTTAGCTGGACTGAATCTGTACATCCCTGCAGTTGTTACCTGTCAGACTTGGGCTTCTGAATGAGATAACATGGAACATGGTTGGGTTAAATGAACATTCCTGATTCCTGGTTATAGCTTAATCTGTCTTTGCTCCTATATCTTAATGAATCAGATCAAACAACATACGAACTCTAAGTCTCTTGCCCTTTCCCTTATTTTAATCTGAAGCCTAAGTCAGAGCAAATTAGGAGAAACCAGACCTTTGATTTGCTTCGGCCTGGGCTTCCACTTGGCCCTGCATATCCTGCTGGATAAAAACACCTCCTAAGGTGACGACGGCTCAGCCAGTGCTCTCTTACCATTCTGAAAGCAGGAGTGAGAAAGAAACTTTCCCCAGGGTTATCTGTCATTCATTCATCTTTTCCACCTGGATCTCCGCTGCCAGGTCTGGAGGAGGGTGTGTGAACCCTCTGCTAAGGCCATGCAAAGCTCCTTCTTGGGCTCAGAATTGGGGAAACATTGTGCAAACACTTTCCAATTTAGGGTCAGCTCGGACCACTAACACAAGAGCTATTATCCTCCATAAAAAGTTAATGTAGGTTTCCTCTAGTATTTTCCCTTCTCTTAACCAAGATTCTAAACTTCTCCTGGACTCCAAATCTCAGCAGGATATTGCTTTATGTAGACTGAAATATTTTTCAACTTTATTTTAACTTAAGGCATGTCAAAGGAGCTCCTTCTATGTGCCTAGGACTGAGTGATCCTGGGAGGGTTGGGCTAAGTCTTATCACATTTCATCTACCACGTGGCTTGCCAGGAGCATTTGCAAACTGAAAGTTGAATCAATCAATTGTTCAAATACAAGGCAACTTCTCTGCTTTCAGGAAATGTATTCTCTAGTAAGAGATAAAGCCACATACACATAAAAAGATATACAAAGTGGTGTGCTTCAGGGGGAAGTGTTCTGGGCTAGAAATCCGGAGCCCATATCATGGCAGTGGTTCTGCTGTTGGTCGATGGTGACTCAACATTGCTTCTCTGAACCCCACTCTGAACTCCTCTGTATGGGAAGGATTTGGGTTATCATAATAGCAGGTGATTCCTTATAGGCTCTACCTACAGACCATATCCCAAATCTATACCCTTGCCTCCAGGTCCACGACGACTCCCGTCCACACCGGCGCTGTCTCATTCCTCTACAATCATAAAAGGCTCTTTGTCTGCCTGTTTCCTGTCTTGCTATCCTAAAATCCATTGTCACACCCAGAGTAATCTTTTTGAAAGCACAAATCATATCTTATCACATGGCCCCCTACCCCGCTACCTGAGATTCTCCAACTGGCTCCCAACTACACTTATAGTAAAGCATGTGGCAGGCCTTCCGTGATCCCCATGGCCTGACCGTGATTAGCTCCCTGACTTTACCTTCTTGTGCTTGCCTCTTCCTCCACTATGCGATGACCACTTCCTTTGCCCAAACCACACCCGTGCTAAATTCTTTCCTGCTTTTCCATCCAGAAAATTCCCTTCCCAACAGACTCATGTCTTCTTGGCTTTTGTCCCAGACACATCATATTCTCTCTCTGTCCCTCAAAATGAGGACCAGAGGGCCAATGAAATAAATAGCAGAAATCAAGGCTAGATTCTAGTCCAACTGAGGTATTAAACGGAGGATAACACCTAAGTTGCTCATTTGGTACTCTGATGGGGGCAGGAAAAGGGAAGAGGAAGAACGAATATGGGACATGTTAAAGGAACTTCCGGGGCATCGTTCATGAAACCCTCGCCCTTCTTTTGATCCCTTTCCCTTGCCTAGGATACACAAGCATAATCATAGCTAAGCTGGTCGCTGTGTTCAGTGTCTGGTCTGATTGGTCATCTGATGGTTTTTAACATCATGGCTGCTAGTGGTCTTTCAAGTGGCTGTCTCTCTCTTTGAACCATTTCCTACTCTATGCTAGAAGTCCGTCCTCAGGCAGGACTTTTCAAAGTTTCCTCTGAGGGTCTGCTAAAGGCAGAAATTCTTAAATGTGAAGTTATGGGGCCACCCAAGAAACAAGTCAGGATTATTTGAAACCTTATAATTCATCAAAGTTTGTATTCTGCTTCATAAGAAATCTGTATTTGTTTAATATAAAAATAACGTGTTAAAATACTGTCAAGCTTTGCAGTTTAGAGAATGGGTTTGGCAATCCGAATGGTAAGAGTCTGGATTGCCGTTCTGCCTCTTGCTTCTTGTCTGACCTTGAGAAAGTTCCTCAGCCTCTCTCAGCCTCCATATTCTTTGTATGGTGGTTGAATATTCTATGGTAAATATTCTATGGATTATGAGCCCAGAGGGCCAGAGTCTGTGTTTTGTTCATCTTAAGATTCTTCATGGAGTCTAGAAGAGTGTCCTGTCCACAGAAGTCATTTTCTGTGTGTTCCTTCCTCTATATCAGACATACGTGCACATATGGTTATCCCATTTTTACCACTAGATGGAGAGCGTGTATCCTAGGATTTTCAATCCATTAGTGAGAAAGCAAACATTTGTCTTTTGTGTCTTAACCAAATCAACTTCTATATTGATGACAATATCATTAAAAATGTCTATCCAAAAAATGCAACTGTAGGATAATTCTCAGAACTATTTGTTCTTAAAATAATTAAGAGGCAGAAGCAAAGGAGAAACACTAACTTAAGCATAATGGTTACCCCTGGGATGGGATACATTGGGATTGGGTAGGAGTGAGGAGCTCTGTGGGGAGCTCCGAATGTATCTAACTGCTGATTTCTTGTTTCAAAATAGATTTGAAGAAAATGCATCCAAATATGTTAACCTTGGATGAGTTCTGGGTGGTTGAACACTTAGATGTGTTTCTCTGTGTTTGAAATTTTTCACATTTGCAAATTTTTTTAAAGCAGGGGGAGGGAAGCCTCTAGGGTGAAATTTATGCTCACTGTTTCTGTCTCAATACATCTGCCTAACAAGCTTTTTAAGATTCTCCTCAGATAACTGCCATGTGCAGCGGAAACTACGGCGGAGTAAAAACCCTACTGTGTCGCTCCGCTTGGTCTCTCCTGTTGTCCCCCTCCTACTAAACCTGATATTTTGCCCTGAAGTTAAGTCTACTAAAGGCTATCACATAAACTCAGTTGACTAATTAGTTCTTGTCTCCAAATTGGATTGTTTTCAACTAAGTTGAAAGATGAAGAAAACTGGTCTCTGTAAGTCTGTTCTAGTTACCACAGCTATGTAACAAGCCACCCCAAACCTTAGTGGCATAAAACAACTGTTCTGTGTTGCTCATGGAACTTTGCTCCATGAGATCTGGAGCCTCAGGTTGGGAGGTTCAAGCCCCTCAGGTTGGGGGTGACTTAACAGTTGGGAGGGCCTGGCTGGTTTGGGGGCCGAAATCACTGGGAGATGTCTTTCCTCTTGTGTCCGGTAGTTGATACTGGCTGTGAGCTGAGACTTTAGCAGGAGCTGTCAGCTGAGCCATCTACTGGTGATAAACAAGTCACTATGCTTGGCCCAGATCCCATGGGGTTGGGAGTAGGAGTGGGGGACAGAGATACACTGCTCTCCACAGGAGAGGTGTCAAAGAATTTGCAGGCATATTGTAAAACCATCCCAATATTGTCCTCACCCTGCTCTCAAAGTGAAGTAGAATGGATAAACCTGGAACCTCCTTTCTCTTTGTCCAATCAAATGAGCCACATGGAGGAATAGCTGAATATATTCACTCCATTATCTACAAACATGTATGTTGGGTCAAGTTCAAGAGGCTCAGATACAAGCTAATTTGGTAGTAGTTTATTTTACCAGCTCTATTCCTTTGGAAAGCTGACTGGTTGTTTCTTATGACCAGTAAACATAAAGGTCATAAATAACATATATACTAAAATTTTCACCACAATGAAATATTCTCAAAAGGCAACTTTATTATCTATTGCTGCATAACAAATTACTCTGAAATTCAGTAGCTTAAAACAAACATGTATTATCTCACAGCTTCTGTGGGTCAGGAACTTGTGAACAGCTTAGCCGAGTAGCTCTGACTCAGAGTCTCTCATGAGGTTGCCGTCAAGATGTTGCCCAGGGCTGTGTTATCTGAAGACTTAACTGGGGCTGAAGAAGCTGCTTCCAGTGTGGCTCACTCATATGTCTGTTGGGCAGGAGGCCCCAGGTTCTCATCAGGGGTTGGCAGGTGACCTCAGCTCCTCACCACGTGGGCCCCTCTGTAGGGTGGCTGCAGTGTTCTCATGATATGACAGCTGGCGTCTTCCAGAGTGAGTGACATGAGAGCAAGGGTGCAGAGGAATCCATGGCACCTTTTATGTTCAAATCTCTGTAAGTGACACAAGGTCGCACCTGCTATGTTCTCTTCATGAGAAGTGACTTACTAAGTCACACTCAGGGGAGGAGAGCTAAGCCCTACCTCTCGAAAGGATTCACATCAAAGAATGTGTGGTTATATACCAAGACCCGCACAGGGAGTTTGAGAACGAGGTTTCTCTCACTCTGTCCTGTAGATATCTGCCTCAGGGCACATGTCCTTACTTAGGCAACCAATGTGGGGAAATAAGTACTTTCCATGCGGACAATTAGCAATCAGTTTCCACTATGCCTTTCAGATGGGAGGTACTTCTGGACTGCTGTCTCCTCCTCTGCTCCTATCTTTGTATGATGGGAACAGACTCTTGTCGATAAAAGCTTGGAGAATGGCCTAAAGCATTGTGTATTTTATTCTTACTCAAAGTTTGGGTGATGGTATAGAGGTGTGGGCATTCTCATGCCGGTTTCAATCACTCCGTTGACACCAGGGTCTACCTGCTCATCCAAGTTGCCTGGACAGGCATGTCCTCCCTTGTAATCCATTTTACGACACATCTTTCAAAACTCCAAACTTGAATGGTCAGGATGATAGATGTGGCTGTGCTTCAGGCCAGGGTGGCTCGTAAGATGCAGAAAAATTACTATCCTCAAAAAGCAAAGGCTTTTTTGAAGGAAAAGTAAAGTGTAATCATGAATAACTGTTTCTCATCCTTTGTGAGAGATAACAGAGAAGAGTCAATGACTCATTTATCTGAGAAAAGGAAACTTAAGTGGCCCCCAGTTCAGGTATCTGAAAGGAAGATCTGCTACAAGTCCTAATTTGGCAAAAGCCAGCCCTTAGGACAAGGTAGCCAGGTCCCTGACAGAGAGATGGGGATAACTCCCTTCAAGGAAAAAAGGGTCGAATTGTAATCTGGTTCTGGAACCAATTCAACCTGACTACTTAGCAGTAAAGATAAATTGAACCCACAGAGAAAACTGAAAATAACATTTTCCTGGCAAGTCCTTCAATGGACTTAGTGTGTTTAGATTTATGAGGGGGTGAATGACCTTCTCCGACTTGGTGTTTCCCATTTTCGTTTTTCCAGGACTGATTTTCCATCTGGCCTAACCAGAGCTCGAAGTTAGTGAATCAAGCAGAGCCAGTAGGCCTGACTGGAGCTGGCTGGAACAGAGCTGGGAAAGACAAAGAGGCTCCTTTCTGAAAAAGCCTGTCCAGCAGAAGCCTGTTCCTCCCCGCCTGCCTCAGAGCATTGCCCTAAGAGGGAACCCATTCCACTCTTCACCACCCCAGCAGATGGGGCATTAGCTGACCTGGGGATGTTTCCATCTGAGAAGTGGGCTGTGTGAAAAGGAAGGAAGGGTGTTATCAAGTGCAAGGAAACTAGCTCACAGGCCTGGGGTGGTCTACATCTCCAGCAGAGAAAACTTGGAGGCACCATGTACGTTTCCAGAAGGGTTCAGAGGCAGCAGAGTGCTGATGGACCCTGCTAGTATCTGGCAGAAGTAACAATGGGACAGTTGAAGCTGAAAGCCGCCAGACCAGATGGGGTCATGGACACCCCTGGAGGGCCAGCAACCAGATCAGGATACATCTCAAAAGAAACAGACTTTGCAGGATGCCATGTAGGCTTCCCACGCTAGGGGAGAAGGAGGACAGTAGAGAAAATCCAGGATTAACTGAACTTTGAGATGAAAAGACTGAGAGATGAGAAAGTGCAGGGGTTTTGTAGAAATGATTACAGTTGCATGTTCTGACACTTAGCTCATTAAGCTTCATTACAGAAAATAACATTATATATCTGGCCTACCCAAGTTTGCGGCTTAAGAAAATTCAAACCTGTCATTCTGTTTCTTCTTACACCTTGCCCTGTTTTTCATGTCATATAGAGAGAAAGGTTATTTGGGGTTAGTGGGTCTCTCAGCATCTCAACAGATGATTATAACCATGCAGTGTGAGGTCACGACCAGTAAGTCTTCTAGACCAGAGGTCAGAAAATACTGTCTTTAAAGGGTCAGATAAGAAGTACTTGAGGTTTTGCACACTATGCTTTCTCTGTTGCAACTCTCCAACTCTGCCTTTGCAGCTCAGAAGCAGCCAGAGACAACACATAAACGAATGGGGAACAATGGAACTATGACGGACACTGAAATTTGAATGTCACAGCTTTCAGATGTCACAAAGTCTTATTCTTTCCTTGATTTTGTTTTTGAAGCATCAAAAATGTCAAACCTACTCTTACCCTGAAGACCATACAGACACAGGCAGTGGACTGGATTTGGCCCACAAGCAGGAGTTTGCTAACCCTTGTACTGACCACGGCTCTCTGCACTCTAGAGGGATTACTTTGTTCACATGCCTGGCTCTGGGTTAAAAAGTTCAACTTCTTTAAAAATGCCTGGGAGATAGTCTCCTGGGAATCACAGAATATTTACACATAGTATTTCCCCAGGAATTACCCTTTTTATGTGGTTTCGAGACAAGCGACAAGCTAAGAAAAGCAACAACTCTCATACAAGCTACTTTTGTGTTAGCAGAAGGTATCAGCTGAGCTCTAAGTCTCGAGTAGACAGGACCTGCATCTGTTTTCCCCTACTGTTGTATTGCTCGAGTCTAATGCAGTATCTGACACCGAGTAGGCATTTAATGAATGTTTGTTGATTGAATTATTGAGTGAGTGACTGAAAACTCCTTTTTAGCCCTTTTCAGAACGTATGTTATTCCATCATATGTGTGTTATATAACTCTCACTTTAAAAATGCCTGTAAGTGTGATTTAGAATTCAGAAGAATCATCATGCATAAATAGAAGATTGTCTTCAAATGTTTGGCCCAAATTCAATGTCACTGTAAAACTACAAAGCCATTGCTGGCTCTGTTTAGGGGGCGCAGGGGCATGTTTGCCCCAAGAAGCTAAAGAAAAACTGAAAGTATGAGACTGCTCTTGGTAAGAAAGGTGCCACTCGTGTCTCTCGCCTGACATTAACTTTGACCAGGCGTGGCCTCCATCATTATGTCCAGTACATGAAAGAACTACCTGGGAAACTTAGCAGGGCCCACGATGTGGGAGGAGCTGGCAGTGAAAACCCCTCTAAATTGGTGTGTCTCTCCCCATTAAGCCACATGACATCTAGGCAAGCAGAGCAAACTCAAAGATAATCAAACAACCTTTGGCTACCTTAACTCAGCACTTAATACGAATATGCTTCTCGGCTCTCCTTTTAAAGCTTTCTTTACTAAATCCCAAGTAACTTTGGGAAGGGAATCATGAGAATGTGGGAGACTTTGGGATGATAACTAATGTGTGGTACCAAGAAGAGGCAAAAGAAAAAGATCAAAGATTTGTTTCCCTGAGCTGGGTGGCACCTTGGCACTGAATCCTGGGAACAGATGCTGGCTGATTTGAATTTAAAAAGAGCAGAAGTAGCCAAAGATAAGAAATAATTGGCTAAAAGATACAAAGCCATACTTTTGACAGGGGACAATAAAGTTTTCCAAGCAGAGGTTAGAATAACTGACTTTCAAAAAATAATAACCTCAAGGAAAACTAGGAGAAGAGAATATTTTTCCCCTGCAGTTTGAATTAAGACATGGTCAGCAAAGAAGAGACCCTTTCCAAAGGGTCTCAGCAGGATAAATCAATCTAGTGGAGGCCTTTGTGTTCCCAAAGAATGATGTCAGAACCCATTCCAGGGAGAAGAAAGAGATGTTTGCACTAAAGGTCACTTGAGAACTATAAAGATAAATGCTATTTGTAATGACTTAAAAAGGATTCCAGGAAGGAGAGGAGTCAACTAACTGTTTTAGAATCAGTGGAAAAGTAAGAACTTTCCTGGTTGAAAACTTTCAGAGGGTCATTTAGATATTCTTGAAAGTCTGTGAAACTTTGAGGGGAAAGAACCCAAGAGTATGATGATGGAAAAACTATGTTATATCCTTTAACTGTTAAATGTAGGTTGTGTGTTTACACATGTGTTGGTCATTAAAAAATAATTGAAAAGGTTTCTGGCAGTAAGAAGTCAGGGACTAACAATCCCTCCACCCTGGTTATTAAGTGACCCTTAAAGTCCTTGGGTCACCCAGATATTCATAGCGCAGGGAGATATCCAGGTATCTAGAGTTAAAACACTAGCCTGTGATTCAGGAGACCTGGGTTCACATTTCAGCTCCATTACCTTCTTTTTTCGCTTTCCTTTTTGGCCATGCTACACCATGCAGGAGCTTAGGTCCCTACCAGAGCAGGGATAGGGAATGAACCCAATACCCTACAGTGGGGGAATGGCATCTTAACCACTGGAAGTCCCTCTTTTTTTTTTAATTGAATGAAAGAGTCTTTAAATTCTGTAGTGCTTTATGATTTTTCAAAAATTTCACACACATGACTTCATATAATCCCATAATAACCATTTTCCCCTCTCCTCCTGCTTGGCCCCTCTCCTCTCCCTCTTCCTCACCAGTTTGTTCTCTGTATCTCTGAATCTCCTTCTTTTTTGTTTTATTCACCAATTTGTTGTAGTTTTGAGATTCCACCTATAAATGATATGACATTGTATTTTTCATTCTCTGTCTGGCTTATTTCACTTAGGATGATGCCCGCCAAATCCATCCATGTTGCTGCAAATGGCAAAATTTCATTTTTTATGGCCGAGTAGTATTCCATTTGGAGAGGGCAATGGCACCCCACTCCAGTACTCTCACCTGGAAAATCCCATGGATGGAGGAGCCTGGTGGGCTGCAGTCCATGGGGTCGCGAAGAGTCGGACACGACTGAGAGACTTCACTTTTACTTTTCACTTTCATGCATTGGAGAAGGAAATGGCAACCCACTCCAGTGTCCTTGCCTGGAGAATCCCAGGGACGGGGGAGCCTGGTGGATTGTCGTCTCTGGGGTCGCACAGAGTTGGACATGACTGAAGCGACTTAGCAGCAGCAGCAGCAGTATTCCATTGTGTGTATATATCATATCTGATTTATCCATTCATCTGTTGTTGGAAACTTGGATTGCTTCCATACCTTGGCTGAACATTGGGGTACATATATATTTTTGAATTAATGTTTTTGCTTTTGGATATATACCCAGGAGTGGAATTGCTGGGCCATATGGTAGTTCTGCCTTTAATTTTTTAAGAAATCTCCATACTGTTTTCTATGGTGGCTGCACCAATTTACATTCCCATCAACACTGTACCAGGATTCCCTCTCCTCCACATCCTTGCCAGTATTCATTATTTGTGTTTTTTGTTTTGTTTTCCAAACTATAAACTTTTTATTTGGTATTAGGGTATAGCTGATTAACAACATCGTGGTAGTCTCAGGTGAATAGCAAAGGGATTCGGTCGTACATATACATGGATCCATCTCCCTCAAACCCCCCTCCCATCCAGGCTGGCACATAACAATGAGCAGAATTCTATGTGCTGTACAATAAGTCCTTGTTGTTTTTATCCATTTAAAATATAACAGTGTGTACATGACCTTCCCAAAGTCTCTAACTTCCCCTCCCCCTCGACACCCATGAGTTCATTTTCTAAGTCTCTGCTTCGTAAGAAGTTTCATTTGTATAATTTCTTTTTAGATTCCACAAATAAGGGATGTTGTATGATATTTCTCTTTCTCTGTCAGACTTACCTCACTTAGGGTGACACTCTAGGTCCATCCATGTTGCTGAAAATGGCATCAGTTCATTCTTCTTAATGGCTGAGTAATATTCCATTGTATATATGTACTACATCTTTATCCATTCAGCTGTTGTTGGACACGTGGTTTGCTTCCGTACCTTCAGTTCATTTCAGTCTCTCAGTCGTGTCCAACTCTTTGAGACTCCATGGATTGCAGCACACCAGGCCTCCCTGTCCATCACCTTAGCAATTGTAAATAATGTTGCTATGCACATTGGGGTGCATGTATATTTTCAAATTAATGTTTTTGGTTGGGTGTTTTGTTTGTTTGTTTTTGAGTATATATCCAAGAGTGGAATTTCTGGGTCATAGGGTAGTTCTATTTTTAATTTTTTTGAAAAATCTCCATACTGTTTACATACCAATTTACATTCTACATTTACCAGTTTACTGCATACCAAGCTACATCCCCATCAACAGTGTACCAGGGTTCGCTCCTCTCTACCTCCTCCCCAGCATTTATTATTTGCGTTCTTTTTGATGACTGCCATTCTGATGTGTGAGGTGATATTTCAGCATGGTTGTGATTTGCATTGATCATACCATTTGCAAATATCTTGACCCATTCAGTAGGCTGTTTTTTAATTTTGTCAATTGTTACTTTTGCTGCGCAAAAGCTTTTAAGTTTAATTAGGTCCCAGTTATTTACTTTTGCTCTTGTTTCCTTTGCTTTAGGAGATGGATCCAAAACTATTGCTGCAATTTATGTCAGAGTATCATGCCTATGTTTTCCTTTAAGAGTTTGGTAGTATCCAGTCTTGCAGTTAGGTCTTTAAATCATTTTGAGTTTATTTTTTATACGGTGTCAAAGAATGATCTGATCCCATTCTTTTACATGTGGTTGTCTAGTTTTTCCAGGACCACTTATTGAAGAGACTGTCTTTTCTCTTGCCTCCTTTGTCATAGATTAGCTGACCATAAGTATGTGGGTTTATTTCTGGGCTCTCTATTCTGTTCCATTGATTTATATGTCTGTTTTTGTGCCAGTACCATACTGTTTTGCTGACTATAGATTTGTAGTATAATCCTAAATCACGGAGCATAATTCCTCCAGCTTTATTCTTCTTTCTCAAGATTTGGATATTTGGAGTCTTTTTTGTTTCCATGAAAGTTTTAAAGATATTTGTTCTAGTTCTGTGAGAAATGCCATTGGTATTTTAATAGGGATTGTACTGAATCTGTAGATTGCCTTAGGTAGTATGGTCATTTTAACAATATTAATTCTTCCTTTCTAAGAATGTGGTATATCTTGCCATCTGTCTATGTCATCTTCAGCTTCTTTCATCAGTGTCAATTCTCTACATACAGGTCTTTTATCTCTTTATATAGGTTTATTCCTAGGTCTTTTATTCTCTTGATGCAATCAACTCCATCACCTTCTAACAAAGAGAGCGGCTACATATAATTTATCCTTTCATAGCCTTAGTATTCTTATCAGTTAAGTGAAAATAATGAGTGTTCCTTGTGAGGTTATTGTTAAGTGAAGTCCCTGGAGTGGACACATAGTAGGTGCTCAGAAAATGGCCTTGAATCTGTTGCACTTAAATCAACTTAGTAGCTAACTTCATAGAGCACTTGCTATGTGTGAGTGCTTTGTTCACACTGAGTATTCCCAACAGCCCTATGGCCAGGATGGGAATTGTTATTGCTCCTGGTACAAGCTAGTGGGTAGTCTAGCCAGGCAGCCCAGCTCCAAGCCTTTGTTCTTACCTGATCTGATATCAGGGAGAGAAAGTATGGCTTGGACTTATATAATTTTCTTCCTCATTGTTTTTATGACACAGAGAATGAGATGAGGAGGTTTTCCTCACTCAGTAGCATAAATAGCTACTGACCTCATTCCAATAAGAATAGTTAAAAAGAGTGGCCTTAAATATAAAAAGTACAGTCATAACTAACATTTTATTGTCCAGGCAGTGTTCTAGATGCCTTGTTATATGGATTCATTAATTTCCTCAACAACCTTATGAGGCAGTTGCCAATATCTTGCCCACTTTATGGAGATTAAGCAAACATGTGGTAGAACTTGGTTTTGGACCAGCTGTTGGAGCTCCAAGGCCACACTCACCATTATACCACGAAGTCTCTCAATCTTGGGCTTTCTGTGGTGAGTCAACAAGCAGTTATTGGAGCTTCCCTGGCTATGTGTTGAGGGTGGGAGGAGCTATGTAGTTTCAGAGAAAACTGTAAAGTGAAATTGGAAGAAATATAATATTTATTGACAGCTTATAATTTAAGTATGCAGGGACATTTTAACTTAATATGTCCTACCTAGGGTTCCAAGTCCTTGGACTTCACCAAAGATAATAACAGGGGTCTGTGAGCTATTTTTAATACTTCAAAATGCTTATTAATATGTCACAATCATATAAAACATAGTCAGTGTATGGTAACAAAGCCTCAAAGAAAAAGACTTTTAGAGACACATTTCATTTCTAGACTTGAGCAAGGTTTCAAGGATTCCTAACTCTAGAAATGAATAGATTTTTGTCTCTTAGAGCTGAAATAAACCTTATAGATGTCAGATTTGCCCTAATAGAGAAGATACCCCATTATCAAAAAGAATTCAACAAGACTTAAAAACTTCAAGAAAGAAGTTGCTGACAGACATGAAAGGCAATTTTAGCCATTTACTTAGAATTGCCAGTCACCATAGGAGCAGAAGAGGCATTTTTCTGCCAACTGGTTGAAGCTTGTGCCAGAACGATCCTGCTGTTTCTTAATTGTCCTAAAAGCTTGTAGCCAGCAATTTCTCTGCCAAGCCTTACCTCACTTTCATGTTTCTATAATATGCAGATCACGAAGTGTCCCATTCAGAGTGGGAAAGCGAGAATTCACTTCCTTGTCCTTCCTCTCTTTGGAGCTCACCACCTAACCTGTACAATGCCTCCCTGTGCAATAATACGCCAGTGGGTTATCTCAAAACCTTGAGTACCATCTTCTTAAAAAAAAAAATTGAGTACCTTTCAACATGTGATTAATCCTCATGGCAAATTTGTAAGAGAGGGAAAAACAGTGTTATTCTTATTTCTGAGTAATAACCTAACAATTATGACTGGTGGACATAAAACTCTCTATGTGATGTATTCAGTTGCAAATTACAGATGAAATAAAGGATAAACTCTCATTCTATAAAAAAGAAAGGCCACATAATAACTATGTGTATGCATACATACACGTGTATGTGTGTGTGTGTGTGTGTGTGTGTGTGAGTTGGAGGGTTGGGCTATGAAGTTGTGGCAAAAAATCTTGCAGTGTACACTCCAGTATAATCAGTGGTTACTTCCCAAGGTGGGAGTGAGTGAAAGGGGCTATAAATAAGGATATTCACTTTCATATTTGTGTACCTCTGTATTGTTTTAATGTTTTACAATAAATATATTATTTTTACAAATTCAAAAATAATTCTAAAAAAGGAAAAAATGTTTGAAGTAGATGATAACTGTCTCACACAATAGACCATCTTATCTAGTTTATTCTGTCAGATTTCATATTTTCAAGAGTGATTTCAAAGAGGTTAGAACAACCTGGCCCATCTCTGCAAGAAAACAGTTGTGTGGTATCTGAGTCTTGTGGAAAAGCAATCGTCTGCTCAACTCTTCGTGGAGGCTTTGCTCCTAAATGGAATGGAGACTGAGCTGGGAGGATCAAAGGATTCTGTTGACCGTCTCTTTGGCTCCATAGGTTCTTTGAGGGACAAAATTTAGATTCCAAAAAGCAGAATACAGTGTTCATGATTTATTTAGATTTTTGTAAAAGCCTTTGATAGGAATCCATAATAAAGGCAATTTGGGGATAAATAATTCACATAGCAAAGACCTTCCATCCCAGTAGAAATGTGACCAAGGAACTGTGGTTTAGTAGAAAGAGCAAAACTTTGTACTTCGACAGAGTTGCCTTCAAATCATAACCACTGCTTAAGAGTGGTTTGGCCTCAGCTAGGCTACTTAATTTCTGCAAAAGTCTCTTTTCCCTACTATAAAATGGAATAATACAAGAGTGAGGGATGACATGCACAATACCTGGTGCATGGCAGAAGTTCTAAAAATTCAAGGCTCCCTAATAGTAATTAGTTAGAGTATAAGTGAGTTTTAATCTATATACTTATAGTGGACAAATAAGGGAACTTAGATTGTGGATGCCGTTTCAACAGCCCCTAGGAAGAGGAACAGGAAATGGCGAAGTTTCTGCCCACGGTCTAGTTTCCTAGACCATGTTTCGTTATGTGCCCTAGACCATTATGTTTCCTAGACCATTACTTGTCTGTTATGTTTCCTATCTGGCCAGATTAATCTATCACACTGTGCAAAAACCACCTGAAATATATGTCTTACTGAGGAAGGGCCTAAAGTGTTAGCTCCACATATGAAAGGACCAACATGCACAAAGAAGAAAGTGATCCATTTGGAGACTTATTTGGGTTGTGTTTGCAACTGGAGGCATCCTGCTCTGCCATCTTCTCCAACATTCTGCATCAAACAAAGATAGTAAAGCCTGTTTAATTTCTCAGGGACATCTCTCTGATGACTAGACTTGGCCTTGGGAGGTGAAAACTGATGAAAGGAGAATCTCTTGGCATGCATGGATAACAGGCAAAGGGATGACTGAGGCATTTCAGCATGGCAAATCCAGAGAGAGCACTTGAGAAGAAGCAAATCAAACCATATATATATATATATATGGGATACTTGGCTGTGGGTTCTCCAATGTAACCTTGGAAAAGCACCTGAGTATCAGTCATTCAACTCATATTTGGGAGCAAGATGCCACATTAGGCCCCATGGGAGGGTCAAAGATGGATAAACATGGGTCTTGCCCTCTAAGAACTCATAGTCTCATCACATTGCATAAGACTCACAAGATCATCCAAGACTAAGATAAACTGATTATTATCTCCATCAAGTAGCTTCCCCGAAGAAGAATGTTTTCTGCTTCTTAGCTGCCATGGTTGCTTTAACACAGAAGAGAGCTCCATGTCTTGTGAAAAGCAATAAAAAAAGATGCAGAAGAGGACTGCAGTGACGCTCTGTAAGACCCCATCCTGGGACTGCAGCCTTGTTTCTTTATTTTCCATCTCCCTTCCCACAAGACGACTTCCAGCAGCATCACAGTGGGTCACTGATGTAGAGAAATGACTTTACCACAATGTGAGCAATATTACGCCACATCTCAAGGAAGCCTGGGCCAGGACTAGGAAGTTTTAGAATCTGTCCTTTCTGATCCCGGCTGTTTTTTGGTCTGGCTCCTTGAGGGATTTTTCTCTCCAGTCCTGCTTGCTGCGGTTTCTCTCCAAACGCTGAAGACATGCTCTCAGGCTTCTTGACCTGAGGCAGTCACACCGTTTGATCTGCCCCCCTCAGGAACCACTCCTAGATCCTGAGAAAGTGGGGATCCTTGGTTCCTTGGGTGCCACCAAGGAGATGTTGATGCTTCCTGGTCAGCACACCCCAAAGTTCCTCCTGAACCTGCTCCTCACAGGCGTCAGCTTCCATACTTGCTTTTCATAACTCTCTTTTCTCCTGTAACGGCTGCCAGTGCCTGAAGCCTCCATTCTTACTTCAAAGCTTGTGCCTGGCCAGTTTGAATTTAAATTATAGTTTATTTAACTGGACTGATAATCAGGTCGTTTGTGTTCTCATGCTGCCTCTGTGGCTGCAGATGAGTCAATTCCTGTCTCCAAGTTCCAGGTGACTGGATGGGAAACACCCCAAGACTGGCAAAGGTATGGTCACCATGCTCTCACGTGCAAACATACACGTATACACTTATTCTCAGAATGATTTAGGGAGGCAGTTTCAATCCCCACCTCACTATTTGCAAGCACATATAATCTTGGCCAAGTTATTAATAGTTTTCGAATGAATCTCAATGTCTCCATCTGTGAACTGGAGGTAATATTACCTCCTTCAAAGGGTTCTATAAAAATGAATGGAGTCTTCTAGGTAAAGCACTTAGGACTGAGGAAAAACTTTGTGAATGTCTGTGCGCATCGCAAGCTTTCCTAAGGCTCCCTCCCCAACCATTCATCTTTCCTTCTTTCTTGTCCATCATTTTAACTGTTTCTTCAGGTTCCCTTTTTTTTTTCCCTCCCATTCCTGCTGAAAGTGGTGAAGGGCTTAGGGGCGAGTGGCTCTGTGTTCCTTAGCTGTGCCTACTTGCGCTAGTGAAGAAATGGCAGTGTTTGTGCCCGCGTGCTTCTACCCTTGGTGGCCAAGAGAGACAGTGTGATTAAACTGTGGAACCGACCCTGAGGTTAGCTGAGACTGTCTAACCATGCAAACCCCAGCTTCATGAAAAATGCTTGATTGCCATCACATCACACTCTTGCAAAGAAAGGCCAACATCAACATTAGGTGACTTCCTAAAAGCATTTTCTCAAAACTTTTTTTGTGTGTGAAAATTACACTGTAGGAAAAAATGTGGAGTAGTATAATTTTAATACCCCTCTTATTTATTTTGTCTTAAAATTTATTTTTGTTTGGTTTTCCTGACTATTTGTTTATTCTAGAAAATTAGAAATCATAGAAAAATATTTTGAGGAAATTAAAAAATTATCCGTAATTATACCACCCCAAAACAAATATTGGTGGCTTTTTGGTGTATTTTCTTCTTTGTAAATGCTTTTATTTTAAAAGTTAAAAACATTTTTCTATATATAGTTTTGTGTCCTGTGAGCATTTTATGATGCCAATTAAAAAAAAACTATTTAATAAACAGAAATTGTTAAAATGCAGCGTTGTCTCCAGATTTTAATCAATTGCCTGTTGTAAGCCATTTTTTGGTTGTTTCCAATTTTGTTGTTTTGTCTTCCCTACATTCCTTCTCCTTTTTCCTCTATAGTTATTAGTGATGCTAAATATTTTCATGTTTATTCAACACTAGTATTTAGAAATTGTTGTTTCTGACCATTTTTCTGGTGATGGTGATGTTCGCGATCATTGTCCTCATCATATCATTTGTGGCCAAGAATGGTCAAGACCAGGTTAACACCAAAACTTGGGTAGAAAAGAGAACCATAGACTGGAACAGTATTTATCTTCCTGACACTGGCATTTTCCTGGGACCAGGTAGTATTGAAAATAGTTATTTTGGCTGCCAAGAAATCTATTAGAAAGTGAGTTTGCAAGAACATCCAGGCCTGGTGTGGTGCCTGAAATTGAACAAGAAGCTACCAGGTCCTGAGACTTCTCAAGACAGTTCCCTGGTGGCTCAGAAGGCAAAGAATCTGCCTGTAATTTAGGAGACCTGGGTTCGATCCCTGAGTCAGGAAGGAGGGAACGGTTACCCACCCCAATATTCTTGTCTGGAGAATTCTGTGGACAGAGGAGCATATATATAGATATACATATATAATTCTCACCTAACCCACTCCAGTGTTCTTGCCTAGAGAATCCCAGGGATGGGGGAGCCTGGTGGGCTGCCGTCTATGGGGTCGCACAGAGTCGGACCCGACTGAAGCGACTTAGCAGCAGCAGCAGAAGGGAAGGAAATGCTAGGAAGGATAATTAACAGAAGGAAAGCAAACAAACACGCATCTTCCTTATCTCTAAAGAGAAAAATCACTTGCCCAGGGAGGAATCAATTTTCTCCTACATAGTTTCGTTTTTGCCTGAGCCTTTATCACTGGGCTTAGCTCAACTCTACTTGGAACTCTACAGAAGGCAGAAAATGGGGAATAAATATGATGCTCCAAATTTGGGACCATGCACCCAGGACCTCTCCGAGGCCACCTGCCTGCCAAGCTCACTGATCACCAAATGGGACAAATCAGAGAAGCCAATTGTACCTTGAAGACAAGAAGGAATGTTGGCTCCTTTGCCAAGAAACAGAACCACTTATTTCACCGGTCACTGTAGAAAGCTGGGCTTTCCCACAGCATCCTTCCTGGTCTTGATGCTTGGGAACCTCTACAACTTTGAGACACAGTGCCTTTAGTTGCATCCATGAAGATATAACCCTCTTAAGTCAGAGACGAAATCTACAGCTTCTTTGGAACTTTCACTCCAGAAAGGCTGCTCAAAGTTGTTTGACCAGGAATCAGCCAGGTGTATCGCTTTGCTAGATGCCAGGCCTCAGGAGGGCTGGGTATCATTGTCTGAAGGGTAGGAAGTGGGGTGTAGCAAAGGCAGGGGGTAAAGATAGCATCAGTCTCAGCTCATTTCCCCGCCCACTGAATGCCCTTCTCCACCCCTTATCACCTTGAGTAGAAACGAGTGTTCCCATAATGGCTTCCAAGGTGCTCCGTGATTCAGCCTACTGTCCCCCTCTTACCTCATTCTCCTCCTTTTCCTGCTACTATTCAGGCCCCTCTATGCTCAGTGACACAGAGAGACAACACTGTTCCCCAGCCTCAAAGAGCATGGCCTCACTTGAAAGTGAGGGCAAATCCTGACAGCATTAGCAGCTAGATGCCCTCAGATTACTGCACTCTCAGTAGCTGAAGGGCAAGTTCTTTCTTAAAGGGAAATCCAAGTGGATTATTCCATGGCTGCCACTCTCCCCAAAGTAATTTTTTCCAGAAGGCTTTCCCCATCACCACCCCCACAGCCTGCCAATCACAGCTAGGCCAGATGTCCTAACCTCATCTCTCCCAGCAGCCTGGACCCCCACCTCACTGCACATTCAGACAGATAGCAAGCCCCCGTTCCCTCTTCTGTGTCTCCCACTGGACTAAGGCAGTGGCTGTGCAATTTTATTCACCATTGTATCCCCAACCCTAACTAAGATTTGGCACGTAGAAGGCATTCAGCAGATGGCTGCTGAATGAAAATATAAATGAATAAATGATTACCAGCTGCCTCTATTCCCTTAACCTGCTGCAGAATTAATAAACTAATCTTGAACCTAGCAGATATGTGAAAATAAAGGTATCGCTGAGGATTATCAGGCCAGCCTTTCTGTACTGGTTGCCATATTCTGCTTGCTGATAAATGCTAATAATTACTACTATTTTGACTCTGACTTTGCGTATAAAATGACAACATTACTTGAAAGAAAGCTTCCAAATTTCTAAGCATGAGGACACTGCTGAGGACATGAAATTTCGAAAGGCACACATGCACACACACACACAGATACAGACACACACACACAGAGACACCACTATGTAAACATCTAGCAGACTCCATCTAGTAGAAAAATTCCATAATGAAATTTTTATCTCAAAGCAATTAGCCCCAGACGTTCCAGTCCCAGGGCTAAGCCAAAGATGGTGCAGCATCCTTATAAAGATCTGAAGGAAAACTGGAGAGAAGGACTCAGAGTTTCCCTCTAGACCATGGTATATCTCTAAATCTTGACTGTGCAGCAGAAACCCCAGTGGGCTTTCAAATACGCACTGCCCTGGCCATACCAGAGACCAATTCCATCAGAGTTTCTGAGGCTGGGAACCAGAGAATGATATTTTTTTTTCAAGTGCCCCATGTACTTCCACTGTGTAGGAGGCTTGAGAACCACTGCCCTGGCTTCTAGCTTGTGCTGAACCCTCTCATTGAGCCCTGCTGTGTGCCAGGCTTTGTGTGAGGCAGTCTTTCCCCTTAATTTGTTGATATGAAATGGTATCTCATCCATTTTACATGGACTGGCTGGCACCCTGAAAAGGAACCAATTTTATAAGTCCTCATTATTCACTTCATGCTGTTATAGTACAGGAAGGGTGAGGAGAAAAATGTGTACACTTGCTTCAGCTAGCCCCCGAGTATCTGAAGAGAATCCTTTAGCTCATTTTTTTAAGAGCATTGACGCTCAAAAGGTATTCCATAGATGAACTCCATGGAGTTTAATTTAGACACTTCAATTTACACGTGATGGGATAAAAATTATGAATGTTTGGAGGTCACAGCATTCTCTTTCTACCTTTGTCCACTCAGCTCCTTATTTCTCCCTCACTTCCTGCGGAAAAATAAAATGGGACCCTCATGAGAAAAGTCATGAAGACAGAACACAAACCTCCATCCTTAGGGTGCCTGTGGGGCTCCTCTGGAGCCTGGATAAAACTACAGGTGGAGAGGACAGAGGGGGCCCAGGGACTGAGCTGACAGAGACAGGGCAGGACAGACACTGTAAAGAATTTAGGAGTGCTAATCACTCATGGCAGATAGATGGGGAAACAGTGGCTGACTTTATTTTCGGGACTCCAGAATCACTGCAGATGGCGATTATAGCCATGAAATTAAAAGACGCTTACTCCTTGGAAGGAAAGTTATGACCAACCTAGACAGCATATTAGAAAGCAGAGACATTACTTTGCCAACAAAGGTTCATCTAGTCAAGGCTATGGTTTTTCCAGTGGTCATGTATGGATGTGAGAGTTGGTCTATAAAGAAAGCTGAGCACTGAAGAATTGATGCTTTTGAACTGTGGTGTTGGAGAAGACTCCTGAGAGTCCCTTGGACTGCAAGGAGATCCAACCAGTCCATCCTAAAGGAGATCAGTCCTGGGTGTTCATTGGAAGGACTGATGTTGAAGCTGAAACTTCAATACTTTGGCCACCTCATGCGAAGAGCTGACTCATTTGAAAAGACCCTGTGCTGGGAAAGATTGAGGGCAGGAGGAGAAGGGGACAACAGAGAATGAGGTGGTTGGATGGCATCACTGACTCAATGGACATGAGTTTGGGTGAACTCCGGGAGCTGGTGATGGACAGGGAGGCCTGACGTGCGGTAGTCAGTCCATGGGGTCGCAAAGAGTTGGACACGACTGAGTGACTGAACTGAACTGAACTGAAAGACAGATGAGGGCAGGAGATTTTAATGAATTTCTAAGAACCACGTTTGGGGATGAGCTTAAATGTTTGTGAGAGAGTAAAGCGGAGAAACGAAAACTTCTCTGTGGACCATGCTACCAAGCTCTTGCCTCCCAGGGCAGGGCCTCGGAGGCTGTGCCTTTATGGGAGCTACGTGGACATGCTCTGTGTGGGTCCCCCAGGCGAACTCTGACTCCTAACTCCCATCCCCACCTCCCCGGATAGCGAGGAGACACAGCAGGAGGGATTGCTGAGACTCTCTGCCTGTGTCCAAGGGAATTCTCTGATTCTTCACCTGCTCATCTTCCCCTTCCTCATTCTCTCGATTCATCTCTGCTTCTCACACACACTGGTTGCAGCCAGATGCAACAGAGAGCTGCCCCAACATATACTGTAGTTTTGTATGTAATCACTTATACTCCCATCTTCAAGGCTGTGTGCAAACCAGACATTTATTTACTGAACACATATTCACTAAGTGCCCGTTGCCTGTCCAGCACAGCAGAAGTTAAGCAGGATCGACACCGTGACACATCCCTGGCCTCACGGAGCCTATATTCTAGCAGAGAATGAGGTGTCATTTAGAAAGCAAGAGCTTTCTGTTAAGTATTATTTTCAGCATAGAGCAAGAATAGGGTGCACACTGCAAAGCCTCCCGATCACAGAGAACTGCCTGAAGAAGTGATGTTGAAATTGGTCATGCTGAGAAGGGTATTCTAGTGTGGGGAGAGGCAGTAACGAGGTCAGGAAGGGGTAGGTCTAGGTTATGTAGCCGTATTAAAGAATCTGAGCTGCTTACTAAGGGTAACTCTCTGCTCCCCCACCACCTCTACCTGGCAACCACACTATCCAATAGGCTTTTCGGTGATGGGAATGCTGTGTATCTGTTCCATTTAATATGGTAGCCACTAGCCTTGTCTGGCTATTGAGCACTTAAAATGTGGCTAAGTTAACAGAGGTACTGAATTTTTAATTTTAGTTACTTTAAGCAGACAAGCATGGCTAATGATTAACCATATTGGACAGTGCAGCCCTACAGTGTTACAATCAGAGGACATTTAAACATGTATCTATTTGTTGGCACATGTATGGGCACCTATGTACAGAAGTGGTTTTATATTTGCACATAATTAGATGCTCTCATACATCAAGAATGCACATATGGATACAACTAGACACAATTGCCTGAAACAGACTGTTACCTGCTCTTACCACAGGATAAGAACAATGAAAATTGAAACTGGAGAGAGTACATGGGTCAGTCTAGGGAGATTTGACATAAGAAGAATTGGAGCAAAAAGGCTACGGGTGGGTTGCAAAACAATTGAATTGGGGATGATATTATTTAACTGAAAACAAAGGAAAAAAAAAAGGAAAGAAAATCCAGTGAGACCACCAGTGGTTTGGGAATCTAAACTTTGTTTCCTTTGTTCTTTTAATCACAAATGATGCACATCCTTCTCCGGCAAACTAGAACTTTTAGGATGGCCCTGATGACTGGGAAGGACTCTGAGGGATGTAGAACAGAGGAAGAAAGCACTTCTTAACAAGGATGACCTAATTCTCTAACTGACATTCATCCATCAAGAAGATTTTACGCACTCCCATTTGCAGGAGAAATATTTATTTCAAAGTTATTAAAATTGTATGAGATGGAATAGATGAACTCCTAGCTATCAGAATTGTTAGCTTATCTAAAAGCTTTACCATCCCATGGACTAGAATATTGACTTTTTCTCTGTTGAAAAGGTAACTAAATTCTACACACATGAACTAAACAGTAACTCCTCCATCTAGCACCAGCTGGGATGTTATGATTTGCTTTTCAGCACTCTCCTTATCCATCTAAGTCTCTGGGTTGATACCCTTTACCAATACTGGCCTGGCACTTCTCTCAGTGTGCTGTGCTCCTGCCCCTCCTCTGAGTCTTTGCCCATGCTGTTCCCTCTACAAGAAATACTCTGTCCAGCCTCTTGCCAAGTTAGCTTGTACACATCCTTCAGGTCTCAAGCCGTACGGCTCTGCCTTAGGGATGTTGTCTCCAGTCCTTCCCAACTCTCCCAGATTAGATTCCTCTTTCACATTTTCATCGTATCCTGTCCTTCTCTTTCATAGCATGCTTCCCAGTCACAGTTACTTATTTGTGTCATTATCATTTCATTTCCTCTTGTCCTCAGGATTGTTAGCTGCATGAGACCAGATGCTGTAATCTGCTTTGTTCATCGTTTACTGCAGAGCTTTCCAGGTGGCACTAGTGGTCAAGAACCTACCTGCCAGTGCAGGAGCTGTCAGAGGTGTGAGTTTGATCCCTGAGTTGGGCAGACCCCCTGGAGGAGGGCATAGCAACCCACTCCGGTATTCTTGCCTGGAGAATCCCACGGACAGAGGAGCCTGACAGGCTACAGTCTGTAGGGTCGCACAGAGTTGGACATGACTGAAGCGACATAAATGCACACATGCAGGATTTAGCACAGGTCCTGGTGAATAGTGGATGCTCAATAAACATTAATTAACTGCTCGATATGAGAATGAATGTATTTAAATTTCTTCACTTTAGATTTACTTTAAAATTCCTCCCTCCCTTCCTTTCGCCTTGCTGTATCATAAGCTACACCATTATATATTCTATGTAATGCTAAACCAGTTGAAAGAAACCATAAACACTACGCATAGTTAATTCTAATACTCCTCGTTCAGTTCCCTTTAAGATCTGATAGACCATTTGGTGGTAAACCAGTAAGCTGCAGCAGTTATAAACATGTTAAGTCCCAGCGTGAACCTGGTCTGACATCCAACAAGACTTGAGGACATTGCAGAAAAGCCGCCATCCATTTCAGAAATGTGCTTCCTCCAGAAAGACAACGCTCAGTTTTTAATATTTGTGAGATACTGGATTTCCAGATGACTTCAACCAAGAGAAAATAGACTTTTTCTTCTTACCTGAAAGCAACAGTGATGTGACCGGCTGTGAATTTGGGAGTGAAGGGCCTAAGATGGCTCTCAGAGAATTGTTTTAATCAGAGAGGTGCTCACTTACCTTAGAGAATGGCTTGCAGATGATTAGATTTGATTGTAATGAGAACTATGGAAAATTTTTAAATATATGGTGAGTAAAAGGGGATTAATCAGAGGTGGGGACATAGAAAGGAATCAACAAACACTAGTAAAGAAGGTGTCTAGTTCTCTCACACAGCAGATCTTGAGGAACTATGGTCTTTTCAGCAGAACCCTTTCTCCCTTGAGAGAGTGTTGATCAGCTATCTATGTGCATTGAGATTAAACAGCTGACTTTTTGTGAACTGGTTCTTTGGAGATGGTCAAGGGAAGGACCCAAGGGACTAATAAGGAAGGCGAACAGTTGGGAAAAAAAAATTGCTGCAAAGAAACATAGTAGAAAAACATCTATTCTCCTATCATTTAATAAAAGAATATGCTTTCTCGTTTTTTACATGTAAATGTGTGTCTGCTAAGGGTCTTTCATGACAGTATCCTTCTATAGTTACCCTTGGAGGTCCTCTTTACAGGCTTACCATGTTCTCTAATGGTAGTCCACCTGCCCTCAGTGGGTCTGGGGAAGGGGTCTCTAGAAGTTGGAGACTTGATCATCTCCTCAGATATCCCAGCCTCCTCCCTTGACTTTGAGTCATTGTAGATATATGTCTCTGTGGTTCCCATATCAGTGGTTCCCAAACCTCACTGAACATCAGAATCACGTGCGAGAGATCTTTACAAATATACTCCTGGGCTGTCCTCCCAAGAGGTTCCAGTATTTTGGTTCAGGGTGGGATCTCGGGAGGGGTGCACCAGGGGCAGTGTGTTGGGAGCTGTGCGCACAGATGCAGACAGTAAGCAGGACCATTTTCTTCCGAGAATTAAAGAATGATAATAGAGCTGACAGAAAGTCAGCCTGCTTTTGATTACCACCATGTGCTGACAGTTCTAAACATCAGTGAGAAAATACTTCTCCAAATCTTTATATTGGTCTAAGTCCTAAGCACTTGCTGTTGAATTTAAGTAATATATTCTCAAGTTTCAAACTGTACATTTTTATTATTTACCACTAGTAATGTGGTATTCTGTACACCGTTAATTTACAGAACTCCCAGTGATATAGTCAGCCCCCAACACACAGACTCACCTGCACACACTCATTTCCAGAGAAAGTTTTTAACAGCTGATGCCCACGGCTTGCTTTAGGTTCACTTTGTGTTTCTAACACCTGTAGTACATTTGCCTGCATTTATCAAAAATAAATAAGAATAATGCATGGTTAATAGTCTGAATTAAGACAAAGAACCTGTTGTTGTTCAGTCACTAAGTTGTGTCCAACTCTTTGCAACCCCATGGACTGCAGCACGCCAGGCTTACCTGTCCTTCACCATCTCCTGGAGTTTGCTCAGACTCATGTCCATTGAGTTGGTGATGCCATCCAACCATCTCATCCTCTGTCGCCCCTTCTCCTCCTGCCCTCAATCTTTCCCAGCATCAGGGTCTTTTGCAATGTGTCAACTCTTCTCATCAGGCAGCCGAAGTATTGGGGCCTCAGCTTCAGCATCAGTCTTTCCAATGAATATTCATGGTTGATTTCCTTTAGGATTGACTAAACCTGTTACTTAGGACATCCAACCAGCCCATTCTAAAGGAGATCAGTCCTGGGTGTTCTTTGGAAGGACTGATGTTAGAGCTGAAACTCCAGCACTTTGGCCACCTCATGTGAAGAGCTGACTCATTGGAAAAGACCCTGATGCTGGGAGGGATTGGGGACAGGAGGAGAAGGGGACGACAGAGGATGAGATGGCTGGATGGCATCACTGACTCGATGGACATGAGTTTGAGTGAACTCTGGGAGTTGGTGATGGACAGGGAGGCCTGGTGTGCTGCAATTCATGGGGTCGCAAAGAATTGGCCACGACTGAGCGACTGAACTGAACTGAACTGAAGTGAAACCTGTTACTTCAAATTTTCCATACTATGTAATCACCTGGAGTTTTCATTTGTGTTTCAAATGTAAAATAGTGAAATAGAGTATAAATTATGAAGTAATGATATTTTGGAATGGGCAAATTTTGTTCTATACATAGTCTATTGAATAATATTTTTAAATTGAAAGCTGCCCTTTCTAATTAACTAATTAACTATGAATAAAACTGAGTCAAGAAATGTTATTTTAGGTATTAAATTATTTTATTATGTACACATTATATATAACAAATATTACATAAAATGTGGCCTTTATATGTTATATAACATATAATCAGCTATTATTGTTATATAACATATAATCAGCTATTATTGTTATAAACATATAATCAGCTATTGTTGATTATTACATAATTGCTATTAAAATAATTTTGTCACATAGAGGACAAAAGTTTTATCTACCCCAGGTGTCAGATGTGCTTAGATTCATCACTGGGTCTAGAGGTCTCTGTCTCAAAAGCTCCCCAGGTAATTCTCAGATGCAGTCAGAGGCATAAGCACTGCCTGCAGCATGCTCATCATCGGTTCTTTTTCTGTGTTACCCATCCTGCAGCATGCTCATCATCAGTTCTAAGTCTTTTTCTTTGTTACCCATCCTCCTTCCCTAAAGCCAGTCAACTCCCAGTTTTCACTGTATTAGGTCCACCAAGGACTCTAGATGAAGAAGTATTCATTGAAACCCTTGGCACTTCTAATGGTGTGCTGGAATATACTTAACAACCAGCTCTCTGGGGGATTTGTAGCATCTCTGGATTTCCAGAGTGTAAAATACTCCCAACCACCAATGGATGAACTCCTCTGTGGAGAGTTCCTCCAATTAACAACCAGCTCTCGTTAGCTGATAGGAGTCAACTGCAGCACACCACTGCCCCCACAGGTTCCTAAGACATTCTGCTAGAAGGATAATGCACGCCCAGGGAAGAGTTTGGTTCATTTTTTAGCAACTGAAGTTCAATTTTTCTGAATTCTTTCTTAAATTTGTGAATTAATCTTCAAATCTTAGACTGTTCTCATATACACTCTCCTAACCAGGGTCAGGAATAACAACCCTCCAGGTTTCTTTCTGTATCTACTTTATGTTACACATGGCAGCCTCATATTTAAGAGCATTTGGGGATGAAAAGTTGACTGGCAGGCGATCTGTGTGGCAATGCCCAGACTCTTCCTTCTCCCCTTACTTCTGTTGGTGGGATGCATCCAAGAGAGTTTTTGCTGCTTTCTATGACTCAGTTTAAGTCTTTTTTTCTTCTTCTTTTTTTCTTTTTTACTAATTTTTTTTTTAAAAAACTGTATACTGGCTTATTTAAGTGGTTTACTTTTCAATTGTGAATTTCTCCTTCCCATAGATTTTTGCTATTCTTTTATGAAAACTTTTTTCATTCTTTCCTCTTGCAAGGAGGTGCTAAGACATCAGGCTCATTTCCATCCTGATTCTGAAGCATAAGTCGTAACCCTACAGACCTGTGTCCAAGTCCTGGCTCTTTGCACTTACCATGTGAGGTCATTAGCCCACTCAGAGCCTCAGGGTAGTGGCCACCTCTTAGGGTTGTTGTGAGATGTAAATGAGATTATACCTCCAAAGAGCACTGCCTGTGTCTGAAATATAGCACAGCATGTGCTGTTATCGTTTGAATTACCTTGATAAGAAGTTTTAGAAATTATTTATTTTTATTTATTTTTTAGAAGTTATTTATTTATTTACTTTGGCTGTGCTGGGTCTTGTGGTGCCTTAGGGTTTCTCTGGTTAAGATGCAAGGGTTTCTCTTCTCGTGGAGCACGGCGCCCTAGAGCATGAAGACTCGCTAGTTGCAGCGTGCAGGCTTAGTTGCCCTGCGGCATAGGGGATCTTAATTCCCCAAGCAGCGATCGAACCCACGTCCTCCACATTGGAGGGTGGATTCTTAATCCCTGGACCACTAGGGAAGTCCCTACTTTGATAAGTGTTAATGTAATTCCTCCCCTAGACTTTCCAGTTCCCACTGGAATGAATAGCTGAGACGTTAATGTTCACTAAGATACATACTCAGCTGAACAGAAGCTAATTGAAGGACCTTTTCATATTGCTCAGTCCTTCCACTTATAATTACTTACCAAGCATTGTTTAGAAGCAATCCTAATACATATTTTCTCTGTATTGCTTTATATAAACAAAGTCTAGGTACTTAATTCCTTCTTATTACTTAACTGTTCACGTAGGGTGCTTTGTTTTCTCAAGTATTTTGTGAAAACACAGGAATCATGTCTTATTCATCAGTGAGTGCCTCCACAACACTTAGCGGAGTGTGTGGTATCAGGTGGGTGTTCAGTAAATATTTGATTGACTACGTTGTTTATATAAAATGTTGGCACTGCACACTCACTGGCTTGCTTTGGTGCTGCAATTCTGTAATATTCCTTATTCTTGATTCCCAGAGACTAAGGTTTGTGGATAAAACAAAGTTCCTCCTTCCCTTCCCCTAACACACATGTACATTATTTATTTTAATACAAAGGCCAGATAGATACATGGATATGTTCAGTTAATGAAAATGATATAAAGAATATCGTTTTATCATCAAAATGATAACAACTCACTAAGGATCCTCAGACCTTCTTCATTTGTCTGTGCTGTCCATAGGGTTGCGCAGACTCAGACATGACTGAAGCGACTTAGCAGGCATGCAGGCATGCGCCTCTGTTAGAAACTCAGTACCCTCAAAGGGCACTTTGAAAGTTGACCCAGGATGTGTGCATGACTTGTGTGCCAAGGTGATCAGCACCTGCCCACCTCGAGACTGACCTGGCCATTAAGTTCTTAGGGTGGAACCGGGGAGTAGGAAGCCTGAAGAAATTCTGGAGCCTATGTACCAGCCATGTGGCTCTGGCTAGATGTAGAGAGTGCACTTCCTGGACTTCAACTGCGGAGGGCGATGGATGGGGGAATCATGCATGGAGCCAGGTGTCTGGCTTGAATCATGGGGAGGACACAATCTGCTGGGTTAGAAAACTCTGGCAGAGAAATAGGTTTTAGAGGGAAGAATATAGTCTAGCTTTGGAAACCTCAAAGCTCGAGATGCTTATAATTCATCTCAATGTAGGTGTCAAGGAGGAAATTAGGGGGGGAAGGAGGAGTGAGGTGAATTGGGAGATTGGGATGGACACATATACACTATTGATACTACATATAAAACGGGTGACTAAGAGAACCTACTGTACAGCACAGGGAACCCTACTTAATGCTCTCTGGGAACCTCATGGGAAGGAAATGCAAATAGCAGGGGATACATGGATATGCATGGCTGATTCACTTTGCTGTACAAGAAAAATAACACTGTAAAGAAGCTATACTCCAGTCAAAGGAATTTGAAAAGGAAAGCAAAGGAGGCGATTGGACTTCAGAGACTAGAGACTTAAAGAGGAGGCTGGGCTTGATACATAAACTGGGGGGTCATAAGCACAAGCTGGAATCAAGATTGCTGGGAGAAATATCAGTCACCTCAGATATGCAGATGACACCACCCTTATGGCAGAAAGTGAAGAGGAACTAAAAAGCCTCTTGATGAAGGTGAAAGAGGAGAGTAAAAATGTTGGCTTAAAGCTCAACATTCAGAAAACAAAGATCATGGCATCCGGTCCATTCACTTCATGGGGAATAGATGGAGAAACAGTGGAAATACTGTCAGACTTTATTTTGGGGGGCTTCAAAATCACTGCAGATGGTGATTACAGCCATGAAATTAAAAGATGCTTACTCCTTGGAAGGAAAGTTATGACCAACCCAGATAGCATATTCAAAAGCAGAGATATTACTTTGCCAACAAAGGTCTGTCTAGTCAAGACTATGGTTTTTCCAGTGGTCATGTATGGATATGAGAGTTGGACTGTGAAGAAAGCTGGACGCTGAAGAATTGATGCTTTTGAACTGTGGTGTTGGAGAAGACTCTTGAGAGTCCCTTGGACTGCACGGAGATCCAACCAGTCCATTCTGAAGGAGATCAGTCCTGCGTGTTCTTTGGAAGGACTGATGTTAAAGCTGAAACTCCAGTACTTTGGCCACCTCATGTGAAGAGTTGACTCATTGGAAAAGACTCTGATGCCGGGAGGGATTAGGGGCAGGAGGAGAAGGGGACGACAGAGGATGAGATGGCTGGATGGCATCACTGAGTTGATGGACGTGAGTCTGAGTGAACTCCGGGAGTTGGTGATGGACAGAGAGGCCTGGCTTGCTGCAATTCATGGGGTCGCAAAGAGTCGGACACGACTGAGTGACTGAACTGAACTGAAACATATAGATGGAATCTGAAAACAGAAAGGGAAAATTCACCCTGGAAACAAACTGAGAAACTCCTATTTAGAAAAAGCAGCCCAAAGAGCAGAAGACTGAGAAGAAGCAGGTAGGGACTGATAGAGAAGTGGGAGGAAGGCCAAGAAGAAGCAGAATCGCAGAAGCCGGAGGAGCAGCTTTGGAAGAGGAAGCTGTCTCAGGCCAGTTTCCTCGGGAAGCAGACCGTGAGATCCAGCTGCCCAGGACATGGCAGACAACAAGGACACACTGGAACCCCCCTGAGGATGAATGGAACCAATGAGGACGGATTGAAAAGTGTAGGGACTGACTCAGCCTGAGGACACGAGGCACCTGTGGGGAAAGTCGGCATCCTCCACTGTGTAGCTGCACACCCACCCAGGCCCAGGCCGCAGAAAAGCTGAAGGAGGAAGTGCGGTGGAAATGCTGGGGCCTGGGTGCTGCCCCCACAGACAAAGCACCAGCACGCCAGTGTCAACACGAGGGAGATGCCGCCAGGCCTGGCGGAGGATCGGCGGCTGCTTCACTCATCTTCTGAATACCATGCGCATTTCTCCTGTGGCCAGCCCTAATCCCAGATCATACAGAGAAGGCATTTCACTTCTCTCAGTGTACACAGTGAAAAGCCACCGCAGAGCTCTGGAAAGCACAAGAGCTATCAATTCCTTGCGGAATTATTGTAAAGGGTGAGAGAGAACACAGGTAAATCACACAGAGTGGCAGGCACACAACTGGTCCCTATGAGATGGGAATAATGCTATTGATAATAATGATTTGTTTAAATGTTAATTTATGGTTTCGCTTCTTTATATTTTCCTTTACATTTCAAGCAGATAGCTCTAATTTCCTCTGATATATATTCTCTTCTTGCCGTTAAAATTCCCTCCACTACTGTGTTTGGGCTTCCCAGGGGGTGAAGAACCTGGGTAAAGAACCTGCCTGCCAAGGCAGGAGATGTAAGAGACACAGGTTCAGTCCCTGGGTTGGGAAGATCCCCTGGAGGAGGGCATGGCCACCCGCTCTAGGACTCTTGCCTGGAAAATTTCATGAGCCGGGGAGCCTGGCAGGCTACAGTCCATAGCATAACAGAGTTGGACATGACTGAGCGACTGAATGGACCTGAACTGATAGTCTTATGAATTAGTTCGGCCAGTGGTTTGGGAATGGAAGTGTCTAGATCATCTCCTTAAAGTTACAAGTCCTGGGCTTCTGTTCTCTCCTTTTTCTGCAGGCTGGGTCACTGACATAGAGGTGACCCAGCTTTCGGCATGTAGATTAGGACAACACCCTGGGGACCAGTGGAAGGAGCCTCCGTCCTGACCGGACCATGTGGAGGAGAAAAGCCCAGCCCACCCTGCTGCTCATCTCCAGACTGCTGTTCGACTCATCATACATTCAGGCCTCTTGTCACGGTAACTAAACCCACACCCTAACTAAAACAACATGCTATTTCCTAGCATCCAGACTTTTTTTTTTCCTGAAGGCCTAAAAGCAAAAATAGGATTTTAAAAAATAAATACACATACGCTTTTATTGAAGTACAGTTGATGTACATTATTTTAGAAGTTATAGGTGTATAATGCAGTGATTCACAGTTTTTTAAGATTATTCTCCATTTATAGTTATATAGAATATTGTCTCTATTCCGTGTGTTGTATATCCTTGTAGCTTATTTCACTCATAATACTTTGTACATCTTAATCTCCTTCCCCAATCTTGCCCCTCCCCACTTCCCTCTCCCCACTAGTAATGACTAGTTTGTCCTCTATATCTGCGAGTCTGTTTCTTTTTTTGTTATATTTACTAGGTTGTTGTATCTAAAGCAGAAATAGTTTAAAGTGACTCCTAGTTTTAAGTACCTGATTCATTAAATAGATGTTCCTGGGATGGGGAGAAAGAATGAGGGATGACTTGAGGACAAGAGGAAAGAGAGCTTTCTTCCAGACAGAGCTTTCTTCAGGACCCATGGACAGTGGTGGACCCTTACTCTGCTCTCTGGCAGAGTGCCAAGAGGTGGCAAATATTAGGGGGAATGATTGCATGGTGCCCTAGGGATGCTGGCCCCTATTGCTCTGACGCCAACTCTCATCATAGATTATCATGGACAGCCACAAAGATGCCAGACATGGTGGATCATTTGAACTGGGACAAAGAAGCTCTTAGAAGTAATCAATCAGTCAGCAGAGAGATCATGCTGATGCTTTGCCACTGGAAGGCCCAACAACATTTTCTTGTTGTTGTTGTCACTAAGTCGCATCTGATTCTTTGCAGCCATGGACTGCAGCATGCCAGGCTCCCCTGTCCTTCACTATCTCCTGGAGTTTGCTCAAACTCATGTCCATTGAGTCAGTGATGCTATCTAACCATCTCATCCTCTCCTGCCCCCTCCTTCTCTTGCCTTCAATTTTTCCCAGAATCAAGGTCTTTTCCAATGAGTTGGCTCTTCCCATCATGTAGCCAAAATATCAGAGCTTCAGCTCTAGCATCAGTCCTTCCAATGAATATCAGGTTTGATTTCTTCAAGATTGACTGATTTGATCTCCTTGATGTCCAAGGGACTCTCAAAAGTCTTCTCCAGCACCATAATTTGAAAGCGTCAATTCTTTGGCACTCAGCCTTCTTTATGGTCCAACTTTCATATCCATACATGACTACTGGAGAAACCATAGCTTTGAATATATGGACCTTTGTCAGCAAAGTGTTATTTCTGCTTTTTAATATGCTGTCTAGGTTTGTCCAGAGGCAATTAGGATGGATGTTAAGATAGATTTCCCATTAGTTTGATAAGATGAGGACTTTGAGTTAGATTTAATATTATTTTAAAGAAAATACAGAAATATGATATCCTGGCACTCCTGAGTTTGTAGATGTGAATTCAAATGGATACATCATCGTTTTGAATTATTATGCAAGAGTCACACCAGATTTTGTATCTACAGCAAGGTTATCCCCAACTTGGCTGAGGGACTGGCTAAGGCTGATGAGCAGAGTAAAGATTATTAGTGTCCCCAGTGAGAGGGACCAGGGTTCCCCAGGAAGCAGGCACTCTTGTGGTCTCAGAGAACTGTGGCTCTAGGGCTGAGTACATTATTCCATAGCTCTTGTGCCTCTGACATCCACCAAGTTATCCTTTTCCCTCCTTAAAGTGCCAAGCTTGACAAAAGCAAACAGGCATAGCTTGGGGACTGTGGTTACCCAGGTCCTCCATCGTAAGCTCCTCTTGGAGCGGTGAGTTCCAGGGTATTGGCCTCACCCGGCAGGTGGGCATGGTGAGGGCCTTCCTTAGAATTATGAAAGAGCCACAGCCAGGAAGAACTCTAGAGACCCCATAGCCCAACCTTCCCATCACCCAGATGACCAACGGGCCCAAGAGAGGAAAGACCTGCCCACATCTACACAGTGAGCTGGAGGTGGACATGAGAGGGGAGCAAAGCTCTTGATTTTCAGACTAGTCCCTAGACGACTATAGACAGGAAGGACTTAGAGAGATTTTTTTTTCTCACTTATTTTATTGGGAGCCACTTAAAGGGAGATTAAATGCTCATATTCCTCTTCCATAATCCTACCAAGATGCCACATGTAAATTTTTCAGTGTTCATTTCAACCCATGAAGACTTTGGCCCATTAGCTCTTACGTTGACCTAAGCAGGAACGGAGGTCCATCTGAACGTGGAAGGGGATGTGGAGGCCAAAGATGCTGACAAGTGAGCCGCCAGAGGACACGTAGGAAAGCTGTCTTCCAGCATCACTTTCTCTCTCTCTCTTCCTCCCATCCCTCCCTCCCTACCTCTCTTCCTTTACCTCTAGGGGAGGATACAAGAGCAGCTAGGGGTGACAGAATGAGAAGGTCAGCTCAGAGGGTGGAAATCCCTCCCAGGGTAGAATGCCTAGTTTTCCTAGGGGCCAGTACCACCTAGAAACCTTTGAGACGTTTTTTAAGTTATAAAGGGCTAACAGATTGTGGAGAGGCTCACCATACGGGCTTGAAATTTTATGGCCCCAAAGCAGGTGTAACAAACACCTGCAGAAGACAAACAAAGCTGCTTCTTGGCAGCCGGTGCACTTGTCCTGGGAAGTGGGGTGGCGAGGCCAGCTGTCTGCTCTCAAACCCTTCCTTCCCGCCTCCCCCTGTACCTCCCTCCCTCCTCCATCCTTCCCTTCCTCCCTTTGTTTGATCATGCATGAGCTAATCCAAATGTATATGAGTTCCTTCTATGAGTCGGGAACCCTGCTTAGATACTATGGCTACAAAGAAAACCTTTAGTCTCTGCCCTAGAGGACATTGCCCCATTTTTGTAGATTATTCGCTCATTTATCCATTCATTCAAAACACATTTATGAGTTGCTGGGTTAGGAAAAATACAGACCCCTTGGAACTTGAGCTTAAACTCCTACTTGCCCTCCACAATTAGCAACTACTTCAACCAAACATGCAGAGGAAATTCACAGTCCTTCTACAGACTGCTTATGGAATCACCTAGGCTTCTCTTTCCCCATCCCCTCCTCAACTCCTAAATGTACTCTTCTATTCCTGTGTCCACTAATTTTTCTTCCCCTAAAGGGAAATAGTTTGTGCCTGCAATTTTAAACTCCCTGATTTCAGACAAGGCCTGGGAGAGTATAAATAAGCACATGAATATTTAGCAAAAATGACTGCTATGCGAAGCTCGAAGCGCTGTTGTCATAATGCAGAGCCCGCTTTAATCGCATCCACAGGGAAAGCATTTGTCGCTGTCTTATCACAGAGGAATGATTTTCCCACTGGCAACGGCAGCCTGCCAGCTGGCTGTGCAGCCAGAGCCTTCCTGGACCTTCGGGTCACAGTATCAGTTGGCATGCTCCACCACCGCCGGGCACTGACATTTCTATTTTTGCAGGAGGCACCAGGTCAGGAATTACAGACTGATTCTTATTTATATCAAATGTGAATCTCATTTTGGCACAGAAGCCTGTGAATTTCCAACCCTTATAGTTCAGTACATCAGGATGACTGGGAACTTTGCTGATCGAAGTCGCCTGATAGTTTGGGATCTCATCATTCCCTTTAAATTCTTAAGGTAGAGTGTCTCTGTAAATCTACAGCACTTTGTTATTTCTAAATAGAGCAGCAGTTCAGCTGGGGCGCCACTGTCATTCAAGCCCAGCTCAGAGTGGGCACAGCAGCGTGATGACTTATATGGGGAAACTGAGTCCTCCAGGAGAAGGAATCTTCATTAGTTTGGAATCTTCATTAGTTGTCTCCCCCAAAGAAGACTGCCAAGGACTCCTTCAGACCTGACAGTTCATAAGCCATGGGACAGTTCATAGCCACGCAGATGCCCTGAGAGTTGCGTCTTCAAAATATGTTAAGATTAGATTGACACTTCTTTTTTTCTTATTTATTTGTTTTGGCCATGCAGCATGAGGGATCTTAGTTCCCCAGCCAGAGATCAAACTTGCAACCCCTGCATTGGAAGCATGGAGTCTTAACCATGCTTAACTGGAACACCAGGGAAGTCCCTAGGTTGGCATTTTTGATTCTAGCTAAGATGGAGTCGCAGGGACCAGATTTACTCTCCCACATTAAATAAAAACTGGACAAAACATGTGAAATAACAGTTCTCAAGACACTAAATACCCGGCAGTAAGGGATGTGTGAGAGCTGGGAAGCAAACAAGATGAGCACTGATTGCCTCGGCTTACTGAGCTGAGCAGTTTCACAGACTGCAGTGCAGTGGTGAGGAAACATGGGTAAAGTTCCCTGGACTCTTTGAGTTGAGGGGTGCAGGCAAGCGTCTGAGAGATCAAGGCAACTAGAGTTCGCAGGGCTGAATGCTGGGGAGGAGAGGCAGCGTGCAGAGAGCACTCTGAACGTCTTCAGAGAGGCCCCTCTGAGAATTCAGCTAAGTATCGATCAGTGCAGGCAAGGGGAAAAAATTGCATGAGGCTAGGGAAAGAAAGACCCAAAAGGACTCGAGGTAATACTGCCTGACAATCACATATAGCTAGGGACAGTACTTGTTCTCACAAGCCAGACTGGAAAACTTCATTATCCATGGAGCAACGGGTAAAGTACCCAGAAAGGACTTATTTCTGTAGGAGGCAAAAATTAGCCCTCAATTGGTCACTGCTCCAGTCCTGCCAAATCTTTAAGCAAGACTCAAAAGGATCAAAATATTTCTAAATAACCTAACTGGGTCCCAAGAAAAAAAGGTCAAGAATATTTATAGTAATGCAAAAATACTGAAACCCCATGAAGTAAAATTCAGTGTCTGGTATCCAGTGAAATATTACCATGCCTGAAAAGAAGCGGGGAAATACAACTCTTAATGAAAAATAAATCAATTAAAATCAACCTAGAGTTCACACAGATGTTAGAATTAGCAGACAAGGACATTAAAGTCGATTCCATATGTTCAAAGAGTAAGAAATATGTATTTTTAAAACTCCAACTTCTAGAGATGAAAACTACAATATATGAGATGAAAAATACTTTGGATGGAATTGATGGCAGATTAGACATTGAAGAAGAAAAAAATTAGTGAATTTGAAGACAATAGAGTAGAAACTATTCAAAATGAAGCTCAGAACAAAAAGAGAATTTTTAATTGAGTACAGCATCAATGAGCTGTGGGTAACTTTAGATAACTTAATATAACTGCAGTCCCCAAAGGAGGGGAGGATCAGAAAAATGTTTGAAGAAATAATGACTTAAAATTTCCAAATTTGATGAGAATTATGAACCTACAAATCCAAGAAGGTCATCAAATCCTAAACACAAGAAATATTTTTTAAAAGTATGCTAAGTGCCAATGTATATTCTACAAGAGAGAATAGTTTCATAAATTAACGGATTGAAGAGTAGGTGCTGGTGTTATACAATTTTTATTTTAAAAAGTAAATTTTACATAGTAAAATCTAAAAAAAAAAAGTACACCAAGTATCATGTAATCAAATTGTTCAATATCAATGATGCAGAACAAATCAGAGGGAGAGATTTCTCATAAGAATTAATGTGAGTGAGAAGACAATGGAGCAACATCTTTAGATTACCTGAAAAAAACCTTCAACCTAGAATTATATACCCAGAGAAAATACCTTTCAGAAACAAGAATGAAATAAAACCATTTTCAGAAATAATGAAGCTGAAAGAATTCATCACCAGCACATCCACACTATAAGAAAAATCAGCAGAAATTTTGCTAGGTGGAAATATGGATTGTGTAAAGCAGGGCTTTGGAAGTAGTGACATGGATAAATAAATATTTTTCCTTATTATTTAAATCTCTTCTAAAGGACACTTGTTTAAACAAAAAGTTAATGTTGTAGTGGTATCTTTGTCCATGGAATTCTCCAGGCAAGATTACTGGAGTGGATAGCCAGTCCCTTCCCTAGGGGATCTTCCCAACCCAGAGATCAAACCCTGGTCTCCTGCATTGCAGGTGGACTCCTTACCACCTGAGCCACCAAGGAAGTCTGACTAACACTAAAGGATAATCGTGTAAACAAAACATAACATTGTAGTATGGGATTTATAGTGTGTGTGTTTGTGAATGCACACACCCAGGCGTGTGTGTGTAATGTATGACAATTATACCATAAAACCTGAGAAGGGAGAAATGAAAGTTTATTGTTGTAAGATTCTAATATCATACATGTGGTGGCATAATATCACTTGCATATAGATTCTGATAAATTAATGATGAATTCTATAAACCCTAAAGCAATCAGTAAAACAGTTAAAATTAATAAATCAACAAGGAAAATAAGATGAAATTATAAAAATTCAATTACTCCTCAAGCTATATCATCTTAATATATTAAAGATAAATCTTGTTGAAGTTTGAGGGAGTGATTTGCTAGACATAAGTTAAAGAGGGGCAGAGGGCTGTGAGAAAGAGAGGAATTAACCAAGAAGGGGAAGTGGATACTGGAAAGGATGGGAGGGTAAAGAAGCTGTGTAGGAAGAAAGCAAGGGAAACTGGGGAAACAGAAAGTCAAGCGTGAGGGAGTTATTTAAGATTTTTACACTTTACCATTTTAAAATAATAAAGCCTAGCCTCTTTCCCTACCCTTGGATTATACAAAAAGCAAGTTATTCACCACCTCTTTCCTCATTTCTCAATGCTGTGCTGTGCTCAATAGCTCAGTCATGTTTGATTCTTTGCAACCCCATGGACTGTAGCCCACCAGGCTCCTCTTTCTGTGGGGATGCTCCAGGCAATACCGCAGCGTATTGTCATGCCCTCGTTCATTTCTCAATACTTCATCCCTATTTTCAACTGATGACTTTGTTTGATTTTTACATTGGGAAAAATAGAAAACATTGGGTGGGAACTCTCTTTCCATAAGCAATGTTGCCATCTTAAAACATCTGCCCCTAACTGCTGCTTCCTGCCTCCTGGTTCAAATGAAAAAATATGCACCCTCCTTCCTCTCCTTCTCATCTTACCCCGGCTTCAGCTTTCCTTTGCTTCACTGTCTCTGCCTGACTACCAGGACATTTTTTGTGGTATACACACATGTGCTACCCTTCCTGTGCACCCTGCTTTCCGCCACACAATTGCTGGGCTAAACCCTTCTCCCAGCTTCTGCTACGCTGGCCCAGTTTGGTGGCAACTCTTGCGCCCTGGTTACCTGCCGTAAACTCCACTCCTGACCCTTAACACTGGCAATTTTGACTGTAGCTCTGTGATGTCTTCTCTATAGCATAAACGTTCTCCCCACAGCCCTGCTCCTCTTCCTGTCCCCTGTCATATGTGATTATGGTAAAGCGATTCTATTATATATACAAAAGCAACAATAACATCCCCATCTATGGATAACAAAACTTAGTGAGGTTGAATGATTTACCCAATGTCACACAGGAAGTGGAAGAGCTGGATTTTAGCCAGGTGTTCTGATTACAAATAATTTAATTAGCCATAAGCATTTGGGCTAATTGGAATGGCCATTGTCTTGAGTGAGTTTTGAAATTCTGACCCTCTTTAGATTGTAACCGATCTGGAAAATTCCTGAGAGGCTGATTCCCTTTAACAATTACGACAACTCCCCTGTTTCCTCTGCTATTCTTCTATCCCTCCAACTCTCAGAAACCTAGCCTTTGGAGAAGAGGAATTTCTGATTTGCCTTTAACTGTAGATTATTTTGAGCTTCTCTGCTAACTCAGATGGTAAAGAATCTCCCTGCAATATAGGAGACCCGAGTTCGATCCCTGGGTATCCCCTGGAGAAGGAAATGGCTGCCCACTCCAATAATCTTGCCAGGAGAATCCCATGAATAGAGGAGCCTGGCAGGCTACAGTCCTTGGGTCACAAACAGTCAGACACTCCTGAGCAACTAAGCATACACGTAGGTTATTCGAATCAGGGATAGGAAACGAGGCATGGTTCCTACAAAATGTCCTAACCTACCTGAACTCACAGAACCATCACAGCAAACTTGTAAGAAGGGGTTCGAGCACCATTTATTTATGTCTGTGCAGGTATATGCACGTAAATTTGCATCTATTACTTGAACTCAAATGTATTTCACTAGATATAAAAAATGAAAAGAATACAGCAAATTGGAGGACTTCTATTACCAGACATCAAGACTTACTCATAACCTAAAAGTAATCGGAATAGTGGCTTGTCTGGTAGCTCAGCTGGTAAAGAATCCACTTGCAATGCAGGAGACTCTGGTTCAAAATAATATACCACTAACACAAAGACAGATAAATAGAGCAAAGAAGACACGAATCATACAGTATAGGACTTTATTTAAGCTCCCCAAACAGAAAGCATAAGGTCATTATAATTCCTACCACATATAATATAAAACAACATGGAGGACCTAATTTCTAACATATCAGTCACATCAACAATTGTAAATGGGCTAAAACCATCTGTTAAGATAAAACTGCATTGAGTTTTGAAAGATTAAAAGAGTTACAAAGATGGATGGTGGTGATAATTTCACAACATTATGAACGTCTTTAATACCACTGAACCATATACTTGAAAATCATTAAGATTGTAAATATTACATTATATGTATTTTACCACAATAAAAATTTATTTATAAAAATAAACCAAACTCTATATTGCTTATAAGAAACAATATGATAGAGAACATATGCTGGAAGACACAAAAGAAGACTTTGGCAAACAGGACATCTGCTTTGTTCTTAGATAGGAAACATCAGGGCATAAAAATGTCAATTCTCCCAAAGTTGGCCTATACTTCTGAAAAACTACCCAATAAAATTGGTTATAGAAATTATTTGAAACTAGACACCTAGTTCTAAATTTTATATGGGAAAAAATTAGTCAAAAGTATTCTAAAAAAAGAAAAGAAATTTAAGTGTGTAGTAATGCATATTATGAAGCTACAATAATTTAGGCAGTGTGGTAAGTGAATTAGTAAATAGTGGATCCGAATGGAAAGCCAGATACAGATCCAAAGAAATTGAGAAATTTCACAAGTTGTTGAAGGGACACTTCAAGTTAGTCAGAAAAAAGTATTATTCAACAAATAATGCTCAGACCTGAAGAAGGAAATGGCAACCCACTCCAGTGTTCTTGCCTGGAGAAGCTTGTGTACAGAGGGGCCTGGTAGGCTCCGATCCATGGGGTCACAAAGAGTTGGGTACAACTGAGAAACAGACATTCAATGTTCAGACAAATGGGAAGCCAGCTGGTGAAAAGTAAAACTGAATCTATGGACTGTACCATACACCAAAATGAATTCCAAAGATCTGAATAAGAAAGTAACCCACACAAGTACTAGAGAAAGAGATATCTCCAAGTTTGTCACAAGCACGGCCATTAAGTGTAGGTTTATAAATTTAACTCTTTAAAAACATTCACGTGCATATAGAATACAAATTTATGTGCCAAGCACAGGGCAGTGTGAGTGCGTGCTCAGTCATGTCTGAGTCTTTGAGACCCCATAGGCATGCTACTCATGGAATTTTCCAGGCAAGAATACTGGAGCGAGTTGCCATTTCCTACTCCAGGGGATCTTCCCAATCCATTCCCAATCCAGTCTCTTGTGTCTCCTGCACTGGCAGACGGATACTTTACCACTGGCACCACCTGGGAAGCCAAGTCAAGAGACACCACTGTAAAGCCAAAATATAAACAGCAAAGTGGAAGGAGTATCCATTTCCACAAAGTTTAACATAATAATAGCAAGTATGAGTTGAAAGGAGGCCAACAATGGAAAAATATGCAAAGTTTTGTTTTTCAGATATATGTTACACTCTCCTGATGCAAGATGATTTGCTCTCCTTTCCCAGTCTTCTATCCTTCTAACCCCCCTAATATGATCATTCTAGCACTTTATTGAAACTTCACTAATTTTCCAGATGTTCCTTCTGGATCTTCTCTGTTTATTCATTTAGCCATTCTGAGATACCAAGTACTCAATACAAATGTTACCATTGCTGGCTTTCCCTTATAACCTATGTCTTAAGCTGTTTGGGTTGCTGTAGGAAAATGCCACAGACTGGATGGCTTTTAAAGAACAGACATTAATTGCTGGCATTTCTGGAGGCTTGGAAGTCCAAGATCAAGGTACCACCACCATGGCTAACCTTCTAGTGAGGGCCCTCTGCTGGGTCTGTATCTGGCCCTGGCCCTGTGTCCTCCATGGTAGAACATATGAGTAAGCTCTCTCAGGCCTCTTCTATAAGGGCACTAATCCCATTCATGAGGGCTCCACCCTCAGGACCCTCCACCCTAAGCACCTCTCAAAGGTACCACCTTCTCCCCAGCACATCAGGCATTAGTGTTTCAACATATGGATTTGAGGGGAGCACAAACATTCATACCATAGCATCCTTTAAAGACAAGTCTAGAGTTGAGCAGTAAATTCAAGTTGACTCTCTTCTACCTTCCCAGGCTACTCAGGAACACAAATCTATTTAACTCCTCAATCTGGCTTCTTCTCATTTCCAATCAATAGGTCTGTCAAATACCTGCCACATCTCCTGCTATTACTTCTTGGTAGAAACCACTAATTGATCACATCACTCTTTCCTGTTGAACCCATAAAACTTCACTCTTTTCAAGACAGACTTCACACTTCAAAGAGATGGTGACATTCACAGTCCCTACCCGGAATGGATCTAGGCCAGCTTCCACCTGGGTGGCGTTTACCGCGGAGTTAAGGGCCTTCATGCAGTCCTCCCCCAGATGTTTCTGTTGAACTCATGGTGCCGGCATTCCAGCTAGTGCCCTTCTAAGTTCATTGATCTTCCTGTGTTGATGGAAAACAGAAAGTAATATATTTTTATTTTATTTTTGTTCTGTTTCTAACCCAGAGGACTCCCTAAATCCTTCTGCCTACAGGATCCCCATTAGGTTTCCATGTCTATAAGTATCTGTCCTCAACCAAAGTCAGCCAGGATTTATATTTGAAATTTCCTAAAATGTAGAGAAGAGGAAGAGGAAGGAAAGGGATGTTATTGTTATTGAATGCCTATCTGCTGAGAAGAGCAAAAGGACCATTTTGGGTTTTGCCAAAATTAGCATTGCTAGATAAATGAGAGCCTTATATCTTCCCAGTTGCCAGGAGGACATGCCAGCTAATTTTAGCCCACTGTGTAAATATAACCAACATTGGTATGCACTGGCCTTTAACATCTGATGCGGCTCGATGACATCCATAGCAGCCAAAGTGCCTGTCCTGCCCCACAACTGACCAGGCTTTCTGGGCCCTTAGGCCCTTGCTGCTTCTAGACGTTGATTTTCCACTTGGAAATGACCTTGAAGAACCCTTGGCCTGACCCCATGCACTAAGCATGGCCTCCTACAGCAAAGGCAATTTTAATAAAGCAACATCCTTAATGAGTTTTTATTTAAGTGAGTTAAGGTGGGTAAAGCATTTAGAAGAATTCCTGGAAGATGATAAATGCTTAATAAATGTTAATTATTATTTTATCATTATTATGGGTTGAAATCACAGCTCCTCACTTCCTTGCTGGATGACTTAGGCAAGATGATATAAGCCTTGATTTGCTCATCTATAAAATAGGCGTAAGGAAAACCCTATCTGATAGGATTGCTGTTAGGATGGAATGAGTTGAAACATACAGAAGTCCTGGCTTTTGCCTGGGACCCATGTGTGCCCAGGATATGGCAGCTGCTCTGGGTATGTCTTCAGACACTCGAGAGTCTGAGTTTTCAGTCGGCAGTCATACTGACAAACCACTCAACTTAGATTTTTCCAGAAATGGTTTCAGAGTGACTAAAGAAAGTCAGAGGAGACGTATATGTGTTTACCGTCACTATTTTTTCTTGACGGCTACTTAGATTTAAGATCACGCTAAAGATAAAATGGTTCTAAAATATGTTGTTATTGTTCAGTTACTGGTCGTATCTGACTCTTTGCAACCTCATGGACTGCAGCACACCAGACTTCCCTGTCCTTCACTATCTCCCAGAGTTTGCTGAGACTTATGTCCTTAGAGTCAGTGATGACATTCCACCATCTCATCCTCTGTCACCCCCTTTTCCTCCTGCCCTCCTACCCTCCATCTTTCCTGGCATCAGAGTCTTTTCCAATGAGCTGGCTCTCAGCATGTAAAATATGTAAAAATAATCATAACACAAGGTTCAAGAAAGAAAAGAAAGGTTTGTGAATTGTCTTTTTTCCCTGTTTTATCTTCTTGTTTCTGGGTGGGTTTTGTTTTGTTTGTTTTTATCTCAAAGTTAGTTACGAGAATAGAGTAATGGCTAGAGTTGTCTAGCTATAGCGCCCCTCTACTCCAAAGGTCCTTGAAAGCCATAGGTAATAGCTGAGATACGTAAAAACAGCATATGACTTCTCTACAGATTCCGTGTATCTGAAGAAAGTCCAGAAGGGACTAATATAAACTGATGGACAGTCCCCCAAGTTTTCTTCATTGGCTTAAGTGTGTATAATGTTATCTCTTTTTAGCAACCAGTTAATTGTCTTGGCTATGTTTTTGCTTAGGCTAATATTAGCTATTAGTATTCCCTGAGCCAGCCAGACACTTGGTACAAGAAAGTGATATGAAGAGGGAGTTGGTACGGAGTTTTAAAACTGGCAACAGCACAACTGCTGGGCAAACAATTCAGTATTTAAATGTGGAATATTGCTAGATCATTTTCTTTTCATAGAGAAGCATTTCTTTTCGGTAAACTATTTCTACTATTACAAAAATGTACTCCCAGGAGTTTCCCCTCATCTGTAGTTTCTTTTAAAGGTGAAGACACCATGGTAAAGACAGGCTTGCTTAGGTGGTCTTGGGCAAACACCTCTCTCTTCCCTCTCAGGGACTCTCAGGGGAACCACAGTCCAACTGTGTTCCTGGGTGATTACAGGCCATGACAAGTAGGGAGACATTTCTCCTCTCTCCTTGAACCCCAGTATGAGGTGACTTCTCTTTATGGCTCTAGCGAAAAGGGGACAAGGCCCAGAAATCAGACAGACAGAGTTTGAAACTCCACTCTATAATCCACAAATTTTGTGACCTAAGGCAAGTTACTTAATCTCTGAGAACCTCTAAATAAGAACAGTGGTTCCTGCTTTGCACACTTACTTTCAGCTCCGTAAATATCAGTGCTTCATATGCGTATTGCTGTTTAAGCCTCCCAACACCTCTGTGAGGTGGGTACTAGTATTAGTCATGGTTCACAGACAAGCAAACCAAAGCTGGGAAGTAGTTCAAGAGTCATGTGTTGCTGCTGTGAGTTTTCTAGCATGCCATTAGTGAATGCGCATGAGATGTGATGATTCGTCCTTCTGGATGGAAATTTGGTTCAAATACTCCAAACAGAAGCAAAATGTTTGCCCCTAGGGAGAAGATGAATGCAACCACCCTGTATCTGGCCTCCTTTCTGCCCCTCCGTCTGCCTCCTCTTTCCCTGCTTTATGTTAATGACAGTTTTTCTGAACTTCAGGCTGTTTAGTTGACTAGAGTAGCTAGTCCTTTTACAGTAGCAAGATTTTCATGACCTTTCTTCTGTTAAAAGACCTGGTTGCTCAATCCTCATCCCCATTCCACCTCCCCACCACACATACTTGTAAACAGGCATACACACCCACACACACACACACACACACGTGCCTGCGCACGCCTTACCTGCACTGTTGGATCACTCTACGCTCACACCTTCCATGCCCAGAGAGGTGGGCGTGAGACGTTCTTGCAGCGATGCTAAATTGAGTCTTCTGAAGGCCCAGAGCCTAGTTGCTTGGAAGAGGCCTGTCTGCAGTAGGGGATTCAAAGGCCAACACAAAAAGAAGCAGAGACCAGCAGAAATAAAAGATGTATGGAAGCCAACTCAGCCTCCTTGGGAAAAGGTCACTGAGTCCCTGAGTCAGAGGTCACTGGGCCTGGCCCTTCTAAGGCCCAGTTGTCTGACTCTTTCTTCAATTTTGTGAGCTTCTCAGAGTCTCTCCCTCCCAGCTACTTGAGCCAGTTTGAGAAAGCAAATAGGAGTTGGGTATTTGCAGCTAAAGGAGTTCTATTTTAGTATGCTTAAGTCTTCTATCAGAAAGTTGAGGAGAAAGAAAATTCTAAATGTAAATATACTTTTCACATTTCTGAGGATGACTCTACACTCAACATATTTGAACTGACTGCCAACTCCATGCCAGACACTGTGCTGAGGCTGGCAATCCAAGGATGACTAAGCCAAGATCCCTGCCTAAAAGGAGCTTACAGTCTAGAAGAGGAAGATGGACACTGAGTTAAAATGCAATCAAATGTCACCTGTGTTTTAATAAAGGTCGTGGGAAGCTATAGGTGTGGATAGAAAAAAAGGAATCAATTCTTCCTGCAAGTTTCAGGAAAGGCTTCAGAGAGATAATAATCCTTTGCTGACATTTGAAAGCCAAGTGTGGTCTGTATGTGTGCGTGCTAAGTCACTTCAGTTATGTCCAAATCCGTGTGACCCTATGGAATACAGCCCGCCAGGCTCTTCTGTCCATGGGATTCTCCAAGCAAAAATACTGGCCTGGGTTGCTGTGTCCTCCTGCACGGGAGCTTCCCAACCCAGGTATTGAACCCATGTCTCTTAAGCCTACCTGCATTGATGGGCAGGTTCTTTACCGCTAGTGCTACCTGGAAAGCCCAAGTGTGGTCTAGGCCTTTGCTATTCAAAGTGTGGTCCACGGACGGTAGCATCAGTGTCTAGAAATACGGAATCCATAGCCCCTTTTGAGGCCTAATGAATCAGAATTTGAATTTTAACAAGAGCCCAAGGTGATGCCATGGGAACCTTTGGGGAGTACTGATCTAGGCAACAAGAGGAGCAGAGGAAGAAGAATTTCAGGCAAAGGGAACAGTTTGAACAAAGATTGGCAGATATGATGGCATGTGATGTTTGTGAGACTATAAGCCATAGCAGAGGGTGTAAGGTAGGACGTGGCAGGAATGAAGCCAGGTCCAACCCCCAGAAGGCCTTGTGATCCGTGCAGAGATCCATCCACCCATGGGATTTATCCTATGGACACTGAGAGTCAATAAAGGATGTAAAGTAAGAGTGTGATGACATCAGATTGCGTGCTTGAAAGCAGAGTAAGAAATCTTTCTGACAAGCCGAGCAATAGATGAAGTTTGGACATGATCCTAATAGGAGGGGAGTCACAGACAGGTTTAAAGATAGAGGAATGTGACTTGAACTAAAGAGCCCCTTGATGAAGGTAAAAGAAGAGAGTGAAAAAACTGGCTTAAAACTCAACATTCAAAAAACTAAGATCATGGCATCTGGTCCCATAACTTCATGGCAAATCGAAGGGTAAAAAGTGGAAACAGATTTCATTTTCTTGGACTCCAAAATCACTGTGAATGGTGACTGCAGCCATGAAATTAAAAGACATTTGCTCCTTGAAAGGACAGTTATGACAAACCTAGATAGCATATTAAAAAGCAGAGACATCACTTTGCTGACCAAGGTCCATACAGTCAGAGCTATGGTTTTTCCAATAGTCATGTATGGATGTGAGAGCTGGACCATAAAGAAGGCTGAGTGCCAAAGAATTGATGCTTTTGAACTGTGGTGTTGGAAAAGACTCTTGAGAGTCCCTTGGACTGCAAGAAGATCAAAGTAGTCCATCCTAAAGGAGATCAGCCCTGAATATTCACTGGAAGGACTGACACTGAAACTGAAGCTCCGATACTTTGGCCACCCAATGCAAAGAGCCAATTCGCCGGAAAAGACTGATGCTGTGAAAGATTGAGGACAGAAAGAGAAGAGGGTGACAGAGGATGAGATGGCTGGATGGCATCATTGACTCAATGGAGATGAGTTTGAGCAAACTCTGGGAGATAGTGAAGGACGGAGAAGCCTGGCGTGCTATAGTCCATGGGGTCACAAAGAGTCGGACACGACTGAGTGACTGAACAGCAACAACGTGATGTGATTTATTTTCAGTTCTTGAAGCTCAGTGCCTGGCAACGTGTGGAAGACGGATTGGAGAGAGGCTCATTCCCAAGGCAGAGAGACAAATTCTTATCCTGATCAGTAGTGATGACAAAAAGCCACAGAGTGGGTGGAGAGGAAGAGCTGGCTTTCAGAGAGGAAGTGAGGCGAAATCTGCAGAGCTTCCGCCATGGTGGGAAACTGCACACTCCAGTGGGGTGGGGCAAGGACTTTTGGCCTCTGGAAGAGATAGGGTGGAAGAGTTAATCCTGGAAGGAAAGATCCTAAGTTCTGTTCAGGGTCTGTTGAGGTTGAGTCTCTGTGGGACACAGACGTGGAGATAAACAGCACGTTAGCACCAAACACCAACATTAATGTGCAAGGCCTCTCTTGAAATTCCTCGATTAGAACTTTACTTACTTAGAAAGCATGTGATTCCATAATTAGCTCTGATGTAGAATTCGGTGACCGTGAACTCACACTCCACACTGGAAGCCAACCTTCTACATGTTCCTTCTGCCCCCTGCATGCATGGCATGGAGGGCAGCTGAATGGAGAGCGTGATTCTGGGGACAAGACAGAGGACTGCCTTCTGTCCTGGGTCCCTGAGGCCTTAAGTATAATTCAATTTAACAAATAAGAGTTGAGCAGCTGGCGTGGTTCAAGTCCTGTGTTGGGCACTATGCGTGCGTGTGTGCTGAGGTGCTTCAGTCGTGTCTGACTCTTTGTGATGCTATGGTCTGTAGCCTGCCAGGCTCATCTGTCCATGGGATTCTCCAGGCAAGAACCCTGGAGTGCGTTTCCATACCCTCCTCCAGGGGATCTTTCCGACCCAGGAATCGAAGCCGAGTCTCACGTCTCCTGCATTGACAGGCGGGTTCTTTGACTAGCGCCGCCTTGGAAGCCATGTCAGGCACTGGGAGTATGATAAGCTAGAGGAACAGTGTTCTCACCCTCTCAGGTCTTCCATCTAGCTAGGAAGACAGCAGGTAAATGGAAAAGAAATGTAGTGGATGCAAAGGTCTTCTGGTTAGCTGTCAGCCTCCAGCAGTTAGCACCTTCAGGTCTACCTCAGCTTGCAAGCCAAGGTCAGACTTTACCCACAGCAGCTCTCAGATGATGGCTGAGCACAGCAGTGGTAGCTGAGTGCATGTACTTCTTAGGGTGATTCCGAGCTATTGTTGCCAGATTTAGCAAAAGAAAACATAGAACATTCAGTTAAATTTGACTTGCAGATAAACAATGAATCTTTTTAGTATGTGTATGTCCCAAATATTGCATGGGACAAGTATATATTTAACAAATTATTTATCTACAAGGCAAATTTAACTGAGCACCCTCTGTTTTATCTGGCAGCCTTACTCCCCAGGCTATGACTGAGCAAGGCAGTGGTACATTCAATCTCAGACAATATTAATACACAACCTTTGCTCCAGAGCTCTTACTGGGTTGGCCAAGACTTTGTCATGTCTTTATCCAAGAATCTCATGACAGACGAACCTAGAGGGCTACGATCCATTACATCGCAAAGAGTCGGACACAACTGAGCTTGACTAACACTTTCATTTTCACTTTCGTGGCTCTTTACACAGTCCTGATTTGTCCTATTTTCCTTTCACAGGTATTACTCTCCAATAAATTTTCTAACTCCATTTCAGCATCTGCTTCTCAGAGAATGCAAGTTCAATAGTTGGTATCAAGAGTGACCTGAGAAAGCAAGTAATGAGACAAAGGTCTGGGGACTAGGTCACTCACCACCCACCACCCACCATCACTTCATATGAAGACCTGCATCCCTGGTGGTAAGTGGTGTGCAGACAGCCCCTGGCATTAGATGGCAGTACAGTTGTCTAAAGTTTCAACACTGGTGAGATGGGAAGGCATGTAGGTGGGGGGAGATGCACTGTTTCAAGAATTTGATATGAACATTGGGATTTGTTAAGTGTATAAATATAACCAGAAATTGGACGATTATCATTAAATTTCCTGAGGCCCTACAGGAAGATCATGAACATCTGAGAACAATTAACAACTAAAACCAAGTGTGAAAGGACTCTGCAAAGAAGCCCTTGCCCTGTGGGTGAAGAGAAAAGCTGAAGATGGAGCACAAGGGTTAAGAGTGTTACTGAACATCAGAGAACATTGACTGTTCAACCACAGGGGGGCTGTTATGGCAAAGGCAGAGCCTGGCTGGCCAAGCCTGGGCCCATGACACATCATGCGCGCTCAGTCGTGTCTGACTCTTTGTGACCCTGTAGACTGTAGCCTGCCAGGCTCCTCTGTCCATGGGATTTTCCAGGCAAGAGTCCTGGAGTGGGTTACCATTTCCTTCTTCAATGACACACGGAACTGAGCATTTGGGTGGATGCTCCCCAGTCTCGTCTGAGCCTTCTGAGCCTGCCTGGTGGCTCACCCCTCTCAGATAAGAACTAGCGTGTTCCTGTGACCATAGAGAGGACTTGCCATGAAAAGGCAGCACATTCCCTCTTCCTCTCCTCAACATCAGGAGGAGAGGAAGAGGGATAATCATAGGATAGGATAGGAAGAGTCCTATCATCAGGATGAAGTCACAGCATAACCTAGCCAGAGATATACTGGGTCTGAAAAGGGAAGAAAGTGGTCACAGCCCCAAAGAACTACAAGATGGGATTAAGTGGTTAATCAAGGGGACTGAAACGGATGTCTAGATAAAGGAGAGTGTTTTTAGTCACTCTTAAGATACGACACAAACTTGCTGCTAGGGTGGCTCCTGGAAGCCTGGAGAAAGTGTGGCCCTTGCTGAATGGCGGACATGCAGACACAGGGGAAGAATGAAAGGCGGAAGGAATGGGCTTGAAGGGATGGCTGTATTAGTGAGGCCAGAAGACACGTCAGAGGAACACTATCTATCAAGGTCTTTGAGAATGTGCTAGAGAGAAGGGCATGCCAGCATCACTAAGGAGGTCAGTGATGGCCCTTCTCTGGGGCCAGGGCTGACAACAGAAGAATCTACCATAAAACTGGGCTCACTGATGGCAATAGGGATGTCTCTTCCCTCTTCTGGGCTGAATAGTGGCTATATGTATGTATGTATGTATATGTTTGTGTGTGGGGGGTGTGTATGTGTGTGGTGTGTGCGTGTGTGTGTACACTTCCTAATTCCTGGAATCTGTGAATATTACTTTATTTGTAAAAAGGAGTCTTTGCCCATATGAGTAAGTCAAGGGTTTTAGATGAGGAGATTGTCACGGGTTACCAGGATGGGCCCTAAATGTAATCACATGCATCCTGATAAGAGGCAACAGAAGAGAGAGACGCAGAGAAGGCAGTGTGAACACAGAGGCAGAGGCCGGACTTAGGCAGCCACAAGCCAAGGATGTCAAGAGCCCCCAGAAGCTGGAAGAGTAACAGAGTGAATTAGCCCAGCTGACTCCTTGAGTTTGGACTTCTGGCCTCAAGAACTGTGAGAGAAAACATTCCTGTCGTGTCAGGCCGCCACATCTGCAGTAATTTGTCCTGACAGCCGCAGGGGACTAATATGCGCCCCTTTTCTTTTCACAAGAGACACTCCCCATCTTCTCTGCTCCTAACTCGAATTCTGAGTCTACTCCCTGGAGACCTCAAACTGCAACATCAGGATAGAATACAACTCAGTTGTGCCGGTTCAATCCCTGGGTCGGGAAGATCCCCTGGAGGAGGGCATGGCAACCCACTCCAGTATTCTTGCCTGGGAATCCCGTGGATACAGGAGCCTGGCGGGCTACAGTCCACGGGGTCATAAAGGGTCAGACATGACTGAAGAGAGGGAGCGTGCACACGCTTGTGACTGGGCAGAGCTCATGGGAAGGGTACGTGGGCCAGTCTTGGAAGAGTGGGAGGGTAGGGGAGCGGGGAGGGCTTTCCAGAGGCAGTGACATCTCAAGTGGCTGAAGGGAGAGTAGAATCAGCCAAATAAAGACATGCCAGAGAGACTGACACATACTCAGGGAAGCAAAAAATATCCAGTATGGGGAGGAGTTGTGGGAGATAAGGGCAGTGAGGCAAGCAGAGGCCAGATCACACTGGGCTTTGTAAGTGATCCTGGGTCTTTGTACTTAATCCTGAAAGGATTTTAAACAGAGGGTGTCATGATCGGCATTTCGCTAATAAAGATTAATTCCTTTGGCTTAATTCCTTTCAGAATACAGCTATCCCTGGGAAAGATACTACAGTAAAACCTCCTCGTGAATCAATGTCTTTATGTAACCAGCTGTATCCAGTCTTAGCCTAAGACTGTTTCCACCAGGGAGATGGTGACATTATGATGGCCTCAGGCAGCCCTTACTTCAAAATTCGATCAGAACAATTCACAGCTTTTTCTCCATCTTAATATGAAGTGTTATGCAAAGCAGTTTCAAGAACCCCTCCCCCGCTTCCTTCCAGTCAGGTGAAGTGAATTGAAGTGAAAGTCACTCAGTTGTGTCCAGCTCTTTGTGACCGTATGGACTATATAGTCCAAGGAATTCTCCAGGCCAGAATACTGGAGTAGGTAGCTTTCTCTTCTCCAGGGAATCTTCCCAACCCAGGAATTGAACTAGGTCTCCTGCATTGCAGGCAGATTCTTTACCAGCTGAGCCACAGGGAAGCCCAAGAATACTGGAGTGGGTAGCCTATCCCTTCTCCAGAGGATCTTCCTGACCCAGGAATCAAACCGGGGTCTCCTGCATTGCAGGTGAATTCTTTACCAACTGAGCTGTCAGGGAGTGAGTAACACTAAATCCCTTCTAAATAGACATTCTGGAGCTGTGGCCTTCCTGACAAGAAGGGTTTTCAACCCAAGGAGGAGTAAAGGGATGCAGAAAAGGACACCACCGTTTGCTACCCTGGAATCCTCCCCAGAGGACTGCCAGGGGTCATTATCTGACTTCAAGATCTGACCAGTCTCAGGGAGGAAAAGACATCAGCACCCACTGCAGGAAGGCCTGGCCTCCACAGGAAATTGTTATCTTACCTCCCTTGGGGAACAAAAAACAAGCTTTGACATCAAAAACAAGTGGCCTGAGAGCCACATCAGGTGTGCTTTCTCTGGTACTTCAGTGCCTTCGTTGTTGTTTGCAATGAAATCGACATTCAAATATTAGCAGAGTTCATGGAATGGTCCAGACTTCTGGGTTCTCTCGTCAAATCAGGAGCCCTGGTTTCAATTCACCCTCATTGCCGCAATGAATAGAGTGTAGCAGACACCCCCCTTCACAAGGGACAAGCCAGCCTCTATCTACTTTATCCTTGCCTTCCTGGTTGTTTCCTCATCACAGAGCCAAGTGTTTTGTCTTTCTAATGCACGTCAAAGGAATATTTAATTTTAGTCCTGTGCCCACCCAATGCGGGAAAATCAACAGCACAGTGAGAAAGTCTGAACGTCTAGAAAGCAGAAACGGCTACACAGGGTTTTTCCTCTGACACCAGTCAGCTTCATTCATTGAATTGATGGGACTGAGTTTGTGGCCCCTGATTTAAATATTTTCAAGGCCTGCCTCCGCTGCCCCGCCACCCCATCTCCTGGTCCAGTTCCTCTGTTCTGCCTGCAGCATCCACTCCCACCGTCTAGGATGAACCCGCCTGCATCTCAGTGGCCCAGCATCACTGCAGGAACCACTGCTGGAGAGACCTCTAGGAAGATGGCCCCTGGGGAGCTGCACACTTCTGGGAAGAAGCCACAGACAGAAATACCAGGGGAACTGTAGGGAGAACTTTGGCTGAGAGGCTCTGATCAAAACGGAGATTATTTCAAGTACCCTTTTCTTCTCTGCCTTCCCTAACTGATTAACACTACCCACCCACGCACCCAGTCTAGACCTGCCTCACTGTTATATGTACCAAGAAATGGAACGAGCCTGCTCCTGAATTACCCTTCCTTGTTCACAAATCACTGGGTCAGGGGTGGGGATGGGGAGTAGGTAGGGGATGGAGGGAGGGTTGGGGGAGACGATAATTAACCCTGGATCTTGCAGGGTGGCCTTGTGGTGGGAGAGGTGCAGTTTTTACCTGCTAATTCTCAAGGCCAGCGTGTCATGCAGGGAAGGGTGGGGGCGGGACAGAGGAGCTGGTGGGCTGCAGTCCATAGGGTCGCAGAGTCAGACAGCTGAAGCAACTGAGCACGCACTCACAATGAGACCAACTCTCCTAGGTTGCTGGAAGGATTCCATCAGATAAGATGTGAGTTATCGGGGTCTGATTTAGTAGGCTCATTCTGTGTGGCTCTGGGAGGGCCTTGGAGTTTCAGTGGGGTGGAGGGGGGAGGAGCAAGCGCACTTGAAGTGGTGTGGGTGGGCTGCCCTGGGTGCAGGCAATAAAAGGTAGAGATACTGGGTGAAAACTAGGAGGAACAGACCTGCCTGGCTGCCCCTGCACACTTTGTAAACATCTCTTCTACACAGATTTCCTGCCTGCGAGACCATTCCTGGGGTTGGCCTCGCCTCTTCCTGCCTGATGCTATTCAGGAGCAATTCCTTTGTTTTGCTTCCTGAAGGCATTCTCAGTGCTCAGTCCAGCAGTGCCATTCCCCAGCAGCAGGACAACAAAGAAGCATTCCTCCTTGGCCCTTCACTAAGTCCTCCCCTCTTGTCTCGAGACCCAGGATCTTAGGAGTCAGGCCTGGGCACCTGCCATCCCCATGCTGCCCTGCAAGGAGAGCAGCCTCGAGGCCACCAGGAGCCCCAAAGTCCTAACGGGAAAGAAGGAACAAGAATAAAGGTTTTTAAATGAACAATGTCTTTTAAGTACTACAAAATGGTTTTAGGAGTAGATTTTAATTTCATAGGTAATGCATATTCATTGAAGAAAAATTAGAAAATCTATTTATGCAAAAAGATAAAATCTCACCACATACAGGAACCATTGATAATCTGTTTTTACACATTCTCCAAGACTTTTCCCATTAATATGGTTATGTACATTTGGTATGTGTTTTTACAACAATCATGAGAAGTACAAGCAGTTTTATAAGCTGCTTTTCTAAGGCATTGATTATTATGCTTTTGATATAGTTCAATCATTTTGCAGAGACACAGGTTTCCCTATACTACGCTCTAACTTTGTGTAATTTAATGTGTCATTTACCAAAAGAGTGACTATCTGTGGGCCAAAAACAAAAAGAATTATTTTTTTAAAAATTTTTATTTTTACTTTATTTTACTTTACAGTACTGTATTGGTTTTGCCATACATTGACATGTTTCTGACCTAAGGTTGGCCTATTATCTTCTGTGGGCTGTGTGCTTCATCTCACTTAATCCTTCCATTAAATTTATTTATCATCTTCGTTGTGTAGATAGAAAAAAAATATGGGCTTAAAGAGGTCCATTGCTGCTGCTAACTCACTTCAGTTGTGTTTGACTCTATGCGACCCCACAGAAGCCAGCCCACCAGGCTCCCCCAACCCTGGGACTCTCCAGGCAAGAACACTGGAGTGGGTTGCCATTTCCTTCTCCAGTGCATGAAAGTGAAAAGTGAAAGTGAAGTCACTCAGTCGTGTCCGACTCGTAGCGACCCCATGGACTGCAGCCCACCAGGCTCCTCTGTCCACGGGATTTTCCAGGCGAGAGTACTGGAGTAGGGTGCCATTGCCTTCTCCTTAAAGAGGTCCATTAACCCTCCCAAAGTCACACAGCTGGAAATCAGCAGATCCACTCCTGTCTCTCTGACGTCAAAATCAAGCTGTTTCCAAATTAATGATGTCAGTGACCTTGATTTGGCATGGTTAGGAGGCATGGGTAACAGTATGGATCATATTATATAGACTGTAAAAGAAAGCACCCACCGTTACCTTGGGCCCGTTACCAGTACTTGATGCGAATGTCTCTGATGAAGGCCCACCCAGAAGGTCAGCTTCAGTCTCTAACGATGAGCCTTCTCTCTCTCTCTCTTTCTTTAAGTTTAAAGCTCTTTGATAAGTAATCCATTCACAGTGATGATAAGTACTTTGCTAGAACCATGTAAATAAGTACAATAGCAACTAATGCAACATTGTAAAGCAACAATGCTCCAATAAAAATTAATTTTTCCCTGATAGCTCAGCTGGTAAAGAATCTGCAACACATGAGATCCCGGTTTGATTCCTGAATCAGGAAGATACACTGGAGAAGGGATAGGCTACCTACTTGAGTATTCTTGGGCTTCCCTTGTGGCTCAGCTGGTAAAGAATCTGCCTGCAATGTGGGAGACCTGGGTTCGATCCCTGGGTTGGGAAGATCCCCTGGAGAAGGGAAAGGCTACCCACTCCAGTATTCTGGCCTAGAGAATTCCATGGACTATACAGTCCATGGGGGTCTCAAAGAGTCAGACATGACTGAGCAGCTTTCACACACACACATACCAAATGAAACCTAAAGTGTCACGTATATGGCACTGGATCCACAAGCCTAGTGATAAACATCTTACCACTTAAGTTTTCTAATATATTTTACTTGAGAATTTATATATTAAAGTAAGTACATTTATCATTACAAAAAATAAGAATAAAATATAACAAAATTTTCCTTTGGGAAAAAAGAACCAATGAGTTGAGCTGTGAGCATGGGGTCACTGTATTTTTGATACGCTCCAACTGGCTCATACTCTGTTCTTTGAACTAAAAGACCTGTCCTTCCATCTGGGATGTGAAAGTGAAAGTGTCAGACGCCCAGTCCTATCTGACTGTTTGTGACCCCATGGACTATAGCCCACCAGGCTCCTCTGGATTTTCCAGGCAATACTGTAGTGGGTTGCTATTCCCTTCTCCAGGTGTTCTTCCCAACCCTGGGATCGAACCCTGGTCCCCTGCATTACAGGCAGATTCTGAGTTACCAGAGAAGCTCTCTTAAGCACAGCAGGCAAACTGGGGCAGCTGAGCAGGCTTAGGAAAAGGCAGAAGCAGCCTCGCCCCGTTGGTATGTAGAAAAGAAGGCGGATGTTTAAATCAATTGGCACTTGACTGACTGGAGCTGACTGGCTACTCCGCCAGCCCTAAAACAGGCTCCATGGAACCCTCCGTGAGCTCACTCAGGCTCCATGAAATTCAACTTCTCCTTGGGAAAAAGGTCCTTTCTGTTTCTTGTAAAAAACTCAGGATAAAACAGGCGAATTTCCTGGCGGTCACCCCTGGACATTGGCTGACCACATTCTGACAAACCGGACAATTACTCCATATTGGGACATCTTTTTTCTTCAGGGGATGAAACCCAAGAATGCATGTGCCCACTTGCAGATTTTAGTATTTCTGCTGTAAAGCTGGAAGGATTACCACTCTATAAATTTACTCTGCTTATATGAGGAGTAATTATTTGTTAGAACAGCCATTCATTTCCTTCAGTGTTACAGTTATAACTCTAAACTGTTTTAATGTCTTTGAAGAGAATTAATTAGCTCTTCTGTTGATACTTCTAAAGCGTTTTAATGCAGGTCTGGTTTTTTTACTCAACGTTTAAAAGAACTTCCACAGCAGCCATTTAACAGATAACAGACTTCTCAGGAAATGCCCAATGCTTTGTAGCATCTGAAAGGAATCATGTTTGATAGACATTTGTGCAATTAAGAAATATAATTACTCATTGATAAAAGGATACTGTTAATGAAAATTCCTTTAAAAATTAAAGGTATGTCTTGTAATTGATTTTTTTTTCTTAGTAAAAAAATAATGGCCTGGCCAATTTCTTTAATTATAAAGAAACTTTAAAGGATAAGGCAGTACTCAGTGCCAGGAAAATCATAAAGTATTTAAAATCTCCAGAGTAAAATTTATTACTTCTCCTGGTGGTGTATTCCCGTGTCTGACAGACATTTTTATTTCCATTCTTCTTCTTAGTTTATCCTTAAGTCATACTTATTGAAAGCCAGCAAGCACCTGCTGTATGCCAGGTTAATTTGGCAATTATTATTTTAAATAACCTTCAAAGCTAATTCCATGAAACAGGTAGTAGAAAGGTCACAAAGTACTCCCATTTTCCAGATGATAAAACTAAAATTTTGGAAAATCAATTGACATGGTCCAAGTCACACAATCCTAAGGGCCAGAATCAGAGTTTAGACCCAGGTCTTGAGCCCACAGTGCCCAGCAAACCACAGCTGCTTTGGTGTGTGCCGTGGAGCTGCCATGGAAGGTAACTCACGCCTGTTACTGGTCCATCTGTACCTAGCCCAGGCCCAGAGGCCACTTCCCAGACTGACTGATGGGACCCTTGGCTTAGATGCTGGGCATCTTCATTTTTAAAGCTTTCCAAGCCATCTTTAGGGAGGAAGAGTTGTGAAACCTGCTTCAATTACGCGAATCCAATTCCTCTGGCCTCTGCTCGCAAATCTCATTTTCTGCAAACCATCTTCATTTCGCCGTGGCTCCCTTTGGGACTCATCCGTCATAATTAACGTGGAGTCTCCCTGTAAGAGCCCGCCAGCTCCAGGAGACAGGATGACAGAACCTGTGGCCTTTTCCCTTCCTATCAAACCTTCTCAATATCTTCTCACCCATCCAACATTTAGGTGGGAAAAAAAAAAAAAACCTAAAAGTTCAATGACTTTTTTCAAAAGCTAAGAGAGGTTTGTAGGTATAGGTGTGGAGGCAAACCACATCCACGTAACTGAAAGAACATGAAAAGTCAACAGACTTTTCTCCAAATCCTCGTGATGTGACTTTGGCTAAGTCATTCACTCCCTCAGAATCTATAAAATAGGGATAATCATAGGTACCTCTCAGAGCTCTTGGAAGTCCTATATTGATCTCAATGAAACTGAAAAAATCTTTCTTCTTCCCACTCTGCCTAGGCGGAGCAGAACCTCAGACTCAAAAAAAAAAAAAAAAAAACAGTTTCAAAAAATCTTGAAAAGCAGTGTCTATCCGTATGGAGGTGTGTTTATAGATGAGAGCAGGACTTCCACTTAGCAGGACATGCGTGACTAAGCCATGGGCTTGAGGGCCAGACTGCTGCAGTTCAAACGGTGACTCCCTCATTTCTTGGCTGTGTGTCCTTGGGAAAGTTGTCAGGTCATTTCTCTGCATCTTCTCTTCATCTGTGAAATGAAGGTGATAACAGTATTTTCCTCACAGGACTAGAAACTCCAAGAAGTTTTCAGAGTTCTTAGCAGAAGAAATCTTTTCCTAGGCCTGCCGTCTTGTCTCTTAGAAACCTGTTTTGACTGTAGGCATGCTAGCCAAAGCTCGCAGCATTTGGATGCAGGCCCTGAGCCTGTCCCCTTTCTCCTCCTGTCGTCCTGCCCACCACCTCCACCTGTGCTCTGACTTCCGCTGCCAATGGTCTTGAACCTCTAGGGGCTCAGCCTCTCCTCCAGCCAAGGCCTAGAGTCTAGAATTAAATGTATTAAAACAGGGAGGCCTGGCGTGCTCAGTCCATGGGGCTGCAAAGAGTTGGACATGACTGAGCAACTGAACTGATAAAGATACGGAAATGTAAAGAACAGTGCCTGGAAATAGGCTAGAAGGTATATAGCATAAAAAGCCATAGTTGCTATTATTGCAGCCTGTGACACAGAGCCAAACAGCCTTAAAACCTTTGATCCAAGTAAGTCATTCCCTAAGGCCCCACACTGGGTAGCACCTTCCCCAGTCTCTCATCTCTTCTTAACACTTGTGTCTGCCTGGCTAATGCCTGCATTTGCCTCTCAGTCATCTTTAATCCAATCCTTGTCTGCTCTTTCATAGGCAATGTGGTGTGCTCCGTCCTCTGCTTCTCTTGTTTCTTTAACCTAGCGTCCCCTTTGTCTTTTTTGGGGAGGGGAGGGTGGGTGGGCTGGTGGTTTCTTTTTGGTCATGCCATGCAGCTTTTAGGACCTTGGTTCTCTGGCCATGGATCAAACCTGGGCCTTTACAGTGGAAGCGTGGAGGCCTAAACACTGGACCACTGGATGATTCCCTAGTATCCCCTGTCTTTACTCTGATGAGCCTACCAGGTGCTTTCAGGGCCTGGGGAGGCAGGGGGTGGCAGGATCTTTTTGTCACACACACATAATGTACCTATGATGCTTGGCACCAGCTGGGCACTCAATAAATATGAGCTTGCGTCTCACCTCGTCATCCCCTCTCCCTGTAATATCCATCACAGGACAATAGGGCAAAGCAACCCATTTCAGATGTTCATGGAAAGTCTGGTACCACGAATTTCTTGTCATTCACAGTGTGTTAAGATACCTACCTCATCACATTTGATTCTGAAAACTAGGAACCAAGCGAATCCACAGGCTTGGGGCATATGCAGTCTGAGGGTCTCAGGTTGTGTTATCCAATGTGATCACTACTAGCCACACAAGCCTGCATGCATATATGCTAAGTCGCTTCAGCTGTGTCCGATTCTTTGCAACCCTATGGACTTCAGGCCGCCAGGCTCTTCTATCCATGGAATTCTCCAGGCAAGAAGACTGGAGTGGGTTGCTGTGCCCTCCTTCAGCAATCTTCCCAACCCAGGGATCAAACCGGAGTCTCCTGCATCTCCTGAATTAGCAGGCTGATCCTTTACCACTAGCACCACATGGGAAGCCCAGCCACTTAAGCCTATTTCAATTTAAATTAATTGAAATTAAATAAAATTTAAAAATTCAGTTGCTCAGCCACATTATCCACATTTCAAATACCCAAATGTCAGATAGGAATAGTGGCCGCTGCACTGGACAGCATAGCCATGGGACACTTCTGACATAGCAGGGAATTCTGCTGGGCAGTTCAGTGTCTATGACTCCGGTACCCTCCTTCCAGCCTTCCTGAGCCTTGAGGCCTTGGCTGTAGAAGAAGTTGAGCTCCCAGAGATTTAAGACCATCGAAAGTGGATGTCAGGGTAGTGGCAGAGGCAGTGGTCAGGACAGTAGGAAGGAGATAGGGGACAGACACGGACCTTCATCTAAATTTTGCAGGCTCCTGTCTGCTTTAAGATCAAGACAGGTTTCCAAGAAACAAGGCAACATGCTCTGAGAAGGCCTCAGCCCATAGGTACTTCTGCAACAAGCCCCCAACTGAACTGCTTGGGAAAGGAACTCTTAGGGCATTTCTTGCCTTTTATAGTGAAGTGGAAATTGGGAGCAATTATCAGAACACTTCCAGAGAAGGCAATGGCACCCCACTCCAGTACTCTTGCCTGGAAAATCCCATGGGCGGAGGAGCCTGGTGGGCTGCAGTCCATGGGGTCGCGAAGAGTCGGACATGACTGAGCGACTTCACTTTCACTTTTCACTTTCATGCATTGGAGAAGGAAATGGCAACCCACTCCAGTGTTCTTGCCTGGAGAATCCCAGGGATGGGGGAGCCTGTTGGGCTGCCGCCTATGGGGTCGCACAGAGTTGGACAAGACTAAAGTGACGCAGCAGCAGCAGCAGCAGCAGCAGCAGCAGCAGCAGCAGCAGCAGAACACTTCAAAGAGAAAAATATCTAAGCTATCAGCAAAGTTGATGCAAAAGGAAGTTTTCTACCCTGAATTTTCCAGATTATGGCTTTGATTCTTATGTGGACCCAGTCTGAAAATGTGTTGCCCTTCCTTGCCTGTGACGTCCCCTCACTGTGACATGAGACCCAGAGGAGGTGGGAATGGTAAAGACAGCCACAAAGATGGGCAGGCAGCCGTGGATCAGGCAGGTGGCAAAGTATGCGGAAAGGGGTCTTGATTATCAGCTGCTTCTCTGGAGATTAGATCCAAAAGGCTGTGGAAACTCTCCTTCTCGTGACACGCTTTCCTTTCCAGGACCTCCTCCCCAAGAGCTCCCCTTTGCCGCTGTCTCCAGGGGATTTCCGCAGGCAGAGCTGATGTGTGGGGGTCACCAGCCTTTTTCACAAGGCTTTTTTTTTTATCAAGGGCATCCATTCACAGAGGATCTGCGCTCAGGCTCCATGGGCATGAGTACTTCTCAGGTGCTTCTAAGTTGGGACAGCAGCTGTCCCATGTTGTCCTGTGCCTGCTGGGGGAGGCGGGGCGCGTGGTGCCTGCCACCTCCAGGCAGGACTATAAGTGTACAAAGTGAGCCTTGTTGGCACCTGGCGGCTTGGGGAGACTTCTGAAGCATCTGCCTTAGTTTCTCTGCTTCTGTCCCTTCTTCCTACACAGAATCACGCGGAGGCACATCCTGACACTTTTACAATTTGTGAATCTTCTTTAGGAAAAGAGGTGAAAAAATGTGAACACAAATTAGGTAGGAAAGCGAATATTTGAACTTCAAATTTCTGGAATCAGAAAAACCCAGGGCTGTCCTCTGAAACCTCTTCAGGCAATTTTCCAGAGATGCTTAAGAAGACATGCTTCCCGGCAACCTGGCCTTTCCTCTCTACCTAGAATATCCTATAGCATGCCCCCCACCCTGCACTGCCCCATAACCACCAGCACTCACAGGAGCCATACAAGGGCAGGGCTCCGAAGCTCCAGGTGTATTAGTTTCACAGTAAATCCACCTCTGATCATAGGTCACAAGCTGGTGGAAGGGACTGTAGGATGATCCCAAGTATTTGAGTGCTTTATTTTTCTTTTCCAAGTAAGAAAATGACCTCAGAGGAGTAGTTTCCCCACTATCCCATCACTTTTTTTCCCACTCTTGTCAAAGAATATTTATTTATTTAAAATTAATTTTTATTGGAGTATAGTTGCTTTACAATGTTGTGTTAGTTTCCAGCACACAGCAAATGACTCAGCCATACATTTATATATACATATATACATATATACACCCTACCCTCCCTTTTGGATTTCCTTCCCAGTCAGGTCACCACAGTGCATTAAGTAGAGTTCTCTGGGCTACACAGTAGGTCGGAGAAGGCAATGGCACCCCACTCCAGTACTCTTGCCTGGAGAATCCCATGGACGGAGGAACCTGGTAGGCTGCAGTCCACCGAGTGGCAAAGAGTCAGACACGACTGAGCGACTTCACTTTCACTTTTCACTTTCATGCGTTGGAGAAGGAAATGGCAACCCACTCCAGTGTTCTTGCCTGGAGAATCCCAGGGACGGGGGAGCCTGGTGGGCTGCTGTCTCTGGGATCGCACAGAGTCGGACACGACTGAAGCAACTTAGCACCAGCAGCAACAGCAGCACACAGTAGGTACAGTAGGTTCTCATTATCTATTTTATACATAGTATCGATAATGTATATGTATCAATCCCAATCTCCCAATTTCTCCAACCCCATCTTTCCTCCTCGGTATTCATACATTTGCTCTCTATGACTGTATCTCTATTTCTGCTTTGCAAATAAGATCATCTATACCATTTTTCTAGATCCCATTGCTTTTAACATCAGGAATGAGAACTGGGTCTCATTCCCAGCTTGCATTCTAGCCTCTAAACCACTTTGTTTGATAGGAGGTAACGTCATGCAGTGGTCAGAGTCCAAGCTTACAGTCTGAAGATTTGAGTAACAAAATCCTTGATGTACATCCACGAGCAGTAAGATCATGGACAAATCACACAGCTTCTCTGAACCTAGTTTCTTTACCTAGTACGAGACTTTTGAGTGTGTTGTGTGCAGTAAGTGAAATAATGTAATAAAAATGTATAAAAGGTAGTAGGTGCTTAATAGACCTTGATTGCCTTATTGTCTCTAATGCCATCCCTTGGATTCTGCCTTTTTACATGACAGTGTGTGTTTGGAGCAAGAGAATGTGAAATTAAATGCCATAACAAAAATTTCTTAAACTGCTTTTGCAAGTCTAAAGGAAAAAGAATCACACATCCTTATATCATTTTTGCAATTCAAACAACCCAGGTGTCAAGTTCCCAGAGTAAAATATGGCTATGAAATTAGCTCTAACCATCTAGGAAAATAAAGTACAGAAGTCATTTACAATTAATATATTCACCATTCTGCTTATGAAATCTCCACGGCTAGTTTAGTATATTTGAAAATATGAATTTAAATTAACCAATATTTAAAATATGGGATATTGATTCTATTTCCTATTTTACCTCATGGCAAAAGAGATTTCATGCTGTCATATACACATTCAAGCAGAAAGCCATTTTGCTTTTTCCATTTGTTTTCATTACTTTTTTCTATATTTGTTCTTTGACACTGTTTGTATTGAAACCAGGGTTTGCCTTCTTTCCACTTTATCTCTCCATGGCAACAGATAGATTGCAATACCACACACAAAAAATGCAGAATTACAACCTCCTGGTCAGATCATGCAGAAAATACTGTACACAGTGTAACCAGTAATGGAGAGTTGGGACAGTTAATGAATAAGCCAAATCTTTCTCTTTCAGACAGAATATAAATCACAGTTCCTTTTTGTGTCTTCTCTTTTCTCTCTGGAAAAGATTTGTAAATATGGGTAGATGAGCAATAGATTGGCTATTTTCTTTTCCAAGCTCTCACCAGTCATCTGATTAATAATGTATTGGAGAAATTTTGACTCTAATTATTATAGTTTAGTGAATGCTTTCCACCTACCATGTACTGTACTGAATGCTTTACATAGATGAGTTTATTATCTCATCGCCACAGCTCTACAAAGGGATCACTATCATCTGTTTGCAGATGAAGAACCTGAAGCTCCGAGAGGGTAAGTGATGTGTTCATAGCTACAAAGTGGAGGAACTGAGATTTGCTCCTTCAAAGTCTATCTGATGCTATAGCTTGGGTTCTTAACCTCTCTGCTGGCATACTTGCTCAGATTTTTGCTGGGAGATCAATGTCAATTCTATAGATCTATTATTCTAAGCACTGCTGCTGCCACTTCAGTTTTTTAAAAGGGGTTCATTTATTCGTCTCTAATGTCTTCCCCATGCTTCCTCAGAGGTTTCTGACAGCAGCTCCACTTTACAACCCCAGTCTCCTTTAGTATCTAGGATTTGTTCAATGCAAACACCTGAACGCATCTGAAAACAACTGCATGCCCTTTCTTTATAATGTTTGCTATCATCCTTCCGATGTCAATTTCAAGTTCTTTGCAGAAGATAATTCTCTTTGATGATTCATTCTCCTTAGGAATATTTACAAGGTATTGATCGACATGAGCACATGCTTTCAGCTCATGGGGTTGAATCCTGTGTGACTTTTGTCAGGTTCTTTAGCCTCATGAGCCTCAGTCTTCCACTTCTGTAAAATGGGAATCAGTAATGTGATATAAACCTTCTGGTATTCAGTGCCCAACAAATGTTACCTCCTTCTTTGTTCCTCTTAGGACAAAAAAATCTGGAATTCGGTTCATCCTGCAGTCTCATGTTATATATTACCTAAATAAAGCATGTCACCTCACCAATTACTCCAGGTAGAAACTCTGCCTCTTGTCATTCTCTGTTACTTCCCACAATTTTTTTTCCTGATAGTGCTCAGCTACAGCTTGTCTATTGTGTAACTTATGATCAAAGCTCCATGAGGATGGGAAACAAAATCTGCTTTATTCACCACCTACTACAGTGACTAGCATATTCTGTATGTCCAACAAATGCTTGTTGAATGGGAAAGTGAATGAATGGATGCATATTCTTGCCTCTCTCGAGCTCCTTATCAAAGCAGCACAGCCCCACCACGCTCTTAAATCACCAGCCTCAGAACTCAGGCGCCACATTTGCTTCTCCTTTAGGACCCATTCCAACGTTCTGCTGTGCTGTGCTGTGCTAAGCCACTTCAGTTGTATCCAACTCTGTGCGACTCTATGGACACTTACCCACCAGGCTCCTCTGTCCATGGGATTTTCCAGGCAAGAATAATGAAGTGGGTTGCTATTTCCTCCTCCAGAGGGTCTTCCTGACGCAGGGGCTGAACCCACATCTCTTCCATCCCTTGCACTGCCAGGCACATTCTTTACCACTAGTGCCACCTGGGAAGCCCAAAGCCCTGTTGAGCTTTCCCTATACCCCCCTTCAGACTTGTTCTTTCTTGCTCTGTTCTTTAGTCTCTATCAAGTCAGTCAGTCAGGCAGGCAGTTCAGTCGCTCAGTCATGTCCGACTCTTTGCGACCCCATGAATCGCAGCACGCCAGGCCTCCCTGTCCATCACCATCTCCCAGAGGTCACTCAGACTCACGTCCATCAACTCAGTGATGCCATCCAGCCATCTCATCCTCTGTCGTCCCCTTCTCCTCCTGCCCCCAATCCCTCCCAGCATCAGAGTCTTTTCCAATGAGTCAGCTCTTCGCATGAGGTGGCCAAAGTACTGGAGTTTCAGCTTTAGCATCATTCCTTCCAAAGAAATCCCAGGGCTGATCTCCTTCAGAATAGACTGGCTGGATCTCCTTACAGTCCAAGGGACTCTCAAGAGTCTTCTCCAACACCACAGTTCAAAAGCATCAATTCATCGGTGCTCAGCCTTCTTCACAGTCCAACTCTCATATCCATACATGACCACAGGAAAAACCATAGCCTTGACAAGACACCTCTAAATTATTTGGACAGCCTCTTACACATCGTCCTTTAAGATCTCTATCCCACCCAGTTCTCCAGCTAAAACATTTGGGGTTCTTCTGTTTGGTAACTTACTGCAGCTTTATGTCTCTTCATGGAGAAGGCAATGGCACCCATTTCAGTATTCTTGCCTGGGAAATCCCATGGACAGAGGAGGCTGCAGTCCATGGGGTCGCGAAGAGTCAGACATGACTGAGCGACTTCACTTTCACTTTTCACTTTCATGCATTGGAGAAGGAAATGGCAACCCACTCCAGTGTTCTTGCCTGGAGAATCCCAGGGACGGGGAGCCTGGTGGGCTGCCATCTATGGGGTCACACAGAGTCGGACATGACTGAAGCAACTTAGCAGCAGCAACAGCAGCAGCATGTCTCTTCAAGGATAGGTTCCAAATCCCTTCACCATCTTTCAACTAACCCATTTTCTCATTCTTCCCTAGATCAGACCTAGACTGGCAAATCCATAGATCTCTAATATAGGGCTTGCTCGTTACAACCTCTAAACTCCCCCTTCATCAATCTTTTGACCGAAATGTTCACGCTACTCCTTTTTGTCAAAACCTATCCTTTCCCTGTAAATTCTTGGTTTGAAATTTACTTCCATGACTAGAGACCTAACTTTTCTCTCAGCTCTGTCATTAACTAGTTTAGAATCAGGATAAGCCTTGCGGATGTTATCTTTTCCGGCAATTAGCCAGAAATGCTTACGTAGAAAATGTTCCACCAAAGATTGACTGTCCTGGGCTTCACAGTGCCCTGGTTGATGTAGGTTTCCCTTTGGCTTGGTGCACAGGAGGGTTTACACCTTGGAGCAAGACATCAAAGGAAGACTTTATGTAAACAAGGACCATGTCTTTTGTAAAGTAGGAAAATGTCACTTCTCAGGAAGATCATATTTAATAAAAAGATCAAATTTAATAATAATGATGTAGAAACTAAGGATGTGAAAATAGATTCTCTTCAAATATCCAGTGAAAAATCTTCTCATTGCCCTAGAAATACAAACGCTCCAGATTAAAGATCACTGGGACTAAAGGATATCAGAAGTCCTTTCGCATGATGAGGTTCCATATACATAATCTGCATTTAAGCATCTATCTAGGTATCTTGTTGAACCGCACATCCTGAAGCCAGCTGATTGACATTCAGATCGCAGTGTGTTTTATCCCTGACCACCTAGTGACCTCGCACCTGTTACTCATCTGTTCCTTGACTAAACAGAAATAATAATAGTACCTCTTTCATAGAGATGCTGTAAAAAATAAATAAATGAGTTAGTGCCAGTAAAACACTTAAAATAGTGTCTAGCACATACATTAAGTTAATTTAATAAATATTAACTGCTCTTACTACTATAATGAGAGAGATAGCCTAGCAAGAGTTTGAGGAGTCATATCTATATGGTTGAGAAGGTATCTGCACTCAGGTAGTAATGAAAATTAGGTGCAATGATGCTTCTAAGAAAATCATTTCAATCAACAAATGTCTGTTAATCATCTACTAGTTCTGTGCTAGCTGCTGAAGAACAGATAAGTCAAAGCCCTTGCCCTTCTGGAGCTAAAACTTGAAAGGGAAAGTTAAGTCAATGCATGTATCATGTAATTAATGGGCAAAAAGGTTGGTAGACCATACTTGCTACAGGAAATCAGGAAAGGGAAGAACAGTAAGAGTTGAGGTGAAGAAATTGACAATGACCTCAGGAGGATTTGATTTGGATAAATGTGAAAAGAGCTCAGCATTTCACCCATAGCCAGAACATCAAAGGAAGAAGAGTTAGTATAGAAGACTAGGTTGGAGAGAGAGGACAGGAGCTCAGCCAGCCAACAGTGAATCCTACTGAGAAACAGAAAGGGACCCAGCTGTTAGTGGTAAGTGAGAAGTCCTGGGTGTCTGTCCACTGTAGAAATTCAAGGGTAAGTAACCCTAAACTGATGGGTCCATGTGAAAAATTCAGGAAGAAGAAAATTAGGGGCCAGTTGATTGGGTTGTAAATTCAGTATGAATAAGAATTTTCCAGCCTCTGCTGAAATTCCCAACCCAGCCTAGGAGGCTATTACAAGATCAGGAAGATGATTGTTCAATGACAGGATTTTTGTTGTTGTTGTTGCCCTTGAAGTGGTTTTTTGAAAAGACTATTTTGGGGTTAATTTTGGTTTTAAATTTTGACATACGATGTTTTACAATACCTATTTTAAAAACCTAGCTCTTAAGCTTTTAAATTAAACTTATAAAATCTATCATTCAATTCTAGTAAATTTAACAATCATTTTTAAATGGGCTTTGAATAATATTTGGCCCTAATTATTAACTTAAAGACCTTCAATATTTAAACTATGCTTATAAATGTAATGCAGTCTGTTATATTTTTAAATATGTATATTTAAAAAGATAAATTATATTTATAAATGTGATGACCCAAATTCTCTCCAATATTCCAATACTGTATATAAACTTGGTAAGATTTTCACTTAAAATTGTTGAGTGAAGTTACATGTTTTAAATTGGAGTAGTAAAGTTGCCCCTCAAAAACTTTTTCTAACTACTGCAAATATACCAAATACTAAATATGTTCCCATTCCTTGATGTAAAAACATTAATATCCTTGGTTTGATTTTCTTAAAACATGTTACACAATTCTAAACCTTTCTAAGGACGGAATGAGGTTAACCCCTAAGTTAACTATGTTATACAGTTTGGAGGGCTTCTGCATGAGATTACAAAATGATCTGAGATTTCAGCTGGGGGAGCTGTCTGCATTTTCTTCTTTGGAAAACTTGATGGATTGCTTTGAACCCAATTAGTCTGAATGGAAATGACTCTATAACGCCAAAGTGTTTATAAGGTAGAAGAGGGAGAAGAAGAGAGGACAAGTAACCCATTTTCCTGAACTCATTTATATATTACCTAGTTTTCATTCTTCTCACAGATGTCTGCAATTCCTATGCAAAGTGACCATTTGGCCCAATTTTGCCTTGTTTGTTTCTTAAGAGAAATGCGTTTTGCTTCTACCTCAAAAAGCTCTTATATTTAATGGAATATTCCAGTGTTTTTCATGTACTTGTGATTGCCGTAGGATCACACAACTCTTGCAATTAATTAGTAATAATATATATATAGTTGGGGACTTCCCCAGTGGCTGAGCAGTAAAGAATCCATCTGCAATGCAGAAGACTCAGGTTTGATCCCTGGATTGGGAAGATCCCCTGAAAAAGGAAATGGCAACCCACTCCAGTATTCTTGCCTCAGTAATTCCATGAACAGAGGAGCCTGGCATGGGGTCGCAAAGCGTCAGACATGACTGAGCATGCTCACACACACATATATATAGTTAGATTCTTATCTCTCTAGGTTTTTCCTTACCTTTCACCCCAACCTACAAGGGCACACTAGATGGTCCAAAACCACATTTGGTGCTGGGCAGGCCATTTCGATTTTCTTCTGTCCAATGCTGCTCCAGGTGATTTCCGTGTGACAGTGCAGTGAATGTGCTCCAAGGAGAGCCATCTGGACTGCAACGTGGACATTCGTGCAGAAGGGTGAAATCGAGGGTTTAAGGAGACATAATGACTTTCTACAAAGGTGTGATTGGCTATCCCATGAAAGAAGGCTAGACTTATTTGATTCCTGACACCACTGGATAGAGGTGACAGAGTAGCAGATTCGATTCGGCAAAGGGAAGATGTTTCTCAAGATTGAGTTTCTCACAGAGGAAGAGATTACCCTAGGAGATAGTTAGCCCTTAGTCACTGAAAGTACCCAGGTAAGCCTGGGTACCCATCTGTTAAGGATGTACTAGAAGAGGTTCTAACAACAGTCACGAGGTTAACATCAATGCTTTATAAACTCTCTTCCACCTTTAAGAATCTCTGATTGCAGAAAACAAGGGTTCACAAAGCTAGATGGCTCATAAAAGGCATCTAAATGTCAGAAACGTAATGGTGTCATTATATTGCCCCACTAACTGCAGCACCGGCATGTCAAACCTCCTGATGCGGAAAGCCTTTCTCTTTCCTGGGACAGAAAGCATTCCGAGTTTTACAGAGAGATTAGAAATGAGATGGATCAGGGGAGGCGGTGGAGGAAGGAGGGAGGGGAGGCGTGGCAGCAACAGCTGGAAGAAATTAGAGCCGTGATAGAAATCAAAAGGAACAGATACCCTGAAAGGAGAGGAAAAAAAAAAATAGTACCACTGTGCAGTTTGGGAGTGGCTGGGGGAATGGTGGAAAAGGCTTTATCACAAGATAAAACCCCTGAAGGCATGCGTGCTAAGTCACTTCAGTCGTGTCCGACTCTTTGCGACCCTATAGACTGCAGTCCACCAGGCCCCTCTGTCCGTGGGATTCTCCAGGCAACAATACTGGAGTGGGCTGCCATGCCTCCTCCAGCAAATCTTCCCACCCAGGGATCGAACCCAGGTCTTTATGTTTACCTGCCCTGGCAGGCACTTTCTTTACCACTGGTGCCACTCCTCTACCTTATGACCCACAAAAACAGACTGAGATAACAAGAATGGGGCACGTCCACCAACGTGTGCCACCCCCTTAGACTTCCAAGGATGCTGCCGTTTCCCGGATGGAGACGATGGCACAGAGAAGTTGAGCTGCGCACCCACGGTCACACCCTTGAAGGCATAGGCATACTTACATGTATACATTCTGGTTTGAGAGTGTGTGTGTGTGTGTAACAGGCAATGAGAATTTGACCTAAGGATAAATTAGCTAATTATAGTTGGTCAGGTATGGGACAAAATTAAGTCATTTGGACACTTCATTTTAGTTATTAGCCCTTAATCCTCCTGTTAGCTAGCATTTACTGGATGCTTGCTTCGGATGGGCTGCACCAGGCATTTCCCATGTCCTTGCTGCGCCACACCAGTGCCAGGCTCTCCTCAGAGTCCACAGCCGAACTTTCAGATTCTCTGCTCAGATACCTGGCTTTCACCCTTTTATGAGGAATGGAAATTTTAACTTCTTAAAACCTCAGCTTTCCTCTTCAACCCCCAAATATGACTGTAGGCGTTCAGGATACACACTCCAAAATAAACTGCTTTGGTATGTTGATTGTTTTGAGTTTAGGTACTCGAGAAACAGCAAATGCAGGGAAAGGCTTTCTCTAAAGTCCCCTTTTCTGCCTAAAGGCAGATCCTGCAAAAAGAACTCAGTTACTAAGTCCTTTCCCTGACAGAGCCATCAACCAGGGAAGGTTGACTCATCCCAGAGTTGCTGTTGTTTAGTCACTAAGTCTTATCCAAAACTCCATGGAATGTAGCCTGCCAGACTCTATCCATGGGATTTCCCAGGCAAGAATGCTGGAGTGGATTGCCATTTCCTTGTCCAGGGGATCTTCCCGACCCAGGGATTGAACTCTCATCTCCCGCATTGCAGGTGGATTCTTTACCACTGAGCCACTCAGGAAGTTATCACAGGAGAGGAGTCCAGAAGCAGATTTGTCACAAACTGTCACAGCTCCCATCTATCCCTCTAAAGACCCATTCATCTTTCCTAGAAATCATTTATTCTGCACCAAGAGGCCTACACTCCTCTTTCCCTTTGAAGATGGACATTTAAGCCTTAATGCTAAGCCACCTCAGGGAGTTACTCAGTTTTATTTGAATACCACCTGTGTATAAATGAGGTGTACATGTTAATAAATTTCTGTTTGTCTTTCTCTTGTTAATCTGTCTTATGACAAGGATCTTGGCTAAGAACTAAAAAGGTTAGAAGGAAAAATATTTTTTCTCCCCAGTGGCATTCTTTTACCAAAAAAATAGTGACCACGCCAGGCACTATCTCTGAGCCCCAGCCCCTCATCCTGTCTTTGAGCCTCATTGTGGGAGGAGGATGCAAAGCCAGCCATATGGAGCAGCTTAGGATTATGCTCTGTGCTGAGATCTCCCATTCATTTCTCCAGATCCACTCTCTTTCCACACTGCTCTGTAGACTAATCTGTATAGATTTGCATTTAGCAGGCTCCTTTGCCCTCTGGCATCAGCTGGATTTGGCCAACCCCAAGTCAGGGAAATTGAGTGCAGCAGGGTCTGCCAAAAACAACAGCTCCGCAGCTTCCACCAAGCAGTTCTGTGAACGTCTCTCCTTTTGTCCTGGGAGTGCGTGCTCAGTGGCTCCGTCATGTCTGACTCTTTGCGACCTTGTGGACTGTTGCCCGCCAGGCTCCTCTGTCCATGGGAGTCTCCAGGCAAGAATACTGGAGTGAGTTGCCGTTTCCTCCTCCAGGGGATCTTCTTGACCCAGGGATTGATCACACTTCTCTTACCTCTCCTACATTGGCAGGTGGATTTCACCACTAGCGTCCTGGGGATAGGTTTCTTCCCTTGTCCCTGTGGGCCTGGGAGTGAAAAAGGCTCCCCACTGTGACTGCTCCTGAGTTCTGCGCCATTCCTTGTCAAATTTCTTGAAAGGTTGAAATCAACCTTTTCTTAGACTCCTCTTTTTTAAATTTTTTTCTGTTATACTTTATTATAGAATATTGAATATAATTCCTTTAACTATACTGCAGGACCCTGTTCTTTATCCATTCTGTATGTAAAAAGTTCAGTTCAGTTCAGTCGCTTAGTCATGTCCGACTCTTTGCGACCCCATGAACCGCAGCACGCCAGGCCTCCCTGTCCATCACCAACTCCCAGAGTTCACTCAAACTCACGCCCATCGACTCAGTGATGCCGTCCAGCCATTTCATCCTCTGTCATCCCCTTCTCCTCCTGCCCCCAATCCCTCCCAGCATCAGAGTCTTTTCCAATGAGTCAACTCTTCACATCAGGTGACCAAAGTACCGGAGTTTCGGCCTTAGCATCATTCCTTCCAAAGAAATCCCAGGGCTGATCTCCTTTAGAATGGACTGGTTGGATCTCCTTGCAGTCCAGGGGACTCTCAAGAGTCTTCTCCAACACCACAATTCAAAAGCATCAATTCATCGGTGCTCAGCTTTCTTCACAGTCCAACTCTCATATCCATACATGACTACTGGAAAAACCATAGCCTTGACTAGACAGACCTTTGTTGGCAAAGTAATGTCTCTGCTTTTGAATATGCTGTCTAGGTTGGTCATAACTTTTCTTCCAAGGAGTAAGCATCTTTTAATTTCATGGCTACAATCACCATCTGCAGTGATTTTGGAGCCCAACAAAATAAAGTCTGACACTATTTCCACTGTTTCCCCATCTATTTCCCATGAAGTGATGGGATCAGATGCTGTGATCTTCATTTTCTGAATGTTGAGCTTTAAGCCAACTTTTTCACTCTCCCCTTTCACTTTCATCAAGAAGCTTTTTAGCTCCTCTTCACTTTCTACCATAAGAGTAGTGTCATCTGAATATCTGAGGTTATTGAGATTTCTCCCAGCAATCTTGATTCCAGCTTGTGCTTCTTCCAGCCCAGCATTTCTCATGTGTACTCTGCATATAAGTTAAATAAGCAGGGTGACAATATACAGCCTTAACGTACTCCTTTTCCTATTTGGAACCAGTCTGTTCCATGTCCAGTTTTAACTGCTGCTTCCTGACCTGCATACAGATTTCTCAAGAAGCAGGTCAGGTGGTCTGGTATCCCCATCTCTTTCAGAATTGTCCACAGTTTATTGTGATCCACACAGTCAAAGGCTTTGGCATAGTCAATAAAGCAGAAATAGATGTTTTTCTGGAACTCTCTTGCTTTTTCCATGATCCAGCGGATGTTGGCAATTTGATCTCTGGTTCCTCTGCCTTTTCTAAAACCAGCTTGAACATTTGGAAGTTCACGGTTCACGTATTACTGAAGCTTGGCTTGGAGAATTTTGAGCATTACTTTACTAGCATGTGAGATGAGTGCAATTGTGCAGTAGTTTGAGCATTCTTTGGCATTGCCTTTCTTTGGGATTGGAATAAAAACTGATATTTTCCAGTCCTGTGGCCACTGCTGAGTTTTCCAAATTTGCTGGCATACTGAGTGCAGCACTTTCACAACATCATCTTTCAGGATTTGAAATAGTTCAACTGGAATGCCATCACCTCCACTAGCTTTGTTCTTAGTGATGCTTTCTAAGGCCCACTGACTTCACATTCCAGGATGTCTGGCTCTAGGTGAGTGATCACACCATCATGATTATCTTGTCGTGAAGATCTTTTTTGTACAGTTCTTCTGTGTATTCTTGTCAGTTGGCTGGCTTCAAACTCAACATTCAGAAAATGAAGATCATGGCATCCAGTCCCATCACTGCACAGGAAATAGATGGGGAAACAGTGAAAACAGTGACAGACTTTATTTTCTTGGGTTCCACAATCACTGCAGATGGTGATTGCAGCCATGAAATTAAAAGACGCTTGCTCCTCAGAAGAAAAGCTATGACCAACCTAGACAGCATATTAAAAAGCAGAGATATTACTTTGCCAACAAAGGTCCATCTAGTCGAAGCTATGGTTTTTCCAGTAGTCATGTGTGGATGTGAGATTTGGACTATAAGGAAAGCTGAGTGCCGAAGAATTGATGCTTTTGAACTGTAGTGTTGTAGAAGACTCTTGAGAGTCCCTTGGACTGCAAGGAGATCCAACCAGTCCATCCTAAAGGAAATCAGTCCTGAATATTCATTGGAAGGACTGTTGCTAAAGCTGAAACTCTAATCCTTTGGCCACCTGATGTGAAGAACTGACTTCTTGGAAAAGACCCTGATGCTGGGAAAGATTGAAGGCAGGAGGAGAAGGGGACCGTAGATGAGATGGTTGGATGGCATCATTGACTCGATGGACATTAGTTTGAGCAAGCTCTGGGAGTTGGTGATGGACATGGAAGTCTGGCATACTCTCCATGGGGCTGCAAAGAGTTGGACACAACTGAGCAACTGAACTGAACTAATGTAACAGTTTGCATTTACTAAAGCCAAACTCCCAGTCAGCCCCTCCCCCACTGCCCCTCTCCCTTGGCAACCACAAGTCTGTTCTCTGTCTGTGAGTCTGTTTCTGTTTCAAAGTTAAGTTTCTTTGTATTCTTAGACTCTTCTTAACGACCCCACTTGGGTGTGCCCTCTGGCCCCTGTTGGGTTGCTGACTGATACATTCTCACATTGCTCTATGCATCTGGCCCCTAATACTCATCTTTTGTTTACATCCACCCTCCTGCCTCTCCAAGGTTCTCTCATGCTGAGGTCCTCACCACATTCACAGCTGGGTCCTGGCAGTCATCCTCAGGCCTCATCTGTCACTTCCCTCTCAGCTCTGTTCCGCTGAGGTCAGGAAGTCAGAGGATGAGACCCCTCACAGGTTCACGGAAGAAATCCCCCTGGACCATCTCTGTACCTTAGTGCTGCCCCAAAGAAGGCTCATTGCCCAGATGACTGGGACACCCAGGTGTCCACCACTGCCCTTTTCTCCTTTTCATTTTATGGTATATTATCCACTTTTATTTTTAATCCTTGAATACAGCCTTTACCTTACCCCCTTGCTGGGCACACACAGGCTTTGTATATGGTATTCGGGTATTTGTAAAACTAAAAAGAAAAAGAGAGAGAAGTATTTATTCACTCAGAATACTATCATTTATTACTTGAATGTATTGCAAATGTCCTGGCAGTCCAGTGGTTAAAACTCTGCATTTCCAGTGGAGAGGATGTGGGTTCCTGGTCAGGGAACTAAGATCCCACATGCCGTGCAGTGCAGTCAAAGGGGGAAAAAATGTCTTCTCCCAGTTAGTGACTCATTTTTTTTTTACACTTGCCACCTTAAGTTTTCCTAAAAAGTTACCTTGATATACCCTTCATTATATTCAAAATGAATATAAATTTGACCTCCACCCCTCATCCTTGAACCAAGCTTGTATACCTCACCTCTTTCTTGGGAAAAATTCCTTTCTATCAGCCTAGAGACACTCACATAAACAGACCCCCAGTAGGCTCAGCCATTTCCAAACATGCCCAGAAAGAGACGAATCCTAGTTTCTTAGGCAAGGCCCTCAGTTCTTCAAATTGCATCACCATGAAGAGCCCAAAGGAGCCAGGAACAGGGTTAGAGAACGGAGTTAGCTTATAGAGTGAGCTTCCAGCTCCTCAGTGGGGCTGATTAGCAGACACAGGACCTGCAGGATGCTGGGGGGATGGAGTAAGAAGTAGGGCTCAGTTTCACTTCCACATACGTACCAGGAAACCACCTCTCCCCTTGACCTTTCAGTTTCAGTTGCTTTCCTTCCTCTTTCCTTCTCCTCCTCTCTCCTTCGTTCTCATGACCTTTCTTCTCATCAGCGTGGCACTATTTACAGACCACAGCAAACCCAGGGCACCCTGGCCTAAGACATTTTCTGATCACATTGATACACAAACCAAGCGTTCAACTGAAACTGTGATGGGAATTTTTAACCGAGCTTTCATGCGCTTGCTGTTCCACAGCCTCTAGACCTGTCATGACTTGGACCTTATCAGAGCATTCCACTTGGGAAAGTACCTATGTGCAAACACGTTCTGTTTCCTCTCTCCTTCGTGTTCAACATTAGGACCATTAGACTGTATCTCCTGCAAACCTTCCTGGTTGACCTCCAGGTTCACCTCAGAGGAATCTTAGGTTCTTTCCTTATAACTCTAAATGCACATCAACTCTGTGAACTCAAGTTAACTTTATTTTATTTTTTTAAATGTTTATTTATTGATTTATTTAGCTGTACCTGGTCTTAGTTGCAGCACGTGAGATTTTCAGTCTTCGTTGCAGCATACAGGAGCTTTAGTTGCTGCATGTGAACTCTTTGTTGTAGAATGTGGGCTCTGGTTCCAAGACCAGAGACTGGTGTGGGCCCACTGCATTAAGAATTCAGTCTTAGCCGCTGGACCACTAGGGAAGTCCCCAAACTAGGCTATTTTGGAAAGCAACATGGGGATTGCCATCTAGGAAAAGAATGTGATATAAGCATTGTGGAGGATGTGGATTGCTAACGAAGTGCTCTCTAGCAAGGTGTAAGTTTTAAGACAAGACGTGTGTAGTGAGGTGAGGAACTTAAACAACAGATCTCAGACCCAGTTCATGAAATGAACTGTTCTTCACTGGAGTAACACTCTTGTTAAGATTCTCTCTACACAGTACCTGGCATGCTGTGGCAGCTATATAAATGTTAGCTAAAAGTCCAAAGACACCTCCTGAGGTGCCCCACAACCACCCCCCTGGGGGTCCCACCATGTATTAACATGTCTCTGGCTCTTCCTCATCAACTTCAGCCCCATCTTCAGAAATCAATTCTTTCACCTGCTTTGGCTTCTTGCTTCCTGCACATATTAGTCCATTTGTGCTTCTTTAATGGATATCATCGGAGAAGGCAATGGCACCTCACTCCAGTACTCTTGCCTGGAAAATCTCATGGATGGAGGAGCCTGGTGGGCTGCAGTCCATGGGGTCACGAAGAGTCGGACATGACTGAGCGACTTCACTTTCACTTTTCACTTTCATGCATTGGAGAAGGAAATGGTAACCCACTCCAGTGTTCTTGCCTGGAGAATCCCAGGGACGGGGAGCCTGATGGGCTGCATCTATGGGGTCGCACGGAGTTGGACACGACTGAAGCAACTTAGCAGCAGCAGCAATGGATATCATAAGCTGGGTGACTTAAAAAACACATATTCCTGATAGTTCTGGGGGCTAAGATGCCCATATAAAGGCACCAACATATTCAGTGTCTGGCAAGAGTCTCATCTTTTCTCTGTGTCCTCACACTGTAGAACAGAGCTCTGCCAAGGGAGCTCTTTGGCAATAGCTTTTATAAGAACACTAATCCCTGTCACGCAGGCCCCACCCTCACAGCCTAATCGCCCAAAGCCTCGCCTCCAAGTGCCATCACATTGCGGTTAGGGCTCCACTTACAACATTTAGGGAGACGTAAGAATTCGATCGAGAGCACTACCCAGGCTACTCGGCATAATCCTGTTTAAATGTTCAGGTTTTCACAAAAGAAAGGAAGAGTGTCTCCTCAAGCAGCTTCTGCAGTGCAGTCCTACAAACGCCCTAGAGGCCAGAAACACCAAGGAGCAGACACTGGTTAAGCGCTCCAGAAGCCTCCCTGCCATGCCATAAATCCATTCTTTTTTAGTCTTTTCCCGTATAGGTCATTACAGAGTACTGAGCAGAGTTCCCTGCGCTCTACAGTGGGTTCCTATTAACTATTCTGTACACAGCAGTGTGTGTATATCAATTCCAGTCTTCCAGGGTGTCCCTCCTCCCCCACTCTCCCCCTTGCTAACCAAAAGTATGTTTTCTACATCTGTGGCTCCATTTCTGTTTTGTAAATAGGTTCATTGGTACCATTTTTTTAGATTCCGCTGTAAGTGATATCATATGATATTTGTCTTTCTTCATTTGGCTTACTCCATTCAGTATGACAGTCTCTAGGTCCATCCACGTCACTCCTTATCACCACTTATCTCCCAGAGTTCACCCAAACTCACGTGCATCGAGTCGGTGATGCCATCTAGCCATCTCATCCTCTGTTGTCCCCTTCTCCTCCTGCCCCTAATCCCTCCCAGAATCATAAGATAGTTAATATGGTTTCAGATTCCACATTGCAACTACCCTCTAAAATATCATCACTTAGTGAATTTTAGTGTAGTATCAAAGTATATCCACAATTACCTTAAAAAGGCTATGCAAATATACTCCCCTTCCAAATATATATCTCTCTGAGGTCACATTTGCTTCATCTACTTCAATCAAAACTGCATTGCAATGGTTGAAAACAGAAGCAAATATAATCATCCACTCTGGTCTCCTAGGTCATATACTAAAAAGATTTCTAAATATATAAAAACACCTTTCTTCTCACTAATTTTTAATTTGGAAAAAATAGTTAAAAGTTTTTATTTACATTAACTTGTGATGGGTTCATTGTAATTTAAAAATAAACTGATAGATAGCCCTTTGGAGTGCTCAATAAATTTTAATTTTTTTGGTCTTGGGACCCACAGGTTCGAGTCGAGGATAACTCAACCTGCACGTCCTCTTTGACCATAGCTTACCAGCAGAGCATAACGTCTTTAACATAGAAACCCAACTTCTTTAAAGTATAAACCAGATTAGTTTTAGTCTGTGTGGCTGATCTGGCCCTTACTTACACTAAGGCTTCCAGTGGTGTTTACGGTGGCATTTATGACAGCTCACAGGCAAGACTGAAGACTATCTTCAATCCACCTCTCAGAGCAGCTTAGTGTTTCCTGAAAATCTGGAGGTTTTGCCCTTCCAGGTCATTCATAAAAATATTGAGAAGAATATCCCTCTGTACTTATTACCTTTGAAAGGAAATGTCTCAAAGACATCTGCCCTTGACCAAACATTCCCCTCAGTTTCATCAAATCTTAACATCAGGATTGCCTGCGGTATGCAATCTAGAGAAAAGCTTATCATGGTCAATATTGACCACATCCATGGAGACCCCATTCTAAAATAGATACATGTGACCCCAGGGGGATTCCTAGGGTATAGAAAATACCTAAGGCATGATTTCCCCTTACAGAACAGTTTCCCCAAATAGCTGATGCTTGATTCAGGAGTCCTTGGTCTTGCAGCTTGAGTGATTTCACAGTCCTAGTCACTCAGAGATGGTTCATGTGAAAACAGCGTTCCTTGTTCAATGTGGTCCTTGAATTTCTGACTGATTTTTGATGTGAATTTGATCTGACAGGAGTAAGATGCTTTTCTGTTTCTGGTCATTGGTGGAATGTTTCACTTCTCCCATGAAACCCTTTACCTCTAAAGAGTTCCTTTACTGCTCTAGTGAACAACATAGGATTTTTCCTGCAGCATCTAACTTGTAAAATTGGTGATATCCCTTTCTTAAGAAGGTATTTTTAAATTCTTTGTAATATTTAAAAAATGAACTACAAGTATTTATTTCAATCTAGCAATTTGGTCTTATTTCCTTTTTAAAATTAAACATCTTAATGGATTTTTTCCCTTCCTTTTCCTCTCCCTAAAGATCCTGAATTCAATCATGTTGTCACAGTTCTGTAACAGTTCACCCACAGCTGCTTTCTGTAGCTATTCCTGATCACCACTCAGGACAAAACACAATATATTCCTTTCCTGTGGATTTCAAGACTAACTTAAAGAAAGAATTTGTATTATTCTGAACTTTATTTCTATATCTGGTTCTGATTCAGGAAGAATTGCTACAATGTGAGTAAACACCTTTTTGATGGTAGATCCCTGGTTATTATCAGCTGGTCGAATTTTGTAGCTTCCCTTCTTACTCCAAATAACAGCTCACAGTCATCATTCAGTCCAACAAACGTGTGCTGGACACACACTGGGATAAGTATGAATACTAGGGGGACACAAATACGGAAGATGATGTGAAAGCCTAGGCGCACCATGGAGTCTGGTTTTCCAGGAGTCCGTTCCGAGCGGGGAGACCAAGGCTGACATGAGCAACTCCCCTGGGCACCAGCATACTGCTTTGGGGGCACAAAGCAGGGCGGCAGGAACCATTGCTGGCTTGCAGAAGGTGACTGTGCCTTCAGGGTCTTTTAAAAAATATTTATCTTGGTTGTGTCACATGAGATTTTTTTTATCTTTGTTGTAGCATGCCGGATCTTTAGCTGCAGCATGCAAACTGTTAGTTGGAGCATTTAAACTCGTTTGTGATATGTGGGATCTAGTTCCCTGACCAGGAATGGAACTCAGGCCCCCTGCATTAGGAGCACAGAGTCTTAGCCACTGGACTACCACGGAAGTCCTGAGGCTCTCTATTAAGCTCTTTGTATAGACTTTGCTTCCCTGAGTTATATCCATCTTGGCATTTAGAAGGCTCCGGTGATAAGTGCAAGGGCATTTGTGTCCACCCAAACCTAAAGGCCATATTTGACACCCTACGCTTCCCCAAGTACACCCTTCTGATGAGCTCTTCAGCTATTGTCATTCTGTGCTGCTTCTTCTCACACACACCCAGAGCCCCACTGCACCCTAATGGTGGGACCAGGCTTTCCAGTGCATTTGGTGTTGGGCTTTACTGCCCTAATTGTGACCATTGATGAAGTTCTAGAATCTGGGATAATATTTTTATCTAGTCTTTGAGGTCTGAAAAAGTAGTCAATTACATTTCTTTCCAAGCACTTACAGTGGCCTGTCTCTTGCTTAAAACCCCCAGGAGAGAGACTTGGATCAAGTTCTGCAGAGTGGGGATGGAGGTGGGAAAGATGACCTGAGAGTCATCATCATATGCATTGAGCACTCATAAATGTATTTTTTCCCTGTGTAGTAAATGTGCTGCCTTTCTGGAGGCAGAGTGACCCCAGAGGTTGGGAAACTCTATCTCCTCTCTGTTGAGCTATATGACCCAAGGAATCCTAGAATCTCACTATTAGCTTCAATATCCTTCAACATTTACCCCAGGAATCAAGCCTCCATGCAAATAGGAATCTTGACCATGTGATGTGGGTGGACTAGTTGTATGTTTTTATGATCCATGAGGGCAGGGACTGTTGCATATTTTGCTCACTGTTGTAACACTAAAATAGACTGGCATGGGTGAATTTAACTCAGATGACCATTATATCTACTACTGCGGGCAGGAATCCCTCAGAAGAAATGGAGTAGCCATCATGGTCAACAAAACAGTCCGAAATGCAGTACTTGGATGCAATTTCAAAAACGACAGAATGATCTCTGTTTGTCTCCAACACAAACCATTCAATATCACAGTTATCCAAGTCTAGGCCCTAACCAGTAATGCTGAAGTTGAATGGTTTTATGAAGACCTACAAGACCTTTTAGAACTAACACCCAAAAAAGGTGTCCTTTTCATTATAGGGGACTGGAATGCAAAAGTAGGAAGTCAAGAGACACTTGGAGTAACAGGCACATTTGGCCTTGGAATGCAGAATGAAGCAGGGCAAAGACTAATAGTTTTGCCAAGAAAACGCACTGGTCATAGCAAACACCCTCTTCCAACAACACAAGAGAAGACTCTACACATGGGCATCACCAGATGGTCAACACCAATATCAGATTGATTATATTCTTTACAGCCAAAGATGGAGAAGCTCTATACAGTCAACAAAAACAAGACCAGGAGCTGACTGTGGCTCAGATCATGAACTCCTTATTGCCAAATTCAGACTCAAATTGAAGAAAGTAGGGAAAACCACTAGACCATTCAGGTATGACCTAAATCAAATCCCTTATGATTATACAGTGGAAGTGAGAAATAGATTTGAGGGCCTAGATCTGATAGATAGAGTGCCTGATGAACTCTGGAATGAGGTTCGTGACATTGTACAGGAGACAGGGATCAAGACCATCCCCATGGAAAAGAAATGCAAAAAAGCAAAATGGCTGTCTGGGGAGGCCTTACAAATAGCTGTGAAAAGAAGAGAGGCGAAAAGCAAAGGAGAAAAGGAAAGATATAAGCATCTGAATGCAGAGTTCCAGAGAATAGCAAGAAGAGATAAGAAAGCCTTCTTCAGCGATCAATGCAAAGAAATAGAGGAAAACAACAGAAGGGAAAGACTAGAGATCTCTTCAAGAAAATTAGAGATACCAAGAGAACATTTCATGCAAAGATGGGCACAATAAAGGACAGAAATGATATGGACCTAACAGAAGCAGAAGATATTTAGAAGAGGTGGCAAGACTACACAGAAGAACTGTACAAAAGAGATCTTCACGACCCAGATAATCATGACAGTGTGATCACTCATCTAGAGCCAGACATCCTGGAATGTGAAGTCAAGTGGGCCTTGGAAAGCATCACTACGAACAAAGCTAGTGGAGGTGATGGAATTCCAGTTGAGCTGTTTCAAATCCTGAAAGATGATGCTGTGAAAGTGCTGCACTCAATATGCCAGCAAATTTGGAAAACTCAGCAGTGGACACAGGACTGGACAAGGACAGTTTTCATTCCAATCCCAAAGAAAGGCAATGCCAAAGAATGCTCAAACTACCGCCCAATATCATATGATAGGATATGATAAGGTATACAGATGAACAGCCAGATGAAGAGATACATAGGGTGACATCTGAGAGGGTCCTGATTATAGGAGCTTTTGTCTTCATGGAGGTAGGGTACCTCTTTCTCCCAATGTGGATATGTTCATCCACCCAGAAACTTCCCACACCCCGTGCTATTGGAATTTTATGGAGTCTCCCTCAAGAGGGTATAATTGATTATTAATCCCATTTGCAGTCCATCTTCATTCTCTGTAGAATGAGGAGCGGATCTGAAAATCCCAAATTATAGCTTGGTTTTCTGGTGACCAGTCTCCATCCAAGAGCCATCCAGCAGCCCACCTAGAATCACCCATTAGAAAAAAAGGTGCTTCTAGTCCTCTAATTACTAAGGGAATTACAAAGGTTTTAGGAACTCTGTGCCAGGAACTGAGGGCAGAAATCGATACATATTTTCTATTATATCCCACCATGGTTAACCAAGGAATAAGCTGTTACATTCAGGATTTTAAAAGAGTGAAATTTTTCATTGAGTTTGCTTTGGTAGGTTATTAACCAAATCAAGCTAACTTAATGAAACAGTGCCTCTCCATGACACAAATTATACAGGGATATTATAGAATCTATAACAACATTAAAACCACCAAGAGCTTGCAGAACTTATAAATGTGAGATTCTCCCTACACCATGCCAACACAATCTAACAGCATCCCAAAGTGAGAAGTCATCAGAGAATCTTCTTCATTAAATTGCAAGTCCTCACAATGTCTTTTCTCCTAAAAGTAATCTGAAAAAAATCAAGGGTCCTGTTGCTCTGGAAATGAAATAATAGTGAAAGAGTACTCATCTAATAAAACAACTACTTCTGGTGAGAAACATAAGTAATGAATTTACGTTTGAGTCAACAGTTTTTCTAAAATACAGCCACACAGGTTTTCTGTTTCATACTAATATTCGTTATATTCAAAATGTGTGTGGGTGTGGGGAATAGCAGCGTAGCTTATTCAGTAAGTAAATAATATCATTAACCAAAAAGTGTCCTGAAGATTTCCATGATTTGCCCAGCCAAAAACAAACACAAATTCCCTCAGCATTCCTATGTAACTTATCATTTCAGCTGAAATCTTAGTCTCACATGTGGCTTCTGTCTCATTCTCCCTTATGTCAGACAAGTCTTGAAGAGTCTGTCTTTATGATACTTTCCTAATTCTTCTGCTCAAGTTGATCCTAGGTCTAACACAATGGAAATAGAAATAGAAAGTGGATCAGTTTACAGTACTTTTGGGTTTGTTAGCCAATCAGTGATGGAAAAAGAAAGAAAAAAAAATGCTGTATACTGAATGGGTAAAGAATCTGCCTGCAACGCAGGGGACACAGGTTCAATTTCTGGGTCAAGAAGATCCCCTGGAGAAGAAAATGGCAACTCACTGCAATATCCTTGCCTGGGAAATCCCATGGACAGGGGAGTCTGGCGGGCTACAGTCCATGGGATCACAAGAGCCCAACACAACTTAGTGAAATCACCACCACAATCCTTCAAATAACTCTGAGAGGTGGGCATTGTTATCCCTGTTCACTTATGAGGAAACTGAGGCTCAGGAAGGTTTGAGTATACTGAATGCGGTCATTTAGCTACTGAGCTGTGGGATTCAATTCCAGTCAGTCTATCTCTAAAGGCTGCTCTCCTGCTGTATGTTATCTGAGTGAACATACCGAGGTGGCTTTGCAGTCTATGATAAATGAATAATTTGGGCCCAGATAATTAGAAAGTGAATTTTCCTGGTTTTAACTGATAAGAAATGTAAGAAAATTGCCTTGTATAAATGTGTAATCCTACTTTTAGATTTTATTATAGACATGATTTTGTAACTTCATATTTTGATTAAGCTCAAATAATAAGCTGCCTATATAATAAATTTTGCTTGCCCCTCTCCGCAAATAATAAAACATCACTTTGTGGATAAACCTGCTCTCTTATTTTAGCCTCAGTGTATCTTAGTAGTTTAAGTTTGAATTTCATGTTGCTTCAGAAGCTCATCTATTTAGGATATCTCATTTTGAATCAAATTATCTGATACGTGATACAATGGATCACCCACAAATGGATGATACATTTGATCACCCATAAAAAGCCACCATTGCTAAATAATGTTTTTGTTATTCAGAAAAAAAGTTTAGCTTGAAATGATTAGCTTTATTAAAACTTACTTTATTTAAGTGATATTATATTCTTTGTTAAATTATTTAAAAGTACTAATTTTATTTACTATAAATTATTTTTAGGTTATGAAATAAACAGTTTATGTTATTATCACAAATTAAGTATGCAGATATGCACAAAAGAGATGTTATAGAAAAGATGGAATTAAAGTCAGTTTATGTCGGTCTCATGAATCAGATAAAGGAGTTTGGACTTGACACATTCGGTAGGAAGTCGATGGAAGATTTTAAGCAGGAGAATAACACAATCTGATTTATGTTTTAAGAAAAACACTCTGGTTAACATTTGAAGAGTGGATCACAAAGGAGAGCAAGAGTGGGATCCAAGCCAGGAGAGGTGCAGTCACGCTGGGGAAAAGACAGTGGTAACCGGGAGTGGTGGCAAAGCAGTGGAAATGAAGGGTCATGTTTGGTATCTTATGGTGGGTTGAACAGAGGGTTGGGCTGGCTAGAGAGAGCAAGGTGTCAAAGACACCTAGGTTTGAGGACTGAGCTATGGCTGGCAGCATTTTCTGAAATGGAGAATAAGAGAGAAGCAGGAGGCTTCCCTTGTTATAGGGTTTATTTGTGTGCATGTTTTGGTGAGGGAGTCACTCCTAGAATTTAATCCTACTCTACTGCTTACTTACATTTTGTAATTTTCCAGTTGTGGCCAGTAGACTCTAGGGTGGTCCCCACGATCCTGACTTCCTGGTGCTCACGCTTTGTGTCATCCTTTCCCCCCATGTACTGATACCTAGGATCTGCGATGTACTTCTAACCAGTGGAAAGCAGCAAATGCAACAGAATGCACATGAACACACATTCATGATTCTATTATGTAACATTGTAACCTATTTTTCTTTGCTAGGAAACTCTCTCTCTCTCATTGGCTTTGGAGAAGTAAGCTATTTATTATAAGTGTGACTTCTCTTTCCCTTTTCACTTTCATACATTGGAAAGGAAATGGCAACCCACTCCAGTGTTCTTGCCTGGAGAATCCCAGGGATGGGGGAGCCTGGTGGGCTGCCGTCTCTGTGGTTGCACAGAGTCAGACATGACTGAAGCGACTTAGCAGCAGCAGCAGCAGCAGCAGCCCATAGGGTCACGAAGAATCAGACACGACTGAGCGACTTCACTTTCACTTTCATGCATTGGAGAAAGAAATGGCAACCCACTCCAGTGTTCTTGCCTGGAGAATCCCAGGGACAGGGGAGCCTAGTGGGCTGCCGTCTATGGGGTCGCACAGAGTCGGACACGACTGAAGCGACTTAGCAGCAGCAGCAGCCCATGAAGAGGGCCAGCAACTAAGGGCAGTCTCTGATGTATGATGCAGGGAACTCAAACCAGGGCTCTGTGACAACCTGAAGGGGTGGGATGGGGTGGGTGGTAGGAGGGAGGTTAAAGAGGGAGAAGACATATATATACTTACAGCTGATTCATATTGATGTATGGCAAAAACTCATACAATATTGTAAAGCAATTACCCTCCAATTAAAAACAATAAAAATGGGAATTTAAAAGAAAAGAGCCAGCAAGGAAGAGGCCCTCAATGCAACAACCTGAAATGAATTAAATCGTGCCAGTGACTACATGAGTTTGGAAGCAGATCCTTCCCCAGTCAAGCCTCCAATAAGGCAGTAGCCCTGATCAACACCTGACTGTGGCCATTTGATATTCTAAGGCAGCTAAGCTGAGCTCAGACTCCTGACCCACAGAAACTGTGATATGTCACTTTAAGTATACTTGAGGTTATATTGCTAAGTAGAACTAGATAATTAATACATCAATTTTCTTAAACTATTTTCTTAAAAGAAAATTTAGTCATAACAGGATTCAGATTTCTCCTGTATATCAATTCCCATTCCTGTTCTGATAATTTTACTTTTTACAAATATATAATATTTATAAATGTGTAAGCCTACATACTCTTTCCAAAAGTGTACATGTAAAACGTATTGCAAGTATCTGTCAATTTAACACTTAAAGAATTATAAGCTACAAGGAAACTTGGATAGGTGATGTGATTTGTCCAAGTTCCTACAGCTAGTTTGTGACAAATTCAAGAACAAAACTTCCCACACCGAAATGTGATTTTCACACTCATATAACATATAGGAAAGTCTTGACGCTCTTCCACTTTTAAAGTGTATACTATCGAAACCTTTCAAGAACTCCCAAAAGGGAAAAATATTCTTACCTAGAAAGTGACCTGCCATATGTGAACTTCAGCATTATGAAACTCATCAGAGCTGAATCAAATGGCTTTTATTGTATTTGACTCCTTCCTTCACTCCAAATTTTTTAAATAAGAAAGGAGAAAATGGTGTTTAGCTCTTATACTCAGGAGCTTATTAAATACACATGCGGCCATAGGCGATGATGAAAAAAGAAGGAAAGCACAGCCTCTGCTCTCAAAAAGCTGCTAGTTTGAAGTGGCACAGATAAATTCGTATTGGCTTAATAGAAGGCTGTCTGAAAATGTTTCATTTGGCTCTGATAAGAACGCATCAATGATAATACATGCAAAGTGCCTGGCACAGAGTAAATGTGTCTGTTACCTGCTATTACCATACAGAAAGGACAAGGGAGGTGCCCAGAGACAGTATGTACCAAACTTGAAGCAAGGGATGAAGCAAACCTCACCACCCAATGACTTCGTAATTACTTATAGTTTTACTTTCACCATTTGTCATCCTGTTTGATAAAAACCCTGACAAAAAGAAAAAAGAACATTCAGCAGCATGCTGACAGTAACTGGAAATGATTCATCAGAGGGAACAATTGCCCAACCCTTGCCAGGGGGAGGAAGAGGCAGAAGGGTGCACCAAAACAAACACTTTGGGATTGACCCTAGAATCCTGAGAAATGTTAGTAGGTAAACTTCGGGGTTGAGCAGGCAAAACCTGCTGGTTCTTCAGTTCTTTTTTGGCAGACATTTATTGAGCACCTACTGTGGACCACCCTGGAGAAGGGCATGGCAACCCACTCCAGTATTCTTACCTGGAGAATCCCCTGGACAGAGGAGCCTGGCGGGCTACAGCCCATAGGGTCACAGAGTCGGATATGGCTGACTCGACTCAGCGCTAGCATAGTGGAAGAAGCCCTGTACTAGACACTGGGGATGCAGAAATGATTAAGATACAGTCTTTGGCTCCAAAGTAAAGAAGAAGAAATCGTAAAGGCGTTCTGTGGCCCTGGAGCTTCTTATCGGGATGATGAAATGTTCTAAAGGTGACTGTGGTGGTTGCACAACCTTGCGAATATAGTTAAAACCACTGAATGGTACATTTTAAATGAGTGAGCTGTATGGTGTGTGAATTTTATTTCAATGCAACTGCTAAAAGGCACAGTAGATGTTGGACTCCTGAGTGCGCCCATGGCCTCAATACTTCACACCTGTGTCCATGCCCTTTGCCACTTGGCCTTTCACTTCCCCTCACTGAAGAGATAGAGTCATTTTCCTACCCATCAAATCTGGGTTCCCCTTATGACTTGCTGTTTCTAATAGAATGCAGGGAAATGATTTGGTGCCAGTCCTGAGTCTGGGACTCAGGAACCCTTGCATGTTTCCATTTGACATTTGCTCCACGGCCACTGCCATATGGACAAGCTTGGACTAGCCTAACAAGAGAGGAAAGACCTGTGGTGCAGAGCAGAGTCGCTTTCATCATCCCAAGTTCATCCTAGATTAGCCAAAGGACAGCCAACTCTCAGACATGAGCCCAGTCATGACCAGAAAAACCACACTGTCAAGTCCTGCCCTTGCGGTCCACCTTCAAACTTACAAACTTGATATTTTTGTTTTAAACCACTGTGTTTTGGGATGGTTTGCAGGGCTATATATATATATATATATATTTTTTTTTTTTTTGTAAAAATAGGTAACAGTGGGATACACAGGATTTGATTGTCACCCCTGGAACTTGACGGAAGATGACAGAGAAGATAATGAATGAAATTCAGAGCTTCCTAGTTACTTCTTTTCAGAGGAGGGGTGGGAGGGTTAGCATACATACATTTGATTGTGTGTGCATGTGCACAAACACATAAAAATATAAAAATACAGGCCAAAAGTAATACAAGGTGGTTGGAAATTTCACAGTGATGTTTTAAAATAGAGCATATACTGATTACTATCTGGTAGTGATTACACTGAGAATTTTACCTTAATTTTTTAATATAAAATTTGAGCCAAACAACATCACAAATATGGTATTCATACAAAAATGCATTACCTTGATCCATGCATAATAAAATGTCAGAGTAATCCAAATTGCGGAACATTCTAGTTAAAAAGCAAAAGAGAACAGAAAAACCAGCCAATACCTAGGAAAGTGTCAAGGTCATGAAAGACAAAAAAATTTGAGCTACTTTACAAGATTGGCTTAGATGGCAAAGCATCTGCCTGAATGCGGGAGACTGGGGCTCAATCCCTGGGTCAGGAAGAGCCCCTGGAGAAGGAAATGGCAACCCACTCCAGTACTCTTGCCTGGAAAATCCCATGGACGGAAGAGGCTGGTAGGCTACAGCCCACAGCGTCACAAAGAGTCAGACACGACTGAGCGACTTCACTTTGCTTTATAAAATTGGAAGAAGTAAAAGAGACATGACATTTAAACGGAATTTGGATTCTAGAACGGAAAAGGTACATTAGTAGAACAGTTAGCAAAGTTTGAATAAGATCATAGATTAGTTAGTAGTAAAAATATTAAATAAATGCTAATTTTAGGTTTCAATAATTGTACTATATAAGTTCTTAATATTTGTAGAAGCTGGGTGAAGGGTTATATGGGAACTCTACGTAATATTTTTGCAATGTTTTTCTAAGTCTAAAATTTGATAAAAATCTTTTTAAATAAAAAAGGCCAAGGGTACTGTGATCACATTTATAATTTTTATTTAAAGAGAGAAGAGTATGTACAAACTGTTGGGACTTCCCCGGTGGTGTAGTGGATAAGAATCTGCCTGCCGACACACAGGACATGAGTTTGATCCCTGGTCCTGGAGGATTCCATGTGCCCTGGAACTCGAGAGCCGCGGCTACTGAGCCTGTGGGCTGCAACTACTGAGGCCCAGGCACCCGGAGCCTATGCTCTGCAACAAGAGAGGCCATGGCAATGAGAAGCCTGCACACTGCAACAAAGACCAGTCCCTGCTCCCTGCAACTAGAGAAAGCCTGTGTGCAGCAACAGAGACCGGTGCAGACACACACACACATACATAGACACAAACATACACGTTTTTATAAAAAACTGTTAATACCAGCAAATAATGTGTTGACATGCCAGGCACTATTCTAGACATTGGTGGTATACTAGTCAACAAGACAGAAAAATCTCTAGACTCTCATGTAAATTGACAGAAATATGTGGGATAATTTCAGCTGGTGCTAAATACTATGCAGAAAATAAGACAGGGTAAAGGAGTAAAATGGATTGGACAAGCTACTTCAGATTACGTGACTGGGAAAACTCTTCTGGGAAGTGTTACTTGAATGAGATCTGACTGACCCAAGGAACCAGCTCTGTGAAGATATGGGAGGATATTCTAGGCAGGGAAGAACCAGGGCAAATATGACGAATGGCAGGAGAGAGAGGCTTGACGAGGCAGGGTGGAACGTGCCTCAGTCAGACCAGAGTGTAGGCATCACCCGGGAGAGGTAGGCCTGGGTGAACAGTTTGGGTTTTATGTAAAAAAGGAAACAACTGGATCGTTTCAAGATAGGTGGGACACTCGACTGACATTCTAAAAAGGTCATTTCATCTTTTGTGAAGAACGAACTGTAGGAGGACAAGCATGGGAGGAGGAGAGCCTGTTAGGAGGCAAATAGGCTAGTCTTAGAGGAGGAGGGCGGAGAAGGCAATGGCACCCCACTCCAGTGCTCTTGCCTGGAAAATCCCATGGACCGAAGAACCTGGTAGGCTGCAGTCCATGCGGTCGCAAAGAGTCAGACACGACTGAGCGACTTCACTTTCACTTTTCACTTTCATGCATTGGAGAAGGAAATGACAACCCACTCCAGTGCTCTTGCCTGGAGAATCCCAGGGACCAGGGAGCCTGGTGGGCTGCCGTCTGTGGGGTCGCACAGAGTTGGACACGACTGAAGCGACTTGGCAGCAGCGGCAGCAGCAGAGAAGGAGGGTGGTGGCTTGATTAGGGTGGTCGCTGAAGGTGGAAAGCAGTGAATGATTCCAGATACATTGTGTTGAAGGTCGAGCTAAATTTTGCAGATGGATTAATATGGGAAGTGAAAGGAAGCAAGAAATCTAGGATAGTTCCTTGTTTTCTTGTGCAACTTGGGTGGATTTTAGTGCCAATTACCTTGGAAGAGTAATGGAAGAATAGTTTTCTTGGGGAAAAAAAAAAATCAAAAATACTGTCCTGGATACATTGTTTAAGACATTAGACCTTCATCATTTCATGTCTTGGCAATGATTATGGGGTGTGTGTGTGTATATGTGTAAGTATATTTATTTAGAAGCTTATTACATTTTGAAAAAAAATAATGATGTAGGTTTAGGAATGTTCAAAATAATGTTAGACCAACCAGGTACCCCAGTTATTCAAATAAAGACTAGGAGCATATCTCACTTGGAAAAGTTACTGAGTTGAGACTAATATATAGGACAGATGATTCCATCCTTAAAACAAGCAGTTATAGAATTTACAAAGAAAAGCAAGTATTAAATTTTTTCCTGAGCATGAACAGTGGTGGCATCCAGGGGTGAATGTTTTTACAGTTGTCATCACCGTATAAATGCAACATCCTTCAAGAGGAAAATAAATGAAGCCACGCACATGTCCTTCAGGTTTAGAAAAAGGATTTCTGACCAAATGTGCTTGTAGAAAGAGATGTCGTGGTAATTTCTTTTTCTTCTCTGTTTTAAAGAAACACAGGGCACCTGGGGACACCAAGTGTTAGTCACACAGTCATGTCCAACCTTGAGACCCCATGGGCTGTAGCCCACCAGGCTCCTCTGTCCATGGGATTCTCTGGGCAAGAATACTGGAGCGGGTTGCCATATCTTTCTCCAGGGGATCTTACCATCCCAGGAACCAAACCGGGTTCTCCTGCATTGCAGGCGAATTTTTTACCCTCCAGATTGGAGGGACTGTGGTATTGTGGTCAAGGGGATGGGCTGCTGAGCCCCCAGATCTGTGCTTTAATCCCACCTCCATCACTCACTGGTGGTATAACTGGCAAGTTCCGTGACTTCTCTGCGCCTCAGTCACATCATCTGTGAACCAGGGGGACGAAATGCAGTGGGCCCTGCGGGGCCTAACCCTTGCCTTCTGCAGAACCCCTTCTCAGTGGCTGGGGGCTGTTACCAGAAGATGATATTCATCTGGGAGCCCTCTCTGGGCATGGCCCTGGCTGAGGCAATGGTCTCTCCTTAGGTCACACCCCCTTCCCTGGGCAGCCCACATCCAGTGACTGATCAACAAAGATTATCAAGGCCTGAACCTTCGCCCTAATTCAGGGCAGCTGGTAGAGCCTTCCCAGCTCCAGAGCTCCCTATGGGGTGAACTGAGGGCTTCACTAGGCTTCCACCTCACATCTCATCCTACCCAACCCTGCTTTTTCTCTTCCCTTCCTCAGGAGTGGATCCCAAGACCTCTCCCTGAGAAACATTCTTACAATGTCAATGACCCTCTCTGAGTCTGCTCCCTAGAGAGCCGAGCCTGTGAGGTAAGAGTACCTTCCTCCAACCAGAATTAAAAGAGACATATATACCCCATTGTTCATCACAGCACTGTTTACAATAGCCAGGACATGGAAGCAACCTAGATGTCCATCAGCAGATGAATGGATAAGAAAGCTGTGGTACATATACACAATGGAGTATTACTCAGCCATTAAAAAGAATGTGTTTGAATCAGTTCTAATGAGGTGGATGAAACTGGAGCCTATTATACAGAGTGAAGTAAGCCAGAAAGAAAAACACCAATACAGTATATTAATGCATATATATGGAATTTAGAAAGATGGTAATGATGACCCAATATGCGAGACAGCAAAAGAGACACAGATGTAAACAGTCTTCTGGACTCTGTGGGAGAAGGCGAGGGGGGGATGATTTGAGAGAATAGCATTGAAACATTTATATTATCATATGTGAAACAGATCAGCAGTCCAGGTTTGATGCATGAGACAGGGTGCTCAGGGCTGGTGCACTGGGATGACCCAGAGGGGTGGGATGGGGAGGGAGGAGGGAGGGGGGTTCAGGATGGGGAACACGTGTACACCCATGGTGGATTCAAGTCAGTGTATGGCAAAACCAATACAATATTGTGAAATAATTAGCCTCCAATTAAAATAAATTCATTTTAAAAATAATAAAAGATATTATAGAAAAAAAAAAAGAGTACCTTCCTCCTCTTAGGGGAATCCTTAGGAATAAATAAATAACTATAATAAGGCACTTACAAGAGTGTGTGTACATGGTAAGTGGAATATCAGTGTTAGCTATGATTATGGAAATATTTTCTTATGAGATTATCAATGCCTACAATAGCATTTTCTTATGAGATTATCAATACCTATAAAACTACAAATAGTTTTCTCCTTTAGCTATAAAAGTCTCAGCACAGTAGTTTGAGTTAATTTTCCATATATTGTATTACATACAAATAAAGTTAAAACTGGCTTTTTTTAGGTGATAAGAGAGGGAAGAAATGTATTTCTGTCCTATTTGTTGCTGCTGGGATCCCTTCACTGGTGATTATCAGGGGGTATCTCTGTTTGCAAACTAACTATAGACACTTTCTCTATTTATATATTGGTTTGTTTTTTTTTTTTAATGGAGAAAGGTAGACGTGAATTGTATTTTTTATTAGGCTGTGATTATATACATCTCCTGATAGACTCCTTCCTGACAGGAATTGGCATTTGTAGGGTCTTCTGAGATGAAACAAATGTCTTTAGCTTAGTCCACTCTGTTCAGAACAAACAGCTGTGATAACCAGAGAGAAGGCTGGATATTAAACTCATTTTGTCACTGCATTTTTTTTTTCTGGTTCATAAGTACTTGATCCTTATGGACTAAAATAGGGATGGAATTTTCTCATAAAACTGAAGGTTCTAAAAACAAGAATAACCAGAGCACTTCTGTACTTGAAAGCAGTCAATATAAGATCACATAAAGCTAAATTTGAAAAATAAATGTTATTCTAAAACTCAGATTATACATTAAACTTAAACCACAGTCTAACACATCAAGAGAAAGAATTGACAAATGTAAGCAGGATGAAAAGTAGAGGATATGGTGGATTAAAACTTATCTTTCTTTTACCTGTAATTCTTCAAAGAGCATTAGCTGTATAATTTGGTTAAAGCCATGTATGTAACATACACAATAAATGACTACGTTCTTCTTCTTCCCATTGGAAAGCATACACTTGTGATTCCACTTCTCCATATGAGTCTAGTATTATTACCTGATACAGAGCCTCCAGCCTGTGAACAGTTTGGGAAATCATCACCAAAATCAATGATCTTCCCTGTCCTGTTCAATGTGAGTTCTGGGCTGTTTGCTTCTTGTCTACCTGTATTCATCTGAAGGCTTCTAGCTTACAGGAGACTCCATGCCACTACTCAGGGTAGTGTTCACTCCAGTGGGCACCTCGTTTCTCAGCCACAAGTTGAAGAAATTGGGAGTGGCTGGCATAAAGCTTGAGTTTATCATTGATATCCACCCATCTCACTTTCTCGGCATCATCGCCAGCTTCCAGGGACAGAAGATCCATGACCTCCCCTGTTTCATCGTGATAGTTCACAGCCTCTGTATCCATCCATACATTATCTGTGTGCCAGGGATCACCCACGTAGCCTTTGTAGACCACAAAGTGTTCCTGGCTGCATAGTTTGTGCAACTGTTTCTCCAGCTCCTGTGTGTCTGCTCTGGGCTTCTGGGAGGAGTTCACGGCTTCCTCAGCAAATTCTCTCTTCAGTGCAGCACTAATCTCTCCTGGACCCACCACTCCCCCTGGGATGGCCCATTCCCCACCGTCCTTCCTTTCCATAGCTACAAACTGCAGGACGTTTCTCCCAGAGACAGGATGGGCTACTTTATTCCCCTTGCTGCCCTTTTTCCACCTGGCTAAGATGGCATCTGCAACATGATTGGGGCCTCAGCGCCCCCAAAGCCCTCTACCAACCAGGCCTGTCCCACCTGCAGGGTTTCTAGGTCTACCATGTTCAACCTCATACCAACTGTTCTGGCTCCCTCTCTCAGCAGGCCCATCCTTTTCGTTAAATTTGGGAGAGAAGTTTCACCCAAAAGAGGGTGTCCCCACCTTGGTCCCGCCAAGACTGATCCAGAAGTGGACTCGACAGGCTTGCACTCTGGCCGCTCAACCAGCCAGCTCACCTTCTCATTGGAAACCTGGCTTCGCTCCACTTGAGAGCCCGGGTATGGTGACGTCCGCGCTTCTCAGCAGCGCTGTTTGAAACTGACATGATGAAATTCGGAGGAAACCGGTGTGAGGAAAATGGGCTCCAGCCGGCTGAGATGGGGCAGCTGCTGGGTCTGACTGCCGCAGAGGCCAAGGCCACAGAGAGAAACGCTGGGGCCAAAGCCTTTGCCTGGCAGTGTCCAGCCATCCACCGCCCGGCAGGCTGCGGGGATTTCGGTTGCTCTCAGGTGGGGCGTCAGAAATCCTCGATGGCGAGGGTAGGAGAGGGGGGCGGCTCTCCCGCGGAACAGAGCCACTGGGGACGGGAGCCGTGGGGATGGGGCATGGGGGTCCTGGGGGATGGGGGCCCTGGAGGAGGCTCACCGCAAACCACGCCCCGCGCTCCCTGGGGAGCACGGCGTTTGCATTTTACATTGAAAGATTTCAGTGTCTGGAAAGGATTCCAAACGGTTGAGAAAGAAAGTGAAAGTCGCTCAGTCGAGTCCATGGAATTCTCCAGGCCAGAATACTAGAGTGGGCAGCCTTTCCCTTCTCCAGGGGAGCTTCCCAACCCAGGGATCAACCCAGGTCTTCCTCATTGCAGGCGGATCCTTTACCGGCTGAACCACAGGGGAAGTCCACCAATACTGGAGTGGGTAGCCTATCCCTTCTCCAGGGCATCTTCCCAACCAAGGAATTCAACCGGGGTCAAACACCACCAACAAAATCAGCACAGAATAACTTGCTTCGCTTGGTAAATTGGCTTAAGGGTACATTTATTTAAAAGTTCACCAAGTGTAGGACCAGAGTCTATTTGGGAAAAACCAGAATGAATGTGTTGGAGGCTGTGGGGCACAAACTTGTATGGGATGCTGGAAAGCCTGGCAAGAGTGCCCTGGAAGGAGAAAGCTCTCTTGATGCACCCTGTGTGGTCTGGTGAGAAATTCATGAGATGCAATGCCTGCAATGTGGGGGCAGTGGGGGAGGGGGTTGGGGGTGGGGGAGGAAGGTTCCAAATCTCAGGCCCACCTCACTAGTTGAATGGCTTAGGCCAGTTGCATAAGCTTTATGTCCAAAGGATGAATGGCTATAGCATGCCAGGAGCTGTCAGACAGAAGACTGTACTGAGGTCTGGACCATGTGGTATCTGCTCTTAAAGGATTCTGGTTGAAAAGGCAGCATATATATTTAAAAATAGAAGTAACAGGAAACCCAAACAGGGGCTCTGTCTCAACATAGAGGGGTGGAATGGGGAGGGAGATGGGAGGGAGGTTTGAAAGGGAGGGGATATATGTATACCTATGGCTGATTCATGTTGAGGTTTGACAGAAAACAACAAAATTCTGTAAAGCATTTATCCTTCAATAAAAAAAGAAAGTAACATGGGAAGGGCAGTGCACAGTAATCCTTAAGAGTTGAACACAATCAGGTTCAAACCTCAGCGTTCCCTCCTTACCTGGGATCTTCTCGGGAAAAGTAACTTAAGTTACAGAAGCTGACTTCAGCTTCCTCTAGTGTAAGATGGAAAAAGAATCTGCCTCAGAGCATTTTGGGGACAGTTAGGTAGGCTGTTACATGTAAAGCTGTTAGCACAGTAAGTGGCCCATTATGCATACTCAGAAATGCTGGCTGTCATTACTGTAGGTATCATTGACTTTTTGACCCTGCACCTTGAAAACTGTAGATTACAACAGGACAGTTGAAACGATCTTGAAAATTGAGAGGCTCACATATGAATTTAGAGTTAAATAAGCTACTTTTCTCTGTCTAGAGAAATTCAGGCTGAAAAATAACAGTGTCTAGGTCCTGAAATGGAGAAGGCAATGGCACCCCACTCCAGTGCTCCTGCCTGGAAAATCCCATGGATGGAGGAGCCTGGTGGGCTGCAGTCCATGGGGTCGCTAAGAGTCGGACACAACTGAGCGACTTCACTTTCACTTTTCACTTTCATGTATTGGAGAAGGAAATGGCAGCCCACTCCAGTGTTCCTGCCTGGAGAATCTCAGGGACGGGGGAGCCTGGTGGGCTGCCGTCTCTGGGGTCGTACAGAGTCGGACACAACTGAAGCGACTTAGCAGCAGCAGGTCCTGAAATGATATGAGAAGCAGCAGCACAGGCTAAGTCATTGTATCTAAGATAACAAACCCGCAGGAAAGGTATCCAAATGTCTGAAACAATTTTAGAACAAATGGAGCACTGTATACTCTAACTGAAGCCCAAAGGATATTTAACATTTCCCAACGTTTGTTCCATGTTAGATCACCCCCCATGAAAAAGATGTTCAAGGAATAAACGATTTGACAGTCAAATATGTCTGGGAAATTCTGCATATTTTACCGTCCTCCTTTAGGAATTTAGGATTCACAGCGTGCTTTAAAGATCCAGTAAAAACAAAACAAGTCAACCCAACAGTTTAATTCTGTTTCATCCGGTATTTTCCAAACTACCTGACCAGAGAATGCTTCTTTTATGCAATAGTTGGTATTATTTTGAGAACACACTTCCTTAAATTTAGAAAAGTTTCAAAATACCTATGTGTGCTTGGGGGTAGATCTCTAACCCTTTGAAGTTATTACCATCACTATTGAAAGGCAGCTACTGAATACCCACTCATCGTAAGAACTCTAAACTGAATGAGTCAGGTTTCCAAAAGTCTGGAAACCCAGAAATAGCTGGGCTATATACTCCCTAGATGGTAAAGAATCTGCCTGCAATGCAGGAGACCCAGGTTCAATTCCTGGGTCTGGAAGATCCCCTGAAGTCGGAAATGGCAACCCACTCCAATATTCTTGCCTGGACAATTCCTTGGACAGAGGAGCCTTGTGGGCTACAGACCAGGGGGTCACAAAGGGTCAGACACAACTGAGCAATTGAGCACATACACACACATAGAGATCAAAATGGTAAAAAAAAAAAAAAAAAAGCATTGAAAGCAGAGAAACATGAGACCTGGTCCTCATTCATCATCATCATTGTCGAGGATTTGCTGTGTACACTGTACAAAGTACACTAGAAAAGAAAGACGATCATTTTGGGACAGGTTCCCAACTCTGTAACTCATGTCTTCGTTATTCTTAAAAATTACATATTTACTTATTTTGGGCTAGGCTGGGTCTTTGTTGCTGGATGAGGGCTCTCTCCAGTTGTAGTGAACGGGGGCTGCTCTTTGCTGCGATGCCCAGGCTTCTCACTGCAGTGGCTTCTCTTGCTGGGGGGCACAGGCTCTAGGCACACAGGCTCCGGTAGCTGGAGCACGTGGACTCGGTAGTTGTGGTACGTGGTCTCAGTACTTACGGCTTGTGGGCCCTTAAAAGAGTGTGCAGGATCCAATCGCCGCAGTGCATGGGCCTTCGTTGCTCTGCGGCACGTGGAATCTTCCCAGACGAGGGATGCAACCCGTGTCCTCTGCGTTGGCAGGTGGATTCGTATCCACTGTGATGCTAGGGAAGTCCTTCATGTCTCCTTATGGCTGCGTTCTTTTCAGTCGTGTAATTCCTAGTCTTTGAGGCTCCTGGAAATGTATTAGGAAAACCACTGATATGAAAAACTAAACGTTTTGGGAGAAGACACTTGTAAATTCCTTATATTATTATTTCCAGGCATCATAATCTAACTCACAAAAAATAAACGAAGTGCAAGTCTTGGGTCTGGTTCTAGCTTCCCCCATCATAGGCTATGTAGTTGTGCATCCGACACTTGGCTTCCCTGAGTCTTGATTCTTCACTGTAAAAGGAATCACATGGCCTCTGTTATCTACAAAAGTCCTTCTGGCTTTAACATTGTATGATTCCAGGATCTATGAAAATCCCATTATTGGAAGGCCAAGGTCAAATGCTATGAATCAGAAAGACCAGATGTTCAAATATAAACAGCCAGATGCTCAGGGGGCAGTGGCACTTGAGGAAAGCGAGGGAGCAGGGAAGGCCTGGTGTGTCAACCCAAAGCAGAAACTGAGTAGGCAAAAGAAGAGTGCAGGGAGCACCTGGGGAGGAACATCCAAACCAGTAATGAGGGGGCTTGTTTTGTTTTTAGAGTCATCAAAGGGAAGAAGACTTAAATCGGACCATTTGATGCAAACGGTACCCTAAGGGAAGGAAATGAAATACTACAATATAGACCAAAGGAATTATTTGCTGGGAAGCCACTGGGGAGATTCTCTTCCCTAAATTATCTTCTGAGGTGGAAAAACAAGCAGCGCTAGACAGAGAGAATGTTCTGGTCCCAACCATGAGAAAGCCCTAAAGGAACTCTAGCACCATCAGAGAACAAATCTTTGACCTGTCTCTGGGAACTCTTCCTGGACTAGAGATTGCCTGCGTGAGTCCTATTTTATCAAGAATATTACAGGGACGGGGAGGGCCACGGTGATTACAGGGCCCCAACAGTGCAAGAATCCCTGATCATCCTTCCATCCTCTCTTTGGGAAGCAGAAATACGTGGTACTCAGCAAACTGTATTCCCGCTGTGATGCTGAGGCTCAACTTCTGAAAGAAACTGGGAAGGAAGGCAGAAGAAAGGATTTCTCCTGTCTTTAATGTAATAATACTCGTAATAAAAGCAACAGTAACTACCATTGACTAAGTGCTTTCTGTGTACCAGTCTGTGGTATACAGGTTTGTCCAGGTTTGACTGCCCAGTTCTGAATCTTGGTTCAGTCACTTCTCGGCGTTTTAGTCTTTGGAAAATTTCTGAAATCTGTTGGACCTTAGTTTTCTCATCTAGAAATAATAATGGATCTATGTTAAAGGGTCAATATGATACAATTCACTTAAAGAGCTTAGGATAATGCCTGGTCCATAGGCATTATGAACTCAGCAAATATTACCTATGACAACTAATTGTTACTAATCATTAGTAACTATTGTTACTAATCATTCTGCATTTATTATTTCACCTAATTTTCAAGCAAACCTATGCGTTAGGCACATGTATTGATAATATCACCACTTAACACACTGAGGACATGAGAGTTCATAGGAGTTACCTAAGGTTGCTCAGCTAGTTACTAGTATAGGTTTCAGAACTGGAAAGTCTTGACAGTAATAAACTTGTCTTTCATGGATAGTCTAAATGCATGTTGCATTTGACTTTACATGGCAAAATGTCACCATTTTATTATAACTATTAAAAAATGCATATATATGGAATTTAGAAAGACAGTACTGATGATCATACGTGCAGGCAGCAAAGAAGACACAGATGTAAAGAGGAGACTTTTGGATTCAGTGGGAGAAGGCGAGGGTGGGATGATTTGAGAGAAGAGCATTGAAATGTGTACATTACCACATGTGAAATAGATGACCAGTGCAAGCTCGATGCATGAAGCAGGGCACCCAAAGTTGGTTCTCTGGGACAACCCAGAGGGATAGGCTGGGCAGGAAAGTGGGAGGAAGGTTCAGGATGCAGGGGACATATGTATACCTGTGGCTGATTCATGTTGATGTATGGCCAAAACCATCACAATACAGTAAAGTGAATGCATGCTTAATCACTTCAGTCGTGTCTGACTCTGTGTGACCCCACAGATGATAGCCCACCAGGCTCCTCTTTCCACGTGATTCTCCTGACAAGAATACTGGAGTGAGTTGCTGTGCCCTTCTCCAGGGGATCTTCCCAACCCAGGGATCAAACCTGCCTCTCTTACACCTCCCGCACTGGCAGGTGGGTTCTCTACCACCAGCCCCACCTGGGAAGCCCCATATTGTAAAGCAATTATCCTCAAATTAAATTAATTTAAAAAAAACTTGAGTTATATTAAGATGGTTCTGCTAGGTTGACTCTGTAAAAGAGAAGGAAATTGGAGAGAGACAATGAAACCATTTAACAACCTATTGTAGTAATAGCCCTGAGTCATGGGACAGCTCAGACGAGAAAGACAAGTCAGAGATATCCTGATGTGGAAGGGGAGGCCTGAAGAAAAAGAAGAGTCAAAACACACCCATTTTAATCCTCAGGGGCTCAAAGGATGGTGGTGACAGGTGGAAGTCAGGAAGGCAGCTGGCAACGCGTGGTCTACCTTTAGACGGACAGAGCGTGGAATGATGACTGGGAATTCAAGCTTCTGTCACTGACATCTCCCTGCCGCAGGTTCCTCTTCTACAAAACGAGGAGTTGATCTAGAGTTAACCCTTTGGATTCTTTCCAGCTTCCCAGAGGAAGCATGTAAATGAAGTCTAGGAAGTGGAGAAAGATATGAGGGCTTAAAGAGTCAGTGAGTGCTCAAGGTATTGGGTCATCAGCCTGGCTTTGGGATATAAAAGAGGAAAATGAGACAATGATTGACATTTTTAAGATTAAAGAAGGCTGCACCTTTTAAGAAATGATTTAGGTGGGATAATTAATATGTAGAATGGAGGCTATCTCCAAATTAACCTAATAAATCTAAACTAAAATGTGTAACAATCAAAGTCAAGTAGCCTTTATTTATAGGAGAGATAAGCTTCGGTTTGTGTGGTGTGATATGAAGGTGTTAGGGAAGTCCAGCTGCCCCCCAGATATTGTTCTGACTCTCATAAATACTGCCTGGGTTTCTACTATTAAAACCCTTTGGATGCAGTTTGTATTATAAAGTGAGCATTTATTCCACATTTAGCTGCTGTCATGCTTTCTCTGGTGAATTAGTGTAGCAGGCTGACAACCAGCTAAGGCAAACCAACTGAGGAGACAAAGTTTTGGAGGCGGCGGCGGAAAGGATCCTCTTGGTGTGTGCGGCATTGCTCACATCAGTCCGTTCAACAATGCGTGGACACCTGTTGTCTCAAGCTACATTCCGGAGATGAAAAGGTGAGTAAATTGTGGTGCATCACTTCAGGATGCTTACAGTCCAGAGTGGACAGCATGCAGTTCATAGAGCTGGGGAGTTTTGAAAAGCGGGACCAGGGGCTCAGAAAGCAAAGGTGGAGGGACAAAAGAGATGGTCTACTACTACAATTTTGTTGAAGGATTGGACACTCAAATTCAAGGAAGGCTTTTCCTTGATCCCAGTGGGTTCTCCTAAGGAACTACCAAAATTTAAACTGGTAGGTTTGACAGTCTCTAGGCTGAAGAAAGATAGATCACTCCAACTCCTTTAATTCAATGACTCTTTGGCCCTTTGAAGCCTAAATTAGTAAAATCTGATGATATCAAAACTTGTCAACTGTATTGTTGACTATGAAATATATGTCCCTTGCTAATTTTCATGTCCCTCTCCTCTCCAGGAACTTCACATATACAGGACTGACTGCACAGTGAGATTGCTGAGGCTGGTAGAAATGTAAAGAAATGTGAGCTAGAAAGATAACTGAGAACTTCTGCAGACAGCAGACTAGGGCAATACCACAGCCCCACAGATGGCATTCAGCAAGCACCCTGAGACGTAACATCTAGCAACGGAGAGGATCCTCAACCACGGCTTAAAAGACTTGGCGGATCAGTTCTGGCTCTGGTATTTGCTAGTGAATAACTATAGGAAAACATTACAATACTCACCTATATTTACTTAAGACAGACTATATGACAGATCCTGTACTATGTGTTTTACTTGTAAAAACATTTAATTCTTACAACAATCCACTGAGGTAGGTTCTGTCAAGTTTCCTATTTTATAACAGGAGGAACACAGATAAGTTCAAGATCATATTACCTAACATTTGTCAAAGCAGGGATTTGAATACAGGTAGTCGACTCTAATGCCCATGTTTAACTACTTCAGTTACCTAAGTCTTTGAAGGTTCAGTTCACTTAAAAATGGACATGTTGGGTCAGACAATGTCTAGATTGCTTTCTGGCTTTAGAATGTTATGATCCTACTTACATGAATTATATGATATATCTGAGTGGTCTTAGAGTACTGAGCTCTAAAGACAAGTTTCTGAAATCTGACCTTATTTCATGGCCATCTCTTGTGTTTAAGTCAAGTTGGACCATATCATTCACTGTTCCACCAAGAATGTCCTTCCTCGATCTTCATCTATTGAAATCCTGTCCAGCTTTCAAAAGCCAACTGAAATGCAATCTTCTTCAAATATCCATTTGCAATCTTTAAAGATTTACAGCGGAGATGTATGAAACTGTTGAGGGTTGAAATCTAGGAAAAATATCTGTGTTATTGAAAGGGAAAGATAAGGAGAAAAAAGGGTGGAGGGAGACACTTGAAGATGAGAAAGGGTAAGAGGACCGTTAGCAGTTTCACTGGTGACTTGCACCACAAAACCCTTTCCTCAGACGGGCAGTTATGATGCCACCAAAGTTCTATTAAGTGGTGCCCAGCAGGTAGGTGTGAGGTAAGGATTAAATGAGATAACATAGACGAAGTATCCAGCATAGTGTCTAGAGAGGCAACAATATGATAGTTTTCAATTGCATTACCTACAGAGGAACCTGCTCATCTCCTTCAAGCAGAAGAAGGCTACCCTCCTGTCCAGGAAGGAGTAGGGCAGGCAGAGGTGGGAAGAGGCTCAGTGGGAAATAGAGAGGTCAGGAGGAGGTTTATGGGGACACAAGGAGAAAATTATGAGCCAGAGATAGAGAAGTAAGTGAAATAAAGGAAGCATACAGGAGTCACGGTAGAGAAGAGGACAGAAGGAGACGTGGAAGCCAAAGGGCAAAGAGAAAAAGAAAGAAAGAATTCTGGGGCTTGGAAAGACAGCCTGTGCTGCCTGGGTCAGAACCCAGTGCCCACAGGAAGGGTGCTAGAGGTAACCAACTGAGGCACCCAAGTCCGGAGCACTCTCAGAGCCATTCTCTCTTCACTGTTATGATCTGTTATTGGAGAGGTTCTGACCCTGTCCTGTCCCGCCTTCAGGGGATTTCTTCCCCTCTGTCTGCTTGGGAATCATCTCCAGCAGTAGTTACACTTCCTTCATGGCTCCAGCTCCCACTGGACAAGCCTTTCATGGTCCTGGCAGCTTCCTCCCTTAGTCTCTCCAGCCCCAGGGGAGGAGATGCACTCCGCAATTGCTGATATGGGGGTTGCCTCACCTTCTCCTGCTTGTAATTCTAGTTCTTGCAACAACGTTGCAACTAATGTGCATGCATGCTTGCTAGCAAAGTCGCTTCAGTCGTGTCCAACTCTTTGCGACCCTGTGGGCCTATAACTCACCAGGCCCTTCTGTCCATGGGATTCTCCAGGCAAGAATATTGGAGTGGGTCGCCACGCCCTCCTCCAGGGGCTCTTCCACACCCAGGGATCAAACCCATGTCCTGTACTTCTCCTGCACTGGCAGATGGGTTCTTTACCACTAGCGCCACCTGGGAAGCCCCTTTGTAACTAATGCACTGCTTTAAAAGATCACTATTGAAGTACCTGGGGTTCCCAGGTGGGGTTAGTGGTAAAGAACCTGCCTGCCAATGCAGGAGACTGTAAGAGACCCGGGTTTGATCCCTGGGTCGGGAACATTCCCCTGGAGGAAGAAATGGCACCCCACTTTGGTATTCTTGCCTGGAAAATCCCATGGACAGAGGAGCCTGGTGGGCTACAGCCCATACGGTCGAAAAGAGGCCAACATGACTGAAGTACCTGGCAAAGACTTTACTTTCACTTGGACTCGCCCTTGGAGCTCAAAGACAGCTTTCTCGGGGAAAAGAGCACATCTAGTGAGAGAAAGAAATCCAGCCATCCCAAGAGTTAGGAAGAGTCCGGGCCCACTTCTCCAGTGCTTGACTGGAGAAGGACAAATCCACAGCGGCTGCCAGAGCTGAGGGAATTATCTGTGAAACGACTGGGTTTGTGGCCATTCACATCTATTCCTCCATGATTTACTGTACTCACTTTGATCACCTTGAGCCTCAGCTTAAGGAACACCTCAGTTTTATTCCTCCAAGGGTTATTATGTGCCCTGATGAGTACAGAGGGCACCTAGCCAAGGTGTGGTGAGGTGGAGACACAGAGACACATTGGGAGCACATTCTGGGTTTTTGGAAGTGTTTGCTTTGTGCAAGATAAGATTTGTGGATGGTCTATCAAGAGACCCTCCTGACAGACTCTTCTGAGTTTTTGTTGTCCCGCAGAGTTGCAGATGCTTGATTTTTTTTTCTCCAGGCATCATCTCTCCCATCCCCAGAGTTCTGCTATTAATAAAACCAGGTTCCTGTTCTTCAGAATCCACAGCCTAGTGGGGGCACAGAGTGGGCACATGACTGACCCTCAAGTCAGGCTGATGGCAGCCACACAGGAGGATTCTGCACAGGGGTCAGGAGGCTGCAGAGAGGTCAGGAGGCTGCACAGGGATAGATGGTGGACAAGCTGAGCGGATGCTAGCTGGACAGGTCGAGGGGGCCATGAATTTTCTAGCAGAACATAGAGTAGATCAAAATCAATTGTGAAAGGACAGGGGCATCTGAGGGTTTGTAACAAGGGTTTGGGGGGGGGGGTGAGGGTTGGGCACTGGAAAAGAGGCTGAAAGGTGGAGGCCCAGCTATAGAGGCTTCGGAAACTAAGGAAATGGGACTTGAGGCTCCAAGTGCCATCTGAGGATCTTGAGCGTCTTTTGGCAAGGTCAATTCTGGGATGGCTACTTGAATGCTGCCTGGAGGACAGATTTACGACAGAGAAGCTGAGGACAGGCGAAGGAACTGCGATCTCCCAGGGACAGCTCAGACAGGAAGTCTCAGCTTGACCATCGCCGAAGGGGCATATCAACCTTTGAGCTGCTCTTCTCTCCATCAAGGGCAAGCGTCCTCCGTCTTCCATCTGTGTATGAGGGTGAGGGCGGGGGCGGGGGGGGGGGGGAGTGCCCCCTTCTACGCTTCTATGGCTGGATGATACGATGACTCCAGCCTCAGAAGTTTCGAATTTCTCCTTGCCAAGGTCGGGCCCCTACAGGTGGGCGCCTGCGAGCCCCGGCCGCACGTGTGGGCCCCACGCCCGGCCGCGGCCGCGGCTCGTCCCCTCCAGGCCCGGACGCCGCCGCGGGCCGGGCCGGGCCGGGCGCTCCGGGAGCTGCGCGGCGGCTGCTCGAGGAGGCCTGGCGGGCGGCGGCGAGAGGCTGTGCCCCAGTTTGTGTCCAATCAGGGAGTGCGGGCTGTGCCCCGAGCCGGGCAGCAATGCGTAAACAAACCCACGGCAACTCCTCCGCCCCCTCGGCGCGCTCGCCCCGCGCCCGCCGCCGCCGCCGCCGGCTCGGCTCTCCGCGCGCCCGCCCGCCGGCCGCCCCCCCCCGCCGCCCCGCCCGCGCCCTGCGGCCCCGCCCCGCCCCCGCCGGCGCGGGCGCCCTCGGCTGCCTCCCCACGCGCGCGCGCTCGCGCTCCACGCGCCCCGCGCGGCCCGCCCGGCTCGTGGCCTCCCGAGAGCGAGGTAAGGGCGATGCGCCGGGACCCGGGCGGCCGCCCCGCGCGGCGCGGCCCGGGGAAGTTTCTGGCGTCGCCGCGCTCCGCCGGGCGGGGGCGGAGGCGCCCGAGCGCCGGGGGGCCGGGCCGGCCGGGGGGGGGCGCCGCCGCGCGCCCGGGGGGTCCCAAGTTGCCCAACCTGCCATCGGGGCGGGCTGCGCGGCGAGGGCCCGGAGGCGCGGCGCGGCCGGGCCCCGAGGAACTTTCTCCTCCCCGCAGGGGCTCCAGCCAGCCCGGGCCGCGGCCCGGCTGCCCCAGCGGCGGCTCCCCGGCTGGAGGGGGCCCGTGAAACGTGTTCGAAGAAGCTGACGCAGCTTGTGACGCTCGCGGCTTCCTGACGGGGACCGGGCAGCGGCAGCGCCTTCTGCGAGGAGGGACGAGCCGAGGCGGCGCTCTGGCCCTTCCCGCGGAGCCGCGCGCTCCGGCGCCTAGCTCGGGGGCCGGGGGCTCGGGGCGCGGGCACCCAGCGGCGGCCGGGAACCGGGCCCCGGCCGCGCGCGCCGCTTCCGTTTTGATTCGCTCGGGTTATTATATAAGATGTCACGGAGAGGAAAGGGGCGAGCGGGCGGCGCGTCGGCGAGGGCGCGCCGGCCTTCCGCGAGTGGCGGGGAGGGGCGGGAGGCCGGGCGGGCGGGGACCCACCTGTGCGCCCGCCGCGCCCCCTGCGGGTGCTGCCCGCGCGCCGGCGGCGACCGGGGACTGGAAGGGGGTCGGCGGCCGGGGGGACGGACGTGCTCGGCGCTCCCCTGCCGACCCCGGGGACACTCGGGCAGCGGCCGAAACGTGCCGTTTCCTCCTCGCCGCCTGGCCTGGGTCGACACATTTCTGGCTCCGGGCGTGTGTCCTTTGAAACATTTGTTTAATATTAAGGAAGCTGCGTGTGCGGCCGTACCCGTACGCCCGAAACGTGTGGCCGTGGGCTCCGGGACGGTGAATGAATCATCGCCCCGCGGACCGGGCGCCGATGATTCATGCGCGGTACACCCCGCGCGTACTCGCCGTGTGCCCCTGCCCCAGGGACCGCGGCCCTTCCGCGGCGGTGACGCCTGGAGGGCCAGGGGGGGAGAGTGTGCAAAAGGGTGGGGTTTATTTCCCCCCGCCCCAACTCCCGCAGTTTGGGGGAACTTTAGCCGGGAGGGGTGTCAGTTTGCCCAGATTTCCCGAGGCTTGATTCCCCTTCTTAGAAGAGTTGCGAGATTCCACCTGGCTGAGTTGATGAGTCGGTTCGCTGCAGGTGTGAGTCCTCTCATTAGAATCTGCAAGCTGTCAAGTGAGGTTTTGGACTCACTAGAAGGCATCCTTCTAGTAATTGCCTCTACTTAAGTACCGCCAGGGTGATTAGCAGAAAGTTTAAAAGTCAGTGGATCTTAAAAATAAGTAGTTGCTAAATAGAGGGGTTCTACTTAAAGGCTTAGGTTTAGGGCTTTTTTTTTTTTTTTTAAGCCAAATCCTACAAGGAACCTAGTTTACTATTAATTCAGAACTTTTGACCACTGTGACCACCCTTAAAGATCTACTTGACTCATTCCTACCACGCCCTACGCTTTTAAGATTGAGTAAAGTTTTCTCATCATTTAGAACTCAACTCAAATGGCATTTACCCAGCAAGGCCCTCTTGATTAACTTAAGTGGCCTCTCACCCCTCACCTCAGGGACCACCCCCAGGCCTATTTTATTTTCTTCCTAGAACTTAATCACTATCTGAAAGGATTTTCTTTGGGTGTTCTATAAGTCCTGTCCCTCTGCGCTAGAACGTAAACTATGGCCGGAGTTTTCGCAGGGTTTGTTACTGCTGTAACTCTAGTACCTGGAACAGTGCCTGGCATAGTAGGCACTCAGGATTTGTTGACTAGCGAATGAATAAATTCCTTTTCCCTGATTTCTTGGTGAGTCTGTCTTTGACTGTTGAACTTAACTGTAACCTTTTTGTGGGCCAGGCACTAAGATGGGACAGTTCTAACTTTTTTCTTCCAATTTTCTTTTGGTTGATTCATTTCCTCCTCTGTGGTGTTAAATTACAGCACAGGTGGATTTGAGCTGTATATCCTAAGATGCCCAGTATGAAGAAAGATAAGGCATGTGGAGCCTTGTCAAGAGAAAGTGTAACTGTAGAGGTTAATGGGTGATTAAAAATATTACTTGTGCTGGTTGAGAAGTAGAGGATATTGAAAGGAGAATGGCAAAGTCAGTTCCCACAGTACTATATGTTTCCAGTGGTATTTGAAATACTGATATTTCTATATTCCTCCCTCCCCACTGCCTGCACACCAACCTCAAATGTAGCATACTTTGGAATGGTCCCTAGGAGCTAGCACTAATACTGTGTCTTAATTTAACTGAATACAAGATTTCCCTCTCTGCGGGGGCCTCAGCTCTGTTGTTGTCAGTGTCCATAGCTTAACTCCATAGGAGAGTAGATAGAAGGAGTTAAAGTATATTTTAATTTGGATACTTTCAATGGATTGTAAAGAATTAAAACTATAATATGTCAGATATAATGGAAGGAGTCGAATGTCGTGCTTCATACTACCTCCCTTCAGGAAAAGCTTTAGCAAACTTTTTGATTATAAATAACAAACTTTGCAGGCATAGCTTTACGTTGTAGGAATCTTCTCAGAACCCAGTTCTTCCTAATTTACTGCCAGAGACGAGTGGGCTTCCAGAAGTTCCCTTTCCGTAGTAGTGTAATCTCAAGAGTGAGCTCAGACATAATAGAATTTTAAAGCTAAAAGGACCTTAAAGTTGGTTGGCATAATTTATTCCTTTTTATCAGTTCCTTTATGCCTTCGGAAACTAAAGCACAGTGGGATGATGTGCCTAGGGAGCAGGACTGGGGTTAGAATCAAGCACCTTGACTTCTTGTTTGGAAGTCCTCGAGTCAGCCAGCGCTCCCATAGTTGGGGGTGAGTGGTCCCTGTGGTAGCGGATTCTCTGCCTCTTACTGGTGAACTTTTAGAGTGAAATGATGCGTATTCAACCTTGTACCCTCCCCTGTGCCTTGGGATCCAAGGGATCAACACGTACTTGTTGAATGTGGTTGAACAAATGCATTTTAAGTTAAAAAATTGATTTAAGAATTGAGAAAGCAGGAAAACGTGTATCTTTTCCAGATTAAAGATGTTTTTGACAAGAAAGTCAGAATGTTGGCAGTAATTAACCTTAGAGCTTTTATGGTAATGAAGCTGTTGCTTAATTTTCATGCCTCCAAAATTTCAAGTAAGATGGCTTACAACTTGTAAGTGTATGCACTTGCTTAGCTGGCATAATTATTCACTGAAGGAACAGTAGAAGGCTGTTTCAGGACACCTGGTAAAGGTCTTGCCTTTGCCACAGTGAGGGAGGTTCAAGAGGGAGGGGTCGTATGTGTGCCTCATACGCCCATGTTGATGTACGAAAGAAACTAACACAGTATTGTAAAACAATTATCCTCCAATTTAAAAAAATTGGGAAAGCCTGGACTTCTCAGCCAGACAGTTGAGGCCGAAGCTCAGCTGTGTCCTTGACAGGCAGGGCTCTCTGTAGCAAGTTACTTAACCTTTTTGAATGTTCTCATTTCTGAATGGGGATAATACCACTGGATAATGTATGTAAATTACCTTGTGTACACTAGGCCCTTAATAAATGGGAAGTTCTATTTTGACTTCTGATTTATATGACCAAGAGAACAACTTCACTTCTTAAAGCTTCAGTTTTCTCAACTGTAGAACGGGTGATTGGCCTGGGAGGAGGGGAATTAAATGATCCTTAATGTCTTCTCTAACTGTATAGTTTAAGGAACTGATAAAAGATACACAGTTCCTGGATATGTTCTAGTGTCTCCTAGTTTATAGTCTATGGGGACTTGAACAGAATTTGTATCCTCCTATGTGTCAAAATTGTATAAATCTTAATTATGTTGAATTGGTTCACAGTGCTTTTCAGATCTACTGTATCCTACTGCTTTTTTGCATATTCATTCTATTTTTGAGAGTTTGATAATGAAACTCCAGTTACAAGTCTTAGTTTATCTACTTTAAAAATGTAATATATAGTGGAACTATCTGTAACTTCATTATATGTTTTCTAAGTCTCTTGTAAATGTGTTATCATACTGTCATAATTTAAAAAAGAAAAATAATGTATAATCTTCCTACAGTTTTTATTGAAATTATCTATATATCCTTCTAATAAGAGCAACTGCAAAAATGGTTAATTTCTAGGCCTTCCTAAGAATTTGGTATAATTAGCTTTGATGATCTTTGCTACGTTTTCATTATTTTATGTGCTATATGCTAGATACAAAGTTAACTTGAATATTTCAGCCTCTCATTCATCTTACTCTGTATAAGGCAAACTTGAATTAAGGAGTCTTGAGAAAGGCTTTAAAGAATTGGTAGAGTTTCAACTGGCAGAGAAGTAGGGCTCAGCCTATGCTAAGATTTGAAGGACAGGCTACATGAGCATACCCAAGAATGGAGAGGAATGTGGTCAAGCTGGTGGGTGAGGAGCCTTGAGGCAGGAGAATGGGACAGCAGGCTGCGTGGCAGAGGTAGGACCGTGTTGTGAGCATTTGGAATGCTGGGCTAAGGAGTCTGGTTAGTAGGCTGTGCATAACTATCAACAGTAGCTTGAGTGGGGGAATGATGTGATGAAACTGTGCTCTATGACATCAGTTTGTATTGGAGGCGTCATGGTTAGTCCCAGTTTGAAAGCTAGTAAAATAGTTCACAGAAGAGAAGCAGTGAGAACCTAAGTTAGAATAGGGGCAGGTGGGTGGCTGAGAAACTCTAGAAATAGGAAATGCATTGGGATTTGTTGTCTGATTGGATGAGGGACTTGAGGGAGGAGTCAGGCTGAAGCTAAATGACTTTGGATGGTGATGGCAGGAAATGAAATTATCAAGAAGGCCACTAGTGAAGCATCTGTAAGTGTGAGCAGTCAGTGAAGATGTGCCTAATTAATGGAAGTTTGGATTTGGATATGTCGATTTCCATGTGCCTATGGAACTGTCCAAATGGATGGCGGCTCTTAAAAACAGAGATGGAATTGCAACCATCCATATGAAAGGGGATGCTGAAGCTGTGAGAATGTTTCCAAGTGTGAGTGAGAAGGGTAAAAGGCCAGGACGGAGCTCAGAAAACCATGTTTGTGGGCTTGAAAGGAGATAAAAGAGGCTAACAGGATGCCAAGAGGATAAGCTGGAAGAGAAGAAGGGAAAACTAGGGTAAAGAAAGGTGAGGAAGGAGAAATTGGAGGGGCCAATAGGGTAGAGACCCTGAGATAATACTTGGGAAAGGTTGTTAGGATTGTCAGTGAGACTGCCGTCAGTGGCCTTTGAGGGTCAGGGTCATTTGGGCAGTGGAAACGGGAGCCAGCCAGGGCCCTGAGAGGCACCTGAGTGTAAACTGGAATTGGACTATGAACATCAGAGGTCAGGGACTCGAGGTGATGAGGGGGCCAGTGGACACTCTTAAAACTGTACGAAAAGCCCAAGAGTGCCATGCGTTGAGTGGCTGTCAGTAGAGAGGAAGAGACTGAAGCTCAAGAGAGGGAGCAGGAAGGTGGTTAGTGCTCCTGGAGCAGGAGGGAAAGGAGCTGGGGAAGGGGACCACATATCGGATTACCCAAGACAGTCTCAGGTGACATCTGTCATCCCGGTTCAGTGGTAGGATAGTATTTGGACAAATATTACAATGAGTTGGACAAGTAATGCCTGTTTTTATTCTAAAACAAAGTCCCCTTTTGAATAATAAATCATTTGACCGTGACAGAGGTGGTTATTCATGGAAAAAACACGTGACATGGAGGGGGAAAGATTAAATGAAGGCAAGAAGAAACTGCCATTGAAAGAAGAAAGTTGGAAGCTTGGAGGGAGTGTGATTGCATCTGAAATGGGTTGGTTCCTCTTTTTTTAAAAAAGAAAAAAAACAACAGAGGAGGCCAGTTTCTTGGCTGAGAGTATATTGAGAGTGAGAGGTAAAGCTGGGAGGTGGAGGAGAGGGGAAAAGATTTGGAATGGATCTGAGCAAGACAAGAGCCAGCGGTGGTGAGGAGGACCTGACAAGGTGCTAAGAAGCCTCCACCTTAGCCTTGTGATGTGACGAGTCTTCCCTGTCTTTATGCTTTTTCTTAGCAATACTCAGAAAATTGGAAGTGGAGATGGTGTGAGTATCGTTGAAACTGCCAGCTCCATGTGGGTCCTGGGTTGAGGAGGAAGGCGAGTGAAGCTAGTGTTGATGGACTGGGAGAAGGAGCTGGAGACGCGAGAGTGGAGTGTGTAGTGGCTGGTTCAGCAAGAGCGAAGGAAAGGGAGGATTGGAGTGTCGGGGGAGGGTGCCCGGGGCTGGGTGGTGAGGGGCCTGGGGGACTTTTGCAGTAGCTCATGGTGATGGAGAGGTCAGTAGTGAGCAATGATGTGAATTCAGAGTGTGGCTGAACCCGAGGATGGTGAAATGACACAAGCTTGAGGTAGAATTGCACTGATCTTCAGGAACTATGAGGCCAGGGTGTCAAATCACACTCACACACACACACATATGTTTTTAAAATTCTGGAATCCATTTATTAAAGCCTTTCTGAGCTTTTAGTTCATAAAGTTGGAAGCATCTTAAAAGAGGGAAGTCATTCCTTCATTTAAAAGATGAGGAAGCTAAAAATCTTTTAAAGGCTTGCTAGGAAAACTAAGACCCACCCCAGATCACAAGCATGTGTGTGGCAGAGTTTCTCTGGAAAGAATCAGAATCCCTGAATTTCAGATTAGTGTTGCCCTCCAGGGCAGAAGGAGCAAAAAAGTATCCACTGAACAAAGTCTTAGGATGCTTCCTCCTAAGGAAGGAAGCTTGCTTATTGCTTGCTTATTGCTTCTAGAGCAGCTGTGTTTGTGAGCACAGAAACCCAGAGGAGGGCTGTGGAGTCATGTCCACAGTCTCTGCACTTCTAACCAGAAGGCAGGTGATGGCATCTCTGAGGAGGACCTGTGGAAAGCACCCCTTCTTTCCTACCAATTAACAAATAGATGAGAAGCAGCAGATCGCCAAAAAATTTGCTTCATTATTGATGAAAACTAGGCTGGAGGACACAGCTCAGTGGGAAGCCCAAAATGGTCTTATAAACTGTGTATACCCTAGACTAGGCTAGACTTTGGAACAGCCTACTAGATGGAAAGTTTGAGGCTGCAGAGCAGAAACACCCGTTTCTGCCTCTCACTGTTCAGGCAAAGAGACAAGGCCAAATCTCTCATGCCCGATCTCTCTGATAGGAAAACGCCATCCATTTGTAGACTGAGAAACAGAGCCACAATATCACAAGCCAACCAAATAAGCGGCTCCACCTCTGTGGAGAAAGCATGGTGCGGGAAGAAGGCAGGTGTGGATGGGGATTATCCCCGCCCCTCCCCCTTGGGAAACCCTGTGGGTATCAGACAGGCATTTGTTCCCCTCGAAACCCCAGGTTATAGACCACTCATAACTTTCGTGTTTATGTTAGAGTTAAACTAGCTTCTGAGGAAGCAGGTGCATTTTTGTGTTAACCAGAAGTGAGTGAAATGACTCAGAAGGTGTGAGCATAGTCCTTAGTTAGTTGATTTCAGAGCCATGCCAAGTGGTTCTCTCCACCCTGTCTCAGGAATCTCCAGAAACTCACTGGTACCATCACAGAGACCACCTTTGATAACCTGCTTTTGAATTCAAAGTGGAAAGTTCTTTGTCCTCATAAAATGTTGAAGGAGCCTTTGATTGGAGTTTGTCCTGATTCTGTCACTGTTAGTGACCTTGCTGCTAAGTCACTTCAGTTGTGTCCGACTCTGTGCGACCCCATCCCTGGGATTCTCCAGGCAAGAACACTGGAGTGGGTTGCCATTTCCTTCTCCAGTGCATAAAAGTGAAAAGTGAAAGTGAAGTCGCTCAGTCGTGTCTGATTCTTAGTGACTCCATGGACTGCAGCCTACCAGGCTCCTCCATACATGGGATTTTCCAGGCAAGAGTGGAGTGGGTTGCCATTGCCTTCTACTAATTAGCTATTACATGCCTCAGCTTCCTCATCTGCAGCATGGGAGAGCACAATGCCTGTTCTGTCTCCCAGGTATTTGATGTGAAAGTGCTTTGCAAATAAATAGTGTCATACACATGTAAGATATCAATGTTACTGTGTGGGATAAAAGGTACATTCTGAAGTTTAAAACTTTTTAAAAAGTAAAGTGTTTCACATAAAACAACTGAGATGACTGTTGAATTTTGGTGGGGCACTGGTTTAGGCACTGAAGATGAATCACGGTGACTTTTCTACCTTTAGCCATGTCAGTGTGTATAACAGTTCTGGCCAAGTGTGATTAAAGCAGTGCATTTACGACAAACGAAAAAATCGCCTTTTTATCTGTTTCTCTTTTAACTGCTAAAAAGGTATTTTTTTTTAACTGTAAAAGATAACATATATATAACATTTTGAAATGCAAATGTCTAGTTCAATGAATTATTTAAAAAGTGAACATCCATGGAACTACCTCCCAGCTCAAGAAATAGGACAGTTTCATTCCCCACCCACCCCTGCACAGGAGTCTTTTTTCTTTGCTAGGTGCTTGCTTTTTCTTTTCAGGGAAGTTATAAACATTGACAGGTCCAAAATATGTGCTTCTTTGAGTGGAATTAGATCAAAAGTGTAATGTTAGTGTTTTACTTGGTAGTTATTTATTATAACTATGAACTTAGTGTTTTGGATAAGTCCTGAGTTTTCAGCCTTAAGGATCATAATCTTCAGGTTTAGAGCAGTCAGATTTTTGTCCTTGGAATGGAACGCAAAAAGTTGTAATCCGTTGGATGTGAGAAAACTTAACTTGCCCAGTTACTTTTTAAGTATTCTGATCATTCCTCCTTTGACTGTTTTTAGAAATGAAATAACTAAGACTCCAGTATTATGATGACTTGTACAGTAGTCAAAGGTCTTCTTGGAAATACTTGAACATTATCAGGGCAAATACCTTTCAGTTCAGGCACCGTAGGCTAGATCTGAAGTGGCAAGAGTCAGTGAAAACAGCTTTATTGCATGAAAACAACCTGTATTTTCTTTCATTATAATCTAGTGTTCTAAATACTGCCATCTTTTAAGGCTTAATTAACGAGTCAATAAATCAGAAGATTTTTTGGTATCCAGAATAGGATTATGTTTTGTTTTTTATGTTTTTATGATTAAGACAGAAAATGATGGTAAACTTGACAGTAATTGAGAAAGTATCTTAGCTAATCAGATGTGTCGATAAAAACAGAAAAGCCATGAGTGTTTCAAAAATTGATAAAGAAAAGCTCATCTTTGGGGGCAGTTTCTGTGGTTGTAGGATTGAGTTGTTGGGATTCAGCAGTTTGGTGGATTGAACATACGTTAATGTGCCCCTCTTGAAGCACAGTTGCAGTGATGGCGAACGAGAGATGGGACACACCAGCACACTTTTGGAGGATGAGAATCAGACAGACCTGTGGCAGCTGACTTAGTGTAGTGGAGAAAGGTGCTGCTGCTAAGTTGGGTCAGTCGTGTCCAACTCTGTGCCACCCCATAGACGGCAGCCCACCAGGCTCCCCCATCCTTGGGATTCTCAGGAGGTTGGGAATAGAAACTAGGAGGAAATGGCCAATTTATTCCCCAGAATTCCAGAAGTGCTCTGGAATTAGAGGCTCTGATGCAGGGCAGGGGACTGGAAATAAGGGCTTGATTGAAAATCTAAAAGGAACGAGACTCTCAGTTCACTTCTCCCACCCCATATAGCAAGAGAAAGTCCTGAATATTTTGTCTGGAGAAATCAAGGAGAAAATTAGCAGCTCTGGATTTAAGGATAACAGGTAAGGGTGAAATGCTCAACTGAAAATGGAGTAATTTAATAAAATTGTGCATACCAAATGGTGAGACCTGGTATGACCTTTTAACTCATTCCCAATCCTAGGGTAGTCAGGTAATCACCAACCTGGGCAGGATATTGAAGGACTCTTCTCTGGGCAAAATGAACGACCCGAAAATAAAAAGAAGCTACACATACTGATATTTTCTCCCACAATGAGAAAACTTAAAAAAAAAACTTACTACCCAATCTTCCTATGGTGAGCCCACTACTAGTCAACCACCCCACTCCTTCTGTGAACATGGAACTTAGAACTAGTTTTTTTAAAGTGTGTGTGCACACTCAACTGTGTCTGGTTCTTTGCGACCACATGGACTATAGCCCCCCAGGCTCCTCTGTCAATGGAATTTTCCAGGCAAGAATACTGGATTGGGTTGCCATTTAAAGTCAGTGAATATGAGACATTTGAAGAAACCATTCAGCAATGAAAAGGAAGGAACCAGAACAAATGAGAAAAAAAAATCCTGGAGGAAACATAAATGCAAAAATAAGAAAATGGAAATAAAACCAATCCACCCATAACTAATGAAATAGGAACAGGGCTATAAGGTAATAATTAGACAATAAGAGATAGGTCTTAATGAAAAATAGGATGGCAAAAATCATTTGAAGAACCAGAAGAAAAAGTAGAAATAAAAGCAGAATATAAAAAGGAGTAAAAAATAGTTAGTTGATCACGTGTTATATTAAGAGTTCCAGAGAGACTACAAAAATAAAAAATTTAAAATAAGCGAAAAATTTTTTAAAAAGAGAGATTACAAGGAAAAGTAAAAGAGAAGAAATTACCAAAAACATATTACAAGCTATTTTCCCAGACCTGGAAGACATACATTTGTAGATTTAAAGAGTCCACAAGATAGCCCAGTGAATGAATGAAAAAAGATCCACACAGTGAGTGTGTATAAGACATAACATTGAAGATTTTTAGGATACTGATGAAAATGGGAATAAGCTAAATCCTGTCTGGGGTGGGGGGAACAGATAACATACAAAAAAATTGGGAATTGGAATGGCAGCTAAGAAACAATGGATTCATTCTTTCAGAATTCTGAGGAAAATTATTTTCAGTCTAGAATTTCAAAGAAACTATCAAGTGGAAGATACAATATGGACATTTTGTGCATGTGAAATGTCTCCAAAGTTTATTTTCTGTGCATCTTTTTATAGGAAGTTATGGATCGATATAAAAATGTGGGTATCAATGAAGAAAGAATAATCTACAGTCTTCTGGAAACAGTCAAACACAGGAGAATTGTAGGATGACAGTGAGATTTCAAGGTGGCAGTAGTGCAGCAGGCCTGGAGAGAAGCCAGTCCCACTCAGAGCAGGAGCCAGTGTCCAAACGAAAACAGAATCAAAACCAACAGATGCTCTGGTACATCTGACCAAGCGTGGGATATTCCTCAGTGGGACTTTCCATTTCCTATGGAGTATTTGGTATAAATTATTGATTCATAAGACCTATTAAGTGGGGGAAGTAAAGGGCGATTATAAACTTCAGAAAAATTCAACGGTCTTACAAGGAAAAGCACGTAGAGTGAGATATATATTTACTTCGGGTGCTAGTTCACGGGTGAGCATTTCACATGGTTGATGGCTCTGCTCCATGCAGCTCTTCAGGAGCCCAGGTTCCTTCCACCTTGTGACTCTGCTATCCTCTAAGCCTTAGAATCTAAGGCATTGTCCTCACCTGTGTGAGTGGTTAGTGCTTGATTGCAGCCTGTGTGCACTCCAGCTCACAGGAATGGGAAAGAGCAATGACGGGCAAAGGTTTAAAGTTCAAGCCTGCCAGTGGCAAAGATCACTTTCCCTCATATTCCAGTGGCAAAAATTTAATCACATGGCCACATCTAGGGAAAACATTCAAAATATTTTGTAACCGGTAGCCCATCAGAACATAGGTTCTAATATGGAGTGAGAACTGCTCTAAAAGCTCCCTCCTGTATCAGACGTTAGCATTTTGTTTGCTGGATAATGGGGCCAGGAGAGGGTCCCTGGAAGGGCCTAAGAGAAGTCATTTACCAGCTGGTGTGGAAGTATTTTAATAGTGACTGGTGCAATGTGCTGAGACACATACCTTATTAACCCTGACCATTGGAAGGACTGATGCTAAAGCTGAAACTTTGGCCACTTAATGTGAAGAGTTGACTCATTGGAAAAGACTGATGCTGGGAGGGATTGGGGGCAGGAGGAGAAGGGGACGACAGAGGATGAGATGGCTGGATGGCATCACCAACTCGATGGACATGAGTTTGAGTGAACTCCAGGAATTGATGATGGACAGGGAGGCCTGGTGTGCTGCTATTCGTGGGGTTGCAAAGAGTCGGACATGACTGAGCAACTGAACTGATACATACTACCAAAGAGGTTGGGGAAGAATATTGACTTCACTCTATCATAGAAGTCTGGGAGAGGATAAGTTAGTGTCTAATAAGACATTGGTAATTTTATTAATTACTGAATGAAAGTCAAAAGTAAATTGAGAAATATCAGTATAAGCATATTGTTTAGGAATATAAAATTAAATATCAAAAGAAATAGTTGAATATTTTTAGAGTAGATTGCCTTTGGCAAGTTAGTTTGGGGTTGCGTGGAGATGTAAGAGAGGTTACTGCTGTGTTTTCATTTTAAGCCTGGTAGTAATTTGCATGAGTTATATTGACAAACATAAAACTCGTAAGAAAAAACAGTAATCCAGTGCTAATAAGTACATTAGAGAATGATTTACATAATCCGGAGCTTTTAAAAATATGCATTAAAAGTTAAGAAACATTGTTTCAAAGTTAGACTCCTCCCTCAGGACCTACTCCAGTCCTCTGGAATCACTGTGTCTCACAATCATTTGAGGGAGCTTTAAAAAAGTTCAGACGACTCCCGCCTGCCTGAGATTCTGGCTTCTTTGGCTCTGGGTGGGCCCCAGGGGATTCGTAACTTTTCAAAGAGCCCCAGATGCTTCTGATGTATAGGGAGGGCTGACTCCCAGCCAAGTAGTTTAAATACCCTTGCTTCTGCTGCTTAAATATTTCTCTTTTCGTCCTCTCCTCTCTCTGCTTCTGCTTCAGTCTGATCTCTGACTCTTAGTTCTGAACCAGTGTGGATCTGTTTGGGGTCAGAAGAGTAGGAGAACAGAAAGAAGAGACATGGGAGAGGTCATCTGGATGACTGAGTAGTGAGAATGGCTGTGCAGAAAGCCAGTGTCGTGTCCTTTTGTTTTACAGAAACTAATTACATTGATGGTCTTATCTTGCATTTCTGATGGAGTAATTTTAGAGCTCAAGTAAATTGAACTTAATGACATTTTGTTATTTCTTTACATTTGGTATTGCCTCCGGTGGCTAAATTCACAGCATCCTCAGGTTGCCTTCAAGTTCTTTATCTCCCCTAGGTTTGGCCCCTGATGGGCCCAGCTGTGGTTGACCAGATGTTCACCACTAGCACCTGGGATCACCAACAGTTCCTAGAATGCTGTAGTTTTCTGTGAGGGAATTCTTAGAAGGAGATTAGCAAGCAAGAGATGAAGGAATTTCAGAACGATGCAATTTCCCAAGGTTAGAGGTCTCGTTGAACTAGACTTTGATCACAAGAGATTTTGTATACCTTCAAGGAGAAATGTTTGTTGTGTGGATGAGAAAGTGTAGACCTCAGGGAAGAACTTCTTTTTAATCTGTCAATTTTTTTTTATTATCAACAATTACAGGCATAGTTGCTTTCCTTTGTACCTTTCCCCAGCCCCATTCCCTGCCTCTGTAGATTCAGCTGCTCTTGTCAGATGTCAGAGAGCTGCTTGTGGCCGTTTCACTTGGTGCCCCGTACCATGCAGGGAAGGACTTGCCTCGCGCAGCATGTCCAGGGTATAAGGAGCTGTCCTGGCTGGTTTCTGAGCAAGTACTTTACATTTAATACATTTGTACGCTGGGGTCAGAGTGTGACCTTTAAGGTGAGGGATTGATTCAGCCCATCAGTCAGCCTTATTCAGAGCTTGCCCACGTAGCGCAAGTCTGTTCTAGGTCAGTGCATCTCACACTTCACCGCGCACACACACATGACTCTGGATGGCATTTCATTGCAGATTCCAGTTCAGTTGCTTTCAGGTGGGACCAGAGATTCTGCATTTCCATTAAGCTCCCAGGGGATGCTGTCGGTTCTCAGACGGCACTTAAAGAAACAAGGTTCTGGTTACCGGTTCTCAATTCTGATTGCTTTGTGGAATCACCTAGGGGCTTCTAGGGCTTATCTCTATAGATACCAGAGATATAGATATCGCTTTCTGATACCATTGGTCTAGGGTGGGGCCCAGATATGATATATATATGTATATATGTGTGTGTACGTATATTTTAAACTTCCTGAGTAACGCTAACATGCAGATAGGATTAAGAACCACTGTTTCAAGCTCTGCACACTTGCTGTGACTCACAGGTAAAGATCTTCAAGTGTAGACTTTATAGCAATTTAGGAAGTATCCATAGCCTTTATGCATGAATACACCTACTTTGTGGGCTTCCCAGGTGGCGCTAGGGTTAAAGAATTCACCTGCCAATATCCAAGATGCAAGAGATGTGGGTTTGATCCCTGGATCAGGAAGATCCCCTGGAGAAGGAAATGGCGACCTACCCCAGTATTCTTGCCTGGAACACCCTATGGACAGAGGAGCCTGGTGGGCTGCAGTCCATGGGGTTGCAATGAGTCAGACATGACTAGGCGCACGTGTGCACACAACGCACACACAGATGACTAAAGGTGGCTATCAGAGGGGACATGCCTAAGAAGAAAAAAATAGCCTTTTCATTAAAACCCATATGTCACCTAACAGGAAAAATATTTAAAGTGATGAACAGATACAAAGTTAGTGTCTCTATCTCTCTCTCTTTTTTTTTTTCTTCCCAAAGGATCCTTCTGTCTTCTACATCCTTTCACTAAGAGATCATGGGAAAATTATATTAGAAACTTTTTGATGCTGTGTTTTCTCTAGGGAAGGCTGTACATTTACTTCCTATGTATATGTTTTGTTGTTACTTAGGCATTAAATCATTCCAACTCTTTGCAATTCCATGGCCTGTAGTCTGCCGAGCTTCTCTGTCCACATGATTTCCCAGGTAAGAGTACTGGAGTGGGTTGCCATTTCTGATTCCAGGGGATCTTCCCGACTTAGGGATTGAAGCCACATCTCTTGCATTAGCAGGTGGATTCTTTACTACAAAACCACCTGGGAAGCCCATGTTTATATTTACCTATAAATATATGTATTTGCAAAGTTTCCACATAGCCAGAATTCTAGTCCTTATCGTTTGCCAAATACTTAGGAAAATTTAGAGAATTTCCTATACTTTGTCTTAACTTGTCCTAAAACTTGAGTGACTTAACCATCCTGGTGAATAAACAGTTGTTATTCTCAGGATTTTCCAATGCTAATGGCAATGGATGACTTGATTTGCTCAAAAATCATAGGCTTTAGTTCAGCTCCGATGTTACTTGTTTTGTTATTCTTACAAGGATGATCCTAGAAGCAGATGACACTCTTCTTTATAGTAAAAGTATGTAAATTACAATTTCTTGGGAAACAACAAGCATTAAAACCAGTGGATTAACATTAAATATAATTGTGTGGCTGAGACCATTCAGTCAAAAATAGGGTTTTGATTTTATTTCCTTAACATAAACTTGTCTGCTTCATAGACCCTGACTTGGGTCAGACCCTCCTTACTTCTCATTCGTGTTAATTTCTTTACTGGGACTGCCTGCACTCTTATTCCTCACGGCCGTTCTGCCAGAGTCCTCATTTGTGGAAGTAAATCTATGGCTGAGGATAGAGTCTGAGGATGGAGTCCGAATCTCCAGGGTGTCTTGAGAGCTCTCTGACTTGGCCCTACCTTTTCTCCACCCTCGTTACCTGTCACTTCCCTGGACAGTAGTTTTTCTCATTCCTTAGCTGAGCTCAAGGACAGGGGAGAAGATATCGGAGGTTTGGAGGAAGATACAGGTATGGAAGAGAGGTCTAGGATGGGGAAGAGTAGATGGCTCCAGGACAGAAGCTGTGATCTCTGGGCAGCGTGACAGCCCCCGAGGTGGGTGATGGCAGATGTAAAGTGAGCCCAGCTGGCATCGGCTACAGAGGGCACAGGTGTGGGGCAGGTGGAACCTTTCAGTTTGCATCCTGACGGGCCATTCCACCTCTTGTCTCTTGCTTCTGTATATGGTAAGGCCTCCATCTAAAATAGTTCCTTGTCTTTGCCTGGGAAAAAACGTCTCTTCCCTTAAAAAGTCCTGGTAATTTTGTCCCCTTTCCAGGCATTATCCCTTTACCCCTGTGATATTTGGTCATCTCCCTCCATCCTGTCACCCCTGTTCCATCATCCAGCCGCTATACTGCACCACCACACCACAGCAAGCATCTGTTCACACGCGTCTCTACTGTGGACTTAGTGAGGGCAAGGACGTGATCTTTGAATGTCCACTCCATACCACAGGACCTGGCACATAGTGGACACATACAATAAATGCTGGATGAATCCTGACGAGATTTCTCTGTAGAGTGTCGAGACTCTGTTCTTGCTGGATTGGAGGTTTGAAAGTAAATTCCACTTAGTAGCTCATGACATGAACGATTGTATTGCTTTAAGTTTTAGTCTGACGTACCCCTACCACATATCCAAGTTGACAGATCTTTCCAAATATACACATATATGTGCATGTGTGTATATGTATGTTTTGGGCTTCCCTGGTAGCTTAGTCAGTAAAGAATCCGTCTGCAGTGCAGGAGACTGAAGTCTGATCCCTGGGTTGGGAAGATCCCCTAGAGAAGGCAATGGCAACCCACTCCAGTATTCTTGCCTGGAAAGTCGCATGGATAGAGGAGCCTGGTGGGCTACAGTCCATGGGGTCACAAGAGTTGAACACAACTTCATGACTAAACCGCTACATAGATACATACTTATCCACATGAAAATGGAGGGAAGTTAAAGAAAAATCAAAGAGTATAAATATTAAATATCCAGGCTAATGGACGTCATAGACTCCTGCACACGGTGCACGGGGTTTATCTGTTCTCTTTTGGGTGGGCCTCCTCGACTGGTAGGAAATAGGTTGAAACCTTAAGGGCCGGTATTAAGCACAGAGACATTTTCAAGTTGTGTTGGAGTTATATGACTCTAATTTTGAAAAAGTTTTCCCAATCATATAGAAACATATGGAGATCTTAACTGCCAAAACAATTTCATGTCATTTACAAATGAATAAAACCCAGAGAGATATTAAGGGATACTTTCTTTTGGAGGTTACAGTTTTACATTTTTCCTTAGGAGTGAGGGGACTTAGTTCTGTTGTGATGTGTCATTAAAGGGCTGTGGCGTCAGAGTCTACCCAAGTCTCTAAGCTTTAGTTTCCTCATGTATAAAATATGAGATTTAGTCTCAATTATTACCAAGGTCATTTTGAATCATCTGTGATTCTGGAAAGTTATAAAACACATCCTGTATCCATGGAGAGGAAAGTTGATTGGTGACTCCAAAAATAGACTTATTTTCTCCTTCATAACATTGATGCGCTCTCATTGAGGAAATCACTCTGTGTATATTGCCTTAATCAACCAATTTCTTGACTTTTCTGTTCTTATTGCCAGAAGCTCAAAAATGAATGAGAGACTGTCTTAAGAAACACCAAACAAATAGCTCTTGCCTCTTGTTTTAAATATAGAACTGAATTATTGTGCTCTTTTGCATTTCTGTTGTAGGTATTCAGAAGGCAGAAGGTGGTGATTTGGTAAATTTGGAAGCTATTTTGCATCAGTTCTTGCTTCTTTTGTGTTTGTGTGAGAACCCCATTCAAAACATGTCTTATTTCTTCTTCTCTGAAAATATACTTTGCTTCATTTTTTGCCTTTCTGCTGGCAACAAGTCCGCATAAAATACATATAAATACTTCCAGATTTTGTCAAGATCCTTAGGTAACAATTATTTTCCTCTATTAGCATGCAGTTAACCTAGTGAGGTATCGTTCCATTTTATTCCGCAGCCCCTTGATTTCTCGCACCGTCAGCCTGTCCGTGTGTGGTGATGCCCTAAGGGGTCCTCCTCCAGTTGCTCTGAGGTCGCAAGGCCTGTGGCCACGCCATACCCTTAGGCCTGTCCCCTCTGTAGCATTTTTACCTGGTCAGGCCGAGTATAGTGCTGGTAGGGAGAGTCTCCCCGTCTGTCAGCATCTGTGCTGGATCCAGCCCTTTGAAGCAGAGAATCAGCTCATTAAATGAACATCTTAAATGAACATCTTAAATGCCTAGAGAGGCTGCAGAAATTTCACTTTGACTTTCCCTATTCTGTAAGACTGTATGTCCAAAGTATCAGATCACTGACTAGCTGTGTGAGATCAGACAAGTCACTTGCCCTCTCTGAGCCTCAGTTGCCTTCTCTGTGAAGTTTGGATTTGATCTCTAAAATGACGTGGTCTTCAAAAGAAATACTTTTTCTTTCTTGCTTTGTCATAATCCTTCTGACCCTGAACTGACTGACTGGCAGTCGGTAGTCTAAACATCAGTAGGTGTCAGTGCTTTCTCATGGTACTTCCTCAAACCAGTATGTTTCTTTTGCCCACTACACAAGGCATTTATGGAGGTTTTTACAAATCACTTATGACAATTTTAGTCATTTATTTTTCTGTGCATATTGAGACCAGATGAACTCAACAACTCAGTTTGGTTTGCCCGTGTACTTGGATAAAAGCATAAAAAATAAAGCATTGTTATTTTTGTAGCAATAACAAACATTTTTATCCAGCAAACATTGATGTCTTTATTAGTGAGAACTGAGTTAGTTAGATACTATTCACCTCAGCTGTGGGGCAATGTTAAGAGATCAGTCCTTTGATGTTTATCCATATTCCTCATCACCAGTCAAGATCTTTGTTCTTATATGTGTTTTTGAACTGTTGAAACTAAAAGCAATCTGTGGAAATGGGGTTAGAGAATGTTAAGCGACAGAATAAGTTTGTTTATTCATCCAAGAAGTGCTTACTCCATACCTTCTAGCTAGTCTTTAGATTGGCATTGAATGAAAGAAAGATCCTTGACCCAAAGGAGTTTATTTTGTAGCAGGGGAATACATATGATAATCAATAAGCATAGTACATATTTGTTATAATATTTGTTATAAGATGGTCAGAGCTATAGAAAAATGAGAAAATTGTGCAAGAAAAGGGGATGAACTGTGATGGGGAGTGGAGAGCTGGGTTGCAGTATGAATGCCATGGTCAGGAAAGGAGGCATGGTGGACAGAAAGCCCCCCAGGATGTCCATGCTCTAATCCCTGGAACCTGTAAATAGGTTGCGTTCCATGGCAAAGGGGCTTTCCAGCTTTAATTATAGTTACAGGCCTTAAAATACAGAGATCATCCTGGGTAATCTGGGTGGCCCTTAAAAGTAGACCGAGTGGTCTGAGTCACAGAGATGTGGCTGAGTCTGGAGCAATTCAAATGGGAGGGAGATACAGCCTGCCAGTGCTGGAGAGGGGCCATGTGGAGAGGGAACACGAGGGAGAGCAGCCTTGAGGAGCAGCGACCAGCGGGGAAGCGGGACCTCCGTCCTACAGCTGCAAGAACCTGAGTCTGGCCAGCAACCTGAACGAGCCTGGAAGCATACTAACACTGGATCGGGTAGTCTATCCCTTCTCCAGTGGCTCTTCCTAACCCAGGAATTGAACCAGGGTCTCCTGCATTGCAGGTGGATTCTTTACCAGCTAAGCTATCAGGGAAGCTTATACTAATACCTAGAGCCTTCAAAAAGGAACGCAGCCCTGCTGATACCTTGATTTTGGCCTTGTGAGACCTGAGCAGGGGACCAGCAGGGCCGTGCTGTACCCAGACTTCAGACCCACAGAACTAGGAGATTATAAATGGATGTTGTTTTAAGTCCCTGATTCTGTAGTAATTGCTCATAGCAGCAATAGAAAACTGGTACAAGGACTGAGGAAGATAGCCCTAGGTATCAGGGAAAGAGTATTCCAGCAGAGAGAACAAGGAGAGCCAAGTCCCTGAGTGAAATCCATCTGGAGGGTTAGAGGGACAGCAAGTGGCCAGCGTGACTGGAGTGGAGAAAGCAAGGGATGCCGAGGAGGAGGTCAGAAAGGCAACTGGGATGGACGGTGGAGACTATCAGGGGCTTTGGCTTTTATACCCAGTGACCTAGGGAGTCCTTGGAGCATTTTGATCAGAAAGTAATGTGTCAACTTAATTTTTAAAAGGATCATGTTGACTGCTCTGAAAATGAACTATAGGGGAGAAGCTGGAGACCAAATAGGAAGTGACAGCAATTCTGATGCAAGGTGGTGGTGGCCTCAGCCGGTGGTAGTGGAGGTGATGAGAGGTGGCCAGATTCTAGATATATTTTGAAGATAAAGTCTACTCTTCCGTGATTTAGATGTGGGATATGAGAGAGAGAAGAGTCAGAGATGATTCTCTCGTTTGGGACCTGAACAACTGGAAAGAGGCAGTTGCAGTCAACCAAGATGTAGAAAGCTGTGGGTGGAGGAGATTTGTGATGGGGGAGAATTGGAAGTCAGTTTGAACATAGCGACTGTGTCTGTTAGATAGCCATTTGGAGAGGCAGAGCAGTGGCATCCATATAGGCCCAAATCCTAATCTCCAGATCCTGTGAACATGCCACCTTGGGTAGCAAGAGGGACTTTGCAAATGTGATTAAATTAAGGACCTAGCGGTGGAGAGATTATCCTGGATTATCCAGTGGGCCCAGCCTAATCACATGAGTCCTTAAAAGTGGAGAACCTTTCCTTTGATGGCCAGAGGGAGATGTGACTCTGGAAGGATCAGATCATCAGAGAGATTCAGTGTGGCTGGCTTTGAAGACAGGAAGGGGGCAGTGGGCCAGGGAATGGAGGTGGCCTCTAGAAACTGGAAGAAGCAAACGGATCTTCCCTAAGACTCTTGAGAAAGGAACACAGCCCTGCCAATATCTGATTTTACCCCAGTGAAACTCATATCTGACCTGCAGGCCCATCAGAAAACACTTGTGTTGCCCTAAGGCTAGATTTGTGACAGTTAGTTCCAACAGCCGTAGAAAACTAATACACAGAGAATGCAGTTGGACCTGAATCTGGAGAGGAGGGGAGGGAGGCCTGGAAGTGTGCAGATGGTATTTAAAGGCCCGGGGATGAAGGAGATCACCAATAGAATGTCCTCTTCTCTTCTCTTTGTCTCTGCTCAAAGCATTGAACCCTTGGCATTCCCCATCAGTGAGGAAGAAGGAAACAGCAGAGCGTACCGAGAATGATCAGCCAAGGAGATGGGGGCAAAAACAGGGTGGTGTCCGGAGGGCAAGTGAAGAAAGCAAGTCAAGGAAGAGGGAGCGATTGTTTGTGAGAGATGCAGCTGATGGACTAGGTAAGATGAAGAGCGAGCTGATGCTAATGAAGACTTCCTGAAAAGGGGAGCAGAGGAAAGGGGTGGCAGCTGTCAGGGAAAGTGGCATCAAGAGAACTTTCTTTGCTTTTATTTTTTTAGAGGTAGCGTTAAGGGCATGTTTGTATGGTGATGGGAGCTAAGAATTGCTGAGGAAATGTCCTTGGGTGGGCAGTAAGGATGGTGTGTTTGTAGGGCATGAGTTGATGTCTACTTTGGTAGCAGATCGGTGAGTTGCAAGTGGAGGGTGGGTGAATGCGGTGGGAGTGTGTGGGCCTTCTCTTCTGATGCTCCCATCTTCTTAGTGGAATAGGAAAGCAGATGAGAATGAGGATGCAGAAGGTGGTTTGGGGGGTTTAACAAGCCAGGGATATGTAGTAGGATTACTTGGAAGCATTAAAAGCCCATAAGAAATTTATGATCATGAATTGAAAGGAGTAAATGACTCCATACACCTTTGAGAAAAGTGCCACCTAATACTAGATACCGCCTCTCTTTAAAAAAAAAAAAAAAGCCAAAAATTAAAGGACAACATAAAGTACAATTATGCAAGAAAAGCCCAATATTACTTTCTTATCATTTCTATCACTTCCTAGAAGATAACTTGCCATATAGGGTTATTAAATTGTTGAACATAAATCATATTTTACTAAATCAAATTTAAGTGAGTCTTAAGCTGGGTTCCTCTAAGTAACAAAACCTGGACAAGGCTTTATGGGACAATTAGTTTATATTGAGTAGTAATAGCAAAGAAAAGGATTGGCCCCTGGAAAGAATTAATAGGAGAGAAAGGAAACTGGAGGCAAGATTTGTTCAGCAACTTGGTGACCACTGTGAATAGCTGGGGCTTGATCCCACAGGTGACCCTCCAGGGACATGCCCTAGAATTGTCCGATGGAGGACATACTGGGGGCAGGGGTAATTCATTCATTTTTTTCATCCGCTTGCTCCCATCCCCCGTTGATCATGGATTGCTTCATGGAGTCTGAAGTCCGTCACAGGACTCCGTGTGTGTCAGAAAGCTCAGTGGGTTCCTGCAGGTGACGGGGGGTAGCTTGACAATAGGATACCCAGCACCAGGTGGAAGGAGTCTGTACTTGTTGAATACACGGTTTTCATAATTCCTCTTCTTGTTCACTTTTTCCGTGCCATGTGGCTCATCTCACGCAGTTAAGCTACTTACTAAGTGAGGAGCTGCTGAGGCCTTGGGGGTTCACTGATGGAGGAGACACGGCCCCTCCCTCAAGTCTCCCAGTTCCCCGAGGAGCTTCCGCAATTCGTTTTATTCTTGGCATGACGTTGTGGTCCGCTGGAATCCTTAAACAAAAGAGTAGCATGTTGTGGTTTCTCTGTTAGAAGCAAACGGGGAGTCATTACTGGCAGTGCTCTGGTCATCTGATAGACAGACAGACCCACCCCAAACTTGATATAAAACAATCATCTGTTGCTTCTTGTGGTTTCTGTGGGTCAGGAATTTTGATTCTGGTTGGCTGTGTGGCCTGTCTCCATTCCATTCAGGATCAGGACAGAAGGCTTAGAGGCTGGGGTGGCATCGTCTTAAGGCTTGCTCGCTTACTGGTGCCTGGTCTGAGACACCTGGGCTCCTCAGATGCATCCTTCTCTCTGTGTGACCTCTCCATGTGGATTCTCCAGCGTGGAGGCATCAAAGGTCCCAGACTTGTTACGTGGCCCCCCGGGGCTCCCAAGGAGCATGGCTCAAGAGAGGAGGGGCCAGAGGAAAGTGTGTCACCTTTTATAACCAGTCTTGGAAGTCACATAGAATCACTTGTACCTGGTCACAGGCCTGCCCAGATTCAAGAGGAGGGTTCACAGTCATAACGCTTGATGGAGGCATGTCCGCACCACACTGCAAGGAGCCCTGTCGGGTGGAAGGTATGTGTCAGTGTAGCCATGTTTGGAAGATGAAATCTCAAGGGCAGTGTTATTGCAGTGACTGCTGATGGTCGTTGAGGGCTCACTGTGCTCCAGGCATGTGTTAAGTGCTGAGTGTGTTACATTATTTACCTTCTAGCAGGTGGAGTTTGTAAGGTGACCCCCGCCTTTTTATAATTGTATTTTTGGTCTTCATTGCTATGCACAGGCGTTCTCTGACGGTGGATAGCAGGGGCTGCCCCCTAATTATGGAGCGTGGGCTTCTCCTTGCAGAGGCTTCTCTTGTCTCAGAGTGCAGGCTCTAGGCAGGCAGGCTCCGGCAGCCGCAGCTTGTGGGCTCTAGAGCACAGGCTCAGGACCTGTGGCGCCCAGACTTGGTTGCTCCGCAGCACATGGATTCTTCCCGAGCCCGTGTCCCCCGCGTTGGCAGGCAGAGTCTTAACCGCTGGACCACCAGGGAAGTTCCTTTGCCCCCTTTTTACAAGGAAATAGGGAGACTCAGTGAGGTTACATGACTGGTGTAAGCTCACAGAGGAGTTCTAAATTCTGTGATGAAAGGGCTGATGGTGGTGAGGAGGAGGTGGGGGCCTTACTTCCAGAGGGAAACAGAACCACAGGTCCCTTTCTGACTCCTCCTTCAGCAGCTCCTGGCAGTTTCCCCACCCTCTTTCCCTCCCTGTTCTTCCCTCCAGTATATTTCTATTTTATTCAATTAAATTTCAGTGATGTTGTCCTATACCATTTTTCACTATTGTGCACAGAGATCATTTCAGTTATGCCTTGAGTCTGTGGATTGATCAGGAAACACAAGTATTACAAAAAGACACCTGAATTTATTTTAGAAAACTTTATAGACCATAAACTATTGGTATGTTGGAAACTTTTGTATATAAAAAGGACACATTTCCTAATACTGTGGAATCTCAAGCTTTTTTTGCACTAGGGTCAGTGATTTTCAAAGGGGATTCCCTGTCCTGCTAGCGAGGCACTAATGTCCTTTGTAAATGCCCTCCTCCCTTCCCCTGCTCCTGTCTGCCCCTGAGAATGGCAGGCCTGTCGCAGAAAGGCAGTGGCTCTGAATCCTGTTCATTTGAAACCTCATTAGTGAGCATCTCATAGACATTGTGTCTTGGTGGATGTTTCATGAATGAATTCCATACATATAAAACCTCCCAACTGCTGATTCGATGAGTCTGTGGTTTTCTTCTGCATCTAAACATCCAGTTTTTAGAAGTTATTAATAGAAACATATTTCTATCTTTGGGCACCTAGGTGCCTAGAAGAAAGAGAAGATGATTTGTTGTTTTGGCCTCACAGTGCCAATCTAAATATCTTTGGAGGGAGTAGAAACATACGCTTTGTTGAATTCACATTGCCATTTAGAAAGTTTCTTCAGGTTCTTCTCAAGATGACTCATTCATTCATTCAAAAAATATTATCTACTAAGTGCCAGACACTGGGGGACCCTGCAGCAGTGAGAAAAAACAGACAAAAATCATCTGCCCTCACGGGGCTTACTTTCTAATGGGTGGAAACAGTAAATACAGAATATGTATAATTTGTCAGATGGTAGGGAATGCTGCAGAGGGAAGTCAGTCCAGAGAAGGGAAATGCAAGCGTTAGATTATGTCACTCAGCACAGCTGTGTTCCCAGGACTTGCCACCTTCTCCAGGTAGACGCCAGCATCCTTACAGAGGCCCAGAAGGCTCTGCCAGATCTGCCCCTCACCTCCCTGACCTTAGACCCCCTCAGTTCTCAGCCACACTCACCTCCTTGCTCTTCCTTGGGCATCGGCTTTGTTCTTGCTCATTCATTTCTCTCTGTGTCACCACCTTCCTCCTGGTGACCATGAGCCTAAGTCCTTATCTCTTTGCCCAGGTGTCACCTTCTCAGTGGTGCCTTTGCTACTTACCATCTTCTTTTAAGTTACAGTCGTTATCCACTGCTAGCCTTTCCTCTCCAGGAGGTCATAGCCAAGCAGAGGAGGTGACCGGCTGCCACCAGTTGGGCACAACCTTTGGCAGAGCAGCATCACCAGCTTTCACACTGGAGAGCCGTCTCAGTCCTTCAGTGTCACTGGGAGAGTCTCGGCAGAGGCCCTGCCTGTGGTAGCATCATGGGAATCTCGCCAGCCCCTGCAGGAGCATGATCTTACCTGAGCTTCCTTGGTGGGAGTTGCCAGGATGGCGTTTGCCTTCGTCACACCGGGGGATGGTATGTCTGATGGGTTGGGTGTGGTCCAGGGCCCTCTTTCAGATGGATTGTTTCTGCCCCATGATTTTTGACTTGGTGTGCCTGGTGTGTTTAGTCTGCTGCTTCTCCTTGGCAAAGCCATTCTTGTTTTCTTTCTCTGTGAGAGATTTCTCTCTTTCATTGCCCTCTGAGACTACCTCATCTGAGTTCTCTCAACTTTCAGTTTCACTGACTACGCTGACCTTTCATGTATTTCTTGCCTTTTTTCAGAAACCGAAACTGCATCTCATACGTAGCTGGTCTGTATCTGCCTCATTCCCATCTTATTAAAAACTTTGCTATATTTCCTCCTGTCTCCACCACTTCCTGGTCTTAGAGCATTAAAAGGAACATGCCTGCTTCCACAGGCAGAGTTCCAGAGTCTGTGACTTTCATGACATAATAAATAAAATGTAAAATGAAGTCATCACAGGTGGGGTCCTCTGGGAAGCCAACCACAGAGTAGAGCTGAACACTCAGGATGTTTATCAGCCCTTTGAAGGATGGGAAAGAAACAAGAAGGCAGGCCCAGCGGCAGCCTCAGCAGCCCCCCGAGGAGCGCTGGGGCTAAAGTAGGCCTTCAGAGTTGGCTTGACTTGGGCTGAGATGAACAGGCCTTTTCTGCTCGAGCACCCCTCAGTCAGTGCGTAATGATGAAAAACTGAATGGCCCACCTCAAGGGCCCCCCAACTCTTAGCCAGTGTGCTATTCGACCTCTCAGTTTACATTAATTCCTGTTTAAACCTTCCCTGATGCACTTGGGAAAGTGCATCACCTTGGGTAGGAGGATCTCTGTAGCTGAGGCCATCCCCACGGCGGCCACGGGGACCTCACTGATGGCATCCAGGCAGTGCTGCCTTCTTCCTCCTCATTTATGGAGCTAGGCTCCAAGATAGGATACAGTGGCTCAGTGAAGAGGGAACCTCATCATCAGTTTCAGCTGGATGTTTTCATCATTGAAAGCAAAGGATGCTAGAGCCTGAAGAGGCAGTCAAGATCCTCTCTCTAGTCCTGGTGTTTTAACTGGTAGAGAAATGGAGTCACAAAGGAGAAGAAATCCCAGTCTGGCTTCCCTAGAAACAGACCCCAAGACAAGGACTTGAGAGTAAGCGGTTTATCTGAGAGGTTCTCCCAGGAATGTCAGCAGGGAAGTGGGCAAGCGGGACAGGGCAGAGAAGCAGCCTTCAATAAAGGTGAGTTTTGAGAGAATAACTGCTGTGGGTATCTGGAGCTCAGTCCCTTGAGGGAATTTGGGGAATTGTCCTCCCCAAAGACCAAGGAAGCAGGGAGATTTGCCCTTGACTAAAGGCTGTTTCCTGGAGGCATTAGCTGCCCTGCATACACAGCTCACTCCCTGAGCTGGCCCAGCCTGCACCCAGAACCCTGGTCCAAGCACAGGCTCCCATAAGGCAGCCTGCAGAGTGGAGAGGGGAGCCTCGCAGACCAGGAAGGATGGGGACAATGATGCTGTCTTCTACAGGGCATCACCCCAGGTGTGACCAGAACTCAGGGGTCCTACCTACCAGCCAGTCCCTTGACAATGAGTAGTGAACATCTTCCTACACTGTGCCCACACCCATTCTGGGCAGTCTGGTGAGGAGGGTGAGGCTGTGAAAAGTGCAAGGGAGATAGTTCCTCTTTTTGAGAAGGGCTAAACACACATATGTGTCTGCAAGAGGGACCGTCTCCCTTGTGCTTTTGACAGCCTCACCCTCCTCACAGACTACCCAGAATGGGAAGATGACAGGGCACTGAGAGCTATGCCCTGTATGTGCCCGTGCCAAGCACAGAGCTGCTCTGAAGGGGGCTTTGCATTCTGTTTGGGGGAGGTTGAGTCGGGAACAGTGTCTCGGGGAAGGTTTAAACAGGAATTAATGTGAACTGAGAGGTCGAATAGCACACTGGCTGAGAGTTGGGGGGCCCTTGAGGTGGGCCATCCTACTTCTGTCACTCTGTGGCACTGGACAGTGGGCTCCTCTCTACAGTAGGGCCAGAGTAGAGTCTGAGTCACGCAGGTGTTGAGCACAGTCAGTGAAGGAGTTGATGTGAAAACATCTAACTGAGAGCCGGCCATATAGAATTTGGTGAACGTGAGCTGTGGTCTCAATGATAGTTGACACAGGAGGGTGGGGAGGCAAGGTCGTGTGGGAGTATGATTAGGGCGTGAGATTCTAGAAGCAAGAGGAGAAATGCTGTGAATGAACCTTCTGGGATGCTGGGGAAGTGATGGGGAAAGCTTTCTGAAGTCGAGAAGGGCCGCCCACTCAGACCAGGTTCTCATGGGAGCCTCGGTCCCCTCAAAGCAAAAGTTTAAGGGGAAACCCAATATGTAAAAAATATAAACAGAGCTGCTTGTTTGAAGGTGGAGTGGGGAACTGGGGTCCTATCTCTTCCCCTTCTCCCTCTACCCACAGCCCCTGAGGGAATTCTGAGAAACCCCAAAGCTGCAAGAACAAAAACAGCTTCTACAGAAAGAATTTTAAAAGCTACTGTAACACCTCATTTGTTCTGTATTGAGTTTGTTTTCCAGAAAAATATTTTTTTAGAAATTCATCTTGGATGAAATTTTGCTTAAGTGTGTTACTTTTTTGCCTTCTTAACAAGGCTGAATGAAAACCTTTTAATCTGTTCTTAATGACTTCTGATTATAGTAATGAACATTTAGTTACGGGTCTGTGCTTTAATGTGGTGATTTCCAACCTCAGAGGTTCTAAAGAGTTAGGATTGTTTACTTGTGCTGTGCTTTTCAAATTGTTAAAAGAAGCAGTATGGCATCAGGGGAAGGTCCTGGACTTGGAAGCTAGGCTGTCCAAGTTTGCGTTCCAGCCTTGCATCTTCTTAGCCTTGTGACCTTGGACAAGTACTTAACCTCTGTTTGCCTCAATTTCTTCTTCTGTAAATTGGGAATAATAATCATACTCCAGAGGGTTATTGTGAGAAATACACAAGTTCTGTATGTTCATTGCTTAGAATAATGCCTGCATATAAAAATTACCATACAAATGTCATTATTGTTAATATATCTGTTTTTATAATTCTTCTGTCTTCTCTATTGATGTAGCTGAGTGGTTTAACCTAGGGCTTGGAAGTGGAATAATTTAATTCTCATGACTCAGTTTATTCATCTGAAAAATGGGGCTAATAATACAAACGAGTTCACAGAATTTTTGTGAAGATTAAACAGGATGAAATTGGGGAAGCCTTCAGCACAGTATATGGCATATTGTTGCGTAGTTGTCATTACTATGAATTATTAAGACTCTAAATGAGGGACATTGTAACTGTAATGTAATCTAGAGCCAGAAGTTTTTACTAGGTTGACCCCTTAGAAAGAAGTCTTTAGAAAGTTCCTTCTTGTTACTTAATTGTTTTTCAGTTAGTAGAATTGTTACATTAAGTAACAATGATCTTAAGTAATAAACATTCAATGTGTTTCTTAATATTGGAACAAGGGGTGGATGGGTGGAAGAATGAACTGTTTGTGCTATAGAATATGATGCTTATTAATGAATAAGCCTCTGACTCATTACTTTTAGATGTATTTATGATGAAAGAGTTTGTGTTTGGTTTAGTTAAAAGGTTGACGTGATTAGTACTCATAAAGGGGGATATTTTTAAAGGAAGATAAACAGTAAAGAAATGTGTTGGTGGAAATGACTAGAAGCAACTCAACATTAGGCATCAAATTTTCTGATACAGAAGCGAGGCGAAGTGATATGAAAAGCAGGCAAACAAACAAAGAGTGATTTTGAAGCCCTGGTGACTGTGAGATGTTCACCAACCACACACCAGCATACGCCTTGGTACTAAGCATTTTAAGGGCTAACTTAGGTTTCTGCACTTCCCTGGTGGCTTAGACAATAACGAGTCTGCTTGTAGTGAAGGAGACCCAGGTTTGATCCCTGGGTCAGGAAGATCCCCTAGAGAAGGGAAAGGCCTCCCACTCCAGTATTCTTGCCTGGAGAATCCCATGGACAGAGGAGCCTGGTGGGCTATCATCCATGGGGTCGCAAAGAGTCAGACACGACTGAGCAACTAACACTTAGATCTCGCGCCATGCTGCTATCAAGACTAACCCATGCATGAGGATTTTGTATAGCCAAGGTTCTATTGCATAATAAAGTGTTAAGAAAAAAATACCCAACGCATAGGAGTGAGGCACAAGGGTGAAGATTGCATGTCCCTTCTTCAGTGCTCTGCTGAAGCACTGGCGGACATACCCAGTCACAGCTCACAGGAGTCTCTAGCAAACTGTATCTTTGTTGAACTTATTAATTTACTATTGATCAGGACTCAGATTCTGTGAAGTTAGATGTTCACTGTAGATTGATAACTTGCAAACAGTTTTTGTCTGATAATGAAGATAAACCTGAAATTTTGTAGTTTTATTGACCTATAGCATATTAATCTGGAGAAGGCAATGGCACCCCACTCCAGTACTCTTGCCTGGAAAATCCCATGGATGGAGGAGCCTGGTAGGCTGCAGTCCATGGGGTCGCTAAGAGTCGGACACGATGGAGCGACTTCACTTTCACTTTCCACTTTCATGCATTGGAGAAGGAAATGGCAACTCACTCCAGTGTTCTTGCCTGGAGAATCCCAGGGATGGCGGAGCCTGGTGGGCTGCTGTCTATGGGGTCGCACAGAGTCAGACACACTGAAGCGACTTAGCAGCAGCAGCAGTATATTAACCAGTTACACACACACACACACACACACACACACACACATAAAAACAATCTTCTTTCAGTATTCTCTTTCATTGACTATATATACTTCAGGCTTTCCTATACTCCACTGAACTGGATGTATCATCCTGCTGTTTTAAATTAATGATTTAAATAAATTTTTGACACATGCTCCATTTATATTGTTATGAGTGATGTTTTAACTCCTTGACAGTATATCCTAACAAACTAGCTGTTAATGGGAATTTCCTTTCTTACTGTTTTCTTGCTTTCTCTAACAGCTTTGTTTGTTATAATTTCAAAATTGATACATGTTTTACAGCTCTTTTATTCTTTTGATGTTGACATTCTGTGAAGAGTAAAACCAAGTGTAGGTAGTCAAAAGCTTTAAACCTGATTTTTTTAGGCTGTTTAGTTGTGAACCTAATGATTTCAGTAAGACCCACATTTCTGAAATGTGTTATGTCAGTATAAGCTAATGTAACACTTTCATAACAGTTTTCATAATATGATGGTGCAACTTGCTGTTTTTGAAGTTGTTTGAGTTTATGGAACATGACATTAAAAATTGTAGAAATGTTCCATTTAGTGTAACTAGAACTACAAATTAGGTTATGATAAAATTTAGAGAACGTGTTTTTAATAGTTACTGGGTTTTATACAGAAATTTTTAGAAGTATATTTCTCTTCATTCTTTACTCCTCATAAAATATTCTGACAAATCTTGCATTAGAAAAGTGAGCTATTTGTTAGGGATGGGATGTCTTAGACAGGACCCCAGAATTAGATAACAGACTGAACTTACGACTTCCCTGGTGGCTCAGATGGTACAGACTCTGCCTGTAGTGCAGGAGACCTGAGTTCAGTCCCTCAGTTGGGAAGATCCCCTGGGGCAGAACTTGAAGGAAAACAGGTTTGATTAAAGGAGAATGGAGAGGCAGGTGCCAATATTTTCTGAAGTACTTTCTGGGCATTTTTGAAGACTTTTTATGATAATGCTTTATGGTGACTCAGCCCCTTCAGAACTTAACCTCCGGAAAGGAATTATGGCTTCTGGGAGAACCAGCACTGGATGTTATAAATATGGCTCTTCAACTTATCAGCTATGATGTGGCTTTTTTTTTCTTTTTGCAACCTCTCAACCCAAAGAAAACTTTCTGGAGACCTTTGCATGAGATTTAAATGGGAGTGGAAAGAGAAAGGAATTCGGCAGAGTGTGTTTCTAAGTATGGCATCTGAGGAAGAAAAGACCTAGATGGAAAGCTGGCAGAAAGGGGAAGCATGCTCAAGCCTGGCACTGAGCAAGCACACTTGGCTGCTTCCTCATGGTAGCCCCTTCATTACAGGGGCTGGGTGGTTGGCTGTCCAGTGCAAGATGGACAGGTGTGAGGCTGCAGTTGGCTTAACAGAGTAAACAGGAAAGTCTGGATGATGGCCTAGGAGGGGCTCCGTGACCTTACCACCTCCAGTCTCCCTTTTGCTCTCTCGGCGCCAGCTTGGGCGCCATCCTGCCTCAGGACCTTTGCGCATACTGTGCCCTCTGCCTGGTATGTGCTCTCCCCAGTTATTTGCACAGTTTATTCCATCATCTCATTCAGGCCTCTGTTCACTGTCACCTCACTAGAGTCCTTCTCCAACACATGTTTTATTTTTTATTATTTTATTTTAGTGGCGGTATCCTACAATATGTAGGATCTCAGTTTCCCAACCAGGGATTGAACCCAGGCCCCCTGCACTGGAAGCACAGAGTCTTAACCATGGGACCACCAGGGAAGTCCCTCCAACCACCTGTTTTATTTTTTACTTTATTATTGTCATTTTAAAATTTATCGTCTTAACTGTTTACTGCTGTGCTGGGTCTTCATTGCTTTGTGCAGGCTTTATTATTGTTATTTTTAAGTTTATCCTCTTAACCATTTACTGCTGTGCTGGTCTTCATTGCTTTGTGCAGGCCTTCTCTAGTTTTGGGGAGCTGAGGCTGCTCTCTGGTTGCAGTGGCTTCTCGCTTCAGAGCATGGGCTCTGGGCATGCAGGCTTCTGTGGTTCTGGCACATGGGCTCAGTAGTTGTAGCTCTCAGGCTGTATAGTTCAGGCTTAGTAGCTGTGGTTAATAGACTTTGTTGCTCCACAACCTGTGGGATCTTCCTGGACCAGAAATCAAACCAGTGTCCCCTGCATTGCAAGGCAGATTCTTAACCACTGGACCACCAGGGAAACCGCCCCCCGACCCCCGCTTTTTTTTTTTTTTTTTGAGATGATCTTAAGCTTTTTATTTTATATTGGGGTGTAGCTGATAGTTTCAAGTGGACAGCAAAGTGACTCACCATACATATGCATGTTCCATTCTCCCCCAAACTCCCCTCCCATCCATGCTGCCACATAACACTGAGCAGAGTTTCTTATGCTATATGGTAGGTTGATTATCCATTCTAAATATAGCAGTGTGTGTATATATCCCATCCCAAACTCCTTGCTGCTGCTGCTGCTCAGTCGCTTCAGTCGTGTCCGACTCTGTGCAACCCCATAGATGGCAGCCCACCAGGCTCTCCCATCCCTGGGATTCTCCAGGCAAGAATGCTGGAGTGGGTTGCCATTTCCTTCTCCAATGCATGAAAGTGAAAACTGAAAGTGAAGTCACTGAGTCTTGTCCAACTCCCAAACTCCTTAACTATCCCTTTCCCCATCCTTCTCCCCATTCCCGCCCCCACCCTAGTTTTTTCAGTCTGTGAGTGTTTCTGTTTTGTAAATAAGTTCATTTGTATCTTTTTAGATTCTGCATTTAAAGGATGATATACAATGTTTCTGCTTCTCTGTCTGACTTAACTTCATTCAGTATGACGATCTCTACATCTATAGATGCCATAATAATGGCATTACTTCATTCTTTTTAATGGCTGGGTAATATTTCATTGTATAAATGTGCCATAGCTTCTTTATCCATTCGTCTGTCAATGGACATTTATCCAACCACCTGTTTTTTAAAATTATGTTAAATGAAACAAAGGTGAACATTTTTAAAGATAAAAGGTACAACTCACAAAGATAGACATCATAAACTGTTAGACAACAAAGAAACAAAGTTACATAAAGCAAATATCAGAAATATAACAACCACCTGTCTTAAATAGCGCTCCCTCTCTGTCCGTCTGAGCTTTACAGCATTTAACTATTACCTAACATTTATTCTCCATCTCCTTCAATGAGAATGTATGTTCCATGAGAGCAGCTCTTTGCTTGCTCCACAGCCCCTATTTCCTGTGTCCAGAACAGCCCCTGCACACAGTAGATGGAACTAGGAGATTCACTTCCAAAGAAGAGGCTTTCAGCCTAGAAAATGCTTTTTCCTAGAACTCTCTTGAGGAGGAGTATTTTCAGCCTGTCACTTGCTTGTATTCACTTTCAAGACCACTCTAGGTGGAAGAGGGTACAGCTGGTAGTGGTATTCCAATTTTTCTAGAAAGTTGTGGGTCGGGGGTCATTTTTAATTGCATTACTTTCAGATCATCTGCTCTGTTTTTCCATTTCCAACTTTTTGTTTTTACAGATTCAAAATCTGCAGAAAAGTTTCCAGAATAGTTCAGTGAACACCCATATAACTTTCACTTAGATGTTCCGCTTGCTACCATTTGGCCACACTTGCTTTCTCTCTCTCGGTATATATATCAGTCAGTTCAGTGTAGCTTTGACTATATGGACATTTGTCGGCAAAGGAATGTCTCTGCTTTTTAATATGCTATCTAGGTCGGTCATAGCTTTTCTCCAAAGGAACAAGCGTCTTTTAATTTCATGGCTGCAGTCACCATCTGCACTGATTTTGGAGCCCAAGAAAATAAGCCTGTTACTTTCCACTGCTTCCCCATCTATTTGCTGCGAAGTGATGGGACCAGATGCAATAGTCTTAGTTTTTTGAATGTTGAGTTTTAAGCCAGCTTTTTCATTCTCCTCTTTCACTTCATCAGGAGGCTCTTTACTTTCTACCATAAGGGTGGTGTCATCTGCATATCTGAGGTTATTGATATTTTTCCTGGCAGTCTTGATTCCAACTTGTTATTTATCCAGTCAGGCATTTTGTATGATGTACTCTGCATGTAATTTAAATAAGCAGGGTGACAATATACAGTCTTGACATACTACTTTCTCAATTTTGAACCAGTCCATTCTATGTCTGATTCTAACTGTTGCTTCCTGACCTGCATACAGATTTCTCAGGAGGCAGGTAAGGTGATCTGGTATTCCCGTCTCTAAAAATTTTTCAGTTTATTGTGATCCACACAGTTAAAGGCTTAGCATAATCAGTGAAGTGGAAGTAGATGTTTTTCTGGAATTCTCTTGCTTTTGCCTAGCTTGGAGAATTTTGAGCATTACTTTGCTAGCATGTGAGATGAGTACAGTTGTGCGGTAGTTTGAGCATTCTTTGGCGTTGCCTTTCTTTGGGATGGAATGATAATTGACCTTTTCCAGTCCTGTGGCCACTGCTGATTTTTCCAGATTTGCTGGCATATTGAGTGTAGCACTTTCACAGCATTATATTTCAGGATTTGAAATAGCTCGACTGGAATTCCATCACCTCCACTAGCTTTGTCTGTAGTGATGTTTCCTAAGGTCCACTTGAATTCACACTCCAGGATGTCTGGCTCTAGGTGAGTGATCACACCATAGTAGTCATCTGGGTTATTAAGATATCTTTTGTATTGTTCTTCTGTATATTTTTGCCACCTTTTCTTAATATCTTCTGCTTTTCTTAGGTCCATACCTTTCCTTTATTGTGCCCATCTTTGCGTGAAATATTCCCTCAGTATCTCTAATTTTCTTGAAGAGATCTCTAGTCTTTCCCATTCTATTGTTTTTCTCTATCTCTTTGCATTGATCACCTAGGAAGGCTTTCTTATCTTTCTTTGCTGTTGTTTGGAACTCTGCATTTAAATAGTATATCTTTCCTTTTTTCCTTTGTCTTTAGCTTCTCTTCTTTTCTCAGCTATTTGTAACGCCTCCTTGGATACCCATTTTGCCTTTTTGCATTTCTTTCTCTTGGGGATGGTTTTGATCACTGCCTCCTGTACAGTGTTACGAATCTCTGTCCATATTTCTTTAGGTACTCTGTCAGATCTAATCCCTTGAATCTATTTGTCACTTCCACTGTATAATTGTAAGGGATTTGATTTAGGTCATACTTGAGTGGTCTAATGGTCTTCAATTTAAGCCTGAATTTTGTAATAAGTAGTTCATGATCTGAGCCATAGTCAGCTCCTGATATTGTTTTTGCTGATCATATAGAGCTTCTCCATCTTTGGCTGCAAAGAATACAATCAGTCTGATTTCGATATTGACCATCTGGTGATGTCCATGTGTAGAGTCTTCTCTTGTGTTGTTGGAAGAGGGTGTTTGCTATGACCAGCAAACACATTCTCTTGGCAAAAGTCTGTTAGCCCTGCTGTACCCAAGGCCAAACTTCCCTTTTACTCGAGGTATCGCTTGACTTCCTACTTTTGCATTCCAGTCCCGTATAAAGAAAAGAACATCTTTTTTTGTTTGTTTTGATTTATACACACACACACACACACACACACACACACACTATTACAGACCTCACTGTTTAAGAGGTCTGTACTGGAGACCTCTTTTAAAGAGTACTAAAAAATTATTTAGGAATAAATCGCAGATATGACCCATCACCTCTCAGTCCTTCAGTTTGTATTCCCTAAAAAGGAGATAGAGTTACCATATTCAGGAGAAGTAACATTGCTACAGTATCATTAGCTAATATGCATACCTATCTCAATAATGTCCTTTTCAACAGTAATATCCATAAAAGAGCAAAAAGGAAGTCTCAATCCAGGAAAAAGTCTGGGATCATACATTCCATTTATCAAGCCCCTTTCATCTTTCTCAGTTCTTTGTCTTTCCTAATACTAACATTTTTCAAAAGTACAGGCCATTTGATTTATAAAATGTCCCTCAATGTGGGCTTATTTTTGTATCTTTATAATTAGGGTCAGGTTGTACATTTAGGGGCAGGAATATCACGTGAGTGCTAGTATGTCCTTCTGCGTGCATCACCGCAGCAGATATGTATGGCAGGTGGTCCTGTTCCTGGTGATGTTAAGTTTGATCACTCGATTAATGAAGTGTCCAATAGAGTTCTCCTCTGTAAAGGTGCCATTTTCCTCTTGTAATTCATAAGTAATATGTGGAGGGATACTGCATCAGTGTGTAAATATCTTAGCACCCCGACAAATATTTACTTCATGGCTTTAGGATTCCTGGATATTCTTGCCTGAATACACTATAATTTTGGTGGTTGCAAAATGGTAATTTTCTAACTCTTTCATTCTTTAGATAGTTATAAAATAGCTCTTTAGATAGTTATGGCCTTCTTTTGGGCTTCCCTGCTGGCTCAATAGTAAAAAATATATATATCTGCCTGCCATGCAGGAGACAAGGGTTCGATCCCCAGGAAGGCTCCACATGCCGCAGAGTAGCAAAGCCTGTGGGCCACACTGTAGAGTCTGTGCTCTGCACCTAGAGAAGCCACCGCGATGGGAAGCCACACATTGCAAGGAAGAGCCACCCCTGCTCTCCGCAGCTAAAGTCCACGAAGCAAAGGCCCAGCACAGCCAAGAAAATAAAATTATATTAAAAAATAAAAAATAGTAAAATGGCCTTCTTTTTAAAGAACTTCCTCTTACCCATTCATCTGTTTGTTATAAATTTAGAGTCATGGCTGCTTTTCTTTAAATTCAGTGTATTATAATCCCCACCATCATTCATTCTGATGCTCAGATCGTCCTAGACTTGGCCTTAACTACACTGATCCCTGGCATGTGGGGAGAAATGCCTAATCCCAGGAGTCAGAAATAGTTTTCGTCCAGTCACAGTGCTTCTGAAGTTTTAATTGTGTCCAAATCACCTGAGGCCCCAGACTCTGCATTCCTCACAAGCTCCCTCATGGCACTGATGCTGATGGCTTCTGGACAGCTTCTGGGACTGTAAGCTGCAGGAGCAAAAGTGTAGGAATCTGTAGGCAGATCTGGAAGACTTAAAACTGTCTTGCTCTTCCTGTGTTTCCATGAAAAATTCCCCTTGTTAACATGAAAGAGATCGGTCTTCTGAAGAGTGCATGAGCTCTGCGAGGCAGAGCGAGAGGAGAGGAGAGCTACAGCCCTGTTACTTGACTCCCAGAAGTCAGGATGATAAGGAAAGCGCTGTTCCACTCACTCATCTTATTTGTGCATTTCCCTAGAAACCCTGCCACTGTAGGGTGCTGGCTGCAGCTGATTCTTGGGACCGTGGCAGTAGTGTCGGCCCTAGCGGAGGGTGTCCCTGCTGGTGTTCTCTATTAGTCAGGTGGAACTTAGATAGCTAGTTTAAACTGCCCTCATCCAAAAGTAAATGTTCTTTTTTTTCTTTTCTTTTCTTTTTCCCTCTGTTGGAGTTACGAGCTTCTTGTCATTGGTAGACTTTAGTAGCTCTAAGTCAAATCATTTCCTTCTCCCCATTAAAAGCTGTTTCTTGACAGATGGTTGTCGGCACCTTGGCCATCTGCAGTTTGTGACCACTACATTCATAAAAATTCCAAATGTTTGTGGTATTTTGTACTGTTTAATCATCCTGTTTACTCTATTTACATTTTTATCAGCAAGTTTTTTTCCTAATGTAATTTCATTTACCCGTCTGTCCTCTGGCTTTTGTATTTCCCTTTCTTCATCCTATTAAGAACTGTTGTCTGCGTGGGTGGGAAAAAAAAAAAAAAGAATTGATGGGATCTTCCCTGCAGAAGAAGTGGACTTCACAAGCATGGGAATCCCTGTATGGTGGTCTTAAAGGACACATAACACACCAAAGGATGTGTAATCTTATCCACTGGAGGTTTGTGTCCTCCAGCATTTCTGTGGTGAAGTCATATCTCCAGTTGCCAATGTGATGGTGTTAAAAGGTGGCCATCTGGGACTTCCCTGGTGGCTCCTACAGTCAAGAATCTGCCTGTAATGTAGGAGACCTGGGTTTGATCCCTGGAGAAGGGAATGGCTACCCACTCCAGTATTCTTGCCTGGAGAATTCCATGGACAGAGAAGCCTGGCAGGCTGTAGTCCATGGGATCGCATAGAGTCAAACATGACTGAGCGACTGACACACACAGCAGCAGCAGCAGCTAAGTCGCTTCAGTCGTGTCCGACTCTGTGTGACCCCACGGAAGGCAGCCCACCAGGCTCCCCTGTCCCTGGGATTCTCCAGGTAAGAACACTGGAGTGGGTTGCCATTTCCTTCTCCAGGGGATCTTTCCAACTCAGGGATTAAACCCGGGTTTCCCATGTTGCAGGAAGACTTACCATCTGAGCCACCAGGGAAGCCTGGATCGCGACCCTATGGACTGCAGCCTACCAGGCTCCCCCGTCCATGGGATTTTCCAGGCAAGAGTACTGGAGTGGGATGCCATTGCCTTCTCCGCTAACACACACAAGGTTAGACAAAGTGCTAAGGGTTGATCTCTTATGAAAGTGAAAGTGAAGTCGCTCAGTCGTGTCCGTCTGTTTGCAACCCCATGGACTATAGCCAACTAGGCTCCTCCGTCCATGGGATTTTCCAGGCAAGAGTACTGGAGTGGGGTGCCATTTCCTTCTCCAGGGGATCTTCCCAACTCAGGGATCAGACCCGGGTTTCCCATGTTGCAGGCAGACTTACCATCTGAGCCACCAGGGAACCCTGGGTCCCTTATGATTATGCCTTTAAAAGACTCATGTGAGCTTGTTGCCTCTGTTCGGCTCTTGGCATATGTGAGGTTACAGTGGTGGTGGGCCACCCACAAACTAGAGAGGGCTCTGCTCTCACCAGCACCCAGGTGTGGTGCCACCCTGACCTTGGACTGCCAACCTCCACAGCTGTGAGAAATAAGTTTCTGTCATTTATAAGCCATCCCCCTTTTATACTCTGTTGTTCTAGCAGCCTGAACTAAGATGCCTGCTGATGTCAAGTTACAGTCATCCTAGTTTAGCCAGGTCCCAGTCAGCCTTCAGAGAAGGCAATGGCAACCCGCTCCAGTGTTTTTGCCTGGAAAATCCCATGGGCGGAGGAGCCTGGTGGGCTGTAGTCCCTGGGGTCGCACAGACTTAAGCGACTGAAGCGACTTAGCAGCAGCAGCAGTCAGCCTTGGGGGAGTGAGTGAGTGTGGAATCAGTGTGCACATGCCAGCTCATTTAAGGGAGCTCAGAAGATCTCCAAAATGAGTGTTTGTTTTTGTTCGTTTGAATCTCTACCATTTGTACCTTTTGCTGTTTCTCACAAGTCATCTCACAGGTGATAATAGTAGTAGACTTCAGAAACGCTTGGGCACCTTCTGACCTGTGAATGATTTACGACTTCCTCTGTCCCGGGGCTCTCCCTTAGCTTCCCTCCTTATCCCAGAAGGCTGGCCCTCGCCTCCCTGCTGAGAGGTGCTTGGTCCTCTTCCCCTTACTGTACAGTATCCACCTGCTGCTCCAGCAGGCAAGAGCCAGAAAGTGCCCTTTTCTTATGATTCACCCCATGGTCACAGCACTTACTCATGTGCTCCTTGAACTGTGGGAAGTTCCTAGGCATTTCGTTCTCCCCCTCTGAGTAATGTATGTATTACAGAAGGGTGTTTAATATAGCTACACTGTATCTAAAAGCTAATCTGGCAGTCTCCTAGAAAGATACATCGGCAACTTGTTGTTTAGTCACTAAGTTGTGTCTGACTTTTGAGACCTGGTGGACTGTAGCCCACCAGGCTCCTCTGTCCATAGAGTTTTCCAGGCAAGAGTACTGGAGTGGGTTGCCAATACCTTCTCAGGGGATCTTCCTGATGGAGGGATGGAGCACACGTCCCTTGTGTTGGCAGGCAGATTCTTTACTGCTGAGCCACATCAACAAGTAGATATGCTTTAAAGAGTGTTCTTTTTTAGAGGATGCCACCTGAAGATTTCTACTATCAAGCTGTTTAATTGGCTTAGCCCAGTAAGAGAGGATGGTCCCACAGAGGTTCCTCGTTGCCATGGAAGCACAGGGCCAGCGGAACCTGTGGTCTGTGCGGGCCACTGTGAGGGAGCTCAGGGACATGACTGTGGCTGGGTGCCAGGGCCCTGTGGAAAGCAGAGAGGCTGCCGCGCTGCCTCGTGCTAGACACCTGGTACTGATTAGACCACACCTGCTCTCTGCTATTTGGTCCCTCCCTTTCTCTCTCCTGTGAGTTGCGCTTGTTAAAAAAAAAAAAAAATTCACTGAAAGTCAGAAATACTTCAGATTCTAACCCTGTGTATCTTTTTGACTTCTCAAAACTGTGTTTGAATTCCGATGGGAGTCAGGGAGCAGGTTTCACCTCATTCAAATGTAAAAGAATAAATAGCTCATCCCGACACTGAAAACTTCTCAGACAGACGAGGTGCTTCACAAAAACCTCTGCCAGACCATGGCGGCATCCTTCAGAGTGCCCCTGAAGAGTGTTTAAAGAGCAGGTCCTAGGAATTATTTGTTGCATAAATGAACCAGAGCCGAAAAGAATGGCAGCTGACTGCATTTTATTTTCATTTGCCGTCTTATCAGCCTTTTCAGAACATCGTTTTGGTTCCAACAAATTGGGATGCTTCATTCTGTTTCCAGGGCTGTGTTTGAACACTGCTCGAGTGTCAGTCCCTGGCTGTTTACACTCACATATGCATAGACTGGTGATATCCAAACGCAGAAATGCCGGCTTAGTTGGTGTGATCAGCTGGGGAAATAGGTTGTCCAGTTGCAGAATACTCTGGATTTTATGTGCGCCTTTATTTTTACCCCAGAAATCTTGAGATGATGTCCCAAGTGTTCATGACAGCGTGCCGCGTTCGTTTCACCGACTGTATTCTGTGAGATTGTCATACATTCCGCCAGCATGTATTGAGCATCTGCTCAGCTCACAGACATGTGCTGGGTCCTATGTGTCGCTGCCTCCAGGATATTTGTTGCCTGACCTGGTAGACCGGATAAACACCAAACATCAGTACTCATCCTGAACTCTTAAGTATTCAGGTGCACTGAGTTCCAGCAGGTCTCAGAACAGAGACACTCAAAAGAGGGGGGAAGGCTGGAAAAAGGAATAGTTTGAGAAGATGTAGAATTGCAGTTGGCCTTCCCGGAGGCTGAGAAGGAGGAAATAGAGCATTCCATGTGGTGGGCAGTGCTATAAATAAGCCAGGGTTAGGGGCTGGTTTTCACATTTTGTTTGCGGGATGGTGAGAAGTCCGCTCCAGCTGTGGAGGAGAGGTGCTGTGTTGGAGAGCGGAACGAGGGTGATGAGGCTTGTCTGGGTTCTGGGCCCCAGAAGCACTGTGCTTATACAGAGCCAAGGGTCTGGAAGGCTGTCCAGTAGCCCTGCTGGGTTCCGCACCTGCTTCTGTCCATCGTGTGCTGTATGGCCCTGATTGCCATGCAGGCTGTGTGTGCCATGGCTTCATCTGTTAAACGAGGACCACGAGTTTATTTATCTCACAGGGTTGCTGTTGAGAAATAAGAGAATCCTAAAGCAGTTAGCACAGTGCTGAGTACTTGGGAGCGCTCATTACATCATTCGTTGTTGAGCAAGGAGATAAGTAGTGGCTTTAGAAAGCTGGCTTGGGTTGAGTGACACTTGAGGAGGGTTCATGGAGTTGCCTTTTGCCTAGCTAGAGCCTGAGATGGGATTTTAAAGGTGTTACTCAAATTCTAGCCTTTGCGTACAAGAAGGCATATGAATGTATGGAGGATGATGTGTTAAGTGAGGCCATTCTGTTTTCACCCCCATCTCCATTCCACAGATTTTTAGGAAGGAACATGCTTGGCAGTCACTCAGGAATGACTGGGTCAGAGTAAGTGGCAGTGTCCCATAACAGCACAGAACACTCTTATGCTGGTCAGAGGAAATGAATTATTGGACCAGAAGTAACTGGAAGTTTATTTGCTTTTTTTTTTTTCCCCCTTCTTGGTTAATATTTTATACTGTGTACCTAGAGGCTGCTGTACTGACAGGGATGAGATAGAGAACTGAATAATCAAAATGGATATTCATAGTTATGAATATCCCAAAAAGAATTGTAGTGTCTAACTGCAGCAACTCATGCATGCTACTTCTGTTTGCTTTTATGCTTTGGGTGGGTAAGATCATGGGAGGCAGCTCCCTATATAATGACAACAATTCTGTTTCATACCTTTTCTTGAAGCTTTCCTTTTAACTATAAAAAATTTAGCTGAAAGTAAGCTGAATTCATTGATGTAGTAGGAAGTTTGCTTTTTTTTTTTTTTCCTAAGCTTGATGTGGTCTGTCTTTGTAAAAATATGAAAAAAAAAAAGTTGCACTTGAGTCCTGTCTTTGTGGTAGAAACTGTATGAAGAAACCTACAGCATGAACATTACGCTTCATGAAGAAACAGCATCTTCAGAGCAGAACGCTACAAAACACATTCTTGTTTAGCACGATATTTTATTCTAAATATTGTAGATACTAGCATATGTGGTAGAGAGTGTTCTTATGTGCAATTGAAAGGGTTTCCAGGATCAGGCTTTACAAATGCTAGTAGCTGTGGTACAGTGCTCCAAACATAATGCAAGACATTAACTGGCACCACCAGTTGCAAATCAGTCTTGATGATATTCGTGTCTAATAAAACATGCAAGAATCAGCTAAAAGTGGATATGACGCTAATGTTTGAAGAAATACGTCTCCTTAGTTCTGAGCTCATGCAGTCCTTAAAATATACCATGCATATGCGTGAGTGCATCTTTGTCGGTGGTTGTGCTTAGTCGCTCAGTCGTGTCCACCTCTTTGCAACCCTGTGGACTGTAGCCCGCCAGGCTCCTCTGTCCGTGGGATCATCCAGGCAAGAACACTGGAGTGCGTTGCCATGACCTCCTCCAAGGGATCTTCCCAACCCAGGGATCCAACCCAGGTCTCCCACACTGCAGGAAAATTCTTTACTGTCTGAGCCACCTGTATACATGTATGTTAATGTATATGTGTATCAAGTAACCTCTGTAACTATGTGGCTATATGTAGTACAGATTAGTTCTATGCCAGATATTGTAAGTATTAATCTATGTCAGATTCCTTTGACCTGATCAGAAAGAATATCTCGAGTTAAGTACAATATAACCCAGTTTTAAAATAACCATTTTGGCTTATACACTTGGGAAATTACATTAATAATAATATGAATGGGGATTCACTAGCCTTCCCTTAGCTTTCTCTCAGCTCCATTCATATACCACATGTTTCTCCACACGTGTTAGCCTTCTGGTGAGTCCATTCATCTGGTTTTCCATCACGGCTGTCTGCAAATCAGTGCTACTAGAAATACAGTATCCAGTTCAACTGGATTCTCAGTGCTGGGTTCTTTAAAAATCCTTCTGTCTGTGCCTGAACAAATTCTCTCTCATTTCCTATAGCCATCCTCTTAAATGTGATCACTGTCCTTAACTTCTTTAACCCGGTGGTAGCTGAGTTGTAGTCCCCTCTGGTGGAAACATCCCTGGAGAGAATCTCCCCTCCCCTGAAACGTGCCATTCAGGTGCCACTGCTCCAGTCTCTGCACCTCTCGTCACATGACCATCTTCCCTCTGTGCACCTGTGTCTTCATGTGATGCTCTCCCTGTCGCTCTGTCTCCTTTTCTTATAAGGACACACTAGTCCTAGTAAATTAAAAGCCCCACTACTCTAGTATGACCTCATTGTACTTGGTGATACCTTCAAAGACCTTTTCTGACTGGAAAATGTCAGTTTTCATTCCAATCCCAAAGAAAGGCAATGCCAAAGAATGTTCAAACTACTGCACAATTGCATTCATCTCACATGCTAGCAAAGTAATGCTCCAGTTTCTCCAAGCCAGGCTTAAATAGTATGTGAACTGTGAACTTCCAGATGCTCAAGCTGCATTTAGAAAAGGCAGAGGAACCAGAGATCAAATTGCCAACATCCAATGGATCACAGAAAAAGCAAGAGAGTTCCAGAAAAATTTCTACTTCTGCTTTATTGACTATGCCAGAGCCTCTGACTGTGTGGATCGCAACAAACTGTGGAAAATTCTTAAAGAGATGGGAGACCACCTGACCTGCCTCCTGAGAAATCTGTATGCAAGTCAAGAAGCAACACTTAGAACTGGGCATGGAGCAACAGACTGGTTCCAAACTGGGAAAGGAGTACGTCAGGGTTGTATATTGTCAACCTGCTAATTTAACATATTTAGAATACATCATGTAAAATGCCCGGTTGGATGAAGCACAAGCTGGAATCAAGATTCCTGGGAGAAATATCAATAACCTCAGATACACAGATAACACCACCCTTATGGCAGAAAGCAAAGAAGAACTAAAGAGCCTCTTGATGAAAATAAAAGGAGAGTGAAAACACTGGCTTAAAATTCAACATACAGAAAACTAAGGCCATAGCATCTGGTCCCATGACTTCATGGCAAATCGATGGGGAAACAACAGAAAACAGTGACAGACTTTATTTCCTTGGGCTCCACAGTCACTGTGGATGGTGACTGCAGCCTTGACATTAAAAGATGCTTGCTCCTTGGAAGAAAAGTTATGACCAACCTAGACAGCATATTAAAAAGCAGAGACATTACTTTGCTGACAGAGGTTTGTCTAGTCAAAGCTGTGGTTTTCCCAGTAGTCATGTGTGGATGTAAGAGCTGAACTATAAAGAAAGCTGAGCGCCGAAGAATTGATGCTTTTGAACTGTGGTGTTGGAGGAAACTCTTGAGAGTCCCTTGGACTGCAAGGAGGTGCAAGCAGTCCATCCTAAAGGAAATCAGTCCTGAATATTCATTAGAAAAACTGATGCTGAAGCTGAGACTCCAGTACTTTGGCCACCTGATGCGAAGAACTGACTCATTTGAAGAGACCCTGATGCTGGGAAAGATTGAAGGCAGGAGGAAAAGGGGACGAAAGAGGATGAGATGGTTGGATGGCATCACTGACTCTATGGGCATGAGTTTGAGCAAGCTCCGGGAGTTGATGATGGACAGGGAAGCTTGGTGTGCTGCAGTCCATGGGGTCACAGTGAGTTGGACACAACTGGGCGATTGAACTGAACTGAGTCATATTAAATTAAGAGCCCTGCTACTCTAGTATGACCTCATTGTACTTGGTGATACTTTCAAAGACCTTTTCTCCAAATTAAGTCACAGTCACAGAAAAAAATAAAAGTTGAGAGTTTTATATTTGTATTTTTTATGTGTATCTTTTGGGGCATACAGTTCAACCCTTAGCAGGCATTTAGAAGAAATCTGTGCAGATATATAACATGTAATATTTAACCCTTAATGTAGAATATTTAAATAATGAGGTTAATGAGTAAACTATAAAAGTGAGAAATATTCATATTGTTGTTGAGTATGGATATTATAAATATCAACTTTTAAAAGTTAAATTCTATGTATCCAGTTTTATTAATGACTAGTGTTTATTGTTGGATACTTCTGAAGTGAACTAACTTGTATAAAGACTTCATACAAGTATTCATGCCTGTGCTAATAAATTCAGTTTCTAATTACAGAAATTCTTTCTTTTGCCGGTAGAAGTGAGTACTTCACTTAAAACTTCAGACTTCACTGGTAAAGAGGGTTAAAGAACAAATTGTTCAGGAACTCCACTGTAAAGGAAATGGTGATCTGCTAATTTATAATCATCATATTCCAATTAACTTCCTTGTTGGTGTTCATGATAAGTATCATCCTCTGAAATTTTAAGAAGTGAAACACCATTGTAAGTTGTTCAAATCAAGAACAATTCTTGACAAAATTTACCTTTTAAATACGTAAGCAAATACATGTAATTACATCTCTTCCTTGGACTTTGCAGTGTTCTTAATTTGGTAAATTAAAATGCCAGCATTCACACGATCTAATGTCAAAACCTCCCCTTTTGTAATTCTACAATGTAGGCAGTGAATGGTGCTCAGTCTTAATGACTTACGTGAGAAATACTTTGCAATTCTTCCCCCTCCCTCACAGATCCTTCTTGATTTACATGCAACACTCGTCCAAAAAGCTTCAGGGGGCCGAGTATCATCAGTACTCAGGCTGTATAAATTTCTCTGTTTAGCATCTGTAGAAGTGGAAGCATCTCTCCTCTCCTTAGGCTGTGAGGCCAGATCTAGTTCCCATAGACACAGTATCCTGATTTCAAACGTGCTGCCTCTCCTTGCAGCTGTTGTCCTTCAAATGTCTATGGAGATGGGAAGGTGAATGCTCACCATCCTGCCATTCAGGGCTGCTTCTGCGACCAGGGTCCAGGCTACTGAGGCTGGAGGTGACATGTACACACACTCTCCAGCATGGCTTCCCCAGGTCAGGCCAGCTCGCAGCACTGTCCATCAGTATGCAAGCAGAAAGCTTACCCCTCGAAGTCCTATGTTTTCTCTTAGGTCAGCACCCTAGAATCCCAGGCAGAATGGGGAAATCCTTTCTCTTTAAATGCCACCATGACTATTCGGTGCTTTGAAGTCAGAGTTGAGGGACTAAGCCCTGCTCTTTGGCAAACAGGAGAGAACGTTTTTGTCTAATATCCTTCTTCTCTTTGTTGGTAAACTTTCTCCATCCTAACTAAGGAGAAATATCTGATTATGCACATCTTTACAGAGAAGAATAAAAGATTGTTTCTAACTCTCCTGGCTGTTTAATGATGATAATAGTGATGAGGACGACTCCCTTCTGGTAGTTTAGCCACTGTATCCTGCGCATTCCTGGAAAATAGAAAGCGGGAAGTTTGATTTAAGATGTTGCACTAAAACCATTTTGGTTTGAGACTGTCATCAAAAGCTTATTGAAACTGTAGAAGTTTTCAACCTTGGGATATAGGGAACTTTTTAATTGCTATTATCTGTTCGTGGAGCCTTGCAGGCTACAGTCCATAGCGTTGCAAAAGAGTTGGACACAACTTAGTGACTAAACAACAACAGTAAAATGCATGTTCACAGAGATATTCTTTGGGTAAGGAGCTGGCAAACTGTAGCCCAAGGGCTACATCTGGCTAACTGCCTGTTTCTATTTATTTTCTTTATTGAAAAGTTTTATTGGAAGATAGCTACATCCATTTGTTTACATACTGTCTTTGGCAGCCTTTGCCCTGTATGGGCAGAGTTATGTGGTTGTGACAGAAATCACATGGCCCACAAGGCCTAAAATGTTCCCTCCTGACCCATTACAGATGCAATTCGCTCTGGGTAATGCTCCCAAATTGTACAACCATTATTAAAGATCTTCAAGGCCCATTAGAGATGATGTATCCCAAGTCTAAAGTGGTTTTATAGATGGGTCATGAAGCAAGCCGTTGATTATGGCTCATGAAGTGAGTTGTCAAGGGTCTTACTGTTTGCTGGTGACTTCTTTTTCCTTTTTTAAAAAAGGAAGATTTTTCTTCCCAGAACTTTTAAAACATTATGATAAAATAAACATAATGCAAATTTTACCATTCGGTCTTTTTAAGTGTACAGTTCCATGGCATTAAAAACATTCATATTATTGTACTGCCGTTACCACCGTCCATCTCTGAAACTTTTTCCATCTTGGGATCCCCAACTGAAATTCTGTACCCATTAAATAACCTCTTGTTCCCATTGCTCCCCATCCACCCAGCCCCAAGCCTTAGGCAACCCCTATTGTACTTTGTCTCTTTACATTTGACTACTTCTCTTCTTGAACTATCAAGAGCAACTTATCACAGCCTCTGAGACTGTTAAAGGGTGTATTGCCATGAAGTCCTTTGTGACTACCTTATCCATAACTTTTTAATTGAAAGAACTATGCTTTACAGAAACTGGAAGATCCTAGCCTTTCTCCTGACTGATTCACTACCGCTTGTCTTAGGGTAACCTGATCAACTTAATATCCGAGAGTATACCCAGGTCACTCTGTTGAAGTTTTACATAAAACTCTATACTGCTGTGTACATCCTGTTTCTTAATTTCATCTTGGTGAGTAAATTAAGCCCTGATTTCCATATTTTACACATTTGCCACTTAGAGAGTAATCTTACTTTAAAATTCTTGCGGGAGGAGGAGGGGCACTGGGCAGCAAAGTTAGGTGACTAACTGTTGCCTCCGTGTGCATCCTAAAAGAAAATAAATTGTGTGAAGGCATTTGTTTGAAGTATTTGTTTGTCATCAGGCCTTAAATTACATCCCATGGTTTATTGTTTCATCCAGATAGGAAATTCTTAAAGTTAATTCAGTAAGTGTTTGTTAGCTTTACTTACATCATCTCATATATAATCTCATATATATCGTCTCATATATAATGCATAAGTGTGCATTACTTATATCATCTCATTAATCCTCATAAAAACTCCTCAGAGTTGCATACTTCTATAATATCCATTTAAGTGGTGAGGAAATTGAGTCTGAAAACAGTTCTTTTTCCTAAAACATAGAGCTAGTATGAGATTGTGCCAGAATTTCAACACAGGCAGTTTGGTTGCAAAGTCAGAATTCATTTATCTGTTTGTATATTCCTTCATCCTTTCCCTCCATTCAACATGTTCAACAAATACTTAATGAGAGTCTGTTATGTTTTAGACTTTTTTTTTTTTTTGGCCGCCCAGCATGGCATGCAGGATCTTAACTTTGATCAGGGATTGAATCATGCCCCTGGCAGTGGAAGTAAAGAATCTTAACCAACCTGGTCTAAGCACTGAACTGCCAGGGAAGCCCCATATCATGTTCTAGATTTGATTCAAGGGATACAGCAGTAATGATAAAGTCCTGGTTAAGTGGGGTTGCTGCTGCTGCTGCTGCTGCTAAGTCGCTTCAGTCGTGTCTGACTCTGTGCGACCCCACAGACGGCAGCCCACTAGGCTCCCTCATCCCTGGGATTCTGCAGGCAAGAATGCTGGAGTGGGTTGCCATTTCCTTCTCCAATGCATGAAAGTGAAAAGGGAAAGTGAAGTCGCTCAGTCATGTCTGACTCTTAGCGACCCCATGGACTGCAGCCTACCAGGCTCCTCTGTCCATGGGATTTTCCAGGCAAGAGTGCTGGAGTAGGGTGCCATTGCCTGCTCCTAAGTGGGGTTATGCTCTGTTAACTGTTTTCTCTGCAGCCATCTTTTCTTCTCATTCATCGTCTGATCAAAGATGCTTTGATACTGGTGCCTTTTTCAGCTTCTTTATTTAGGAGGTATCAAGGGAAGGTTTGATAACTGGCAGGAGTTTTTCCGGTCATCTGGGAGAACTCCTTTCAACAGACAAACTAAGGAACCATTGAAGACAAGTAGTGTCTCTCTCTTGCTGAACTATCAAGAACAACTTATCACAGCCTCTGAGACTGTTCTAGGGTTTGTCACCCTGAAGGTCATGAGTTAAGGATGTCTATCTAATACTATAGCTAATCCACTCCTCGCTTGTCCCACTTTAATTTAGGCCAGTTTTCTTTTAACATTTCCACAGACTTGTCCAAAAATTAATCAGTATCTTAGCCATTAAGTCTTTGAGTAGTTGAATACAGTATGAAGACTAATTTGCCTTTTGTTTTCAAAGGGGTTTTTTTTTGTATTTCGTCCAAGATGGAATTGTGAAGCTCAGGCAAGAGGGTTGTCTTTGGTTTTTTGACATCCTCCTCTTTCAGATTCACTTTCCTACTCCTGCTGTCTCCCCGGCCTCCCAGCCAGCAGAGTGTCACAGTGTTATAGTGCAGGTCAGTTGCTCAGTCGTGTCCGACTCTTTGCGACCTCATGGACTGCAGCACACCAGGCTTCCCTGTCCATCACCATTTCACAGAGCTTGCTCAAACCATGTCCATTGAGTCGGTGATGCCATCCAACCATCTCATCCTTTGTCGCCCCCGTCTACCTTCAATCTTTCCCAGCATCAGGGTCTTTTTCAGTGAATCAGTTCACATCAGGTAGCCAAAGGATTCGAGCTTCAGCTTCAGCATCAGTCCTTCCAATGAATATTCAGGGTTGATTTCCGTTTGGATTGAATGGTTTGATCTCCTTGCAGTGCGAGAGACTCTCAAGAGTCTTCAACACCACAGTTACCCTGCTAAAGTGTTAGCTCTTAACCAAAGATTCATGTCCTTCCTGTGTGTTCTCCCTGCCTGCAGACTGAGAGTCCTACTAATCCTTGTTAGCTGAGAACCGATAGCTGGAGATGGTTCATAACGGCCTAATTATGACCCTGGCCTGGAATATTTGCTCTTTAATGGAAAACATTTTTTGCTACGCCTTCATTCCAGAGGAGTGAATAAAGATTTAACATACCCATTCTACAATGTTGAACTAACCCAAATTGCTAACCATTTTTGTCGAACTAGTTTTCTTTGTACTACTTTGAATTGCTCAGTGAAATATTCAAGTTTCCCCATCTTGTTTTGAAATATTGAGTGTGTTGAGTATTGAGTTCAGAGGAGGGAGTGCTTTCTGACCACGCATGCCTGAGTTTATTCTGTGTGCTGGTTCCATTGCCCCGCCAGGAGTGTCTCATTCATTCTACCAACATTCTTGGGTACACTTACTGTCAGGACTTTGTTGAGTGGGACAGAATTACTAGGTACTCTTCATCTGCTGGTGGTCCACACAGTTCCTACTTAATCTTTACGTTTTTGTAGTCCTTTACAGGTTACAATTTATTAAAAATTTTCTCACTTATTTCATCTTATATATGCTCATTATAACAATGCACAAGTATAAAAAAAATCTTCCCTATGCGCCAGTGGTTAAGATACTATTAGTCCCAATTTTCGTAAGAAGCAAATAAAGCCAAGGGAAGTTACAAGATTTGCCCTTACCAAAAAGCCAGGCTCTCTGGGTGCAGTATCCTTTTCTAAACCACAGCTACCTATAAAGTTAGGAGTTTTTCGATTCATGTGCCTACTTTTCTCTGGTATGCATGTTCTGTCACTAAGTTTAAATATTGCATTTGCCCCAGTTGAGTTTCGTATGCTTTTTTTTTCTTGATAGAATATTTTTCCCCTAACTTTTCCATAATCACTCCTAACTTAGAATCATCTACATTCAAATTTGATGACATACTCTATGCTTCTGTATTTAGGTCCTTTGTCCATTTATGATCTTTGGGGATTTAATCTGACCTTTCAAAGTAACAGTTGTGATTCTATACTGATGTTTTAAAATATGGTAGCCCTGATGATTGGAGTAAATCTAGTTTTCACATACAGTCTGTACCTATTATAGTTCCAACCTCTGTTCTTCCAGTTGAAGTAGAACTTGCTCCAGCCAACTGTTGACGTCACAGTAAAGAAAATACAGCCAGTTTTATCTGCCTCTCAAGGGGAAAAATGTGGTTGGTTTGTCTCTTTAGCATAGTGTATCTAAAGCACTTTAAAATATTTATTTAGCTAGTTGCACAGTCTTTAGCCGACTGATCTTATCTCTATTCCTAATGCTATTTATCTGTACTCACTTTTAGTATTTTGACTTTATTCTCTTTTTGTCTCTGGCTTTCTCATTTATTGTTAATATCCATAGTTTTGGGTATTTTGCTTTACTATCACTGTCTTTGTAACTGGCAAAATCTTAAGCATTTAGGGCTAGTTTTTGACCACCCATGGTATTTCCTCTTTCAACTGGAGATTTTGTCATTTGATTCTTTCATTTAACACTTTATTAGTAAATCAGGTGTATTACTCTATAATTGTTTCTTGTGCGTATGTCTCTCTCTACTCCTTGGTGTGACTTTAATTAGTAGTTCTGGAGGGCGGTGATAAACATATCCTTTATAAGGATCCCTTCAAGAAGAAATCTCCCTCCCCACAAATATACAGAATGTCTTTGTGTGCACTTACCCAGTTTTTCAGTCAATATTTATTTGAATGATTACTGTTTGTCATCTCCTGTGCTAGGGATGCACAGTCAAGTGACAGATCCACAGGGCCTGCACACTAGCAGGAGGCTCAGACAAGTCAGCCAGGTAGTACAGTTCAGTGTAGCGTGGGGCTTGAGAGAATAAGCACGAGCTGTGTGTTCTCCCTCTCTCATATATATATATATATATATATATGAAGCATATATATATATATGAAGCATATATATATATATACTTCATATATATATATATATGCTTCTCTTGTGGCTCAACTGGTAAAGAGTTGGGCAGATTTAGCAAGGATCAGGAGGGGACTGAGATGGGATTGGGACAGGATTCTTATTTGAAAGAATAAAGCTCATCCCTAGCTAGAATGTCGGAGAAGGCAATGGCACCCCACTCCAGTACTCCTGCCTGGAAAATCCCATGGACAGAGGCGCCTGGTGGGCTGCAGTCCATGGGGTCGCGAAGAGTCAGACACGACTGAGCGACTTCTCTTTCACTTTTCACTTTCATGCATTGGAGAAGGAAATGGCCACCCACTCCAGTGTTCTTGCCCGGAGAATCCCAGGGACGGGGGAGCCTGGTGGGCTGCCGTCTGTGGGGTCGCACAGAGTCAGACACGACTGAAGCGACTTAGCAGCAGTAGCAGCAGCTAGCTAGAGGGTAAAAAGGTTCATTATGGCTGCAGCATGGAGTTCAGTGTAGAGGCTGCAGAAGTAACAAGGTTATGGGATGGGCTTATTAGGTGTTTGGGCTTTATCTTAGGGACAAGGGATTTTTTTAAGTCAGGAAGCAGCATGATCAAATTTTTAGTTGGAAAGGGTCCTCTGCTGTGCTCCGGAGAATGGTTTGGCAGAGAAGAGCTGTAGGAAGACCGCTTAAGAGTTCACTGAAGTAATGATGGGTGGACATGATGGTGATCTGGACCAGGGTAGGTTAAGTGGAAGGATTCAGGAGACATCTAGCAGAGAGAGTCCTTGAGAGTTATTGATTACAAGGGAGGGGTACATTAAGGGAAAAAGATGGTGAAGGGTGGTGAGAAGTCCTTCATTTCTGTGTTCGTTCCCATTCCTCCATCATTGATTTTAGGCAGTCATAGATTTTGAGCTGTAATCTCCATGGCCATAAAATAAATACATTGAGGCCCAATAGGACACTTTAAATTTTAATGTTTTCTGAAATCTCTGTGGGATGACTGTTAGATTACAGAGGGTAGTTTTATGTCAGAGATATTCTATGTTCAAAGCTTAAATAGCATACTTAGGTATATAAAATAATTTGTAATAATGGAAAAGTCATCTTGTTTAGTATTTCAGGGAAACAAAGATGTAACTTTATTTTTAAAATGTTATGCTGTTAAACATCTGTTCACTGATGATATATTTATTAGACAAGAAAGGAATGTGAACTTTTCAGTACAGAATTGCCCATCCATAGCCCAGCCTGAACTGAAATAAAAATCTATACCTAAAAGTATAAAGTAATGGAAACATTTCTTAGGTATACAGATAGCCCCAAGTAGTTCCAAGGGTTGTCAGGAGCCAAGTTGTTATTTGTGGTTTTCCGGAAGAATCTGGATCAGCGATCAAGTGAAACAAGTTATTGCTGTGTGATTTTTCTCCTTTGATGGGAAATCACCAGTGACCAGTTCACTCCTAAGTACACTGTATTCATTATTTCCCTTCCTCCTTTCATTTATAAAGTTTCTTTCTTTTTTAAAAAGTTAACTTTTTTTTTAACCTGCTGCTGCTGCTGCTGCTGCTGCTGCTGCTAAGTTGCTTCAGTTGTGTTCGACTCTGTGTTACCCCATAGACGGCGGCCCACCAGGCTCCCCCATCCCTGGGATTCTCTGGACAAGAACACTGGAGTGGGTTGCCATTTCCTTCTCCAGTGCATGAAAATGAAAAGTGAAAGTGAAGTCGCTCAGTCGTGTCCGACTCCCCGACTCTTATCGACCCCATGGTCTGTAGCCCACCAGGCTCCTCTGTCCATGGGATTTCCCAGGCAGGAGTACTGGAGTGGGTTTTTTAACCTAACCCCTCTTAAATTCTTGGGTTTAAGAAGTTCTCTTAGGATGTGTAAATAATATGTGCCTTCGTTTTGATTGTGACCAAAATCAGCTATGTGATGATGAATTTGCCACTTCTCAGGATCTCGGCTTCTGCACCTGTAAAGTGAGAAAGCTCAAGCAGATCAGTGATAAGGGGACCTCAGCTATCTGCCTTTTCTCTTTCTTGGTTCTGTATATTTAGTTGTCCCCAGGCCTTTGTCTACTTGAACGTCCCTCTAATTTTTGATGTTTGTTATCAGAGCTATCCTGAGGCTTCTATGTATAGAAGACTGTATTGTTGCGGTCCCCACAGTCAGAACCAAAGGACCAAGAGATGAGTTACTAGAAGGCAGTCCGACGGGAGGAGAAGCAACACAGCAGCTAGAAGTCTATGTTTAAATGCTTAGAACTTACACATGAATCAGGACACTGGCCACTTCTTAACATTCCCTCTCGCCATTTTTTGTTATTTTTTTTTTTTACCCAACAAATGTTTGAGTTTTTGTTTTTGCTTTTTGTGTGTGTGTGCATTTCTTTTTTCCTTTGAATGAGCAAGGTGAGGTGGTAGCTGAAGAGAGGAAAGGAGAAACTACTGAACACTTCACTAGAAACCATACTGCCTCAAGACACAAAGCGCAGATTTCCTTGCAAGGCTGGCATTCTCTTCCTGCTTCCGAGACCACCATTTGCAGCTTCATTATGAAAACCCCACCTCCACGTCTGTCTTCAGGTACTGCTCTACAGCACATTTGTGACCCCTGTCTCCATTGTTAGCATAAATCCTACTATCCAGCCACACATTCATTTCCTCAGCGAATGCCAGTTAACCCCACTTAGTGTTGATAGCATCACCGACTCAATGGATATGAATTTGACAAACTCTGGGAGAGAGTGGAGGACATGAGAACCTGGTGTGCTGCCCATGGGGTTGCAAAGAGCTGGACATGACTTACTGTGAACAACAACACACTTGATCACCAATCACACTTACATTCCCGGGACTTCATTAAGTGCTAGTCTTTAAAAATACATTTAAAATAAATTCAGATGCAAATTAGGAAGATAGCAAGTCATAGTGTATATGTTGTAGTATTCAATGTATACAATAGTATCTTCTATTTTAAAAATACACTAGAAATAGGGTGACTTTTCACATATCCATATGTTTAATGAGTTTTCAGGATGAACTATCTGCAGAGTAGTCCAGCAGCTGTAAAGTCATCTTACAGGACGTATATTCGTTGCTCATTGTGATTGCCAGGACTTACTGAAGTTGATCCCAGCTTGGAAATTGGCGTGTATACTTTTCTAAAGTGGTTCTTCTGAGGAATATGAAAATGTGGTCACTGGAAACTGTTTCAGAAAATCTGTTGCTCTTGCTATGATATTAAAATGGTAATTTTTAAAGGTTGCATTCATGCTACCTTAGTTTAACTATAAATTGGCTATTTTGTGAAAGCTGTCTTGTCACTCGGTGCATTTTTGACTTGAAATGTATCTTTGAACGTCTGTCTGCCGCCAGATGAACAGCCATTGGGTTCGTTGGTTTGCCGCTAGAGCCATCTCCACTCTGGTAGGTAGTAAGTAAGGTGACTACTACTACTACTACTTACTACTACTACTAAGGTGAAAGAAATACTCTGCATTAGTTCTCCGCTCCCAGTACTGTCAACTCCTTAGCCATCAGTGCTTTCACTTCTCAGAAGCAAAGATGATGTATGTTATGGCAGTACATTTTCCTCTTTCTAACACGCAAGATTGGAAGTTGCCTTTGACAGATACCCTTTGGGATGTTCTTTTGAACTTTTGTTTTACTGGTGGAGACAACACTGATTTGCCTGCTATTTTAGGATTACTGGATTCCAGTCTTCTAAGCAAGGAAGAACCAAGTCTAATTTATGTTTAGCAAAGTACTGGTTTTAGTAGAAATTTATGTTTGTGGAATGCAAAATATTAGGGCTGAATGATTTTGAGAAATCCTTTAGACTATGCTTTTGAATAAATTTTTTTTGCAATGAATGGCCTCTTGTAGTTCTCAGGTCCACTAGAAAGAGAACTGGATCTTTTTGTTTGGAACCTTGCAAACAAAACTCTACCTTTCCAGTTATATCCCCACCCCTAGGGTTCTCCCGCTTGCTTACAGTTGTCGGTGGTCCTGATATACACCCACTCCACCCCAAGTACCAAGTTCCTTGCGTGCTAAGTCGCTTCAGCAAGGTCCCACTCTTGGCGACCCCATGGACTGCAGCCCACCAGGCTCCTCTAAATGCTGAAATGGGTCGCTCTGCCCTCCTCCAGGGGATCGTCCCTGACCCAGGGATCGAATCCACGTCTCCCCTGTCTCCTGCATTGGCAGGCGGGTTCTTTACCACTAGCGCCACCTGAGAAGTCCACCAGGTTCCTTAGTGGTTCTTAAATAAGGTGCAAATCAATAGGTCTTGGTCCCCATCGTGGCCTGCGTGGGGCTGGTTTGGGAAAGACGCAGCTGAGTAGACAATTTCTCACAGGGTGACTCATTCTCAGCACTGACCATTGCTTGTAAACCCGCCAGGGAAAATATGCCAGACATTGTTATGATGAAAACAACTGGGAGGGGCTGTTGGTGAGGCGGAAGAACAGACGGAATTTGCTCAAAGCTACCGGGAGCCTGGGCGGGCGGGGCGGCCGTGGCACCTGCGAGGAGCGCGGGCCTGCGGGCGTGGCCTGCGGGGGCGTGGCGGGGGCGGGGCCGGCCGGCGGCGCCGGCGGTTGGAAGGGGGTGGAGTTGCCCTTGGAGGCGGCACCGGCCCTGGGCCTGGAGGCCCGCCGCGCCCTATCGGGCCCGAGCCGAGTGGCCCCGCGGAGCGGGCGCGCTCCCGCCTGCAGGGGGAGGGCGGACGGGGCGCGGGGACCGGCCAGGCCGCGGCGGGCGCTGTTTCTCTTTCACTTTCCTTCCCTCTGAGGCCGGCGCGCTGGAGGCAAGGAGCGGCGGCGGCGGCCGCGGGGTAGGTACCCGGGGGGCTGGAGAGCGGTAGAGGGGCCGGAACTCCGGCCGCCCCCGCGCTGCACGCCCAAGTTTGCGCAGAGAGCTGGAGCGGCACCCCCAGGCACCTGCCGCGGCCGACCCCGCGGGAGCCAGGGGAGCCCCTCGGGGGCGGAGGTGGGGGTGGCCAGCCGGAGTCTGGGAGCTTCGAGGTCGCGCGCTGCGCTCGGGGGGTGGAGAGGGCGGCGAGCGCCAGACCCGGACAGAGGCGGCGCGTCCTCCTCGGCGCAGCTCCGGCCCGGCCCGAGCAGCGCGTCGGCCGAGCCCGGGCCCGCGCACCTGCCGGGCGGGCGGGGCGACTCGTGCTCGGACCGCCCAGGGCAGTGGCTACCGGGTTCTGCCCAGGACGCGGAAAAGTTCCCTCCTGCCCCTGCCGAGTCCCTGCCCGCGCTGGCTTCCTTTAACCGCCGTGGTGACAGGGCTCTGTGGCTTACAATCCTAAAAGCCTCCCTCGGTCGGGACTGTGCATGTCCTCTTTCAGAGGACTTTCTCAGACTTTGGAGCTTCGTGGCAAACCTGTGAGAAAGGCAGGGCCGTTAATCCCGGTGTGTAGAGGAGGAAGCCGAGACCCAGGCACGGCCTTACTGAAGATCGGACAGGGCTAAGGACCAGAACCCAGACCCCTTGCGCAGATACGATGATTACTTGCAGAACCTATTCTGTGCACATACTCAGTGGTACAGTGTCTGCCGATGGAAGGATGGAGTGATGCCTTTTACCTCTTCGGTTGCTTTATACTTAACCTATGTGTTAACAGCTGAAGTAGAAGGTTTTTGTTTACAGAATTAACTTAGGAAGTCCCCACCTTTTTCTCATATTATGTTTCATGTTCTCTGAGGACATGTTTGTTGTAAGAAACATTTAAAACTTTTTAAAGCAACCATGTGGACGAGCCATGCTAGACATTTCTGGGGGGAAAAAAGTTTTTAAAAATGTTAATGACGTTCAGTTTTTATAGTGTGCTAGCTGTATGTATGTTGTCTCATTTCATCGTCCCTACTGTAGGAGGCTGGCATTCTTTCTTTACTTATGTATTTGACTGCTCCAGGTCTTAGTTGCGTCATGCATGACCGTCAGTTGCAGGATGTGAACTCTTACTTGTGGCTTATGGGATTTTATTCTGGGACCGAGGATGGAAACCTGGGCCCCCCTGCATTGGGAGTGCAGAGTCTTAGCCACTGGACAATTAGGGAAGTCCCATAGGAGGCTGGCGTTCTTGTTTTCATTTTACAGTTTAAAAAACCCTAAGGCTTAGGTAAGTAACATTGCCCAGGTTGTACATTTACTAAATATGACTGGTATGTATTTAAGGTTTTGCAGTCTAATAGAGGAGATTAAGAATGAAGATAATTGTAAATCACAGAAGAGTCAGACATGATTTAGTAACTAAACAGCAACAGAGGAGCAAAAGGACTCATTGGGTAGAGGGCGTGGAACCTGCAGAATGGACTGTGAAGAGAGTCATCCTTTCAGTTTGCCTGACTGTTGAACAGTGTGTTAAGATCAGCCTGTGGAGGGTCTTTTATGACAAGCTGAGAAATTTAAACATTTCTCTGTTGCAGAGCAAAGAGAAGACCCTGACATTCTTTGATAAGGGGCTCCAAACGTAATAGAATAAAACTTGGTAGAATCTAAGTTGGACTGCGGGTGGAGAGATAATATTTGAGTAGCATTGCTGCGGGTGGAATGGAAAAGGGCATCCATTTGATTTGATTATGGCTTGATGTGGAGTACAGAATGGAAATAGGGAGCATTTTGATAGGGAGGATAATGACTTGAATTTTGAATCTTCAGCTTGTGTTGGCAGGAACTCCTAATAGAGCAGTCAAGCAGACAGTTAAAATGCATTACTGGAGAGGTAAAGATATCAAAACCCGAGTTAATAGTCTCAGGTGTCATTTGTTTAGAAGTGATAGTTGAGGCCTCAGTATCAGATGAATTCGTCATTATTCTGAATTAATCATAGCAGGTTACAAATTAATATCACACAGAGGGAAATGTTCTGTTCACCTCTTCACCCAATTTGGAACATGTAATGCTTGCTGCTAATATACTGGTATTAATCCAGTATGAAGAATTTGACACCTGTTTCTCTCATCTTTTTAAAATTATTGTGGAAGAAGATATGGGAAAGCAGAACCACCAAAAGGAGTGATGACCAGCGATCTCATGAGAAGTCTGGATGTTAGTTCTCATGCCTCGGGACACCCAGTTGGGAACGCCACACCAGCTCCTGGGATCCGACTTCCATCCACTTAATACCCTTTTTTGCCTAAACTACTAGAGCCAGTCCTAGCTAACCACGAATGGCTACCCAAAGGAAACATTTGGTGAAAGATTTCAATCCTTACATCACCTGCTATATCTGTAAAGGGTATCTCATCAAGCCAACTACAGTGACGGAATGCCTTCATACCTGTAAGTATTTTTTTTTTTGTTATCTACCTATTGGAAATTTTTGGTTACATTTGTTCTTTTAAAACCACCACATTTTGGGGTTTTTTGTTTTCTTTAGAATTTTTCTTTTAAAACAGTGAATATTCTAAGAATTAACTTTGAATTCATTTTCATAACTTCTCATTGGGATACTAGTGGTATGAATTTTTTCTTGTTTGTTTTAAAAATTGTAATAGTTGACTTTTTCTGATTTTAAAATGTCCTGAAAATCATAAGAAATTACTGGTTATAGTTTTTCTTTTTAATGAACTATTTTAGTTTTTTTTTTTTTAATTTTACTGAATTTATATGTTCTGAGTTTTTTTTAGGATATGCATATTCTAATTCATTGTGCATTTCTTTTAATCACTTTATTGAGGTATGGTTGACATAAAAAAGTTGTGAAGTGAAAGTCACTCAGTCATGTCCAACTTTGCAGTCACATGAACTGTACAGTCCATGGAATTCCCTAGGCCAGAATGCTGGAGTGGGTAGCCTTTCCCTTCTCCAGGGCATCTTCTCAACCCAGGGATCGAACCCAGGTCTCCTGTGTTGCAGTTGGATTCTTTACCAGCTGAGCCACAAGGGAAGCCCAAGAATACTGGAGGGGGTAGCCTATCCCTTCTCCAGCAGATTTTCCTGACCCAGTAATTGGACCAGGGTCTCCTGCATTGCAGGTGGGTTCTTTACCAACTGAGCTATCACGGAAGCCCAGGAAGACCACCAGGGAAATCTAAAAATAAAAAAGCTGCACATATTTAATGTCTATAACTTTGATGGGGTTAGACAAGTATGCACCCATGAAACCATTACCGCATCACTGCCACAAACCTTATCCATTATCTCCAGAAGTTTTCTCTCACCTTCTTGTTTATTATTACTATTATTGTGATAAGAACACAACATAAAATCTGTACTCCTAGCACATTTTAAAGTGTGCAGCATAGTATTGTTAACTGCAGGCATGATCCTGTCCAGTAGATCTCTAGGACTTACTCATCTTACATGATTGAAACTTCATACCCTTTGACTAATAATCAACGCCTCAATACTACCTGGGAACTTGTTAGAAATACAGATTATCAGGCCTCACCCCAGAATCACCAAAACAGAGTTATCTGTGTTTAACACACTTCCAGGTAATTTTGAACCATGCACAAGTTTGAGACCCACTGTTCTAATATGATCATATCTTTGGAACCCCTACCAAATTTTTCACCAGTCCTGTCAGTAGAAGAAGAGGCATTTTAATAGCCACATAGGTCTGGGTTTCACCTGCTTTTTGTGTTTTTGCCAATACAAGTTTATTTCCCTATTGCAACGAAAGTAATTCCAGTAAGTTCTGGTTCTATTAATTCCAGTAAGTTCTTTGGTGCCTGTTACATACACTGAAGTAGATACTGTAGGTGCATGATTTCATTGTTCACCTTACAGTAACCTTGAAGCAGTTTGCAGGGGACATGGGGAGAGCGGGGGTATAGAAATTATCTTCATTTGTGGGTGTGGAAGCTTAAGAGCTAAGTCACCTGCCCAGTCTCACAGCTAGTAAGTAGTAGACCTGTATTCAGCTCCAAGGGCCATCCTCCTACTGAGATAACCTGGGACATTTCTTTAATCCCCATCTTCAGCTGTTCTTTCCTCTGCTTAAATTTTGTACTATTGTGCCAGTAGTTTTCAACAGAGTTACAGAATAGAATCACCTGTTAATTGTTAAAATGGCAAATTTTATGTTATAAATATTTTACCACAGTTAAAAAACCATAAAATCACCTAGGAAGCTGTTTTAATATAGACTTTTTCAGAATGCCACCTGAAGAGATTTAGTGGGGGCTGTGATAAGGTCTCTGTTCACGTCAGTTCACTTGCTTAGTCCAACTCTTTGCAACCCCATGGACTGCAGCACACCAGGTTTCCCTGTCCATCACCAACTCCCAGAGCCTGCTCAAATTCATGTCCATCGAGTCAGTGATGCCATCCAACCATCTCATCCTCTGTCATCCCCTTCTCCTGCCTTCGATCTTTCCCGGCATCAGGGTCTTTTCCAGTGAGTTAGTTCTTTGCATCAGGTGGCCAAAGTATTGGAGCTTCAGCTTCAGCATCAGTCCTTCCAGTGAATATTCAGAACTGATTTCCTTTAGGATTGACTAGTTTGACCTCCTTGCAGTCCACGGGACTCTCAAGAGCCTTCTTCAACATCACAGTTCAAAAGCATCAATTCTTCGGCACTCAGCTTTGTTTATGGTCCAACTCGCACATCCATACATGACGACTGGAAAACAGCCTTGACTAGATGAACCTTTGTTGGCAAAGAAATGTCTCTGCCTTTTAATATGTTGTCTAGGTTGGTCATAGCTTTTCTTCCAAGGAGCAAGCATCTTTTAATTTCATGGCTGCAGTCACCATCTGCAGTGATTTGAAGCCCAAGAAAATAAAGTCTGTCCCTGTTTCCACTGTTTCCCCATCTATTTGCCATGAAGTGATGGGACCAGATGCCATGATCTTAGATTTCTGAATGTTGAGTTTTAAGCTAGCTTTTCCCACTCTACTCTTTCACTAGGGTCTGGGCATGTGTATACTTTTGGTTGGTATTACTGGCCCATGCTATTCAATTACCAGTTAACTATAAACTGTCTTAAAATGTTTGCTTACTGTTGCCCTTATCGTTATTTCACTTGAACAGTTAGTTATGAGTTAAACATCATCAAACATACTTATTGAATACCTACTGTGTGCTAGGCACCACCATTCTGAGCACAGAGGATACAGCAGTGAACAAGGTAATCAAAAATATCTGCTCTCAAGACAGGGGAAAACCAGTAATAAATGTATGCCGTGAACAAGAACAAAGAACTGTAGGACTGTAGATAGCAGAGTTGGGGTTTTATTTAGTGTTGATTTCTCTCTTTGATATGATGACATTTGCACAGAATACCTGAAGGGATTGAGCTCTGTGGGTATAGGGAAAGAACATTCCAGGCAGAGGGAAAAGCAAGTATATAGCCTTGGAGTGGGAATGCCCTTGGCAGTTCAAGGGGCAACTAATCAGTAAGGAGGCTATCACTGCAGGTCCACTGAAAGATTATAAGGCCGTCAGCTAGGGTAATGAGATGTGAGATGCAGACGGTGAAGAGGGATCGACTGTGAATGCATTTTGGAGGAAGAACCTACTGGGTGTAGCTGCTCTAGAAAGGGGGCTTTGTCTCAGAGTTTCCCGCTATGCCAAGTATGGTGCCTAGACACGGTCCACAGTCTGATTTGTTTTACTTCTTCTGACGCTATTAGACATTATGAGTATATTGTTTTTTTTATTTGCGTGTCTCCAGCAAAACCCTCCAGTTCTAGGAAGAGATTTAGTGGATTGGATGTTGGGAGTGTTTAGTGTTTAGAGGAGAAAGCGCAGATTCTCCCGTCTCTACCTACAGATTTTATATCTGTTCTTCTGAAAGAACATTTTCTTTGAGACTTAATGAAATCCGGGTTTAAATGTTCCTTTTTTGAAGGGAAAACAAAAGATTGTAGAAGTTTAAACAGTAAGTTCATAAGCAAGGGTTATGTTCATGTTTACAGTAGCAATTTAAGGTTTAAAGGGATACATGGCCATTTAACTGCTTATGTCCTTCTAGCCTGAAGTTGCTTGGCAGTCAGTGAATCCCTTTACTGAGAGAGAACGAACATGGCAGAATTGTGATTAAAGACTCAAGTGTGGTCTTTCTCATCCGCAGAAGCACAGAACAGTAAATGATGGAGGAGTCAGGCACTCAACTTAGTGTCTTAGGAGACCTGAGGATTCTACAGAGTGCTAAACTTTGTGCACTTTCCGATCCTTGGATTTCTGTGTATTTTTTGGTTTGTATTTATACTGGGGCTTTTAGGCAAAACCTTTCTCACTTGCAAAATAGCTCCCTCTTTGTACTGATAAAAATAAATAGTACCGCAAAGCAGTGTTTCTTAATCATTGGTTGGGTCTTGATGTTACCTGGTTTTCTTAGGTCTGAGGTGGAACAGGTGTAGTGGTATTGTAATGAATCAGTATACAATAGAGAAGTAAGGTGGCCAGTGGGACAGGAGGAAAATGAGAAGTCCAGTGTGACATTGAAGTACCCCATAACAGTTTCCATCTTGACTACGGTGCTTAAAAAAAAATCTTACTAAGTTAACTTTATACATAGTCTACAGTTTTATGATACTGTAAGTTAAGAATGGGTAAACAGTAATTCTTATTGTGAAAACTCATAATAAAATGGAAGGATTTTGTTCTTAATCTTCAAGTTTGAAATATGAAAATGAAGCTTTATTATTGGTGAGCGAAGTCGCACTTTGGGCCCGGTCCCTTCAGAACTCTCTAGTCAAGTGAAGGAACAGGAGTCGAATTGAGGAATGTGTCAGACGAATGTGGATGCTGGGAAGTGCAGCGGCAGTAGTGACACGGAATGATGCGATAGCAGACGTGTGTCAGGGTGCTGCAGCGGGATGGAGAGCCAGAGGGAGAGCTAAAGAGAGCATTTTTTGAAAACCCTTGATACAGATAAGTGCAGTTACTTTACTCTTTCAGATTACTCTACACATGCATCTCGACTCTCTCTCCTGCTCAAATCAGGTTATTGCCCCCCCACTCTCTGCCTTGCCCCCCATTCTCCCAGTGAGCAGTTCTAGAGCTAACAGTGCCTGGCTGCCCTGTGGGTGTAGAAACAAGGATCAAGATGACAGCAGAGTGACTGAGGCACCCCGTGGTGTCCTTAGCACTCGGCTCTGTGGAGGACAGAGGAACGGGGTGAGCCCGTTGGAAGGAAGGGGGAGAAGGGGGACAGATGGCAGCACAGAATGTCCCCAGCTCCTGACAAGGAGGTGTGGGGGTGGGGGGGGGAAGAGGCTTATGAAAGCCTCATCTTTAAGTGGACTCCTACCTTACTTGCTAACACCCAGCTCTCTTTGGCAGGTCAGGGGCATGTGATAAAAAGGTATCAAATTTTACAATGAGGTAAAAAATTTAAATACAGATGCACTTTCCCCTTCAATGTGATCACTTAATGCTAGTGAACTAAGTCCACATTCTGTGAGTTTATAGGGTAATTTTGGGGCTTCCCAGGTGGTTCAGTGGGTAAAGAATCTGCCTGCAATGCAGGAGATGCATGGGTTCTATCCCTGGGTCAGGAAGATCCCCTAGAGGAGGGCATGGCAACCCACTCCAGTATTCTTGCCTGGAGAATCCCATGGACAGAGGAGCCTGGCAGGCTACGGTCCATGGGGTCACAACGAGTCGGCCACATCTGAGCAATTGAGCATGCACACATGAGGTGATTTTAACAACCCAAGAAATCCAAGGAGATAAACTTGTTCACACAAATAATTATTGAATTCTTTAAATAATCAGATGTCAGGCACTTGCTAACTGGTAGAGTGATGAATAAAATAAATTTGGAGCTTAAACTCTGTTAAGCAAGCTCATAAGCTAAGAAGACATTTCTTCAGGTGTGTTTGGATCTATCTACTCCTTTTCTGTGGAAACTCACAGAAACTCCTCTGAGACTCAACTACCTATGCCGATGTCTCCCAAATCTTTATTTCAGGCATAGTCCTGAGCTTCAGAATCCCACTGGATGTCTACTTGGATGTCCTGAAGTGGCCTAGAACTTAACATACCTGAAAGTGAATGGATGGAATGCCAGCATTCAGTTGTCCAAGCAAGAAATATGCTCCATGCTTAACTCTCTTTACCCCCACCTAGCTCAGCTGGTAAAGAATCCGCCAGCAATGCAGGAGACCCCAGTTCAATTCCTGGGTCAGGAACATCGCTGGAGAAGGGCTAGGCTACCCACTCCAGTATTCTTGGGCTTCCCTGGTGGCTCAGATGGTAAAGAATCCTCCTGCAATACAGGAGTCCTGGGTTCCATCCCTGGGTTGGGAAGATCCTCTGGAGGAGGGTATGGGAACCCAATCCAGTATTCTTGCCTGGAGAATCCCATGGACAGAGGAGCCTGGTGGGCTGCAGTCCATGGGGTCGCAAAGAGACAGACGCGACTGAATGAGTAAGCACAGCACAGCAGTACGGGGCAGAGTTCTGTCTGGTCTCGCTCTGGAATCTCTCAAAGATCTATGCCTTCAGTCTGATGCCCCACGACCTTTTTGCTCAGGCCATCATTCCTTCTCACGGAGTCCCTGCAGCCTGCTCCTAACCTGTGTTAGTGTGATCATTTACAAGAGCTTTGCTGTCTTCCTCACTCACACTTCAGCCAACCCAAAATTTCCTTAAGGTACCCTACTGCCCTCAGGATAAATTAGATCTATTTAGCTGTGGCTGATTTCTGCCCTCCCCCACCAGAACACACACACACATATGCATACACGTGGTTCAACTGCTTGCTCCGCTTGGAACATCTCCTGTGTGCCTGGGTGGTAGTTCCCCATCCTTTAAAGCCCGTCTACTCCAAGACATGCCATCTCTCTCTCCCACGGTAGGTTTAGATTAAGTGTATCCTTAGTACCTGGCACTTGAGTGCTCAAGAGAAGCTTAAATGAATAAATAAATGGTCAATCAGTTGATTATTTTATTGTCTGCTTTTCCTTTTGAAGATTCAAATGCAGTGGTAGGTAGCTTGAAAGGCATGTAGAGAGTGGGGGTTAGGAATTATGGATTTTGAAAAGCTGTCTTCTACATTATAGGTGGGAGCTTTGTGGGTCGTGGGTAGGGCTAGGGCATGGAAGAGGGAGAGAAGCAGGACTGGGGAGTCAAGACTGGTGGTTCTAAATTAAGAGACGCTCTGTCTCTTGCTCCAGGGTCCTGAGAAATTTTTTGAGGTTGCTGACAGTGTATTTGCTGCTGGTTGTATAGGTTGTTGACTTAAAATGAAAGACTTTTCACTTAAACTAAGAACAAAGGAGCTTTGTTCCAGCAGCTAAAATGTGCATAACACAGTGCATTGGTTCTTAACTCCTTTGTGGTTCGAGGCCTCTTTAAGCATCTGACGATTCTTTCCTCCGAAAAAAGGGAAGGTTTTAGACATAGAATTCTGTGGTACAGGAAAAGAAAGCTTTCTTCTTTCTGCCCTTTCAGAGATTATGGCAGTAATCCCTTAACTAAGGTGAATTCTTTGGAAAAACGTTGTTGTACTTAGTTTTTAACTTAAGTAAAGAAGGGTTAATTGATAATTAAATATAGATGTGACTGTTAAGGGACTTGGTAATTTTATATAGTAATGTGTAAGAGTGAAGAAATAATTTAATTATAAGATGGTAAACTTGAAATGCAACCATCATTTATTGTTTTCTGAACAAGGATCATAAATATGCAAGTATTAAAGTACCGAGAACTCTTGATATGTTCATACTCCATGTTTAAAAACCTTATGCCACGTATACTTGCTGTTCAAAATGCAGTCTCCAGCCAGCAGCATGATCACTGGGGAATTTGTTAGGAGTGCACGTCCTCGGGCCCACCCATAGAGCTGCTGGATCTGAGTCTCTGGGGGAGAGGGCTGGATAACAAGCCCTTCAGGTGATTCTGTGGTGCACTGAAGTCTGAAAAGCATACTTTGGACCAGACGTTAAGAATACAAGCATCTCTAGAAGTAGGCACTTTGTGCTTTTAATTGTATAGTAGTTGGAGTGAATGCTAATAAAATTAAAACAGTGGCTGTTATTTGTTGAACATCATATTGAGGGCCTTGGGCTTTTACACGCATTACCTTATGTAATCTTCCCCAGGACCCTTCTATTCAGGTGGTATTAAATCAGTCAGCAAATGTTGATTAGCACCTACATTGTGCCATTCATTACTCTGGACGGTGGAAAGACAGCAGTAAGCAAGGCAGATGCAGTCTGTCCTCTTAGAATTTATGTCTCAATAGAAGAGACTGACAGAAAGCAAGCGAATGATACAGTTTTAGATCCCATGTATGACACCTGCTGTGAAGAAAGTAAGACAGAGTAAAGGCTTGCTTGGAAGTTACCGTTTGAGCAGAGATTGTAAATAATAGGAAGGAGTGAGCTATGAAGAGGTTTGAGGGAAGAGTATTTCAGATTCTTATGCCAGTGTTTTTCACAGAAACAGGACTCAGAAAGGTTAAGTACACAGCTAATAAGTACTGGAGCTAGGTTCTGAGACCCAAATATCTGACTCCAGGTACATCTTTATAATAAATTAGGATATTTGCTAATTTTCTTCTTCTTTCTGGTAGTTTACATTTTCTATAATTTCTTTAAGCAGCATGTGAATTTTTAAAATGTATATAGAAAGTCTCTTCTAACTGTATTTGCATGACTGTATACAGAGAAATGGCAACCCACTCCAGTGTTCTTGCTGGAGAATCCCAGGAATGGGGGAGCCGTCTCTGGGGTCGCACAGAGTCGGACACGACTGAAGCGACTTAGCAGCAGCAGCATACCTGTCATTATGTACCCAATCAGGATCTGAATTTATTAATAATTCTGAATGATAGTCTTTAAAATGTAGAGATATAAATTGAACTCTCCAATACTATATTCTCTGTACAATTGGATTTTGAGTCAAGACTTGTTTTTAGAGTAATAATCAAAGGCCTAAATAGAAGTTGTACTTAAAAGTTTCAGGAAGTGCAAATACAGTGGTCTAGGGTTGTTGTAGAGATGAAGTCACCAGTAACATTGATGTTACATGTTTCAAACAGTATTTTGGCAGCAACTAGTCATTCATGAAGGTGATTGCAGTGTTCATTTTGATGATTCTTTTTAAATAGGAAACAATAATTATAGGCCTTAAACCATCTAGGTGTCATCTATCATTAGTAATAATGTTAAGAATCATATCAGATGAATGGTTCTTTTTGCTGTTGAAACTATGTGTTAGATAGTAAAGAATGAACAGTAGAGCAGAGATTCATAGTGGACACTAAAAGACAAAACTAGGGGTTAACAAATGAACCTGCCTTCTGTACTGGTTTGTAAGAATAAGTTATATACAGGTCAGGATGAGTTGGAATTGGTACCAGTGATGGATTGAGGAAAAAGATACAAAGCATTCAGACTTAGAAATTGTGGTCAGTGTGCAGCTGTGTAGAAGCACGCGGCACGAAGGTTGAACGTAAACATTCTGAGCAGGAGTGCAGCCGGTGTAGACGAGGCCAAAGATCACTTCCGTTTGGGTGCCCTGAAGATGGATCGTAACTACTGGTGTTTTACAGCATGTTAGTTTTTACCAGACTAGTGTATTACTATATATCAGAAATTCAAGAACCAGTGAACAAAGCTATATTCTCTAAGAATGCTCAACCACTGGCATATGTTTACTCAGTTAATAGAAAATCATTTTATTTTAGAGAACTGTTTATGCTGAGTCCGCACGTTTATTTCAGTGTTTCTAACTTATTTGTTGTTGGCAGTATTGGGTTTCTGTTGCTGCACAGGCTTTTCTCTCCTTGTGGTGGGCAAGAGCTACTCTCTGGTTGAAACACGTGAGCTTCTCATTGCAGCGGCTCCTCTTGCTGTGGAGCATGGGCTCCAGGCACTTGGGCATCATCGGCTGCGGCCTGTGGTCTCCAGGGCACAGACTGGGTAGTTGTAGCACACTGGCTTAGTTGCTCTGCAGTACGTAGAATCTTCCCGGACCAGGGATCAAACCTGTGTCTCCTGCATTGGCAGGCAGATTCTTTGCCACTGAGCCACTAGGGAAGCCTTTACCTCATTTTCATTGTCAAAAAAATTCTCTAGTGAACTCAGAATCTCTTCCCTTGCTTTAGTTGAAACCATAGGTTTATTTCTGACTTGACTCTGTAGCACACTTGCAGGTACTAAAATCATGACTCCTTTTGCTAGTCCTAACTTTTGCGTCCTCAGTTGTTCCACAGATATTTACTGAGTACCTCCTCCTCCAGGCACAGTACTAGCCTGGGCACCTGAGACACATCAGGCAGCATAGCAGGCAGTAAGCCAGAGTGTACATTAGCAGCTGATGGGTGGTGCAGAAACGGGAGTGCAGGCTGGGTACAGGCAGCTAACTGCGTGGGCAGTGAGACGGTGTGACCGCTTAAGTCTGTGAGGGGAGGCCTCATTAAGAAGGTGGTAGTTGAACAGATTTAAGGAGGTAAAGGAGTTAGCCCATCAGATAGTTGACCGAAGCCCACTGGGGGCTGGATGATGAATCTGGAGAGGATCAGAACTCAGATCCTATCTCATCAGCGAGAGTGCCAAGAGAGTGAGTGTAGAGAAGGGAAGATGACCAAAGGCTAAGCCCTGGAACCGAAAAAGAGGAGACAGCGAGGCAGGAGGAGAGCGGAGTGTGGGCCCTGGGAGGCAGAGCACAGACAGCACCAGGAGCAGAGGGCGGCCAGGCTAGCCGCGTGGGCGCAGTGAGCCAAGGAGAGGCGGCAGGCACGCGGACGAGCTCTCTGAGCAGCTTCCGTTCAGTCCTCAGGAGCAGAAGGCTGGCTGGGTGTGAGAGGACGGAGATGTTTGGGTAATTGTTCAATGATTGTGTAAGTCTTCCACCTTAATGAAGGTAAGGAAAAGGTGGAGAAAGAATGGGAAAAGAGGAATTAGAGTATAGGTAGCTGTGAAATGGGGTGCTGGTTGACTCAGAAAGTAAGTAAAGTCAAGTCACTCAGTCGTGTCGGACTCTTTGTGACCCTGTGGACTGCAGCCCACCTGGCTCCTCAGTCCATGGGATTCTCCAGGCAAGAATACTGGAGTGGGTTGCCTTTTCCTTCTCCAGGGGATCTTCCCGACCCAGGGATCGAACCCGGGTCTTCCGCATTGGAGGCAGATGCTTTAACCTCTGAGCCACCAGGGAAGAAAAAAGTAAGGTCGATAGAAGTTTGATTTTTTTTTTAATAGATGGGGAGATAATGTGTATGAATGTTGGTGGGAATCTTCAGTGGATAGAAAAAGACTGACTCAGGTGAGAGGGAGAAGCAGTGGAATAATCTTCCCAGACCATTGGAATAGGGTCTAGTGAGCAGAGCAGAGGTTGGCACATTAAAGTTCTGAAAACAGGCAAAACCACAAAGGTTAGATGTTAGTGAGTGAGTAGGTGGAGTGATATAAATTCTACTTCCTTTTTTTTTTTTCTTCTTTCCTTTTGTTTTCAGTTGAACAGAAAGTGAGGTCATCAGTGTAGAGTGGTGATGGGGGAGTAAAAGTGGGGGTTCAAGGAGGAGAAAAGTGAAAGTCACTCAGTCGTGTCTGACTCTTTGTGACCCCATGGACTGTATAGTCCATGGAATTTTCCAGGCCAGAATACTGGAGTGGGTAGGCTTTCCCTTCTCCAGGGAATCTTCCCAACCCAGGGATCGAACCTAGGGCTCCTGCATTGCAGGAGGATTCTTTACCAGCTGAGCCACCAGGGAAGCCCAAGAATACTGAAGTGGGTAGCCTATCCCTTCTCCAGCACATCTTCCCAACCCAGGAATTGAACTGGGATCTCCTGTACTGCAGGCAGATTCTTTACCAACTGAGCTATAAATATTGGTGAAGAGCATATGGAATTAGGGTGTTGAGTGTGACCACCTGGCAGATGAAGGACCCGCTTTTGAGGGTCATGATCAAGAATTTAAGGTGAGGACCAGTCAGTGTGGTGCATGTTTTTCTCCCGCAGTGTTCAGCGGTAATCCTGTAGAGCGGTGTGTAGAGTTGGATATAGCCCAGGTTGACAGTTTACCTGATTAAGTATGACAAAAGAAGAGTTGTAGGAGAGCGGAGCTGTCCAGAGTCTGCGTGTGAAAGTGATTATTCTGGTCGGCCGTGGAATTCATACCGATGAGGAGGGCAATGAGGGCATGGTGGGCCTCACCCTGGAGTCCCACTTGACTCCTTAAGTCTGTCTGTAGAAAGCCTTCCTGGACTTTGTGGTCTCCTGGCCTGCTTGGTCTTGGATTCACCTACTGTGCTGAAGCCCCAAGACTCTCCTAACCTGGCTCAGCAGGCCTTGCTGTCTGTCCTTCTGTCCTGGCAAAGCAAGAATAAAGCAGTCTCCTCGGTAGTAATGCTGTCCTTCGTGTTCTCTGTGAAATTGTAACTCATGTAGGCCTTTGAAAGAACTGTGCTGTGTAAGAGAAATAAAGATGTTCATTAGTTCCTTTTATGAGTAAAACTAGGAGATCCTGTCTCATGGAAGCAAATTACAACTGTTCTGGAAATCTTTAAAAATAATATCAGTTTTACGTGTAAATATGTATCAAGCAGCAAGCTGATGCCTCTTCTCTTTGCCGATGATCACAGTTTACTTACAAACTGTTAGCAGATAAAAGACAATTTTTTCAAAGGCAAACTGTGTCAAATGAGTGTTATCAAGAAGGGCATATAAAGATAGTGATGTGCTTCAGGAAGTAAGAAAAAGTCTACTCCTTTGTTGAGAGTTAAAACCAACACATTCAGATGATCTTAACAAAGTCAGCATTTGATCACTTTTGATAAACAGGATTACTAATGACTGACATGACCGAGGACAGGAGAGAAAAGACTGTCACTGTTTTGTTATCCATGGCATCAGAAGTGGTGCTCAAAAAGAGAAACTGCTGTAGATCACCGTGCCATCGGGGCTTCCCTTGCGGCTCAGCTGGCAAAGAATCTGCCCACAAAGCGAGAGACCTGGGTTCGATCCCTGGGTTGGGAAGATCCCCTGGAGAAAGGAAAGGCTACCCACTCCAGTATTCTGGCCTGGAGAATTCCATGGACTGTCTAGCCCATGGGGTCGCAGAGAGTCAGACACTACTGAGCCGCTGTCATCAAAGCTAGGAAGCTAGTTTTCTGTGAGAGATGTGGGTGGGGCATACATGTGAGACAGCAACAGCTAGTGGGCCTTGTACCTGTTGTGACGAACCTGCCCCCCCCAAGAATTTGACAATTAAAATGTGGAAGAGCCTTTTAATAGTTGAACTATTGGAGTCAACTTAGAAATCGTGCTTCTGAGCAAGTATATGGAAAGCGATCAGGAAGAGACACAACAAGGTTTCTCCTGCACCCAGGAGGCTGTGCTGGAGTTGTGTTAAACGTATTAAGGAAGGAGTATCAAAGTGTTGATCAGTCTTGTATCCTCAGCCCCAGAAAAAGAAGTGTCATATGTGCAAAGATAGGCAGTTCCCATGTAGGTGACGCGGTGTGTCATCAATTTGATACTTGAGTTGCGAGACTATCTCTAGGGTAAATATGGCTGCAGACGGTTAATACCAGTACATGATCGACATTTCAAGTTCCATTAGCAAGATCATCTGTTACTTAAGATAGATGTGTCAAACTAATCATGGTCTGATGCCGTTCAATATTCGATTGCTGATACCTTTTTGTTAGGATTTTTATGCTCATCGGGCAAGCTGATTTATAGTGATAGCTCACATTTAGTAAATAGAAGTTACCAGTTACTCATTTACACATTTTATGTATATTAGCTCATTTAATCCTCATAAGAGCCACGTGAGATAGATATCCTTGTTATCCCCCTGTACAGAGACACACAGAGTAATTTGCCTAATGGCAGAACTGGGATTCAGATTGAGCTGTCTGCCTCAAGACTGTCTTTTACCTGCTAGAACCACGTGCTGTACTATCTGGGCTTCTCATGTAAACCTGCCCTCCAGGGGAACAACACAGTAATCCCATATTCTTGTGGTTATGTTTTGTCTTCTGTCAAAATGATTTCCTGATGGTGAATAACACAGTGCCTTCTGGTTATGACTTGGCAGACGGCCAGCTCCTGGACTGGGCAGCCTCACTGAGACATTCACCAGTAAGTATTTGGTGGCCAGGATTTCCCAGTTGTCTTCTGGCTGCCTCAGTAAGAGAGCTTTGCAGAGTTGGAGTCCTGGTGCCAATCCCAGAGATTTTGATTTAATTGCTCTGGGATGAGGCCTATGAATCTGTTCTTTAAAAAAAAAAAAAAAATTCACTGGTGATTGTGGTGCCCATCAAAATTTGAAAACTACTGCTTCAGATGACACATGACTCTTTGTCAATTTGTTTAACAACCTAGTTTAAATCTAAGGCACGGCAAAAGGAACAATTTCACTTAGTAAGCTTTGGCAGAAGTTTAATGATGGTTCTGATGAGCTAAATATAAAGATCAGTTAAAAATATGAAATCTTGATGCCTGGGACCAAATGGTATTGGCTTTAAGATGTGTAGCGGAGTGGTTTGGATTTTAGGCCTTGAGCTGGACATCCAGGCTGGGGATAGATGCCCTGTCTGTTGCACAGCTGGGCACATGTGGGCAGCCTGCTCAGGCTCTCCGGTACTGCATTCCTCCTTTGCCGGAGGGGGATGGTAGCTCCATACTGTAATCCATACAAAGTCCCGAGCTCAGAACCTTCTGTTTGGTTAGTGTTCAGTAAACGCTAGCACTTGTTGCCATTTAAGTGTTTTTCCAACTGGGGATATCTTTGGTGAGCCTAATTCCCTTTCTGACCAGGTGTTTCTGCTTGCTCCAGCATGTCTCTTTAGAGTGGCTGCTGAGGGTGAAGACTTTATTTGGTCTCCACACACAGCCTTAACAGCAGACTGGGACCTTTATAAACATTATTCTTGAACCACCTGAGTTAACCAGTATAGCAGTTGAGCAATTAGCTTAGTATTAAATGTTAAAGATATTTCAAAAATGTTTTTCAGCTAGTATAAACTAGGAATCAAAGGTCAGTTTTATAGTGATTTTTTTAAAGCATCTGAGCGAAAACAAATTCTCATTTTACTTTTTTCAGTTTCACTGAACTTCTGGCCTGGATTTTCTCAGGTTCTAATTTGTGTAAGGTTGTGCTTTATTAACAGCTTTTAAAAGAGTATGGAAGATGTATTTCTAGAGTTTCTTGGGATTTTCTTTTAAGGACTATATAAGATACTGAAGGAGTTTGAATTCTCCTTTTGGACATATTTAAGACTCCCAAATTAAGGGATCAGGCTTTCTTTTTCTGTATTCTTTAGACCTGTAGATATAAAATTAGAAGAAAATGTAGCATATAGGCATGCATTGAGTAAGAAAATGGGCTCTTGATTCAAGTCCTGGCTTTCACCACTTACGGACTCCATGATTTTTGGCAAATTTCTGAAGTTCTCTATTCAATTTCTTCATCTGTAAGAGGCCTGATAGTATTACCTAATTAATAGGGTTGTAATGAATATTAAATTATGTCAACTATATGTTGAGGCACTTGAGAGTATAGCTTGTTATTGTTCAATCCCTAAGTCGTGTCTATCTCTTTGCTACCCCAGAGACTGTGTAGCGGGCGAGGCTCCTCTGTCCTGCTTTGTCTCCTGGAGTTTGCTCAAATTCATGTCCATTGAGTCAGTGATGCTATCTGACCATCTCATCCTCTGCCACTCCCTTCTCCTTTCACCTTCAATCTTTCCCAGCCTTAGAGCCTTTTCCAGTGACTCAGCTCTTCGCATCAGGTGGCCAAAGTGTTGGAGCTTCAGCAACAGTCCTTCCAAGGAATATTCAGGGCTGATTTCCTTTAGGATTGACTGGTTTTCTTCTTGCAGTCCAGGGGATTCTCAAGTCTTCTCCAGCACAATTCAAAAGCATAAGAAGGTGCCTGTTGCATAAACCTTTTAAGCATTGATGATTTTGATGAAAATGATGACATCCACCCAAAACATCTGAACAAAAAAGAAAACTAGAATAAAAATATTTTAGCATCTTACATTTTTCTCGTAAACTGTTTGGGAAAAATTTTTAATTAAAAATAATTATGGGCCTTAGCCTATGAAAAAATATTTAATTCTTTTAATGTAATACTTTATGTAGTAAGGTTAATTCCTACATCCTATGGGATGGCTTAATTTCATAGCACAAGCTGGAATCAAGATTGCCGGGAGAAATATCAATAACCTCAGATATGCAGATGATACCACCCTTACGGCAGAAAGTGAAGAGGAATTAAAAAGCCTCTTGATGAAAGTGAAAGAGGAGAGTGAGAAAGTTGGCTTAAAGCTCAACATTCAGAAAACTAAGATCATGGCATCTGGTCCCATCACTTCTTGGGAAATAGATGGGGAAACAGTATCAGACTTTGTTTTGGGGGGCTCCAAAATGACTGAAGATGGTGATTACAGCCATGAAATTAAAAGATGCTTACTCCTTGGAAGGAAAGTTATGACCAACCTAGACAGCATATTAAAAAGCAGAGATGTTATTTTGCCAACAAAGGTCCATCTAGTCAAGGCTATGGTTTATCCAATGGTCATGTATGGATCTGAGAGTTGGACTGTGAAGAAAGCTGAGTTCCGAAGAATTGATGCTTTTGAACTGTGGTGTTGAAGAGGACTCTTAAGAGTCCCTTTGACTGCAAGGAGATCCAACCAGTCCATCCTAAAGGAGATCAGTCCTGGGTGTTCTTTGGAAGGACTGATGCTAAAACTGAAACTCCAGTACTTTGGCCACCTCATGCGAAGGGTTGACTCATTGGAAAAAGACTCTGATGCTGGGAGGGATTGGGGGCAGGAGGAGAAGGGGACGACAGAGGATGAGATGGCTGGATGGCATCACCAACTCGATAGACATGAGTTTGGGTGAACTCCGGGAGTTGGTGATGGACAGGGAGGCCTGGCGTGCTGCCATTCATGAGGTCACAAAGAGTCAGACGCAACTGAACTGCACTGATGGGATGGCTTATCTGTCATGTTTAGTTGGTAGTCGGATTTAGCAGAGAAGCTGAAGATGTTTTTGGAGTTGTATTTCTACATTACATTCTTTTCCTTTGTTAAAAAAAAATGTTTTTAATCTGACAAAATTTGTGATCCTGTATCAGAAAACCTGGATTCAAGTCTCTGAGCTGCCATTCATCAGGGAAGGCAGGTCACCTGGCTGTGAGAACCTCTTCTCCTTTATCTGCAAAAGTAGAATAAGATACTGTATCTCACACATTTGTGTGAGAAATAAAGTTGCCTCCTAATGGGGCTTTCTACTCCCTCTGTTCTGCACAGTAGAAATAAAATGTGAGCTACCGATGTAATTTTAAGTTTTCTAGTAGCCACATTAAATAAAGAAATGAAATTAGTTTTAATATATTTTATTTAATCTGGTATGTCTAAAATATTATCACTCCGACATGTTAATATGAAAATTATTAATAGGATTATTCTTTTCATTGTCAGTCTTTGAGATCTGGTGTGTAATTTATACTTAGAGCACATCTCGACTTGAACTAGCAACATTTCAAGTGCTCAGGAGCCACATTCTGTTAGTGGCTATCAGTCCAGATCTGGAATACAGATTACTGGTCCCATCCCTGAGCACCTTGAGGCTGCCTTGGCCTCAAGCAGCCTTATTCTTGAAACTGTGTGCACCTCTGGACAAATGAGCCTGACATTTCTTTCTGCATCAACCTGGATTAGTATCTTTGTCCCTGGGAAGACAGGCTGCTGCCCTTAGCCTTCTAGCTGACCCACACGAGCACTTGCTCTGGGCATGTCACGTGCCTCTCTGTTGGCCAAGGGCGAGAGACAACCAGGAATTCCTGAGAATGATAAACCTTTTGAACCATAACCATCAGAGTTCCAGGGCGGGAGCTGAAGTTCAGGACAGGATCAGGCTTCCCAATACCCATCATTCTTGCCTCTTATCTGTCCTATTTGCCTTCTTTCCCACATTTTAGAGATTTATCTGGTGTCCCTGGGAAAACAGCAAATACCAGCAGTCTGCTAAAGAATTCAGCTTTTCCTGCCTCTGCTCAGTATTGATTAGCAAGGTAGCCCTTCCTTCCCAAACATTAACTTTTTAAAAAGACATTCAGAATGTTTTGGAGGCCAGGAAGTTTGGAGAAAAGAAATACATCTAAGCTTTTTTTTTTTTTTAGGGTTTTGTACTGCTGTTTTTCACCCAAATTTGGGGAGAAATGTAGTAGAGGAGTGTTACCCCAATAGCTGTATGTAACGGTAAAAAGATGTAGAGAATAGGGCGCCCAGGTGTACTCATCCAGCAAAAAAATCTGCTCAGATGTCATTTTCTCAGGAAGAAGTCCTACCCTGATCACTCTTACCTAAAATAGCCCCCAGCCTGCAGCACTCTCTCTGGCTACAGTTTTTTGTCTGTTTTGTAGATATCACTTATTACTAACTAAAATTCTTTGACTTCCCAAATAGAATATAAGGTCCATAAGAGTATGGACTTTGTTTATCCCTGCGTCCCCCAGCTCCTAGCATCGTGCTTGGCTGTTGCAAGTGGAAAGTGAGAGTGTTAGTCTCTCAGTGCTGTCCAACTCTTTGCGACCCCATGGACTGTAGCCCACCAGGCTTCTCCATCCATGGCGTTTTCTGGCAAGAATACTGCACTGGGTTGCCATTTCCTTCTCCAGGGGATCTTCCCGACTCAGGGATCGAACCCAGGTCTCCTGCATTACAGGCAGATTCTACCTTCTCAGCCACCAGGGAAGCTGGCTATTGAATCAATGAATAAATAAGTGAAAGGAAATACTGTATGTACTGATAATTTTAAAATTAGTTTCCTAGGAGAAGTCTACCCTGACCATTGTTTCTCTGACCAGTGTCTGTGATAAGTTTGAATTTTCAGACCTAATCTCAGTGGTAGGAATCCTGGTGTTTATTCTAGGTCAATCGTATAGATAAATTTTCACTGCTTTTAGATAGTCCAGGGCTTGCAGAGGGGAGAAAAATAGTGTGTAATGAAGTCGTAAAAGGGGGAGCTGATCTGTACAGGTGAAAATTTCAGATTACATAGGGTAATAAAATGGAAGAGGGGGCATTGGGATAGGGAATTGGGCTGAAAATTTTTTACAGTTCAGGTGCTGTTTATGTCTGAGGTTTTTGGGCAAGAAAGTTGGTAAATAAGCTTAGGGAAAAGGTGGGAGAGAGTCATAACCAGAAAGATTAGTATTGTTTGGAGGAGGGGTTGGCTATATAGACTCGTGCCCCAAAAGCCACAAATGGTACGTCTGTTGTCTTTATTTATAATAAGCTTTATTTAACATCTTAATTAATTAATCCTCGGTGGTTCTTTTGGCTTACCTCTTGTGCATTTGCACCAGCTGGATGTCACTGGCTATACTTCATGGCCCTTGGGATTATGGTCCTGTGAGCACGGACGTATCATACTCTGCACGGGCCAGAAGTTCTATTGAAACTCCTGGTTTGTCCCAGGAGCACCCTGCCCATAAAAACTAATCCAGGCATGTTGAGAACTCTCAAATATTATTAAGTACTATTTATATTGCATTCAAGTAAACTTTTAGCAAAAGAAATAAATTCAGATTTACCAGCCTTTACTGTTCCTTGTTCTACTTCTTTAAATGAGAAAATCTATTGTTGTATGTAAATGCATCAACTTTTTTACATACTATGAATAAATTGTTTGGTTTGTGAATATATTTAAGAATAACAATAATCAAAATAGTTAATTTTTATATTGTGGCAGTAGGCTTTATTTCAGGTGTTTTTTAAAATAGTGTTATCATTTTAAGGTTTTATAAAGTTTGATTAATAGCATTTTATGTGTAGTAGATGATTTATAGGGACTGTCTAGTTATACTAAGTTCAAGTGATGTATTTTAATCTAACATCTTGTTTCTTCTCAGTCTGCAAGACTTGTATTGTCCAGCACTTTGAAGATAGCAATGATTGTCCAAGGTGTGGCAACCAGGTTCATGAGACAAACCCATTAGAAATGTTGAGGTATGTCAATATATTTTTAGTTCCTCTAACTTAAATCATTATATAAGCTCTTAATAATTCTTATTATGCATCATAATACTTGCTGGTGCCTTGACTCAGTTAATGTAGGCTTTGATTTTTGTTTTAAAGCATTTTATTTCAATTTATTTTATTAAGAAGAAATGAAAAATAAGGCTGTACATATTAAATATCTAAGAAATATATTTCCAAATTAAAAGTGAAAGGAAATTACAACGTTATCTCAGGATCTCAGGGTGACTTTAGTTGCAGTTATTTTTAGTATTTTATTATTCTACACAGTACTCTATATTTGTTGAGCTACATGGTAGTGGAAAGAGGGCAGAACTAATAGGGATGCTAGTCGTGGGACTCTTAATTTTTAAAAATCTATCATATATTCTACAAGTGTGCTGCTGCTAAGTCGCTTCAGTCATGTCTGACTCTGTGCAACCCCATAGACGGCAGCCCACCAGGCTCCCCCGTCCCTGGGATTCTCCAGGCAAGAACACTGGAGTGGGTTGTCATTTCCGTCTCCAATGCATGAAAGTGAAAAGTGAAGGTGAAGTCGTTCAGTCGTGTCTGACTCTCAACGACCCCATGGACTGCAGCCGACCAGGCTCCTCCGCCCATGGGATTTTTGAGGCAAGAGTACTGGAGTGGGGTGCCATTGCCTTCTCCGATTCTACAAGTGTACATTTATGTAAAACCAAAAAGAATTTTTAAAATGAGTACCCTTTTCTTAATGGTATAATCATTATACCAAATAAATAGTAATAATATAAAGAAGTATGGTCATATATTTTTAAAGTTAGAAGTGCTCTATAAGGTCCTAATCCAAACCAAACCCTTTTTCAAGATTGTAAATGGAAGTTTGTAGGAGTGGCACTACATTGCCTGAGGTCCAGCAAACTCAAATGCCACTTCCCGCCACAAACCACTGAACCCATGTTTCTCCCCACGGTTCCTACCATAGTAAAAAGCCCTCGTGAACGCTCATCTCTGTGTAGTGTTTGCCATCGTTCTGTAAATCTGGATTTTCAGGTCTTATATCTTTGACTTTTTTTCTATTTTAGTGTCTATAGTTGGAGTAATTTGTCTATAAGTAAATGTCTGCTCCATTGGCTTTCAAAGTTTGGTCCCCACACCGTTACTATCTTAATAGAAATGACGGTTTTGGGGCCCCACCTCAGACCCTCTGAATCAGCAACTCTGAGAAGTGCTGCAAGTGAGGGACATGGCGGGAGGAAGGGAGGCGGTGAAGGGCGGACAGATGCTAGTTCTAAATACAGTGGTGGGGATAGGCCTCAGTGAGAAGGTGGGGTCGGAGCCCAGGATCGCTGTCTCTGAGGGAACAGCCGCGCGCAGATCTGGGGGAAGTGGGCCTGTTCCAGGTCAGGGGGGCACCTGCGGCTCGTCTGAGGAGCCGCATGGCAGGGGCCAGGAGCTCGGAGATGGGGCCTGTCTCTGACCTAAGCAGCTAGAGGGTGAGATAAGGAAGGCTAAGTAAGGAGAGAGCAGGTTTGGGGTTGGCAGATCTGGGATTTAGGCTCCCTGGTGGCTCAGTTGGTAAAGAATCCCCTTGCAGTGGGGGAGACCTGGGTTCAATCCCTGGGTTGGGAAGATCCCCTAGAGAAGGGAAAGGCTACCCATTCCAGCATTCTGGCCTGGAGAATTCCATGGACTGTTATAGGACTGAGCAACTTTCACTTCACAGATGGGGAGTTTGGATTTGGACATGTTGAGTCTGTTAATCATTTCAGAGAAGAGGGAAGTTGGCTGGTGAATATACAATTCTTGACTTGAGAGAGGTCTCGCTGGGGTTAAAAATCTGGTGGTCTTCAGCGTGCAGACAGTATTTAAAACCGTGGGACAAGACAGGAGTACGTAAGGGCGTGAGTGCAGAGAGAAGTATGGAGGACCGAGGCTGGGTCCCTGGAACATTCTGAAGTTGACAGATCAGGAAGAGGGGGCATAACCAGCAAAGGATACTGAAAAGGCACAGTCAGTATAGGAGAGGGAAGCTTCCAGAGTGTGTGGCCCAGAAGCCAAGCAAAGATGCGGGCGTGCTGGACTGTGATGTTGTAAGGTGAAGACCGAGAGTTGGCAGTTGGATTTAACAACTGGAGGTCAGCAGCCTTGACAGAAGCACTTTCAGTGAAACCATGAGGCGAAACCTAACTGGACTGTTTCAGGAGAGAAGGGGAGGCACAAGAGTTAGAAACAGCGAGCATCAACAGCTTTCTTTCAGGTTTTGCCACTAATGGGGGCAAAGATATGGGGTGGTCACTGCTCAAAGAAGTACAGTCAAGAAGGCTTTTATTTTGTAATGTGGGAGCAATACTGACATGTTTGAAAGGAATAATCCAAGAAAGCAAAGAGATAATAATAGGAGAGTGGGGGAGAGGGGACATTGCTGAAGCAGTGTTCTTGGGAGGGCCGAGGGTGTGGAGTGTAGCAGCTGAAGAGACTGGCTTCATGTGGAAGCATCGGCAGACCCTCTGCAGCAGCAGGTCGGGGGGCAGCATCAGCTGAAGAGACTGGCTTCATGTGGAAGCATCGGCAGACCCTCTGCAGCAGCAGGTCGGGGGGCAGCGTCAGCTGAAGAGACTGGCTTCATGTGGAAGCATCGGCAGACCCTCTGCAGCAGCAGGTGGGGGGGCAGCGTCAGCTGAAGAGACTGGCTTCATGTGGAAGCATCGGCAGACCCTCTGCAGCAGCAGGTGGGGGGCAGCGTCAGCTGAAGAGACTGGCTTCATGTGGAAGCATCAGCAGACCCTCTGCAGCAGCAGGTGGGGGGCAGCGTCAGCTGAAGAGACTGGCTTCATGTGGAAGCATCGGCAGACCCTCTGCAGCAGCAGGTGGGGGGCAGCGTCAGCTGAAGAGACTGGCTTCATGTGGAAGCATCGGCAGACCCTCTGCAGCAGCAGGTGGGGGGCAGCGTGCACGTGCGTGCAGTTGCCACAGGGCGATGCGGTGCTCAGATTCTGTAGACGTTCGTGTCTCACTGAGCAGAAAATGTTGGAGAGGGAAAAATGTGTTGTGCAGGAAAGTAAGAGACTATGTGAACTGGGGAAGTGTACTGTGAGTCCTGGAAATCTTAAAGGCACATCTGGGTTGTAGTTATGAATTTGAAGGGGTGTGGTTGTGGTTTTTTTCCCAGCCCAATGGCTACCAGCACAAGTTAACAGAGAGTTGGGTTTAACTAGCGTTGTAGTTGTACCAAATAATTTGAGCAGGTGAGGTGGGGACAAGGGAATCAAAGGAACATGGAAGGTGTGGCTTTAATGATGACTTGACTGAGAAGTAAATTCTAAACCGGATGAGCAGGGCAGAGAGCACATGAAATTGGTGAGGAATGATGCATATTACAGGGACAGAAATGAAACTGGTTGATTCCTGATCTGTTTGTACATGAGTGAGTGAGTGAGTGAGTGAAAGTCACTCAGTCCTTTCTGACTCTTTGAGACTCCATGGACTATACAGCCCGTGGAGCTCTCCAGGCCAGAATACTGGAGTGGGTAGCCATTCCTTTCTCCAGAGAATCTTTCCAACCCAGGCATCGAACCCAGGTCCTCCCGCATTACAGGCTGATTCTTTACCAGCTGAGCCACAGGGGAAGTCCAGGAATACTGAAGTGGGTAAGATTCAACCAGTCCATCCTAAAGGAAATCAGTCCTGAATGTTCATTGGAAGGACTGATGTTGAAGTTGAAACTCCAATACTTTGGCCACCTGCTGTGAAGAGCTGGCTCATTTGAAAAGACCCTGATGCTGGGAAAGATTAAAGGCAGGAGGAGAAGGAGATGACAGAGGATGAGACGGTTGGATGGCAGCACAGACTCAGTGGACATGAGTTTGCGTAAATTCCAGTGATGGAAGAGGACAGGGAGGCCTGGCGTGCTGCAGTCCATGGGGTTGCAAAGAGTGATTGAACTGAGCCTATCCCTTCTCCAGAGTATCTTCCCGAACCAGGAATCGAACCAGGGGCTCCTGCATTGCAGGCAGATTCTTTACCAGCTGAGCTATCAGGGAAGCCCTTGTTTGTACATAGTAAGAAGAGATTATGTTAGAGAATTGGCGAATGGGAATGTAGAAATTGAAGAAAAGTAAATAGTTACTATACTCCAGGGAAAGAAAAAAGCTGAACGAGGGGATGTCTTTAATCAGAGTACACTGTGAATATGTATATAGTCATAATCGTGTAAACGTTCACTGTTAAACACAAAAATGGCAGTAAGACTATCAGGAAGAGGAGAGTTAGGAGAGAGTGCACGTTGGGAGGACAGGGGCATGGCGGGATGATGTCAAGAGAGCTAAAGCCTTATCTCCCACAGAAGGAGGTGAGAGAAATCTACACAGCAAAATAGGAATGGCTTTGTTTTTTCTCTATCTATCTATAATATATATAGAAATATGAAAGTAAATACTAATAGAAACAGCTTGGATTTGAAAGTGGTTGTACCTGAGGTTGTAGGAATCAGGAATAGAAAGGGTGGGGCAAGAGAATGTGATATTTTAATATAGCATTTAAGGTTGAGGGAAGTTTGATTTGTTACTTTTGTGTTAATATATGTATTTTGTTGATAGAACAAATATTTAGAGAAATAATACTTCTTTTAAATACTGCAGCTGTTAAATAGACTGGGAAAACTGAATGAGTTAGTATGTGTCCTGAAGAATAAGGTGACATTGGTTCGGCTGGAGAGTAGCACTGGGAAAAGAGTATTTGAGCCAGGATGAAGAGCGTGAGGCAGAAAAACAGGTTGGAAAAGGCCAGGCATCCCTAGGGATGACTGACCAGGCCAGCTGGCTAGAGAAGAGTGACCAGACAGCAGCACCACCTGTAATTTGTAGGTTGGACTCAAGTTATAAGAACACTTTAAGCCGGGTGTTGGGAAGAAATTAGTTCTTGCACAGGCAAGTAATGATCAGATTAGTGCCTAAGGAAAATTCGTTATGAACATGTCAAGGATAAAGAGAATGTCTCTGGGCTGTCCTCTAAGTAGGGTGCTAACTGAGGGAACAGAAGGATGGGAAGTGTGAAAAGACTGGGTGGGAGAAATACCGAGAAGGGGGCTGGATGAGTAAACATGTGAAGCAAGAGAGACAGCTAGGTGAAGATAATGCTTGCATTTTGAGCCTATTTGGGAGTGATACGGTATCATTTCTGCATTTAACTTTAAGAAAGTAAGGCAGGTTTTCAGAGATATTTTGTTGAAGGAGAAGACATAATCTCGACATAGATGAACAGAAAGGAGGAGCTTGAGATATTCGGCATCTGTTGGAAATATGGAACTTGAGCTTCACAGAGAGAGAGAGAGAGAGAGAGAGAGAGAGTGTGCGTGCGTGCGTGCGTGCGTGTGTGTGTGTGTGTGTGTGTGTGTGCTCTGCCCGTATGTTAGTTTTGAAGTCACAAAAGTGGATGAGATCCTCAGGAAAGGAAGTATGTAGAAGAGGTCAGAGAGCAGAGCAAAGGAGAATCCTTGGAGGTGGAAGTAGTTGGAAAAAGAAAAATATCTAGGGAACAAAGAAAGTCGATAAGAAAAAAGAAACATCGAGAAAGGAAATTTTCAAAGAGGCATCTCCAGGCAGCATTGACAAACTGTTGCAGAGCATGAGGAGAAAAATGGCTTTAAAAGTAATTAAAATTTTTTAAATTTTAACTCTAAAATTTCTTTTAAAATCTATTCAATAATGGAAGTTATTGATGATTTGGGAAAGTCTGTCAAGTAAGAGAAGCAAAAAATATACGACAGAAATAATGTTGGTTATGCTTTCAAAGTTTTCCAGTTGGAAGAAGAGGTTGAGAATCTGCTAACGGCTTGAGAAGGCAGTGGCACCCCACTCCAGTACTCTTGCCTGGAAAATCCCATGGACGGAGGAGCCTGGTGGGCTGTAGCCCTTAGGGTCGCTAAGAGTTGGACACAGCTGAGCAGCTTCACTTTCATGCACTGGAGAAGGAAATGGCAACCCACGCCAGTGTTCTTGCCTGGAGAATCCCAGGGACGGCGGAGCCTGGTGGGCTGCCGTCTGTGGGGTCGCAGAGAGTAGGACACAACTGAAGCGACTTAGCGGAGCCTGGTGGGCTGCCGTCTGTGGGGTCGCACAAAGTCAGACACAACTGAAGCGACTTAGCAGCAGCAGCAACGGCTTGAGATGATAGGTTAAGCCAGGGTTGGGAGGGGGGATTTAGATGTGAGGAAAGTGTTCGTGTGTGCTTTTAAGGAAGAGTACTGCAGTTGAGCAGAAGGAGACGAGAGGGAAGGATGCTGCAGAAGCAGGAGGGCGGGATGAGAAGTGAAGCCTCGGAAAGGAGGGGTTGCTCAGATCCAGGAGGGAAAGGAGACAGGAGCAATGGCAAGACAGTGGGCTTTTATTCTGGCCACGCTGATGTTTGGCTTGCGGGATCTTACTTCCCCAACCAGGGATTGAACGTGCACCCCTGCAGTGGAAGGGTGGAGTCCTAACCCCTGGACCACAAGGGAAGTCCCCAGTATTAGGGTTTTTATTAGGGAAAATGGTCTCACTTTCTCAGAATGGGGATTTTCTTTCTCTACCAGAGTTGTCGTAGAGATTTTGAAAGTGGCTGGATCAGCTATTGGGGTATAACAGACCACACCTAAATTCCATGCTGAAAACAACACTAAAAGCAGTTTTGATTCCTTGCGGTTCTGTGTGGTTCGCAGATCCAGGTGGGCCTGCTAGTCTTGGCTGGGCTCACTTAGGTGGCTGCAGTTAGAGGCTGGTGGGTCACTGCTCTGCTGATCCTGGCTGGGTTCTGTCCTGTTGGGTTGGGCTGCCCATGGACTGGTCTGAGATGGCCTTACCAGGGCAGCTTGGCTCTGTAGGACGTGGTGTCTCATCCTCCAGACTTGTTCGTATGGTGGCAGGGTTCCAAGAAAGTGCGCCAAAGCACATGAAATGCCTCAGGCTTGGGCTCAGAGCTCAGCGGTGTCACTTGCGCCACATTCTTTGGCCCAAGTATGTTTCAAGGCTGGCCCCTATTCTCAGGGTGGGGGAAAAGACCCCCTCGCTTAATCACAGTCCTGTTCAGAGTGGGTAGATTATAGAGAGAACGGGAGACGGGACCATTTTTATAATCTGTCTGCTACTGGGACAGGCTGGAAATAAATGTGTTCCACCTACAGAGTAGTTGGGTATGGTGCTTATGCTAAAACCATATGTTCTATATGTTGTAATATATGTGAGATGCAAATCTTAAACATTTACATACTGGATTTTAATGTATTTATTGTTAGTATATTCTCTTTTTCCCTCTTTGGAAGGTTGGATAACACACTAGAGGAAATTATATTTAAGTTGGTTCCTGGACTACGAGAACGTAAGTTACTCTTTGAATTCTTGCAGATTTTTTGTTTTGTAAAATCACCATTTTTGTTAACGATTTCGTGATTGTTTCTATTATTTTTATACTTTTTTTCTTTTAAATTAGAAGAACTTGAGCGTGAGTCTGAATTTTGGAAGAAAAATAAGCCTCAAGAAAATGGACAAGGTGACTTATTTTTTTTACTTCTATCTGTTGGAATTTCTTAGCTTTTTGTAGCTGTGGTGAACTCATCTCTCTCTCCAAGCTCAAATTTCTCCTGTATAATAATATTGTGTACCCCTTTATATTATGAACTTTTCTGTGATTCTGAACTTTTAATATAGAATCATGAGATTTTGTGTAAATGCATGTAAAATCTGGATCAGTCCAATTGAAGGTAATTGGAAATGGAGGAAACTGGGAAGAGAAAAAGGAGATAAGACAGAAAAGTGACCACTGATTATAGCAGAATTAGCTAAAGAGGTACAGGAAACTGAAGAAATAGCCATAGCCTGCAGCTGAACAGTAAGGGGGTTATGGTTGTATTTATTTTATTTTGTATATTTAATAGGAGAAGGGACTTGAATGTAGCTGAAAGCCATATAGATCAGAGGATCTTGCTATGCTCTGATAATCTGGAATGAACTTTTCATAGGTAAAGTTCCAATAATACAAATTTATATATTCTGAGATTTGAAAAATATTTCTAGGTGTTTCTGGGAACTTTCCCCCTCACGTATGTTAAGTGTTCAGATTTGCCTTTTAGGTCCCAGGAGATTCAGCAGTGAGTAATTTTTAATAATTAAGGAAACTGGCAGACATTACTGGGTAGAGAAGAAAAGGCTTTTAGTATGTATATAATTCACATAAAAGGAAAAAAAGTACAACATATATGAAATTATAAGGAAGAAGTGTCCTTTCATTTTGTCATTTAATATGAGATTTGTTTCAGGATGGCCTGAATACCACTGAAATTTTTCAAGGATTGCATGTGTTTTTGTAGGCCCATTCTTCTACAGCGCTCAGTTTTCCACCTTTGGTTTTCCCATAAGATTCATAGGATTGTCAATTACATACATATATTTGAAATGGCTTTCTCTCTTCATATAAAAAATGGGGATCAGAGGTTTTTTTTTTTTTAGTTCATCTGAACTGTGCAGGACTGGCTTCCTAAAGCAGGGAAAGTTTGAGAATAATTTTGAATGGAATAAAGTAGCAAGGGATTATTTTTAATCTATAATTAAAACACTGAAATGGGCAAAGAAGCCAAGCCTGGCAAAAAAAGACTTAATTAAAGGCTTATTTTACCCAGATGTAAACTGCAATTTATACAGTAGTGCCATAGTAGAAAATATAGGTAAAATTGACTGAATGCTCCAGTTTTTAACTATGTTTTCAAGACAGTAGGAGCCAGGGCTTGTCATCAGAAGCTGTTTGGTCAGGTTAGCCCATGACTGCGGCTCACAGAGGGACTAGTGAAGGACCACAGCCTGAGTTGTGTTTCTCTCCTTTCCCCCATATTTTTGTCTTTTAAAAATAGTTTTATCATATTTGGTCTGAAATTGGGTAGAGGATTTGGACCTTTTCTTGGAGCTGGAGCTTGGTCCATAGAAGGCAGTTCCTTTCTAGGTAATTTCCATATAAAAAGGCAGGAGAGAACACCCACCTCCCCTGTGCAGCACATCTGGGATGCTTTTCCACAGTCGGTACAGAGGAGCTAACTCATCTCTTTTTTTTAATCTAACTGGTCTGTGTTTTTTTCCTGGGCTTTTCTATACTGTAATGCTTGACTGGCTCGCTCTTTCAAGTTTCAGCTTACATTTTATCTGGAAATCGCCCCTGAATCTTCGCTTCACCACAGAATTTGGGTTTCTTACCCCCTCTGTTGTATGTGCCCACTTGGCCCGTCTTACCTCTTACATCAGAGTCTATCAGCTTCTCCGTCTGTTTTCTTTACTTGCCTGTACCACCTTCTATACCCTGACACTGTAAGAGTGAGGGTGACCTCATACTTTCAGTGTTGTTCCCTCAGGCTTCATCTAACAGAATTAAAGGCTCTCAATAAACAAACAGATCATTAAATATATGTGCATTATATGTAGCCTGCTGGCATCTCATAGGTTAAATACATCTGATTATAATGTGAAATGTTCTCAGGTTTCTTTGATGGTGTTTTAATATGTTAGTTGCATGCATGTTAACAAAGCTGATTCATTCTACTCACTATTTCACTAGCTAATTAATTCTGAACTTAAATATTTCAGTTTTACTAAATATTTAGTTTACTTAGTTTTAAACTTTGAATAAATGTAGAATTTGGAAGCATTTTTTTCTTTGATCAAAAACACTTTATTATGTTTATACAGACTTGAAATTCTAATTACATACGTTGACTGAACTGTTTAAACGATGTAGTTAAAAAAAAAATTTTATACATTTCTTTAAACAATGTATGTTCAAAATTATTAATTTATCAAATATATATTGTTGTGTTGTTTAGTGACTAAGTTGTGTCTGACTCTTTGTGACCCCCTGGACTATAGTCCGCCAGGCTCCTCTGTCCATGGAATTTACAGGCAGGATTACTGGAGTGGGTTGCCATTTTCTTCTTGAGGGTGGAAGTATTTTTATATCCTGTCAATTTCTAAGTGGTCTAATCACTAATGGCAGTCATTTTGTGACCAAATATAGTTAGTCCTAAATCTTTCATTTGGATATCCCGTTGAGTCCAGAATTTGTAAGCTATGCTAATGAATCACTTAATGGTTTTTTTTTTAAATATTTCCATTATTGAGTTGCTTGGAACATTTTAAAGGTACTAAAATTTTCGGTTCTTCTTCATCAAGAACTGTTAAGAAATGTTTTTTAAATTTGATCTTTGTTCTCATGGTTGGTGTATTGTTGCTTAACTATAAAATCAACTTTGAGTTATATCTAACTTGGGTTTGTTTAAATTATACAGATGATATGTCAAAAGCTGACAAACCTAAAGCAGATGAAGAAGGTGATGAAAACCAAGATGATAAAGACTATCACAGAAGTGACCCACAAATTGCTATTTGTCTAGATTGTTTACGAAATAATGGACAATCAGGGGACAACGTAGTAAAGGTGAGTGGACAACTTCAGTTATTTTTTTAATAATCATTTTATAGTAAATCTTCTATAACTTGTTGATAAATTTTCCTAGTGTCTCAGAATGTTTGCTTTCAAAGTTTTCATTAACATAAACAAATAGAACGTCCCTTTCTGATACTTCCTTGCCTGCAAATTGCCAAGCAGTTGCTTACTTACTTCAGGCGCCTTCCTGATGTCTAACCCTCAAAACTGAACCGTCCTGGGTCAATGCCACCACCTAGTGGCCAATATGGAGAATCACACCTCTATTTCTCCTTCCATCTCCTTTTATACCTTTGTTGGGAGTTCATATACATACACTGTTTTTCCCTTTTTAAGTGTAGTCACCAACTCAGACTCGAGTCATTTCATGACACACAGCACCTTCAACCCTTTTATTCATTCTCTTTTCATTTTCTCTTTTGTTTCTCTGTTTTTATTTGCAACTCAAAAGCTTTCCACGTCATGGCTAATACATTTTATGAATAGTGTAGTTGGTTTAGATGGATGTCATAAAGTACCTGTGAACTTCTCCTTAACTTCCTCTGTGTGATCTGTAAGCCAGTAAGTTGAATTCCTCAATGCTGATTAAGTTTTCCCAGCATCTTGCAAAAAGAAATACGTATTAGCATAGTGATTCAGTGAATATTATCGACTATCCCATGGACGGAGGAGCCTGGTGGGCTGCAGTCCATGGGGTCGCGAAGAGTCGGACACGACTGAGCGACTTCACTTTCACTTTTCACTTTCCACTTTCATGCATTGGAGACGGAAATGGTAACCCACTCCAGTGTTCTTGCCTGGAGAATCCCAGGGACCGGGGAGCCTGGTGGGCTGCCGTCTGTGGGGTCGCACAGAGTCGGACACGACCAAAGCGACTTAGCAGCAGCAGCAGCAGCAGCAGCATGGACATGAGCAAAGATGTAAATAGTAAGTTTTTTCACTCAGGGATTTTTGGTTAGGTCTTACTCATGCAAACAGGTATAGTAAAATAAGATGATAGAGAGATTGGTTGGACAAGACATGTAAAAGAGCACAGCAGGGGTTAGAGCAGTGGCCCCCGCTCCACCCGTCAAGGCCTGTGGGTGGGCATCTCGTGCTCTGCTGCAGCACCCTTCCCTGTTTGACAGCCTTCTTTGCATAAGAATTTTTAATGACCTTACATTTCTCTCTTATTCTCAGTCATTTCTGTAATCCCCTTTGGGGGAGGTTCTTCTTAATGGAGATTATGCTCATCCTTTAGCTCTCTAATATATACAGTTATTATCTTGTAGTGAAAATTGAGTCAATCAAAAGGTGGAGTATGTCTTCATAAATAAATGAGAAGTCTACTTCTCTGCAGGATTTCTAGTATGAAAGTTATAAGTCATTGAATTTCAGATTCATCTGAAAAATTAACGATCCCCTGCCTTGATACTGTTTGGCATCTTCGACACCTCACCATTCCAGTTGAGCTTTTATCTTTTCCCTCTTTCCTTTATAGATTTTTCTTCATTCTTGTGCCTTCCTTAAAACAACTTTTACAGCTTGGCTTGTACTGGGTACTGACTTGACTTGGCTTGTGCTGACTTGCGCTGTGCTTTCCTGAGTCTCACCCTTTCCCTCCAGCCACTCCTATACTGTCTCTAGTGACTTGACTTCTTCCTGTCTTCTGCTTGGTATGTGTGAGTGTAGGCTAATATCTCGCCCCCACTCAGTTATTCTTTCTCTGTAGTCATCCTAGGAGGTCACTTCTACTTTTTGTGACTTCCAACTCTGCAAAGAAATTTTTAAATCCCCCTTTCCAAACCTGTCATCACTCCCAAGTTGAAGTATTATATCTCCAACTACTTCTAGTATCCTAACTAGGAGTTTCACTAATACATAAAACTTCACATATTAAAAGACAAATTCACTATACTGTACTTTCACCTAACTTTTCTCCAAACATGCAGTTTCCCTTGTCACTACCATCTTTTAACCAGTCGTAGAAATTCAAATTCTTACATTTCTGACCTTCTCTCCCTTGCCTTCAACAAGTCATAAGTCCTGCAAAATTTCCCTCAGTCTAAGAAGTGCTGCTGACATTATATCTAGATTTTTAAAAGTAGTCTGAAGTGTTTCCTGTATTCTTGATTTCTTTTGTTATCCAGGGCTGAGGCTGCAGCCTTAGTGTGTGCAAGCAGTTATAGCCACTATCAGGGTCAAGTAGTAAGTATTTTAGGTTCTGTGGGCTATATGGGCTTTGTTGCAACTGCTCAACTGACTTATTTTAGCACTAAAGCAGCCACAGATGACAGTGGACAAACCGCCCTGGCTGTGTCCCACTAGACGTCACTTGTGAGAACAGATGGACAGCCGAGTTTGGCTTGAGGGCCGTGGCCGTAGTGCACCACCTTCTAGAATCAAGTCTTGACTCCTTGTGTTAGCATTCAAGGTCTTTCATTAAAACCCCTGTGTTTGTAAGTTTATTTTCCATAATTCCTGGCAGTGAATCATCAAAATATGATTCTTGTCATTTATCTCTGAGCACCAGCATAAATTTTGGCACCCATGTATCTGACAAAGAATTTGCATCCAGAGTATATAAAGGGTTATATTAAGAATATTTAAAACCCCTAAGACTTTGAACAATCCTTCCATTTTGGCATGTTCTTCTCTCTTCTCACCACTGTCCAAGACTTCTGTCAAGATTCAAGAGACTTCTATTTTTGTGATTTTTTTCCCCCACCTTGGTGAATCCCTTCTGAAATTGGCTTGCATGTATTACTCAATTAGGGCTTACTTCGCTATTGATGAAATCAGTATTTGTGTTCTAAAGGTACCGGGCACTAATACTGCCTTTTATCTTTTTTGGCATGTGTCTTATCCTTGAAACTGGATTATATATTGCATAAAGGCAGAAAAATTACTCCTAGGTTCCTTTATAGCCTTCTCAACTATCTCATTCCTCTGTAATAGGATGAGGTTCTCAGTATGTATTGTTTATATAGTATACCTACTGCAGTTCAAACGTCAAAGTCAGGAGCAAGAACGCAGTGAAACTGTTAGAATAAGGACCTTCAAAAAGTTGCTCCTGCATAAAATCAGTGAAAAAGCTGGCGAAAGTTTTCATAATCAACTTTTTCAGAAGTCTGATAGTTAACTAAAGGCTAAAACCCTTGCAGAAACCAATGGAGCAAAAAAATGTCTGACTCTTGGTAAGAATAATTTTAACTTGCCTTAGTCCCATCCTCTACTCTCAGCTCTGAAACAGCCTGGTAAAAATCACAGCCCACCATCCTACTGCAGCTTCTCAAGCACCAAAGGACAGAAGGGAGGTGGATCTCTTTCAAAGCCTAATTTCCAAATAATTATAATTCGTCTGATGGATCCTAGAATACTGTACTTAAGAGGTTGTCTATATTAGACCTGACTTGAAGCTTGCCTAACGGATAAAACCTTCTCCATGGACTAGGGAGGAGCAGGAGGAGGAAACTAAAGACAAATCAACGTTGTTGAGACTGCATGACTGCCTGAATTATAAATAACATTTGGGGCAAAAAGTAGACTTAACCAAAAAGCCTAAAAGGAAAAACTAGAGAGTGAGATGTCTACAGATGTCAAGATGTATAGCAGCTTTGAGAAGCTCAAAAATATTCATGGGAATCTAGAAGGACACGTATATACACAGGATTGTGTAGATGCTCAGAAAAGACCTTCAGAGGCCCTAAACTCTCACCTTCCACAGACATCAAGCCAGAAGTGAAGACCAAGGTAGAGTTGTCAACAGCTTGGTTAAGTGTTAGAGGTGTGCCCCCAAACTCACACAGAGTCCTTCAGCAAAGACTGGGAAACTGACTGGTTCCAGGGAAACCTCTGTTCAGTTGTTAGCTGACCATACATGCTGTAAAGAATACAGACTTTGCAGAATTAGTTTTAAAAAGTCATTAAATAATGACAGGAATCCCTGAGGAGCAGGCAGGAATTTGATTTCCAGTGTTACCACATTAAAATGTTCAGTTTTCAACAAAAAATTGTGAGATGGAAACAAAGTATAGCCCATATATAGGAAAAGCAGCAAATGTGGTGTAAATATAACATTTCTATGGAGAGAATGCATAGTTGTTATATTTTTATTTCCAAAGTACTTACACATCAAATATTAAATAATCCAAGCTGGAATTTCGTTAGCAATTGATGTCAGACCTTATTGGATTAAAAATTCCAAAAACAAGCTTTTACTACTACTACTGCTAAGTCGCTTCAGTCGTGTCCGACTCGCGCGACCCCATAGATGGCAGCCCACCAGGCTCCGCCGTCCATGGGATTTTCCAGGCAAGAGTGCTGGAGTGGGGTGCCATTGCCTGCCTAGTTTTAAAACCTTTACTCTTCTGAGGTCTCTATACTCACTAGTAATTTTGAAAAGATTATGCATGATGACACCAGGTCATTTCTACAGGTTCTTTTATCATTAGACTTCCCTGCAGATGACAATACACTTAAAGGGTCTTCTAGTGCCCTCACAGTATTCTCTGACTCAACTGGGGCCTATGAAACATGCTAACAAGTCTGCCCAAGCTGTCTGGAAACCTTGGTGAGGCTGCGCTGGTGTGAGCAGACAGCAGAACGTCCACGTGCGTCTGTCACTGTTCTCACGCTGTCTGGAACATCAGTCTTCTCATTCGAAATGAGTCAGGTGCCTCTTGCTTTAGATGTGGCTTTTAGCTTCTGCTTTCTTCGAAATGGATACTTTACCATCTGAATTGTGATCAGGTGTTATTTGTAAATAGATTCGTTTCTGTTGGTCTTTGCTGGGAAATGTATTTTGACTGGATAGGTCCACTTTCTGACTTCATGAATTACGGAACGTTTCCAAATTGTTGACCTAATTTCCTAAGCATAAGTAGCAGTAACACTTTATATCTTTTAAAGATCCAATTGCTTGGTTTTGTTTTTGTTTTAATATTGATAACTTTTAAGATTAGGGGATATAATTTTCTTTCACAAATTGGGTCAGGTGCATCATGTCTACCACCTCATTTGTGGTGTTCATTCTAGACTGGTACTTATATTTTATTGATGTTTAAGTTTAATGAGTGGATTCGTGCTGCTAAGGAAATGAGGAAACCAAAGCATAGTGAAATATTTTCATTAATAATCTTTATTTCCTTTAGGGTTTAATGAAGAAATTCATTCGGTGTTCTACACGTGTAACTGTGGGAACTATTAAAAAATTTCTAAGTTTAAAACTAAAACTTCCAAGTTCTTATGAGGTAAGTTAATAATCTAATCTTGATTATTTTGATAATTCTAATCTGAAGGAGAATTCTAACAAAAGAAAGTAAAAAGAATACATTTAATTTTGTGGAAACTTTGGTTATTTTCATGTTAAAATTTTAGTGTTTGAATGTAATATTCTATTTGTGTAATCTGTATTTTTGAATTTAATGTCCTGACTAGAACATGATACTTATAAATTTAACATTTTATAATTAGAAGAGATATTTACCATTAAGTATTCTTGAAATAAATACCCCAGCTAAAATGGATGGTTTTTTTTTTTTAATGCCTGCATGCTTTATGGTATGTTCTTTTTTTCAGTCTGAGACCTTTTCAATGCATTTTAGCATTCTTTAAAGACTTCTTTTTCAGAATGTAAAGCATTGTTGTTTTATGAAAAGGGATTTTGTAATTGGTATTCATTTAGTTCTGTCCTATGCAAAAGCGATACATTGTTTAGCCCTAGGTAACGCCAGCATACTTTGTCTACATAAATGTAACATCCTAGTTTCTGTACAAGAGAGGTCAGTTGCCCTGATGTTGAGCACAGCACAGTTTGTAATGTGTGCAGTGTTTCAAGGATGTTTTCCATCCTAAAGCTGTGGCTGTGACATGATGAGGGAACATGGCTACCATTTCTCATGCACGCAAATGGCAGTCTTGCAACTTGTATTAATTTCCTCTTCCTCCCTTCTGAGTTCCACTGCTGCTAAGTCGCTTCAGTCGTGTCCGACTCTGTGCGACCCCATAGACGGCAGCCCACCAGGTTCCCCAGTCCCTGGGATTCTCCAGGCAAGAACACTGGAGTGGGTTGCCATTTCCTTCTCCAATGCATGAAAGTGAAAAGTGAAAGGGAAGTTGCTCAGTCATGTCCGACCCTCAGCCACCACATGGACTGCAGCCCACCAGGCTCCTCTGTCCATGGGATTCTCCAGGCGAGAGTACTGGAGTGGGGTAGCACCTAAAAGACCTTTAAGACCAAGGCTAGATTCCTGTATAAACAAAGGCATCAAAGGCAACATAGTTTTTTCAAGCTTATATACAATAGTATTCATATGAACAATCATAGCAGAAACAAAATAAGATTTAAACACAGGCATTGCCAGGTATTAAGTCTGTGATCTTGAGGAAACCTCTGAACCTGAATTTATTTTGAAATGTCTTACAAGTAACTAATTAATTTATGGGTTAAGGTTTAATTCTTATATGTTTGGTCCTACAAATGTAAAACAAATTTCCAGAGATAGCAACTTTTACATTGGGGAAAAAATTGTGAACATTAACCAAAGCCATATGTGCTTGATAAAAAGTAAAAGATAAAAACAACTTATAGATATAACCACAGTGAAATGGAAAATGAAACTTTATAATTTGGTTTTGCTCTTTATTCTCTTCTTACAGAATACCACTTGCAGTTTTATTTCCTTACTTTCAGGTGTGACTCACTGAGTTATTTTCTAGCTTTCAGGAAGTTATAAGGGCTGAGAGAACTGTTACTCTCCTGCAGTCCTACTGCTGGCCCTTACTACACTTCTTTATAGAAAAAGATGGAAGGGGAAGAGACTGACTCCACAGACAGCTTTTTTTCTATCCCAACGCTAAGAACATTATGTATGATTTTAGTAGTAGTTACTCTTCCCCCTATTATTTCGCTGCCCTACAAGCAGGCCAGTAATTTAATGAAGTACCTAACAGCTGAAGCTTCTATAACAGCATTGGTAATTCGGGCAGGATGGTTTGTTTGGTTTTCAAATGACAATAACAGAAACTGTGTACCTGATTGTAACTGCAGCCTAAGTAAACCCCTTTACCTCTTTGCTTATGGATCTTACAGTCAAGACAAAGAAAACAGAATTACCTGCCTGCTCTTTTAAAAATAAAGTGGTTTCTGGAAAACATTAATGCGGGCCCATTTATGTCACCGTAAGTCGTCAAAAAGTTGATATAATTTAGCACCTACCTAGTGCAGCTGGAATTACACTCATTTGATACATAAAGTTCAAAACTCCAGTTTCTGTTTAAATAATTCTTTAAAACCCTTAAAAAGTTCCCTTTTGTAACATCTTATGGAAAAACTTGAACTTTTTAGCCAACCCAAAATTATGCAAGTCGCCAACCAAGCAAAGCGGGAAGGGAGAGCCCTGGGAGATTCAGGCTTGTGGTCTGGTTCTTACTGTTCTGTCCGCTTGAGTGCCTCGAAGGCCCCCCAGACCACGTGTCCACAGCCATTCACTTTCCCTCTGCAGATGCAAACTGGTGAAAGCAGCTCCTGCACATGAGAGAGTGATTCATAAGGTGAACGTGACAGGAGGAACTGGGAGGTTCCCAGTTTCTTCTCAGTCAGTAAGAGGCAATCACAGGAGTAAGTCTAAAACCTCAGGCTGCAGAGGCTAAGAAAGCTCACAGTGCATTTCAGAACTGTGTGCTGAACTGGAGGTGGAGGTATGGGGCAAGACAGACAGTGGCTCTTGCTACTTATGTATGAATTGTTACTACTTACGAGGTGAGCCTTTGTTTTTAATAGAAAGATCCAGTGTTCTTTTCAAACAATGGATACTACTTTGATATGACTATTTGAATCTTATTTGAACTTTGAAAAAAATGTGTAAAACTCTTATGAATTGAGAGTTACTTACGTTAATGGATCTGTAACTATTCTTTTTAAAGTTGGACGTGCTGTGCAATGGTGAAATTATGGGGAAGGATCATACTATGGAGTTCATCTACATGACCAGATGGCGACTAAGAGGCGAAAACGTAACCTGCTTTTATATTTCCTATGTCTATAATTAGTTTTTTATCATTGTGTTAATCAAATTTAACAGTTACTGAGACACTTTAAAAAAAAAACACTAGGGAAAGAGAAGAAACTGGTTCCTCAGTGACTGCATGATAGCTGATCCCAAGACTAAGGTCTGTGTTAAATGTGGTTTTGTTATGTTTAAGGTGAGTTTAAAACACTGATCTGAATATGTGCAGAACTCTTAGAGTGGAGGAGATGGCACTTAAATTTTTTTTTTAACCCCAATAAAATATGGAAACTTCTAAGTTCTGCCCTGACTAGTATGTTTAATGGTGCAGATATTTTTGTTTGTGGTAGAGAGGACAAGTAGGGTAGAATCGAGATACTCTTTTTTTTTCAGGTACCTTCTTTACACTGAAAATATAAGATTGGACTGAAGGGTAAGTGAGTTTGCAGTGGTTTCTGATACCAGATTTAGATTATTGTGCCTGAGGCCCCAGGAAATATGAGAGAAATGATTAAAAGAAGAAACCTAAGAACATTTTTTTTAACCCCAAAGGAGTTGGTATTTTGAAATATATCTTTGATTAGGGTTAATGTGAACGTTCTAGTGTGTCTTACCTGAGTTATATGTTACGTCGATAGGAGGGAAATCTGAAGGGGTAGGAATTGCAAGGCTAATTTGTAGCAGTAAGAAATACAGTACTAATTATAAAAACACAAAATTAAGAACTGTAGCCTCACACAATTACAGTGGTTCAAAAATATATTGACTGTAAACATTTGTGGAGCTGTGTTTTCTCCAGAAGAACTGTCTTGGTATGACACAATAATAAATGAAGCATGTAACTTCTTAAGCAGAACTTTTTTCAATTTGCATCCCACTGGGATGCTGACGCCTTCTTTGTGAGGCTAAGTTCTCGTGACCAGGAGGAATAAATCATGTTCTAGTCCCGCCACCAACTGGTTGTGCGCCTTGAGGAACTCACGAAACCTCTCTAGGGCTCCTTTTTATTTTTTTCCTAATTGTCTTTGCATTTGGTAAATTAATGCTTGCCTTTCTATGACATTTTATATATTTTCAAATGGTTGTGCATACATCACCCTCATTAATTCTTTCTAACCGAAATGTTCCAGGGACCCAGTGCAGATTGCAAGAGTAGTCGGTCCTCTCCTGCCCAGCCCTCCTGGGGCCTGTATATTGTGATATTACACACAACAGCAGTACCATATTGGTGTAATTTTAGCTCTCTTTGATCATGGGACACTTCAGTGTGTGTCAGTGCTTGAAGTCATCGTTATGAATAGGTTTGCCTTCAGGTTAGAGAGATGTAACTAGTCATCCATGGCAGGACCTCTCCTGGCACTCACTCGTCCTTCTCGAGGTCCCTTCCCAAAGGTCACCCACACTGCCAGTTATTCAGATGGCAGAGCCCGAAAGAGCTAATTCATAGAAATTGTCATCAATAAAGTCTATTCAGTCTTCACTACAAGTATGCATCTGATTACACATTTCTGACTAGTTTAAATCCCCTGATTGTGTAAGGCATATTTTATTAAAAATTGGTTCCAAAAAATGTTTTTAGTATCCTAAGATTTTTTTTCAGGTAAAAACTAAATCAACAAATAGGAAAAAAAATACCACACTTGATATTTGGTACAGCAGTAAGTAGCCCGTTTCATTTGTTTTAGCATGACAACTCTGGTTTTTGTTTGCTCTCCTCTAAACCTGTTTCTCCCTCAGCTTCAGTCTCAGCAGCTCTAAGATTAGTAGTTCATTTTTCTGGTTTCAGACCAAAATTCCTGAAGTCTGTCCTGATTAGTTTCTCCATCCTTAGCAAACTCTTTGAACTCTGCCATCAAAATACAAATCCAGTTGCATCTTAGCAGGTCCTCATTCTGGTCCGAGCCACCACCACTCTCCTCCGGAATTTCTGTACAAGTCTCTTGCCGGGCTCCAGGCTTCTCCTCTGGCCTCCACCCAGGCCTCCTTCCATCTTCACCTAGCACAGCAGCAAAGAACAACATGTTTCCATGCTCGAAATTCTCCAGTAGCATCTAATGGCATTTGGGTGCCAGTTGCAGCCCTTCTGAGGACCTGTACCAGGGCGGGCCCCACCCAGGTTTTCCTCCGTCTTCCACTTCTCCCTTTGCTCCTACCCTCTGGCTTCAGCGGCCTCTGTGTTTCGTTTCCTCTAATGTGCCAGGCTTGCCCGTGCTTCCCCATGTATCTGCCTACTTTGTTCCCTTTACCCCTTCAGAGAACTGTGCCTCTGCGTCACCTTTTCAGTGGGCCCAGTCTGACACTCTTAATCCCCTTCCTTGCCTCACTGTTTTCCATAGTATGCCTCTTGGTATGTTTATTGTTTGTTCCCAAGGCAGCTGTAATCTGAGGGCAGGGTGATGATTTGTTCACTCTGAGTCTCCAGCACCTAAAGCAGTGCCTCGTATAGATACTCAGTATTTGCTTAAAGAGTAAATTGAATGAAAGTTGTGCCTTTTATAAGGCAATAGTTATGCAGATACAGCTTAAAGGTCATTTTGTTCTGTTCCCCATTCGTTTTCTGTTAATTTTTAAATTTTGCTCATGTTCCAGTTAATTATTGATAAATTCTGGCAGTTGGGGTAAATGTACAAATTAGCAATAAAACAATTTTTTGCTTGATTAAGCCCCTTCCAGCATATTTATCGCTTCCCATCTCTGCCCTTCACTGCCAGCAAGACACCAGATTGTCTGAAAAGCTCGCATTACCTACTGGCATTGCTAACTGGCTCTGTCTTGGGCTGGGATTGGTGTTATTTCCTAAACTATTGACCAATTTATGGTTCTTTCACTTCTTGTACTTTTTTCTATTAAACATTTAATCTACCCAGGATTTGTTCATTTACACACACATCTACAGTGAGGCTAAGACTCTAGATTTATTCTAAGAAATTTTTTGACAGAAATACGATTTATTGAATGATTCACAATTTGCGCCTCATTGTTTTGAGATCTCACCATTGTCTCTGCATATGTGTCTAGACACACGTGTACACATGCAGATGTGATATCCATTTATGTTTCTGGACATTGTTTTGTCCTTCTACCCTAGCATTTCACATTATAGCTTTATTTATAAAAATCTGATCACATGACATCTCTACCTAAAACTCTTCAGTTGTCCATTTTCTTTGGGATATATTTAAATAAAGTTCAAATTAAGGAAACTAGTTGGGCCTTGTATGTTACTTTATGATGTCTATCAGTATTTGTTAGGTCAAGCTCTTTATTCTTATTAATTGTATTGGCTAGTTTTCCCCATTTATTTGGGCGAGCTTGCGAATGGGATTGTGACTGGCAGTGGATTAAACTAGGCTGACTGGGCTGGCACTTGCGGTCCTTTATTCAGTTTGGTGCTGTGGGGTGCTCTCTAAAGTTCTGTAGTCCTCTTCTGTCTGAGTAAAGCCTGTAGTTTCTTCCCTTTGCATGTTGGACACCACCTCTGACCTTCTGGACCTTTGGCAAGGTGACCCCATATTCACATCACCTCTTCCCCATGTCCTCTTGCTAGACTCCTGGCGGAATCTCTGGCAGCCAGTTTGCCTCCACTCCTCAAGAGCAGGGCATTTCTGCCTGTGCCACACGGCGTCTGGGCCACTCACCACCTTTGTCCTGGGGCCAGTCCACTTCAGGCTCAGCCTGTTTGCTGTCTTCTCTGCTCTTTCTGGATCCTTGTCTTCATCATGTTGCGTTTTTGAAAGACTTTTATCTTTAGGAATTGCATATCTGGTCAGACTTAGCTAAGTCCTAGAAATTTTTCAGTTCATAACAATATTTGTGCCTCAAGATCAGTGTTCCTCTTTTGCTTATTAGTGGGAGAACATGGACTTTTTTAAAACTGTTGCTTCTCAAACTTGGATGCAAATCACAAAACACCTGGGGATCTTGGTAAAATACAGATTCTGATTCAGTAGTTCGAGTGAAGACAAAACTTCTGCATTTCTAAAAGCTCCCAGGGGATGCCTGTGCATCTCATCTTTGGACCGTCCTTTCGGAAGTATGTCCCACTTCTGACACATCTTTCAGGCTTCCCTGGTGGCTCAGACAGTAAAGAATCTACCTGCGATGTGGGAGATCCGGGTTCGATCCCTGGGTTGGGAAGATTCCCCTGGAGAAGGGACTGGCTACCCACTCCAGTATTCTTGCCTGGAAAATTCCATGGACGGAGGAGCCTGGTGGGCTACAGTCCATAGGGTCATACAGAGTCAGACACAACTGAGAGCGACTAACACTTGAGTAATAAGATTTTAGGAGACGTGATGGATGACCGTTGGTTTCCTCTGTGGTTTCCACGTCTGTACTAATACATGTATTCTGCTTAACATGTCCATGCAGTGTTTTCATCACATTTTTTAAAACAAATGGGATCATGTGTATTGTTTTGCAGCTTCTTTTTCTCATGTGCTGATACGCCTTGTGGAGAATCAGTAAATTTCAAAGTAATTCTTTGTAACAAATTTTTGGTATTCCATTTGTGCAGCTATAGCATAATTTGATTAGTACTCATTTGGTAGACATTTTTCAGATTGCCATTACAGACATGCTGTATTCCAGTACCTACATCTTTTTGCACATGTGGAAGCATATTCGTTGGCTAAATTCCAGGTGTGGATTTACAGCAGAATGTGCATGTTTTAAATTTTGATAGATACTGATAAGTTGTTCTCTAAAAAGGTTTTCGCAGTTTATAATAACACCAATAACGTGTGAGTGCCCATTTTCTGACACCCTCGCGAGCACTGCATATTTTCACTTTCGTGTTTCTGGTGTGAAGTTTCTTTCCAAATCCACTGCCCCCTCTTTTTCCGCCATGAGGTTTGTGTGTTTCTTGCTGACCTCTAGGAGTTCCTTCGTATCGGATATTCCTCTTCGTCATGTTTGTTGCAGCTGTTTCCTCCCAGTTGCATCGTGCTGCATAGTTTGCCTCGGTCTTTTGATCCTTAAACTTGGAGTAATAATACCGATCTTAACAAAGTTTTAGTAAGAACTGATGAAATATTATTTAATAAGGTACTTAGCAGGGGTGCCTGACATAATAAATGCTGTATTATTAACTCACGTATGTTTGCTTTCATTATTATTATAATTCTATACTCCTACGTTGATCTCATGCCTGCAAGCTTACTCTCCATATCTGTCTCTTCAGCCTCAGCTTTCCCCGTGAACTCACGTTCTTCCTGCCTCCCTGTCCTTGGGTAGGTTGAGTACCTACTCTCAGGACTCCCCCTTTCCCAGATAACCCTGGTTGCGTTTATGGCTTCGAGCAGCCGCTGCCAGTCCCTGCCTAAAGTTATTCCACCATGTTTGTCTTGCTGTGCTTTCTTTGCATTCAGTTCAGTTCAGTTCAGTTCAGTCGCTTAGTCGTGTCCGACTCTTTGCGACCCCATGGATCGCAGCACGCCAGGCCTCCCTGTCCATCACCAACTCCCGGAGTTCACTCATACTCAGGTCCATCGAGTCAGTGATGCCATCCAGCCACCTCATCCTCTGTCGTCCCCTTCTCCTCCTGCCCCCAGTCCCTCCCAGCATCAGAGTCTTTTCCAATGAGTCAACTCTTTGCATGAGGTGGCCAAAGTACTGGAGCTTCAGTTCAGCATCATTCCTTCCAAAGAAATCCCAGGACTGATCTCCTTCAGAATGGACTGGTTGGACCTCCCTGCAGTCCAAGGGACTCTCAAGAGTCTTCTCCAACACCACAACTGATACCAAATAGATTAATGAGAAAAAAACACCACTTAGTGAATCTTACCTCTTTCCACCCAACTCCTTCCTTGTTAAATCCTGTCTGGGACTTGTTTGCATAGTTAGGCAAAGCCTGACGGGCCAGAGGGGAGGAAGGTTGTCAAGGAGAGCAGTGCAGGGCGTGTCTTAACAGTGTGGATGAGCCCTGTCCAGAAATTCAGACACTAACTTCTAGAGGAAATATTGTTATCTATATTTTCATTTTGAAGAGTCTGCAATGTTGAATTCATATATGTAAAATTTTAAAGTGTATGTTTTATATTTCATAATTCCATTATAGTTCAAATATTTATGCTTATTAAGTATTCAACATAATATTGAAAAATCAAGATTTGGCAATGACTTTTAAAATATGAATGGCTAGTTGCTCAGATGGTTAAAGCATCTGCCTGCATTGCAGGAGACCCAGGTTCAATCCCTGGGTGGGAAAGATCCCCTGGAGGAGGAAAGGGCAACCCGCATTCCAGTATCCTTGCCTGGAAAATCCCATGGACAGAGGAGCCTGATGGGCTACAGTCCACGGGGTCGCAAAGAGTCAGACACAACTGACCGACTAACACACACGCAAACTGTTAAAAGACAGTGGATTTAGAATTGAATCTATTCACTAGTTTAAAAACATATTCATTCTTTGGTTTACTCATAAACCTTTTATTGAGTGGCTGCTGTGTGCCAGTTCTGCCCCTTAGCTGTTAAGATTGCAGCTATGAATGAGATCAGACTCAGGGAGCTCACAGTCAAATGCTATTAAAATAGTTATGGAGACCAAGAGTCTAATGTGAGGAACATAAAGAACCTAATTTTAAGCAGAAAATGGATCCCCTACAGGCTGAGGCAAATTCCCTGCCCCCTTGCAGAGCTCTGAGGCTCTTAAGCAGTGGTTGAAGAAGAGATCTAAGAGACATTAATCACAGGCAAAGATGGAAGAAAGAAGGCGCCTCTCCTGGATTGAGAAGGCAAGGGTTTTCTCATGAATTTAGTATTTGAAGAAGAGATGGATAAGATAGGTCACCATTTTGGTAAATATTTACAGAATGTTAACAAAATTCATATTTAGAGACTAAAATTATTTCATGTTAAAATTTACCAGTCACTTAAGTTATTAAAGTCTTTTTCCAAAAACAACTGCCATCTTTTGGAAAGTGTTTACTTAAAATTAATCATGTTGCCTCATGTTTGACATTAGAATATTTTAAATATGTATCCAGTTGTGGATGCCTCTTATCTGATGAGTTCATCTCCTCCGCAGTTTCGGTGTCTGAACTGCTCAGCTTCGCAAGTCTGCCCTCAGGATGGCCCTTTGTATCAGGTAAGAGGCACTCACGACTGTACATATGACCCTAACGATGCCTGCCCACCACAGAGGTGACTGCTTTCACCCCAGACGCAAGGTCCCAGACACGTCACTTGGCGAAACTCAGCCCTATTTGAGCTACAAAACTTCATCTTTTCAACTTATGTCCCCAAAGTTTCCACTTATTTTAGTTCTCTTGAATTATCTATTTAATTTTATCAAACTAAAAATTAAGTTATAAATGTTAAAGCCATTATTTATGCATCTGTCAGTTTTAATAACTACCAGCTTCAGCCTGCAAGAAATCTCTGCTCCATATTGAATCTCTGCTCTGTACTTAGCACTTATTTGTGTGTGGGTTTTTTTTTAATTTCATTGTTTATTCCCCCACAAGTGAAAGAAAAAAATGCCAGATTAGGTAAGGCTAAATAACAGCAATAGCTAAACGCAGATGTGAGCTTGCTTACTGAACCTGCCCTAAGGACTGTAGTGAGCTACCTCTTAGCACAGAATGATACTGAGCGGATATAATAATGCACTGAGAAAGTGAACATGCCTCTGAGGAAAGTTTATCTAATAAAACTGCATCTTAAAAATTTGGAAAACAGAAGAGACAAAGTGTGTGATATAGTAAGGATTACTGTTGAGTACAGAGATGAGCTAGGCTCAGCCTTAATCCATGTTTTAGTCATAGTATTTATTTAAAAATATAGATTTTTAATTAGTCTTCATTATTTTCTTGGCGCCAAGAAGGGAGAATTATAATTATATACAACCCTAACTAGCAAATTCACCTCTGATGCTGCTATTTTAGGGTTAGGACAGATAAATATATGTTAACTATTGAAAGAACCATTTCAAATCAAAAGTGTTAAATTAGCAATTTATCTAGAATTTCCCTCAGTCTCGTTGTCAGTTCTGTGATAGTGCAAATCCCCATACTCATTAAAATGTGTGTTTCTTAATACACACTGGTTAAGTCCTGGGTGTATGTGTGTTTAGTAATGGAGTAAGCAAATTTAGCAATTATAAAGGCCAAGAGAAAATCATTTAGAGAAAAAAAAGCAATCATCCTTATCCTTATGTAACTGAGGGTGAGGGGTGAATGAATAATTTAACTGAACTCTTGAAATGTGTGTAGATGCTGTAGCTGATTTTAACTTCACAGCTGATTTGGGGATGAATTGTGGTGTTCCTGGCCTTCAGTTATAACTCGTACATATATGGCTTTTTGCTTTTATTCTCGGCACTGATGTCCGTTTGTTTCCTGAGAAATAAAGATATTATTAAACTCTGATCTAATGTTTTAGGAAACTAGAGTAAGACCAAGTTTTCAAAAATCCACACACATTTACCTTTTTTTCTGCAGCACTTTGTTATGGAGTATAGTCTGGTCTGCAAGTTGAACTTGTAATTAATAGGAAGCATCTTTAGCCAAAAATCAACTAGAAAATTTCAAGGAAAAAATTATCACTGTTTTATTATAAGAAAATATTATATGTGTAGCTTTATATGATTAAATCTTTAATTTTGTGAAAATTTGGTGGAATCGTCCTGTAGGAAAAATTCTAGTGAACCAACATTCACCCAAGAAAATGTAAATCACAAGTAATGAGAGACATAGAACAGTATTAAAGAGTTACTTCTTCAAAGGCTACCTAAATATAAAACTACTTTGAATGGACACATTCTCTCAAATTTTCAGGAAATAGATCCTTCCCATCCTAAGTTGTTAATTTTAAGTAATTGAAAAAGATGGAATTTTACCAAATTCATTTTTCAGATGTAACATAATCATGAAGGCAAAAACTGATAGAGAACCTCCAATTAGAACACAATATCAAGTCTCATTTTGAACATAACAAAGATGATAAATAATATATAAATGTACTCAAATAATATGCTAGAAGAAGAATAAACCAAGACCAGATAGTATTTTTATCAGAAATCAAAGAATAGCTTAATGCTGGGGGGAGGAATTATATATATTAAGTAAAATAAATGTCAGTAGATACTAAAAGGGCATTGGGTAAGATTCACATTTTTCCTACAAACTTATTTTGAAAATTTTTCAAGACAAAGAAGTTGACATAACACAAAGAAATATCCTTAACTTCTACATTTATCAGTTAACGTTTTGCTACGTTTTTTGCCCCTTCTTTCCCTTTCTTCCTCTTTTCCTCTCCTTATCTTATTAATCTTCTTATAAATATATCTCTTGTTTCTTTATGGAGCCATTTGAAATTAACTTGCCCATATCATGACAACTGACCACAAAGTACTTGAGCATATATGTTCCCGAAGATTAAAGACGTTCTCATATATAGTCACAGTACATCATACACAACAAATTTGAATATAGTGGTCAATTCTTCCTATAATTATGAAGTTTAATATAATTTCAAACATTTTTTTTTTTACCAGATTCTTGTTTAACTTGACAAAGTCAGTCATTCTCTAGTTCATCAGGAAATATAATTTGGCACTTCTGGTCAGTCACATTTTTAAGTGAGTAATCACAGGGCGTATGCATGGCCACACACTGAAATGTATTTTAAAGCTGAAATAATTAAAATCAGGTACTGACTTAAACATAGACACATGGATAAAAAGCAGAGCTCAGGAACTCGCTCTAGTGTGTACGAATCTATAAAGAGTATTTCAGATTAATGGCAGGTACCAAGTGTCATTAGCAAATGTTTACTGAGCACTTAGTTATGCATTGGGTAATCTTGTAGGCCCTGGGAACACAGAAGTAAAAGTGAAAAAAATGTTTCCTTCATGGAGCCTATACTCTAATGATGGTAACAGATGGAAAGACAAGTGAGTAAAATGCATTGTGTTAGAAGAAAAATTGAAGTAGATAAATAGAATATTTTAGATGAGATAGCTAAGAGAAGACCACTTTGAGGTGGTGATTTTTGACCAAAAAGAAGTGGGAGTAATAGCTGTGTGTCTCTCTGGGGTAGAGCCTTTCAGGCTGAGGATGGACAGAGATCTAGAGGCAAGGTCGTGTCTGGTGGTTTAAGGGCTGCAAGGTGGCCAAGGGGCGTGGAGCAGAGACAGCAGTTGGCCGGGGAATTGGGAAACCTGGAGCGTGGATGTTGGGGAGGGATGTGATCTTGTAGGGTTTGTTGTCAGATAACTGTTCTGAGACTGTTAATGGTGGGGGGATGGTGGGGAGTTCAGCCCATACCTCACATTATACGTGTTTCTCATGGTTAAAATGGTGCACACTAAAAATGAGACCATCAAAGATCAAGAAGAAAACGTAGCTAAATAACCAGTCTCAGAGTAAAGATGAACTTTGTCAATGTGTTTACATGTAAAAGGAAAAAAAAAAAGACAAATCAAGTTGACTGCTAATGCTGAAAAATACATGGCAGATGTCACACACATTTTAAAAAGTACATGTAAAAATACCATAAATAAGGAATATTTGCATAAATACAAACAAAAACCAAAAAAATTCCAACCACTGATGACCAAGCCATTTTACTTCCCTCTTTTCCTTCATCCTAGTAGAATTGGTAATGAATTCTTTTACACATAATAATGGATTTTTGAATGAGTGACTTATTTGCAGAAAGTGTACAGGTTTAACAGTCAGGAATGGAAAGCAAAGCTAGAAAGGTTATTGTAGTGAGAGACAAGCTGTGGGAAGAATTGGGTAGAATGGGAAGAAGTCAGGTTAGGGTAGTAAGATTCTAGGTAGCAGTCTCTACATCTGGCTGAATTTCAGAAAACCCAGGGAGTTTTCTAAAATAGATTTCAGTGTCCACTCACAGATATTCCGATTCAGAGGGGACAGAATAAAGTGTAACATAAAAGCAAGTAAGCAGAATTTAACCAAAATAGATTTAGACCATAGAATCTCAGTCCACCCCTTTCATCTATAGGAAAGGAAACTGTTTTCTCACAGGATGTTTGCATTCACCTACAAGGAGACAAGGGGGAGAAAAGCCAGTGTCCATCTCAGCCTTTCTTGGTTCCATAAAGGTAGCTCCTGGAAATTTCATTTTAAAAAGGGGAGTCCGCAGCTTTCAGAAAAGGAAAAACCATCGGTTCTTCAGACCCTTTCTGACTTTGTGATGTTTGAATTCTACATTTTGCAAAACAGAGGGCAAAAAAGACACAAAAGTGGTGTTGTGGCTTTTCCCACAGAAAGCTGTCTCCTCTCTGGGGCACATGTTGATACCTTCCCTGTGTGGAGCAAGCTGAAGGATAGTCTGAGCCACTCAGTTTCATGATAGTCAAGTCCAAATACTTAGTAGGATCGATTGTTGAAAGGAGGCAGTAACCTAAATGTTTCCTCTAACAGTTAGTGACTTGTTTTTCAGCATTTTTTAAAGGACCATTAAATTTTAAATGCTAAGTGTCCAACTTACTTAAAATGTGTGATTTGTAAGCAGTACCCAGCTTCCTAGATTCATAGCGTGTGTGTGTGTCAGTCGCTCAGTCGTGTCCAACTCTTCGTGACCCCGTGGACTACAGCCCACCAGGCTCCTCTGTCCAAGGGATTCTCCAGGCAAGGATACTGGAGTGGGTAGCCATTCTCTTCTCCAGAGGATCTTCCCAACCCAGGGATCAAACCCAGGTCTCCCGCATTGCTGGCATATTCTTTACCGTCACAGCAGAAGGTCTGTTAATTTGTGATTCAGTGGACTCACACAGAGAACAGCTCTGATGGAGTCCAGCCTGCAGGCTGGTCTTGTACAGCGCCACAGGAAAATGAGTGAATGCCCCCCAGCAGCGAGAGCGTTCTGTCCTCACTAACCCTGGCTTGCCCTAAGTACTAACAGTAGTACTCTTCACATATACAACCACTATGACATCCACAATCTTTCGAACTTGACCTTTGTTGCAAATTATGGAAAAGTTGACTGTCTGTAGAACATAATAGTTTAAAAATATAATGATAATTAGTCTTAACTGTCATAATCACTATTCCCAAGAACTGTTGTAAACTATAACTGCACATTTTTTAGTCTTTTATGTATAATCTGTATTGTTTTTGTATCAACACAGTCTTATTCATCATCTGTTTTTATTTTATAGTCATACCCCATGGTGTTGCAGTATCGACCAAGAATTGATTTCGGTTAGACCAAGGGGCCCAGACCCCACTGATGAACCCCGCACTATGTGTTACTCATCGACAGACTGCACAGTGAAAGGTGTGTGGACTAGAGGGACACAGCCAGATTGTCAGCATGCGAATAAGGCCACTGTCTGTCTCTAAATTGTCAGTTGCATTTATGTTGTTTCTATTAAGAGCAAACCAAGTGCCATTCTGCTACTGAACCATCTGCATAAGGTATCTGTGCCGTCTCCCAGTGTACAATACAAGTCATGGTTGGAATCAGTAGGTGTGCGGCCGTGACCTAGCCTTCTGAATATTTTGCTTGCCTGTTCCAAGATTGTTCTAATGTTTGATTACACTAGTAATATGGCTCAATCTTTGTGGTGTTGCAGTTTTCACATACTTACTATTTGATTCATTCTTGTTTAGAGTACTGTACAAGGAACTAATAATTATTATCTCTTGAAATTATTTTGTATGGGGAAATATATTTAGAGAAATGGCCTTGACCCACTGTCCTGTTTGCGGTAAGCTTTTTGTGTGCAAAATAGTTCACTCTTGAGTGTGCAAGTCCTTTTGGGAAGAATTCCAATTGTTCTGTACATTAGAGCACATTATGACTGTAGGCATTTGGGGTCATCTGTCTGTGTAGCCTACCAGTCGCACAAGGAGGACCTGTTCGCCTTCCAGAAAATGTACGTGACTCCTTGGAGAGTGAAGTGAGATTCATAACCATTTGAAATGTTGGCAGCTGATCACATTCACTTCTAACAAAACCCATGTTTCAGTGAGGTTACTCTTTCATAATGCCTTATGATGAGTGGGTGCTGCTTCATGAGACGTCATTGCCGCTGTGTAGCCCACGTTACTGCGTGCATCATGATATTGTGGTTCTTAATCTAACAAGTACATCGTTTCCCTTTTTCAGTTGGCCTTAGGTGTGTGTCAGTGTGGCATGCAGAAAGTTATGATGATTTTAAATACTAGGGTTTTTAGAGCAGATAACATTAGCTATTTTATGGATTTCAAAAATCTCAAAGCAATTGTAGGTTAAAACTGTTAATAACCTGTCACATTTCCAAACCATATGCATAAACTAGAACAAATACTGTGTCATAGATAAATATGCTAACCAGAATTAATGGTTTGACGATATTTCACTTTAGATCCTGTAGTAATTAGGGGGGACTGGGATTATTGTTTTATAAATAAGTTCTTTAAGGTCAGAGCTATATAATGTCCTTGGTTTTGCAGTTTTGTTACGTCTTCCATTCCTTTTGAGATGAGTCTGCAAGTCAACAAAAGTCTTGTTACCTTAAATTATATGAAGAACTTCATTTTAAACCTCTTAAAATCTACACTGTTTCTCATAAACTTTGGAAATTAAGTTTGACTAATTGCTTTGAAACAAGGTTAACCTCTGAAACTTAGGAAATAATCTTAACAGTTAGGAAAAATACTGGTTTTAGAAATCCGACATGAGCACAATCTGTGTGTTACACACATAGCTTTTATACTGCATTTTCCAGTAAAATGTGTCAGAAGCTAATGCCTTCTAAATCTCAGAATGCTTCTTAGAAATAAAAGTGTATGACTCTAAGAAACACAAAATACAGCTAAATCTTCATGCATTTGACAATATAAAAGGCTGAAACATCATAATTATCTTTTCCGTATATCTTTGTTTCAAGTCAAAAAGTCTAAAGTTTTCTGTTGTTTTTGGCCTGACTTGTGTGGAAAAGGTCATGGCAATATTTTTTAAAATTTCATTTTGTTAAATTGTGTTTGTGCTTGGAAGGGCTCACAAACAGAATTTAAAAGGCAGATTTTTGTTAACTCTTAAAAAATGGTTGGAACAGACCATTACACTAAACCAAAAACTGAATTTACTCTCCAGCTACAGAAATTATTTTGCTGTGCTGTGAAATCCAGTTCCCTGACATCTCTAAGGCATTTGTAGATTTCTTATAAATTAGTCACATCTAGGTCAGTGATGACTTATGGAAGTTAATTTTTAATTAACTCAAAATGAATTGAGAGTGCATTTTAAAAACCACAAATGAGACCTGGATGTTTTTGGGTCCCCAGCCAAAACTTACAGCCTTAAATGAGTTTTATATACATGATCTCTTTCAATTTGGCCTGTTGCCTCATCTTATGTAATGTCTCTATTTTCCAAGGAAATATATAGGAAGTAATTATGGAATTGAGAATAGTTTTATATAGAATTCCTTTATTTAATGTTACTGTATTAACGTTTTTATTGAAATGCAGTGGAATATGTGCCAAAACATGTGAAAACCCTTGCATAAAGAAGCGCATCTGTTATATGGGGAAAGGTACACACTTTATGATGGTCCTGAATAATGTGGTGTTACTGTTTGAGCCACAGACTTCTTCATATATTCAACTATGGTTTTTAAGTATGGGACTACTTTCATGTCTAGTAATACACTAATCCCTAGTTAATTATCCCGAGTCAGGTTGTGAAATTTGTAAGAAACCAGATATAGAAAAAATACACAGGCAAAAATACATAGGTGGTCAGTTTTACAAACTTGGGGTGCTAATAAAATTTATTCTTTATACAAATAGCCTATATGAATAATCATCTGAATCTTCAAAATTGGAGAATAAAACTAAGTTTTTCTTTAGTCTCTTATTTCTTAAGCAGCAAACTGAAAGAACTTTATTTCCACAAAAGATTTTGTAATCGGTTATCTCTGCTTTAGATATCATAGATGTCCAAGGGTCAAGGGACCTTGGATCTAAAGAAGTCCTGTGCGTTACAAGACATCAGTTTAACTGAAGTAATCACATTAGTTAATAGAAAAATCCAAATATGGCCCTTACTCCAGGTTAACAAAATGCTTATAAGTATTTCTAAAAAAAAAAAAAAGGTTCACTGATGAGGTGATATTAGGTCATTCAGTCTGGGGTCCAGGTACCTTGGGTGATGCTTTTAGAAAAATATATTATTTCTCTATTCATTAAAAGTCTGTCCCATATTAATATGCTACATTTTATAAATGTAATGAGTTTGCTCGACTATATGTAACCTAAATTAAAATGATTCTTTAAGGGGGAAAAAAGTATGTTATATAATATTGTGAACTGTTTAGCTTTATTGAACTATTTAAGAGAAAGTGCCTCATTGCTAAAGTGCATTTCTGTTTTAGAGTTACTGCTTAAGTTTTGAGTTTTCTGTCCCTGTCTCTTATCAATGGTTTTATATCTAAATAGGCTCTTGTAAGTTAGAGTAATCTCTTTTTGAAAGATTTTCATAAGAAAATAGATATCACCAAAGACATTTTAGTGTTAATAACCATGTTAGAGAGACAGTTTTAACTGTTTGGAGGTTGGAAATTTTTAGACTGCAATTTACTTTTATATAATTAGGCAATAACCTTGAGTAGTTGCTAAAATATCACCAAAGAAAGACTTTAAACTTAATTTTCATGGTAAGATCAATCAAATGCAGGTTTTTCTTGCAATAATCAGAACATACTTCCTTTCAGCCATGTTTCTTGTTTTTCTAGCACCATCTGACAGATCTGAGGAAATTCTCAAAGGTGAAAATTAGATTAACACAACCAGTAGCCTCCCTCTGGATGAAAAATGGGAGAAATACATAGTTTGGAGAGAAAATTGAAATTGAGATTTTAAATTCTAATTTGAGAAGATTTTTATCCCATGGAGGCGATATGGACTAAAATTATGCTTATTTAGTTCCTGGGTTCTTAGTAGTATGAGAAATTTTATTAAAGACAGACTTTGCTAAAAGTGCTGGCATGCTTACTTGTGTAGAAAACATTACATTCTCTTTTTCTGTATCCAAAAACAAAAAGTTTCCCAAAGGCCTGTGGGGTGTTTTCTTTTTTTTTTTTTTAGTAACTCTTTGTCTTGTTTCTCAGCAGTTATTTTGTTTTTAGAATTTAACCATACAGCCAAATTCGGGCCCCAGATGAAGAGCATGTACATCAGGCTAAGCCCTGACCTCACGCCGATGTTCTGGGGAGCCCGTGCTGTGGGCCCACACTAATGATGTCTTCCTGACAGGCCACTAGGTAAACCTCCTGGGCCAGGGTAAAGATGGATGTACTCATTACATACTCTGGTGTACCATAGGACTTTTCCAGCAGCCTCTACTTTATACCAGTGAGATGTAGATACTGTTGTGGGCATTACAAAAAAAGAGTTTGCCATAGCTTTAATTTTATGGGTTGGAAACATAAAAATATGAAATGCTGTCATTTTAAGATACACCCCTGTCCCTACAATAAGGAATATAACCTGTCTGACAGATCTGGTTTATAAAAATTGAAAAACATGCTAAAACTCAAACCCTCTGAAAGCACAAAATAACCAACTAATTCTGGATTTACTTGATACACTTAGTTCAGTAGTATTTTGTTGAAAAAAGTTCAGATTGAAAGTTCTTTAAAAATACTTATACATCACAGGGTTTTCATAGTTTTTTCTTAAAGCAGTAGCATTTTCCCAATAACTTAAAAGTGATTCTCTTCCTACTGTACTATAGTTTTCACAAGTAGTGTGTTTATTTGCTATCCTGACTCTGTTTTCAAATACAATTAAAATGCTTGAGCACTTCCTTTTTAGAAAGTTATGAAAGTAAACAAAAATAATTTAAAATGTGTCTGTATACTTGCTATGCCCCTTTTTCTAGGATTCAGAACTTGAGACATTATTCAGAAATGTGTTTTAATTTTAATTGTCTTTAGAATCAAGTGAAACATTAAATACTGGGTCCAGTCTTCTTCCATTTTTCAGAGCTTCATGGAATAAGAAACGAATCTAGTGTAAACTGAAGATTAAGTGTTTCTGGGCAGTGCAGAGATGGTGGATAGATGATGTGTATGTGGGCTCCACATCAGTCCAGCACAGCAGGTGTTCTGCACATTAGAAATGGAATGGGGTCAGCCTAACGTTCGGGGGCAGTTTTCTTTTGCTGTATTTTTTTGAATGGGGATAGGGGCCCAAGTGTCCTTATGAAGCTGTGGTCGGCGACAAGAGCTTGTGGGGGGAGCACCAGTGTTCTGCACTTCCTGCTTCTGGCAGCACAGCAGCAAGCACCAGTTCTTAACAGAGTAGCCCTCACATTAAATTAAACCATCATAGACTATATTGTACAGTTCTGTTGCTAATTTTCCTTTGAAATATGAGATATTTTAAGCTTTCTTTTTGTCAAAAGTGGTAACATCTTAATACAAATAAAAACCTTTTTGTGGTTGTAAGATTTAGCTTATGAATCATTCAAATTGAAGTGAAAGATTACCAGGTCATTGTTAATGACTTAGTCTATTAAGAATATATGTATTTTTGTAAAGGGAAAGCACTTGTAGATATTTAATCAGTACTATATGTCTGTTTTGCAGAAATAAAATGCTGCTTAGAGATTCTCTTTAAATATTTTTTATTTTTGTGCTCAAATGTATTTTCTGTTGATCTATGGAATGTTCTGTACAAAGCTGTATGGTTGTACTGTTGGGCTAGATACTTTTGTTTTTTAAAATCTGGACTTAGCCAAGTATATTTGACCATGTTAAAAATAGTATCTTTGTTATTAAAAACTTGATTGCATAATTTGTTGTCTGTCATCCTTGATATCAGTAGTTGCAGATCGTAACCTTCATGTAAAAGTTTCCATGAAGTATTATTGTCGGAGAAGGCAATGGCACCCGACTCCAGTACTCTTGCCTGGAAAATCCCATGGACAGAGGAGCCTGGTGGGCTGCAGTCCATGGAGTCGCTAAGAGTCGGACACGACTGAGCGACTTCACTTTCACTTTTCACTTTCAGGCATTGGAGAAGGAAAGGGCAACCCACTCCAGTGTTCTTGCCTGGAGAATCCCAGGGAATGGGGAGCCTGGTGGGCTGCCGTCTATGGGGTCACATAGAGTCGGCCACGACTGAAGCGACTTAGCAGCAGTAGCAGCAGCAAGTATTACTGTAGCAAATTTTATGAACATTTGTTGAATATTTGAGATAAAAAATCTTTGGGAAATGTTTGTTTACTTTAGAGATGGCAAACTGGCCCTCGAATAATACTACAATTTTCACACAACAGTAGTATGCAAATTCTATTCAAGTTCCCATAAACTACAGACCAGGAGACACTGGAACATATCCAAGGACATAAAATAAGGTGCAGAACTTTCATGGTCTAAAGGTATTGAAATCATACAGAGTCTGTTCTCATCACTGTGGAATTATGTTAGAAATCAATACCAAAAGATATTTGAAAACAACCCACATATTTTCAAGTGCAGTGTGACATTTACCAAGAGGTCTTTGACTTAGCCATTGAAAGCCTTAGTAAAGTTAAAAGACTGAAAAAAAAAAAAACAGGGTCACTACAGAGAAGAAAACATTTAAATGAGAAGTTAATATCAAAGATACTTAAAAAACCCCGTGTATTTGGAAATTAAGTGTCCACTATAGGGGCCATACGAGGTATATTAGAAAATATTTGTAAACAATAAAAATGAAAAGAGAATTCATCAGAATTTGTTGCAGTTAAAGCTGCTCAATGCAACTGAATACAATGTGGAAGCTTGAATAAGGTATGAAAACAAATAATGGACGCTAGCATAAAGTTTTGTGAACTTTGAACAAAATTTGCAGTTATCACATGTTAATTTCTTGTCTTTTTTTTTAACAACATGTTTCTTTATATACTCAGAATTGGATTAGAAGTTTCAAACCTCATTCAATATTTTTTTAATCACAAAGGTAAGTTTTCTAGACTTTAGCAGTAATACTAGGTTAGATTACTACTGTTTAGCAATAATACTAAAATAAATGGAACTATATTAAAGTTTTGAGTGAGTATAAATTAGAAATCTAGCATTCTCTGCATAGTCAAGTGTAATCAAAATGTCTAAGTTTTTTAGTTAGGCAAAAAATTCATAAATTTTCTAAAACATGTAATGTACATACTATTTATATTTAAAAATGTTAGTCACTCAGTCGTGTCCCAGTCTTCGTAGCCCACCATGCTCCGCGCTGTCCAAGGAATTATCCAAACAAGAAACCTGGAGTGGGTAGCCATTTCCTTCTCCAGGGGATTTCCCGACCCAGGGATCAAACCCGGTCTCCCTCACTGCAGGCAGATTCTTAACCATCTGAGCCACCTATTATTATTTATGTAAACAAAAGCTTTTCTACTATACTTGATAAAGGCCTGAGAAGGAACAACAAAAAAGAGATGAAGAAATTGGAAAACAAATAAATGAGAGCTCTAAATATGAAATAGAAAAATAGTGAAACAAACCGGATAAAAGATCATCACATAGTCCAGTTGTCTTTAAACAAAGCTGCTCACCAGACACATCTGGAGCTTTGGAAGAAAAAACAGTACCTGGGAGTTCATATTTTTCAAAAAATTCCAGATAAGAAGTAATTGAGTACCAAAGAAAAGTCCAAGTGATTTGAACAACAGACTGCTCTCTTCGGCTCATTAGATAAAGCCTTGTTTTATTATTAAAATACCTTGCCTGGGGAATTCTAGATGGGCCAAAGTAAGACATTAGTTAGAAGGTTGCAATGATTCATATCTCTGCCCCATATGTCTGCCCTAAGACAAAAGTGCCTGAAGCTTTGTCTTAGGTTGGTGATGCCACGGCGGTGTCAGGAGGCCCCAGGCATTCAGTGGGGTAGGAGAGCAGCAGCTTCTGAGCACAGCTCCTTCCGCTACGTTCAGCGTCACCCTCCTCGGAGCTGGTGCAGAATAGGAAAGCATTTGTGAGGACTGTGCGTAGGAAGTGCTCAAAGTGTAGCCCCTAGCACTTTTATCCCAGGTCAGGGGCCAGAACAGGGGAAGGTCTCAGGGAAGGGAAGGCCAAAAGACGTGTCCGAAGGAAAGAGGAAACCATGCTGTGACCTGCTAACCAGTCTGCCACGCCTCCACTTGGGAAAAGGGTCACTTTACCCCATTTTTAGTGCTTTGTCAACACAGGCTTAGCTCTGATCTTTTCACCAGTTTAAAAAGGTATGGAGGAGTCTGCACCCTCGCTGGGCCTCAGAAGGTAGGGAGCCAGACCTGTCTGTCTGGAAACTGAGGAATTTGCAGACAATATTTTGCTGGAAGCCATGAATAATTCTGCTTGACACTGAAGCCCCTGCTGTGCAACTTGGGTGCCAGGATTACCATCAAATGGAGAAGCATGCCCCAAAAGAAGAAACAGTGAATGATCACCCCACACCTTCCACCACCAAAGCCCTGCTCTTACCAAACCCAACTCAGATCTCAATTCCAGCAGGCTGAGCTGAACTTTCTCCTACTTCTGTACCACTTAGCACTTTCATTGTAGCCACAAAAATTATGTTTTATTGTCCTCCCATTACGTTACGAGTGTCAAGAAGGATGTTGACAGTCATTGTGGTATATCCTAACCCTCACAACACATTTGCATAGTAACTCCCACCCATAAAACCAATGAAGTGAAACAGTTTGGGTTTCAGAAGGCAGAAGCAAAGCTGATAAGTCTCCAGCCACTCCCCAAAGGTCTCCTGGTATCATTTCTCTTCTTATAAAGAGAACAGTCATATTGGGTTAGGACCCCACTCTTATGACCTCATCAACTTTAATCACCTCTTTGAAGGCACTGCGTTCTAAGGTCCCTACCCCACAGATTTGTGGAGGAACAAGAGGCCACAGGAAGTGTCACCGCAATGCCAATGGAAGCAACAAAGAACAAAGCGTAGCCACCTGCCGTCTCCCTCTGATCATCCGCGGATCGCAGCCCAGGTTACCCAGTGTTCTCCCTGACTTGCTGGGAGCTAAAATGCCAACAAGTAACTCAAATCTGGCTTGGCTAGAGCCAGTCCAATCACGTGGTCACTCATAAAACTTACTCCCACCGAATGTACTAATACGTAAACCATGCAGCAGAGGGTCTGCCACGTGGCAGGTACTTTACAAAGATCTCCCTTCTCTGACTCTCACCCATTTAACCATCAGAACAATCAAACACATGGGACCTGGTCAAACTTACAAGCTTTTTCACCGCAAAGGAAACCAAAAACAAAATGAAAAGACAACCTACAGGTGGGGAGAAAATAGTTGCAAATGATGCCACGGATGAGGTCTTAATTTTCAAAATATGCAAACAGCTCATAAAATAACAACAAAAAAATACCAACCCAGTGGAAAAGTGGGCAGAAGACCTAAACAGACATTTCTCCAAAGAAGATACATAGATGGCCATTCAGTTCAGTTCTCTCACTCAGTTGTGTCCGACTCTTTGCGACCCCATGAATCGCAGCACACCAGGCCTCCCTGTCCATCACCAACTCCCGGAGTTCACTCAAACTCATGTCCATCGAGTTGGTGATGCCATCCAGCCATCTCATCCTCTGTCATCCCCTTCTTCTCCTGCCCCCAGTCCCTCCCAGCATCAGGGTCTTTTCCAATGAGTCAACTCTTTGCATGAGGTGGCCAAAGTATTGGAGTTTCGGCTTCAGCATCAGTCCTTCCAATGAGCATCCAGGACTGATCTTCTTTACGATGGACTGGTTGGATCTCCTTGCAGTCCAAGGGACTCACAAGAGTGTTCTCCAACACCACAGTTCAAAAGCATCAATTCTTTGGCGCTCACTTAGGCACATGCAAAGATGCTCAACCTAACTCAATGAAACTAAGCCGTGCCATGTGGGGCCACCCAAGAGGGGAGGGTCATGGTGGAGAGGTCTGACAGAATGTGGTCCTCTGGAGAAGGGAATGGCAAACCACTTCAGTATTCTTGCCTTGAGAACCCCATGAACAGTATGAAAAGGCAAAATGACAGGATACTGAAAAGGGAACTCCCCGAGTAGGTAGGTGCCCAATATGCTACTAGAGATCAATGGAGAAATAACTCCAGAAAGAATGAAGGGATGGAGCCAAAGCAAAAACAATACCCAGTTGTGAATGTGACTAGTGATAGAAGCAAGGTCTGATGCTGTAAAGAGCAATATTGCATAGGAACCTGGAATGTCAGGTCCATGAATCAAGGCAAATTGGAAGTGGTCAAACAGGAGATGGCAAGAGTGAACGTCAACATTCTAGGAATCAGAGAACTAAAATGGACTGGAAAGGGTGAATTTAACTCAGATGACCATTACATCTACTACTGCAGGCAGGAATCCCTCAGAAGAAATGGAGTAGCCATCGTGGTCAACAAAAGAGTCCGAAATGCAGTACTTGGATGCAATCTCAAAAACGACAGAATGATCTCTGTTCGTTTCCAAGGCAAACCATTCAGTATTATGGTAATCCAAGCCTATGCCCCAACCAGTAACGCTGAAGAAGCTGAAGTTGAACGGTTCTATGAAGACCTACAAGACCTTTTAGAACTAATACCCAAAAAGATGTCCTTTTCATTATAGGGGACTGGAATGCAAAAGTACGAAGTCAAGAAACACCTGGGGTAACAGGCAAATTTGGCCTTGGATGCGGAATGAAGCAGGGCAAATGCTAATAGAGTTTTGCCAAGAAAATGCACTGGTCATAGCAAACACCCTCTTCCAACAACACAAGAGAAGACTCTACACATGGACATCACCAGATGGTCAACACCGAAATCAGATTGATTATATTCTTTACAGCCAAAGATGGAGAAGCTCTATACACTCAGCAAGAACAAGACCAGGAGCTGATTGTAGCTCAGATCATGAACTCCTTATTGCCAAATTCAGACTTAAATTAAAGAAAGTGGAGAAAACCACTAGACCATTCAGGTATGACCTAAATCAAATCCCTTATGATTATACAGTAGAAGTCAGAAATAGATTTAAGGGCCTAGATCTGATAGATAGAGTGCCTGATGAACTATGGACTGAGGTTCATGACACAGTACAGGAGACAGGGATCAAGACCATCCCCATGGAAAAGAAATGCAAAAAACCAAAATGGCTGTCAGGGGAGGCCTTACAAATAGCTGTGAAAAGCAAAGGAGAAAAGGAAAGATATAAGCATCTGAATGCAGAGTTCCAAAGAATAGCAAGCAGAGATAAGAAAGCCTTCCTCAGTGATCAATGCAAAGAAATAGAGGAAAACAACAGAATGGGAAAGACTAGAGATCTCTTCAAGAAAATTAGAGATACCAAGGGAACATTTCATGCAAAGATGGGCTCAATAAAGGACAGAAATGGTATGGACCTAACAGAGCAGAAGATATTAAGAAGCGGTGGCAAGAATACACAGAAGAACTGTACAAAATAGATCTTCATGACCAAGATAATCACGATGGTGTGATCACTCACAGAATGTCTAGAGCCAGACATCCTGGAATGTGAAGTCAAGTGGGCCTTAGAAAGCATCACTACGAACAAAGCTAGTGGAGGTGATGGAATTCCAGTTGAGCTATTTCAAATCCTGAAAGATGATGCTGTGAAAGTGCTGCACTCAATATGCCAGCAAATTTGGAAAACTCAGCAGTGGTCACAGGACTGGAAAAGGTCAGTTTTCATTCCAATCCCAAAGAAAGGCAATGCCAAAGAATGCTCAAACTACTGCACAATTGCACTCATCTCACACACCAGTAAAGTAATGCTCAAAATTCTCCAAGCTAGGCTTCAGCAATATGTGAACCATGAACTTCCAGATATTCAAGCTGGTTTTAGAAAAGGCAGAGGAACCAGAGATCAAATTGCCAACATCCGCTGGATCATCGAAAAAGCAAGAGAGTTCCAGAAAAACATCTATTTCTGCTTTATTGACTATGCCAAAGCCTTTGACTGTGTGGATCACAATAAACTGTGGAAAATTCTGAAAGAGATGGGAATACCAGACCACCTAACCTGCCTCTTGAGAAATCTGTATGCAGGTCAGGAAGCAACAGATGGAACTGGACATGGAACAACAGACTGGTTCCAAATAGGAAAAGGAGTACATCAAGGCTGTATATTGTCACCCTGCTTATTTAACTTCTATGCAGAGTACATCATGAGAAACACTGGGCTGGAAGAAGCACAAACTGGAATCAAGATTGCCAGGAGAAATCTCAATAACCTCAGATTTGCAGATGACACCACCCTTATGGCAGAAAGTGAAGAGGAGCTAAAAAGCCTCTTGATGAAAGTGAAAGAGAAGAGTGAAAAAGTTGGCTTAAAGCTCAACATTCAGAAAACGAAAATCATGGCATCTGGTCCCATCACTTCATGGGAAATGGATGGGGAAATAGTCAAAACAGTGTCAGATTTTACTTTTGGGGGCTCCAAAATGACTGCAGATGGTGACTGCAGCCATGTAATTAAAAGACGCTTACTCTTTGGAAGGAAAGTTATGACCAACCTAAACAGTATATTGAAAAGCGGAGATATTACTTTGGCAACAAACGTCCATCTAGTCAAGGCTATGGTTTTTCCTGTGGTCATGTATGGATGTGAGAGTTGGACTGTGAAGAAAGCTGAGCACCGAAAAATTGACGCTTTTGAACTATGGTGCTGGATAAGACTCTTGAGAGTCCCTTGGACAGCAAGGAGATCCAACCAGTCCCATCCTAAAGGAGACCAGTCCTGTGTGTTCATTGGAAGGACTGATGCTGAAGCTGAAACTCCAAATCTTTGGCCACCTCATGCAAGAGTTGACTCATTGGAAAAGACCCTGATGCTGGGAGGGATTGGGGGCAGGAGGAGAAGGGGATGACAGAGGGTGAGATGGCTGGATGGCATCACTGACTCGATGGGCATGAGTTTGAATGAACTCCAGGAGTTGGTGATGTACAGGGAGCCTTGCATGCTGTGATTCATGTGGTTGCAAAGAGTCAGACATGACTGAGCGACTGAACTGAAAGATGCTCAACATTGCTAATTATTTGCAAAATGTAAATCAAAATGACAGCCATCTTGTATGTGGAATCTAGTAACATGAGACAAATCTGGACCCACTGTATACCAGGCACTGCCCGAGCCTCTGGGGATCCAAGTGGTGAGCCAAACAGCTAACTGAGCCGCCAGTATGGGAAAGAGACTCACATTAAACAAAGACGAGAGATACATGATAATAAAAGCTGTAAGTGGGCTGAAGAAAATAACTTCTGTGACAGAGCATGGAAGGTCCAGACCTTTCTAAGAAAATGGCATTAAGTGGAGATGAGAGAGGAGCTGGGGTGGCAAGGAAAGAGTATTCCTGAGAGCACTAAAAAGGGAGAGCCCGTGCTGCCCGGCCCCCTGCGGCCCCCTGACAAGGTGGCAAGCGGCAGGAGAGAATTCTGGAGAAAGCAGTAAGGGATAGGGTCACATATATCCTTTCAAGTCTTATCTAAAAGCTTCTGTTTTAATTCTGAGCATGATGGGAGGGTTTTACACAATTGCTTGACATCATCTTGTTTACACGTTTAAATGACCACCGTGGAAGCTCTGTGGAGAATAGCTGGTAAAGAGGTAGGGGCTAGAATAGACAAGGGAACAGGCTAAAATCCTAGCACAGTAGCCCAGGTGAAAAAGGCAGCAGGGTCCCAGACCAAGGAGCCAGGCCTCAAGATGGAGAGAAGTGGGTTTCTTCGCATACATCACCCCAACCCCAGCTACAGTGAGACTACCTTTAACAAAACCTAAGTTTTTAGGATGGGTGAACTTCTAGATGGGGCTGGGGAACTCAGACCAAGAGGGTGGGAAGACAAAACTATGAGGAGCAGCCACACCTAAACTCCCAGCACTACCTTAGAAAACCCAAAATGAAAACAGGAGGAGAGCAGGAGCAGGGAGGGGATGTTTGGATGGGAGAAAGTATCCTGAAAACCTTTAAGCAGGGCTCCCACGGAGCTGGGGGCTGCTCTGCTGAGCACACATCTTGCCTGGCCAGGCCCACGCTCCCCACCAGAGGCCCAGCCCCAGCACCTGCTCAGGACGAGGGATATTATCCTTTGGAAATGCTCTTCTCCCCCTGCCCAGAGGTGGTCCTTGCTTGCTCCTTCCCCATTACCCTTCACACAGCCTTGTCCTGGCACGGGCATGGCAATATTGCCTTGGATTCCAGGGAGGGCCCTCCCACTGATTAACTGAAAGTGTGAGTCCCTCAGTTGTGTCCGAATCTTTGCAGCCCCATAGGCTGTAGTCAGCCAGGCTCCTCTGTCCATGGATTATCCAGGAAAGAATACTGGAACAGGTTGCCATTTCCTACCCCAGGGGATCTTCCCATTCCAGGGATCAAACCAGTGTCCTTTGCGTCTCCTGCATTGGCAGGTACACTCTGCCACGGCGCCGCTTGGGAAGCCAGAAAGTGAAAGTCGCTCAGTAGTGTCCAACTCTCCAGATCAGAACACTGGAGTGGGTAGCCTTCCCCTTCTCCTGGGAATCTTCCCAACCCAGGGATCGAACCCAGGCCTCCCACATTACAGGTGGATTCTTTACCAACTGAGCTATCAGGGAAACAACGAATGTGACATTAAACCAACAGAACTGATGAGATGTAATTAACACACCTGGATGAGAACATCAGCAACCCCAGGACTTTCTCAGCACACTCTAAATCACAAGGCACGATCTCCATTCAGAACTCAGAAAGTCCAGTTCAGTATATTGATCAATAACTACTTATTGCAAGGTTATACTTCTTCCCTTCTCCTAGCTAGGGCCCAGTAGAGGGTTACATACTTTCCAAAAATGGAGGCTAATGGTCCTCCTGTCCTGATGTGTTCTCCCTGGTTTGGGTACACAGTGGGGAAGGAGAGATCAGAGAGCAGCAGAGCGGCTTGCACACTGGCTCCAAGCAATCTGGACCTGACGGATGTTTAAATCCCCCTTTCCCAGAACTCTTTCTGGGTTCTTCAGAGGGTCCCCTCTGAATCCTTCAACCATCACTCACCTCCCCAGGAGCCTGCCTGTCTCAGTGGGCTGTTCCTGGTACCCCTGACCTTCTATGCCAGTGCTACAGCCCACAGCCTCTCACTACAGGCGATTTCTCTTCCGCTCCCAGCTGATGTTCCTACTGCAGATCCGTCACAGGGTCCCTGCAGGCCATGCAACAGTGACCCATAGTCAAAGACACATCTGTGATTCTTGTCAGCGCAGAAGCTCCTCTCTCCCTCTGCCTGCCCTGATGCCTCCAGGCTGAGAGGCATAACCTTGGCCCTCTAGATTCTTCTGGTTGTGTCAGCTACAGTTAAGTGTCGTCATAGCCACAGTCTCTCTCATGTCAAGCCTTCCTGCTGAAGGCTGTTGGGGCCCCATCCCCATTAGACTTGGGTGGAAGGGTCAATACCCTGCACCTGTCCGCCTTGAGGAAGGGTGCACACAGCTCAGCTCATGCCATAAATGCTCCCGCCTTAACTCCTGTAGTCTCTCTTGGAAAATGTGAAAGGAGAGCTCACCAGGTGACCAGAAGCCTGGGCAGTTTATTATCACTGAGTCTGTGTGGACTCCTCTCTCTGCCTTCCCCCTCCTTGGCTCTCTCGCAGGTCACCAGAGGCAAGATGGCACTCAGCCTTCAGCCACAACACAGCTCCTGACAATGCCAGGAAATGGAGACCTGCCTGCACCCTGCCTTGCAGCATCCAACCCAGATGGAGGGACTGAGGCCCTGGCACCAGCCCAGGCTTCCAAGACAGCTGCCCTTGGGAACTAGGCTGAAGGGAAGGCAAGCGAAGTCCTGTCTGAACCACCAGAGTCCAATTCCACCACTGATTCCCTGAGTAAGGGCAGAGTGACCCGGCCAGGGCCGGGGAAAGAGTAAGTGAAACAAGCATCAGACGCTGTAGCTCCTACAATGCCTGGGGCTCAGCCGCCCACCTATGCACTAGGTGCCCAGTTGTTCTGGGCTGGTCAGTTCAACCTCCCAGCAACCTATTGCCTTGGCTCCTCATATTCCCCGCCAGGAAGCAGTTGGGTGACCAGCTGCTGGAACGGGGAGGCAAGTGGGGGGATTGTCCTGGGAAGTTTTCCCATTGGGGCTGATCAAGAAGGAAGAGGGAAATGGCCCAGGGACAGTGTGTCTGGTTGTTCAACATGTGCTCATGGAAGAGCATCTCGGAGGTTTCCATCTGAGGCAGCCCCAGAACTGCCTCCCGGTTACGTGGAGGATGACGGAAAAAAGAGCAGAGATCCAGAAGTCCACCCATGGAGCACCTCACTCCCAGTTCAGCTACTCCCCAGCTGCGCGACCTTGGGCAAGTTGCTTTCTCTCTCTGGTCCTGCCTTGCCTACTTCACCCTGTACCTCCTGCTTCTTGCGACCCTCATCTCCACTGTGATTACGTGTGTAGTATCTGTCTTCCCAGCCAGGCGGCAAGCTCCCTGAGCACACAAGCCAGTCTGCGTGGCTCAGCTCTATGTGGTCTGGCTCGTGGTGGTGCTCAAGGAGAAAAGGGAAACCTCAGTGAATAATATGGGCAGTGAGCCTTCTTTCCTATGAACCCTCAGGTACAGATCTAGGTGGAGAAATGCCTGCAGGACCACCGCTACCCCTAGACTTGTGCAAGAGGAGCCCCTGCCCTAGACCTGACTTAAGAGACCAAGCTCCAAAACTCAAGACATGTTTCCCCCTTTTTTGGTTTTTTAAGAAACTTTTTGAAAAATTCAATACCCAGTTGAGTGAACAAGAATTAGGAAAGAGGAACACACCATCGAATTGAGGCTCTCAGGCCTCGGGATGCTGGAGGGAGGGGCCGTGGAGGGTCATGGTCTCTGTCCTGGAACACTAGACAAGGGGGTGCTACTTGGTTAAAGTCACACACCCCAGATCATCCCCAAGTGAGTGACCAGGCAAGGAGACAGCTATACCCTTTCCTTTGCCTCTGCTCAGGGGCAGTGATTTGCGGGAGGCCCTGTCTCCCTAAGAATCCTGACAAGTCAGTCTCCATTCTGGGCTCAGGTATGTTCCAAGTGGGTTCAGATGATCTGCGATCCTAGACCTCATTTATTTCATTAATCCTCATAATGTGTTATCTCCCTTATAATAAACTTATGAGGTCTGGCTACAGTCCTCATTTCATAGATGGGGCTCAGAGAGGTTAAGTAATTTGCTTGAAGTCACACAGCTAGTGACTATCAGAGCTGGGATTTGAACCCAAGTCTGTTAGATTCCAGAACCTATGCCTTTAGCCACCATAACTTCTAATAGGCAATAATTGTGCATCTTCTATGTGCTTAGCACTGCTCTGGGTCGTGCATGCAAAGTGATCTTCCTGGCATTTGTTATTCTGAAAAGGAGAGCACCACACACAGTGCAGACTTCTCAGCTACCGAGAAATGTTGAGCAAATTCAACAGCAGCAGGGGTGTTTTGTGACAAATTAAGTGAAGAGCCCTTCTCACAAAAGGAAATGTAGAATACCAAGGTGAGAGATTGGCTGGAGACTGCTCGAGAGAGAGGGGTGCAGGCCATCCGGACTGCTCAGTCTGGAAGAGTGAAGAGCGAGCAGAGCATGAGGCGTGGATCTACAAAACAGTGACGGACCCGGAGGAGGTGAACTTCAGCACATCCATCACTCTCTCTCCCACAGGAGATAGATCAATCCAAACAGCTTATTCCATGCCCAACTTGTCTGTCCCCTTAGCAGAATTCACCAACGATGACCATCACTTCTTAAGAAAAAAAGATTCCCTGGCTTTCATGATGTGACTCCAGAGTGACTTCCTCTCTGGGCAGCAGGGAAGGGACTAGATGGAGGCAAGTGAAATGTTTAGGGTGTAGATTTAAGGAGGCATTTACTGTCAAGGTCAAGCAAATGCCTCCCTCTTCTGCTGCCTCTTTTACTGTGGACAGCCCTCCAGATCTGGCCCTGGGATCTCTCCTCTCTCCTCTCCATGCTCTTTCCTGGGAGATCTCACCTGGGCTTTAAAGACCACGTCTGTTCTGAGGATCTTCAAAGACCACATCTGTTCAGATTGATCTCTCCACACCACACCACTCCCTTGAGCTCCTGAGCCAAATAGCCACTTGCACACTTGGAAGCCCTCCTTAGCTGTTTCAAAGACATCTCAAACTAAACATTCTGAAAGCAGAATTTAAGATACTCCCTCCCCAAACAGTCTTTCCCAGTGTTCCCAGCCTCAATGAGTGGTTCACCATCTATGCATCATATCTAAAAACTAGGGTTCATTCTGGACACAATCCTCTTCCTAATCTTTGTCTCCCTCCCTCCTAATATCTTTTCATGAGCCCTACATTTAATGTACCACCACCCTAGTCTAATCGACTGTGTTCTCTTAACAGGAAGCCTATAAAACCTTTTTATCTGGTCCCCAGCAAAGGCTTTCACCACACTCCCACCTCTGTGTCTACACTCCATGCTGTTTTCAGAACAGTATTTTCAAATTGCAAATCTGACTATGTCACCACATCCTCTTGCCTTCCACTGCTTCCCTCCCTTGCTCAGAGCCTTTTAAAGGCTTCCTATTGTTCTTAGGATAAATAAAAATCCTTAACATGATCTATGAGGAGTTTCATGTTCTAGGCTCTGTGGGCTCTCCAGCCTCATCTTGCCTGATGCTTGGTTATTAATAATTCTGCACCATTTGCAATGTGGGTGGTGTTCTCTGTGGCACCAGCTGGGTGTCCACCATTCAGCTAAACTCTGATACTATCTATTTGGGGATAGTTGTCACCTGTGCTTCTGACTGACTGGCTATAGACTGGAGGTTCCACAGTCCCCCTTTCTGGGTTTGATTAACTTGCCAGAGTAACACACAAGACTCAGAGAAATATTTTACTTACTAGATTGCCAGTTTATTATAAAAAGATAAAACTCAGGAACAACCAGATAGAAGAGATGTATAGGGCAAAGTATAGGAGAAGGGCACCAACATGAAGCTCTCTGAACCTCACACTTTATAGTTTTTATGGCGGTTTCATCGTAGAGGCATTGTTGATTAAACTGTTGCCCACTGGTGATCAATTCAACCTCTAGCCCTTCTGTTCTCCCTGGAGGTCAGACCAAACTGAAAGTTCCAACCCCCTAATCACATGGTTGCTTCCCCTGGCAACCCATTCCCATCCTTAGATGCTTTCCAAGTCACCTCATTAACATAAACTCAAGTGTGATTCAAGGGGGGTTGTTATAAACAACAAACCAACTTTATCATATTTATCACTTAGGAAATTCCAAGGGTTTTAGGAGCTTTGTGGGGATAAGGGCCAAATACATGTTTCTTATTACAAATCACTATATCACAGTCATGATATGCAAATTCCATCCAGACCCACTTGGCTTTCTTCTGCCCCTCATCTTTGCTGGTTTCTCTCCATTACTGAGCCTTTGCTTATGTCTCCTGGTAAGTAACTCCAAGAAACCCTTTACTCAACTTAGTCATCATTACCTAATGGACTAACCCTGCCCACTCAGGAGACCCTTGAGGGAAATCTTTCCTGACCTCCATGACTGGGTTAGCCCTCCCACGAGAGACCCAGCACAGTGCTTGACACATTGCAGGTAGTCCAGGAACATTTACTGAATGATTGAATGCAACAAACCCCATGTAATGTATGGAAGAACTCAACACACGTTGGGTGGTTTGAATTTGACAGTGCTTATTGGGCGTCCATAAAACACAGTCTGATGAGAACAAAGCACCAAATGAGAACCACCTGATACTCACTTCCTGGTGCTCAGATCAGATAACCTGGCCAACTGTGGGATTCATGGGGAATTCATGAGAGGGCTGACAAAGAGATTGGATAGTTAGTTACATTCTGTGGTCACTGATACTCCCATCTTGCTCAGTTCGCACTCTTCACCAAGAGTTACTTTTCTGCTATTTTGTTTTTATGACTCTTCACCAATCCTTCCTTTTTCACTATGTGACTTCCAAATGACTTCACTGTCGGAAAAATCAATCTAATAATATGCAAGTGCTTTGCTCCAGACAGCCCAGCTGAAGGAATTATGACACACAGAAATATTATCACTGCAAGTGATATAATACAAAAGAAGATTTGCTGCAGCATTTTTATAATGGTGAGAACATAGAAACAATATAAATGAGAAATGGATTAATAAACCCATAGGCGTGACACTGAAAAGAGTGTAATAGAGCTACATCTTGTGATGGGAAGATTTGCATATCTTAATTTAAAAGGGGAAAGTTGAAGCACAGTATGTACAGTATGATCCTTTTTCACGGGTGTATGCATGCTAAGTCGCTTCAGTCGTGTCCGCCTCTTTGTGACCCTATGAACTGTAGCCGTCCAGGCTCCTCTGTCCATGGGATTCTCCAGGCAAGAATACTGGAGTGGGTTGCCATGCCCTCCTTTAGGGGATCTTCCCAACCCAGGGATCATAGCCACGTCTCTTATGTCTCCTGCATTGGCAGGTGAGTTCTTTCACACTAGTGCCACCTGGGAAGCCCGTATGTTTGTATAATCATGGGTAAAAAAAAAAAAAAAACACCCTGAAAGAATACACATTAAATTGTAATACTGGTAACTTGTGAGCAAAGAGTTGGTGGGACCTTGAGAAGGCAATCTCTTTTCTTGCTTTATACTATTCTACATTATCTAAACTTGTGAAAAAAAGCATGTTATATTTCTAACTTTAAAACTCTAACAACATAGGTAACATATTTACTTGTTTGGTTACTATCTGTCCCCCTCGTTAGTATGTGAATTTTACATGGTAAGTCCATATTTTCTTGTTGACAGATCCCCTGTGCCTAGAATAGTGCCTGATACAGTAAGTACTAAATGTATATTTTTAATATTTTAATAATAAAAATATTTAATATTTTAATGAATTTTTAAATTGATATTTTAACAAAATTAACAAAAGAAGTATTCCACATCTCCTGCTGCTGTGTGTCCTTATCTTGGCAACAGGTTGGGTACTGAGGAATGTGAAATTTTCTGTATCCATGTCATTCTTGCCTGGAGAATCCCATGGACAGAGGAGTCAGATGAGCCACAGACCAAGGGGCCACAAAGAGTTGGACACAACTGAAGTGGCTGAGCACACAGGCCCTGAATTAAAGTTGGCCCCTTCTCCACGTGGGACTTCCCAGGTGGCGCAGTGCTAAAGTACACACCTGCCAATGCAGGAGACCCGGGTTTGATCCCTGGGTTGGGAAGATCCCCTGGAGGAGGAAATGGCAACCCACTCCAGTATTCTTGCCTGAAAATCCCATGGACAGAGGAGCCTGGCGGGCTACACAGTCCATGGGGTCGCAAAGAGTCAGACATGACTTAGCAGCTGAGCACACACCCCCCACATCATTGGTTCTCATAGCAAATAAGTTGAAAACCCACAAAACTCCCTACTAATGAGGGTAGAAAAGCCTGGCAGGCTCAGTGTTCAAGTGCTGTGCTGTGCTAAGTCACTCCAGTCACGTCCAGGTTCTTTATCACTAGCACCACATAGGAAGCCCTGTGTTCAAGTGATAAAGCTTCAGATGACAAAAACTTGGTGATTTTCAGAGAAACATTGAAAATGAAATGAAGTTCATTCATTCAAAAAATCAGAGCTGAAAAGGAACACAATGAGTAACAATGAAGAATTTGCTGTCATGTCACATGTTGAGTAGTGGAAAGGTCACAGCTGTTTAACCACCAAATAGTTTAAACTGGTTAGGAAAAAGTAAAAGAGATTATAGCTTAGGAAAAGATTTGCAAAAATACACACTGAAATACATTTTATGATCCCGGTTTCTTTTTAACTTCCCTCTTGAATTACTGCAGAACCAACACATACCAGTGAAAAGGAGATCCATGATCTCAAGGAAACGTGGGCTTTTCACATCAATGCTTGATATGAAAAAAGATTGATATGCTTTTCATATCCATGGTCCTAAAATTGAGAAGCCATGGTGCAGAGAGAGAAACTAGTCAAGCCAAAGTCAAAGAACCCCAAACTTAGGGCTTTCTGCCTTTGGGCAATGGAGGAAAGGAAGAAGGGAGTATGTTTGTCCATTATCACATAAACTTAATGGTTCTGGGAATGCTTATTTCTTGCACATTACCCTTATATAATCTATAAGTTTGGGGGTTTGATTTTTTCCTTCTCATATCAACAGGTTAGGACTCCTCTAGCGATTAAGAATCTGTCGGACCCAGAGAGATGTTTGGGGAGGGAGGTGGGAGGAGGGTTCATATTTGGGAACGCATGTACACCCGTGGTGGATCCATGTCAATGTATGGCAAAACCAATACAGTATTGTAAAGTAAAAATAAAAATTTAATAAAAGTAAAAAAAAAAAAAGAATCTGTCGATGCAGGAGACATAGGTTTGATCTTTGGTCCAGAAAGATTCCACATGCAGCAGGGCAGCTAAGTCCGTGTACCACAATTTCTGAAAACTGTGTGCTTTAGAGTCCGTGCTCCACAACAAGAGAAGCCGCCACAGTGAGAAGCCCAAGCATGTGCAGCAACAAGGCCCCAGCACAGCCAAAACTAAGAGATCAATAAATAAAATTAAAAAATGAAATAGGCTGTTGAAGAGGTGCATAGTCTGGCCATGGTCAACCAGAAAGATATTCAATCAGTTCTTAGTGGAAGAATGTAGACACGCTTGATGCCTACTAAGAGGTAGGGGGAGGGAATAATTTGCTAATTTAATTACTGGAAGCTAGAGGATGAGATGGCTGGATGGCATCACCGACTCGATGGACATGAGTTTGGGGGAACTCTAGGAGTTGGTGATGGACAGGGAGGCCTGGCGTGCTGCGATTCATGGGGTCGCAAAGAGTCGGACACGACTGAGCGACTGAACTGAACTGAACTGAATGGAAATAAAGTGCTAACTGCCTAAAGAACTTCCAGCTTAATATCTGATTGTTTGATACCTGTGGTCTTTACTCAGGAAGTAGAAATCTGCTCTTTCCAGTGTCTTTTTCTGTGGCAGTAGCTTGAGATCACACTGGATATGATCTCATCCAATGTAGATGAAAGTAAAATAGTCTTTAGAAGAAAATAAGTTTATAAGAATACATCTTAGAAGTACAAAAAGGTGTGATTAAATTTAATTGGAATATTTACAGGATAATAAAATAAGGCCTATGATTTTAGGTGTGGAGAGAGAAATTTTCACTTTTTTCTTCATTCTCTTCTGTATTGTTTGAATTTCTTTTAAGAATCAGGAAATACAAAAAGGGCTAAAAAGTGAATTCAGAAGAGATACAATCACTAGTTTTCTCCAAGTGCTGTGGCTAACATTACCCCGCAGGTCTCTTGAGATCTTTCTTGGGAAGTCATTTCCTTCCCCATGAGTGCTGACGGGCATTTGTGGCTTCTCTCCAATGGTTCTCCATGAAAATCAGCTCAAGATGTGATGGCAGGTTGAATCTGATCTCTCCTGGCAGATTGGGAAATTTAAAGGGAGCATTTGAACTTTATCAGAGAACAAAATTCAAAGTCACAGGAAAGAAACTGGAGAGGGATAAATCACAGACTGTGGAAAATTATTGAAATGGAGGGAGATGTTTATAAAAATGTTGAGTGATGTATTTTGATAAGGTAGGAGATCATATGCAAAACAAATCCAGTATTTGTGGTTAAGAACACAGGCTTTGTGGTCACAGAGACCTAGGTACAAATCTTTCTCTGCCACATGCCATTTGGGCAACTCACCTGCCTCTCTAAGTCTCACTTTCCTTTCTTTTTGTTTTTTTAAATCAGGTGGATATAATGAAAAGACAATGTTACTCAGAGGAGTACATAAAAGTGCTCAGTTAAAGGTAGTAATTAATCCAATCTACATATTCGATGCAATTTCTATCAAAATTCCACTGACATTTTTTTTTCTTTTACAGAAATAGACAATCCTGAAATGTTCATGGAAAAATGAAAGTTCCCAAATAGTCAAAATAATTTTAAGAAGACGGTTGGAGGCACCACACTTTCTGACTTCAGACTATATTACAAAGATATAGTCATCAAAACAGATGCATAGATCAATTGAACAGAATAGAAAGCACAGAAATAAACCCATGCTTACATGTCAGTTAATTTAAGATAAAGAATATACAATGAATATACAATGTGGATTGTGTATTCAAGAATAGACAATTATAAGCCAAGGATGGTGAAGAGACAGTCTCTTCAATAAATGGTGGTGGGAAAATTAGACAGCTACATGCAAAAGAATGAAAATGCCTTACACCATACACAAAAATTAGCTCAAAATGGATGAAAATCTTGAAATGGATAAAAGACTTGAATGTAAGACCTGAAACCATAAAACTCATAGAAGAAAACACAGATAGTAAGCAACTTGACATCAATTTTGGTGATGATTTTTTGGATTTGAAAGCAAGAACAAAGGCAACGAAAGGAAAAACAGACAGATGGGACTACAGCAAACTGAAAGCTTCTGCATAGCAAGGAAAATCGTTCCCAGAATACAAAGGCAGACTACGAAATGGGAGAAAGTACCTGCAAACCAGTGCCTGGTAAGCGGTTAATATCTAAAGCATACGAATAGCTCATGTAACTCAAGAGCAAAAAAAATAGCAATAAGAGTAATAATCCAATTTAAAAACTTAAAAAAAAAAGGCAGAGGATCTTAATAGCTGTTTTCCAAAGAAGACGTAGAGATGGCAAATAGGAAATGGGTATATAAAAAGTACTTAGCATCACTGATTGGAGAAGGCAATGGCACCCCACTCCAGTACTCTTACCTGGAAAATCCCATGGATGGAGGAGTCTGGTAGACTACAGTCCATGGGGTTGCGAAGAGTCAGACACGACTGAGCAACTTCCCTTTCACTTTTCGCTCTCATGCATTGGAGAAGGAAATGGCAACCCACTCCAGTGTTCTTGCCTGGAGAGCCCCAGGGATGGGGGAGCCTGGTGGGCTGCCATCTATGGGGTCGCACAGAGTCGGGCATGACCAAAGCGACTTAGCAGCAGCAGCACCATCATTGATTATCAGGAAAATGCAAATCAAAACCACAGTGAGATATCACCTCACACCTATTAGAATGGCTATTATCAAAATGACAAGAAATATCAAGTGTTGACTAGGATGTGGAAAAAAGGGAACCCTTGTACAATGTTGGTGAGAATACAAATTGGTGTAGCCACTATGGAAAATAATATGGAGGCTTCTAAAAAGATTAAAAACAGAACTACCAAGTGATTCAAAAAATACAACCTTCCAAAACAGAATCAGGAACAAACAGACAATCTGAAACTATTGAGCACTAGTAGCGAAATTTAATTTATAGTTAAAAAAAAAAGGTTTCAGCAAAAAAAAAAAATCCAAAACCAGTTTTACAGAGAAATTCTACCAAACATGTAAAGAGCTAATACCTATCCTTCTCAAACTATTCCAGAATTGAAGAGGTTGAAACACCCCCAAATTCATTCTACAAAGCCACCATTACCTTAATACCAAAACCAAAGACACTACAAAAAAGAGAAAACTATAAGCCAATATCTCTGATAGGTGTAAAATATATCTGATAGGTGTAAAAATTCTCAATAAAATATTAGCAAACCAAATTCAATAATATATAAAAAGGATTAGACACAATGATCAAGTGGGATTTATTCCAGGGACACAAGGACGGCTTGATTTTTGCAAATCAATGTGGTACACCACATTAACAAGAGGAAGGATAAAAATCAATGTATTAGTCACTCAGTCATGTCCGAATCTTTGCAGCCCCATGGGCTATAACCCACCAGGCTCTTCCATCCATGGGAGTCTCCAGGCAAGAATACCGGAGTGGGTTGCCATTTCCTTCTCCAGGGGATATCCCAACCCAGGGATCAAACCCGGGTCTCTAGCATTGCGGCAGACTCTCAACCATCAGAGCCACAGGGAAGCCATTAAAAAAAAAATCAAAAGATCGTCTTAACAGATACGGGAAAAGCATTAGACAAAATCCAACACTCATTCATAATAAAACTTTCATCAGAGTGGGTATAAAGGGAACATATCTCAACATAACAAAGGCCATTTATGACAAACTCAGAGCTAACATAAAGGGAAATGTTGAAGGCTTTTCCCATAAGATCAGAAACAAGACAAGAATGCCCACTCTTGCCACTTCTTTTAAAAATAGTATTGGAAGTCCTAGCCAATCAGACAAGAAGTAAAAGGCATCCAAATTGAAAGGGAAGAAGTAAAATTGTCACTATTTGCAGATAATATGATACTATATGTAGAAAATCCTAAAGTCTCCATCAAAAAAAAACAAACACACACCTATTTGAGTTAATAAATTAATCCTATAAATTTGCAGGATAAAAGATTAATATACAGAAATCTGTTGCCTTTCTATACACTGACAACAAACTATCAGAAAGAGAAATTATGGAAACAATCCCATTTACAATTGCATCAAAAAGAATAAAATACCTATGAATAAACTTAATCAAGGAGGTGAAAGACTTATCCTCCAAAATCTATAAAACACTGATGAAGGAATCTGTAAATCATACAAAGAAATGGGAAAATATTTTGTGTTCTTGGACTGAAGAATCATTACTTTTAAAAATGATTTGGGAGAATGGCATTGAAACATGTATACTATCATGTAAGAATCGAATCGCCAGTCTATGTCCAATGCAGGATACAGCATGCTTGGGGCTGGTGCACGGGGATGACCCAGAGGGATGTTATGGGGAAGGAGGTGGGAGGGGGGTTCATGTTTGGGAACGCATGTACACCCGTGGTGGATTCATGTCAATGTATGGCAAAACCAATACAGCATTGTAAAGTAAAATAAAGTAAAAATAAAAATAAAAATTAAAATAAAATAAAATATCCATAGTACCCAAAGCAATCTATAGATTTTATACAATTCCTATAAAAATACCCCCATTTTTCCCAGAGAACTAGAACAAATAATCATAAAATTTATAAGGAACCACAAAAAAACACTTGAATTTTCCAGGCAAGAAGATCAGAGTGGGGTGCCACTCCCCCAGGGGATCTTCCCAAGCCACGGATCAAACCCCCATCTCTTACATCTCCTGAATTGGCTGCTGCTGCTGCTGCTAAGTCGCTTCAGTCATGTCTGACTCTGTGCGACCCCATAGACGGCAGCCCACCAGGCTCCCCCATCCCTGGGATTCTCCAGGCAAGAACACTGGAGTGGGTTGCCATTTCCGTCTCCAATGCATGAAAGTGAAAAGTGAAAGTGAAATCGCTCCGTCGTGTCTGACGCTTCGTGACCCCATGGACTGCAGCCCCCCAGGCTCTTCCATCCATGGGACTTTCCAGGCAAGAGCACTGGAGTGGGGTCCCATCGCCTTCTCCGCTCCTACACTGTCAGGCGGACTCTTTACCACTAATGCCACCTTGGAAGCCCACACAATGAAATATTACTCACTTATAAAATGAAGGAAAGCTTGCTACTTGCAACAGCATACATTGATCTTGAGGACATTATGCGAATGAAATACACCAGACAGAAAAAAGAAATACTGCACGCTTTAACTTATATGCGGAAACTATAAAGACAAACAAAACCAATAACACCTGGAGCTCATAGATGCAGAGAAGAGATTGGCTGTTGCCAGACACGGGGAGTTGGGAATGGGAAAAATATGTGAAAATGGTCAAAATGTACAAACTTCCAGTTACAAAAGTTAAAATTCCTGGGGAAGTAATGCACAGCATGATGACTACTAACACTGTGCCGTATTTGAAAATTCGTAAACTTGCTGTATTGGAAAATTTCAAATCTTAGCAATTTGAAAATTGCTGAGAGTGTAGATCTTAAAAGTTCTCATTTTCTCATCCCATCAAATTTCACAATTTTTTGTTATGCAAAAAATTTATAACAACGTGTAATGATGCGTGTTAATCAGACTTATTATAGTGATCATTTCAGAATACACACAGATATGGAGTCATTATCTTGTACACTTGAAACTATTATGTTCTGTGTCAACTATATCTCACTCTTTTAAAAAAGATAGCCATTACTTTTCATTACTTTTTAGCTCTTATGAGAAGCACCAGCTGTTTCAGGTAATAATAAATTACATAAAACATATATAAATGAAAACTGATGTTTCTGTGGCAAAAATTCTAGATTGCTGTTATGTTATTTAAGGAATTTTAAAACGTGGAATCAGTGCTAAGCAAGCGTGAAATCTAACTCAGTACATTGATGGTGACCAAAACCATCACCAAGAAAAAGAAACATAACAGGGCAAAGTGGCTGTCTGGGGAGGCCTTACAGATGGCTGAGAAAAGAAGAGAAGTGAAAGGCAAAGGAAGAAGGAAAAAATACACTCATCTGAAAGCAGAGCTCCAAAGAATAGCAAGGAGAGGTAAGAAGTAAAGAGAACAATGCAAAGAAACAGGAAAAAAACAGAATGGGAAAGATCAGAGATCTCTTCAAGAAAATGAGAGATACCAAGGGAACATTTTATGCAAAGATGGGCTCAATAAAGGACAGAAACAAGACAAGGACCTAACAGAAGCAGAAGATATTAAGAAGTGGTGGCAAAAATACACAGAACTATACAAAAAAGGTCTTAATAACCCAAATAACCATGATGGTGTGGTAACTCACCTAGAGCCAGACATCCTGGAGTGTGAAGTCAACTGGGCCTTAGGACGCATTATTATGAACAAAGTTAGTGGAGGTGATGGAATTCCGGCTGAGCTGTTTCAAATCCTAAAAGATGATGCTGTGAAAGTGCTGTGCTCAATATGCCAGCAAATTTGGAAAACTCAGCTGTAGCCACAAAGGTCAGTTTTCATTCCAATCCCAAGAAGGGCAGTGCCAAACAAGGTTCAAACTACCAGACAATTGCATTCATTTCACATGTTAGCAAGGTAATTCTCAAAATCCTTCAAGCTAAACTTCAACAGTATGTGAATTGAGAACGTCCACATGTACAAGCTGGATTTAGAAAAGGCAGAGGAACCAGAGATCAAATTGTCAACATCCATTGGATCATAGAAAAAGCAAGAGAATTCCAGAGAAACATCTACTACTGCAGGTCAAGAAGCAACAGTTAGAACTGGATATGGAACAATGGACTGGTGCAAATTGGAAAAGTACTTCAAGGCTGTATATTGTCAGCCTGCTTATTTAACTTATAGGCAGAGTACATCAGGTGAAATGCCAGGCTGGATGAAGCACAAGGTGGAATCAAGATTGCTGGGAGAAATATCAACAACCTCAGATATGCAGATAACACCACCATTATGGCAGAAAGGAAAAGGAACTAAAGAGACTCTTGATAACGGTGAGAGAGGAGAGTGAAAAAGCTGTCATCCGGTTTCATCACTTCATGGCAAATAGATGAGGAAGCCATGGAAAGAGTGAGAGACTTTATTTTCTTGGGCTCCAAAATCCCTCCTGATGGTGACTGCAGAAATTAAAAGATGCTTGCTCCTTGGAAGAAAAGCTATGACAAGACTAGACAGCATATTAAAAAGCAGAGACATCACTTTGCCGACAAAGGTCTGTCTAGTCAAAACTATGGTTTTTCCAGTAGTCATGTATGGATGTGAGAGTTGGACTATAAAGAAAGCTGAGTGCTGAAGAACTGATTCTTTCAAACTGTGGTGCTGGAGAAGACTCTTGAGAGTCCCTTGGACTGCAAGGAGATCAAACCAGTCCATCCTAAGGGAAATCAGTCCTGAATATTCATTGGAAGGACTGATGCTGAAACTCCAATACTTTGACCACCTGATGTGAAAGAGCCAACTCGTTAGAAAAGACCCTGATGCTGGGAAAGATTGAAGTCAGGAGAAGGAGGGGACGACAGAGGATGAGATGGTTGGATGACATCACCGACTCAATGGACGTGAGTTTGAGCAAGCTCTGGGAGATGATGAAGGACAGGAAAGCCTGGCTTGCTGCAGTCCATGGGGTCACAAAGAGTCAGACATGACTGAGCGACTGAACAACATACTGTCTACACCTTCCTAAATTTTTCCAGTAGTCATGCATGGATGTGAGAGTTGGACTGTGAAGAAAGCTGAGCACTGAAGAACTGATGCTTTTGAACTGTGGTGTTGGAGAAGACTCTTGAGAGTCCCTTGGACTGCAAGGAGATCCAACCAGTCCATCCTAAAGGAGATGAGTCCTGGGTGTTCTCTGGAAGGAAGGATGCTAAAGCTGAAACTCCAGTACTTGGCCACCTCATGCGAAGAGTTGACTCATTGGAAAAGACTCTGATGCTGGGAGGGATTTGGAGGAGGAGGAGAAGGGGACGACCGAGAATGAGATGGCTGGATGGCATCACTGACTCGATGGAAGTGAGTTTGAGTGAACTCTGGGAGCTGGTGATGGACAGGGAGGCCTGGCATGCTGCAATTCATGGGGTCGCAAAGAGTCGGACACGACTGAGCAACTGAACTGAAATGAACTGAACTGTCTGTGAGAGGATCAGTGCCTCCCAAATGCCAGTAAGAGCTACTTATCTGCCCTTTCGCCTCTCAGAGCTCTTCTAATCCTCCTGATCACGCGAAGGAGAAAGCCACCAGGAGAACACCTGCCCTGGACCCCCTCCCCCCCCCCCCCGCCCCAGTGCTGAGAGTAGGGAAGTCAATTGTCCTAGCTTTCGCCATATTGTCCCCACTCCAGCACGTCAGGTCCCATGGCCGGGGAAATCCTCAGTCCTCTCTGCTGAGGTGGAGTCTGGCACCCAGATCAAGACCCGTAGGATCTTCTCGTCTGCACTCAGTTTCACTTCAAAGCCAGTGGCATTTCTTTTTCTCTCTCTCTTTTTATTTTTTTTAATTTTAAAATCTTTAATTCTTACATGCGTTCCCAAACATGAACCCCCCTCCCACCTCCCTCCCCATAACATCTCTCTGGGTCACTTCACTAACATCTCTGAGAGTCTTGTCAGATGTGCTTAGACTTAAATTTGGGCAACACAAATGGAATGCATAGGGGGAAAAGAAATTATGTTTTCCCCTGAGATAACTGGTTGAGAGTTGAGATGATTTAAGGGATTAAGAAGAGGTATGCATGCCTCTGGGTGCTTAGTGATTGATGTGCACCCATATATGAACAAGCATGTGTACGTGTGTGATATATTCAGGAAGACACAGACCAGGCAAGGGATCTGACCTGGGCACTAGTCCCCGGAAGATGAGGGTCAGAGGTGGTTGTCAAGACCACAGTTCCCCATACTGGCCTCCAGGGGGTGCCATCATCCCGCAATAGTTCTGTTGCCTTTGGGGGAGGCGGGGTAGGTTGGGAGGAAGTAGATGGACCTTTAGAGTGAAGATGATGCCACTCCCCACATTTAGCGGTGGGGCGTGCAAGAATGAGGTGTTTACAGCTTACAGGAGCATTCCAAAATCCTTCTTATTAACCGCACCCGAGTAAGCACCTCCACCTTCTCCTTCCCGCTTTAACTCTGCCAGCCTTCTCTGCTTTGGAAAGGAGAACCCTCATCCCAGTGATCTCTCAGGGATCTGCATCCTCAGAAGGAAGAACTCTGGCAGGCTGTTTGCTGCAGGTAATCATGCAGCCAGGCCTCCCACTCAGTGTCCCTGTCCCACGGCTGCCTTCTCAGGGCACCAGGCGCCCCTGGGTCACCAGCTGGAATGAATAGGGAGCTGATTGCTGATCGCTACTCCACGCTGACTGATGTGTGTTTATTCCACTTGAAATGTTCTGAGAAAAGAACAGTTACTCTAAAGAAGAGCTCCGTGTGAGCACAGTAAGCATGAGGGCGATGATTCCAAAACTGCCAGGGGTCAGCTTCAATGTGAGAATGTGCTCGGAAAGCAGAAGCGGGGTGCCAAGCACGCTCTGGGAACACCTGTGAGAAAGGACCGGCATAGGCTCCTTGTGGCAAGCCCATCGGTTGGCACTGTTCACAAAATGGAGTCACTTGTGCTAAGCTCCACATCAAACTGAGACTTCACTATAGTTCTGGCTCTCCCAGAAATGGATTCTTAGACCAGTCAATCGGGACTTCACCAGATCAGCACTAGTTAGGTAACCTGTCTAACAGACCCCTGCCACCCACTAAAAGAAAGTAACCTTGAGATAACGACCCACTTTTTTCGCCTACTGTAATTTCCTTGGTCCTGCTCCCTTCTACATATGGAATGCTTTCATTTTTTAACAGCTCCATGGAGCTCCTTTCTGTCTGCTAGATTGGATGTTGCCTGATTCAAAGCGTTTGCTCAAATAAACCCTTAATTTTTTAATATGCCTCAGTTTCTCTTTTAACAGATTCAGAAAGTATAGAAACTGGCCCAGTGCTAGTTCTTGTTGCCTCTTGTGTGACCTCTTGGCAAGCCACATGAAATCTGTAAAATGATGGAGCTGGGCTGGAAGGTATCCAAAGCCCCTCCAGGTAAGCACTTCCTGCCTACAATGTCATTCATCGCAGAGGTAGTACCAGTTCTCAAACTTCTTACCCTCAGGACCCGATGACAACACTTAAAAGTATTGAGAACGCCAAGGTCTTTTGTTTATGTGGGTTGTATCTATCAATATTTATCATATTAGAAACTTAAATACAGGAAAATTTAGAACACGAGAATATAGAAGTACCCATGATCTTATCACCCATTGGATATTCTCCAGAAAATTCCTCTGTGGAAAAAAAAAGAGACTGAAGTGTACTATCATCTTAGTCTTATTATGAAATAGCATTGGTCTCATAGACTCCCTGAAGGGGTCTCTAAGACCCCAGGGATCCCCAGGCCATGCCACTGTGAGAACTACTGGAATGCTAAAAGCTTCTGGAGCCAGAATCTGCGTTGGAATCTGGGTTTTGCTACTTGCTAAACAGGTGATCTTGGGCACATGCCTTAACTGGTCGGTGCTTTGATTTCCTGTAAAACTGGAATAATAAGAGTACCTAATTCTCAGGCTTTTAGAAGAGCTAATTAATGCATGAAAAGTACCTTAACAAATGTAAGTGCTCCCTAAATGCAGGCTATTAATCAACAGGAGACACATTTTCATCAAAAATGTATGTTTGGAAAATTAACAACAGGAAAAGAGAAAAAAAAAAAACTTAACAAAAACAGCATTGCTACATTTTCAGACTGCATCTAGAAAACCATTTTCTGCAGGGATTTCATAGGACGCCAAGCCAATACTTTTAGGTCTCTGCGCTCAGGCTATCCCTGCTTCAGAAGAGTCTGGAAGACACACCCAGGGCCCAGCCAGAGCTCCATCTCCACTGCTGGTCAGTGGTAACAGCAGCCGACACAGGATTTCCCCAATTATGCCCAAGCGTCTTCATCTGTAGCTTCCTCCACAGCTGAACATGCCCAGCATATTTTGGAAGCTGCCTAGCTGAACAATTCCCTGGCTTTCAACACCCGAGTCCCCACAGAGCTGTGGGGGCTTCTTCTGCTATCTGAGAGTCAGTACTGATCACAAGGGGCTTCCCAGGAGGCTCAGTGATGAGGAATCCACCTGCCAGTGCAGGAGCCACAGGAGATGTGGGTTCGAGCCCTGGGTCAGGGAAGATCCCCTGCAGGAGGAAATGGCAACCCATTCTAGCATTCTTGCCTGGAAAATCCATGGACAGAGGAGCCTGAGGGGCTACAGTCCGTGGAATGGCAAAAGTCGGACACAACTGAGCTTGCACAAACACGCGCGCTGATTATGTGGAATTTTGGTTTATACACTATAGATCTAAGTCTTTTCCAAGTCCCTATTTCAACCCCTGACTTTTCCATTTGCTTTGGTTGATGGCAATGAGCGTTGGACACACACTGGAATCACCCAGAGGGCTGAAATGTAGTCTGGGACCCACTGCCCAGAGATTCTGATTTAACTGCCTCTGCTAGTGCTTCCAGGGGGTTCCACGTGAAGCCAGGCCTGAGAAGCATAGCTCTAGGAACCCCGTAGTGCTCGAAATGTGGTCCTGGTCCAGCAACAACAGCGCCACCTGGAAACTTGCTAGAAGTGCACATTCCCAGGCCCAGGCCTACTGAGTTGGGCCCAGGAATCTGTGTTTTACCAGACCCTCGAGGGGATTCGAATGCATGATCGAGGCTCAAGTTAAGGACACCCAGAACTCTTGGTGGGCTCATCTCCACGAGTCCCCCTTCCACCATTACCATCACCTCCATCCACCAGGTGAGCCCATAAAAAGAAGTGCCAGGTTCCTGTGGTGGGTTGAAGGTGCAGACACCTGTGTGGCTTAAGGTGGAAGAGCTTGGGCGACGCTGCCTTCGTTTGCCCACCACGTCTTTCTGCAGAGCTGCTGGGTTCTTGAGGGAACCAATGAACCAAGGATCATTAAACGTCACACACACACACACATTCAGTTCAACAAACATTTATTGCACAAGTGTTTACTGAGGCATCAGGCTATTGCTGAGCCCATTGGAAGGACAGATAAGCCTCAGCCCTGCCCTAAGGAGTGTGTGATCTAACAGACACAGCACATACAAAAACAAGCTGGCAGGATCCCGGGCTTCAGAGAAACACAGGTTTATAGCAAAACTAAGATTGCTTGATGCTGCTGCTGCTGCTAAGTCGCTTCAGTCGTGTCTGACTCTGTGCGACCCCATAGACGGCAGCCCACCAGGCTCCCCAGTCCCTGGGATTCTCCAGGCAAGAAACTGGAGTGGGTTGCCATTTCCTTCTCCAGTGCTTGAAAGTGAAAGGTGAAAGTGCAGTCGCTTAGTCGTGTCCAACTCTTAGCAACCCCATGGACTGCAGCCCACCAGGCTCCTCTGTCCATGGATTTTCCAGGCAAGAGTACTGGAGTGGGGTGCCATTGCCTTCTCTGCAAGTGGGCTCTAGATATAAATATTTCAACATTTAATTAGTTTTTTTTAGTTTTATATATATATAGGAGGCAGTCTTAGAAAGAATGTCATCTCTAGGGACAAATATATAAGACCTCATATAAATTACAATGATTTAAAAAATCCTTGGAAGTAATCTACTGTAATTTATCCTGAGAAAATGATACTCTTTATACCCAACCCTCTATACTCATTATATTGTCTATCCTAGATAATAGATTATAGAAAATGTATTCTGCCAATGCTTTCCAAAAGCTGAAAGGGATTGTCTTGATTTTGCTTTCTCTCCCTCAGTTTCTCTTCTTCAATTCCAAACAAAGTGCTATCTATACACAAACCCTAGATCCTAAATAGCGAATATCAATTGAGCACTTCCTATGTGCCTGGCCAAGTGCAGGCAGTCTCAATTCTCTTAATCTTACTTGATTCTCATATGTAATCCTCAAAACAACTTCTGATGCAGGTCCTACTATTATTCCCATTTTGAATACGAGGAAACAGGTTTAGCAGCAGTGAATTCATTGCTAGTGACAGCCGGCGCGGAGCCAGGACTTATAGCCACGCCTGTGTGACCCCCGATCTTTGGAATGACATGCCTGCATGGGATATTTTAACATGCAGAGGGTGTACTGGAGAGCTGGGGAAACATTTCCTAGCTAATTCTGAGACAAGCAACTGTTCTTAAATGTTAGGGTTTGTATAAGTAGGTTGAGATGGTGGCAGACTTCAAACAGCTTCTAGTTAGATGAGGAAGAAACCGGAGGAAAAATCTGGGTCTTGAATATTCATTCCCTCACCACCTGCACAGACAATGCCTCAGAAATGCTGGCTGAATGATCTCCCAGGACACTGTTTGCAGCCATTCTTCAGGGATCATGCGTCACGTCCACTCTGTCTCCACTTTTGACACATAGGAGAGACTCTGATGCCTGGTAATCCTAAAAATCCAGCAATACCTGCAGGAAAATCACAACCACATCCAGCCTGTGCTAGCCTCTCCAGCAAAGTTGTGGGAAAGAAAGGAAAACATTTGCAAACATACAATGCTATTTGAATATTCAATAACTAATTCTATATTTCTTAGTTCTTCTTGATAGAAACTCCACTTTACTATGAAAACAATAGCCTAGTGGTTACTGTGAAGACGTATAGGATTGTCTGCCCAACACTCAACTACACTTGTTTTTCTAGAAACTTTCACCCATCTTACCTGTGTTTCTCATGGAATTGGATATATACATATAACTTTGTTTCTTACATGACCCATGAGCCTAACCATAGTTAACTTGTCCCAAGGGGGTCTTATGGACTTTGTTGCTTGGGAGTTTTAAAATTTCACACTGAGAGTCTCCCCCTGGTGACTAAAGCTGAACGGACACAGAACAAAGTGAAGGCATGTTTCTGGCCTTCCTTTCCTGTAAGGAAAGAGAAAAGAGCCGACAACACATCAACAGGGCGGCAGAGGAGAGGCAGAGGGTCCTCATGCTCTTTGAGAACCAGGTTATTCCTGAGACCCCCGTGGGGCTTCCCGGGTGACTCCATGGTAAAGACTGCCTGCCTGTGTAGACGATGCGGGTTCGATCCCTGGGTGGAGAAGATCCCCGGGAGAAGGAAATGGCAACCCACTCCAGTATTCTTGCCTGGGAAATCCCAGGGACAGAGGAGCCTGGCGAGCTACATTCCATGGTGTCGCAAAGAGTCAGACACAGCTAAGTGCCTTGAGCATTCACCCACACGTGAGACACCTGTGCCTCCCTGCTCTTTCCCAGGCTTGGTTTTTCTAAAAGATATTTCCTTAAATTTTGTCACTCAACCCCATTCCCGATTGAGATGAACTACTTGGAATTCTGGTCTGTCACTTGTAACCACAGCCCTGACCAGAACAGGTGTTTGAACAGCTTTCAGGTGATTAAAATAAATACACAAGAGAAATAAAGCAATTGCTCTCACTTCTCATTTTCTGGTGCCTTGTGCCTTTCTTAAACATGTGAATTTCAGTAGATATCCTCCAAGGGTCAGTTTTGTAATTTTTTAATTTTATTTTAGCAAAACTTGGATTGAATTGTAACACACATACAAATCCAAACACTAATAAATCATGTGTGTTATATGTGTGTTAGTCACTCAGTCGCCCCCAACTCTGCGACCCCATGGACTGCAGCCCACCAGGCTCCTCTGTCCATGAGATTTTCCAGGCCAAGGATACTGGAGTGCGTTGCCATTTCCTTCTCCAGGGGATCTTCCCAACCGAGGAATTGAACCCAGGTCTCCTGCACTGCAGGCAGATTCTTTACCGACTGAGCTACAAGGGAAGCCCATGTAAATCATGACTTTTCAGAAAATACATACATGGGTGTAACCAACACCCAGATCAAGAAGGAGATATCTTTCAATATCCTGTGATAAACCATAACAGGAAATCATATGAAAGAGAATATATATGTATATAACTATGAAAAATTAACACGACATTGTAAATCAGCTGTATTTCAATAAAATTTAAAATTTGAAAAATAGAATGAAAACATCTCCCACAGCCGCTTCATGCCCCCTCTGCCAGGGGCATATCCCCTACCTCAGGGCAGGCACTTTTTTGACTTCTGACATCAGAGATTTGTTTTGCTTCGTTTTATACTTGAAGGCATCCTACAGCACTCTCTTGTGTCTGGCTTTTTTCCTCATTTGTGAGACATGTCCACACTACTGCATATGGCTGTGGTTCCTTCTCATTGTATCCACAGCTTTGTATTTTAAATCTTACTTTCACTGAAGTAAAGTTAGGCTGGAACTCAATACTAAGGACCCAGCAGAAGGGGCTGTCTGGTTTCCTGATCATCTATCGATCCTGATGCCGAAAGATATAATTCAGGCAAACTGCCTGGACCTTTGCAGAAGAGAGAAATTCCTCTTCTGATGCTGGGAGTTTCGCTGACATTATTATACTGTTCAGCTCGAGGGAGGATACCCAGGCTGCTTCCCTCTTACGAGGGAGAAAAAACAATAGTTCCTTGTTTAGAACTGAGAGCTTTTGAAAGAAAATCAGGGCACAGCTCTTCTCAAAAGTGACCCTTCCAAAAATCCTAATCAGACAGCATATTGTTTATTTCAGCAGATAGTCTTGACTCAAAAGACAAATAACCCTGTACTTCAATTTGTATCATAATTTCTGGAAGACAACACCATCCTTTTAATTTTTACCAAGCAGGCAAACAGTGATTTATCCACAGGGCTCTTCTGTCAGACCTTTTCTGCCCAGGCTGAGATACAGATTCTGAATATAATTTCCATCAACACCTGTAGGTTTCCTTCTTTAAGCTCCATGGGAATTAGAATGCAAATCATTACTAACTCCAGTTACCAACTGGTTTAACAAATAAGAAGAATTTCTTATTTTCCATCACAAGAAGTATGGAGCTCTGTTAAACTGGTCCAATGACAACAACATGGACCTAGGTTCTTTCTGTATCAGACTGTCCACAGGAGGGCACCCTACAGATACTACGTGACTGAGGTCATTCCAAGAGACGAATGAAGAAATAACAGCTTCCAGCTGCAAAAGAGGAAGCTGCGCCACTGTCTGGTGGCGCAGACAGTGAAGAATCTGCCTGCAATGCAGGAGACCCAAGTTCCCCTGGAGAAGGGAATGGCAATCCACTCCAGTATTCTTGCTGGAAAAATCCCATGGACTGAGGAGCCTGGCAGGCTATACCCCGTGGGGTCTCAAAGAGTCAGATTTGACAGAGTGACTTTCACATTCTCACATTCATATTCACGGCTGCAAAAGAAGCTCTTTCACGCTCTCTCTCAACTCCTCTCCCTTCCTCAGAACCTCACACTCCTCACCAGCCAGAATTAAACTCAGACCCATTGGTGAAGCCAACCCAGAGTGAAAGGAATGGGATTACCATACTTCACACATAACAACAGTGTTTATTCCTAAAATTAGAAGCAGAAGCCCCTTGCCTGAGTCACCTTAAAACAAAACAATGACTCTTCTGGAGAGGAAGAGAAGGATCTTGGGGCTCACAGCTGCCCAGCTGTCACCATCCAAGGCTTCCTCTTTTGCTTTCCCACATCCAAGCATGCCCCATGTTCCACTCATTGTTCAAAACATGCTCATACTTCCACAAAATGCACACACAGCCCCTCCGCAAGTGAAAACAACCCAAAGTCTCATCACAAAGAAGCAAGATGAATCCCACAAAATTCCCGCTCAGGAAGGTGACTGTCACCACTGGCCCCCAGTACACGGTATTTCCCACAGGACAGGAACTGCCTGAGCCGTTCACACAACCCAGCCAATCTAGGTCCCTGGGTTTGCTTCCTGGGAGGACCTCCCTTGCCTCCTGGCCCCCAAGGTCACCTCTGAGGTACAAAGGGGAGTGTAACATTGAGGGTTTCTTTGTTCACTGAGATTTCCCACATTTATAAAACATGACAGGAAGTTCTGTTCATTATGAACAGTCCCAGCTAATTTTTGTTTTAAAAATGATCTTGTCTTCTTCAGTGTTCCACTAATGCCAATTGAGTTTCCTCCATGACCCCTGGAAGAAAGATTCGTGCTGGTGCACCACTGAGCCTTCTGAACTTTATACTGTTTATTCAAAGGCAACATTCCAACCTGCCAACCTGCCACACCAACAGGCAAGACACACCGGATCCCAAGGGACTGGGAAGTCGTGGTGATCCCAGCATCATCACAAGCATCCCAGGACTCACCATGCGGTTCTGGTGTCTAATTCTCACCATGCCTGGGTGTGACATGTTATGATGTTATTTAACTCAGTTGAATTCCTTTTTAAAAATAAATACTCCTATTTGGTTTTGAGTTGAATGCTGATCAACTCCCTTTACACAAATTTAGCACATTTGACCAAAATAGAACCATGGTTCCAAAAACAAGGTTGATGCCGTGTGCTACGTTCACCAATTCAGCCCTGTGGTTAGCATGCTTCTGGCACATGATAGGTGCTCAGTAAATGCTGAAAATGAATGAATGAAAGGGGACATGCTCACTCAGGAGCTTGGACAGCATTGCCTTAGGACATTTCACTGGTTACATGGAGTGGAAACAGACATGGAGAAGCCAGATTTTTCTTTGTATGACATCATTTGTCATTTCATTCAGGCTTCCAAGGTGGTGCCAGTGGTCAAGAAATTCCCTGCCAATGCAGGAGGCAGAAGAGACACAAGTTCGATCCCTGGCTTGGGAAGATACCCTGAAGAGGGGCACGGCAACCAGCTCCAGTATTCTTGCCTGGAGCATCCCATAAGCAGAGGAGCCTGTTTCTCTTCAGGGCTACAGTCCACAGGGTCTCAATGACTAGACTTTGAATCTTACTTTTCTTGTCAAATAGTGCCTCTCAACATCTGCTGCCTCCCAGGTAGAGCTCTGGCAGAGAGCCGAAAGTTTAAAATTCCAGAATGAATCTCTTATCTACATTTTTCTTCCTCCACCCCAAATACCTGATTCTGAGCCAGATGCCTGTAAGGTCCAGCCCTGAATCTGCGGGAATGATTGGCCCCAATGAGGCTCCTTAAACTCTGCCTCTCCTTCATTCTTCCTCTGGCCTCAGAAGTAACAGCTGCCTCTTAATTCCCATAACACTGTTCTTACCACTAGTATAGTCATTACTATCGCAAGTTGCACACAGCTGCAGAATCACTAAAAATCTCTTTCCCGTTTTGCCGTGTCATGAGTTCCATGAGGGCAGGGCCCCCTCTGCAGTCCTAGCTTCCAGTGTAGCACCAAGCGCATAAGAAACGTATATTGAGTGAAGGAAGAATAAATGAATAAACCGCAGAGATCTCTGCAAACTGACAATTTAAAGGTAAAAAGGAAAAACTATATAAAATTTCTTTCCTTAGCGTAAGACAGAGAAAGGAAAATAGAGAAAATTCAGTATTTGTTGATCAGTCACTAAGCCGTGTCTGACTCTTGGTGACCCCATGGACGCAGCATGCCAGGCTTCCCTGTCCTTCGCCATCTCCCGAGTTTGCTCAAACTCATGTCCATTGAGTCAGTGATGCCATCCAAGCATCTCATCCTCTGTCGTCCCCTTCTCCTCCTGCCTTCAATATTTCACAGCATTAGGGTCTTTTCCAATGAGTCGGCTCTTCACATCAGGTAGTCAAAGCACTGGACCTTCAACTTCAGCATCAGACCTGCCAGCGAATATTCAGGGTTGATTTCCTTTAGGATTCACTGGTTTGATCTCCATGCATTACAAGGAACTCTCAAGAGCCTTCTCCAGCACCACAGTTTGAAAGCATTAATTCATTGGCACTCAGCCTTCTTTATGGTACAACTCTCGCATCCTTACATGACTGCTAGAAAAACCATAACTTTGACTATGCAGACCTTTGTCAGCAAAGTGATGTCTCTGCTTTTTAATACACTGTCTGGGTTTGTCGTAGCTTTTCTTCCAAGGAGCAAGCGTCTTTTAATTTCATGGCTGCAAGCCCCGTTGATTTTGGAGCCCAAGAAAATGAAACCTGACACTGTTTTCATTGTTTCCCCATCTATTTGCCATGAAGCGATGGGGCCAGATGCACGACTGTAGTGTCTTGAATGTTGAGTTTTAAGCCAGCTTTTTCACTCTCCTCTTTCACCTTCATCAAAAGACTCTCTAGTTCCTCTTCATTTTCTGCCATTAAAGCGGTATCATCTGCCTGAGGTTGTTGATATTTCTCCCAGAAATCTTGATTCCAGCTTGTGAGTCATCCAGTCCAGCACTTTGTATGATTTACTCTGCATGTAAGTTAAATAAGCAGGATGACAATATACAGCCTTGACATACTCCTTTCCAAGTTTTGACTCAGTCCAGTGTTCCATGCCTAGTTCCAACTGTTGCTTCTTGTCCTGCATACAGATTTCTCAGGAAACAGGTAAAGTAGTCTGGTATTCCCATCTCTTTAAGAATTTTCTACAGTTTGTTGTGATCCACACAGTCAAAGGCTTTAATGTAGTCCATGAAGCAGAAGTAGATTATTTTCTGGAATTCCCTTGCTTTTTCTATGATCCAGCATATGTTGGCAATTTCATCTCTGGTTCCTCTGCCTTTTCTAAATCTCTTTGTACATTTGAAAGTTTTTGGTTCACATACTGCTAGAGCCTAGGTTGAAGGATCTTGAGCATAATCTAACTAGCATGTGAAATGAGTGCAACTGTATGGTAGTTTGAACATTCTTTGGCATTGCCTTTCTTTGGAATTGGGATAAAAACTGACCTTTCCCAGTCCTGTGGCCACTGCTGAGTTTTCCAAATTTGCTGGTATATTGAGTGCAGCACTTTAACAGCATCATCTTTTCAGATTTGAAAATCAGTGAAGGAGAACAGTAGTCTAATTCTCTTTGGGCTTGGTCATTCTGGAGAGTGTGTACAGCAAATGAAAATTCCTTGACACTCTTCTCATTAAGGCATGTGATCTGTGTCCCTTTCCCTTGAACCTGGGTCTATCTGAGTGTCTTAACTATAACCAACAGAATGCAGCAGAAATGACATAGTGTACCTTCAGAGGCTAAATCAGAGAAAGCCATGCTGCCTCCACCTGGTTCTCTTAGGAGGCTCGCTGTGGGAAGTCTGCACCTGCCTACACATAAGTCTGACTACCTGGGACACACAAAGGCTTCTGGTCGGTCCCAGCTGGGTTTTCAGTCAACAGCCAGCATCAGCTTCCAGCCAGGTGTGTTAGTCACCCTGGACATCCAGCCCAGTTGTGCTTTGGACAATCTCAGCCCCAGCGGACATTTGACAACATCACGTGAAAAACCTCAGTGAGGATCGCTGGAACTGTTTCTAAATGACTCACAAACTCATGAGCAAAATGAAACGCTATTTTAAACTCCTAAATTTGGGGTACGACTTATTACACATTAACAAGAACTAGTTCAATTGCCTCTGTGGATTAATACTATAGAAAATCCTTGAATTTTTCTTCTATATTCCTGAAGGGGCCAGTTGAGACCCCTGCCCATTTTCAGACCAACCATACACAAGGACATATAAACGGATCACTTCTCAGTGAGTGTGTCAGTACATAAATAAAAACATCCAGAGTTTATGCATGGAGAATCCAACAAAATGAATATTAAAAATCACAAACGGCTTCTGGAAAGGAAGTAGTCTCTAATTAATTAAGGTAAGAGATGCAAAACCTCTCTAAAAGGAGAGTCAGAAGGATAATGACTAGAGGCTTCTAGAAAGTGATGTTTCTTAGTTACTAAATGAAGACTCGGTTACTAGAAAGGCTCAGAAATCATTCTCCTCTAAAAGGAAATGAAGGGAAAAAACATCCACATAAAATCTTGTGATGCCCCCATATAGGGCCACCATGCTGACTTCACCCCGTACAACATCCCCATGACTAATCTCCAACAATTGGTCCAAACTTACAAATATTCTCTCCAGCCAAGGCAACGGTAGGAAACCTTTCCATATGGCCAAATTTCCCCAATCAGGAGGGCTTACAGGATTTGTAAATTAGACCTTTCAGTTGTACAAAAGGAAAGCAGTGCACGTGACCCTTTGTTTTTCCTTGTTTTGTTTCCCTTCCTGACAGAAACCTGTCCCATCCACGTGCAGCTGAGGAGGAGGCTTCCTGAGTCTGTGCCCTTCCTTTCTGTCCTTTTCTGTCCATCTCCTCAGCACTCCCCTTGTTTGGGAAGGACTGGCCCAGCCTGGCCTGAGGGACAGTCCAAATAGAGCTGAGCCGTCATCACAGATCTGTCTGCCAGCCTGGCAGGCCAGGACCAGGGCAGCCCAAGGTGAAGAGCGCATGAGACAGGGATCCAGTTCCCAGGAATGACTCCTGCTCGGGGGCAGCTCCCGGGGTCTGCCCCTGGGACTGACAACTGAGAATGGTAACCCACGTCTTGGCAGCACCCTGGCTTGAGCAACCTTGTCACAGAGCTCTCTGAGCCATCCAGAGAGGCCATGCTGTGCAAACTGTGCTCTGAAAAGTCACCCCAAGAGGTTACCACAGAGAATGGAGCTGTGTGGGGCAGGGGGTGACATGAGTGTAGCTCTCAGAGCCCACCCCCCACACCCACACATCACAACCAGAATGTCTCCTCTTTTTTCTGTTTCACATATTTGACCTCAAACATTTCATACAAAAAAAAAAGTGTTGCCCCTAAAAATTGTTTAGAAACCACTCCAGAGTAGAAAGAGAATGAGAAGAGAATCAGAAGGCTGTGGGCTTAAAATCCAGCTCTGCTACGCCTTACTGGTACTCATGAAATGTCTCTGTTGCACTCATCTCACCCCCTAGCAAGGTCATACTCAAAATTCTCCAAGCCAGGCTTCAACAGTACATGAACTGAGAACTCCTAGACGTTCAAGCTGGATTTAGGAAAGGTAGAGCAATCAGAGATCAAATTGCCAACATCCACTCGATCATAGAAAATGCAAGGGAATTCCAGAAAAACATCTACTTCTGCTTCACTGCCTTATGCTAAAGCCTTTGACTGTGTGGATCACAACAAACTGTGGAAAATTCTTAAAGAGATGCGAATGCCAGACTACTTTTCCTGTTTCCTGGGAAACCTGTATGCAGGTCAAGAAGCAGAGGTTAATATTGGACATGGGATGACTGACTGGTTCAGAATTGGGAAAGGAGTATGTCAAGGCTGTATACTGTCACCCTGTTTATCTAATTTATATGCAGAGCACATCATGCAAAATGCCAGGCTGGATAAAGCTCAAGCTGGAATCAAGAAAAAGGCCTTGCTGGCCCTGGGTGATACTCAGGTCTGTCAAACTCACTGAGAGCTAAATCACCCAGGGCCAGCAAGGCCAGTGGCGCATGCTGCTCACCGCCCATTTGTGGATAGCATTTGTTGCACATTTTGATTTGCCTCCTAACAATAAATCCAGAAGTTTTCAGTGGTCACAGCCACCAAATCCACTGAATTCTCAACATTTTATATGATAGGACAACATGGACAACGCTGCTCAGTGCTTGAGAAACATGACTATCAAGAACTGCAGTTGAACGGCCGGTTCCTTCATCTAGGACAATTGCCCTAGGACTTGACAGGCCTCACGTGCCTGCTGGGCCACACGACATAAGCCCTGTCACCTATTTGTTTGGGATAATTTCCCAGGGGTGCTTATCAGTTATTATTAACGATGATCAGTTGGCACATTTAACTTCTGTGGCCATACAAAGACTTGCTCTCTGCTCTCTGACTCAGAACACTTTTATACACCCCCAGGTTGTTGCCTGGAATTGACCTAGATAAAAAAGCTTTTATAATAACTTCTTAGCCTCTTTTAACACAAAGGCTAATCTTGGGAGAGTACCAACAGCTCACCCTAAAGTCATAGTGTTTAATGTGTATGAAAATTTCAACTCATTGTGAAAATAAGCATTTCCCAGTACCTCTGAACACACTCAGTTCAACGGTATTAACACTAGTCTTGAGTTGCCAGAAATACTTGGAAATGGGACAAAGGGTATTTAGTTTATTTTGGTATCATTCCCTTTTACGTCCTCTTTCCAGTTTTCTGTCTGAGGAGTTTTGCCATATTTGGTTGTCAGAAATGCAGAAGGGGATGATCTGATTTGTGGGATACCAGTGAGAAGAAACAACTGCAAATTACTTGGTGAAAGAGTAAGGCTTTAACAGAAATATGAGTGTTTCTGAGGGCAGAGGTTTAATGGATTTGATAACAGTTCTCTGTAACTGTAGAATTTCTCTGAAATTTTTAAAAACTCCATGGATTTGAACAAGAAGCCAAATACGGTGAAAGCAACAGCTCCATCTATTGGGCCTTTACTGGGTTAAGTGCCATGCAAAGTGCTAAGTACTTTACTTTCATTATTTCCTTTAATCCTCATCACATCTCTATGAAGTTGGTTCTGTTATAATCCCTGTTTAATAGAGGAGGAAACAAAAGATATTAAGTAGCTCACCAGAAGGACATGGACCTGCTAAGTTTCAGAGGTGTACTTGGATCCAAGCAGCCTGACTCCTGAGGTTGTGAGAATATGTAGGAAGAATTGTTGTTCTTGAAAAGACTCAAACAAATAAAACTTCTGTCAATTTTTCTACAGAAAATCTATTTGGTTTCAACAGGAGTTGAAGAGTTTAACCAACAGTAGAACTCTATGGAAAACGTTCTTTTTTATCACTAGAAGTAAAGATCTCCTAGATTTATAAAATAAATCTGATTAGAGACGTATGCCAAGACAAGTAGCTCTGTAAAAGAAAATTGCTCCTGTCCAGGAATCATCAAATGGGTTATGAACGACAGCAAAATAGTCTCCGTGCTGCTGTGCTGAAAATGGCCTATCCCTGAGTTTCTTCCAAATTCTATGCTGTGAAGATACTTTATTAATATATAATCAGGGTTAGGGTAAACCCCTGATCTCAATTAATAATCCAAAGTAACTAAGGAGTATGGAGATAACCCAATTCCTGATAGTCTTTATGCCAATTCAAATATAGGATCTGAAATGTTAAATGTAGAATAAAACTTTGAGTGAGTTTGTATGAAAATAGAACTGAAGAATCCTCTTGAAAATTTTAAGATGAAAATTTTTAATGCATTTTTCCTAGGGCTGTTTATCTTTCAAAGGAAGGAGATGCTGTGGTGCGAAAGCCAACTAGAATTGTTTCCAATTGTATTCATTTTCTGCTTAAGTCTTAAAGGCAACAATACATCTTTGACAATCAAAGAACAGGTCTGTAACGATCATTATCCTAAGGTTCAACTGGTCGACAGCTTTTGGTTCTCTGGATACAATGCTTTCTAAATGAGCCTCAAGTGTTTTGAAATTGCCTTATTACTCCATCAGAAACAATTTTCCCACAAGAGGCTGGGGAATATAGGAGACTGGCATTGGAAACACATGGAGAAATTATTATACGGACAGCCAAACCCATGGCTCTGTCCCATGTCCTATTAGGACAGAAACAATCCTAGGGCTCAAAGAAACTAAGGGAAAATTCTCTCTGTTTGACTCAGCTCGAGTCAAACTCGGGCTATTCAAGAGCTACCTAAGGAGATAATTCTATATACTATCCATCAATGCCAGTCATCACCATTATCATTTAAAACTCATTGAACTATTGAGCACAATGCTAGGGAGTGGAGGTGTAAAGATGAACACAAATGGCTTCTACAGCAAGGAGCCTGTGGTAAAACTGAAAAGACGGGGCACACCTCTGTATCAAAATAGATCATGATTCAAACTAGCATTTGAGAATTGACATAAAATGGCCCAAAAGCAAATGCTTCAGTGAGTTAGATGAGCAAAATCCTGGGAACTGGGGAGGCACCTAGGTCTCTAAGAGGAAGTAAGGATTCTTGGAAAGGTGGGAGAAATAAGAGGCTTTCAAAGTCTAGCTGCTCCATTTTGAACCTGGTAAAAACATCAACATAGTTTTAATTCACATAAACTCAAAAATTCATTTGTGAGAATATAGAAAGTTATGACCAACCTAGATAGTATATTAAAAAGCAGAGACATTACTTTGCCAACAAAAGTCTGTCTAGTCAAGGTTATGGTTTTTCCAGTGGTCATATATGGATGTAAGAGTTGGACTGTGAAGAAGACTGAGCGCCGAAGAATTGATGCTTTTGAACTGTGGTGTTGAAGAAGACTCTTGAGAGTCCCTTGGACTGCAAGGAGATCCAACCAGTCCATTCTAAAGGAGATCAGTCCTGAGTGTTCTTTGGAAGGACTGATGCTGAACCTGAGACTCCAATACTCTTTTTTTTTTTTGGAGACTCCAATACTTTGGACACCTCATGTGACGAGTTGACTCACTGGAAAAGACTGTGATGCTGGGAGGGATTGGGGGCAGGAGGAGAAGGGGACGACAGAGGATAAGATGGCTGGATGGCACCACCCACTTGGCGAACATGAGTTTGAGTGAACTCCGGTAGTTGGTGATGGACAGGGAGGCCTGGCGGGCTGCAATACATGCAGTCGCAAAGAGTTGGACTTGACTGAGCGACTGAACTGAACTGAGCTACAAACCAATAACTAGTGTACTTTTTGCATATATTACTTTAATACAAACTTTCAATTTTTAAAAAAAATTAGTTTTAATTTTAATTCTTTTTCAAAGGAATACATACTTGTAAGATAACTGAGTAGCACAGAAAATTTAAAAATAGAACTGAAACTTCCCAGATAATTCTCTCTCCTTCTCTCTGGTTCACAGTATTCCTCCTCTTCCTCATCACCAGAAACTCACCTGCACTCCAGTTTGCAATCAGTGACTCTCTTACTTTCATCATGACTTCAACTAGTAACTGAGGCCTGCTCTAAGAACCTTACCAAAGGCCCGCAATACCACAGCGGGGAAGGCTTTCCTGTTTCTTGCAGTGCCAGAACTTGCATTGTTTATTGGGTAGTTTTGCAAGATTTGCAAAACAAAAACCCAGAATTCTCAGCTATATTTGGATTATAGATAAATGAGTAATAATCATTTACTATAATTATAACCCATTCAGTATTTGAGATGTACTTTACTTAAAGTGGGATCTAGTTCCCTGACTAGGGATTGAACCCAGGCCCCCTGCACTGGGAGCATAGCATCTCAGCCATTGGACCACCAGGGAAGTCCCATGTATTCTTGTAATAACTTCATTCCTTGCCTCTTTTTGTCCCTGATTGTTTTTCTTCCCTGTCTTAAGTGAAGGGTGTGTGTCCACACAGCTAACATGGTAGTAGCAGTAGAAATTAACAAAGGGAAGGGGAACTTCTTGGGACTTTAATTATAAAGTTCAAAATTTCTACCCCCTATGGAGGTTCTTCCTCCACTGTTTACCCTTAGAAAATTTGAGTTTGGTGTCAGCGCCGCTATCTCTAACTGGGTCCACATCTCCCAAAACTCAGTTAACAGAAGAGTGATTATACTGGCGATCAGTACTGGAAATTAAAGTTTATCTGCATGACACATTCCCATATTATGGTAACAGGAGAAATGTGGAAATTGTATAGAGATCCACAGACTATTGACAAATTAAGCCTGATAGTAACAGATTGAGTTTTGTTTGTTTTTATTGAGAGATCATTTTAAAAACCTATGTATATACGAAGATCACATGAAGAGGCCTCTAGCCAAAAAGGCTGAGAATTTTGAAAAGCTTCCCCATCCATGAATATGGGGTAGAAAAATCCCCACCCAGTAGTCTTCCAACAGATCCTGAAAGTAATCAGAGGTCTGGGTGGAAAAACTGTACATAACTCACAAAAAATCAAAGCTGTACAATGTAAGGATATAAGGCTCAACATTTAGCTATCCTTATACTACAAGAAACCAATGTGATAAACTAATGCTAACATTAGTGAAACTGCTACAATTGAGGGCTTCCCTGGTGGCTCAGACAGTAAAGAGTCTGCCTGCAGTGCAGGAGATCTGGGTTTGATCCCTGGGGAGAGAAGATCCCTTGGAATGGCCACCCACTCCAGTATTCTTGCCTGAAGAATTCAATGAACATAGGAGCCTGGCAGGCTACAGTCCATGGAGTCACAAAGAGTTAGGCATGACTCAACGACTAACACTTTCACTTTCTTCCACTAGGACTGAAGCAGAAGCAAACTCAAAATAGTTTTGTAAGAATACTTCTACAATTCAGAGCCCACAGCAATCATCACTCTGGGGGAAGAAAAGACACTGAGATAATGTCACAATGAGAACATCATACACTATACAAGGAAGTGATCTACTGTGAGGGCGAACTGGCAGAGGCAACCATCAGGAGAAGCAGCATTTTTAAGGACTGAAGAAAGAAGAGCCATTCATAAGAAGTATGCTGGGACTTCCCTAGTGGTCCAGTGCTTAAGACTCTGTCTTCCAAAGCAGAGGGCATGGGTTTGATTTCTGCTCAGGGAATTAAGATCCCGCATGGAGCACAATGTGACCAACAGAAAAGTATGTTGAAAATAATTACATAATAATGAAAGAACATGATAGGATACGGGGGGCGGGGGGGAACAGGCAGAGAGGGAGAGAGAGAAATTAGAACTTTTAGAAATGGAAACCTGTTTATTAGATAGGCACTGAGAAGAGAATTAGTGAACTGGTATATAGATGTTAGCCAATTATATGCAATGCAGCACAGAGGGATAAAGAGGGCGCAGGTAGGAAATAGGAATAGAAATATAGAGAAATGAATAAGAAGGTTAATCCTATATGTTTTAATGTATCAAAGAAAAAGTGAACCAAAATATTAAGGAGACAATGTTAAATAGGCTATCACAATAGATGAGTGTTCATTGATGAGGCCTGTCTCTGTGAAAAAGAAGGGGACTTGGGATCCTACCGAGTCAAGTCAAGAAGAGAATCATGGAGAGTCTTTCGGGAGCCCATAAGGAAGGAAAGAAATGGGTTTTATAGCAGAGGATACAAAGGCAGCTTGGTCCTTTGACTTCAGCTTTTCCAGAACACAAAAGAATTGAGGGGGTTTCTTAACCATTCCTGCTTTCTGGAAACACACAATCTCAGCTAAAGTTCAACAGTGCCGAAGAGGAGTTCCAGAAAGACCAAGCGGAAGAATCGAGATACGAGAGGGAATATGAAAAAGATCAAATGTGAGAAGGTTTTTCAGAGTTAAAGATGTAAGACCTCAGAATTATGAAGTACAGTGTCCCAAATAAGGATAGATGAAGTCATACCTAGACACACAGTAGCAAAACTGCAAATGGGAAGAAACATTGTTAATTAGGGATGCATTTATAGCTCTTTTTTTTTCATCTTCCCACATGTCAGGTGTGGCTGGTTTTATTGAGTTAAAATTGTACCTTTTATTAATTGCTCTCTGAAACTGAGAACTTAGGCAAGAGGCCTAAGAAGCGCTGGAACAACCCGAGACCGCACTGTCCCTCCCTGTCACAGGCGCGCCTTCTCAGGACTGACCTCGCCATCACCTTGGGTCTCTCCCCTCACTTCTGCCTTCTTTCACTGACCTGAGCCGTTTGCCTTCACTCTGCTAGTTTGCCCCTGAGAAACCCCACACTTACCTTCATTTATTTTGCAGAGAAATTCAGCCTTCTCTCTCTGTGTATCTGTTTCTCCCACCTTTCAGACCAAGCCCACTCCCAAAGTGACCTGCTATATATTTCCCTAAACAAAATACCTATCCCAACACAAATTATGCCACCACTCTGGTTGTTTTTTGTAATAAATAGCATTTTTTTTTCCAGCAATGGTTATCTTTTTCCCTCCTTAATTATCAAGTTCTACATATAGTAACTGTCACTGGGTATTAATTCGTCTTTGCCACCTAACTTTCCTCTCTGGGCCAGGCTTAGAGTGGGACAGAGGAATGGAATAACGATTCTCATATATATGTTGCTTTAAATTTTTTTAAAGACTGGTAAAGGTCCAACCAGTCCATCCTAAAGGAAATCAGTCCTGAATATTCATTGGAAGGACTGATGTTGAGGTTGAAACTCCAATACTCTGGCCACCTGAGGCCAAGAACTGACTCATTTGAAAAAACCCTGATGCCGGGAAAGATTGAAGGCAGGAGGAGAAGGGGACGACAGAGGATGAGATGGTTGGATGGCATCACCTACTCAATGGACATGAGTTTGAGTAAACTCCAGGAGTTGGTGATGGCCAGGGAGGCCTGGCGTGCTGCATTCCATGGGGTGGCAAAGAGTCGGACATGACAGAGTGACTGAACAGAACTGAAAGGGTGAAGGATTTGTTATTTTTTAGGTCACATGAGAATGGCTAAGCCAAAGCAGCTACATTAAAACAATTTCACCAAAATGTCACATACATGCACACACATCATAGTAATATTCTTATTTTACAGATGAGTAAACTGAAACCCTGAGCTTTCATTCATTTCACTGCTCCAAGCTCACAGAGCTGGTGAAGGGTTGAGCTGGGCCTTCAACCTACATCTTCTAATTCAGAATACCACCCTCTTCTAGTAACACAGTGCAGGCCTGGGACACTTTCCTTCTCAATTTAATAAGTTTCATTTTGCTGCTGCTGCTAAATCATTTCAGTCATGTCCGACTCTGTGTGACCCCATAGACGGCAGCCCACCAGGCTCCTCCGTCCATGGTATTTTCCAGGCAAGAGTACTGGAGTGGGTTGCCATTGCCTTCTCCGAAGTTTTGTTTTAGCCTAAGGGAAAACATTGAAGGTTATTTCAACTACATATACTTTATATTTCTAAGTATCATGTTTGAGTACAATGGAGAGTTCAATTCCTTTTTGCAATCAAGGTACCCAGAGGGTAAACAGGGAAAGAACGTTTGTAATTCTTCACACAGAGCTTTTCTTTCTTTTTCCTTATAAATCAGCATGTAAAATCCCATAGCACTGTTGTGACTTTAATGCGTAGTGAAATCAGACTGGCTTTCTCCACTGCAAATAAAGTGGGGGAACTTCATGTCCTGTATTATTTCGTGCATATGGAGTATCATTGTTTCCAGCTCTGTTGTCAGCCAATAGTACAATGTCGTTAGAGCCAAAGAATGTCTTTTTAAAAAGAATACCCTAAAAGCTGCTGCTACTGCTGCTGGACCCATCACCCTCCAGATCATCAGCCTTCTCTTGTGTCCTTCAGACTCTTGGCAAAGGGACAAACAAATACTGTCTTTTAGATTGCTGTTCATCTGGGAACCAGAAGTTGTATGGAGCCACCAAGTCAAGTCATTCATTTGTGTATCCATCCAACATATATTTGGACACTCACAAATTTTATTTTCTCAGGCTCCAAAATCACTGCAGATGGTGACTGCAACCATGAAATTAGAAAATGTTTACTCCTTGGAAGGAAAGCTATGACAAATCTAGACAGCGTACTAAAAAGCAGAGACATCACTTTGCCAACAAAGTTCCATATAGTGAAAGCTATGGTTTTTCCAGTAGTCGTGTGCAGATGTGAGAGCTGGACCACAAAGATTGAGCACCAAAGAATTGATGCTTTCCAATTGTGGTGCTGGAGAAGACGCTTGACAATCCCTTGGATAGCAAGATCAAGCCAGTCAATCCTAAAGGAAATCAACCCTGAAAATTCATGGGAAGGACTGTTGCTAAAGGTCCAATACTTTGGCCACCTGATGGGAACAGTCAACTCTTTGGAAAAAACCCTGATGCTGGCAGAGATTGAAGGCAGGAGGAGAAGGGGGCGGGGGCAGAGGATAAAATGATTAGATAGCATCACGGAATCAATGGACGTGAATTTGAGCAAAATCTGGGAGACAATAAAGGACAGAAAAGCCTGGTGTGCTACAGTCCATGGGACTGCAAAGAGTTGGACACAACTGAGTGATGGAATAACAATAACATTATGTGCCAACATTGTGCCAGGGACCGGGGACATGCTAATAAGAGGCACAATTCCTATCCTCTTGCAGTTTGTGGATTAGGTGGGGAGATGGGGGGTAGGTATAGGTATTAAATAAATACTGTGATTACACTAGTAACTTCAATGTGGCTGATCCTGTGAGCTACCTTTCTGTTGATCTCCTGCTAACCCTGATGCAAGACATAGCATCTCTCTTCTCTCCAATAAATAGACACTCTGCCTTACACCAAAATCACCAATGAACATAGGTGCTGACTAACATTCTGCATGGGGGATAGAGGAAAGAGTTTGGTTTCCATTATTACACACCTCAGTGAAATACTCTAAATTGTCTTAGCAGGTATCTGATCTCCAACCTGGATTTTTCCTCACCCTTTGCTGAAGCAGTTCTAGACCTGGCTGTCTTATGTCTGTTCTTCCTGGATGTCCCCCTGGAGCTTTTGTTTTAATTTCCCCCTCCTCTACCCCAGAACCCCATCATGGTGAGCAACTTAGCTCCGCTTCTGAGTCTCCCTCCAGTCTTGCTCACTGGCTGCATCTCAGTGTCCAGCAAAGAACATGCCTTCCTGGTGGTTGGAACCCACTTCCTCAGAAGACAGCCTGTGTGTTGGGGTGGGATGGATGTAACATCAAAACCTGATCATGCTACACTTAAATAGGTGGTGATGATAATGGTGATCATTTGCTAAAGGGAGAAGTACCCATGTTGGAGATGAGCAAGAGGCCAGTCTGGGGTGATGGCCATGAGCAGGTATGCTGCAGCAATCTTGCTGCGTCAGGTCCCCCACTCCCTGAGTCAACCTGTGGCTAATTAAGAGCCACCGCCATCACATCTGAATAATTCTCTGGGATAGGGTTTCTTCCTGAATGACTCGATTCACATGGGATTAGAAACTGTCTCTCTCCACTAGGAAGTAGAATAAAACAACTGACTCACATTTCACGCTCTCATTTTTGCCAAGCGTGGATGATAATGTCTGTTACTCAGAAGTGGGCTAGAGCTGAATCCTCTTTATGTAACCGATTTGGCTGAGAAGTCAAAATGCAGGTAGCACGAAGCCAAGGGAGGCATGCTGAGATCAGTTCCTGGGCTCTAGATGCCAATAAAGTTCTAGAATGTGCCCATTCCTTGGTCTGGTGATGGGGACCCATGCTGGATGAGACCCAAGGTGATCCTATTGATTGAGAAGTTTCCTTCCACAGGGAGAATAAAACTTACTGTCCCTGGATGTCCCCTGGAGGAAGGGCAAATCCCAGATGACCTGAGAACACATCTGATATCCTAGAGTCAGCACCTGGAGCATGGGGCTTCTGGAGCCTACAGTGGCTACTAATAGACACTAAGGAAGTCCGTGTTGAGAGCATATGGCAGAAACCAAGCTGGGAGCACACTTGACCACCACAGTCAAAAGCAAGAAACATGCCCAGATCTTGCGTGCTGGACACACACGAAGACCACAGGCCCATGCCCACAGGCTCCAGTGTACGGGGGGGTAGACAGGGTTTCTGACTCAAACTTATGTGCCTCCTAATTACTGATAGTGATTATGGGACTCAGCCAGTCAGCCTGCTTTTCTTCTCTTAGCATTATCTCCTAAACATTTCCCCATGCCATGACATATTGGAGATGTGGTAGTTCTACCAACTATTGCCAGAGAAAGACCTGTGGTTTATACACACATGGTCATGCCATTGTAGGCTGCTCACTGTGTTCTGGTCTATGTCCACGCAGTAACATAAGTACATGGTACTACATAGGGGTGATGAGTTTCCTTCATCTGTACCATCATCACTGCTCCGGAGTTCACACATCCACCCCACCCAGGTGGTTGCAAGACGAGATCCTGTTGTTTTATTAGAGACTAGCTTGCCAGTTAAAAAGTGATCTGGAGAACAGTGTGGAGATTCCTTAAAAAATTGCAAATAGAACTCCCTTATGACCCAGCAATCCCACTGCTGGGCATACACACCGAGGAAACCAGAATTGAAAGAGACACATGTACCCCAATGTTCATCGCAGCACTGTTTATAATAGCCAGGACATGGAAACAACCTAGATGTCCATCAGCAGATGAATGGATAAGAAAGCTGTGGTACATATACACAATGGAGTATTACTCAGCCGTTAAAAAGAATTCATTTGAATCAGTTCTGATGAGATGGATGAAACTGGAGCCGATTATACAGAGTGAAGTAAGCCAGAAAGAAAAACACCAATACAGTATACTAACACATATATATGGAATTTAGGAAGATGGCAATGATGACCCTGTATGCAAGACAGGGAAAGAGACACAGATGTGTATAATGGACTTTTGGACTCAGAGGGAGAGGGAGAGGGTGGGATGATTTGGGAGAATGACATTCTAACATGTATACTATCATGTGAATTGAATCGCCAGTCTATGTCTGACGCAGGATGCAGCATGCTTGGGGCTGGTGCATGGGGATGACCCAGAAAGATGTTCTGGGGAGGGAGGTGGGAGGGGGGTTCATGTTTGGGAATGCATGTAAGAATTAAAGATTTTAAAATTTAAAAAATAAAAAACTAAAAATTAAAAAAAAAAAAAAGAAATGCAAAAAAAAAGCACTATATAAAAAAAAAAAAAAAAGTGATCATTTTGACCCTTCCCCTGGATACTCACGAAACTAAGAATTGACAAATTAAACTCTATAGTGGATAGACTTTGTAAACTTACTACTAGCTGACGTTAACTGAGCTTAGCATACATTAATAAGTCTGTGCAACAACCATGTAATATAAGCAGCTTTACAATCCCTATTGAATAGAAGGAAACTTAACCTTTAAAAGCTTGAAGAACTTAGAGCCACTCAATAAACAAATTACTGAAAGTCATTCCATAAACCAAGACTCAGATCAAAGTTGTGTTTGGTGCCAAGCCCATATGCTCTTTCCTGGGAATGCATGTCAGATGCCTTTATGAATCTTGTCTAAGGTTGCTTGGGTTCGCGGTGCACTGATAGTGCCCCCTGGCTCTCCTCTCCTCCATAGTATGCTCGAAGCGTTACCATTCTTCCCACGGTAAAGGGACTCTTCATCAGTCTGATTTTTATCATGACCATCTCTTCCCTGACTCTTTGGCCTTGAGTAAGTCAAGCTAGTTTACCAAATATGGGTTCTGATTTTAAATGTCTCATTTCCAAGAAATGGAAAACTACCCGCAAGTTTAGATAATCCTTTAGAAAAAAGTCTTCCTAAGGCTGGCCCAACCTGACCTTGTATTAGAAGGAAGTACAGGTCAGTTATCTTCCTGAGGCAGTGATCACTGAGTCATTTAGACATCCCTAGAACCCACCTGAAGTCTGTATCAGTAACTCAGGTTTCCCACGAGAGTCATAAGTGCCCTCATGCGGAAAAAAGAGAAACATTTACCACCCAAGAGGCCCACCTATGTTGGCTGTTTCATGGTATTCTCTGGAACTTGAATAACCATAGCTATGCCACCGATGCCAAGATCTTTCATACCTATACCTATGGGTCAGCTGAAAGTCTGACACTAAAGAATGGTTTATCATCTAAATTATAAATTATTTATATATATTCCAATAAGACATCTCTTCCTCCACTGGAATGATCACAAGATAAAAATGAAAATAACATAGAAAAGTGGGAAACGTTTTGGTAACATGAAAGTCAAAAAAAAAAAAGAAAAGAAAAGAAAACTTTGAACATAATTTGAATAAGATTTTGCAATTGTAAGCACATAAATTTTCTCTATTTTTAGAGATAGTGAATGGCTATGAATTGTAAGCAATGGAAAATAGTGACACTAAAGACCATTTTAAATAGCTGAGCCTATTTGAATATCATATTAGATCATGGAATATCATATTAGACATGGAAGTCAGGTTTCTCAATGTCTGGAGAAGGGAGTTAAAAAATAGAAACAGGGAAGGCTAGAGTCAATGCTATAGTTTTGTTTTTTGTTTTTTTTTTTTGGTTGAGATGGTAATCTCAAAGTACTTGCCCACAAATTACTTATTAATTACATAGCAGGGACATAGAAACTGCCCAGATGATTAACACTGCTGACCACGGTACAAGGTGACTTTTATGTGCCTGATGTGAGACACAGGGAAGGACAACCACATCACACCTCTGGTATTCCTGCTGAAAATGCATAATCTGAAATAAATCATGAGGAAATGTGAGAAAAAGTAAAAGAAAGAAGAAATCCTAAAAGATACCTAGCCTGTGCGTTTGTGCTTAGTTGCTCAGTTGTGTCCACCTCTTTGCGACCCCATGGACTGTAGCCCGTCAGGCTCCTCTGTCTATGGAGTATTTTAGGCAAGGAAACTGGAGTGGGTTCCCATTTCCTACTCCAGGGGATCTTCCTGACTCAGGCATTGAACCCACATCTCCTGTGTCTCCTGCACTGACAGCTGGATTCTTTCAACCGAGCCACCTAGGAAGCCTGACTCCACGATTGTCAAAAACAAGAAACACAAGGGAAGATGAACCAACTGTTCCAGGTTCCAAGAAGCTAAAGAGACCTGACAACTAAATGCAATGTATACCCCTAGATTGGATCCTAGACTGGGGGAAGTGACGATAAAAAGCATTACTGGGACCACTGGGGAAATTTAAATACGAATTTTAGGTTAAAGTATTGCATCAAAAGTGAAGTCGCTCAGTCGTGCCCGACTCTTCACGACCCAGTGGACTATAGCCGACCAGCCTCCTCCGTCCATGGGATTTTCCAGGCATGAGTACTGGAGTGGGTTGCCATTTCCTTCGCCAGGGGATCTTCCTGACCCAGGGATCGAACCCTGGTCTCCCACATTGTAGGCAGATGCTTTACCATCTGAGCCACCAGGGAAGCCCAACTTTGATTACATCAAAGTTACAGCTTGTGATTTTGATCATTGTTGCATGATTACGTAAGAGAAGTCCCTGCTTTTAGGAAACACATGTTATAGAATGTTTGGGGACAGGGTCATAATATCTGCAAGGTGCTTTCAAATGGTTAAAATATAGAAAGTCAGAGCAAATAATAAAACAAATGGAACAAAATATTAACAATTGCTGAATCCAGATAAAGGGAATACAGATATTTCTTAGACTATTCTTTGGATTTTGGGGAAAGTTTGAAATTGTATTAAATAAAAACATTTAGGTATCATATTATATTTAGAGCATTTGATAAAAATTTTTAAAAACATAGTGTATTACTTTCCTATAACTGCTGTAACAAATTACCACAAATTTACTGACTTAACAACAACTTATCTTCATGACTTTTCTAGTTTCCATAGGCTCCTGCATTTCTTAGCTCATGAGCCCCTCCTTGTATCACTCCAATCTCTGTTTCCATCATGACGTTTCCTTTCCTGACATTGACCCTCCTGACTCCTTACAAGGACCTTTTGTGATTACATTGGACCCTTCCTTGAATAGACCAGGATCATCTCCCCATCTCTGGTCTTACGTTAATCACACCTGCAAAGACCCTTTTGTCACATGTCCCAGAGGTTAGGTTGTAAACATCTTTGGGAAGCCATCATTCTATTTACCGCAATGTAATTTCAGTTGTCAATATAAAGAGAAAAATTCTATCCCCCTTCCAAAATAATACTTAAACAATATTCAAACAATTTTGGTTTGAAGGGCCACCCTCAGCCCTAGAAAAGAAGAATGCCTTAATGGGTAGAAACACAAGGCATTGTGTTTAAAGTTCAGTTCAGTTCAGTTCAGTCTCTCAGTTGTGTCCAACTCTTTACAACCCCATGAATCGCAGCACGCCAGGCCTCCCTGTCCATCACCAACTCGTGGAGTTCACTCAGACTCACGTCCATCGAGTCAGTGATGCCATCCAGCCATCTCATCCTCTGTCTTCCCCTTCTCCTCCTGCCCCCAATCCCTCCCAGCATCAAAGTCTTTTCCAATGAGTCAACTCTTCCCATGAGGTATCCAAAGTACTGGAGTTTCAGCTTTAGCATCATTTCCTCCAAAGAAATCCCAGGGTTGAGCTCCTTAAGAATGGACTGGTTGGATCTCCTTGCAGTCCAAGGGACTCTCAAGAGTCTTCTCCAACACCATAGTTCAAAAGCATCAATTCTTCGGCACTCAGCCTTCTTCACAGTCCAACTCTCACATCCATACATGACTACTGATAAAACCATAGCCTTGACTAGACAGACCTTAGTCGGCAGAGTAAAGTCTCTGCTTTTGAATATGTTATCTAGGTTGGTTATAACTTTTCTTCCAAGGAGTAAGCGTCTTTTAATTTCATGGCTGCAGTCACCATCTGCAGTGATTTTGGAGCCCAAAAACATAAGGTCTGACACTGTTTCCACTGTTTCCCCATCTATTTCCCATGAAGTGATGGGACCAGATGCCATGATCTTACTTTTCTGAATGTTGAGCTTTAAGCCAACTTTTTCACTCTCCTCTTTCACTTTCATCAAGAGGCTTTTTAGTTCCTCTTCACTTTCTGCCATAAGGGTGGTGTCATCTGCATATCTGAGGTTATTGAGATTTCTCCTGGCAATCTTGATTCCAGCTTGTGCTTCCTCCAGCCCAGTGTTTCTCATGATGTACTCTGCATAGAAGTTAAATAAGCAGGGTGACAATATACAGCCTTGACGTACTGCTTTTCCTATGTGGAACCAGTCTGTTGTTCCATGTCCAGTTCTAACTGTTGCTTCCTGGCTTGCATACAGATTTCTCAAGAGGCAGGTCAGATGGTCTGGTATTCCCATCTCTTTCAGAATTTTCCACAGTTTATTGTGATCCACACAGTCAAAGGCTTTGGCATAGTCAATAAAGCAGAAATAGATGTTTTTCTGGAACTCTCTTACTTTTTCCATAATCCAGCAGATGTTGGCAATTTGATCTCTGGTTCCTCTGCCTTTTCTAAAACCAGCTTGAACATCAGGGAGTTCACGGTTCACGTATTGCTGAAGCCTGACTTGGAGAATTTTGAGCATTAGTTTAATAGTGTGTGAGATGAGTGCAATTGTGCAGTAGTTTGAGCATTCCTTGGCATTGCCTTTCTTTGGAATTAGAATGAAAACTGACCTTTTCTAGTCCTGTGGCCACTGCTGAGTTTTCCAAATTTGCTGGCATATTGAGTGCAGCACTTTCACAGCATCATCTTTCAGGATTTGAAATAGCTCAACTGGAATGCCATCACCTCCACTAACTTTGTTCGTAGTGATGCTTAAAGGTACTGTAATATTCTAGGTCTTCAGTTGGGAAATATATATATTATTCTTATTTAAATTGTACTTATCTTATAATCTATGATTTAGTTCATAAACATTTCTAAAAACACATGGAATTACATATAATGATAGAACATTCTATGCTAATACGGCTTACCTTTCTTGAGGCCCAGAGTGTTTTAAAAATGATTCTATTTAAATGTTTTTGAAAAAAGTTAAATAGTTTATCTCCTCATTAGGATTAATTACATGGAAACATGATCTTAGCTAGCAGGCCTAGCTACTAATGTCTTGAACCTGTTGATGACAGAGCACTCATTACTTTGCCAATCAATCAAACTGAACAAGTAGAAGATTATTACCATTTAAAATTATTCTGGAACAAATGAGTTGTTATCAGGGGTCAGGGGTGGGAGGAAGAGTGCAAAAGAGAGAGACAGCATGACAAAGTGTTTGGGGTGATGGACAGATCTGTATCCTGATTGTAGTGGTGACTTCAAGAACCTAGATATGTATTAAAATTCATAGGACTCTACACCAACATTAAGAAGTCTTTACTTTGTGATAATGCAAAAAGTTTATGATATTTCATACTCATTGGAAGGACTGATGCTGAAGCTGAAATTCGAATACATTGGCCACATGATGCAAAGAACTGACTCATTAGAAAATACCCTGATGCTGGGAAAGATTGAGGGCAGGAGGAGAAGGGGATGACAGAAGATGAGATGGTTGGATGGCATCACTGACTCAATGGGCATGAGTCTGAGTAAGCTCTGGGAGTTGGTGATGGACAGGGAAGCCTGCAGTCCATGGGGTTGCAAAGAGTCTGACAGGACTGAGTGATTATACTGAACTGAAAAAGTTTATGATAATGCACAGAATAACTTTTTTAGTTATTTCCATCTATTTTGACTCAGCAGTTATAAAGCGGGGAATTTAGCCTGTGAAACACCCAGGCATATGCACATACATACAAACACTCAGATGTTCTCCCAAATAGTGTGTTCATCGAAGCAATAGCAAGAACCTGGATCTTATCCAAATGTTTACCTGAAGAGGAATAGTTAAATGACATTGTTTTCATATTCTGTAAGTCATTAAAATAGGTTTCAAGTAAACTGACTTCTACCAAGATTGTCTCAGAATTGACTAGAGATTGCGGAGATAAATAACCCATATTCTAAAGGGAGCCTACAGCAGCTGGGGGCCAGGTGCCTCTCCAGGACAGGTAAGAAACAGCTGAATTGGCTCAGCTACCCAGCTATTAGTGTATAATTCCCTCCAAACTATACATGTATAGATTTAGGAAACAAAGTTCAAGGAGAATTTTTAGTCTTGAGATGTTAACTTAGTGGGGAGGGTTATGGTTTCCCTTTCTTTCCTCAGGAGGGAGACTCTCTCAAAAGAATTAAGTAAGAGGAAACATGCAAAGATTAGAAGTTCAGTAAGAAGGGAGGTCTTCCTGCTCAGATACCTGCTTATACGGTGGAACTGTTCAGATGTCCTCTGAGATGTCTGCTTGAGCAGGGAATAAAAGGAAACAGACATCTGGGCAAAGATGATGTAGGGATGGAGCAGTCTGCCCACCCACGCTTGGGTGTGACAAGGCTATGCCGGCTTCCTGAGACTGAATGGCCCTAGAACATAGCCAGGCTCTGGACACCCTGCTGGTCCCTCCCTGAGTGAACTGGTCACCAGGAGGGAGACTCCTTGCAAGCAAGAGGCTGCAGAGTAAACTGTCCTGGGTGGGCATCAAAGGGAATTGGAAAAAGCATATTTACCATGCCAAAGAACTGCGTCCTGAGAACTTTCTGTGATCACCCCTTAAGAAGCCACACATGTGTGCCCATGAACATGCGTCCCACGAAAGGCAGCCTTTAGAGTACAATAAGCACCATCACAACACCTCAACCACAAGGTTGGTTTTCCTGATTTTACAAGGCTGTCCCTCTGTGCATGGGAGCTCTTGGTGTCGGTATATTCAAATTTTTTCTTCTTATAAGGACACCAGTCAGATTGGATATGGGCCAACCTAATGGCCTCATTCAGCTTAATTACCTCTTTTTTAAGGCCTTATCTCCAAATACAGTCACATTCTGATGTATCAGGGGTTAGAGCTTCAGCATATAAATTGGGGGGGATTCAAATTCAATCAAAAACTAACATGAATAGGACACACTTGTCTCTGTTATTCAATCAAAAACTAAGATGCATAGAATTCACTTCACATTGCAACCATAAAAGAGAACAGAAAAGTGAAACAGTAACCCACTCCCTTCTTCGCTCCAAATTGCTTGATGGAAGCCCGTGCCACACTGGCAGGTTTGAGGGACAGAATGAATATTAAACTGGATATGAGATTTAGGTTTAAACAACTCTTGACAGGACAAGCCATTTTAATAATTTAAAAAGTGACCAGAAAGCTATGAGTTTTGCCAAGACTAAGGGTCAGAATAACCACTAACCCAGATAACCACTATGGTGTGATCACTCACCTAGATCCAGATATCCTGGGGTGTGAAGTCAAGCGGGCCTTAAGAAGCATCACCTCGAACAAAGCTAGTGGAGGTGATGGAATTCCAGTTGAGCTATTTCAAATCCTAAAAGATGATGCTGTGAAAGTGCTGCACTCAATGTGCCAGCAAACTTGGAAAACTCAGCAGTGGCCACAGGACTGGGAAAGGTCAGCTTTCATTCCAATTCCAAAGAAAGGCAATGCCAAAGAATGTTCAAACTACCACACAATTGCACTCATCTCACATGCTAGCAAAGCAATGCTCAAAATTCTCCAAGTGAGGCTTCAACAGTACGTGAACTGAGAAGTTCCAGAATTCAAGCTAGATTTAGAAAAGGCACAACCAGAGACCAAATTGCCAACATTTGTTGGATCACAAAAAAAGCAAGAGCAGTCCAGAAAACCATTTACCTCTGCTTTACTGACTGTGCCAAAGACTTTGACTGTGTGGGTTTCAGCAGACTGTGGGAAATTTTTAAGGAGATGGGAATGCCAGACCACCTTATCTGCCTCCTGAGAAGCTTGTATGCAGATCAAGAAGCAACAATTAGAACTGGACATGGAACAACAGACTGGTTCCAAATTGGGGAAGGAGTAAGACAAGGCTATATGTTGTCACCCTGCTTATTTAACTTATATGCAGAGTCCATCATGTGAAATGCTGGGCTGGATGAAGCACAAGCTGGGAGAAATATCAATAACCTCAGATATGCAGATGACACCACCATTATGGCAGAAAGTGAAGACGAACTAAAGAGCTTCTTGATGAAAGTGAAAGAGGAGAGTGGAAAAGCTGGCTTAAACTCAGCATTCAAAAAACTGGGTTCATGGCATCCAGTCCCATCACTTCGTGGCAAATAGATGGGAAGCAATGGAAACAGTGACAGACTTTATTTTCTTGGGCTCCAAAATCTCTGCAGACAGTGACTACAGCCATGAAATTAAAAGAGGCTTGCTCCTTAGAAGGAAAGCTATGACCAACCTAGACAGCAAATTAAAAAGCAGAGACACTACTTTGCTGACAAAGGTCCATCTAATCAAAGCTATGATTTTTCCAGTAGTCATGTTTGGATGTGAGAGTTGGACCATAAGGAAGGCTGAATGCTGAGAAACTGATTTTTTCAAACTGTGGTGTTGGAGAAGACTCTTGAGAGTCCCTTGGACTGCAAGGAGATCCAACCAGTCAATCCTAAGGGAAATCAACCCTGAATATTCATTGGAAGGACTGATGCTGAAGCTGAAGCTGCAATACTTTGGCCACCTGATGTGAAGAACAGACTTATTGGAAAAGACCCTGATGCTGGGAAAGATTGAAGATGGGAGGAGAAGGGGACAACAGAGGATGGTGGGATGGAATCACCGACACAATGAACGTGAGTTTGAGTAAGCTCCAGGAGTTGGTGATGGACAGGGACATCTGGCGTGCTGCAGTCCATAGGGTCACAAAGAGTTGGACACGACTGAGTGACTGAACTGAACTGAAGGGTCAGAAAGGGAGATTCTGTGGAGTATGATTAAAATAAATCATAGGAGAGAAAATGAAAACAGTTTCACATTTCTGTTCAATTGAGTATGTATGGTCTAGTAAACTGATCATAATATATATTGATATGGAAAGAAGTCCACAATATATAGTTTACTGATTAAAACAAATTGGAGAATAATATGCATCTTATGATCGTTCCTGGATTTTTTTTTTAAACTGATAGATGCCTTTTGTTCTTGGCTGCCCATCTGCCCCTTTTCTCTGCTTTGTCTAGTAACACACACTTTTTTCTAGCAACAGTTTGAGCACATGAGTCCAGATGAGTTTGTCCAAATACCTCATGCCCCTGGCTAGAGTGATCAATCAGCAGATTAAACCAATCAGAAACATTCTCTGGGAATTTTCAAGCCAGAAGAATGATGCCCCTTTCCTCTCTGGTCACAAAGCTGCAAGGCTCAGAGCTGGGAGCTCCTGGTGGTCACAGGGGACTCAGCGTGGAAGGATGAAGCCCACTTGCAGAGGCTGAGATGAGAGACAACCAGAGTGATGACTGATGATGCTCTAGTCCTGGTTTCAGCCATCTCTAAGGTGAGTTCTGCTCTTGCCCTTCCAAAATGTGGAGGTATATGAGTTATCTTTTTTATTTAGTGTTTTCTCTTCTTCAGTGTAATACTCAGAAGTGAAATACTGGATCACGGGGTAGTTCTATTTTTTAGGAACCTCCATACTGTTTTCCATAGTGGTTGTACCAAGTTACATTTTCACCAACAGCGCACAACAGTTCCCTTTCTTTTACATCCTTGCCAGTATTTTTTACTTCCTGTCTTTTTGATAATTGCCATTTGATATCTCATTGTGGTTTTAATACAGTTTTAAAGGGTAAATGCCAACCCTCCAAAGAGGTAAAGAGAGAATTAATTCTAAGATGTTTGAATAAGTTCAAGAACTAAACATTAAGGTCAACCATGTGATACCTGTGGGATAGACTAATGTCATGGATGCAAATGTGGACAGGAAATGGAAAAGAAAAAGAGAAGGAAAGAAAAGGAAAGCCATAGAAACCTTAGGATCTGTCCCTGGGGGCCACCTCTGCATTATAAACCCTTTGTGAGCAGAGACTCCATCTCACTCATTTGCTGCCCAGTTCAGCATATGATACATTATTTAATACATTATTGGTCTTTGTCTTAGTTTGTGAGAATGATAAATTGTCAAAAATCTTAGCAGCTTCGAAGAACAGTATTTAGTACCATCTCTGTAGGGTGGGAATCTGGGCGTGGCTCAGCTGGGTGCATCTAGCTCAGTGTGACTCACAAGGTTACAATCAAGGTACTGTCCAGGGCTGCAGGCAACTCAACTCAGGGGGAGTGTCTTCCAAGTTCACTAACTTGGCTGCAGGCTGGCCTCAGTTGCTGGCTATTTACGGGAGGCCTTAGTTCCTTGCCACCTGGCCTACTCAGCACAAGGCAGTTTTATTTTCCCGAGAGAGACAGAGAGAGAGGGAGACAGAGGTGGAGACAGGTAAACTGCAAGTCCCGGTCAAGCAGAGAGGGAGTACCGCTGGCATCTGGTTTGCAGAGATCAAGGATACTCATAAACATCCTAAAATGCACAGGACAATCCCCACAACAAATTTTTTGGCCAAAATATCAGAAATGCTGAGGTTAAGAAACCCTGACTTAGAGTACTAATGTTTGCCAAGCATTTCACATTTTCTCAATCTCCATGCAACACTGTAAGGCAAGAGTTCTCTGCATTTTTTTGCTGAGGACACTGAGGCTTAGGCAAGTTTAATAATTTTCTTCAAGCCACATAGCAAACAACTGGGGAGGCTGGATTTGAATGCAGGCCAGTGTCACACCAATGCCAGGCTCCTCCTAACTGCGGGAAAGGAGCTGAGAGAGAAGAAATGGAGAACGAGGTCTGGGAGAGGGGAGGGAGACATGCCTGCTTGCCAGGAAATGTTCCAGATGCCACTTTTGTTACCTTATTTGAAATCTGCAATGAGGCAAGAACAGGAACGTGAGCAGACTCTGTTCTCTGGGAAAGGCCAGCTTGGCCTGGCCCTGGTCTGCGTCAGAGCTGTTAGAGCTGTGGATCTCTGTGGTCCTGCAAACCTGGCGACTGCACCCGCTCCCTTCTGCTGGGAGCCCCAGCTGTTCCTCCAGATGAATCACTGATGGCTGCTCGGGGAGCCAAGCCAAGGGCCCTGCCTTTGTGCTTTCAGTATGGTAGGCCTGGCTTCTTTCACATGGACGAGATCACACCGTGAAACCAGCCGATAGAGACATTGCCACATTCCCTGTCATTGCTGCCCCTCTGTGCTCCCCTTCCTACTCCCCTTTTCAGACCGGAGGACTCATTTCTTCCTGAACCCCTCAGTCAGAATTTGAACATTTCATTCTCCAAAGGATCACATCATCTGAGAGAGAGATTTTGACTGAATAGTGTCTTTTCCAAGTGCCTTTTTGTCTGGAGAATCACCCCTTCATTAGCTGTGTTTCTCATTAGGATGTGTTCTAGCATGGGATAAAAACATGCAAATTCATTCCATGATGGCTCTCAAAGAACAATGACAGGCCGTTAGTGCCACAAACTTGTCAAGGATTCGAATTTAAATGTTCAGGTGTGTAGTCATTATGAAGTTCTTCTTGAAAGTTTTATACAAAAAAAATGGCAAGTGAGATACTGTTTCCTCTGCCTCAGGGCTGCAAGAATAGACAAGAATTTGTATGAGTATGCCTGCTGGGATCTCAAAGGGCGGGCATTCTTGGCCGAATATGGCCTTGGCATATAGCCAGACTTGTCGGCGCCTTGGATGCTGCAGGCTGAATCTATGGTTTGGGGACTAATGTCTCTTTACCTTGTTCTTACCATGACCTAAATGGCAGGGGCGATGCATGCGTTGGGAGGAGTGGGGGTGGCGCAGGGATGTTCATTTGGGCTGCAGCAGATCAAGCAAAGCTCCACACCTTGCTGTTCCTCTTACTGTCAGCTAACATACCAGCTGCAGCCAGAGACAGACAAGCTTGAGTCTAGAAATGGCAGTTACCAGGTGACACAAATGCACAGGGCCTTAAAAAAAATCAACAGAAAAACAGCAAGCTAAACCACCCACCCAAGAAGAATAACTTCTGTTCCTTCTGCCAGGTTACTCCTAGTTTCTGACTGGTTGGCATAGACAAGTTTTAGTTCTCTGAGTCAAGTGACTAGTAATGGGGATTTTGGTTGGAAAGAAATTTTCATTGAGTTCTTAGTTTCTGCCCTTGAGTCTTTTTGTTATTTATGTATCATATGCTCAAATGCATTATGTAGGGGTTTTCAAGCTTTGGGGACAATGACCACAGTTGAGAAATCGTTTTCAACATTGTGACAGAGCACACACATACAAACACGCAAAACTAAAAATTCGGTAAGAAATATATTCTCTCTTGCTATGTGTGCTTCCCAGATGACGCTAGTGGTAAAGAACCTGCCTGCCAGTGCAGGAGACATAAAGGATGTGGGTTCGATTCCTGGGTTGGGAAGATCCCCTGGAGGAAGGCATGGCAGCCACTCCAGTATTCTTGCCTGGAGAATCCCATGGACAAAGGAGCCTGGCAGGTTGCGTTCCATAGGATCACGAGAGAGTCAGACACCACTGAAGCAACTTACTATGTGTCACTTAGCATGTATGTACTATATGTGATTCACTTTAACATATTTATTCTATTCCACTTCATTCTAAACTAGTCTAGACTATTCAAACTGCTTTTTGCTGCCCATGAAATTAATTTCATAACCCATGAAAGGGAAATGACCCACAATTTGGAAAATACCACATTGCTTAAACTATGGTTTAAAGAACGACAATTTAGAGCCTTCTGATGAAATATAAAGTGTAAGAGGAAAGTGAAATTAATTAGCATTTTCCAAGATATTTTTTCCTGTGAGATCAGTAATATTGCTCATCCAGTTCTTTGGTGGAAGTGTAATGTACCCATAATTTAACACTTTTCTCTTCCAAGTCTGATGATCAGTTGTGAAAACTGTTTAATTATATAAGACTCTTCTACATCCTCAGACAGACAGGTCTTTGGGAGCCCCTTGCAAAGTGTTTCACCCATAAATCTGGCAAAGGTGAGGGACACGGTGCCGCTTGGCTGCGGCCATGGTTTATGTAAACATGAAGAGGCCACACTGGAAATGGCATGCCAAGGAAGTGCCAGGGCTTAACCAGACCCTGCGTCTAGAGTCAGCATCAGAGAAAGGGGGGGAACCAGTGACAGCCAAGTAAGATGAAAGCTGTAAAAGTCACGGACAGAGGGCAAGGGAGCTGGTACAGGACGATTCCCAAACTAAAATGCAAAAAACCATGTGGTCTCCTGATCCTATTCTTGTGGACTTCTTTAAAAGGATGCTTCAAACGCTGGAAGAGCAAACTTCAAAGCTGTTACCCAGAGAATCACATTAAAGTAAACTTTCAGATTCACTCATATTAATTAACTCCATGAGCAATTTTCCTTTAAGAATCTGATACTAAGTCAAAGTTGTCTAGGTCTCTTCACCTATGTTATCTAGTGGCAAATGCCAGAAATTTTATCATTTAATCCAAAGTAAGTCAGTATGTATATAAAAGCTGTCTCTAAAAACAGAACCAAAATTAAATCATCACACTTAAAAAATGTTAACAATGATTTCTTTATACCACTCAATACCCAGTTAGCATCCACATTTCCCCAACTGTCTCACAACTTTTGCTTGCTTTTGAGTTCAGTTCAGTCACTCAGTCATGTGCAACTCATTGCGAGCCCATGGACTGCAGCACGCCAGGCCTCCCTGTCCATCACCAACTCCCAGACTTTACTCAAACTCATGTCCACTGAGTCAGTGATGCCATCCAACCATCTCATCCTTTGTCATCCCCTTCTCCTTCTGCCCCCAATCCTTCCCAGCATCAGAGTCTTTTCAAATGAGTCAGTTCTTCACATCAGGTGACTAAAGTATTGGAGTTTCAGCTTCAACATCAGTCCTTCCAGTGAACACTCAGGACTGATTTCCTTTAGGATAGACTGGTTGGATCTCCTTGCAGTCCAGGGGACTCTCAAGAGTCTTTTCCAACACCACAGTTCAAAAGCATCAATTCTTTGGCACTCAGCTTTCTTCACAGTCCAACTCTCATATGCATACATGACCACTGGAAAAACCATAGCCTTGAATAGATGGACCTTTGTTGGCAAAGTAATGTCTCTGCTTTTTAATATGTCTAGGTAGGTCATAACTATCCTTCCAAAGAGCAAGTGTCTTTTAATTTCATGGCTGCAGTCACCATCTGCGGTGATTTTGGAGCCCCAAAAAATAAAGTCTGACACTGTTTCCACTGTTTCCCCATCTGTTTGCCATGAAGTGATGGGACCGGATGCCATGATCTTCGTTTTCTGAATGTTGAGCTTTACGCCCACCTTTTCACTCTCCTCTTTCCCTCTCATCAAGAGGCTCTTTAGTTCTTCTTCACTTTCTGCCATAAGGGTGGTATCATCTGCATATCTGAGGTTATTGATATTTCTCCCAGCAATCTTCATTCCAGCTTGTGCTTCTTCCAGCCCAGCGTTTCTCATGATGCACTCTGCATATAAGTTAAATAAGCAGGGTGGCAATATACAGCCTTGACGTACTCCTTTTCCTATTTGGAACCAGTCTGTTGTTCCATGTCCAGTTCTAACTGTTGCTTCCTGACCTGCATATAGGTTTCTCAAGAGGCAAGTCAGGTGGTCTGGTATTCCTATCTCTTTCAGAATTTTCCACAGTTGATTGTGATCCACACAGTCAAAGACTTTGGCATAGTCAATAAAGCAGAAATAGATGTTTTTCTGGAACTCTCTTGGTTTTTCCATGATCCAGCGGATGTTGGCAATTTGATCTCTGGTTCCTCTGCCTTTTCTAAAAACCAGCTTGAACATCTAGAAATTCATGGTTTGCATATTGCTGAAGCCTGACTTGGAGAATTTTGAGCATTACTTTACAAGCATGTAAGGTGAGTGCAATTGTGCGGTAGTTTGAGCATTCTTTGGCATTGCCTTGCTTGCTTTTATAATTTGCTTTTTCTAACCAGGGTCCAAATAATTAGGGTCTATGCATTTCAATTGATTGATTTGTCTCAACTCTTTTTCATTTGTAAGATTTCCTCCTTTATTTAGCGGTAACAAGATAAAATCCGAGACCTCTTTAAATAATTGGTTCTTTCCATCTAGAAATAAATCCATGTACCTATGACAAAGGAAGCAAGAATATACAATGGAGAAAAGAGAGTCTCTTCAATAAGTGTCTTCAATTCAAGACAGTCTCTTCAATATTCAAGAATATATAATGGAGAAAAGACTGCTGGAACAACTGGACAACTATATGTAAAAGAATGAAATTAGAAGACCACCTAACACCATATGCAAAAATAAACTCAAAATGGATTAAAGACCTAAATGTAAGGTCAGACAAAACTCTTAGAGGAAAACATAGGCAGACTACCCTATATCACAGTAAGATCTGTTTTGATCCACCTCCTAGAGTAATGAAAATAAAAACAAAAATAAACATATAGGACCTAATTAAAGTTAAAAGCTTTTGCAGGGCAAAGGAAACCATAAATGGGATGAAAAGACAACCCTCAGAATGGGAGAAAATCTTTACAAATAAAGCAATTGACAAAAGATTAATCTCCTTTGTCAAAATAAACAAGCAGCTCATGAAGCTCAACACATACACACACACAAAGCAACTCAATCAAAAAAATGGGTTTTTGAAGAGTTAAATAGACATTTCTTCAAAGAAGGTGTACAGATGGTCAACAAACACATGAAAAGATGCTTAACATCACTAATTATTAGAGAAATGCAAATCAAAACTACCATGAGATATGACCTCATACTGGTCCAAATCCCCATCATCAAAAAATCTAGAAACAATAAATGCTGGAGAGGGTGTGGGAAAAAACAACCCTCCTACACAGTTGCTGAGAATGTAAGTAGATACAGTTACTATGGAGAACAGTATGGACAGTCCTTAAAAAGTTAAAATAGAATTGTCATATGACCCAGCGATCCCACTCCTGGGCATATACCGGGAAAAAACAATAACTGCAAGAGATCCATGCACCCCATTGTTCACTGTAGCAGTATTTATAATAGCCAGGACAAGAAAGCAACCTAAATATCCACCAACCAAGAACTGAAAAAAGAAGATTTAGTACATGTATACAATGGAATATTATTCAGTCATAAAAAGGAATGAAATTGTGCCATTTGCAGAGATATGGATGGTCCTAGAGATTGTCATACAGAGTGAAGTCGGTCAAGAAGAGAAAATCAAATATTGTATATTAATGCATACATACAGAATCTAGAAAAATGCTGTACATGAGCTTGTTTGCAAAGCAGAAATAGAGACACAGAGAGGACAAACATTTGGATACCAAGGGGGAAATGGGGGAGAGGGATGAACTGGGAGATTGAGACTGGCATGTGTATATACTACTTTGTATACAATAGATATGGGCTTCCCTGGTGGCTCAGAGGGTAAAGCGTCTGCCTGAAATGCAGGAGACCCGGGTTCGATTCCTGGGTTGGGAAGATCCCCTGGAGAAGGTAATGGCAATCCACTCCAGCACTCTTGCCTGGAAAATCCCATGGACGGAGGAGCCTGATAGGCTACAGTCCATGGGGTCGCAAAGAGTCGGACACAACTGAGCAAAGAAACTTATACAATAGATAACTAGTGAGAACCTACTGTGTAAGACAGGGAACTCTACTTGGTGCTCTGTGGTGACCTAAACTGGAAGGAAATCCAAAAAAGAGGGGATATTACCTATACATAGAGCTGATTCACTTTGCTGTACAGCAGAAAGTAACAACACTGTAAAGCAACTATTCTCCAATAAAAATTTTAAAAAGTAAAATCATGAAAGAAAAAAATTGGGTCTTTCCAAGGAAATATAAATTGTTTATTTCAACTTGTCAGCTAAGGTAAACAGCTTTAGGCCACTTCTGTAGGAAATTAGGAAGGAAAAAGCTTGCCTGGGGTTACATGGTACCAAGGATGATGAAAACCTTGCTGACCCCACTCTCCCCGGTCATTCCTGAGGTCTCCTACATTAGACTCATTCCTTTATACTTCGAAAAGCCTTCTTTTAAACCCTACTGCATTAAATTCCCATGTATTTCATATTCTATAAACAGGAAACATTAATCTCTGATACCAATTTCTGAGCTCTTTGCCAGCACAATGTTTATAAATGTTGGGCCTGGGGATGACAGGCTTGGTGAGTCATCAAAGAGTCAACTCTATTCAGCAGAGTTTTAGTGTTGAATGCATTTAGATGTCTTCTAATTCTTAGAAAATCCACATATTTATTACTTTGTATGTGATGGCACATGCCAGAATGAAATGCTAAGTTTCTATTTCCAGACTGAGTTTTCATACATTCACCTGAATAAATTTTCCCTTCACCATCCAGCATTTATTTTCTAACTTTCAGAAATTATAAAACATATTTTTAAGGTAACAGGCAAGCACTTAGAAGCCATAAACTTTAGTTTTTTCTTTTCTTTTCTCTTTTCCTTTGCCGCATTGCTATCCCTTTCCCTCTGCCTGGATGTCTGGGTGATGTGGGTCTAAGAGTAGAAATGCCAAATGGCAGCAACCCAGAATACGGTGACACGCCAATTTTAAGTCATTTAAGTCAAGTCACTAAGATATTTCTATAACATAAAACTGCACCCATATTATACGATGCAAGTCAACATGATCTGATAAATGTATATATTTTTATAACTTCCATCCCAGTCAAGACAGATACTGAACATTTTCATTGTCTCCCAATGTTTCCTGTATGCCTTTTTGCAATCATTTACCCTTTATCCTACCCCAGGCAACCAAGGACCTGTTTTCTATCAATAGAGCTTAATTACGTTTGCTCTAGAATTTCATATAAATGGAATATACAGGATAGACTCTTGTTCCTGGCTTCTTTAGATCAGCTTAAGTTTTTGAGATTCATCTGTGTTTTCGTATGTATCAATGCTTGTTCTTTTTTTATTGCTGAAAAGAATTCTGTGATATGAATATATCATAATTTGTTTCTCCATTCATTTTTTTATAAACATTTGGATTACTTCCTGATTTTGGCTAGTTTGAATAAAGCTGCTCAAATGAACGTATACAAGTCTGGGTAGATATATGCTTTCAATTATCTTGGATAAATACTTAGGAGAAACATTGCTAGTAAGTGTATGAATAACTTAATAAAAGACTGCCAAAGTGTTTCCCAAAGAGCTTGTGTCATTTTACCCTCCCACCAGTAATATATGAAATTCCAGTTTCTCTTGGTTCTCACCATTTGCTATTGTCAGTTTTATTAATAATAGTCATCCTCGTGCATTTGTAAGAGGATCTTACTATAGTTATAACTTCCTTTTCCCTCATCATGGAAGATGCCAAGCATTTTCTCATGTGCTTATTGGCTTATTTATATATCTTCTTTTGTGAAGTAGCCAAATCTTTTGCTTATTTTTACAGAGTTATTTCTTATTATTAACCTGTGAGAAAAAAACTATTTCTAGCTCATTTGCATTTCCATATAAATTAGCTGTACACAGTAAATTGCTTACCAGTAATAAAAAATGAAATATTGATACATATAAGAATATAAGTAGCTGTAAGTAATTATGCTGAGTGAAAGAAACCAAGCAAAAAAAAATATTAATACATACTATTTTAATCCATTTGTAGAAAATTCTAGAAAATGCAAAATAATCTATACTGATAGGAAGCAGAAAAGTGGTTTTCTGGGGATGGGTCATGGGAGAGGGGTTTCAAAGAGAGACAGAAATAAGAAATTATTCAAGGGCATGAGGAAACTGCATATTGCAAACTGATATACCCAAATAGCTATATTCTTTATTGTGATAGTGTCATGAGTGTAAGAAGCAGTAACTCACGTTCCACAGTTTTGCAGCTCATTGCACAATCATACTTCAATAAAATTGTTTTTTAAAACCAGACATTCTCACAATACAGAGCTAAAGAAAGTGTCCAAAGAATATAGAATTAGAATGGTTTGGGGCTTCTCACCATCAACACTGGAGACTGAAATACAAGAGAGAAATACATCCAAAAGTCTTAAATGAAAATCATTTCCAACCTAAAATTCTATATCCTGCTAAGCAACTAAGCAAGAAGATGAAATAAAAACTTTAGAGAGGTGAAATATAAACAAAATTAATTTACTTATGATACATTCTTTCTCAGGAAGCAGCTACAAAGTCAAAACAACAAAATAAATGAAGGAAGAGGATTATACAGGATTTGAAATTTCCTAGGACCAAACACACAGGAGAGGTGAGAGAAATACTCTGCTGCTGCAGCTAAGCCACTTCAGTCATGTCCGACTATGTGCGATGGCAGCCCACCAGGCTCCCCCATCCCTGGGATTCTCCAGGCAAGAACACTGGAGTGGGTTGCCATTTCCTTCTCCAATGCATGGAAGTGAAAAGTGAAAGTGAAGTCGCTCAGTCATATCTGACTCTTAGCAACCCCATGGACTGCAGCCTACCAGGCTTCTCCATCCATGGGATTTTCCAGGCAAGAGTACTGGAGTGGGGTGCCATTGCCTTCTCCAGAGAAATACTCTGGTTGATGGTAAAGGAAAACCCCAAAATGGCAGCAGTGAGTGAAACACTCTAAAGAGTGAGAGCTACAAACCACAGATGCTCCAGAAGAGAGGTTCCTTTTAAAACAACAAGAACAAAACCAGCATGAGACTACCTCATGTCTTATGATGTGTGAGATTGTACGAAGAAGCTGTCGGAGCAAGTTGGAAACACTAACAATTGATAGAGAGAATTAAGCAGTTAAGACCTGATGGAGGGCATGGCAACCCACTCCAGTATTCTTGCCTGGAGAATCCTCATGGACAGAAGAGCCTGGTGGGCTACAGTCCATGGGGTCACAAGAGGCAGACACAAAGGAACAACTAAGCACAGCACAAGCAGTTAAGAATCGGGTAATTAACGCCAGAGATAACCAGAAGTTGTAAAAGAAAGGAAATATAACCATTGTATACTATGAAGGGGGCTTCCCAGGTATCGCTAGTGGTAAAGAACACGCCTGCCAATGCAGGAAACATAAGAGATATGCGTTCAATCCCTAGGTTGGGGAGATCCCCTGGAGGAGGGCATGGCAACCCACTGCAGTATCTTGCCTGGAGAACCCGCTGGACAGAGGCGACTGGTGGGCTACAGTCCACAGCATCACAAAGAGTCGGACATGACTGAAGCAACTTAACACACACACACACATACTACAAAGACCTAAAGAACTTCTAGAACTAACACCAAAAAAAAGATGTCCTTCTCATCATAGGGGATTGGAAATCAAGAGATAAGTGGAGTAACAGGCGATTTTGGCCTTGGATTACAAAATGAAACAGAGCAAAGGTTAACAGAGTTTTGCCAATAGAAGACCCTGGTCATAGCAAACACCCTCTTCCAACAACACAAGAGACTATACATGGATATCACCACATGGTCAATACTGAAGTCAGGTTGATTTTATTCTTCGAAGTTGAAGATGGAGAAGCTCTATACAGTCAGCAAAAACAAAACTGGGAGCTGACTGTGGCTCAGATCATGAGCTCCTTATTGCAAAATTCTGGCTTAAATTGAAGAAAATAGGGAAAACCACTAGGCCATTCAAGTACGACCTAAATCAAATCCCTTATGATTATACAGTGGAGGTGATGAATAGATTCAGGGATTAAATCTGATATAGAGTAACGGAAGAACAATGGATGAAGGTTTGTAACACTGTACAGGAGGCAGTGACCAAAACAATCCCCAAGAAAAAGAAATGCAAAAAGGCAAAATGGCTGTCTGAGGAGGCCTTACAAAACTGAGAAAAGAAGAGACGTGAAAGGCAAAGAAGAAAAGGAAAGATATACCCATCTGAATGCAGAGTTCCAAAGAATAGCAAGAAGAGATAAGAAAACCTTAAGTGATCAGTGCAAAGAAATAGAGGAAAACAACAGAATGGGAAAGACTAGCGATCTCTTCAAGAAAATGAGAGATACCAAGGGAACATTTTATGCAAAGATGGGCTCAATAAAGGACAGAAATGGCAAGGACCTAGAAGAAGCAGAAGAGATTAAAAAGAGGTGGCAAGAATACACAGAAGAACTATACAAAAAAGTCTTAATGACCCAGACATCCTGGAGTGTGAAGACAAGTAGGCCATAGGAAGCATTTCTACAAACAAATCTAGAGTAGGCGACGGAATTCAGGCTGAGCTATTTCAAATTCTAACAGACGATGCTGTGAAAGTGCTGCACTCAGTATGCCAGCAAATTTGGAAAACTCAGCAGTGGCCACGGGACTGGAAAAGGTCAGTTTTCATTCCAATTCCAAAGAAGGGCAATGCCCAAGAATGTTTAGTTCAGTTCAGTTCAGTCGCTCGGTTGTATCCGACTCTTTCAGACACAATAGATTGTAGCACACCAGGCCTCCCTGTCCATCACCAATTCCTGGAGCTTATTCAAACTCATGTCCATTGAATTGGTGGTGCCATCCAACCATCTCATCCTCTGTCATCCCCTTCTCCTCCTGCCCTCAATCTTTCCCAGCATCAGGATCTTTTCCAATGAGTCTGTTCTTCACATCAGGTGGCCAAAGTATTGGAGTTTCAGCTTCAGCATAAGTCCTTCCAATGAATATTCAGGACTGATTTCCTTTAGGATGGACTGGTCAGATCTCCTTGTTGTCCAAGGGACTCTCTAGAGTCTTCTCCAACACCACAGTTTAAAAGCATCAATTCTTCAGTGCTCAGCTTTCTTTATAGCCCAACTCTCAACTACCACACAACTGCACTCATTTCACATGCTAGCAGGATAATGCTCAAAATCCTTCAATCTAGGCTTCAGCAGTATGTGAACTGAGAAATTCCAGGTGTACAAGCTGGATTGAGAAAAGGCAGAGGAACCAGAGATGAAATTGGCAACATCTGTTGGATCCATTGGGTCTGTTTTTAGAAAAAAGCAAGAGAATTCCAAAAAAACATCTACTTCTGCTTCATTGACTGTGCTAAAGCCTTTGTGTGGATCACAACAAACCATGAAAAATTCTTAAACAGATGGGAATACCAAACTACCTCACCTGCTTCCTGAGAAATCTGTATGCAGGTCAAGAAGCAATAGTTAGAACCAGACATGGAGCAATGGACTGGTTCAAAATTGGGAAAGGAGTACATCAAGCCTGTATATTGTCATCCTGATTATTTAACTTATATGCACAGTATCTCATGACAAATGCTGGGCTGGATGAAGCACAAGCTGGAATCAAGACTGCTGGGAGAAACATCAACAATCTCAGATATGCAGATGACACCACCTTAATGGCAGTAAGCACAGAGAAACTAGAGAGTCTCTTGATGCAAAGAAAGTTCTGTATAGTCAAGGCTATGGTTTTTCCAGTGGTCATGTATGGATGTGAGAGTTGGACTATAAAGAAAGCTGAGCACTGAAGAATTGGTGCTTTTGAACTGTGGTGTTGGAGAAGACTCTTGAGAGTCCCTTGGACTGCAAGGAAATCAAACCAATTAATCCTCAGGGAAATCAACCCTGAATATTCATTGGAAGGACTGATGTTGAAGCTGAAGCTCCAACACTTTGGCCACCTGATGTGAAGAACAGACTCATTGGAAAAGACCCTGATGCTGGGAAAGATTGAGGGCAGGAGGAGAAGGGGATGACAGAGGATGAGATGGTTGGATGTCATCATCACCTCAGTGGATGTGAGTTTGACCAAACTCTGGGATATAGTGAAGGACAGGGAAGCCTGGTATGCTGAAATCCACTGGGGTCACAGAGAGTCAGACACGAGTGAGCGACTGAACAGCAACAAGCATGGACAAAGCCACCCTGAAGAAAAACAAAGCAGGAGGCATGACCCTCCCAGACTCAATACTACAAAACCACAGTAATCAAAACAGTTTGGTATTGGCCCAAAAACAGACATATGGGTCAATGGAACAGAATAGAGAACCCAGAAATAAACCCACACAATCTTCAACAAAGGAGGCAAGATTCTACAATAGGAAAAAGATAGTCTTTTTAGCAAGCGTTGGGAAAGCTAGACAGCACATGAGAATCAATGAAGTTAGATCACCATACATAAAAATAAATTCAAAATGGCTTCAAGATGTAAGCATAGGACATAACACAAAGTGACTTCCCTGGTGATCAAGTGGTTATGACTCCATGCTTCCAATGCAGGGGGCACAGGTTCCAGCTCTGGTTGGGGAACTAAAATCCCACATGCCACACAGGGTGTGGGGAAGGGGAGAGATGACACCATAAAACTCCTACAAGAGATCATAGGCAAAACATTCTCTGACATAAATCTTAGATCAGTCTCCCAAGGCAAGAGAAGTAAAAACAAAGATAAACAAATGTGACCTAATCAAACTTACAAACTTTTGCATAGCAAAGAAAAGCATAAACAAAATGAAACGATAACCTACAGACTGGGAGAAAATATTTGTAAATAATGCTACTGACAAGGGCATCATTTCCACAATATACAAAAACTCGACAACAGAAACAAACAACTCAATCAAAAAATGGGCAAAAGACCTTGATAGATATTTCTCCAAAGAAGAAATAAAGATAGCCAATAATCACATGAAAAAGTGCTCAACATTGCTCATTATTAGAGAAATGCAAATCAAAACTACAATGAGGTACCACCTCACGTCAGTCAGAGCGGCCATCATTAAAAGTCTACAAATGACAAATGTTAGAGAGGGTGTAGAGAAAAGGGAACCCATTCACACTGTTGGTGGGAATGTGAAGTTGGTGCAGCTGCTATGGGAAACAGTATCAAGGTTCCTCTGGAAACTAAAAATAAAATTATTGTATGATCCAGCAATCCCACTCCGCGGCATATATCTGGACAAAACTATAATCTGAGAATAAACGTGCTTCCCTATGTTCATCGAAGCACTATTCACAATAGTCGAGACACAGAAGTAACCTCAATGTCCATCAGCAGATGAATGGGTTAAGGAGTGGTACACATGTACAATGGAATACTACTCAGCTGTAAAAAAGAATGAAATCATCCCATTTGCCACAACATGGATGCAACTAGAGATTATCGTACTAAGTGGAGTCAGAAAGACACACCGTATCACTTATATGTGGAATCTAAATTATGACACAAATCAGTCTATGAAACAGAAACAGCGACACAGAGAATAGGCAATCCTTGGTGGTTGCCAGGGAGATGGAGCTGGGGGAGAAATGGAGCAGGAGGTTGGGGTTAGCAGATGTAAGCTTTTATATACAGGATGGGCAAACAACAAGGTTCTGCTGTATAGCATAGAACACTATATTCAATATCATATAATAAGCCATAATGGAAAAGAATATATATATCATTTTGTTGTACAACAGTAATTAATACAACATTGTAACTCAACTATACATCAATAAAAAATTGGTAAAAGATAAAATAAACATAAAACAAAAACCTTTAGCATGTATTTTTGTTGAAAAGCTAAGTAATTTTTAGGATGATTTCTGAAGGTTGTATGCAAATAAATTGACTTTTCCAGGACTCATCTGGTTATGTATACTTTATTGAATGATTTTTTTCTATTTGTTACATTGCTCATTTGTCTCATGTTATCGGCATGAGTGCAGATCATGAGAGAATAGTTTTGCTGAGGTCTCCTAGAAAGCTTGTATGGAATGTGTTATATGAGTGTAGGAATTGATAGATTCATCTGTGCTTTAGTCCGGATGTGAGCTTTTCAAAACCAACTGTTAGCTCTGATAATTTTCTTTATTACTTGTATTCTATTTCATCAATTTCTATTTTTATCTTTATTATTTCCTTCTTCCCACTTGATGTTATTAGCTTCTTAATTTAAAAACAAATCTTGATTTTAACATTTTAATTTTCTGATATGGATATCTAAATCTCTGAATTTCCTTTTAAGTCTTTCATTGGCTGAGTTTCAAAAATTTTGATAAATTATGTTTTCAAGTTCAAAATATTTTCTAATTTTCCTTGTGATTTTGATGCATTATTCCAGGATCCAAATATTTGGGGGATTTTCTAGGTAACATATTGCAATTGATTTCCAACTTAATCTCACTGTTGTCAGAGAATACGTATGATTTCAATCCTTTTAAATTTGAGATTTACTTTATGGCTGAGCAGATGGCTATTATAGTAAATGTTCCATGTGCACTTGAGTAGAATGAATATTCTGTAGTTTTGGAGTGTAGTGTTTGGTAAATGACAATTAGGTACATTTGATTAATAGTGTCATTAAGATTTTTGTATCTTTACTGACTTTTTCCACTTACTCCATCCAATTACTGAAAGAGGGATGCTATACTCACCAACTGTGACTGTGGAGTTTTCCTTTTCATTTTTCAGTTTTTAACTCATAATTTTTTTTCTTTTATTTAGGCGCGTATATATTAAGGTTGTTGTGTCTTTTTGATGTCTCTTTATCTCTTCTAATACTTGTCTTGAAGTCTAATTTATCTGATAGTGACATAGTAATGCCAGTTTTGCTACGTCCACTGTTGTTGTATATTTCTTTCTGTCCTACATATTTTCAGAGTGTGTTTCTTATAGATATCACCTACTGGCCTTGCTTTTTTATCCAAATATAAAATTACTGCCTTTTAATTGGAGTTTAGTCCATTTACATTTATTGAAATAATCCATAAAGTTGGATTTAAATTCAGCTGCTTGCTATTTGTTTTCCATCTGCCGATGGCTCAGCAAGTAAAAAGTCAGCCTGCAACGCAGGAGACCGGGGAGATGTGGGTTCAGTCTCTTGGTTGGGAAGACCATCTGGAGAAGTAAATGGCAACTCACTCTGCTATGCTTGCCCGGAGAATCCCAAGGACAGAGGAGCTTGGCAGCCTGCAATCCATGGGGTCGCAAAGAGTCAGACACAACTGAGCAGCTAAGCGTACACGCCTGCATTCTGCATTTTGCCTCTGTTGCTGTTTCCCGCCTTCTTTGGGGAAGGAAAAAATACTGACTACTTTTATGTATCTATTTTATTTTCCCATTGCCTTCTTAGTTATATTCCTTTTAAATTTTTAGTTGTTGCCCTCAGGCTAATGATATGCATGCATCCTTAACAAATTCTGTTTCGAGTCATATTGTACTTCTCCAAACTTCACACTTCATATCTAACCTTTGCACTTCTACCTTGTCCCTCCTACTTTACATCTGATACTTTTCACTTTCCATTTTATAAGTGTAATAAGCTTACACTTACTTACTCACCCTTGTCCTTTGTGCTACGTTGTCATGTCTTTTGCTTCTAAAAATGTAAAATCCCCTTATAACCTTATTAATTTTACTTTAAAAAGTCTGTTCACTTCTAAGAAAATTATGAAAAGAAAAAGATCACTGTCATTTAAATGCAATCTCTTATTTATCATTTCATTGCTCATATGTGACCTAGTCCTCAGCCAAGGCTTCAGGACAAACTCTCTCCTCCTCTGTGCAGCTCCTCCTCTCAACTGTCCTATTTTGCAGATTCCAGCCACTTTAGAAATCCCAAACTCTGATCTGCGCTTTCAGCCCATCAGGACTATTGCTCCCTGCTCAGATTCCAGGTCTCCACACAATGGTTAGAAAAACACCCCAGGCAGAAAGCTGCAACCATAGGGGCTTACCTATTGACTTTCTCTCAGGGATCATCCTTTGCATTGTCTAGTTTCCAATGTCTGACAATGGCTGTTTCACATGTTTTTCCAGTTTTTGTGACTGTCTGTCACAGGAGGAATAATCCAATACCAGCCATTCTATCATAGTCCTAAAGCAGAATCTAGCCAGCCTTTGAACGAAAAAACCCAAAATGAAAACATTCTTGGAAGCTCTTGCATATTCTACATCCAATTTTCCAATTCTTAAATATTCATAATTATGAAACATAAGAATGTAAATGCTTTATTTCATGAAGGAGTTTAACGTATCAAACTTGTAAAACTAAGCCAATCAGAGGAACCTGGCCACTTTCAAGCACTGTACTGCTCTGAGATGGGCCATTGAGGCTGAATGATTAGCCAATAAGGCCTCCTCTACCACCACGGCCCATACAGTCCATCAGAACTGGGGACCTGCAGATTGGGTGGCTTACTGAGCCTGTTTTACAGGGTCTGTTTTCAACTTTGCATAATAGAGGAATATGGATAGAAAAATGAAAACATTTGAGTCTGTAAGAGGCTACAGCTAGGGATGCACACCATCAAGCAGCCTAATTCTCCTGCAGGGCAGGAGAGCTAATGATCTATCAAAATGTCAGGGAGAATAAACAAAAGGACAAGACTGCCTCATATTTGAATAGTGAGTTTCTTCATTGGGACCTTCATTAACCCTCAGAAAAAGCATTATCATTCCCATTTTACAATGCAGAAACTCAGAATCAAACAAGCTACTTGATTTATCCAACATCACACAGGTAGAAGGTGATAGAACTCAAAAGGCAGAGTTGTTGTGACTAAATTTACCGATAATTCCTTACTACATGGACAACTCGGGCCAGCCCTGGGAACAGACAGAATACATGACCAACTATGAGGTGCAATTTGAGAGATGCCAAATCATTCACATCCTAACTTATTAGAGGGCCTAAAATTTCAACATTAGTCATTCATTTTAGCATGAGCCATCAGTAACTTTTAAATGGAAATCTAATTACCTTATATTTATACAGTAATTCACATTTTCCAAACTGTTTTACATCGCATAATAAACAATACCTAATATTTATTATGAGTACTTCTATGTGGTAGGCACTATTTCAAGTGTTTGTGTATATATCGACTACTTTTATCTGTACACAATAATTCTAACAGAGGGGTACTATAAATATTTCTATCGTACATGTGAAGAAACTGAAACATAAAATGATTAAATATCTGGCCTGTGTATTAGTTGCTCAGTCATATCCAACTCTTTGTGACCCTACGGACTGTAGCCCACCAGTCTCCTCTGCCCATGGGATTCTCCAGGCAAGAAAAATATCTGGCCTAAGGTCATACAATTAGCAAGTAAGAAGTTAGGATTTGAGTCTAGATCCAGAAGTTCTTGCTTTTAACCATAAACTATTTGTTATGCTATTACCCCAATTCAATGTCTTGCAAGATAAAGGAATTATTAAATCATCTTTTATGGATGAACTGATAGAGATCTAGAAAATTTAAGTGACTTGTTCAAGGTTCTCCAAACAATGACTGGATTAATTCTGGGAATCATGACTCTGAGTCAACTCTTTCTCCTTACTAAGCCAAAAGGATTACTAGTTAAGTCATCATTAGCAAAAACACAGACTGGAGCAAAGACAGTAATATTTTCATGAGAGCAAAAGTAAGATATTCTGAGAAGCCAAAGAGCAGCTTGAGAATTCTGAGCTTCTAACTAGTGACAAGAAATATTAATTTCATTCTGCAACCATTTATTGATTCCTGAAGTTCCTAGGACAAGAATATATCTATGAACAAAACAAGCAAAAATCTCTGCTTCCATAGGATTCACATTCTAGAAGGACATAAGAAAATATTACTGTTGATACGGAAGAAGTCTGTTGAAAATAAACAGGTACAATATGAAAGTGAATTCAGCTAGACATTTTTTTCAAATCTACTCCCGTAACAGTTCACTTATTTTCCATATACTTCTTCTAGGAAATAGCCCATTGATGTGTCAAATGTAGGTAATTTGAGATTTTTTAAGAGTACAATATCAAACTTATTGTTGATGATGTAAACTTCAGACTATTACAGGAAGAGATTAAGTTCCTTCAAATAATAAGATGGGATCAGATGAAGCTGGACACAGGTTCACAGCTTATTAGAACACATAAAATCTTTGAGAAATTTTCCATGCCTTAAACAGCAGAGGGTCATACTGCATCAATAAAATATTCTAAAATTCTTCCATTTTAAATCTTCCTTTAGGTTATCAAAGGTTCTTGCTACTAAAAGGTGGAAGGCTCGCATCTAGAAGAGGTGGGGACCACTGAGGGGAAGGAAGGCTACCCACTAACCCTAGTTCTATGCAAACTACCTTCACCGCCATCACTTTAACAGAGGTCTAGCTAGCTTCTCCAGTCTTCATTTGGACTCACTTTAACAACCTCATCAGAATTGACAAGGGATGAATTCTTGGTTCAGGGTAGGAAAACCTCTGCTTTGATTCTTGAGCCCAAGTTGCTAGGCAGCAGCTGTTCCCACGCTGAGGGAACCAACTCTTGCTTTTATCAGCAGTTGTCAATCATGCCCAGCAGTGGGAACCTCCATGGAAAGCTTATTTTTCTTTTCTCTTTTGCTGGCCCCAGCCTCAAAATCTTGTGGGATCTCGCCGGAACCATGCTTAAACTTCAGGGATTGAGGATTCCCAGCTCAGAGAAGGAAATGGCAAACTGCTTCAGTATTCTTGTCTGGAAAATTCCATGGACAGAGGAGCCTGGCGGGCCGCAGTCCACGGGGTCGCAAAGTGTCAGACATGATTGAGTACACACAAACATACACAATACCCCTTTGTTCCTATGATTCAGGAATGTGTTTCCCTCTCCCCAAACAATGACATCCAAGAGAGCCTGAAGTTCCACAGGGCTTCACTCTCTGCGCCCAAAGACTCTACCTTACATTGAAATGCAAAGCCAGTTCCTGTCACTGACAGGCTTGGGTGAATGAATTTATCAAACTATTTGCACTGGAAAGGTGGGTGTGGTAGAGGCATGGGGTGGGGGGGCAGGTAAACAGAAGAGCACCTGGCAAGGAGGTGGGGAGCAAGCAGGGGAAGAGGTGTTGGCCAAGGGAACAAGGAGTCCAGGAAGGGAAGCCAGGATCACTGATGACAGATCTCAGTTTCCCTAAGAGCTGTCTTGTACTTGGCAGTTAAGCCCTGGTCTCTCACTAAACAGAGCAACCATGTTGTCCAACCATATAAATCAGGAATGGGAACTGGAGGTCAGGATGGAGGCAGGAGTGGGGACGCTGGGATGCGCTGCCAAGATCCCTCTTCAGGAATAAAGGACAAATTACTCAAGCTACTGCAACTGCTTCTGGCATTCCACCCTCAGCCATCAGTCCCCTTGGGGGAACAGCTCAGCTAAAGGAAACCCTCCCCCACAAGAGGCCCCACATATAATGACTGATTAACACAGTGGGAGAAAGGCCCAGCCCATGACACCTCTGCAGTTTCATTCCCTCTTTATAATTCCCCATACAGTGGGCAGAGACATCTGTTAAGACTGCATCACAGCTCAGCTTTTCCCTCTTCCGAATCTGGCTTCCTCTCCTTCCCTTCCCTTCCGCAAGGGATAAGTTCAAAGGCATGCCCTAAAAAGTCTTGAGGCCAATATCCATCTGAGGGTTTACTTCTTGGAGACACCAAACTGCAATAATCAAGCAAACCACATCCTACACGGTTAAATGAATGAAAAGACTAGGATGCCTTGGTGTGCCACATGAGGCTGCCTATTGGACAATTTAGGCTGGAACTGGGAAATCTGGCTCAATAATATAAGAAGTCCAAACAGGTCCAGTTTTCCTTTTTCCTTTGAGGGAGATCCTGGAAACCTAGCTTCTCAAACATTCAGTTCAGTTCAGTTCAGTCGCTCAGTCGTGTCCGACTCTTTGCGACCCCATGAATCGCAGCACGCCAGGCCTCCCTGTCCATCACCAACTCCCGGAGTTCACTCAGACTCATGTCCATTGAGTCCGTGATCCCATCCAGCCATCTCATCCTCTGTCGTCCCCTTTTCCTCCTGTCCCAATCCCTCCCAGCATCAGAGTCTTTTCCAATGAGTCAACCCTTCGCATGAGGTGGCCAAAGTACTGGAGTTTCAGCTTTAGCATCATTCCTTCCAAAGAAATCCCAGGGCTGATCGCCTTCAGAATGGACTGGTTGGATCTCCTTGCAGTCCAAGGGACTCTCAAGAGTCTTCTCCAACACCACAGTTCAAAAGCATCAGTTCTTCGGTGCTCAGCCTTCTTCACAGTCCAACTCTCACATCCGTACATGACCACAGGAAAAACCATAGCCTTGACTAGATGGACCTTAGTCGGCAAAGTAATGTCTCTGCTTTTGAATATGCTGTCTAGGTTGGTCATAACTTTCCTTCCAAGGAGTAAGCGTCTTTTAATTTCATGGCTGCAGTCACCATCTGCAGTGATTTTGGAGCCCCCAAAATAAAGTCTGACACTGTTTTGACTGTTTCCCCATCTATTTCCCATGAAGTGATGGGACCAGATGCCATGATCTTTGTTTCCTGAATGTTGAGCTTTAAGCCAACTTTTTCACTCTCCTCTTTTACTTTCATCAAGAGGCTTTTTAGTTCCTCTTCACTTTCTGCCATAAGGGTGGTGTCATCTGCGTATCTGAGGTTATTGATATTTCTCCCGGCAATCTTGATTCCAGCTTGTGTTTCTTCCAGCCCAGCGCTTCTCATGATGTACTCTGCATAGAAGTTAAACAAGCAGGGTGGCAACATACAGCCTTGACGTACTCCTTTAGACAACAACCAAAAAAGGCGATCCATTTCATTCATCAAGCATTGGACAGAGTGACTTTAGGACCTCTCTGAGCATATGTGATATCTCAGAGTCCATCCCCAAAAGCAAAACATGAAATCTTCTGTTTTCTCACATACGACTTTTCATTCACTCTCACTGACATTCAGCTGATAATTTTCTGGTGAGCTATGATTATTTTTGTTCGTTGACATTTCACTCCTTCAAACAATTTACTACCTCCTGCAAACTTAGAAGCTTCACTACAGATGTCCTTTGCCAGTATGTTCCTAATCATGAGAAACTAGATCTGCTTGCATCCCTCTGGATTCCATTATTTAGACCTCTATTAAGTACTTATATTCCTACCTTTTCTTTCCTGCCTGTAATTTATATTATTTTTTCCTCCCCAAAATAATCCTATAAGTTTCATAGTGGTGCATGCTGGGGACTAAGACAATGTGGGGAAACCACAGGGCGACCCTAAGAGATATACTGATCCAGACATTCCATGAAAATATACACATCATTGGTGATTGATCTGTGGCCTGGAAGCAAAAAGTCTGGGAAAGCTTATTCATATTTCCCCTTAATCAGTGCTTCAACTGGCCTCCACTGGCCTTGAACCTACTGCACTCTCTGGTTGTGACCTGACCAACTTAAGTGACCATGCTATGACCTCTTAAGGTTTAAATTTACTTCCTAGGGATTCCAAGTGGACTCAAGAAAAACAGGCCACAAAGGTTCTTCTATAATTATTATCCCAAGTTATCTTAGAAACAATAAGATCAGAAACTTCTGACACAGCAATGAACTGTGTAAAATCTCACCATTGCATTCAATATGTGATGAGCTGGCAAATCCAGTGTTACTTTTCAAACAAACTTTAGACAAAATCTTGTGATTCTGGTACTTATTAGAGACTGGTAGGAATAATGTGTGTATAACTGACAACATCACAAAGCACGAAAAAGCACCTATTCTCTCTTATTGATCCATGAGGAACTGGCAAAGGGGAATTTTTGTAAGGTATGAATATGAAATCTCTATTCTTCCTGGCTGTGAATCATACCTCTAAATATAGATTTGCGTGTGTGTGCATGCACACAATTGTGGCATCTTCCCTGTTGACTCAAAAGATTTTATTTCAACTTTTCATTTCTAAGAAGTCACTGTTCTCTCCTATTCCTGTATGCCTGAGTCACCCCTCTCCCCACATTTGCTCCCTGTAAAATAACGTGAGGCAGATTCACACAACTAAAGTACAGGATTTTTTTTTTAGGAACAAGCTGCTAATGTTAGTCCTTTTGATGGGAATCAAAACCACCATATCGTATCTCTAGACAAACCTGCTTATCTAATGACCACCAATAAGGCAGCATACCATTCGTGCATCTTGAATCATACATATTGAAAACACCTGGGGCTCAATGCTCTGTTCTCATGAATTTCTAACTATACTCTAAATCTATTTAGCTCATTGGTAACAATAGGTAGGTAGGTAGGTAGATAGGGACAAGTTTAACTTACACATTTGGATGCATTTTTAGTCCCTCCTAATACTTAACTTGGTAATCTACCTGTGCTTAAAATAGATTTCTTTTTTTTTTTTTTTACTTCATTGCTAGTATTATTCCATAGGACACTCAATGATCGATCACTCAGCCATGTAGCTGAGTAGTGAACAGTTGGAGTTCAACTACTTAGCATATAGAAATATATATGGTAGCTGCCCTGCATCCGAGGCCAGGGGCAGTGGCCGAAAGGAGCTACCCCACGTCCGAGGTCAGGGGTGGCCAGGAGGAGCCACCCCGCATCTGAGGTCAGGGGCAGCAGCCAGGAGGAGCCACCCCATGCCCAAGGCCAGGGGCGGCGGCTGGGAGGAGCAACGCCACATCCAAGGAGTGGTGGCTGCATGGGCGCAGGAGGGCCTAGAGGAGCCATCCCATGTTGAAGGTCAGGAAGGGTGGTGGTGAAGAGATACCCTTTGTCTAAGGTAAGGAGCAGTGGCTGCACTTTGCTGGAGCAGCCGTGAAGAGATACCCCACGCCCAAGGTAAGAGAAACCCAAGTAAGACGGTACTTGTTGCAAGAGGGCATCAGAGGGCAGACACACTGAAACCATACTCACAGAAAACTAGTCAATCTAATCACACTAGGACCACAGCCTTGTCTAACTCAATGAAACCAAGCCATGCCTGCAGGGCAACCCAAGACGGGCGGGTCATGGTGGAGAGGTCTGACAGAATGTGGCCGACTAGAGAAGGGAATGGCAAACCACTTCAGTATTCTTGCCTTGAGAACCCCATGAACAGTATGAAAAGGCAAAATGATAGGATACTGAAAGAGGAACTCCCCAGGCCAGTAGGTGCCCAACACGCTACTGGAGATCAGTGGAGAAATAACTCCAGAAGGAATGAAGGGATGGAGCCAAAGCAAAAACAGTACCCAGCTGTGGATGTGACTGTGATAGAAGCAAGGTCCTATGCTGTAAAGAGCAATATTGCATAGGAACCTGGAATGTCAGGTCCATGAATCTAGGCAAATAGGAAGTGGTCGAACAAGAGATGGCAAGAGTGAACGTCAACATTCTAGGAATCAGCGAACTAAAATGGACTGGAATGGGTGAATTTAACTCAGATGACCATTATATCTACTACTGTGGGCAGGAATCCCTCAGAAGAAATGGAGCAGCCATCATGGTCAACAAAAGAGTCTGAAATGCAGTACTTGGATGCAATCTCAAAAATGACAGAATGTTCTCTGTTTGAACCAAGGCAAACCATTCAATATCACAGTAATCCAAGTCTATGCCCCAACTAGTAATGCTGAAGAAGCTGCAGTTGAACGGTTCTATGAAGACCTACAAGACCTTTTAGAACTAACACCCAAAAAAAGATGTCCTTTTCATTAAAAGGGACTGGAATGCAAAAGTAGGAAGTCAAGAAACTCCTGGAGTAACAGGCAAATTTGGCCTTGGAATGCAGAATGAAGCAGGGCAAAGACTAACAGAGTTTTGCCAAGAAAATGCACTGGTCATAGCTAATACCCTCTTCCAACAACACAAGAGAAGACTCTACACAAGGACATCACCAGATGGTCAACATCGAAGTCAGACTGATTATATTCTTTGCAGTCAAAGATGGAGAAGCTCTATACAGTCAACAAAAACAAGACCAGGAGCTGACTGTGGCTCAGATCATGAAATCCTTATTGCCAAATTCAGAATCAAATTGAAGAAAGCAGGGAAAACCGCTAGACCGTTCAGGTATGACCTAAGTCAAATCCCTTATGATTATACAGTGGAAGTAAGAAATAGATTTAAGGGACTAGATCTGATAGAGTGCCTGATTAGCTATGGAATGAGGTTCGTGACATTGTACAGGAGACAGGGATCAAGACCATCCCCATGGAAAAGAAATGCAAAAAAGCAAAATGGCTGTCTGGGGAGGCCTTACCAATAGCTGTGAAAAGAAGAGAAGCGAAAAGCAAAGGAGAAAAGGAAAGATATAAGCATCTGAATGCAGAGTTCCAAAGAACAGCAAGAAGACATAAGAAAGCCTTCTTCAGTGATCAATGCAAAGAAATAGAGGAAAACAACAGAATGGGAGAGATTAGAGATCTCTCCAAGAAAATTAGAGATACCAAGGGAACATTTCATGCAAAGATGGGCTTGATAAAGGACAGAAATGGTATGGACCTAACAGAAGTAGAAGATATTAAGAAAGAGGTGGCAAGAATACACAGAAGAACTGTACAAAAAAGATCTTCACGACCCAGATAATCACAATGGTGTGATCACTCAGCTAGAGCCAGACATCCTGGAATGTGAAGTCAACTGGGCCTTAGAAGCATTACTACAAACAAAGCTAGTGGAGGTGATGGAATTCCAGTGGAGCTGTTTCAAATCCTGAAAGATGATGCTGTGAAAGTGCTGCACTCAATATGCCAACAAATTTGGAAAACTCAGCAGTGGCCACAGGACTGGAAAAGGTCAGTTTTCATTCCAATCCCAAAGAAAGGCAATGCCAAAGAATGCTCAAACTACCACACAATTGCACTCATCTCACACGCTAGTAAAGTAATGCTCCAAATTCTCCAAGCTAGGCTTCAGCAATACGTGAACCGTGAACTTCCAGATGTACAAGCTGGTTTTAAAAGAGGCAGAGGAACCAGAGATCAAATTGCCAACATCCACTGGATCATGGAAAAACCAAGAGAGTTCCAGAAAAACATCTATTTCTGCTTTATTGACTATGCCAAAGCCTTTGACTGTGTGGATCACAATAAACTGTGGAAAATTCTGAAAGAGATGGGAATACCAGACCACCTGACCTGCCTCTTGAGAAATCTGTATGCAGGTCAGGAAGCAACAGTTAGAACTGGACATGGAACAACAGACTGGTTTCAAATAGGAAAAGGAATACGTCAAGGCTGTATATTGTCATTCTGCTTATTTAACTTATATGCAGAGTACATCATGAGAAATGCTGAACTGAAGAAACACAAGCTGGAATCAAGATTGCCAGGAGAAATATCAATAACCTCAGATATGCAGATGACACCACCCTTATGGCAGAAAGTGAAGAGGAACTAAAAAGCCTCTTGATGAAAGTAAAAGAGGAGAGTGAAAAAGTTGGCTTAAAGCTCAACATTCAGGAAACAAAGATCATGGCATCTGGTCCCATCACTTCATGGGAAATAGATGGGGAAACAGTCAAAACAGTGTCAGACTTTATTTTGGGGGCTCCAAAATCACTGCAGATGGTGACTGCAGCCATGAAATTAAAAGACGCTTACTCCTTGGAAGGAAAGTCATGACCAACCTAGACAGCATATTCAAAAGCAGAGACATTACTTTACCGACTAAGGTCCATCTATTCAAGGCTATGGTTTTTCCTGTGGTCATGTATGGATGTGAGAGTTGGACAGTGAAGAAGGCTGAGCACCAAAGAATAGATGCTTTTGAACTGTGGTGTTGGAGAAGACTCTTGAGAGTCACTTGGACTGCAAGGAGATCCAACCAGTCCATTCTGAAGGCGATCAGCCCTGGGATTTCTTTGGAAGGAATGATGCTAAAGCTGAAACTCCAGTACTTTGGCCACCTCATGTGAAGGGTTGACTCATTGGAAAAGACTCTGATGCTGGGAGGGATTGAGGGAAGGAGGAAAAGGGGACGACAGAGGATGAGATGGCTGGATAGGATCACTGACTCGATGGACGTGAGTCTGAGTGAACTCCAGGAGTGATGGACAGGGAGGCCTGGTGTGCTGCGATTCCTGGAGTCGCAAAGAGTCAGACACGACTGAGCATCTGAACTGAACTGAACTGAGTGTAACAAGAAAAGTAGACTACTTATAAGAACTGTTCAGTTAAAGTGATTGAATTGAATTGAAACAGGTCTATAGGCAAGGAATTTTCAGGTCTATGAGATTATTCACTTCTAACTACCAACCTAAATCATGAACAGTTACAAGAACCATGTGTTGACATAATCTGATAGATGGTGGCACTGAGATCTCTCCACTCTAGGCAAATCCAGTTGCTACTCTATCCTCTGCTCCTGCGCCTAAGTCGCTTCAGTCATGTTTGACTCTTTGCAATCCTATGGACTGAAGCCCGCCAGGCCCCTCTGTCCAAGGGATTCTTCAGGCAAGAATACCAGCATGGGTTGCCATGCCCTCCTCCAGGGAATCTTCCCAACCCAGGGATCGAACTCACATCTCTTAGGTCTCCTGCATTAGCAGGCAGGTCTTTACCACTAGGGCCCACCTGGGAATTCCCCTACTCTATCCCCATCCTGATGAAATAATGAGAAACTTGGACTCACAGGTTAGAAAGGTGAACGCTAGGATAAAGAGCATCATGTCTGGGATTTCTTACTTTCTGTTAAAACACAAGCATCATCATTTCTTCCTTGTTCTTCCCCAGGAAGTAAAATTCAAAAGAAATGCCAGTGAACCACGATTTATTCAATGATTGTGTGTTATCCACAAGGTTATAATGGGATTGAATGATTCCTATTTCATTCTTCTTCATGCCATTTACAAGTTTTCAATGACCATTTCTAATATTTTCCAGATTCTTTTCCTTTTTTCTTTTCCTCTCCTTCCTCTGCCTCCTTCCCTTTCTCCCTTCTTTTACTGAAACCTATATGATTTCCAGTTGTTAATTCTATATGGGCAAAGACAGCTATGAAGAGAAAACTTTGTTCAGACAGGAACATTTTTTTTTGTTTTACACTCGGAGCTATTTGTTCTTTTGGCACCTTCTGAATACAGCTGAAGAGACAGTGTGTCTCTCTGCATCTGGTCTCTAAAAGACTGCCAGACTACCGTGTTATTTCAAGGGTTTGGAGAGTAAACTAAAGGGTTTTCCCTTCCTAGTTTCCTTTATCATCTCAATTGTTTGAAAGGAGTGAGGGGAGGGAGGGAGAACGCAGTTGCCATATGCCAGTCCCTTTCATCTGTAATGATTTTGTGTTTGCTGCTTGGCTATTTATTTGCTCTTGCTTTGAGGAATGAAAACTGATTTATGAAAGTCAAATTTTATTAAGTTATTCCAGGCTTCCAAAGTTATTTTGCCTTTGGAAACATTAGTGCTTCTAAACAGAGCCAACAGAACTTCTTCTCTCACAACTTTTTGAGTCCTGCAGATACAATTAACAACAATACAAATAAAAACAACAAAAATTCCCTAAGTGTCAGCTTTAGGCATGGGACATGTTTTCATTTGTAGGTTTATGCATACTCATGCATGCATTAAGGAAGGAAGTCAGCTTATGGAGATGAAGAACACAGACCAGTGGTCAGCAGAACTGGGTTCTAGGCTTCATTCTGCCATTCTCTCCCTGCCTGATTCTGGGCAAGTAAATTCACCTTGCCAAGTGTTAGTTGTCTCATCATATTTTAAAGGCTTTATTTCTACACTGATTTTTTACATTTCTCCTTGTATTACTTCAATTTTTTTTTAATTATAAATCTTCACTGAATGAAGATTTGGCTCATAAGGACCCATGACTCTCTTCACTGAGGAAACTATACTTTATCACAATAAAAGTATTTTTATCATGTATTGCACTTTCTCTTGAATTCTACATGAATTATATAATGACTCTCTTCTTTACCCATTTTGACTGAGGTATGTTGACTCATTAGGAGTATCAACATGGAAGAACTTCATTATACAAATAACTGATATGAGCTAAACTGAATAGACTCTTTCCAATATTTCAATATGATCTTATAACTTAAAATTTAAACTTAAAACTGATACTTAAAGGTTAAACTTTAAATGTATAACTTGTAACTTAAAACAAGACCAGAAGCTGACTGTAGCTCAGATCTTCTGCTGCTGCTGCTGCTGCTAAGTCGCTTCAGTCGTGTTTGACTCAGTGTGACCCCATAGACAGCAGCCCACCAGGCTTCCCCGTCCCTGGGATTTTCCAGGCAAGAACACTGGAGTGGGTTGCCATTTCCTTCTCCAATGCATGAAAGTGAAGTCGCTCAGTCGTGTCCAACTCTAGCGACCCCATGGACTGCAGCCGACCAGGCTCCTCCATCCATGGGATTTTCCAGGAAAAAGTACTGGAGTGGGGTGCCATTGCCTTCTCCAGTAGCTCAGATCATGAACTCCTTATTGCCAAATTCAGACTGAAATTGAAGAAAGTAGGGAAAACCACTAGGCCATTCAGGTATGACCTAAATCAAATCCCATATGACTATACAGTGGAAGTGAAAAATAGACTTGAGGGACTAGATCTGATGGACAGAGTGCCTGATGAACTATGGACAGAGGTTTGTGACATTGTATAGGAGACAGGATTTAAGACCATCCCCAAGAAAAAGAAATACAAAAAAGCAGAATGACTGTCTGAGGAGGCCTTACAAATAGCTGTGAAAAGCAAAAAGAAGAGGAGAAAAGGAAAGATATACCTATTTGAATGCAGAGTTCCAAAGAAGAGCAAGGAGAGATAAGAAAGCCTTACTCAGCAATCAACGCAAAGAAATAGAGGAAAACAACAGAATGGGAAAGATTAGAGATCTCTTCAAGAAAATGAGAGATACCAAGGGAACATTTCATGCAAAATGGGCTCAATAAAGGACAGAAATGGTAGGGACCTAACAGAAGCAGAGGATATTAAGAAGAGGTGGCAAGAATACACAGAAGAACTGTACAAAAAAGATCTTCATGACCCAGATAATCACGATGGTGTGATCACTCACCTAGAGCCAGACATCCTGGAATGTGAAGTCAAGTGGGCCTTAGAAAGCATCATTATGAACTAAGCTAGTGGAGGTGATGGAATTTCAGAGGAGCTATTTCAAATCCTGAAAGATGATGCTGTGAATGTGCTGCACTCAATATGCCAGCAAATTTGGAAAACTCAGCAGTGGCCACAGGACTGGAAAAGATCAGTTTTCATTCCAATCCCAAAGAAAAGCAATGCCAAAGAATGCTCAAACTACTGCACAATTGCACTCATCTCACACACTAGTAAAGTAATACTCAAAATTCTCCAAGCCAGGCTTCAGCAATACGTGAACCGTGAACTTCCAGATATTCAAACTGGTTTTATAAAAGGAAGACAACCAGAGATCAAATTGCCAACATCTGCTGGATCATGGAAAAAGTAAGAGAGTTCCAGAAAAACATCTATTTCTGCTTTATTGACTATGCCAAAGCCTTTAACTGTGTGAATCACAATAAACTGTGGAAAATTCTGAAAGAGTTGGGAATACCAGATCACCTAACCTGCCTCTTGAGAAATCTGTGTGCAGGTCAGGAAGCAACAGTTAGAACTGGACATGGAACAACAGACTGGTTTCAAATAGGAAAAGGAGTATGTCAAGGCTGTATATTGTCACCCTGCTTATTTAACTTCTATGCAGAGTACATCATGAGAAATGCTGGGCAGAGGAAGTGCAAGCTGGAATCAAGATTGCCAGGAGAAATACCAATAACCTCAGATACGTAGATGACACCACTCTTATGGCAGAAAGTGAAGAAGAACTAAAAAGCCTCTTGATGAAAGTGAAAGAGGAGAGTGAAAAAGTTGGCTTAAAGCTCAACATTCAGAAAATGAAGATCATGGCATCTGGTCCCATCACTTCATGGCAAACAGATGGGGAAAGGGTGGAAACAGTGTCAGACTTTATTTTTCTGGGCTCCAAAATCATTGCAGATGGTGATTGCAGCCATGAAATTAAACACACTTACTCCTTGGAAGGCAAGTTATGAGCAACCTAGACAGCATATTCAAAAGCAGAGACATTACTTTGCCAACAAAGGCCCGTCTAGTCAAGGCTATGATTTTTCCAATGGTCATGTATGGATGTGAGAATTGGACTAGAAAGAAAGCTGAGTGCCGAAGAATTGATGCTTTTGAACTGTGGTGTTGGAGAAGACTCTTGAGAGTCCCTTGGACTGCAAGGAGATCCAATCAGTCCATCCTAAAGGAGATCAGTCCTGGGTGTTCATTGGAAGGACTGATGTTGAAGCTGAAACTCCAATACTTTGGCCACCTGATGTGAAGAGCTGACTCATTTGAAAAGACCCTGATGCTGGGAAAGATTGAGGGCAGCAGGAGAAGGGGAGGACAGAGGATGAGATGGTTGGATGGCATCACCGACTCAATAGACATGGGTTTGGGTGGACTCCAGGAGTTGGTGACGAACAGGGAGGCCTGGCGTGCTGCGGTTCATGGGGTTGCAAAGAGTCAGACACGACTTAGTGACTGAACTGAACTTATAACTTTCAATCTCTATTTCAAGTTTACTCAAAGAGAAAGTTTATTGAGTCCCAGCATCTGTCTATAAACAGAGTGTATAATTTCTCTTTGTTCCCTTTTATTATTTCTCTAGCTACCATCAAAATTCTTGTCTTCACTCACAAGCTAAAAAGCTACCTCCTAGATAGTTTTCTTGGAGAAGGCAATGGCACCCCACTCCAGTAGTCTCTCCTGGAAAATCCCATGGACGGAGGAGCCTGGTAGGCTGCAGGCTATGGATTGCTAACAGTCAGACATGACTGAGCGACATAACTTTCACTTTTCACTTTCATGCATTGAAGAAAATGACAACCCACTCCAGTGTTCTTGCCTGGAGAATCCCAGGGACGGGGGAGCCTGGTGGGCTGCCGTTTATGGGGTCGCACAGAGTCGGACACTGCTGAAGCGACTTAGCAGCAGCAGCAGCAGCAGATAGTTCTCTGGGTGCTGTGACTTTTTCTGGTATAAACTGCAGTCCTTAGGGTATGTGTTTTGATCTTTTCACTTGATTATCTCTCCATGAGGCGTGGAGTTTATTCCAGAATTCTCTGAAACCTTTGTATTCAGAAACAGTTTCAGACTCAGCTGTCCCTTGCTGCAACCAAATTCACATCTCCAAGTTAGTGTTCCAGCCATCTTACACTATCAGAAACAGTAGCTCTGAGGTAGGCAGAAGGGCTAGTGGCCTTGAGTCTGGCAATGCTAGGAAGGAGCTCTTGGGGTCTCTCTCTCTCTCATGAGGTGGATGGAGTAGCCCAGTGCTACTGACTCTGAGCTTCATTGTGAATGTTAATCGATAAATTAATGGTGCTATTAATTTATTTTCATCACTTTTTTGTAATTTTCAAAACAGCAATGAATAATCCAGAAACTCCCATTCAGCTTTTCAAGCAGGGGAGCAACATGACCAGATTCCTATTTTCTCAGAATTCAAAAGGCTACTCATACAGGAGTGTCGGAAATGAATTTGAAATGAGTTGAGAGTGAGAAAGCAGGAAGTCAAATTAGAAGGATATAGTAAGAGTCCAAGAGCGCCTTGGCAAGCCCTGGACCAGGGAAGCAGTGAAGATGGTTGAGGAAGCTAGAGATTCGTGAGAGGTTTATGAGGTAGCACTGACCTGAGTGAGTCCCTCTGTGGTAAGCAGGTTAGTTCAAGGTAAACAACTTTAATTGTGCAAAATGGAGAAACTGGAAGCTTTTATGTGGCTTCCAAGAAGTACACGGTAATGCTGAGCTGTTTAATTTACTGGGGGAGGAATGCTAATGCGGCAAACTTTCCTACACGTATTTACATTTTTTTTTCTCTTAGTTATCAGTATCCCTGAATATCATGTTTACTTAACTCTCAGTCACAGCCAGGTAACTTTTAAGGAAGTATCTTTATTCTCTGATAACAAAGAGTGACGAGCATTAACTTGCCCTAAATGGGTAATCAAAACTGGAGAAATCATAGGACCAGGTGATGCTGTTATCTGGGTTGCCAGCCCGTGAATACAATTCTGCATCACAGACAAGCAGCCTGAGAATGCTGTAACTGAGAGCGGTCCTAGCCTTGAAATTCCTGTGTTGTTACCCTCACATTCCAGTAAAAACTGTGGATGTCCATCAGATAAAATCTAATTGCTAGGAGTGGGAGTGTAGCAATGAACTTTATCTCAATAGGTCTCAGTTTCCAAATCTATAAAATCTATAGTTTATTTTTAAGGCTCTAAGAATGCATAATACTTCAATGACTTGCTTTTGTTGCTATTTTATTTGTTTAGAAACAGGCCAAAACAACTATCCAGAATGAGAAACATATTTTTTTTTTTTTTTTTTTGGCCACCAAAACCACATACTGTAAAACTAACTTAAGGTCCTATGACCTCAAATTTTGAGAGCTTACCTTCAGCAGTTTAATCTCATTCCAGGTTCCCCATGAATTCAAGTAATTGACCATATTATTAACTCTAGTGATTTTTCTAAAAGTCAAATCAGATAATAATATTATATCACTATCCAAAACACTCCAGTTCATCTTTATAAATCACAGCAGTCATCTCCAAGGTGTTATTCACTCTTATTTGAAAAAAAAGAACATGCAACTTCTATAAATAATATATATTAGTAATATTTTTGGCTGATAAACACTATGGATGAACACTGCCTTAATTTGTGATAAATAAAATGTAAAAACAAATGTTTAAAGAGTGAAATAAAATCATGTTATTTACGGATTTCAGGAAAAAAACATCTCTCTCTTACTAAAACAATATCCAGGCCCGTTTAAAAGAAGTTTCAAAATAAGGAAAAGTCTGTATTAGCCCATATATTTATCATTTCAAGTGCTTTCGTTTCTGCACATAGATTCAGATTTCTGTGTTTTTTTTTTCCCTTTGTCCTTAAATATGTCCTTTGACATTTCTTATAGTTCTGGCCTGCTGATGTTGAATTTTTAACTTTCATATGCCTTTAAAAAAATCTTTATGTTGCTTTTTTTTGGAAGATGTTTGCTGGGTATAGAAATCTAAGTTAACCAATTCTTTTTTCTTTTGGTACTACAAAGATGCAGCTCTGCTGTCTCTTTTTTACTTGCATTGTTTCCAACAATAAGTCATTCTTATCTCTGTTCTATATATCATTTGTGTTTTTATTCTCTTTTTAAAGATTTTTTATCACTTATTTTAATCAATTTGATTAGGATATGCCTTGGTGTTTCATCTTTCATCGGCTTGTCTTTGAGATTCTCAAATCTGTAGATACACAGTTTTCATCAAATGTGGAATAGTTTCAGCCATTATTTCTTAAAGAAATTTTGTTTCCAGTCTTTCTGCTCCTTTTGAAACTCCACCTATATTAAGCCACTTGAAGCTGTTTCAAGGTTCTCATGCTCTTTAGTGTTGTAATGGAATAATTTCCACGCTCTTTTCACTATTTTTTTCTTCTCAAATATCTAATCTACTGTTTATCCCATTTGCTGTTTTTCATTTCAGGCATTGTCTTTTTCATCTTGAAATTTCAATCACCTACATCTCTCCTAAAAGTGCTCATGTTTCTCTGTAGATACTTAACATACGGAACATACTTAACATATTCCATATATGGAATATATTCATTGTAACTATTTTAACACCCTTCTGTCTTAATCCATCATCTGTATTATTTCTGAATCTGTTATTGATTGATTTTCCTCCTCATACTGGATTATGTTTCCTGTTTCTTTGTACGTCTGAAATCTTTTGGTTGGATACTAGATATAGTGAATTTTGTATTTTGGCATGCTGGGTTGTTTATGTTCTTTTCAATACTCCTAAACTTTGCTCTGGAATGCAGTGGAGTGCCTTAGAAATGGTTTACCCCTTTGCAGCTTGGTTTTAAGAGCCACTAACAGACTTTAGTCTCAGCAACTAATCTCTGCCAGGGATAATTTTGACCCTATGAGAAGGGAACATTTGGTTATGTATGGAAACACTTTCAGTTATCACAACTGCAGGAGTGGGAGTACTCCTGGCATCTAACAAGTAGAAACTAGGAATCCTGCTAGACATTCTATATCGCATAGGACAACCCCCCACAAAGGATTATTTCACTCCAAATGTCAATAGTGCCAGTGCCAAGATTGAGAAACCATAGTCTAGGGCTACTGTGGTTCCATTACTGAAACACCCTTCTGAGCGTTCTACCTGGCACTCAGATGTCCCTGTATATTAAGAGAGTTCTCTGCTCTGGCCATGGGGAAGGCGAACTATTTCAAATCCTGGGGATATCCAAGAATTCTTTTCTTTACTCCTTTCTGGTGGCCTCAAGGAGTTTCTTTACACACCTGTGCCAATCTGTTTACAGCTGAAATGCAAATGGACCCTTCTGTCAGTCTCCAGAACCCTGTCTCTGTGATGCTCCTGCTTGTCAGCACTTTGCCCTGTACATTCCAACTATTTGGCTTCTCTGGGCTCTCAACTCCACTTTCTGAACACAGGATGTCTGTCAGGCTCTGTTTGGGATTTCCTTCCCTATGCTCTGGCCTGGAAACTCTCTCTGAGCAGTAAGCTGGGGTACCTGTAGGGCTCACTTTATATCCGCTTCCCTTCTTTTAGGGATCACTGTTCTGCACTGCTTATTGTCCAATGGTTGAAAACCACTCTTTCATATATTTTGTCTTTTTTTTTCAGTCAAGTGATTTTTAAACTAGGCAAAATATAGGAAACAGAGGTTTTGATCTTTGAGCAGTGGCTAATGTCTTAAGATACAATGTGCAACTAAATCAGGGTTCATCATTAAACATATTTCAAATAGTTTTGGTAACTTGAAAGATCTTCCCCAACTTTGTGTTAGCACTAGTTAGACGATCATTGTTTTTATTTCACTGGATAGCTGACAAGAGGCTCACAGTAGGAGGAATGTGTCAGCTCTGCCATTTTCTTGTGGTCGGTATTTGCCTTATTAGTATTATTTTCAATTTGTCTTATTCGTAAAACACTATTTTGTTTTTATTATAGAAAAGTGCAATCACAAACAAAGGGAGGATAGCAGAATGAACCTTGACCTGCCCTTCACTCAAGTTCAGCAGTCAACTCAAAGCCATCTCATCTCTGTTCCCACCCACTTCTCCAAGTACCCTTCCAGGCCCGGGGTTCTGAAATGAATCCCAAGTATCATATCATTTAATCTATAATTATTTCAGTTGCGTATCACTAAAAAGAGAGGACAAACCTAGACAGTGTGTTGGAAAGGACAGACGTCACTCTGCAGACAAAGGTCCATATAGTCAAGGCTATGGTCTTCCCAGTTATCACAGAGTTTGAGAGCTGGACAGTAAAGCCAGAGCACCAAAGAACTGATGCCCTTGACCTGTGGTGCTGGAGAAGACTCCTGCGAGTCCCTTGGACTGCAAGGAGATCCAACCACTCCATCTTGAAGGAAACCAACCCTGAATACTCATTGGAAGGACTGATGTTGAAACTGAAGCTCCAGTATTTTGGTCACCTGATGTGAATAGCCGATTCACTGGAAGAAAGTTCCTGATGCTGGGAAAGATTGAGGGCAGAAGGAGAAGAGGGCATCAGAGGATGAGATGGCTGGATGTCATCACTGATGCAATGGACATGAATTTGGAAAACTTTGGGAGGTGGTGAGGGACAGAGAGGCCTGGCGTGCTGCAGTCCATGGGATCACAAAGAGTCACACAACTGGGTGACTGAACGACAACATCTCTGAAAACAGAACCCCACAGTTCCATTACCTCACCCAAAAAAGTAACAGTAACGTCATAATATATACCTCTAGCTGAAAACTTTCCTGATTATTTCAAACTTTTTTTATGTGCAATTATTTATTTGAGTCAGCATCCAGATACTGTTCATATATTGTAAATGGCTATATGTCTTTTAAGTCTGTTAATTTACAGGTTCCCTGCTCCATCTTTTTTTTCCTCCTCTCTCTCTCTCTGCCACTTACATGTTAAAGAAACATATGTTTGTCTTGTAGTGTTTGCCACACCTGGATTTTCCTTGTGCTTAGTCGCTCAGCCATGTCCAGCTGTTTGTGACCCCACGGACTTTAGTCTGCCAGGCTCCTCTGTCCATGGGGATTCTCCAGGCAAGAATATTGCCTGGGTTGCCATGCCCTCCTCAAAGGGATCTTCCCAATCCAGGGATCACACCCAGGTCTCCTTCATTGCAGGTGGATTCTTTACCATCTGAGACACCAGGGAAGCCCCTAGATTTTGCTTAGCGGTCAGGTATCATTTAATACATTCCTCAGTTCCCTACATTTCCCATAAATTGGGAATTATATGTAGAGATCTGAACAAATTCAAGTTCAATTGTCTTGCAGAAACTGCTTCATGGATAGTGTCTAATTCTAACGGGAGGCACATTTTGCGATGCTAATAGCCCTGGATAATCACCGCATGAATGATTTCATTAATTCATTAGGGATATGGTATTAGTCTAATTCTATCATTCTTTCATTTATTAATATTAGCTAGAATACATGTATAAGGGCAATCTTTTCTTCATGGTTATATTCTAATTCTCTCATGTCTTCTCTATGTAGTAAACTGGGTATTTCTATAAAGTTAATACTTTAACTTCAACTCTTTTTCCCCAAGGGGTAGAAATTGTGTAGGAAAAAAGGAGATAAATGTTTAATACATGCTAAGTAGCTTCAGTTGTATCCAACTCTTTACAACCCTATGGACCACAGCCTGCCAGCCTCTTCTGTCCGTGGGATTCTCCAGGCGTGAATACTGCAATGGGTTGCCATGCCCTCCTCCAGGGAATTGTCCCAAATGTTTAATGCTTTTCCTTTATTTATCAGCTCTCAAAATAATGATTTCTCCCTACCATTCTCCAAAAGTAACTCCCAATTTTTTGTATCATTATGATCTCATGTATTTAAACATATTTGATGTTTCAATTAAATTGCACTTATTCTTATTAATACTCAATTTGTCCCATCTCTGAACAGTGGGAGGCAATCAAGTCGATTCTTATAACTGTTTGGTACCTCTCCAGCAGTCCTTGATAGCTTCCATGTTATCTGGTTTGACAAGAGATTTCAGGCTTATGTGATTTTGCTAAATAGAACCAAACCCTCTTCATAGCGATGGTACCATTTTGCATCACCCTACACTACTCCCTAACAGTATATGTGTGCTGGTTTCTCCACAGTCTCATGAAGAAGAGTATTGAGTCAAACTTGAATTTTTGCAAATCTGATAGGTGGGAAGTGGTATCTTGAAAGAATGTTAGTTTTAATTTGCGTTTATCACTGTGAGTAAGACTGATCATCTTTTCATATGGTTAGAAACCATTTGCTGTGAGCTGTTTGTATCCTGGTCTGTTTTGCAAAAAGCTCCTGGTAATCTATGGTTTCTTTGCAAGACTATGTTAAGCCACGTGTTCACTTTGTAAAGTCAGGTGGATTTCAACTTAGAGAAGCCCAGAGCAGCAGCATTTCAATGTGATTCCAGAGGGAAACTCTTCTGTCAGCAAGTCATCCCCTTGGAACGTCCACCAGGTAGAGTGGACATTGTTTCAGCATGCTTCAGCCTCTTGTCTCTGGACTCACCCAATTGTATCTGACCTCACCCCTGCTCTCCATGCAGAAAGCCCTCCTTGTCAGGGTTCTCCAGCCTCAGGCCTGGAAATGCCCCAAATCTAAGTTCTAATAGGCAGCTGGGAGGCCTCAGATTATACGTCAATCTAAGCCTGACTAGAGAATGCTAACTAAATAAAACCAACATTTAGATGGCCATTTGACTTCTTATATTGGCATGGATTGCACTTCTTATATTTCACTGGAGCGGAACCCAGAAGGGAGGATGAGCTATTGGCTTCCTAGATGTCACAGATAATAAGTTTAGTTGGGCAAATCAAATGTACTTAACTAGAAGAAAGACTGAAAAGAAAGTGAATGGTCAGCCTAAAACCACATGTAGACTTTGTAAATCCTGTGGAGAAATTGTTGAGGTTATAGGACTTTTAGATTTTGATTGTGGAAAATCTGGGCATTTGAATATTTAAGTTTCCCAGTGAATTTAGATGCAGGTATTTTGAGACCAGACTTTTGAAACTGTGACCTAGAAGATAAAAAGGGGAGATTTAAAGCACCTAAAGTTGCTGGGGTCATCTAAGCACTGCCAGGTGTATAGTCATTCTGTGTTGGCTGCATCCCTGCTGAGAATGATGTAGCAACACACCCTTGTTCTGACTGTGGGCTCATCTACAACCTTCAGCCCACATTCCTACTCCCCTCGTCACTTGCCTGCAGGGAGCCAACCTACAGATCTGACGTGAGGACTCTGCTCTATCACAGCTGTCTTTCTCATCATAAACCAATATATTGGCATTCTCTTTTATTTTTATGTGCATGATTTTGCTCACTATGGGTCACTCCTGAAAGCAGAGCTTCTCCACTTGCGGCTCTGATGAAAACTGTTCTTGGCGTTACAGAAACAGAGGCTTACTGTCAGCTGATCACTCTCCTCACGCACCAACAGGTCCAGAAGAATGTTCAGAACAGCAACTTCCTGCTCCAACCATCTGCTCTAATCCCAACAGCGTCTACCCTGCTCAGAGCTCCGCCCCCACCCGGCCTTTGTTCTCATCTCCCAGGGCCACCCACGACTTCACTCTCTCCCAGGGCCCTGGGGAGTCCCTCCCTTTACCGTGCTTTGACTCCCCACCACCTCTTGTCTTTCAAATCCCTCTCCTCCTCCTCTCTGATCTCCCTTCCCCTCCTGGCTTTGGGTCTCCATTGTCAATCATTCAAATCTATCTGCTTTTCTGTTTTTTTCCCACCTGGCAGGATGGAGCTACTGAGTTCCCAGTGTCTGCTGGTGGCAGAATCTGGTTGACAAAAGACCCCTTTCTGTCATCCTGCTCAGCGCATGCCTGACCCAGAGGAGCCGGCTGCATGCCAGACCACAGGGGGAAGGGGAGGGGGGAAAACAGCCGCCCACAAGGTTAAAGCCAGACGCTCCGTTCACTCCAGGGAGTGTCACCCTGTGCTGTGTCTTGGCAGCCAGCTGGCTTTCCTGGGTGATGTAGCATTGTGAATCCTCTGAGCCACATGCATTAGCATCCACACCGCATCGCCAGTCAAGGCAAAGAGCAGAAGGCAGGCTAAACTAGATTAGACCAATCTGCCTTCACTGGCAGTCCTGGGCTCTTAATAGTGCCAGCGACTAACAGGTTGCCCTTTGAGCTATTTACCTCAATAGACTAGGGGCAGGCCCTGAGCAGCTTCTTTTCTTTACTAACCTGTTATTTAAGCCTCTCCTTTATTCCCTCTATCAAACTGGTCATCGTGTCCTGCCAATTTCGGTTGCTACCGTGACTGTTCTAATTGTTCTCATCCTCATTATCTCCTATCCTGGTCCCTGAGAGGGTCTGATTTCTGTGTTGTCTTCCCTCAGCCCCAGTAGAGCGCTTCTTCCTGGCTTTCTTCACCTCACTTGCTGGCTCAGAACCTATGAGGACAATCAGATCCAGGCGCCCCTCCGCAGGTCTCAACAACCTAGCTCCACCAGAGACCCTCCCTTCCCAGCATACCCTCCTCTCGGCATGCTGGCCCCAGCCTGGTCCAGCGTTCCAAGACTTCACCCTCATACCTGCCTGCCATGCCCTCACTTGTACTCTCTGCAAATTCTACCTCTTTTTAAAATGCAAAACCCAACCCTCGCTGTTTCAAGCGGGCAGCTGGGATGCAGTGAGAAAGCACTGGGCATGGCGTCACAGGTCCCAGCTTTCCAGCTTTGAGACCACTTCCTGGCCATGTGACCTTAGGCAGGGAATTGATATTTTCTGAACTGCAGTGTTAATAGATAATAGTCATACTTTACAGGGTTTTTGTGCTTTCAAGCAGTTTGTTAACCTGAATTTGATGAGGAACAAATAGGAAATGGTTTTATTTTCTCCAGCTCTTACCCTCCACCATGTTATATCACCTCTCCATTCCTGGCTGTTAAACATCAGGTTCAAATTAACTTACAAGGACAAGTCTCACTTTTAAATTTTAAAAAATCCCATCCAATTCAAATACACTTCCCTGGTGGTACAGTGGTAAAGAATCTGCCTGCAATGCAGGAGACTCAGGTTCGACCCCTGGGTCAGAAAGATTCCCTGGAAAAGGAAATGGCAACTCACTCCAGTATTCTTGCCTGGGAAATCCCACGGAGAGAGGAACCTGGCAGGCTACAGTCTAAGGAGTTGCAGAGTTGGAGACGAGTGAGTGACTAAACAACAACAATCCAAATACGGATCTAAAAGCTTCTCCCCCACCCTCCTCTTCCCACCAGCTCAGCTTGACTCATGGCTCAGGAACCTTTTCACTCCCTATTTCTCTTCCTCTCCTCTTTTGCCTGCTTCTAGGTCTTCTCAAGTCAGGACAGGAGGAAAGAGAAACAGAAGGAAAGTGGCAAAGTCTTTCACTTACCTGGCTCTCTCTTAAGACATCCGTGCCCTCTGTCACGACAGAAGACTAAAGCCTGGCTCTTGTGTGGGGTGCCAATGTGTGGATTCTTTGAAGATTCCTCAAGGGCCCCTCAAATTCACAGGCCTCTATGGCAGGGGATACATTACCTGCCACTGGCTTCAGCATCACATACCCCCTCATCTTTTTATGTGGATGTCTTTTCATTTCAAGGGTTCCATTAGGATGGAAGGAGCCCACTTTTCTTCCCCAGGATCTAGTTGGCCCTGAAAAACCTTGTGTTTCTCTGCCCTACCTATACCAAGCACACACACTGGCACCTCCATGTCTTCTCCTGTACCCCTGCCCTTGTGGGTGACTGCAACCTGGCCCCCACCTTCAGACTCTCAAGCAAAATGCAGCTCAGTCAGAGCCAGCTGGGACAGGAGACCCCGTCTCCTCTTGTTGCAGCACCCCAATCATTCTCGGCTCACATCTCATGGAGCTTAGGAGGGGGTGGAGCACAGAACTTAGCTCTAGGTCAGCAAGGCAATAACTCTTCTTCTGTTATGACACTTTCAGCCCTCTCTCTCTTCCAGCCTTCTCTTTACAAAGACCATGGATGGGTAATGGCTGTGAGGGATGAAAGACCAGTTTGGCAGCCTCTCAGCTGGTCTTGCAGGGATGTGTCTAACAACTCCAGTTTAAAATGTGGGACTAAAATAAAGAATGAAACACTGCCATTGGCAGCAACGTAAATGGACCCAGAGAATATAGTACTTTTAGTGGAAGAAGTCAGAGAAAGACAAAACACTATATATGTGGAATCTTAAAAATGACATGAATGTATATTCAAAACAGAAACCTGTTCAAAAATAAATTTGTGGTTAACAAAGGGGAGAGGGTGGGTGGGGGGACAAATTAGGGAGACAGGATTAACAGATACAGACTTCTATATATAAAATAGATAAGCACCAAGGATTTACTTTATAGCACATGGAAGTATACTCATTATCTTATACACAATATACACTGCGTTGGCCAGAAAATTCATTTGGGTTTTCCGTAACGTCTTATGAGGAGACTCAAACCAATTTTTTGACCAACCCTGTATACCTTGCATGATGGAGTATAATCTGCAAAAGTGCTGAACCACTATGCTGTATACCTGAAACTAAGACGATAAGGTAAACCAACTTACACGATTTTTTAAAATGTAAGTTATCATCCATTGTACCGAGATTTGCAGGCCTCAGGAGAAGCCCCTTTGAATATCCATCTTATGCAGAACAAAGCAAGTAATGTCAAAATCTCTATACAGACCCTGGCATGATACACACCCCAGTGGTCATCGTGACATGCGTGTGCTCTAAGAATGGTAGAGACGGTATATACATACGAAGCGTGCGGATGCTGGTGCTGTCAGCTCGGGGCAGGGTTTGTTACCTATGCACTGCAAAACGAGATCTATTGTATGCCATCTTTTTCAACTATATATATATGCATGGGGCTTCCCAGGTGGCTCAGTGGTAAAAAGAATTTACCAGCCAATGCAGGCGTCACAGGAGACATGGGTTCAATCTCTGGGTCGGACAGATCTTCTGGAGGGGGAAATGGCAACCCACTTCAGTATTCTTGCCTGGAGAATCCCATGGACAGAGAAGCTTGGTGGGCTACAGTCCATGGGGTTGCAAAGAGCTGGACACAACTGAGCGCACACACATGGATTTTTATGCACTGAATTTTTAATTAGAAGGTAAACTTCTTGAGAGCAAGTAGTTTTTTCTCTATTCCCCATAACATCAGAAATGGGGTGGGGCATATCATGATGGTTTAATATTGTTGATTCATTTATTCTCACTTTTTCTTGTTTGATCTTCAATAGTATTCGATTGAGAATTATATTTTCCTTCTGTGATTTTCCTATTGTTTTGTGGGCACAGTTTGCTATAGCAAGGAAGTTATAAACTTGCTGAGTGTAAGTGTCAAAGAATTTGCTTCTTTGCCATCTCCTGCTCAGACTAATTAAAGAGCAAAGGTGAATAAAAAGGAATGGACACCGGTTGCAGGAAAAAGGTGAGTCCTCGTGAGTATATTGGATTGAATATAGAGTTAGGTCATTAGTAATATTCTGAAGAATAGTTTAAGTCTTGGAGAGTCTTATCCAGGATATCAGACTAGTTGAAGATAGGAATTGTAAGCCAAGAGCAGCAAGTCTAGATCAGACTTAAAGGGAGAGAAAAGAAGAGTGCTTTCTGAAAAAATTGGGTCAAGGAAGGAGAGCGGCTTCAAGCAAGTTTCTAGAGCAAAAGGAGACATGATGTGGGCTGTCTTGGAGGTGACAAGGGGACCAGCATTGAGATCCTAAGCGTTAGACTGGTATAGAACAGATTCTTATCTGGGGCTGATTCTGCCCCTCAGGGGACGTTTGACACTGACTGGAGACTTTCTTGATGTGACAGGGGAACTGTTGGTACCTAGTGAGTAGTGTTCAAGCCTACTGCTAAGCATCCTGCAATGCACAGGACAGCCAACCCACTTTCCCTCAAATGGGAAAGAATTCTCTCACCCTAAGTGTCCATAGCACCAAGGACGAGAAAGCGGAAGTCTCTCAGTCGGGTCCCACTCTGCAACCCCATGGACTACACAGTCCATGGGATTCTCCAGGCCAGCCTTTCCCTTCTCCAGGGGATCTTTCCAACCCAGGGATAGAACCCAGGTCTCCCTCATTGCAGGTGGATTCTTTACCAACTGAGCCACCAGGCTGGAATACTGGAGTGGGTAGCATACCCCTTCTCCAGGGGATGTTCCTGACCCAGGAATTGAACTGGGGTCTCCTGCATTGCAGGCGGATTCTTTACCAACTGAGCTATGAGGGAAGCTCCTCGAGGATGAGAAACCTGAGCCTAGAAAGAGGCCAAATGTTGGTATCAAACAGATACCCATTAAAACCAACACAGGTCAGAACTCAGGGGTTATTGATGGGATTCAAGGAAATTTCCCAGAACTTGCGTTTGGAGGTACAGCCTCATAGGAACTGGAAAATGATTTGGAAGACATTCCCTGCCTCTTGCTTACTTTGGGGTCTCAGCTCTCTGCTCACCGCCTGACCCCCTCCTTCCACTTTCTGCTTCCCCAGCATGCAGTTTGTGATTCAAGTCTGTATACAGATATGAGCTGAAATCTTTGTGCCTTTTAATTTTTCAAAGGGAGGCCTAGAATGGCCAGTCCTGGCCAATGAAAGGTCTAGCTTTGGTCAGACTACAATCAGCTATGGCCAGAGGGAAAGATCCTATCCACCATCCACTCAGCAGAACCATGGCAGGCAATGCAAGAAGAGGAAAAATTAAAACAAAAGTCAGGCAGAGGGAAGAAAAATGTAAGGAGTTCAAAGCATGTGACCTGAAATCTTGATAAACAGATGGCCAGGTCACCTGCCATGAGTGGGCACTCTGAGAAGAGCTTGCAAAAATGCTTCCCTTTGCTTGGGGGCAGGTGTCAGTTATCAATTTGGTGGTGGCGATTTAGTCACTAAGTCTTGTCCAACTTCTGCAGACCCGTATTCTGTAGCCTGCCAGGCTCCTCTGTCCATGGAATTTTCCAGGCAAGAATACTGGAGTGGGTTGTCATTTCCTTCTCCAGGGGAGCTTCTCAACCCAGGGACTGACCGTGGGTCTCCTGCAGTGCAGGTGGATCCTTTACCAAGTGAGCCAACAGGGAGCCCATTATCAATTCACCGCCTCTCAATTACAAATATACTCTTTGTTACCTGCTTTCTGATAATGCAGATGGACCCTTTGCCCAAAGGACAGTGTTAAGCTTTGTCAGCATGGTACACTGGGGAGACTTGGAGGAAGAGGCTTTCCTTTCGCGTGTGCACGTGTGTGTCTGTGTGTCTGTCTGTCTGTGTGTCTGTCCGTCTGTGTATGTCTGTCCATCTGTGTCTGTCCGTCTGTGTGTGTCTGTCCGTGTGTGTGTGTGTATGTCTGTCTGTGTGTGTGTATGTCTGTGTGTCTGTGTTTATACTATAGCCATAATACAAAGCCATAGAGGCTGTGAGGCGCTGAACATTACTGGTGCTCCACCTTAGCTAAGTGCCCAGGAATGTAGTCCCTTGCAAACTTGCAGCCCTGGCCTGGTGACCACCTCACTACGGCCCTCCTGATATAACTCAGCATGTAATTTACACAGACACAACCACCCACCCACCCACATACATTGTGTTAGACATAAGTAAATGACATCCATGTGATGTATGTAAGCAATGTTCATCTCTACTTGGGATTATGGGTAATTCTTATTTCATTATTACATCTATGTCAGGAATTGAGGCCACAGAAGAGAGTTATGAATTCTCAAATTTTCAAAGATAATCTGCCTTGTCTTTTAGAAATAGAAAATTCCCCAGGTAGAACTTGTATATGCCAGTAGGTTAATTTCCCTCGGCACAGAAATGCTGAGTTGAGCTCTTATGTTGTTTTGGACTCCGTGAAATACACAGAAGTGGAGCAGTCACTTCATGTTTGCTATTTACCTGCTACCAAGGACAATGACTACCCACCTGGGAGGATATTGTACATAGAAAAATATAACTTTTATTTCTTTCTCAAAACTTGGGAGGTAGGAGGAGAAATTAAAAGGAATGTGGAATGCAAGCAAATAGGAGAAATTATATGTGCAAACGTGTAGTTACTCATTCTTTGAGGGTATTTCATTTTTGCCCTTGCAAATTATGTTCTGGAATCACACAGGATGATTGGCATATACCCTAGATCTATACCTTAACTGACTCATTGATTTTGGTGTTCCTCAAAGAAAAGACCCAGGAGAGAGAGGGGAGTGGTATATTGGGAATGAGGGTTGCCTTTGTAACAGCAATTCTCCAAAAATTCTTGTTAAGCCCAAACTCTCTGCCCTCTTTTCTGTGGGTTAGAAATGTTTGTCTTTAATGCCAAAATAAATTTATTCTTTGGCATTTAAGAGAAATACCCAAGTAACTTAATCTCAATGTGTTAAATCAATTTCAATTTCTGGGAAGTGAAGGAGGATGTATGTGTGTGTGTGAGTGTGTATAAACCCCTTTCCAAGTCTCTTGGATTGTATTGACACCATTGTTATTTCTTGAGAATAGATTTTTCCTAAGTCGCCCACTCATATTTTGAAACTTGCCAGGATTTGAAATAATTTGGTGCTAAAATTATCCTTGGAGAAAAAGTTCTACACACCAAACGTTCACCCCAAAAAAGGACTCTAAAATGCAAATGTTTGGTTGTTCCTGCCAGGAATCAAGGTTAGAGAAGAGATTGCATCCTTCCTTGCCCAAGTTAGGGAGGCAAAAAAAATCTGCTGTTATCTCACAGCACTCCATCACCACTGCGGCTTGGATGCATGTTCATCACGCTGCTGTGGTGCTCACTTACCTCACTTCTGGCATTCTGATTTTTGCAAGGGCAGTCATGTCTGACTCTTTTGAAACTCCATGGACTGTAGCCCACCAGGCTCGGGATGTTCCAGGCAAGAATATTGGAGTGGGTTGCCATTTCCATCTCCGGGGGATCTTCCCGACCCAGGGATTGACCCATGTCTCCTGCCTTGGCAGGCTGATTCTTTACCACTGAGCCACCTGGGAAGCCCAAGCTCCCTCTGAGAATAAGCAAAGGCAGAAGTGAATCTACGATGTCCACATCCACTGAAGGGCTGGGTTGCATGGATAGGATGGGCAAATGCAGAGTGAATAAATGAACCCTATTGTTAGCGAAGCATCTTTTGCTACTTTTTAAGGTAGTTTTTGTCATCTAGAAAATGCACACGTTTAAGGAAAAATGTTGATACATCACAGGACTATCTATGTATATAAAACAGTACGGGCACCATAACTCCATGGACGATTATCATTACTCTGATTAGGGTTAGAGAAATTGGTGACTTAATTTTCTTTCATTTTTAACTGGAAGACGGCTAAGTTATTTTGGAAAGCGGTAATGGTTTGTCTAAGAAACTTCAGTTACCTGGGCTACAAAGCCTGTTCATCTCACAGCACCGCATCAACCACACACATCAATATGAACAAATTTGACAGCCTAGAAGATTTGATTGCAAATGTGGACCTCATCATCTAGCCTCAATAATTTGTGTTCCCTCTTTCTGGAAAAGCCCTGCTCCAGCATCCTTCTCTACCACTCTCGTTCTTTCTCAACCCCTCATCCCCCATGCATATTTCCTCTCATTATTCACAAGAGAAACTCTGTATTCTTTCCAATTGGCTTTACCTGTCCCTCTTACTGGAGAAGGCAGTGGCACCCCACTCCAGTACTCTTGCCTGGAAAATCCCATGGACGGGGGAGCCTGGTGGGCTGCCATTTATGGGGCCCACACAGAGTCGGACACGACTGAGAGCCTTCACTTTCACTTTTCACTTTCATGCATTGGAGAAGGAAATGGCAGCCCACTCCAGTGTTCTTGCCTGGAGAATCCCAGGGACAGGGGAGCCTGGTAGGCTGCCGTCTATGGGGTCGCACAGAGTCAACAAACCTTTTAAACTGGTTTTCGTATCAGCCTCACCCTACCTGGCTGAAGCGGCTTCTGGAGGGCAGGGATTAAGTGCTTTACTTCCAGCGTTTCATTTGGCACAGGGCAGATTCTCAGTCAACTGTGGGTGAGAGATGTTAAGATGAACTTCCTCACAGGGTTGGGCAAGGATTCAATGAGATGAGGCTTATGAGATTGAGTGTCAAATGGCAAGGTGCTTTCTGGATGTTAGGTAGTTCTGGCAAAATGGAATAGTATAAGTTATTGCACTGTGCTCAGGTTTAAGTAGAAGTTTGGGGCAGCATGTTTGTTACAACGAATGAAGGGTGTTGGGAAAGGACTGAATCTTTACTGGTCACTTTCTGTTAGCCAAGTAAACTTTTAATGTATTCTTATTAATTCCTCCAGCAATCCTGTAGGTAGATGTTAATACCTCCATTTTACAGATGAGGAAACTGAAGCTCAGGAAGACCAAGATATTTGACAATTCACACAGCTAGTACGTGGTAGAGCCAAGATTTTGTCCCAGTCTGTCTGTCTTCAGAACCCAAGTTTGCCCCCTACAGGATGCTGCTTTTGCAGAGGAAAGAATCTTGGGTCATAGATTGCAATCACACCTCCATCCCTCCACAGACCTGGGAAGGGGTGTGTGGAATGGGCATCAGGAGAATTGCCTAAGGCATGCATCTCAGCAGTGGCAGAGCTGGGGCTGGTCCAGGACTCTGCACAATTATTGACTAGAAGTCCAGAAGCCAGACAGGTGCTACATCTTCCGCACAGCAAAAGGAAAAGATACTCCCACAACGTCAGTCAGTAAATGCACTGGACTTGGAGTCTGACAGTTCATTGTATCTTTCAAACTCTTGATTTTTTTTTTCCAGCAAATTAAGGAACATAGGAATTTTTAAAGGGATGGTTAAAGAAAGTCAGTATTATATATCCAGGAAGGGGAAGATGGGAACTAGAGTGCATGTTAAAACAGTGATCTGTATTATCACTGTGTATTTAGAAAATACTTCACAAACTAGAAAATTAGAAATTTATATCTATTATAAAACTGTATTTTGTATCGTATGTAATTTATTGTTCGAATCATGCTAGAGCTAAATCTTGACTCTAATATAAATACCTATTTGATTAGCTTGTCCCAATCTTTCTAATATACAACCTGCAGTAAGTCTGTGTAGTGTTTTGCGGGGATTCAGGATTATAACAACAGGATGAAGCAAGTTTGAATCTCACATGAAAGGCACCTAGCTGTCACCTGAACACATTATGCATTTTAATAGTTAATAAAGGACTAACTTCCTTTACTCAGGTTGCTCCATCAGTCATGAGGCAACACACACACACACACACCCCTGGGAAACTCCTATGAATTTTTTAAGGTGTTGCTTAACTGTTAATTTGTTTGAAAAGCCCTTCCAGACACCCTTAACGGGGAATTAACTTGCTTTCTCATCTGTGTACTCATAGATCTTTGCACGGCCTTCTCTGGTAGTTCCTTTTCACACTATGCTATGGTTAAATGCCTCTACTGACAGGCCAAGAAATAAGCAAGAGTAGAAACTGTGTCTTAAATGTCTTCCGTCTTCTCAGAACCTACCTCAATGCTAAGTGGACAACAGATGCTCCATAAACACTGAATAAGACCAAACAGAAATGTTTATTGCACGTACACCCTCATGATACCACTAGAGGGCAATGTAACCAAGAGAACTATGCACCACGAACGCAGTGCCACGATGGATAAGAAAAGCAGCTTTTTAAAAAACGTATATTATTTCCCAGCTGTTCTTCGTATTTTTTGCCATGTCTTTTAGTCAATCCTGTATTTAGGTTGGAGGAAACATTCCACAAATTTAGAAAGAACGCTGGAAACAGAGGCTAAGTGCCAGAGTGCAGAGACTGGGGATTATAGCTCCCTGACCTGGGAGAGAAGATGCTACCAACTACCAGTGTGACTGGAGATGCTCTTCCTTCCTCTCGGATATGAAGCCGTTATTTAATATCAGAGCTGGATCTCTTCGCATTTTAAAATGCTTGATCCTCCACATTAACCTCAGTGTAAAGTTCAGCATCATTGCATTCAAGAGGAAACTGAGGGACAAATGGAGGGCAACCTTCAGTCTAATAAATACTTCCTGCCTGTTTATTTCTGAGGCACAGCCGCTCTACAGCTGGTTTTGCTTCTGTTTAGATATCAAACCATAGGTAGGGCAAGTTTCTCGTGAAACACCTCTTCTGTGGAATGTGAATAAACTTCAGAGCAAAGTCCACTCGGTGGTTGCTGCTACAAGGCCAGATGATGCTTCCTGCAGGAAGCACTGCTGCCCCTCCCGGCTTCAGGTAAGCTCTCCACCTATTTCCCTCCGTGGCTGCCTGCGCTCCCCTGACACCTCCCCTCACATCTACCTCGTGCTGTATTTATGTGAGTACAAGCCTTTGCTCCCCTCCTACACCAGAATTCCTCCAGGATCATAGTCGGTTTGTTCATCCTCATAAGCCAAAGAGTACCTATTAATATTGTACATATAGTTGCATTAAAAAAATAAAAAATATTGTACATATAGTTGGTGTTTGGTAAAGTTTAATTAAACTGAATGGGATTGAGTTCGTGTTCCAATAACTGTGAATCTGAAGCCTGTTTTTTCAGCCTGTTCCCACTTTCTCTTCACACAGCTGATTTAGCAGTAGCACTTATCAGTTTTAAATTTGGAAAGATTTTTGGTTGATTAAAAAACTTCTTAGCATAAACATTTAGAGCCAATACCACAGTTTAGCTAACAGATACAGACTTATTTAATCCAACTAATTACCCTCATCTATATGTGTAGAGGTGGGGTGTGAACAAACATGTTTTCTTGAAAACAGATTAATAACTAATGGCCTTTTTATTGCTTTTCCCTGTCCATGAAGCCTAGGATTTGAATGATCTGTCAGTCTAACTTCATCTACATACAAGTTTCTCATTATTATCTCTCTAATGAGTTCAAAACACAAGTAGCTGGCAACAGTTGAATAATTGATGTTATAACACCGACTTGATAGAATCCTGGCCCAAGTCATTTGTTTGTTTTTATGAAAAACACTTATTAAGTGCCCTTGGGGTATCAGCTTCTCTTCTTGGGGATAACGGTGAAAAAGAGAGAAAACATCCCTGCCCACGTGGTGCTTATATTCTAGCGGGGCTAGAAACAGAAAGTTGATGGTTATCAAGATCAAGTAAATCTGGGCAGCAGTATTTGATAATAAATGTATGATGATGTAGACTTTTAAAATTTTAAAATAGCTTGTGGTTTCACCGTTTCCTGTGTCTAGAGACCTTCTTTGCCCAGGGAACTGGTGCACCAAATACACTGAGTTTCCTTCTACCTTAAGTAGTCTGGTCACATTTTCCTGACTCTATCAGTGTCCTATCGCAATGTAAAAAAATATCACAAACTTAGAGGTGTAAGACAACACCCACCTACAAACTCACAGTTCTGGAGGGCAGAGGTCCAGGCTGGCTTGGCTGCATTTCCTGGTTGGCTGGGCTGTCTTCTTTGGGTCTGGCAAGGCTGAGGTCAGGTGTCAGCCCTGTGTGGAGGCTCTGGGGAGATCCCACTTTTAAACTAATTCAAGCTATTGGCAGAATTCAGTTCTTCGCAGTTGTAGGTCTGAGGTCACTGTTTCCTGGCTGGCAGTCACTGTGACCTCTCTCATAGCTCCTTAAGGACGCTTCCATTCCTCCTCACGGTCTCCTTAGTCACAGCCAGCAAAGGCGCGCCGCATCCTGCTCACGCTTTGAATCTCTCCAACTTCTGCTGCTGCTCAGAGAAAGCCCTCGGCTTTCTGGGGCCAGTGTGATTAGATGAGGTCCACCTGGAGAACCACTGTCTTAAGGTCAGCTGTGCTACATTAACACAGTCTTAGGAGAGAGACAGCCTCATATTCACAGGGGCTGGGATTAGGGTGGGACATTTAGGGGGAGCATTTCAGAAAGCCTACCTACTCTACTGACCAGTGGGAATTTCTGCTTCAAGTAATCAGTCTTTCAGAGACCTTTGTTGCCAGACAGGAAGATTTTAGACCTGTGCCACGATAAGGTTTTTAGAATCATATAGGATTATTTTATTTAATCAAAGGAAAGTCTTTTAGAAGTGCATGTTGAAATTTTATAGAAACCCTTTAAAGATTTTTTTGGTCCCTTTTTCTTCATGTCCTTTCCTTAGAAAATATCTATTTAGAAAACTGACAGGTTAATCACAGATTCAATGAGTACCTTCAAGTCAAAGATATATTAATGCGTTGTCATTTATAGAAATCTTTTTATGCCTAGTCCTCCAAAGTATATTAATAAATAATACAATTTTCTTTTGTCCATTTTGGATCTACCATTCATTAAATTTTAGTATCTCAGTATTTCATCAACAGAATAGAAATATGGTGAGCTGGTGTTGTAATAGGGAAAAAACTTTGTATTCTAATAGAAATTAGTCACTAAAGGGATGTTGCCTTTAAGCTTATATTATACATAATGGCCTGTCTCTGGGAACCCTGCTTCCCAGGTAATGAACATTAAGTTAAAATACTCTTGTTTAGCTCACAAGAAAGCTCCTGACCAGGCTCACCTGTGAATGACTGCAGGGAGGGAGAAATGAACACTTCCCCGCCTGAAGCTGATGGGACCCAGGAAATGTTTGAGTTTACGCTCTCCTCTTTTAGTAATAAAGGAGCCTGAATTCTAACTCAGGCAAGATGGTTCTTTGGGACACGAGTTCACTATCTTCTTGGTCTGCTGGCTTTCCAAATAAAGTCACTGTTCCTTGACCCAGCATCTCATCTTTTAATTTACTGGCCTGTCATCTGATGAGCAGTATGAGCTTGGACTCAGCAACAATATCTGGAAGGGCAAGATGATGATAATAGTTCATATAAATTTTACGCAGCATTTTTTACTTCAGTGGAGTTGAAGTGCAAAGGAACTTTTAGCTTTGTTTAAATGTTCTGATCTGTTGACTCTTTATGGTAATAGTTCAATTTTCACTAAGTAATGATCACTTAAAACTCTTTTTCTCCACTTCACCACATCAGAGGAATAACAATGGTTGTTGTGGTTGCAGTGAAATCATTTCTTATGCTAGCAGAGCAGGAAAATGTATGATTTTAGGTTTCAGAAACATTTATCCTTGACAGATGCATTATGGACAAATGAGTCAAACCTTCAAAATACAACTCATTAAATGTAATTTAGTTAAACATATTTGTATTAACCTACATATTGTGGCTCAGCTGGTAAAGAATCCACCTGCAATGCAGGAGACCTGGGTTTGATCCCTGGTTTAGGAAGATCCCCTGGAGAAGGGAAAAGCTACCCACTCCAGTACTTTGGCCTGGAGAATTCCATGGACTGTATAGTCCATGGGGTTGCAAAGAGACACAGCTGAGCAACTTCCATTACATTACATTATTTTCCTTAGGGGTTTTCAAAACTAAGCTAATAATGCAAACACCTCTACTCTGAAAATGATACCTATCCAAATGTATTATACTAGGTCCATCACCACCTACTTTAAAATCTCTTGGAGTAACTTGTTTAAAATGAGGATTCCTGCGGCCATCTCACAGTTACAACAGCTAGGACTTATATCACTGCAAGTAACGACAGCAACTTAATAACAAACAAACAAAAGCACCCCCCACACACAGCTGTTTCTTAAGAGAAACAAAAGTTAATGAGCCAAAGGAATTAAGTGGCTCATCAATGTCATTAAACACTTGGTTCCATTTTCTCCTTCCTCTCCGCCCTCCATGGTGTCAGCTTCATTCTGCAGAGTGGTATCCCTAACTCCCTGGGAACTTGCTTCCTATACCTCATCTTGGAAGAGAGGAGGTTGTTCCTGCAAGTTGTCTACGTAAGGACATGTCCTCCCCTAAAAGTTCTCAGAACACACTTCTTCACCTCTCATTAGGTCATGGGCCCATTCCCAAGCCAAATACCGTGATGGAGAAGTGGGACTGTGCTGATGAACTCTGAGCAACGCGCCCACCCGCATGACCAGACATTGAGACACGGTCTCCTCAAGCACGCTGGGTGGGGATGGGAAGTGTGCATTTACCAAAAGATGGGAAAATAGATATTGGGGAGACTCCACAACACCTACTCTACTTCCAAGATTGAACAGGCACACAGGTGATACACTTACAAAAATTCTAGAGAGTTTAGAGTACATTTACAAAAATTCAGAATTTTTTACAAAAATTGACTACATGTTGACTACAGCATGAAGGCCTGCCTTTCCCCTGTTCCCGGCGGAGGATTTTGCAATTTGACAGTCTTAATCTCTCGGTGGAGTCTGAAAGCCTGCATTTTAAAAACCTACCAAGAGAGTTGGCTGCACACAAAAGTTTGAGGACCATGGCACTACATGGTAAACTTCTGGGGATAGTTTCATACTTTTGTATCCTAAGCACCCAAGTCCGATATGTTACCTGCTGAATAGTAAGTGATCAGTAACACTGGCTAATTGGTGACTGAATTATCAATTTTATCAACTAGATAAAGGTAGTCAAGTAACTGAGCAGGACCTGATGAGGCCTTCCCAGAATAAGCCCCCACCAAGTCCTTGGGCTACCTTTGTCTGCAGAAAAATCTTAGTCAAAGAATAAATTGAGTCAGAGAACTGAGAAGATGCAGAAAGAAAGGAAAACAATCAAGCAAGAAAAAATAATAATTCTTTAGCCATTAAACAAAACCAAGGACCTTTAGTTCTTTGGGAAGGACCACAGATAATACTCTTAGCCATATCCTTTGAGCTGTTTTGCAGATACTGAAACCCCCACCAGGTGGAAGAAGTTCACTGTACGCTACCATAAGCACGTAGACCCCAGACCAGTTGAAACCAGAAGGTTGATGATGCTGACTCCCAATTACATCACCATCCACCAATCAGACAAATGTCCACGAACTGATCACACACCCAAAACCCCTCTCCCTCACCCTATCTTTATGAACCTTTTCCTGAAAGCTTTCAGGGAGTATGGGCCTTTTAAGCACGAGCTGCCTGGATTCCTTGCTTGGTGCACAGCAAGAAAGCTATTCTTCTCTACTTCACCCAAAATTCTCTGAGATTTAATCCAGCACTGGTATACAGAGGCCGAGTCCCAGCAACAGTCAGGAAGGCCTTCTAAAATTAAACCTTTCCATGGCGCAGTTTCTACGGTGGGAGATAGCTGAGGGCACTGACATTCATCCTGCCTTTTCTGGGCTTATAGCCTGGTGTCCCATCTGCAGTGACAGACAAGAGAATACAACCTTCTAATAGAACCACCGCAAAGCATCCAAAATCATCCTTAAAAATGGGTTTCCAAAAGAGGTTTGTAATCAGCATAAACACAAAAGCATATGAGTATTAACGTAGTCAAGGAACCTCTTTCATCTTGAATTATTTACCAACATGCTGCTTTTTTTTTACCCAAATAGAGGCTTTAGTTCCATTTAGCATTCTGTCACAAAGCAAAGCTCTTGCATGGTGAAAAGAAGGGTCAGATCTAAGAAACAATGGTTCATGATCATCAGAATAGATTAGCACAGACCCTCAAGCCAGGAGCTCCTTGACATTCTGGAAGGTGTCCTCATGCTAGCAATCCCATCACAGGCCCCACTATCCCGTTGTCAATAAAGTGACTCGACTTCAGCTTTCTGTGAAGAAAACATGACAGAAATAGGGTCGTTCCCAGGAAGGTTTAATGCCTCGCCTTTGATTTTGGAGGAAATTTACCATGTGAATGCATCCCCCGAAAGCTAACATCTTCACCAAACTGACAGTGGCTTAGCATTCATGTCAGCAGTAGTGGCTCAGTTGTGTCTGACTCTTTGTGACCCTGTGGACTGTAGCCTACTAGGTTCCTCTGTCCATGGAATTTCCTAGGCAAGAATACTGGAATGAGTTGCTATTTCCTTCTCCAGGGGATCTTCCCAAACCAGGGATCAAACCCGGGTCTCTTGCATTGCAGGCAGATTCTTTACCACCTGAGCCACTGGAATCCCAATTACATATTCACCTGCCCTTCAGAAATAAACTGTAATACCTGATGTATTTAAATAATGTAAGATTTACTCAAATCTTTCGAGAATATCCTCTGTTTCTCTCCTGATCAAAACATAACTGTAACATAATAACATTTGCAGAGCCTCAAAAAGCAGGGTCTCAGTGAAACATTAAACATTCATCCATTAAAAATTGTTTGTTGAACCTGTGGGCCAGCAGTTTTCCAAAGGCTGGGATCCTCTGTAACTGTCCTCAAAAACAACTAGAGGCAAGAGAAATTGCTAGCCAACGATGCTGAACCTGGATTGCCATCTTAATAAAGGATGATTAACTCAGTATCTGCAGTAGGAAATGGCCTGTTAGGATGTCAAGCAAGAGGGAGGTGGTAGGTAAGCCCTCGGTAGCCATCCTTTATCATGGCTAAACCTATGCATTTACAAAATCCTAGTGTGTGTGTGCGGAGAAGGCAATGGCACCCCACTCCAGTACTCTTGCCTGGAAAATCCCATGGACGGAGGAGCCTGGTAGGCTGCAGTCCATGGGGTCGCTGAGGGTTGGACACAACTAAGCGACTTCACTTTCACTTTTCACTTTCATGCATTGGAGAAGGAAATGGCAACCCACTCCAGTGTTCTTGCCTGGAAAATCCCAGGGACGGGGGAGCCTGGTGGGCTGCTGTCTATGGGGTCGCACAGAGTCAGACACGACTGAAGTGACTTAGCAGCTGCAGCAGTGTGTGTGTGTGTGTTAGTCGCTGAATCATGTCTGACTTCTTTGCAACCCCATGGACTGTAGCCTGCCAGGCTCCTCTGTCCATAAGTGGTACATAGTAACAGGACATCAAAGGGAATAAAATGCACCTCTGTCCCTGCCAGAAATATTTTTTGAGCAACTATTCTTTGTGCTTCGTGGGGAATAAAGAGATGAATCTTCACAGTTTACTGGGTGACTCCTTTATTTCCCCAGGTATAAAGTGGGGACAAGCTGCTATTCTGTGGCAATATTAAAAGTGGGTTCCTAAGAAGAATATATGAACCAGTCCTTGGAAAGTGTTTAGCAGATTCTTTGGTATCCAGTGAGAGCTCATTAATTGGATTTGTTAAAATGCTTCATAATTCAAAAGGCACTTTTGTACGTTTCCTCATTTTGCTTCACAACACCAAGGCAAGGACCAGGAAACAAATTAAAGGACAGAGAGATTTTGCCATGACCACAGAATAGGTAAAAATAGGAAAAACCAGAACTAAGAGCCAACTTTCACAAGTCCTAACTCTTTCCAGTATTTTGAGTTGAAATATAGAGGCATCTTTTCTAATTCCAAACAATAAAGTCCGTGCATTTGTAAGGGTTACTACAATTTCCAAAAATCTAAGAATTAAGACAAGATATTTTACTTGATTAGGATTGTGTCTTCATAACTGAAACAGCATGTTTAACCAGCAGGGATTCAACCAATTAACTAGTTTGAGGATCAACTAAGAAAAAAATTGTGGGTTCATATGTGTGCAAGCTGAATATACAAGAAATGTGTTTAGCTAAAATGAGAGAAAAACCACATATAGATAATTCAAGCTGGTGTATCAGCTCCTCAGTTTCAGAAACATTCCAGATTCCTTCTGTCTGTCCATTACACTCCCCAGAGTCCTTTAACATTCATCCTCATGATTGCAGACTCATGGTCATAAGATTATAGCACCACATCCACACATCGTACCCTCATTTCAAGCAGGACGAAGGTAGCAAAAACTTCCCCTAAACCATCCAGCTGACACCTCATTGGTCAGAATTATGTCAGTTGCCCACCTTTAGTTGCAAGGAGGTCCAAAAAAGAAACCCCTCTTAACTGTGCAGATTCCCAACCACGTTAAACCCAGGTTCTGCCAGCAAGATAAAAGGAAAGAAGGAACAGCAGTGTCTGCCATTCTGACTTGTTTTCATGCCTTCAACAACCAAAGGACATACAGAGTTTCTGTTAACTTAGATCCATGAAAATTTCAAATAGGTGAATCACCCATGGAATGCTTTTACTGTGCCATTGATTGTTTTATTGGGATTTGTTTTTTTGTCTCCTGTGGGTGGAAAACAAATATAAAATTGGGATTAAGATTTAAAAGGGGTATAAATACAGGTACCTAGGTGTCGTTATGTCTTTGGAAACATCTAAGGAGGGCATCCAAAACCAATTTGAAAACATACATGGATTTCAGCTTTTACTTCATTAACATTTTTTCCTCCACAGCAACAGACTAAGGCCATTTCCACACAGCACTGGGCTAAAAAGATGCAGTCAAATGTAGTTTGTCTCATCTACTTCTGCGAAAATGCAAATTTCTGTGAAAATAGTAAAGAAAAGAACCGAACAACCACCTCCGAAAGGAACTATGTAGTCTTTTAGGTTTAGCCTTTCAGAGCTCATTTAAATCTGCCCATTAGTTTGGAGATGTTTGCTTGCATATATTCTGAAGAAGGAAATGAATGGTGGTGGGGGTTTAGTCGTTAATTCATGTCTGACACTTGCAACCCCATGGACTGTAGCCCGCCAGGCTCCTCTGTCCATGGGATTTCCCAGGCAAAAATACTGGAGTGGGTTGCCATTTCCTCCTTCAGGGGATCTTCCTAACCCAGGGATGGAACCCAGGTCTTATGCATTGCAGATTCTTCACCCCTGAGCCACCAGGAAAACCCTAAGATATAATACAGTTAATTAATAAAGGTGCCACGAATTTGAGAGCTGGCTATTCTTTTAAAGTTCATATATGACTCTAGAGCTGTGCTGTCCAATATGGTGGCCACTAGTCCCATTTGGTTACTCAAATATAAGTTAACTAAATGACCACAATTTAAAATTCAGTTCCTTGGTCACAATAATCCCATTTCAAGTACTCAGTAGCCACATGCGGCCAATGGCTACATACAGAACAGTACAGACAGAGAACATTTCCACCACAGCAGGAAGTTCTATTGGACTGTGCTAGAAAATCTAGACATTTAAGAAGCAATACCAGACAAAACCATTTAAATGAGTTCAGCTCAATAAAGAAGATGTGAAGGTTCTTTTCAGTTCAGTTCAGTTCAGTCGCTCAGTCGTGTCTGATTCTTTGCGACCCCATGAACTGCAGCACGCCAGGCCTCCGGGTCCATCACCAACTCCCAGAGCTTGCTCAAACTTGTGTCCATGAAGTAGGTGATGCCATCCAACCATCTCATCCTCTGCTGTCCCCTTCTCCTCCCACTTTCAGTCTTTCCCAGCATCAGGGTCTTTTCTAATGAGTCATCTTTTCACATCAGGTGGCCAAAGTATTGCAGCTTCAGCTTCAGCATCAGTCTTTCTAAAGAATATTCAGGACTGATTTCCTTTGGGATTGGCTGGTTTGATCTCTCTGGAGATCAAGGGACTCTCAAGAGACTTCTCCATTACAGCTCAAAAGCATCAATTGTTCAGTGCTAGCCTTCTTTATGGTCCAACTCTTACATCCATACATGACTACTGGAAAAAACATAGCTTTGACTGGACAGACCTTTGTTGGCAAAGTAATGATTCTGCTTTTTAATATGCTCTCTAGGACTGTCATAGCTTTTCTTCCAAGGAGCAAGTGTCTTTTAATTTCATGGCTGCAGTCACCATCTGCAGTGATTTGGGAGTCCAAGAAAATAAAGTCTGCCACTGTTTGCATTATTTCCCCATCCATTTGCAATGAAGTGATGGGACTGGATGCCATGATTTTCGTTTTTTGAATGTTGAGCTTTAAACCAGCCTTTTCACTCTCCTCTTTCACTATCATCAAGAGGCTCTTCAGTTTCTTTTTTCTTTCTGCCATAAGGGTGGTGTCATCTGCATTATCTGAGGTTGTTGATATTTCTCCTTGCAATCTTGATTCCAGCTTGTGTTTCATCCAGCCCAGCATTTCTCATGATGTACTCGGAATATAAGTTAAATAAGCAGATGGACAATATACAGCCTTGATGTACTCCTTTCTCAATTTGGAACCATCTGTTGTTCCATGTCTGGTTCTAACTGCTGCTTCTTGACCTGCATACAGATTCCTCAGGAGGCAGGTAAGGTGGTCTGGTATTCCCATCTCTTAAAAAATTCTCCACAGTTTGTTGTGATCCACACAGTCAAAGTCTTTGATGTAGTCAATAAAGCAGATGTTTTTCTGAAATTCTCTTCCTTTTTCTATGAGCCAAGGGATGTTGGCAATTCAATCTTTGGTTCCTCTGCCTTTTCTAAATCCACCTTGAACATCTAGGAAGTTCTCAATTCACGTACTGTTGAAGCCTCACTTGGAGAATTTTGAGCATTACTTTGCTAGCATGTGAAATAAGTGCAACTGTGAAGTAGTTTGAGCATTCTTTGGCATTGCCTTCCTTTGGGATTGGAATGAAAACTGACCTTTTCCAGTCCTGTGGCCACTGCTGAGTTTTCCATATTTGCTGGCATAATGAGTGCAGCACTTTCACAGCATCATCTTTTAGGATTTGAAATAGCTCAGCTGGAATTCCATCAGCTCTGCTAGCTTTGTTCGCAGTGATGCTTCCTAAGGTCCACTTGATTTTGCACTCCAAGATGTCTGGCTATAGGTGAGGGATCACACCATCGTGGTTATCTGGGTCATCACGTTCTTGTTTTGTGTAGTTCTTCTGTGTATTCTTGCCACCTCTTCTTAATATCTTCTGCTTCTGTTAGGTCCATACTGTTTCTGTCCTTTATTGTGCCCATCTTTGTATGAAATATTCCCTTTGTATCTCTAATTTTCTTGAAGAGGTCTCTGGTCTTTTCCATTCTATTGTTTTCTCTATTTCTTTGCACTGTTCACTTAGGAATGCTTTCTTGTCTCTCCCTATTTATCTTTGGAACTCTGTGTTCCAATAGGTACATCTTTCCTTTTCTCATTTGCTTTTCACTTCTCTTCTTTTTTCAGCTATTTGTTAGGCCTCCTCAGACAACCATTTTGCCTTTTTGCATTTCTTTTTTTTTCGGAATGATTATATTTGATTATAGCCTCCTGTACAGTGTCATGAACCTCTGTTGATAATTCTTCAGGAACTCTATTAGATCTAATCCCTTGAATCTATTTGTCACTTCCACTGTATAATTGTAGGGGATTTGATTTAGATCATACTTCAGTGGACTAGTGGTTTCCCCTAGTTTCTTCAATTTAAGTCTGAATTTGGCAATAAGAAGTTCATGATCTGAGCGACAGTCAGCTCCTGGTCTTGTTTTTGCTGGCTCTATAGAGATTCTCCATCTTTAACTGCAAAGAATATAATCAATCTGACTTCAGTATTGAGCATCTGATGACGTTCGTGTGTAGTCTCTTGTGTTGTTGGAAGACGGTGTTTGCTATGAACAGTGCGTTCTCTTAGCAAAACTGTTAGCCTTTGCCCTGCTTCATTTTGTACTTCAAGGCCAAACCTCCCTGTTACTCCAGGTATCTCTTGACCTCCTACTTTTGCATTCCAGTCCCCATGATGAAAACGACATCTTTTTTTGGTGTTAGTTCCAGAAGGTCTTTTAGGTCTTCCTAGAACCATTCAACTTCAGCTTCTTCGGCATTAGTAGTTTGGGCATAGACTTGGATTACCTTGATACTGAATGGTTTGCCTTCGAAATGAACAGAGATCATTCTCTCCTTTTTGACCAAGCACTGCATTTCAGGCCCTTTTGTTTACTACGAGGGCTACTCTATTTCTTTTAAGGGATTCTTGCCCACAGAACTAGCTGTAATGGTCATCTGAATTAAATTCACCAAAAGGGAAAGGGGATGGGAAGGATAAATTAGGAATTCGTGATTAACGGATACAAACTACTATGTATAAAATATATAGTCAAGTGCTACTGTATAGTACAAAGAACTATATTCACTATTTGTAATAACTTAAAATAGAAAATAATCTGAAAACATCATTTTGCTGTACACCTGAAATATTGTAAATCAACTATCAGCTCAGTACAGTCGCTCAGTCATGTCCGACTCTTGGTGACACCATGAATTGCAGCACACCAGGCCACTCTGTCCATCACAAACTCCCGGAGTTCACCCAAACTCATGTGCATCGAGTTGGTGATGCCATCCAGCCATCGCATCCTCTGTCATCCCCTTCACCTCCTGCCCCTAATCCCTCCCAGCATCAGAGTCTTTTCCAATGAGTCAACTCTTCACATGAGATGGCCAAAGTATTGGAGTTTCAGCTTTAGCATCAGTCCTTCCAATGAACACCCAGGACTGGTCTCCTTTAGGATGGACTAGTTGGATTTCCTTGCAGTCCAAGGGACTCTCAAGAGTCTTCTCCAACACCACAGTTCAAAAGCATCAGTTCTTCAGTGCTCAGCTTTCTTCATAGTCCAACTCTCACATCCATACATGACCACTGGAAAAACAACAGCCTTGACTATATGGATCTTTGTTGGCAAAGTAATGTCTCTGCTTTTCAATATGCTATCTAGCTTGGTCATAACTTTCCTCCCAAGGAGTAAGAGTCTTAATTTCATGGCTGCAATCACCATCTGCAGTCATTTTGGAGCCCCCAAAAATAAAGTCTGATGCTGTTTCTCCATATATTTGCCATGAAGTAATGGGACCGGATGCCATGATCTTAGTTTTTCGAATGTTGAGCTTTAAGCCAACTTTTTCACTCTCCACTTTCACTTTCATCAAGAGGCTTTTTAGTTCCTCTTCACTTTCTGCCATAAGGGTAGTGTCATCTGCATATCTGAGGTTATTGATATTTCTCCCAGCAATCTTGATTCCAGCTTGTGCTTCCTCCAGCCCAGCGTTTCTCATGATGTACTCTGCATAGAAGTTAAATAAGCAGGGAGACAATATACAGCCTTGACGTACTCCTTTTCCCATTTGGAACCAGTCTGTTGTTCCATGTCCAGTTCTAACTGTTGCTTCATGACCCACATATAGGTTTCTCAAGAGGCAGGTCAGGTGGTCTGGTATTCCCATCTCTTTCAGAATTTTCCACAGTTTATTGTGATTCAGACAGTCAAAGGCTTTGGCATAGTCAATAAAGCAGAAATAGATGTTTTTCTGGAACTCTCTTGCTTTTTCAATGATCCAGCAGATGTTGGCAATTTGATCTCTGGTTTTTCTGCCTTTTCTAAAACCAGCTTGAACATCTGGAAGTTCACAGTTCACGTACTGCTAAAGCCTGGCTTGGAGAATTTTGAGCATTACTTTACTAGTGTGTGAGATGAGTGCAACTGTGCAGTAGTTTGAGCATTCTTTGGCATTGCCTTTCTTTGGGATTGGAATGAAAACTGACCTTTTCCAGTCCTGTGGCCACTGCTGAGTTTTCCAAATTTGTTGGCATATTGAGTGCAGCACTTTCACCATCATCTTTCAGGATTTGAAATACCTCAACTGGAATGCCATCACCTCCACTAGCTTTGTTCGTAGTGATGCTTTCTAAGGCCCCCTTGACTTCACATTCCAGGATGCCTGGCTCTAGGTGAGTGATCACACCATTGTGATTATCTGGGTCGTGTAGCTCTTTTTTGTGTAGTTCTGTGTATTCTTGCCACCTCTTCTTAATATCGTCTCCTTCTGTTAGGTCCATACAATTTCTGTCCTTTATCGAGCCCATCTTTGCATGAAATGTTCCCTTGGATTCTCTAATTTTCTTGAAGAGATCTCTAGTCTTTCCCATTCTGTTGTTTTCCTCTATTTCTTTGCATTGATCACTAAGGAAGGCTTTCTTATGTCTCCTTGCTATCCTTTGGAACTCTGCATTCAAATGGGAATATCTGTCCTTTTCTGCTTTGCTTTTCACCTCTCTTCTTTTCACAGCTATCTGTAAGGCCTCCCTAGACAGCCATTTGGCTTTGTTGCATTTCTTTTCCATGGGGATGGGCTTGATCCCTGTCTCCTGTACAATGTCATGAACCTCTGTCCATAGTTCATCAGACACTCTGTCTATCAGAGCTAGTCCCTTAAATCTATTTCTCACTTCCACTGTATAATCATAAGGGATTTGATTGAGGTGATACCTGAATGGTCTAGTGGTTTTCCCTACTTTCTTCAATTTAAGTCTGAATTTGGCAATAAGGAGTTCATGATCTGAGCCACAGTCAGCTCCTGGTTTTGTTTTTGCTGACTGTATGGAGCTTCTCTGTCTTTGGCTCCAAAAAATATAATCAATCTGATTTTGTTGTTGACCATCTGGTGATGTCCATATGTAGAGTCTTCTCTTGTGTTGTTGGTAGAGGGTGTTTGCTATGACCAGTACATTCTCTTGGCAAAACTCTATTAGCCTTTGCCCTGCTTCATTCCATACTCCAAGGCCAAATTTGCCTGTTACTCCAGGTGTTTCTTGACTTCCTACTTTTGCATTCCAGTCCCCTATTATGAAAAGGACATCTTTTTTGGGTGTTAGTTCTAAAAGGTCTTGTAGGTCTTCATAGAACTATTCAACTTTGGCTTCTTCAGTGTTACTGGTTGGGGCATATGCTTGGATCACTGTGATATTGAATGGTTTGCCTTGGAAACGAACAGAGATCATTCTGTCGTTTTTGAGATTGCATCCAAGTACTGCATTTCGGACTCTTTTGTTGACCATGATGGCTACTCCATTTCTTCTGAGGGATTCCTGCCCGCAGTAGTAGATACAATGGTCATCTGAGTTAAATTCACCCATTCCAGTCCATTTTAGTTCGTTGATTCCTAGAATGTAGACATTCACTCTTGCCATCTCTTGTTTGACCACTTCCAATTTGCCTTGATTCATGGACCTAACCTTCCAGGTTCCTATGCAATATTGCTCTTTACAGCATCGGACCTTGCTTCTATCACCAGTCACATGCACAACTGGGTATTGTTTTTGCTTTGGTTCCATCCCTTCATTCTTTCTGGAGTTATTTCTCCACTGATCTCCAGTAGCATATTGGGCACCTACTGACCTGGGGAGTTCCCCTTTCAGTATCCTATCATTCTTCCTTTTCATACTGTTCATGGGGTTCTCAAGGCAAGAATACTGAAGTGGCTTGCCATTCCCTTCTCCAGTAGACCACATTCTGTCAGACCTCTCCACCATGACCCGCCCTTGCGTGGCCCCACATGGCATGGCTTAGTTTCATTGAATTAGACAAGGCTGTGGTCTGTGTGATCAGACTGGCTAGTTTTCTGTGAGTATGGTTTCAGTGTGTCTGCCCTCTGATGCCCTCTCGCAACACTTACCGTCTTACTTGGGTTTCTTTTACCTTGGACGTGGGGTCCAAATCAACTCTACCTCAATTTAAAAAAGAAAAAGAAAAAATGAGTGTGTCTCTTCACTTGAAGCATTTTTGTTATTCCCCTTTGGAAACTGTTTTTATAACACCTTACAAGCCACATTAAGAAAAGCATCTTATTTCCCTTTATTCTGAGCTTATTGAATGCCTCAACAGCACATGCCACTTAGTGTGCTACATGTGGAGACTCAGGTTGCAATTAAACATGACCCTTCTCCTCTCTGGACTGGAACAACAGACTGGTTCCAAATAGAAAAAGGAGTACATCAAGGCCATATATTATCACTGTGCTTATTTAACTTATTTGCAGAGTACAGCATGAGAAACACTGGGCTGGATGAAGCACAAGCCGGAATCAAGATTGCTGGGAGAAATATCAATAACCTCAGACATGCAGATGACACCACCCTTATGGCAGAAAGTGAAGAAGAACTAAAGAGCCTCTTGATGAAAGTGAAAGAGGAGAGTGAAAAAGCTGGCTTAAAGCTCAACATTCAGAAAACGAAGATCATGGCATCCGCTCCCTTCACTTCATGGCAAATAGATGGAGAAACAGTGAGAACAGTGGCAGACTTTATTTTGGGGGGCTCCAAAATTACTGCAGATGGTGATTGCAGCCATGAAATTAAAAGACGCTTACTCCTTTGAAGGAAAGTTATGACCGACCTAGACAGCATATTAAAAAGCAGAGACATTACTTTGTCAACAAAGGTCCATCTAGTCAAGGTTGTGGTTTTTCCAGTGGTTATGTATGGATGTGAGAGTTGGACTATAAAGAAAGCTGAGTGCCGAAGAATTGATGCTTTTGAACTGTGGTGTTGGAGAAGACTCTTGAGAGTCCCTTGGGCTGCAAAGAGATCAAACCAGTCAATCCTAAAGGTAATCAACCCTGAATATTCATTGAAAGGACTGATGTTGAAGCTGAAACATCATTTGTTGTTGAAGCTGAAACATATTTTGGCCACCTGATGCAAAGAACTGACTCACTGGAAAAAACCCTGATTCTAGGAAAGACTGAATGCAGGAGGAGGGGGCGATAGACAATGAGATGGTTGGATTGCATCACTGAATCAATGGACATGAGTTTGAGCAAGCTCCGGGAGTGAGTGATGAACAGGGAACCCTGGCGTGCTGCAGTCCATGGGGTCGCAAAGAGTCGGACACGACTGTGTGACTGAACTGGACCAAACTTTCAGAACTTACTTTGCTACTGTTCACTTGATTAGTACCAGTGTATACAGTCACAGTAGAATGTTACCTATAATTTAGACCTTTTAATTACCTTGTAGTTTTGTCTTTGCTTTCACGGAAATAACCCGTTCTCTAAGTTCCCCACCCCACCCCCAAACTCTTATACCCCACAGGTATGATGAATCAGCTCACGTTTTCCATCTGGACTTAGGAAGGTGAAATGTTTCTCCTGCTTCACTCCCAAGTTTTCCTGGGCTAACGAGTTTGAACTTGGATGCCACCACTGTTGCACTTTTTGTTAACATTTGGCAGAGTTGAAAAGCATCTTTTCCACACTTCTGTACAGAGTAACTGGAACGCTGTGTCCTGTACCACAAATTCTCAGCCCTACCCGGGCCTTCAGAAGTGTCTTGGTGGCGGTTAGGGCTCTGTTCCCCCAGCCCACTGGAGTCATCACTCTGCAGCATTCCAGAAGCCCCTCTCCCACTCTCCATTCTGGAGCACATGTAGATGATGAAAGGATGGGGTGGTGTATTGAGAGCAATGTATTTAACAGGAAGTAAAAGAGAACATCAATGAATTATCTCTTTTTTTGCAGGGGCTGGGGGGACTGGGAGAATGTAACTTCCAGGTGAATTAATCAGCATACTTGTTTAGAAGTGGATAATCTATTCTGGCACAGTAGCAGAAATTAAAATTTCTGATTTGCCTTGTTTTGCCAATATTGAAGCATTTGTTCTATTGAATGTGAGTACATGTACAGACAAACTTCTATTTAGTCTCACACATGAAAAGAGAAAGCATAAGGCCTGTAATTCAACTGGTTTCTCTTCCAAGCATTTTAATCACAAATTACTAAATCTAGTTTTAAAGGATAGCAAAAGATACAGTTGTTCATTCTATCCAAGAGGGATTGTTTCCAGGTCCCCATGGATACCAAAGTCCAAGGATCCTCAAGTCCCTTGTAAAATGGCATAGTATTTGCATTTAACCTACACATATGGTCCTATGTACTTTAAATTGTCTCTAGATTACTTATAATACCTAATACAATGTAAATGCTATATAAACATTTGGTGGCAAATTCAAGTTTTGCTTTATGGAACTTCCTAAAAAAATTTCTTTTGAGTATTTTTGATACACAGAGGCTGAGCTTGTGGATATGGAGGGAAGATTTTGCTATTTTCCCCTAGTATTTTTTCTATTAGCAGCCATGAAATTAAAAGACACTTGCTCCTTGGAAGGAAACCTATGACAAACCTAGACAGTGTATTTAAAAGCAGAAACATCACTTTGCCAACTAAGGCCCATATAGTTAAAGCTATGGTTTTTCCAGTAGTCGTGTATAGATGTGAGAGTTGGATCATAAAGAAAGCTGAGTGCCCAAGAAGAACTGATGCTTTTGAATTGTGCTGGAGAAGACTCTTGAGAGTCCCTTGGACTGCAAGGAGATCAAACCAGTCGTGTCCTAAAGGAAATCAATCCCGAATATTCACTGGAAGGACTGATGCTGAAGCTGAAACTCCAATACTTTGGCCACCAGATGCGAAGAGCAGACTCACTGGCTAACCATCAAAAGATCCTGATGCTGGGAAAGATTGAGGGCAGAAGGGGACAACAGAGAATGAAATGTTAGGTAGCATCACTGACTCAATGTACATGAATTAGAGCAAACTCTGGGAGATAGTGAAGGACAAGGAGTCTGGCCTGCCTCAGTCCATGAGGTTGCAAAGAGTCAGACTTAGCAACTGAACAACAATAATTTGTTCTATCAATATAGCTTGGCAGCATAGACTATCTTGAACTGCAGTTAAAGCCTTCCATTTATAATATTTCAGTTGCTGCTGTATCAAAAGATCAGAACAATGACCCGCTAAAAGTAGGAAATAATTATATATTCCTCCTATAGGGTGAATATTTCATAGGTGTGAGAAGAAATGAAAATCCTAAAAAAAGAATTCAAGAAAAATAGGAGAATGTGGCAAAGTAATGTGTGTCCCAGTCATTTTCTAATTAGCACTGAAATACTTTTTGCCAACTATAGGGCACTCCAAAGCTTTTTGCTAATTAACATTTCAATAGGTGATGACAGCAACTATATTAAAACTAGAAAGCCCTTCTATAAACGAAAGTTGGAATTTATAATATAGAAGGCAATCCTGAATACTAATTATTATAGTCATTACATTATTTACTTCAGATCTGTTTGTTACAAATTCTGGGTTTGAAGGAAAAAACATGCAACCTCGTTTCATGGTGCCCTATAACTAGTACTCAGTTATGCTAATAATTCTGAATTATGTAAAATACCAGATAACCCAAACATCCTCCCAAACAAGTTTCAGAGATATTTTTAGTTATTTGGATCTGGGTACCCATGATTTGAAAATTCACTCATCCTCAAGTGAAATAACAAAGCCGCTACCGAGAGCCGTGTATATGACCGTCAAGAATCCCCTGTTTTTAATAGACGATGCAGCACATCCTTACTCTCTCCTTTCCCTTAGATCAGCAGGTGTCTCCGCAGCTCCAGTAGACTGAGAGAAGGAAAAGGAGGGGGCGGAAAGGAAAGGAAATGTCTGTGTGGCTTGGTCGTGGGGGTGGGGATGGGGGATGTTTTAATATCATGATTAAAAGCTTTCCCCCTCACTTTTAAAGTTCGCACCCATATTAACGATCTGACATTAAGGATTATGCGGCGGAGTTTGGGTCTGTCCATCTGCAACTTATAAAAGGAAACGAACAAGGAAGGGATAGGAGGCAGCAAAGAGATGCGGGGAGAGAGCGAGATGTAGGCGCGTGGGGACGGGAAGGGAGAGGCGGATTTGGCAGTCCAAGTAGGGACGGGAAGAACAGGAATGGAAAGTGTGGCCTGGCCGTCCCGCCCTGCGGTGGGGAAGGTGGAGCCCACGGCGTCTCATTTCCCCTCTCCCCACCTCAGCCTTTTCTTTTGTAGATGGGGGCTCTTGGGGCATCTACAAAGGGTCGGTCGACTATAAAAGCAAGGTTGCCTGCTGAGGACGCCCAGGCTCGAGACCTCGCTCTTGGGGCAAGCGGGCGGGCGGGCGGGGTGGCAGGGACGAGCAGCGGCCCGAAGGCGACGGTTTTGCAGGCGCTGGAGAGGAAAAATCCCCCGCGGGTCTAGGCGCCCCAAGTCAGGGCCGTCCGTGCAGAGGAGGCTGCCGCGCGCCCCGCCCCACGGCAGCCATTCGGGAACGCTCTATCCCCGCGCGACCTTTGCTGGCTTCGCCGTGTCCCCCAGAGTACCGGCTCGCTAGTCCCGACCCCCTCCTCGCCGGTTCGGGCGACGGTCGGCAAACAACATGGCGGCCCGGCTGCGGCGCCTCCTCTCCCGGCCCCCGGGGCAGCGAGGGTGGCAGCGGCCAGCGTCCGGGCCCCGCTCCCCGCGAGCCGAGCCGGGGGCGAGGAGGGGGCGACAGAGGCGAGGAGCGGGCGACAGAGGCGAGGAGCGGGCGGGAGCCGCGGGCGGGCTGGCCCCGCGAGCGGGGGCGGGGGCGGGGGCGCGGCGGGCATCCGGGCGCGCGCGCGGCGCGAGCGCGGGGCCGCGGCGCGGGCGCGGGCGCGGGCGCGGGCGGGGGCGGAGCGGCGGCGGAGGCTGGACGCGGTGGCCCAGAGCCCTCTCGCGGCCGCGGCGGCAGCAGCGCCAACCCCAGCCGCAGCCTGGCCGCCGCCGCCGCCGCCGCTGCCGCCGCCTCGCGCTCCAGCAGCCCGGCCCGACATGAGTGAAGCGGATCGGGTGCCCTCACCCGCCGCGCCGCCGGCGGTGGCGGCGACTGCGCCCGAGGAGAAGAAAGGGAAGGAACCCGAGCGTGAGAAGCTGCCGCCCATCGTGTCGGCGGGCGCCAGTGCCCCTGCGGTAGGTGCCGGGCGGGGGCCGCGGGGCGCCCCGACGGCCGGTCGCGAGGGGGGCGAGGGGCGCCCGGGGACCCGCTTCTCCTCCAGGGAGCCCCGGACCCGCCCGGGGAGAAGCGCTCAGGCTGCCCTTCCTCGGGCTGAAATCGAGGAGTTGTGTCTCGGGGACAGCCGTGGTCATTTCTCGAGCTGCACCTTCCACCCTCGGGGAATGCCGGGGTGGCCGAGTCAGCGGGCTGTTTTCGGTCATTTTCTGGTTTGGGGGCTTCCCTCTTTCTCTAAGGAAATAACCAGCTTTTTGGAGTCCATCGTCTCTTGGATGAGGATAAGGTGTCAGGCAGGCGGGAGTGGGTTTTCCGCTGAGCCGTCTGCCTGCCGTGGGAGAGCGAAGATTTCTCCCCTTTTCTTCGCTTTTTCTTTCCGTTCCTCCTTCAGATTGAACAGGCTCTGAGGCGAGTTTCCACTTAATTGTGACCTTTCGTTTGCTGTCAGGATAGTGGGAGGTAGATGTCTCGGTGATGGGTTTTCTTTTTCATATGGTACAGACATGTGACGTAAGGTGGGGAAGCTTTTTTAACCTTATATTTAAACTCAAGGGATGTAAGCTTCTCGGGGATGATTTCCCAGCTGGATTTTCTTAAGGATTATTTGGAGAGCGCTTTCAGGCTTCAAACTACAGATTGCCAGATGATGTAATGGGACAGCCCCTCTTCCCTACTTTTACTGGTGGTTATGACTGTTTACTTTGGAGCGCACACACACACAAAATTAACCTCTAATTTTTTAGATTTTTTCATTTGATCCCATATTTATATACTTCTTGAAACTTCAGTACATTTAAAGAGCATGACTTATTCAGCCTGTGTGACAAAATAGTAAAAGTTTAGAGAACATGATACATTTTCCTTATTCCTGGTTGCAATTCATTTCCTAAAACCTCCCTCTTAAATGACTAAGAACTTACTAAAATAGCTAACTCTAATTTAAAATGTTATAGAAATAACGTTTGATTCAGTAGGTTTTTTGGAAAATGTCTAAGGATTGTGATAACTGAAAATTGCTAGAACGCGCACCATACCTTAAATCACAGCGAAGTGTAGACAGACACTTAAAGAAAATTACTACAGTTGATTGGTAAATTGGAGTTGCAGGTAGAAATTACTTTGGGAAATGCTTTGAAGAAATTTGTCACTCAGCTGCTTATAGGCCCAGTTCTTGCTGTTGATTTCCTGGGCTTTTGGAGCTTATCTGGGATGTTCTTAACTGGCAAATAGTATTTCAGCAGTTTATTTCTAAGTCAGTTTAAAACAATGAATGCATGCGTGCTTATACGAACAGTTGTGTTAATCGGTTTAGGTCCTCAAGTAAGGACGCTCCCCAAAACTTACTTATTTCTGTGTAATTGAAAAATCGAAGGCTTGGAATAAAAACTTGGAGAAATTGATACAGTGTGGACATAGGTCTACAGACTGTTATCTTCAGGGGCTTTGAAATTGAGAGTTCTTTGGATTTTAGAAAGTTAATTTATATACATCATGTATACTATCCACAGTGGGGTCCTGGCCAGTTCCTCATAATTAAGCATACTAATAACTCTGCAGTGAAAAGTGTGGGTTGTTCACACTAAATGAGATAAGGTCTATCAGTAGCTTCCTATCAGTTCAGCTCAGGTTGGATTGTCAAAAAGTTCAGTTCAGGTACACGTTTAGTTACCAAATAAGCTCTTTCAGTATTAAGAGCTTAGAGGATTTCTTAAGTGTGAACAAAGGAATATGGGCTTGTACTGCTGGACAGACAGAAGAACAGAGTTCAGAAAGTTTCTTAAGGTCTTGAATAAAACCTTGGAAAAACAGGTTAAATTAGAAGAGGATAAGAATGAAGACTTGAGATTTTTGAAGGCAATTTCTGGCGCCTTACAAGCAGAGTGGGTAACATTGTTTTTTTTTTTGTGCGTTTTAATGACAGGTTTTTGTTTTTTTAATGACATTCAGAATTTCAGACTCTTTGAAATGATAGAGTTTATCATTAGCACTGAGGTTTTGAGTCACGTCAGGCGAGAAAAGGAGTTCTCAGGTTTTGCAGCGAGAGTTAGGAGAGCAAGGGGGAGGATGAGAAACTTAGCCAGTAATGAAGATACTTGGTGTGTATTTGTTAAAGAGAGATTTCTAGAGCTGGAATTCTGAGTGATAGCAGTGAAAAGCCTTAGTCAAGAAAATGTGCACTTGAGCCTCCTGAGGGCGAGAAAGCCAGGCAGCCTGGATGACGTCCAAGCTCACCAGTATAGATGGGAAAGCCTTGGTGTGGGGGACAGGGAAAGACAGCTTGTGGCCTGCTTGGTTCTTTTTCAGCCTCCATGTGGATCAAATAGAGCTTCTGGAGGTTTGCTTAGGAAGCTGAGTACTATCAATAACTTATCTTTTTGAGCTATTTTAGTGATGCTTACTTTTTGCCCCAGGTTAACAGCTCTGTCTCTGTTACTTGAGTTTATGACTCAATTACTGTAACCTTACAGTACTGACATTTTCCAGAAATCACCGTATTACATTTTTATGAGAGTTTGGAAATAATTTGGAGTGACAGCTCCCTAAAATAAGTAGAAGGCCAGGTTATGATGACCCTGATTACACTTGAAGAGTTGGGACTGTATCCCAGAAATTTTTTTTAAAAGGTGCAGGAGTGGGATTGAGGGTGCTGGAAAAACAACCCTACCGTGATTGAGCCTACAACTTCCTAAGCATGCAGGAAGTCCATTCCAGCCAGGAGGTGCCTAACATACAAACCCGACTGACCACCAGGATCCCTTGGTAGCTTGGTGAAGTCCAGGTTCCTAGATCTCACTTTTGCTCACCAGTTCTCAACTTCTGCTGCATGGGGGAATGGGAGCTTTTGAAGCCATCATTGCTCAGGCCCAGATGCAGGCCAATTAGATCAATTCTGGGAGTAGGGCTCAGGCACCTTTTTTTTTTTTTTTTTTTTTTAAATTCTCAGGGGTAGCTAAGATTGAAAATTGATGCTCTGTGTACTGAATAAAAAGTTCCTTGGACTCTGTGTTTTAACTACATTGCCCCAAGTCTGCTTAGTTTATGGAGCAGCATTTGAAATGGCATAGTCAAAGGTACAGGTTAAGTGAATGAGGCCCAACAGAAATCAGGTGTAGTGGGGAATTGAGAGGAATGGCAGTTAAGGTGGTTCCTAGTTAGAGTGGCTCAAGGGCCCAAGATAGAGCCCTCAGAAGCCTGTCAGTGTCTGGGGTTTGGCCTTGCTGCTGTGGAGAGGTGCTGCAGGCCCAGAGAGCTAGCGGCAGCAGGAAATGTGAAGGACTGATGCTGTGAGGACTTACTGAAGTTGACAGATGGGACTGGAGAAGAGTATTAGAAGTTAGTTGCTGGTGTAATATGGAAGTTAGAAAAAATTGATGAATAGGGATGGAGAAAAGGGTCAAAAGAGGAGCAGATAATAGTGATAAGTGAAGATGAGTCTGTCTACTTCATCATTTAAATCACGTGAGAAGAGAAGGGGAGATTCTTCATGGCATAGGTTTATGGAAAATGAAGTGGGTTCAAGAAAGAGCTGCTGCTGCTGCTAAGTCACTTCAGTCATATCTGACTCTCTGCGACCCCATGGACAGCGGCCCACCAGGCTCCCCCGTCCCTGGGATTCTCCAGGCAAGAACACTGGAGTGGGTTGCCATTTCCTTCTCCAATGCGTGAAAGTGAAAGTGAAGTCGCTCAGTGGTGTCTGACTCTTAGGGACCCCATGGACTGCAGCCTACCAGGCTCCTCCGCCCATGGGATTTTCCAGGCAAGAGTACTGGAGTGGGGTGCCATTGCCTTCTCTGAAAGAAAGAACTAGACTTTACTTAGGTCAGGGCAGTGAAGGGAAATGGAGGAAATCAATTTAGGATGGAAACGGAAAGTTTGCCCACAGTGAAGGTCAGATTTGTCAAGTAGGGGGAAGGTGAGAGCAAGTCTTGAGGTATGTGGAAAGGATTTGGTAGGAAGTCCAGTAATAAAAATGAGAAGTTTGTACAGGTTCTATCAGGGGTGTGTCACCCGGCTTGATGGATCCGCTGGGCCACAATGTAACTACCAGTTATTGAACCTCTATTATGTTTAGCTTTGGGCTAGATGCTACAGAAAACGCAAAGTTTAAAAAAGAAAAATAGATTCCTGCCTCAGGGTAGGCAGAGCTAACACAGGAAAACCCAACAAAGCAAAGCAATGTGTAAAAGCCATCATGTGCCATAAAAACAATTTGCGCTCTAGGAGGTCAGAGAAAGGAAATCAGTGCGTGCAGAACTGTGAAGAAAGGCCTTCAAGCAGCGGTAATTATTTAAGCTGGCTGGCCATTGAAGGGTGATAGGATTTGGATGGGCAAAAGCAAGTGGGAAAAGAACGTGAACAAGGCTTAAAGGGAAGAATTAGGGAGTAATAAAGTCAGCCCAGTGGAAGCATGCTGGCAACTTGTGGGAGGTAAATGAGATTGCATGGGGGCTGGGCCGGATCAGCAGGCAGGGACGTTGGGACTTTTTTTTTTTTTTTCTGTGCTTCACAGGAAACCATTGGAGTTTCTTAAATAAAGGAACAACAGAATGAAATTAGTGGAAGTGATTAGAGGTAGTTAGACTGGAGGAGGGAGGAGAAAGAGGGCAAAGAAGGAGCTCTGCAGTTCATACAAGAGATGATGGAGCATCCACTAGGGTCATGGCCATGTGATAAGGTGTAAGGGATGGAAGAATCCCTACAAAGTGGAATCTAGTGGAATGAAAGAGAAGACTAATAAAGGAAAAGAATTCTAAAGTTTGCAGATGAATTCTCTCAGAGGAAAAGGCATAAAAAGGCAGCCCAGCCAACAGCATTCCAAATAAACATATGTATGTGTGAACTTTGATAAAACTTGCCCATCTAGGTGTTTGGAAGAGTCTTATTTTTGGAAAATCTTGTACCTTTCTCAAGAGTTGAGATAGGGAAGAGTAGAGGTTGTTGTAGTGAAGATGTCTTAAGCAATTTAATAAACCACAGGTATATCATGTATCCATATGTGAAATACATATAAATAATACAAACGATTGCTGCTGCTGCTGCTGCTGCTAAGTCGCTTCAGTCGTGTCCGACTCTCTGCAACCCTATAGACAGCAGCCCACCAGGCTCCCCCGTCCCTGGGATTCTCCAGGCAAAAACACTGGAGTGGGTTGCCATTTCCTTCTCCAACGCATGAAAGTGAAAAGTGAAAGGGAAGACGCTCAGTCGTATCCGACTCTTAGCGACCCCATGGACTGCATGCAGCCTACCAGGCTCCTCCGTCCATGGGATTTTCCAGGCAAGAGTACTGGGGTGGGTCGCCATTGCCTTCTCCGATTGCTACTGTTTATTTAGTACCTTCTCTGTGCTAAGCATTGTCCACACGTCTCTCATCTAGTCAGTTAGTTCAACCAAAATTCATCACCAACCACCTGATCATTCTAATCATGAGGAAGATTCTGTTCGCAGTTCACACGGACAGGAATCTCAGAGTCAGGCTACATATAGTGTACCTTGCCAGAGGGTGAAATGGCTGGGAAGGGGGCAGAACTTGGTTTCAGCTGAGACTTTATGACTCAAAACAAACAAACAGAAACACCCATGCTGTTTCCCTTACTCCGTGTACTGTCTGTGGTCAGGGTCCGTGTGGTTCATAGAACCCCCACCTGTAGCAGTATTTCTTAGATTAGAAAAGAGGATGTGGTCCAGTGACAAATTTGTTCAAAGCCTTGTTACTAGAGATAGAACTATTTAGGAGAGAAATATGTATCTGGTAATACCCGTTTTCATTATGGTATTAATGTATCATTAAATTCCTTGTAAAATCAAGCAGTCTCATTAAAGAAGTGATCAGAGAGTCTTAAGACACAGAAAGGGAGGGCTGTAGCTATATAAATACTTAGCCAGAGTGTGTTTAATTTTGAGTGACTTTTAAAAAAAGTCGTTTGTCCACTTTTTTTTTTTTTTTAACTTTGAAGCCATATTATAGTTGCCTGCTTATCCCTTGCATAATTAGTTCAGGGTGTTAGGACACAAATAATTTGACTGTATTTAACAACTGAAGAAAAATGGTCGTTGTAAGTTATGAACCAGAGAACTTCCAAAGTGTCCAGTATGTTGTTATTTAGTTAGGGTGTGTCCAGCTGTTCTGCAAGGCTATGGACTGTAGCCCTCCAGGCTCCCCTGTCCATGGGATTTCCCAGGTGAGAATATTGGAGTGGGTTGCCATTGCCTTCTCCAGGGGATCTTCCTGACCCAGGGATTGAACCTGAGTCTTTTGCATTGGCAGGCAAATTCTTTACCACTGAGCCCCAAGGGGAGCCGGTCCAATATGATACTGCCGTGCTATTTGTAGCTCCCTTTCTAATCTATCCGGTGGCTATGGTACTTCCCTTTACAACCTTTTCTGTAGATATCACCTGTATTACTCCATAGATATTACTGGTGCACCTCCCTCCTCTTCCTGCACTCCACACACATGCTCACATACATGCCCTCTGAATTAAAAGGTATCCTGCACTCTCTGAAGTCTTCAGGGCTGGGGAATTCCTGGGTTCAGAAGAATTTTTTTGAAAGGGAAAAGTAATGGCTTTAAGGGTACTGCTGGTGTCCCAGGGTAGCAGCTTATTTTGGCATATTGTTTGGAAATTAATTTGCTTATATTTACTTGAATTGAGGAAGAGAGAGTAGAAAAAGATCAACAGAATATGAATAAGGAAGTGGGTGGAGCTGAGAAACCTCTGGAAATTTGGTGTTTTCTACATTTATTATGAGGATACCTTCTTGCACTTTAAAAATGTTAGACTGCTGAACCTTATATGAATAACTAGTTGTTGCTAAGTTGATATTTATAACTTGCCAACAGTTTATTTAGTAAGCAGTCAAGAAACGTTTTGAGGGGAATAATTATAATAGATGAATGTGCCTTTTAAAAATAGAAATTATTGAAATTTTACTAATTCAGCTTAATTGAAAAATCAGTCTGAAGTTTGAACCTAGTCATTAAAGAAAACTTTGTTTGTTTCAAATTAACTTGGTTTCGATCCTTTCTTTTTTTAAAGGAACAGTAAATTGAGAATTGTGAGTTCATCAAATCACACAGTTTAAAAGTAGCATTTTGCTGTATAAGGGTAATCTGTTGGTATTGCTTTTTTCCCCTATGTTGTAAAATAATAAAATCTCCCAAGACACATTGCCATCCTGATAAGCAAACACTGAAATTTCTGAGCTTCAGGACTAACATTTCTTTATATCAAGTAGGGTTAATTTTCAGTTATCTATAAGATCAAATGCATTGTAATTTTTTTGGTGTTAAACTTTTGTTTCAGAAACCCCGTCCTTCTTAGTCTCCCTTGAAAGTTGTGGTTTATATCACTTAAAGAAAACAGTTCAACTTGGGTTGGTGCCTTTTAGTTGGGGGAGGAAGGTTCACACCTTGAAAGGAGCCAACTTTTCACTTCTTAGTGGAAGGAGGTAGAGCACTGATTTTCTAACCCAGCATCCTAATAGGGAACTGTGAAAAAATGCACAAAAAAGAAAAGCAACTTCTTTTTACCTGGGAACAGGGCCTGAAATAGTCTCCTTTGTTAGACCCTAAATACAGCTGAAGCCTCTCATCTGGTGTGGCCCTAACAGGTAGTTTAGGTCAGTTTATTTTAAAAGTTAGTAAAGCAAAGTATAGTCAATCTAAGGGCTTCCCTGCTGACGCTGTTTTAACTTAAAACATATAAATGTACTTTGTTCACCAGTCTTCTGATGCAGAAACCTTTGCTCAGTATCTCAGGAAGCCGTTCAGTCTTTTGTAGGTTTTTTCTGTGTATCATAGATATTCCGTGTACTCACAAGACTGAAGGATCCCTGCTTTATATTAGGAGCACTGAATGTATTGCCAGGCGTCCCAGGTGGCGCTAATGGTAAAGAACCCCCCTGCCAGTGCAGGAGACATAAGAGACGAGGGTTCAATCCCTGGGTCAGAAAGATCCCCTGGAGGAGGGCGTGGCAACCCACTCGAGTATTCTTGGCTAGAGAATCCCATGGAAAGAGGAGCTGGGCAGGCTATAGGCCATAGGGTCTCAGAGTCAGACACTACTGAACCGACTTGGCACACACAATATGTTGCCAAACTATTTACTTTGGGGTTTGAAAGATAAATTTCATTGAGGTGTGGCCGAAAGTGTAGAAATTGCCATTGTCTCTGTATACATATCTGAAATGACCAAAGCAAGAAACTCAGATTTTATTCCTTCAGGTATCTTTGATTCTTCATCTACATATTAGACCATGTTTACTTTTACTACATCAGATCTTTTTCTCCAGAATGATGCAGAGAAATGACGAATCAAAATAATAATTCTGTCCTGTTTCCTGAGATTGTATGTTGGATTGGATCTAGTTTAGGAAAATATGTTTTCATTTATATCAGCTCTGTCCAGTAGAAATAAAATGTGAACCACATATGTAATTTTAATTTTTCTAATAGCTAATTAAAGATAAAAAGAGGTAAAATAAAATGTAATAGCATATTTTTTAATCCAGTATATCCAGAAACTTAACCATTTCAACATTTAATCAGTACGGACACTTAATGAGATATTTTACCTCTTTTTCATACTAAGTCTTTGAAAACTGTATTTTACACTTACTGGCACATTTCAAGTCCTCAACAGCCACATGGGGCAAATGCTTGTATTAGAGCAGATGTAAATGTTGCCTTCTTGTTCTGCCAAGATTTCTTAGATTCATTCTGCGTGCTGATTACTGTTTACTCCTACCATAGCAGTCCTCAACATGTGGTCCTCAGTGTCCCTGAAGATGTCCATGAGGTCAGCACTGCCTTTGTAATGATGGTGGGATGCTGTTTGTGTGGTCTTGTTCTCACTCCTCCTCTCTAGTGTACAGTGTAGTTTTCTGTGTGACAGATGATACTGCAACAAATTGAATGCAGAAACAAATAGAAAAATCGTTTTGCAAAAGGTAAACCGTGTCACTCTTCTCACTGATTTTTGTTTGTTGGGAAAATAGTTGTTGTCCGTAAGTGGATTTATTGGTGCTTAAACAGGAATGAGTACATACATATAATAATTTTTAAGGATGGAAAGAGGTCCTGAAACCAGAAAGTTTGAAAACCACTATGCTAAGGTATCTAGAATTTCCTTTGTGTTACTACCATTCATGCTTTTTGTTCTGTATTACCGATGACAGGTATTCCACGTAAGTGAATTTCCCAGCTAGCCAGGTGTTCTTGGACATTTTAGAATACCCGTTTATTTACTGCATGAAGCATTTTCTGAAAGATGTACATCCCTTCTCAAATAAAAGCTCCTGAACATGATTTACCATATGCTGGTGACTGGATCCTGCATGACAGCTTTGTATCACGAGCCTAACGAGATGGCTCTATGTAGAATCTATCTACCTGTGCATTTGTGTGTTATCTCTATAGTAAATAAAACTTCTGCCAATCTGACCTATATAATAGCTAGAATGCAGCATTAATTTTCACTTGATATGGTATAAAATGCTAACATTTCCAGCTGTTTGCGAAGCTGGTAGTTTAAAATATGTTTGCCTTTCAGTCGCTAAGTCATGTCCAACTCTTTGTGACCACATAGACTGCGGCATGCCAGGCTCCTCTGTGCTCCACCATCTCCAAGAGTTTGCTCAAGTTCATGTCCATTGAGTCAGTGATACTATCTAACCGTCTCATCTTCTGTCCCCCTCTTCTCCTCCTGCCGTCAATCTTTCCCAGCTTTGGGGTCTTTTCCGGTGAGTCAGCTCTTTACCTCAGGTGGCTGAAGAATTGGAGCTTCAGCATCAGCCCTTCCAATGAATATTCAGGGTTGATTTCCTTTAGGATTGACTGGTTTGATCTCCTTTCTGTCCAAGTGACTCTCAAGAGTTTCCTCCAGCACCACAATTCAAAAGGATCACTTCTTTAGCACTCAGCCTTCTTTATGGTCCAGCTCTCACATCCTTATATGACTACTGGAAAAACCTTAGCTTTGACTATATGGACCTTTGTCGGTAAAGGGATGTCCCTTTGAATATGCTGTCTAGGTTCATCATAGCTTTTCTTCCAAGGAGCAAGCATCTTTTAATTTCATAGCTGCAATCACTGTCTGCAGTGATTTTGGAGCCCAAGAAAATAAAATCTGTCGCTACTTCTGCTTTTTCTCCATCTATTTGCTGTGAAGTGATGGCACTGGATGCCATGATCTTAGCTTTTTAATGTTGAGTTTCAAGCCAGGTTTTTCACTGTCCTCTTTCACCCTCATCAAGAGGCTCTTTAGTTCCTCTTCACTTTCTGCCATTAGAGTGGTATCATCTGCATATGTGATGTTGCTGATATTTCTCCCGGCAATCTTGATTCCAGTTTGTGATTCATCCAACCTCACATTTCTCACGATGTACTCTGCATAGAAGTTAAATAAGCAGGGAGACAATATGCAGCCTTGGCGTACTCCTTTCCCAGTTTTGAGCCAGTTAGTTGTTCCATGTCTGGTTCTAACTGTTGCGTCTTGGCATGCATATATGTTTCTCAGGAGAAAGGTACGGTGGTCTCGTATTCCCATCTCTAAGAATTTTCCACTGTTGTGATCCACACAGTCAAAGGCTTTAGCATAAATGGTCAATGGATGTTAGGAATAATGAATTTTGTAAACAGTACAAAATAATGAATTGTGTATACAATTTAAAATATTTCACCTCAAAGATATATAGTGAGAGATATATATAGTGAGAAATATAGTGAGATATTTTGGTTTTAAAAACTATTTCATGATGGAACAGCTGCTGCTGCTAAGTCGCTTCAGTCGTGTCCGACTCCCTGCAACCCCGTAGACGGCAGCCCACCAGGCTCCGCCGTCCCTGGGATTCTCCAGGCAAGAACACTGGAGTGGGGCAGTGTTATTCTTTTAACTGCTGTTATTCCAGCAGTTATTCTTTTACCAAGGATTGGTTTAGGAAATGCCCTGTGGTTAGGGCTCAGCCACTTCCACTACAGGAGGCACTGGTTCAGTCCATCGTCAGGAAACTATGACCCCACACGCTGTGCAGTGTGACCAAAAAAAAAAGATTGGTTTAGAACGTGAATGAAAATGTTTTCTATTCTAAGGCAGCTTTTGGTGGAATAGTAGATGACCAAAGTAAATTTTATCAGAATTTTGAATATAAAAAGAACTTGGTATTCAGTGTAAAATATAAAAGCTATGATGGAAAACCATGAGTATCCTTCTTATTGACCTCTAATAGAAAAATATGATAAATCAGAAATTTAACTCAGATGTAGTCTGCTGCTGCTAAGTTGCGTCAGTCGTGTCCGACTTTGCGCAACCCCATAGACGGCAGCCCAACAGGCTCCCCTATCCCTGGGATTCTCCAGGCAAGAACACTGGAGTGGGTTGCCATTTCCTTCTCCAATGCATGAAAGTGAAAAGTGAAGTGGCTCAGTCGTGTCCGACTCTTCGCGACCCCATGGACTGCAGCCCACCAGGCTCCTCCATCCACGGGATTCTCCAGGCAAGAGTACTGGAGCGGGGTGCCATTGCCTTCTCCAAGCAGATGTAGTCTGTTCCTCAGTAAATGTTGGAAGTAGGAGCTCATGTATTAAAATTTAAAATAAGGTCAACAGGATTTAGTTATAGATTAACAGGGAAAAACAGGTATTCCATTTAATTTCATTCTATTTAATTTTTTGAAATTATGTTTAATTTCTTGAAACTATTATAATCTTACATATAATCTGTGTGATTGTATAGTCAAAAAGACCATTGAGGTCTATGTTAGCTGCTTGAAAGAAGTATGTTCTTTGATTAGTTTTGCAATTGCCACATAAAATTCAGCTGTTCGTTAAACTCATGGTCAGCCTCTACCTAGAGAGTCAAGTCTTATTTATTACACTGGGTGCATTTTGAGTTTTTCTCCTCAATGAATTCTCAGCGTCTCTTTCCCCCTGTGTTCCCTATTTGTACTTCTTCTTCCTCTGTAACAGCTGGTTGGGTATCCTCCTCCTATCTATTCTTCAACACATGCAGCCCACTGTTTGTAGGCTGGCCACATTCCAGAATGTCATCTCTAGTGTGGTACTTACTTAGGACTCATAGACAACAGTTGCTCATAGACAAAACTCCTTGGGGAACCAGATGTAATAACGGTGGTAGGTCCAATTCTTAGAAGACTTGTAATGTTCCCTAACCTTAAATTTACTCATGTCCTATTAGCACTCAATAGCATCTTGATTCTGTAGTTTTTAATCAGTTTACCATCAAACAACATGCGACCCTGCATTCTCATGGAAGTATTAGGCTATGGGAATGTTTCTCTTGTGCAAGCTAGTGTGGGGGCAACTGCTATTTTGAGAATTTGTTCTTATTTATCCGTAGTACACTGTCAACCTGTGAAATTGTCCATGATTTATTTCTTGTCATCTCAAGTGTGAAGTATCAAGGGTACAGTCATCTTAGAAGCAAGAGACTTATTAGACCAGGGATTTTTTTTTTTTCTCATGTTAAGCTTTTTTGATCACAAGGAACAGAAAATCAGGCCATATATGCCTCCTTTTGGAAAAGGGGGATTTATGGAAATAACATACATAGATAGAACCAGAAAGCAGGCAGGAACAGAGACCAGCTGCTCTCTGTGCGCCTGCTATTCTCTCATTCTTGGCTGCTTGCTCTTTTCCATATTCCTCCATCTGAAATCTGGAAAGACCTTCTCTGATTGACATATTAGGAAGCATCAGTGTCCTGTATGCCAGGCCACCTAATGTGTGGCCACCCGATCGACAGATGGCTGCCTTTTGGTTGAGTGCCTGTCCCTGCTCCAATCTGTGGCCTTTGCTGCACAAAGAATAGCAGTAATGCCCTGGGGTCAATAGACGCGAGCCCTGGATTTGGCAGCCGTGATAACACGCTCAGTGTATCTTCCCTCACATCTTTGTACCCTTCCATAAAGCTTCTGGACAGAGCAAATCCTACTCAGTGCTTTCACCTCCTGACTTCCCATGCGTTTGCCAAACTATTTCATACGGTTTCTGCCACGAGCAATGGCAGTTTCTCCCGAAAATCTGTTGTCTCCTTTGTCCCCAAGATTTCACAGCTGCACATGCTCGTAGGCGCACTTTAGACCTAGCCACTGTTCATTATTCAGCACTGCTGACCACTTTTTTCTTGATGATCCTTCCTTCATTTTTAACATATGATCTTCTCTTAGATTTCTTTTTTGGTCATTCATTCTTCATGTTCTTTGTAAGCTCATGTCATATTTGCCAGTGTTTCCATGGTTTTGCCCTTATTCTAGTTTTGCAGAGCAGTTGCTACATGACAGTAGCATGATCATAACCCTGTCAGCTAGAAAAATTACATTATTTTGGCACGAGACACATATTTTTGCCTAGTGACCATTGGTTCCTTTTCTAGTCATTCCACAAATACATTTATATAACCCAGTCTAGAATTTTCTTCAGTTCTTCAGTTCAGTTGCTCAGTCGTGTCCGACTCTTTGCAACCCCATGGACTGCAGCACACCAGGCCTCCCTGTCCATCAACATCTCCCAGAGTTTACTCAAACTCATGTCCCTTGAGTCAGTGATGCCATCTAACCATCTCATCCTCTGTCATCCTCTTCTCCTCCCGCTTTCAATCTTTCCCAGCATCAGGGTCTTTGCCAGTGAGTCAGTTCTTCCCATCAGGTGGCCTGAGTATTGAAGTTTCAGCTTTAGCATCAGTCCTTCCAATGAATATTCAGGACTGATTTCCTTTAGGATGGACTGGTTGGATCTTCTTGCAGTCCAAGGGACTCTCGAGTCTTCTCCAGCACCACAGTTCAAAAGCATCAATTCTTTGGTGCTCAGCTTTCTTTCTGGTCCTACTCTCACATCTATACATGACTACTGGAAAAACCATAGCTTTTACTAGATGGACCTTTGTGGTGAAGTAATGTCTCTGCTTTTTAATATGCTGTCTAGGTTGGTCATAACTTTTTTTCCAAGGAGTAAGCGTCTTTTAATTTCATGGCTGCAATCACCATCTGCAGTGATTTTGGAGCCCCCAAAATAAAGTCTGCCGCTGTTTCCATTGTTTCCACATCTACTTGCCATGAAGTGATGGGACCAGATGCCATGATCTTAGTTTTCTGAATGTTGAGTTTTAAGCCAAATTTTTCACTCTCCTCTTTAACTATCATCAAGAGGCTCTTTAGTTCTTCGCTTTCTGCCATAGGTGTGGTGTCATCTGCATAACTGAGGTTATTGATATTTCTCCCAGCAATCTTGATTCCAGCGTATGCTTCATCCAGCCTAGCGTTTCTCATGATGTACTCTGCATGTAAGTTAAATAAGCAGGGTGACAACATATGGCCTTGACATACTCCATTCCCGATTTGGAGCCAGTCTGTTGTTCCATGTCGAGTTCTAACAGTTGCTTCTTGACCTGCATACAGATTTCTCAGAGGCAGGTAAGGTGGTCTGGTATTGCCATCTCTTGAAGAATTTTCCACAGTTGTTGTGATCCACACAGTCAAAGGCTTTGGTATAGTCAGTAGTCTTTAATCATATGCCCTCTTCTTGATGGTGAGGTGGCAAAGTATTTTTCCTGAAATTTGAAATAAAGCAGTTTACATTGTTCATTTCATTTATTTTATGATTTATCGAAGGGTTCTCTGATTCTCATTATGACCTGAAATAACTCTTGCTATTTTGCCATACCTTTGGCTGTCATTCTTCATTTCCTTAACTCCTTTCTCAGTTTAGACTTATTTCTCCCAGTAAGTAGACGTGATGTATCTTTCTGGTATTGCTCCCCTACAGTCTATTCCCTACCTACTGACAGTGATTTTCCTAAGATACAGATATAATTATGTCACGCCCTTTTCACAAGTCCTCCACGACTGTTCCCTATCCCCTTCCAGGATTGGAAGGATTCATAGTATTGTCCCTGCCTATCTTTCCAATCTCACCTCACTGGACCATTCTCCCTTTCTGATTCTGTACTGCAACTAAACTGCTCTTTAAATCCTCTAAGATGCTCAATCTTAGGTAACATCAGTGACAGTTATCAATGAAAAAACCTTTGGTATATTAATTTATTGTAAACATTTACAGCTAAGTTAACAAAGTTCTGGGCTTCCCTCGTTGGTAAAGAACCCACCTGCCAATTCAGGAGATGTAAGTTCGATCCCTGAGTCGGGAAGATCCTCTGGAGAAGAAAATGGCAACACGCTCAGTATTCTTGCCTGAAAAATCCCATGGACAGAGGAGCCTGGTGGGCTGCAGTCCATGGGGTTGCGAAGAGTTGGACATGACTTAGTGACTAAACAACAACGACATGGCAAAGTTCCAAGGGGCCATCATTGACCTCATTTTATAGGCTGGCTACTTTTATCAACTCTCATGCATAAATGAAATATATGTATATCAAATTTGACATTCATTCCCATTATTATTTAAGATGTTTGATAGGACAAAACATACAAATAAACAAACTTAGCCCCAGAAGTTAATACAGGTCTTACATAAGTATCATAATATTTATAGCAAGGAATGATAATACTTTTTCAAATGTATGGGTTATTTTATTTTTCTAATCAGTTCTGTGAACTTGAGCATAATGTTTTAATTTATCAAAGTTATGCAAAGTATGTAATTTACTTAGACTTTTATAGAAAATGATTGCATATGACTCTTTTATTAATCTTTTTCTCCAATTTTGTCTCTCCTCCTTGGGAATCTCTATTATAAATCTGTTAGAGATTAGAACTGATAGTTGTTAAATGCTTTTGTTGATTCAGTCAGTTACTTGTGGGTTTTTAAATTATTATTTGAAGATTCCACAAGTGAGTCAAACAATGTTCTCTGGAATCTCTTATTATTAAGAAGGGGTAGAGGAAAGAGGAGGAAAATAAAATAAAATATTGAGCCTTTCCCAGATTGCTAGGATATCAGAGGGTTCCTTAAAGTACAGTTAGCTTTTCCACTTACGTTGATTTCCTCTGGTTAGGTGAGTTGCTCCCAAAGCTGTTAAATTTCATTCGGCACATATCTATAAAAGCAGAGAAGAGAATACCAGCTGCAAGGGTTGTGAAACCAGGCTGATATATGGAACACACTTACTGTCTCATGCTCAGCTCTTAATAAGTGATAGCTACTGTAGTAAGCAAGGTCATTCAGACTAGTTTGAATTCCCATTTTCCAGCTCTGTGAACTTTGGTATGGTACTTCAGTTTCCTCCTTTGTAAAATGGGGTGTAAATATATACCTCATAGAAATGTTGTATTAAAGCACCTATCATAATTAGTAGTATGCATCTGCTGCTGCTGCTGAGTCGCATCCGACTCTGTGCGACCCCACAGACGGCAGCCCACCAGGCTCCTCTGTCCTGGGGATTCTCCAGGCAAGAACACTGGAGTGGGTTGCCATTTCCTTCTACCAAGCAGTCAATACATGACTTGTTTTAAGTGTTGTTGTCACAAGAGTAATCATTTATGGAAAATCCAGTGTGGCATAGGCTCTGTACAAGACCCTTGTTGATACTGTCTGTGATTCTGAAACTTCAGGCATCTGTTAGAAGACGACTTTATTTCAGTTGTTTAACTTTTGTAGGCTGGATCATGTAGGCTAATCCTAACAGAAATACTGATTCAGACTTCATTGAGCCTAAATCTAGCCAAAAAGCAAACAAGCTAACAAACAACAACCAAAAAAAAAAAAAAAACGTATTCTGTGAGCAGCCAAAGATGGTGCATACACAGAGTTGCATACATGTCCTTTCCTTAGGGAAGCATTCTTCAAGTTCTCAGTTAGTGCCCATCACTAGTTGGCTTGTTAGTTGTTGCTTGTTAGCTGAATGACTTTAGGTGAATCTCAATGCTGTTTTCCTCATCTGTGAAATAAAGGGGTTAGATAGCTAATTTTTAAAAAGTCTCAAGTCTAGAAACTTTTAAATTCTGTATATCTGATTTTTTTCTGGGTTATTTTTTATACTAATCTCTTTAAAAGAAAAATAAATTTACTCTGAAGTATAAGCTCTGTGCACAGGAGTCACTGGATGTCAAGCTCTGTGATGAATAAGAAATTTCAAGTCCAACATGAAGGGCCAGTATATATTTTAAAAAAAATTATAATTTCAGTGGAATAAGTAAATCTCAAGCATAAATAAGAGGGATGGGTTTTTGTGGAAATAGTGGCCACCAGAAAATGCTTTGCAGAGAGGTTATGACAGAATGGGTCAGACTGCACTTACAAAGTTGTCCCAAATTTCAGTGTTTGGCAATTCTAAAGGTGCATTTACTGTTAGTTGTATAAGCCGCTGTTGGCTATCAGTGCCTCTGCTCCACATAGCGATTGGGGGACCTGAGCCCATGGATGCTCTCACATCTCGGCTCGGAGCCTCTGTGATTGTCACAGTGAAAGGAGAAAAAGGAGCTGGTGATTTACCACCAGCCTTAAATGCCTTAGTACTTTCTGGTCCACCAATGGCCAACACCACCTCCACGTGCAGCCTGTTAGAATTAGATAGTTTCATTTAGCTGTAAGAGAGTGGGTGATGTGGGAGAGTAAATATTTGGTGAGTGTATATTTTTGCTACATGGTACCTGAGCTAATTCTGAAAAGGTAAGTGAAAATCAGTCTGGTAAATGTAGAAGAAAATGAAAAAGAAACTCTCCTCTGAAGGCAAACAAATTAACGTATCTTCAGTGTAAAAAGGTGAATGTTAGGGAAGAATTTAACTACTGTGTTTGATTAAGCATCTGGAAACTGGAATATAGTGTAAGTTGTAAAGAGCTGAGAACTGAGAATAAGCCCTGAGCTAGCTTTATAACTGAGTATTGACCTGGTAATGTGATTTTATTTATAATTAAAGTGCACATTGATTATATATTATGAATTTTATAGGTATTATTTTGTGGAAGGTATGTTAATGGATAGATTTTATGCTATAGGCAGATTGCTCTGTTATTTGCACTTAAGTTGCTTAGCCCTGTTTTTTTTAATCCCCTTATACTGAAAGTCTAATCACATATTTAGAGCGAAATGAACTCTAAAGGGTTTATCTTTCTACTTGAGCTTTTAAAGTTGCATCAGAAGACAAGAAAGCGCATTGCTTTCCACACATTATCTCAGGTAAACCTCACAATAACCCTGTGAGAAAGGTGTTGTTATTATCCCTACTTCCAAACTCTGTCAACTTACAAGCCATTAGATGGCATGACTATTTTCATTTTATACTTAAAATAATTGGTCCTAGAAAAGGTAAGTCAATATTATATATATGTTTTATCTATCATGCATCTGTCATCAAACTAAAAATCTCTATTATAAATGTTTATGATTTTTGCAGTAAAATTAAATACACCTAGTAGGAATTATGCTGCAGTGTTAACTTTTCTGTTTTTAGGGTTTGGACAGAGGATTCAAAGGCCAGATTTCTGCTTTCAGCAGTGTTATTTCAACTGTTAACCAAAAGAAAGAAGCAACTGAAAACAGAAGTTCACCTACACATCTTGTTTTCCCTAACATCAAGAATGGTAAAGATTTAAAAATTTTAAAATAAATGTAATCACAATTATTAAAAGTGTACACAGTCTATATATCTTGGCTGAAAGCATATTAATGAAATATTGAATAAGTAGATTTTAACTTCTGGTTGCCGGGGGGAAGAATGGAGGAGAGAGATAGGTGGTTTGGAATGAACATGTACACACTGCTCCTTGGTAACCAATATGGACCTACTTATAGCACAGAGAACTCTGCTCAGTGTTATGTGGCAGCCTGGATAGGAGGGGATTTGAGGGGAGAATGGATACATGTGTCTGTATGGCTGAGTCCCTTTCATGTATACCTGAAACTATCACAATATTGTTAACTGGCTATGCTCCAACATAAAATTAAAAAAAATTTTTTTAAGTAGATTTTAATTATTCAGCATTGTTCTGCTAGGTCTGGTTAGTCAATACAATTTTAAAAAAAGCTCTATAAATATTTACAGAAAGGAGCAAAATCATTATATTTACGGAGAAGGCAATGGCAACCCACTCCAGTACTCTTGCCTGGAAAATCCCATGGATGGAGGAGCCGGGTAGGCTGCAGTCCATGGGGTCGCTAAGACACGACGCTAAGGCATGACTGAGCGACTTCACTTTCACTTTCACTTACCTAGAGTAAGAGAATGACACAAAAATTCATGAATAAGAAAGTTTGGTTAGGGAGCCTGACACAATAAAAATATATAAAAATTAAGTAGATTTCCTTTATTTGAGCACTAACCAATTAGAAGACTTGATGGAAAATATATGAAATATTTAGAAATAAACCAAAGGGAAAGTGCGCAAAACCTATACAAAGTATACCTGTAAAGTTTGATCAAAAGACTAAAAGAGGATTTTGATGGGAAATCTGAAATATCGTAGAGATGTCAGCTACACCAATTTGTTCTCTAACATTTGATGAATTTTTCAACAGTGTTTTTGGGAGAAAACTTAAGAAAATGATGCATGCTCTATTTGATCTATATGAATAAAGAAGAGGATATAAGAAAAAGTAGCGAAGGAGCCCATTCCTTTGTCGTAACATATATTATAAAGCTGCACCAGTGATACTACCGAGATAGTCAAATAGGTGGAAATGGATCAGTAAAACATATTGTATATACAGGATGCTAAATTACTTTAAAAAATAGATTTATGGAAACTTTCCAACTTTTGGAAAATAGTAACTTTAGATTTTTTAAAACTACAAACGTACTAGAAGAAAGCACAGGAAGTTGTTTTTATAGTAAACTTTTGGCACGATGACAACGCCAACAGCCATAAAACAAACAAACAAAATCAATGTTTGCAGGATAAGAAAATTTAAAACTTCTGTAGAAATTTTGTAAGATCATAAACTAAGATGTCATAGTCAGTGAAAAATAAATTCTTGTGTCATAGAGATCATTAATAGATTAGAAAAATGAACATTCCAGGAGGGGAAAAAAAAAAAAAGGTAAAGGGTATGAACAGACCAATCCAAAAAGGAAATATGAACAGTTAATACACATGTGAAAGGAGGCTCAGTCTCACTAGTATTAAAGAAGTACAGATTAAAACAAGAAGTTAACATCTCCCTACCTAGTGGCAGAGAAAAAAGGCATATGTATCTGTGGTCTTGTCTGTGGAGTGTGAAAATTGGCACTTTTATTGCTTAGAAGGCTTAGAAATTGATACAGCTTTTTTGGAGAGCAAATTATTTGACATATATTCAAATTTTAACATATTCATATACTTACTGACCCAGTATTCCATTTCTAGGAATTTATTCTAAGGAAATAATATGTGTTGAAAGATACATGGAAAGAATGTTTACAATAGATATATTTGAAAGCTATCTGAATAAACTGGTTGACTAAATTGTGATAATCCATATTATAAATACCATGCATCTATTAAGAGAAATATGACATGTATAAATTTTCTAGGAGAAATACAATACATTGTCAAATGAAAAATGCAAGTTACACATTAGTTGGTAGAGTATGACTCCAGTTTTTTTAAGTGTGGGTAATCCTTTTAGGCTTCTTTGAGCAGATACAGAGGTATGGAAGGATGACCACCAACCTGTCTGTGGTTTCCTCAGAAAAGTAGGATTGGCTGGATATTACTAATATGTTCTGTTTCTTTATATAACTCTATATATTTTTTAATCACAGAAATCATACATTACTTGCACAATTTTAAGCACCCCTTACCCTGTAATGAAACAAATCGGCAAAGGTTTAAATGTCCCTCACACCTGAACAAAACAAAACAAACCTCAAAATGTTTAAGGACCTTGTTCCTGGTAAACTGCCTGTGCCCATAAGCTACAGTCCATGGGGTCACAAAGAGTCAAACACAACTGAGCGACTGAGCTAAACTGAACTGATAAACTGCACATGGCAGAAATTATTCTTGGACATATTTTCTGTTGACACTCCAAGGGATTGCTAGACCTATTCTGCACTCTTACCAGTTAGTATTTATATTATCTCATTTATCAACCTTTGTCCCTGATAACTGCGTTCTTCTTTCATTTATATATATACACACAAACATTTCACCACCTCAGTCTTACTCTAAGGAGGCACCAGTGCTCATATGTCACAGTCCCACAACAAAACAAATGTATAATTGTGATTCCATTATAGATAAAATTATAGAAATTAAGAAAGTGAGCCTATTCGATGGGGGAGAGAAATTGAGAGAGATGATTTCTATTTTAGACCTTAGCTAAATAGTAACTGTAACTTATTTGAGTAATATTTATGATTTAGGGAAAACTTTCAAATGATTTTTTTTTGAGCATCATAGCAATCACATAAAATATATACTAAATTTGCTACGATGTAGTTTTCTGTTGATGCTTAACAAATTATCACAAACCTAAAGACTCAAAAGGGTACTTCCTTCATGACTCAACGGTAAAGAGTCTGCCTGCCAATGCAGGAGACCCAGCTTCAATCCCTGGGTCAGAAAGATGCCCTGGAGAAGAAAGTGGCAACCCACTCCAGGATTCTTGCCTGGGAAATCCCATGGACAGAGGAGCCTGGTGGGCTACAGTCCAGTCTATGGGGTCGCAAAAGAGTTGGACATGACTTAGCGACTAAACAACAATAACAATGACTTAAAAACACCACCACGTATTAGCTCACAGCTCTTTTAAGTCAGATCTTGGTGAGTGTGGCTGAGTTTTCTACTCACGGTCTCAGCGTGGAGGCTGGGCTGGATTCTGGGCAAGAATCCTCAGGTTGCTGGCAGAACTTATTTGCAGTTATAAGACTGAGGTCCCATCTCCTCGCTGACTGTCACCCAGGGCTGCCCTCAGCTCCCAGAGGCTGCTCACGGGCTCCCTGGCTGTCTCCCAGCCTTCTTTTTCAGGGCTGGCAGGAGGATCCCTTGTGTCAAATCCCGTTCATGCTTTCAGTGTCTCTGACTTTGTCTTCTGCAACCAATGGGAGAAAACCCTCTGCTTGTAAAGGTCTCATGTTATAAGGTTTTGCCTTCCTGGATGAATCTCCCTGGATTAGGAAAAGACAGAGGAACCAGAGATCAAATTGCCAGCATCTGTTGGATCATAGGAAAAAGCAAGGGAATTCAAAAAAATCATCTAGTCCTGCTTCATTGATTACACTAAAGCCTTTGACTGTGTGGATCACAACAAACTGGAAAAGTCTCAAAGAGATAGGAATACCAAACCACCTTACCTGTTTCCTGAGAAGCCTGTATGCAGGACAAGATGCAACAGTTAGAACCAGACATGAAGCAATGGACTGGTTCTAAATGGGGAAAGGAGTACATCAAGGCCATATATTGTCACCCTGATAATATAACTTATATGCAGAGTGCATCGTGTGAAATGCTGGGCTAGATTAATCACAAGCTGGAATCAAGATTGTCGGGAGAAATATCAACAACATCGCATATGTAGATGATACCATTTTAATGGTAGAGAGTGAAGAAAAACTAAAGAGCCTCTTGATGAAAGCGAATGAGGAGAGTGAAAAATCTGGTTTAAAACTCAACATTCAAAATGCTAAGATCACGGCATCTGGTCCCATCACCTCATGGCAAATAGAAGGGGAAAAAGTGGAAATAATGACAGATTTTATATTCTTGGGCTCCCAAAATCACTGCAGTTGGTGGTTGCAGCCGTGAAATTAAAAGACACTTGCTCTGTGGAAGAAATGCTATGACAAACCTAGACAGTGTATTAAAAAGCAGAGACGTCACTTTGCCAACAAAGGTCTGTATTGTCAAAGCTGTGGTTTTTCCAGTAGTCATCTATGGATGTGAGAGTTGGACCCTAAAGAAGGCTGAGCACTGAAGAATTGATGCTTTTGAACTGTGGTGCTGGAAAAGACTCTTGAGCATCTCTTGGACAGCAGGGAGATCAAACCAGTCCATCCTACAGGAAATCAACTTTGAATATTCACTGAAGGACTTCTGCTGAACCTGAAGCTCCAAGTCTTTGGCCACCTGAGGGGCAACAGAGCATCAGATGGTTGGATGACATCACTGACTCAATGGACGTTAAGTTTGAGCAAACTCCAGGAGATAGTGAAGGACAGGAAAGCCTGGTGTGCTGTACTTCTTGGGGTCGCAGAGTCAAACATGACTTAGTGACTGAACAACAACACAGTTAGTAATCTTAATTAGGTCTGCACACTCCCTTTGGTCATGAAATGTGATCCACCAGGTGGCTGAGAATCCTGAGGCCCTCTTAAATCTCTGCTTATAACATACATTTAATAAGTAAAAACAGGAGCTCAGACAGGGTAAGTGACTTGGCCATGGTCAGGCTGCTAAGTGACAGACCTACAGTTCGATCCCACATTTTCTGACAACAAAACTCTTGTTCTGACAGATAGAGGAAACTCCTGATTGACTTGTTTCTCTTGTCTGATTAATCATATGACATTAATCACACAACTCTAATTACATCATCTCTAATACTCCCTAAAGCTTCCAAAATTAAATACAAATTTTTTACCTTGACACGCAAGGATGTTCATAATATGACAGCTTTTCAATGTGATCTCCCTCCTTTCTCCTCTATACAACTTACATTTCATCTGCTCTCCTGGATGCCTCATACCTGCTCACTGCAGAGTTTTTGCAGTTTGTTCCCGCTGCCTTGGAATGCACTCTTCCCTCCTCTCCAGCTGGCAGATCCTGTCTGTTCTTCAGTGCTACCTTTTTACTGAACCCTTGCTAATTCTCCCTAACTGTTGTCATTCTTCCCTTCTTACAATATAGGTGTTTCTTTTTTCTTACCTATTTTAGTCTCAATCTTGCGTAGTATCATTTGTGTACTTTAATCTCCTAGACTGTATGTTTCATGAGGGAATAAATACCTTTGTAACCCCTGCAGAGCCTAAGGGCAGTTCCCTTGTCCATCAGGGGGTCTTAGCAAGTATTTATTGCATGGAGTGAAACAAGAGACAGCTTGGGATGGGAAAGTGGGTGCACTCAAGCAGTAACAACAGGAGCCACGCCAGCAGCTTTACTGCGTGCCTCTTGCATGTTGGACGCAGTTCTCAGCACTGAACATACACAGACACATGTAGGTCCTGCAGCAGCCTCTTGTGTATCAGTCAGTCAGTCACGTCTGACTGTTTGCGACCCCATGGACTGTAGCCCACCAGGCTCTTCTGTTCTTGGAATTCTCTAGGCAAGAATACTGGAGTGGGTAGACATTCCCTTCTCCAGGGGATCTTCCTGACCCAGGGATCGAACCCAGGTCTTCTGCACTGTCAGCAGGTTTTTTACCATCCGAGCCTCCAGCCTAAGATTGGAATTATTTTCCCAGGCCAAGGGTAGGGAAACTTAAGCCACAGGGAGTTGTAAGTGCCTTGCCCTGTGTGAATTTTTATAACTAATGAAAGAGACAGAAAAGGAAAAGTGAGTTTAAAAGGAGAGTTGGTAAAAGGAAATAAGCCCTGAAGGAAGTCAAAGAACCAGGTTGTGCCCTGACTTGAAAATTCAAGGGAAAAGAGAATTTGAAGGAGAGGATTTAGTCAGTGGTGCCACTGTTGAGAGAGCACAAGATGAGTGAGTGCTGAGGCAGAGCTAAGGATTTGTTGGTCAGTGTGCTTTTTGGTGACTCTGAGAACCATTTCAGTAGGATAGTTAGCAGGAGAATTCAGGTTGTAAAAAATTAAGGTATAGGTTAACAGTAAGGTATAGGTTAACAGTAAGGAGGCTTCCCTGGTGGCTCAGACGGTAAAGCATCTGCCTACAATGTGGGAGACCCGGGTTCGATCCCTGGGTTGGGAAGATCCTCTAGAGAAGGAAATGGCAACCCACTCCAGTACTCTTGCCTGGAAAATCCCATGGATGGAGGAGCCTGGTAGGCTACAATCTGTGGGGTCGCAAAGAGTCGGACGTGACTGAGCAACTTCACTTCACCTCTAACAGTAAGGATCTAGGGGCAGTGTAGACAGCCTTTAGAGTAGCTTGAACTGAAACGAAGAAAGAACAGTGGAATCTTGCAGGATAGTGTGATCAAACAAAAAGATGTGAGGCAGGGAGAGGGTGAAGTTTCAGTAGAAACGCAAGCTAATAAAATGCACAGAGAACAGAGCAGTGGTGAAAGGATAGGCTCGAGGAAGAGGCAGAAGGTTTCAGGGGTTGGCTCCAGCAAGGAGAGAAGGGCACTTCTTGCTCAGACTGTGGACTTGAAGGAAGGGAGGAGGTAGGAGAAGCAAGCAGGAAACTCGCTCGCTCTTGCCCTGAATTCAGTCATCTTCTTGGAAAACGTGTTAGTCTTCTAAGGCTGCTGTAACAAAGCACCACATACATGGTGGCTTACAGCAACAGAAATTCATTCTCTCCTGGTTCTGGGGGCTAGGGGTCTAAAACCCAAGTGTTGGCTGCACTGGTTCATTTTGAAGGTTCTGAGGAAGAAACTGTCCCGCGCCTCTCTCGTACCTTCTGCCGCTTGTCAGCAATTCTTGATACGCCTTGACTTGCACGTGTCTTCGTGCTGACCTCTGCCTCTGTCTTCACGTGGCCTTCTCCCCTGTGTATCTTTCTGTGCCCGGGTTTCTCTCTTCTTGCAAAGGCATCAGTCACTGGATTAGGGCCCACCCCAATCAAATACGACCTCATCTTAATTGGATTATATCTGCAAAGACCTTATTTCCAAACAAAGTCACATTAACAGCTCCCGGGGGGTTAGGACCTCACCATATCTATTTGGCAGACACAGTTCAGCCCACAACAGAGGGTTAGGAACCTTATAAGCACTGAATTACCTGCTAAGGAGAATGACAGGGAGTCAAAAAGAAGCAACGCATAGCCATGACTTTCTTTGGACTGTTTGTTCAAATTCCTTTGCTTTTGATTCCCACCGATTCCTCTATTCTTTCTATACCACTACTATCTTGACCTCTGAACCCCGCTTGCCAGCTTGGTGCCCACACCTGCCTGCCTCCTCCCTGGGTGCATGTATTGATTCGGAATATGGTCCACATATCTGGGCTCCCACCACTTGGCCCTCTCGTCTGTTCCGTTCTCGTGGAATCTGCACTCAGCCCCACCCTGATCTTGGAGTGTATATATATCTTGATGTATATATCACTCTGCGGGAATAGACCTCTTAGCGGACTTCCTTTTCTGTGTTGGAACTGCTGGCGCTGACTTCTCGTAACCGTTCTGTCTGGGTGCCGCTTGAATTCAGGCATGACATGAAGTTCATATGTCAGGGCTGCTGCAAAAGAACTCTTTTATTGAGTGGGAAGTTAGACCAAGTCTTCCAAATGTAAGCATGTTTATAATTCCTTGATCTTTTGCAAAGCCTCTCTTGCCAATAAGATTGTTTCCTCAAAGATGCCTCATTCTTGGCAGTTATTCCAGTTTCCTCTCTCTCGCGGGACCCATGCTGGGTATTCTCTTAACAGCTTGTCTCCCCGTCTGATCTTCAAGTGGTATTAGAGAAGCTGCAAAAGCCCAGCGTGGGTTTACCTAACAGCCCAGGGATGCCTCGCTTCCCTGCGGATCACGTGACTCGGTATGCCTTTCGAGTTGGCTGTCCTTTTAAAGATCAGAGCAGTGTGGGAGTTTTACCTACTATAACAGCTGCCGGGGATGATACATCTTCAGAGAAACAATATAAGTGGCAAGTAACGGGGGACAGGGTGAGCGCTACGTCCTCTCTTACTCTTTTGTACCTTCTTTTCTATGGTGATTATGCGCCTGTCAGATTATTTTAAGACATCTTTAAACAGCACAGGCCATCTCTGAAAGAGGGGAAGTAATTCCTCTCCATGCCTTTTCAAGTGCCTTTGCACTCTCGGTTATTTCAGGAAAAGTTGATATGAACCCTGACGGCGCCCAGGGGCGCTGGGCCTCTCCCCACTCAGTCCGCTTTCTGAGTTGGCTCTAGATGAGCCATGAGGTGCCACAGTGAACTGTGTGGTCTTTACCTGGAGAAGTGTGTCCCATGGTCCGTGCTGCTCCAGGAGCCCAGGGAAGGACAGAGTGGTCTCAGCTCAGAGGGTGCTGGGTCTGTGAGTGGTGGGGTGCTGTGAGCTGTGTGCAGGTGGGTGCCACAGAGTTTTCACAGCCTCTCCCGGAGCAGTTTTAGAGGCAGACAGGGAAACGCACTGTGAGAAGAAACCCAGCACAGGACTTGGCATCTGGGGAGAGAAAAGGGCTCACAATAGCTGCTGTAAGATTTCTGCCTTAAAAAAAGTATCTCCAAGTACTTCCCTGGTGGCTCAGACAGCAAAGCGTCTGCCTCCAATGCAGGAAACCCAGGTTCAATTCCTGGGTCGGGAGGATCCCCTGGAGAAGGAAATGGCAACCCACTCCAGTACTCTTGCCTGGAAAATCCCTTGAATGGAGGATCCTGGTGGACAGAGGATCCTGGTAGGGTACAGTCCATGGGGTCGCAAAGAGTTGGACATGACTGAGCGACTTCGCTTTCACTTTCAGGGGCTCAGGTGACCGCATCTCCAGGATTCCTGGGAGAATGAATTGATTTGGGGCTAAATCTCCAAGATCCTTTTCTAGGTCAGAGTGACTCACCTTGGACCTACTTTTTCTTAACCACGCCTGTGGGAGCGATTTATCTGTCAAGAACTTAAGAGTACCTTGCTGCACTGAATTATTGATTCATCTGTCTCTTGACCAGTCTGTAAACTCTTTAAGCTTTTTTTTTGTGGGGAGAGGGAAAGGGCTCATCTAATTTTTAAAATTATAATTAATTTTTTGAATGGCCAGCACACTTATGTGTTTCAAAAATCAAAATTATAAAGATAGGTGTGTTTTAGATGTCTCACTTTCACTTTTGTATTCTTGCCTGTGTTTTTATGCAAATGATAGCCAATATAAATATACATGCCGATTTTCCACTTTATCTCAAAAAGTAACTGCCTACATATTACCTAGCACTTGTTATTTCTGTTGTTGTTAATGTATCCTGGATATCTTCCTGTATCAGTGCATAAAGAGCTGCCTTACTCTTTTTTTATGTTCCTTTATATTGGACTTACCAAGACGCTATTAGAATCAATGAATTGTTTATTTTGTCTCTTGCGTGAATGGCTCTGAACATGTACTGCTTGTTCCCCTGCGGCTTATCTGTAGGATATTCTTAGAAGTGACATTGTTGGGTTCAGGAGTAAACTCATTTACAGTTTCTGTATATCCCCAGGATCCAGTGTCCATGGTACTCAGAGTCTTTACTCAACAAATAATTTGAGGAAATATGTGCGAAGAACTTTTTCTGGGTTTCTGGCCAGTTCATCCTGAAATCTGTCTCAGCTACAGTTCTCTAATGTATGTCCAGGGTAAGACATTTATGCTATTAGAGGTAACCTTGTATAAAAAGAGCTTTTGAGTATTTTACAAGCAGCCTGGGTGGCTCAAATGGTAAAGCATCTGCCCACAATGAAGGAGACCCGGGTTCGATCCCTGGGTTGGGAAGATCCTCTGGAGAAGGAAATGGCAACCCACTCCAATACTCTTGCCTGGAAAATCCCATGGATGGAGGAGCGTGGTAGGCTACAGTCGATGGGGTCGCAAAGAGTCGGACATGACTGAGCAACTTCACTTTTGAATATTTTTATGACTAGACCCAAAAAAAGAACGTTTTATGTATGCTTCTGCTGAAGCTTTACAAACACACACACTGTTGAACTTAGTAAGAAAGTGCATCTCCGAACACCAATGAATATGTCACTTTTATTTGGCTCTGATGACTCTCTGAGTCAGAGTGGGTTCTTTTCCCCGTCTTTCTTCTTTTCTCTCTCCTGCCTTCAATTTTATTTTCTGCCAAATGTTCAGAAAAGTCATCCTATAGACAAAGATGTAAACACCACCTGTTATGACTAACTCACTCTGGTCTCTCCCTGTTTCCACGGCTTGCCACTACTGAAGTAGTCAGAAGCAGTGCAGAGTACTGAACCAGTAGAGGGAGCCTTCAAGTTGCAACTCACTTATTACCTGCCCAGCACTCGCACGTGGTCAATTAGGATATTAAGTATGAACTGTGTCTTTGAGTTTGCTATTGCTGTGCTTGGCCGTTCAGTTGTGTCCAACTTTTTGCGACACCGTGGACCGTAGCCTGCCAGACTTCTCTGTGCATGAGGATTCTCCAAGCAAGAATACTGGAGTGGATTGCCATGTTCTTCTCCAGGGGATCTTCCTGACCCAGGAATCGAACCAGGGTTTCGTGCATTGCAGGCGGATGCTTTACCAGATGAGCTACCAGGCAATGACTTGTCATTTGGGACCTTAGACATTAAACCTAGACCTGATGGCCCTTCATTAGCTCGTCTATAGACTGAGGAAATGGGGCATTATGAGTGGCAGAATATCTGCTACACCTGAGGTTTTTTATTTAAAGGGTTAGTTTTCCAACATACTGATCTTGTTTGATCCTTGTTGAGTTTTGTTTTTGACATTTCATGGTTTACTAGCTCCTGCTGCTGCTGCTGCTGCTAAGTCGCTTCAGTCGTGTCTGACTCTGTGCGACCCCATAGACGGCAACCCATCAGGCTCCCCCGTCCCTGGGATTCTCCAGGCAAGAACACTGGAGTGGGTTGCCATTTCCTTCTCCAATGCATGAAAGTGAAAAGTGAAAGTGAAGTCGCTCAGTCGTGTCCGACCCTCAGCGACCCCATGGACTGCAGCTTTCCAGGCTCCTCCGTCCATGGGATTTTCCAGGCAAGAGTACTGGAGTGGGGTGCCATTGCCTTCTCCATACTTCCATGTAAATTTAGGCTTCATTTTTGCCACTTGTCTTTATACATGATAGAAAGATTGGCTTTATTCTGTAATGTCATACAGCGTCACTTCTGCCACATTTTTCATCAGCAGGGAGCCCCTAAGTCTGGGCTATATTCAAAGGGAGAATTAGACTCCATCCTTTGATGGGAGGAATATCAAAGAATTTATGGACCTATTTTAGAACTACCACATCATGTGAACATAAGGTGTATATCCGGGGGGCGGGGGGGACAGGTCTTTCGAGGCTTATTTCAGAACTTTCTCCTTTACCCTGTTGTAAGACAGAAACTTATAACTAAAATCAGGTGTTTAGATGACATATGAATGTTAAATTTCCAAGCTCCTTCCATTTTTTCTTTTATAGGTCATTACATTATGTTCTATAATAGAGAATTTTTACCTTTTCAGTTGGTTTATAAGTCCTATCCATTTTGTTCTTAAAAGTTTTAGAGATGGGAATTAGAAATTATTGAACCAGTGCTTTTCAAACCTTTTTTTTTCTTTAATTTTCAGAGTAAACACCTTTTGAAAAACAATCTTTCTTAGAGCATCAGTGTATTAAGCTGAGAAAAGCTTAGTTTCCCTGAGTGGACACAGCACCATTCCCCTGAGGTGGCCCTTGGAGTTCTTCTTAGGATCCTTGGGAATGATCAGCTTAGGCCATCTCTTTCATTTTATAAGATCACACCCAAGACCCAAGGAGTTTGAATGATTTGTCTAAGGTTATGAAAGTTAGTAACCCAGCCAGCAACAGAACCTCGGCTTTTGTTTCCAAGACTGGTGCTTTTTCCATTACTTATTACTTACTTAATTGCAAATTATTTGGGATAATTTAGGGTATAGCATTTTGCATCAGTGTGTCACCAGCAGCACACCGGTACATCATTGTTTGCTTTCCTGCAACAGGGGGATAAGGATCGGAGACCCGGCTCTCTTGTTGAATGCCTAACCTGCATAGAGACTCCTGTTGCTTTCGATGCTGTTCTTGTTACCTGTGCTGACTGACTAGAAGCTACCTTCAGTCTCCTAACCATGTGGCCAGTTTACAGTGTCAGTCATCACCTCGGTGATGGGGCTGTGGAAAGCTACGTATTACTGGTCTCCAGCCAGAGTCAGCCCATGATAGCTTCTTCAAAACAGTGAGCTGGTAAATTTTGGCTAATAATCTCATGCCCTTATATGTGGTTATATTATGATCCTCACATTTTTAAAAATACACTACCAACCCCCACCATAACCCTTACTCTTCTCACATGGCATCAAGTATTTTACTTAATGTTTCTAAGCAACCAACTAAAATTGGCAACGGTATATTAAAAGAAAGGGAAAATGATTACTGCTTATCAGTTTAGCACAGTGTTCCCATGTATTGGCTGAACGAAACCTAAAGGACAGGTTCACTGATAAGTGTATATTGTGACTTTTTCCTGTGTATTATGATATCCTGTATTGCAGAGAAAGCTGTAGATGATAGAACAAGATTTGCTGTTCTATTTATAATATCAGTTTGAGATTTAATTAATCCTTCTTCACCACCATTATTGATTTTCTCTTTTGAGTTAGGTTTTAATAACCATCTGCGAGAGCAGGCTGGAAGCCTGTCTCTGGAAACAATGCCTTGATATTCAGGGACATGAGAGCAGCTGTGAGCTGTTATCCTTCCTTTCCTAATAGCTGAATGTCACATCCTGTAGTTTGGCTTTCATTCACTAATGTGAGCAAAGGACTCTGCCTTTCTTTGTGACTCAAGTCCCATTAACATAGTACGTTAGCATTCTGCACTACTCTTCAGCCCAAGTTACCTTCCAAACTAAAAATAAATTCCATCTGGGCCTCTGGTTCTAACCTCATCCTCTAATCCTCTCGGCTTTGGCATTACGATTTCTCTTATGTAAGAATCTCCCCACTCTCAATCTTTGCCAAAATCCAGTTCTCTTACTAACTAAAATTTCTCTCTTCCACCTCAGCGTGATATTAATAAAAATGAGTGGGTATAAAAATGTGTATATATGCTCTGTGAGTGAATAAGTTAATTTATATGTGAATGAGCCTGTTTGTATCTAATAGTGGGTGTTTATAGCCAGGTTGAGAAAGGTATGTGGGAAGGGATAGGAAAGGGTAAGCCTGGTGAAGAGGAAGAGAAACTGTAGAGGAGCCTCAAAAAGTAATAATAAAACGAGACTGGTGTTGGAGAGAGGTTCTTTTCTGCAGCTTTCTTTCCCTTTAATAATGATTGCCAAACATAACACCTAACAAATCATTTACAGAGCTATCTAATTTTACTAACTGATGAACTTCTGTCTGATTTGTGCTTAAAGTACAAATTGTTAGAAATTAGATATTTCCATATTTAATAAAGGGTATAAAACTAAATTGTAGAATTGAATTAAAGAAGGTTAATCATCTGTTTTATTCACTATATTATCACTGTCTTTGTTCTCTCCAAATCACTGAACTGTGTTCCTCAATGTGATCCTCAGACTTGCGTGTTAGAAATGCAGATTCTTGGGCCCTACCCCAGGCCTACTGAATCACAAACTGTGAGGGGGCCCAGTAATTTTTGTTTTAGTTCAATGGGGTCTTCAGGTGATTCTGATGTACAGTAAAGTTCAAAAATTATTCCTCTTGAGTATAAGAAATAGCAGTTCTGTGCTGTCTTCTAATGTGAAAAGTTTATTTTAAAAGATATTCTAAATTTGAAGTCAGTGAGATATCGAAAGATAATGCTTGATTGGGAGAGTGAATAAGGAAGGAAGGAAGGAAGAACCTTACAGCTATGTTACTGCTGTGATGATTGTGTTCTCTTAGTTGAAATATATTCTGACTACATTACAGTAATGGAATTACATTTCATTATTGTAGAATTTAGAATCTACAGAATATTAATCTATTGGTTTGTAAGTATTAATGCTTAACAAAATATAGTAACCAAAGTAAAATGCTTAGTAGGTGGATTCAGCAGCAGAATGGAAGGGACAGGAATTAATGAGCTGGAATATAATGAAGTCGCTCAGTCGTGTCTGACTCTTTGCGACCCCATGAACTGTAGCCCGCCAGGCTCCTCCATCCATGGGATTTTCCAGGCAAGAGTGCTGGAGTGGATTGCCATTTCCTTCTCCAGAGGATCTTCCCAACCCAGGAATCGAACCCGGGTCTCCGGCATTGCAGGCAGACGCTTTACCGTCTGAGCCACCAGGGAAGCCCAATATAGAACAGTGGAAATCACCCCAGTCTGAACAATAAAGAGAAAATAGATTGGATAGAAAAAAATGAATCGTCTCAGAGACCTGTGGGACTGTAACAAAAGATAGTACATTCTTGTCATTGGAGTCTTAGGAGAGAAAGAAGAGGGTAGGCTGAAAAAGTACTCAAAAAATAGTTGAGAACTTCCCACACTTGGCAAGAGACATGAACCTCTAGGTTCAGGAAGCTGAGCAAATCTCATACAGGGTAAGCCCAAAGAGCTCCTCATCAAGTCATAGCATAATTAGACTTCTAAAAACTAAAGACAACAGCAACAAAATATTAGAAAGTGGCCATAGAAACATGATACCTATAACTGATAGGGGGAAATCTTTCAAATAACAACTTCTTATCAGTAACCATAGAGGCCAGAAGGAAGTGGCTGAGAGAACTGCCAACCCAGAATCATGCATCCTATACGCAGAAGCCTATGGTCAGGAATGGAGAGGATATTAGGACATTCCCAGATGAAGGAAAAAAAAAACACAGAATTTTTTGCCAGTAGATGGTCTAAAAGAATGTATTACAAGGTTCCCTGAACAGAAGGGAAACAATGAAAGAAGCAATGTTGAACTCAAGAAGGAACATGATAAGCAAAAAATACAACAGGCTTTCTGTTTGGATTATTTTTCTTTTTCTCAATGATTTTTGGGAAATATCTCTAGGTGCTCATCTTTTGTTTTTGTATGTATTTCAGATTTTCTCTCCAACTTGTAACTTACATTTTTTAAATTCACGGTATCTTTGGTGATCAGAAGTTTTTAATTTTAATTTTAAGTCAAAAGTATCAATTTGCTTACAGTTGTACTTTTTGGTTCCACCTATAAAAAAAAGAAACTTCTTTGTCCCAAAAGCAGAAGGATTCTCCTATTCCTAATTTTACAGTATGTGATAGGAATTCAACTTCCTATTTTCCCCATGTGGCTAATCATATTTTCAAATTCTTTGTTTCTTCCAATGATCTACCATATATTTCATATATTGAACTTTTATGTATGGATGGATATGATTCTGGGTTCTCTATTCCATTGGTTAACTTATCTAATCCTATGTTAGTAAAACTCTGTTTTGGTTACTATAACTTCAAAAAATGTTTGAGGGTGGAGCAAGGTCCCTTCTTCTTACTCCTGTTTCTTTGGAAATGCTGTAGCTATTCTTGTGCATTTGGTCTCCCATATGACTTTTAGAATAAATAAAGTCCAAAATATTGCTGGGATTAAAAAAAAATAATTTTATTTATTCATTTATGGCTGTGCCAGGTCTTCGTTGCTGTGCAGGCTTTCTCTAGTTACAGCGAGGGGGGGGGCTGCTCTCTAGCTCTGGTTCACGAGCTGCTTCTCATTGTGGTGGCCTCCCTTGTTTCGGAGCATGGGCTCTAGAGCTCGAGGCCGTCGGTAGTTGTGGTTCCCTGGCTCTAAAGCACAGGCTCAGTAGTTGTGGGGCCCAGTCTGTTGCTCCGTGGCAAATGGGATCTTCCCGGACCCGGGACTGAACCTGCATCTTCCTCTCTGGCAGGTGGATCCTTTGTGTCTGAATCACCAGGGAAGCCTGGGATTTTATTGAACTGTTTTGAATCTGATGACCAGTTAGGGAAAATTGTCTTCTTTAGGATCATCAACCACAAATATGGTATTGCTTTCTATTTATTTAGATCTTTTTTTCAATCTGTAAACAAACTTTTAGTATTTTCTCTACGGAGATTTTACAATTTATTTATTATTATTTTTTAATAGTTTTACAAATTTTAAAAACTGTATTTTATAGTTTGTTGCTAGTTGACTGCTATATATTGGTTTTTTAAAAATCCATGGACCTTACTAAACTCTTAGTTTTTCTATTTTGGATTATTGGCGATATTTGGATTTGTCTGTGTTTATAATTAAATCATTTGAAAATGAAAGTACTGCATCATAAATTATAAGAGAAGACTAGAGCTACATTCAAAATAAAAGTCCTTCAGTATTTTCACTGTGAAATAAAAGAGAGACAATTAATTGGCTTCCAGTGTTGGACTGCTCCAGGACACAGTCCCCAGAGCTCAATTCTCAGGCTTCTTCTCTGTTTACCCTCTCCTTAGGGATCTCGTTAATCGAGCATTTTTACTATGAGCTATAAACCTTCACAGCTCCCCTGCACTCAAGAGTCATATCTACTCAACATCTGCATTTGGATGTCTCATAAACATCTTACCTTAAAATGGCCAAAAGAAAACTTTCTGACTCCCACCCACCCCAACCCCTGAAAAAAAACAAAACTTCCTCTAGTGGTCTGGCATCCGGTCCCATCACTTTGTGGCAAATAGATGGGGAAACAGTGGAAACAGTGGCTGACTTTATTTTTCCGGGCTCCAAAATCACTGCAGATGGTGATTGCAGCCATGAAATTAAAAGATGCTTACTCTTTGGAAGGGAAGTTATGACCAACCTAGACTGCATATTAAAAAGCAGAGACATTACTTTGCCAACAAAGGTCTGTCTAGTCAAGGCTATGGTTTTTCCAGTGGTCATGTATGGATGTGAGAGTTGGACTAGAAAGAAAGCTGAGTGCTGAAGAATTGATGCTTTTGAACTGTGGTGTTGGAGAAGACTCTTGAGAGTCCCTTGGACTGCAAGGAGATCCAGCCAGTCCATCCTAAAGGAGATCAGTCCTGGGTGTTTATTGGAAGGACTGATGTTGAAGCTGAAACTCCAATCCTTTGGCCACCTGATACGGAGAGGTGACTCATTGGAAAAGACCCTGATGCTGGGAAAGACTGAGGGCAGGAGGAGAAGGGGACAACAGAGAATGAGATGGTTCGATGGCATCACTGACTCAATGGGCATGGGTTTGGGTGAACTCCAGGAGTTGGTGATGGACAGGGAGGCCTGGCTTGCTGCGGTTCATGGGGTCGCAAAGAGTCGGACACGACTGAGTGACTGAACTGAACTGAGTGGTCTAGTGTTCTCCGTTTCAGTAAATGGTCCCAGTTAATGGTCAAGCTAAATTATCAAAGTCATCTTTGGCTCATCTTTCTTTTAACAAATCCTGGCATTTCTACCTGTCTGCCGACACATCTTCCTATCATTCTATATTGAGAATATGTCACAAATCCTACCATCTCTCATCAGTTTACTACTACCACTCAGGCCCAAGCCACCAGCTATCTCTCACCAAGCCTATTGCCTTACCAGGTATTGATAGATATTAAGCTATAGTAACTGAAATTATTTCGTACAAAAATTAACAGGTCAGTAGAGTCATATGCATTAGCCCAATAATAGGCTCCAGAATATACAAGAACTTAATAGATTATAAAAGTATCAAAAAACAGTGTGCAGTGACATACCTTTATACATGGTATTCTGAAATGGGCCATTTAGGGAAAAAAATACATTTTATATTGCATTGCCTCATAAGTTCTAGAAATGATAAAGTTTATTGAGCATTTACTATTTGCTAGGCAATGTGGTAAGTATATCCTTCACAGGTACTGCAGTGGAAAAGAAGCACAGATTAGAAGAGATACGTGGTCATCTGCTCTCTAGGTCTCTTGGGAGGGAAGGCTTGGCTCATTAAAAATTACTAAAGGAATATGTTGATAAAGTAAGTAATGGAAGTATTATTTAAATACTTTCCTGTTTCCAAGACTTGTGGACACAGTTGGGGAAGGAGAAGGTGTGATGAATTGAGAGAGTAGCTTTGAAAAACAGACTCTGCCATATGTAAAACAGATAGCCAGTGGGAATTTGCAATATGATGCAGGGAGCTCAAACCTGGTGCTCTGTGACAACCTAGAGGGGTGGGATGAGGTGGGAGGCGGGAGGGAGGTTTAAGAGTGAGGGGACATATGTATACCTGTGACTGTTTCATGTTGATGTATGGCAGAAACCAGCACAATATTGTAAAGCAATTATCCTCCAATTAAAAATGAATAAAATGAGAAAAATTACTCTTCTGTTTTCAGAAATAAAAGGCAAACAGATTTTAAAGAAGGTAACAGCAGAAGCAGCATTGTTTTTTAATCTGAGTCCCTAGTAAAACACACACCCCACCTCTATAGCAAAATTAAACACCTTGGACATCATTTACTACAGAATTAGCTCATAAAATGTCCCTGTAAACCCCAAAAGATAGCAGGACAAACCACCAGAATCAGATGTAAGCAGAAGGAAGCATCTGGGCTGTTTGACAGACTCGAGACCAAGAGAGCTTCCAAATAAGCAGCAGGTATTCACTGGATAAGGGCTTTCATGGTGGCTGAGATGGTAGAGGATCTGTCTGCAATGCGGGAGACAGGGGTTTGATCCCTGGGTGGGGAAGATCCTCTGAAGAAGGGAATGGCTATTCATTGGAAAGCCCAGGAGGCCAATTGGAGAACAGAAACTGAAATCGGGAGGGGTTTGCCAAGAGCAGGTGCATGCAGGTGGCCCACGTGAGGTCTGCAGGGAGCAGGTAACCCCTGTGGATTCTCCCAACTAGTGCTTCCTTCCAGGCTGGGGGTGGGTGTGGAGGGCATCCTGAGATTAGAATCAGATTTGAGCAGCTCTGGGACAATAGCGATTAAACACAGAGAAAACCAGAATAAAAGTGGAGCAGGGAAGCAGGGCCTGGAATCCCAGAAAGCAAGCTACCATATATTTGAGTTCTACATAAAAATGAAAAAAGGAGAGCTACACCTCCTTCTAAAAATTTGGGTAATTTCAAATCAAATTGGCTACAAAATTCTATAATTTTTTATTACAAAATTTTATTGTAATAAAAAATATAATAGCCACTTGAGCAATGAGAGCACATCAGAAACACATGCCCACAAAAAAAAGATAAAATTCTATTTCAAAATGAGCTAAAATTCATTAAGAAAATGACATGACACCTGAAAGAATGCCATAAATTAGAATCGCAAAAAATGAAAGCTGAAGTGACAGTGAAGGAAATAATTAGAATTTAATCTTAGAAATAAACTGGAAGGAGCATAAAAGCAAACAAATGTAAAACACCTTATGAGACCTAAAAAATGAGAAAATACTTAACATTTAAAAAGAAATGAGGAAAGAGTTATAAAGAAATTGAGAGAAATTAACTAACATTGGAATAGACAGAGCAGGGAGGGGCTGGTAACACTCTATTTCTTGACTGGTTAGCGTTTCACAGGTGTTTGCCTTGCAGTAATTCTTTAAGCCATACATTTGTTTTATGAGCTATTTCTGTACTTGTTTTATTTTACCATGATACGGTTATGAAATGCAACAAAAAGGCCAGTCATTGAACCAGTAGGTATTTGGGGGAAAAGAAAAGTACAGAAACTGTTCATGCAAATTGATAACAAAGTGCTGAAACTCCAACAGAAATTGCAGAGAATATAAATAAGGGACCTACCTATACGATTGACCCTTGAACAACATGGTTTTGAACTGTGTGAGTCCACTTACAGGCTGATTGTTTTTTTTTTTTTTTTCAATAAATTTCAGTATAGAAGTACTGTACTACTGCAGAATCTGTTTGTGGTTGAATCTGCAGATGCTGAACCGAGGGTGCAGAAGGCCAACTGTAAAATTATGTGAGGGGCTGGTGCCCAAGTTCTGCACCATTCAAGGAGCAACTGTATTCAAAAAGCTAATAATCGCTAAAAATATCCACTGAAATCTCTAAAAGACAGTTTATAGGAAGGGAGGCGGTGAAAGAAAAATTCTATATTATATCTGTTTTTGTTGTTCATTCCCTACATTGTGTCTGACTCTTTGTGACCCCATGGACTGTAGCCCACCAGGCTCCTCTGTCCATGGGATTTTCCAGACAAGAATGCTGGAGTGGGTTGTCATTTCCTTCTCCAAGGTATCTTCCCAGCCCTCTGGAGGTGCAGGGATTGAACCTGCATGCTTTACCACTGAGCCACCTGGGAAGCCCCATATTATATCTGTAGATAACTTTTAATGTCATATAATTTTTCTATCATGGGTGAAATTGGGTAGGGTGACAACAGACTCTCCCAGTAAGTGCCCTTCAGTGTGGTAGGTTTCTCTATTATATTGTCCCAAAGTGGATGCAATAGAAAATAATCCATTCGTTTTCTGTTCATGTTGACTTAGCATGGCATTTTTATAATTTGGAAAAGTTTATGATTAATTGCATTGACTACTTTATCCTTCACAGTGAGAGACCTACCACCAATTTCCCTTGATGTTAGACAAAAACAGCGCATCTCCACAGATCCATTATCATCTGAAATAAAAGCCCCAGTTCTTCCAGAACCCATCCTTCCAGTTCAGCCCAAAACTATGAAAGACTTTCTGTAAGTTTTGGCTCATTGTTACATGTAGACATATAATCAACTGCATGTCAGCATTTCACATAATTTAATATTTTTGTGTGGGAAATTAATTGAACTTATGGCTCATAAGGTATTATAAGAGTGAAGGCACCAATGACTGGATGTCTTAAGTTGAAGGTGAGAACAAATATATAATGTTGCAACAAAAGAAACACTAAATAAGAGAAAATGAGTCAAAACAAGCAAGCAGAGATGAAGGAATGTGTCCTTTTTAAAAAATAAGATTTCATTTACTAAGTGACACACAGACCATGGAAGCTACCTTGCTGCTATTAAGTTGGTACAAAAGTAATATTGGTTTTCGGCCATGAATTTTAAATCATAACTAGGCTCAAACACATCGTTATTAATCAAAATAGGAACTATTACAGTTGATACATTTTTCCCAACAAGAAATAACTTCTTTCATTCCTGTAGCATAAAAGTCCATGCTTCAGAACTCAGTGAACTCTTGGAAAGCATTTTCTCCCTCCTGGTGGTTGTGGAGGTGTTTTCCCTCCAAAAAGTTGTCAAGATGCTTGAACAAGTGGCAGTCAGTTGGTAAGAGGTCAGGTGAATATGGCAGACGAGGCAAAACTTCATGGCCTAATTGGTTCAAGTTCTGAAACATTTGCTGTGTGCTGTGTGGTCGGGGGTTGTCATGGAGAATTGGATCGCTTCTGTTGACCAGTACCAGCTGCAGATGTAGCAGTTTTCAGTGCATCTCATCGATTTGCTCAGCAGACTTCTCAGATGTCATGATTTCGCTGGGATTCCGAAAGCTGTAGTGGATCAGACAGGCAGGAGGCCACCAAACAGTGACTGTGGTCCTTTTCTGGTGCACGTTTGGCTTTGGGAAGTGCTTTGGAGCATCTTCTCTGTCCAGCCATTGAGCTGGTCACTGCCAGTTGTCGTATAACGTCCACCTTTCGTCACAGGTCACAATCCAATCAAGAGATGGTTGGTTGCATAGAATAAGAGATGACACTTCAAAACGATGGCTTTTTTGATTTGCAGTCAACTCATGAGGCATCCATTTATCGAGCTTTTTCACCTTTCCAGTTTGCTTCAAATGCCGAATGACCTTAGAATGGTCAACGTTGAGCTTTTTGGCAACTTCTCATGTAGTTATGAGAAGAACAGCTTCAATAATGGCTCTCAGTTGGTCATAGTTAACTTCCAATGGCCAGCCACTATGCTCCTCATCATCAAGGCTCTCATTTCCTTTGCAAAACTTCTTGAAGCACCACTGCACTGTACATTGGTTAGCAGTTCCTGGGCCAAATGTGTTGTTGATATTGTTAATTGTCTCCACTGCTTTATGACCCATTTTGAGCTCGAATACAAAAATTGCTCAAATTAGCTTTTTGTCTAACATTATTTCTGTAGTCTAAAATATAAAATAAACAGCTAGTAATAAGTCATTAGCAAAAAAACATAAAGCAAGAAATGTGCATTAAAATGATGTATCATAACATAACCACATTTATTTAAGAGTGTATTCCCATGTCAGAGGGCAAAGTTCAACAATGCAAAACCACATTTACTTTTTGCACCAACCTAATAATAAAAACCAAATGGATACTCAAAGGACTAAGTGAGAAAGAGAAAGTAGGGATAGAATGTAAACAAAATCTGTCAAGAAATTTGGCTGGAAAGGAAAGAAAGAGCATGTCAAAATGAACTTTTAAAAACAATTTGTGTCTTTATTTTGCCTGCGCTGGGTCTTTGCTGTTGTGCATGGACTTTCTCTAGTGTGGCAAGTGGGGGCTGCTTCCTGGTTGTGGTACATGGGCTCCTTATTGCAGTGGCGCCCCTTGTTGCAGAGCCCAGGCTCTAGGCACACGGGCTCAGTGGTTGTGATGCTTGGGCTTAGTTGTTCCGTGGCACGTGGGATCCTCCCAGGCCAGGAGTCTAACTGGCGTCCCCTGCATTGCAAGGTGGATTCACAACCCATGGACCACCAGGGAAGCCCAAAAGTGAACTTTTAAAAAAGCAAATAAATGGGAAAGTTGAAGCTGGATTAATATCTTAATCTAATTAAGAATTATAAATTCAGAAACCACGTATTTACATTAACTGGAACACATTCCTATATTCAGCTTCATTATTTCAAGTTGCATGTTGGGTAACATTTATCTGTAAAGAATCAGTGCTGTATTATCTGAATAATGTTTTTATCTGTTGTGGCTAATAAATGCTTTTATTTTAGGGAAGATGTAGAAAAAGCTAAGTCATCAGGAGATTGGAAAACAGTATATGATTTTTATCTTACAACATTTGATTCTTTTCCAGAACTAAGTGCTGCATTTAAGGTAATAACACGTAAAGCACATTTTTCACTTTTTAAATTTTCCCCCAAAAAAGACACTGAATTTACCTCTTTTTCTACCCAGTATTGGCTTAAGCAGCTACTTAAGCAAATATAAATATGTATTAATTCTGAAATTATAGGTATCACAATAAATACTTAAGTGATATCTTAAAAATTGTTTTTATTTGTACTAATGTAATACTTGAGATAGTTAGATAACCTCACTGACGCTATGGACATGAATTTGAGCAAAGCCCAGGAGATAGCAGAGAACAGGGAAGCCTGGCGTGCTGCAGTCCATGGGATCACAAAGAGTCAAACATGACTTAGCAAATAACAACAACGTTTGACTCCATTCTTTAAGTTTTTGAAAAGGAAAGTATTAAAATAATCCTGTGTATTTATTTTCCTTTTTAGCAATTTGTAACATTTCTTTTATATCATCATACTAAGTATTACAAATTATGAGGGAATAGTTATGATTCAGATATTACTTAGACTAGTTCCTAAAATGTTATATACACTTAGTTCTTTAATTGAATTTTCAGAAAGATGCCTCTGCCTCGTTCAATACTATTGAAGACTCTGGGATTAATGCTAAATTTGTGAATGCTGTATATGATGCCTTACTTAATACTGTAAGTATCATTTATGAACACAGGCAAATCATACAATTGTTTGAGTCTGTACTATAGTTTGAAATCAGCCACACAAATGTTGTAAAACTCACCTTGTAACATAATTACATAAGAAACTTTTTTGGTAAATTTGGTTGAAATTCTCAGAAAGTTAGGTTATTTTTTAATTCTTATATTTTTTTAATTGAAAAGTTTTTTCGAATTCTGTAAGAAAAATTTTTTATGTTTTTTTTAACATAATTTGGTTGTGCTTTATAATGAACTGTGGACTTCACTGCTAATTATAACATATAAATATGTATAAAATGTATGCCATCATTTTATATTGTTAAACATGCTATTCTTCAGTTTGTGTTAATGATTTAATATTGTTTGCTCCAGAGACAGTGAAATTATTTTTCTTTTTCTGTTTTTCACTGTTACATAAAACTGATGGTAATCATCAAACAGCCACCACGTATGTTTGTGCAGGTTGTACAGTGCACATCCCAGGGAACATTTTCATTGTAATCTTTCAGAAGTGAAATTGAGACCACCATAAATGGCAGTAATCGGTCATCAAGCCCAATTTTAACCACTGAAACATCTGTAAATATAAGTAACATATAAAAGTCACCTAAATATCTAATTGTAATTATTTCATGATTTTCTTTTGCCTACAGCCTCAAGACATTCAGAAGACAGTATTAAAGGGAATCATTAACAGCCTGTTACAAGAATGGAAAGGGTAATTGTGACCAATATTGTAGTTGTAGCTCATCAGTATAGATGGTTAATCTGTTCACCTCATCCAACTTTAATATATATGTGTGTGTTTTACTCAGAAAAGATTTTAGTTGATGCAGTAAAAACATAGAGTGAAACTGTAAACCATTTATAACAAAGCTTTTTAACTCGAGACTTATGACTTATTAGGAGGATCCACATGTAAGCCTCAGAGGATCTGTGAATTCTTTAAAACTATATAAAATCTGTTGTGTAGAGATATATGTGCTTTACAAAAATAGGATGAGTGGTTAAATCAGTAACCTAGAATGAAATAATATGAACATTAAATATATGCTTGGGCTTCTAGGTAGCAGAGTAGACATTTCCTTATTTCTAATATAAGCAAACATAAATTTAGCCACTAAAATATTTTTTTCTGGAACTAAATATTGAATTGTTATATAAAGAATGGACAGTGTAATTGATAGTGTTTGGAATATGCAGAACACAAAAATACAGTTTTAAAAGTATATATTTAAATTGATATTACTTAAATAACAATTTAAATAATAGCTGCTGTTAAAGCCGAGCAATGCGGTTAGCTTATAATTTAAATGTTTATATTAAGCCTGGTTTGAAAATACCAAACCACAGTTCTTAAATATGTTAAATATTTTAACATTGTTCCAATTTTCAAAGAAATTTATGGTTTTTATAGAACATTGAGAAAAGGCAGAATAGTATTAAAAAAGTAAAAATGTAACTGTGCAGTTTTTTTCTAGTTGTCTTTTTAAAACAATTGAAATCACATTATATTTTGCATGTGATTTTTATCTTAATATTTTCCTAGTTTATCGTTCTAGTAATACTTTTGCATTTTCCTTGAATTTTATGTTTCTGGTTGAATATATAATGCCTCATTGGAGATGAAGAGGAAAAATTAGAATGTCCAAAGAATGCTTAGGAGAGTGAGGAACTCCAGTGGTTTGAAACTGCAGGACCTTAGTCCCCTCTGAGCACGCTCCCACAGCTTTCTAACCCCTGCTCCTCAAATGTGTACCTGAGACAGATTAAAATAATTTGATGCAACTTACGTATGAAAGGATCATGTGGTCTCTACCCCCAAAATTGTGTTTTATTTTGGACTTATAGTAACAACAACAAGATCTATAGCTTATTGACTGTTTACTATGGGCTAATCACCTTTCAAATGATTTTGCATGTATTTCTCATATTGAATCTTCACTGCAATCCTGTGAAATAAGTAATAGGATTATTTTCACTTCACACTTGAGGAAATTAATTTACAGAGAAGTAAACTGCCTAGGTTAACACAATAAGTGCCTTAATCATAATTAGAACCCAGGCTGTCTGGCAAAAGAGCCTATGATCTTAACCACCATTTCTGTGCCCAAAGCTGTACACTGTACTAAAATACTGGTGCATAGGACAGGAAGATGGACATTTTAATGGTACAGCTATAAAATGGAAAAAAAAAAAACAGGACTCTTATCACCAGGAATTTTAATGTTTATGAATTGCTTTGATCTTATTAAAGTATTTTCAAATATAATTTATAAAATAAAACAATAGTCCCATTGAGAAAATAATCTGAAAATTATATAGACTACTATAGAAAGAAATAGTTGAGATTTTATTTAAACCCAAATAATTTAAATCATTATTCAGTCAGATAATTCTTCCATAGAGGAATATTACTACTAATTTTAAAATTATATATATATAATATACATACATACATATAAATTTCAAAATTTAATACACATTTATTTATATGTCAGATGATGTGGCTTTACATTTATAAAGGGCATCTAGTACACTTTAGGCAATGATTTACTTTTATGTTTTCAGATTTAAGTCTAGGTTTTAGCTTTTATCAAGTTAATTCCCACAGAAACATTGATAATTTTTATTAGATGGTGTAAGATTAAGCATCTCTCATCAGTTACACTTCTTTCTTTTTCAGTCCACGAACAAAAGATGATCTTAGAGCATATTTTATACTTTTACAGGTAAGAAAGCAAGAACTTAGTTGAAATTGTATAATTCATATTTCAGTCTGTACATGTGTAAGTAAAAAGACATCCACTACCAAGTATTATTTTGAGCAGCGTTTCTGATACTTTTTAGATTATAATTACTTTTAATCAGAGAATTGAAGCTATAACAAACAGTGGGAAGCTAAATGATCTCCAGAATTAATATTTTAATTTAGCTCTTGCCTTCCTGCTGTTGAATTCTGGAACAAAGAGAATAGGAGCACTTCTTCCCCCTCGAGTCAACTTCCTTTCTTGTAACTAGTTTTTTAAGGGGGCTTCAAAACTCTTTTTTGTTTCCCAATTAGTAGGTTTCTAACTTTTCAATAAATATTTAAGCTAGAATTCTAATGGAAAAATCAAAGTGGTTGTTTATGTTTGCTAAAGCAAAGATGATGAACTTTTTCCCCTCAAGAGAGACAGATTCATTGATATAAATAAATAAATAAGGTCCAAACAAATGAAAAGTAATTTTAACTTTTATAATTTTTTGAGAAGTGTGGTATTCCCATAGCTAGCATACTATATTTGTATTATTCTTCACAGTTTACCGAAGATGGTTGTATAGATTATTATCTCATTTAAAGATAAGAAAAATTATGTTAAATAAGATATAATGTTTAATTTAATATTATGTCCAATAAAAAAATATGGAAGATATGGGTAGAAGGAGGAGAAGAGAGGAAAAAAGAAAAAGAAGAAAAAGTAGGGGGAAATAGGGGGAAACAGATAAAAGGCAGTTGAGAGATGTAAGGAGAGGAAGGGGAGGTAAAAAGGTAAGAAGAGAAAGACAAAACTGGCCAAAAAACAATAAAGGAAATATATGTGAAGATAGTAAAAGCTAGAAAGTGACAACATGAAGCTCAGATTTTTAGGAGAGAGTATTTGATCCTCAGTAAACTCTACGCATAAGAGCTATCACTTAAATGAGATTATCAGCTGGGGTCACTCCCTCATTTTGAACCATCCTGACCATAAGTCAGGATGGTTTTGAAAAACGTGGTGCTCTTTTCTTTTTTAAACAATTTCAGTTTATTGTTCAGTAATACTCATTTTTACCATCAAGTTCTGAAATGTACGTTGTGAGTTTTAGATTTTGGAAATGTAACTAGAGTTTGTGCTTGGTTTATAAGCTCTCCTTTAACATTTAAAAGTTCTCAGGAGCTGTTAGGTGATTCCTTTCACATTGCAAAAGTTTCATTACCAGCTTTTATTTTTCTAGCATTCTCTGTCCCTCCCCTTTTTTTTAAATCAAGAGAGAACCAGGTTTTTGCTTAATTGGAAAGGCGTGATTCCCTCCATTTATACTAGGCAGTGAGCTAGGTGCTTTGTGTTATAGTTTTTTTTTTAATACTCAAAACAGTCTCCAAGATAGATATTATCATTCCCATTTTCTAGATGAAGAAGTTGAGCATCAAAGTTTAAGGAACATTCTTAAGGGCATATAGTAGTAAGTGGTAGAATTAGCCCTCAGACCTAAATCTTTCTTAATTCAAAGCCACTGGACCATTGTGGAAATCCAAGTCTCTGTTAATTAAATAGTGAAACAAATAGATTCTTATTTTAAAGGATTTCACCTAGTATTTCATAATCTCAAATTTAGTTTTCTGAATTTGCCACTTAGCTCATTAAGCTTAGTGTCTTTCCTTTTACATGTTAACACAATTTTAACACAATTATCTTCAATATCTTTTTCAGAATCCTCAATTTAATAACACATCTACGTATGTCATCTATGCCCACTTGCTACGACAGACAGCCAGCTTAGTGGAAGCTGACCATCATTTCCTAGCTCACTGGTTTAAAAAGTAAATTACTCTATGATATTAAGAACTTTTAATTTTATAATGATGTTAAATGTTTTCAGGTCTTTAGAAATGACACAGTGCTTCAGAAGCCAATTACAAGTGTTTTATTTAGTACTACATAGAGGGTACATTAAAGATCTGTTTTGTGTGTAAGTAACCATTTTGCTTGTACCAGATGTTGAGATTTCTGTCCACCGCTTTTGTATTTTGTACAGCACATTCCTATCGTTGAACATATTAGCCATCAATTTATAAAAGTACAGTATTTTTTTCACAGTACTGTACTTACATTAACAATTACTTTTCCCTATGACTAATACAAGCTAAAGAAGCTAAATCGTCCCAAAATTAATTTTAAATACAATCATTTCTCATTATTAGCAATAGTTACGTTCTATAAAGCTACTGTGAGTACTGAATTGGTCAATACTGAACTATTATTCCCACTCAGAAGGGTTAGATTCCCTACAAGCCTTTGCTCACAACATTTCCATCAGCATATCAGTACATAGCCTTACTTTATCTGTGTTTCATTTTAAAGACACCTTATTTGATAAAATCATTATTTTATTAACATTCAACTCACAGCCAACAAAAGGTGGAGAATCTGCCTGCAATGCAAGAGACCCGGATTCAATCCCTGGGTTGGGAAGATCCCCTCTAGAAGAGAATGGCAACCCACTCCAGTATTCTTGCCTGGAAAATTCCGTGGACCAAGGAGCCTGGCAGGCTACAGTCCATGGGGTCACAAAGAGTCAGACACAAGTGAGCAGCTGACGCACCGCCAACAGCATCATAACTCATGTCTGAGCAAAGTTTATTGGACACAAGTACCTTCTCCGTAAGGCACATCACATCCTTCTTAGGAACACTAGTCTTAGGAACACTATTTATTTATTTATTTATTTAGTTTTTTATTTTTTTAATTTTAAAATCTTTAATTCTTACATGCGTTCCCAAACATGAACCCCCCTCCCACCTCCCTCCCCATAGTCAGAACTTTAGAACTAGCACTAGAGTTAGGGGCAAAATCACAAATGAAAAGCATAAGAATTTGAAAACCATGACCCGAGTAGATTGCATAAAGAATACTTATTTGCAGTATGAGAGCTAAAACAAGGAGGCAGAGCGTCACCTTATTCATCCTCAGCATAAGCAACTCCCGTTTTTGGTCACTCTTTGCACTCCTATGAAATGACCACAAAAGTGCCACAATCATTTATTTGGGGTTTAGAATTAAATAGTAGGAAATGGGTGAATTTGCAAATGCAGAGTCTGTGAATGAGGAGTGACTGAATACTAAAAGCCTTAAAAGTGAAATGCTTAATGCTAACTTTATAGTAATCTTGGTGTTTATTTCTTATTTAATTAAGAAATGATATTTGAGGTAAAATTTTGCATCTTTTCAAATTTGGGGCAATTAAAGAAATAGAATTTGGGAAAATAGTCTGAAGTTTTATGCATAAAGGATAAACTTTGATCTGTAACAAATATATTGCCAAAATAGAAAATGTGAATTTTGATTGGAATTATTTCAAAATCTTTACCAGATTATCCCAGAAGAGGTTCAAACCATTGGTAGAGAGATTGCTGCAGTTTATTTCTTTACGCCTGTTTCCTGCAAAACCTGAAGAATTTCCACCTATATCAAAGTGTTCGTGGTGGATCCCATCAGCATCTAAAGTATTGGCTTTACTTAGTAGGTTTTATTATTCAATCATCTTTACTTTGCTTTTATTAAATATAAGGATATTTCCATAAGGATCTCAAAATACTATAGAAGCATGATGTACATCTTCAATCATTCCTTTGAGGAGGAGAGTTGTAGTAAAGTATTTTCTGTTTTGCTAATGGATTTCACAATTAATGTGTAAGCATGAGAAAGCTTTATGCATTTTATGGAGCAGAATCCTGTTTTATGGCTGCCAACCGCATATGGCCTCCTAAGTAGTGGTTCCTAAGAATACACGAACTTATATCCACTCCTGAGTGTGCCATTTGCTTACTCCCTTTACTATGCTGTTATAATCCTCACCATTCAGGTTCTCTTTTAAAGCAAGTAATTATCAGCTGCATTTTGACCTTAATTTTAAAACTACCTTCTTCATTCAGCACTACAATTGCTGAAAAGAGGAATTTCTAGATAAAGGCTTTCCGGTGGGCATTAAAATATTCTTCCTACTAGAGTGAATCATGTACGTATTGGGAAAGATCATTATGTTAGAATTTATCTTTACAGATACTGCGAACAATTTGGTTCACCCTCCCCTTATTCCTTATACTGATTTCTATAATTCTACATTGGATCACATTGACCTCATGGAAGAATACCACACCTGGCAGAGCTTTGGAAACTCTCACAGGTATGATCAAAAGTTCATTTGCGTATTCACCTGAATAAAATACTATTCAAAATAATGACTGGCTTTTAAATGTGTGTAAGTAAATTTACATGTACTCATACCTTAACATATAAACTTTTAAGTGTATTTTAGATATCCAGCCTTGAAATCATTATATCATTATATTTCCTAAAGCATCATCTTTTTCTATTTCATCTGAATTTATGTTTTATGTTAATATATTGATTTTTGTTTGGTTAGTAACATCTTTTTAAGGGAAAAGTTCTTAGTATGCAGTTTCTTATAAATTTTCTTATTCTGTGTGCCATCACCCAACACGGAGGTCAACAAACGTTTTCTGGGAAGTACAGGATTATAAATGTATCTGGCTCTTTGGGCTGTGCAGGCTCTGGTCTACCATTATAGCACAAAACAGCCTTAGAAAATATGTAACTGAAAGGGTGTGTCTGTGTTCCAGAGCTTTACTCACGAGCCTGGGTTGTAGGCCATGTTGGTCCCATGGACCATGGTATGCTGGTGCCGGACCTCACACAGTGATCACACGTGTGTGCACATACACACGTGAATTCACTCCTTTTCTCCCTCTTCCTGTAGATGAAGTGTTTGTTCTTTATACACAGCATTAAAAGAATGGGTGGGACAGAGAGAGGGCGTCACCAGAAACGGTTTGTTACATTAGTGTAATTGATTTTCAAAACACTTCACCAAATGCTTCATTACCCTGCACCTTATAGTCACACTTACAGTTTGGATTAAACCAGCAAGACTATCCCGGACATAATTTATTCCTAGACTCTGAGATGTCCTACAGAATGCATTATTCTAAGAGAGACTGAGAGATATGATATGGATATGAGTAACCCAAAACCCCAGAATGGGTTCAAGCTTCCAGGGACCCTTTCCACCAGAATTGACCTAAAACATACACTAGAATTGGAGAAGGCAATGGCACCCCACTCCAGTACTCTTGCCTGGAAAATCCCATGGACGGAGGAGCCTAGAAGGCTGCAGTCCATGGGGTCGCTGAGGGTCGGATACGACTGAGCAACTTCACTTTCACTTTTCACTTTCATGCATTGGAGAAGGAAATGGCAACCCACTCCAGTGTTCTTGCCTGGAGAATCCCAGGGACAGGGGAGCCTAGTGGGCTGCTGTCTCTGGGGTCGCACAGAGTTGGACATGACTGAAGTGACTTAGTAGTAGTAGTATAGACTAGAATCCTGGATATATTTCATTCCACGCCTGAACTGAGTAAGAATTCCATTTCTGGGGGACCGTGGCCAGTCTGATGGAGTTTTTTCTTTACAGAGTTTATTCTACAAAGATATTTTTTGTCCCACTGTAATGTATTTGTAATGTTTTAGACAAATCTACTATACAATGCCAAGAGTTACTGTGCATATTTCAGTGACATCTTTTAATGCAAAGCTCCTCTAAACACTGTAGGGTAACATTGTATACCAAGAATGAGTTATAGAGGTTTGATCCTATGATCCCTTCAGCCCTTGGGACCTAGAAGGGGATCAGAGCCCCAGGGCAAGTCACTGTCTGGCCAAGGCTAGCCTCTTGTGTTTATCTCAGTGTGTCATACACAGAGTATCATTTGTCTATGTGCTGTGACTAGAGAAGGGCTAAGAACACTATTTTAAAGTACGCAGTTAGACCAGCATTATCCTACTAAGTTCATTGCACTTCTTTTTGTTTCCAAATTTTTAGTTAGCACTTTGTGATTCAAAATTATTACACATTAATACTGAGCAATTTTCTTACTGCTCTCTAACAGTTTCATTTCAAGAGGAAAACCGTTTCATTTTCAGGTCATTCCAGGGCTATCTCCTTTTTCCTCCTAATGCCTGCATCACAGTGTGACCAGTGGTCACACACGTGCTGATCAGCTGTCCTTGGATGTGTTCCAACTACGGCTGATGGATTCATTACAGCCACTTCTGTGGGCATCTAGCTCCCGAAGGGTCGTTGCTGCCTTACTAGTTCCCTCTGAATGCATTTTATCTGTGTGCTTTATGGCTCTTTTATATAACAGAGCGAGCTCTGACCCAGGAAATAAGTTGTTTTCATAACTTTTGATCATGTGTGTTTACAAATACATACCATTTCATATTACTGCATCATTAAATAACAGTGCTAAAGCAGCACTTTTTCTTTTCTTTTATTACTCTTAAATGTGTTACTTTTCCTACCATAGTTCTTGCTAGATTTCCTCATTTCTGATGTATAAGCATTTCTGATGCATATGCATACTCACAGAGTAATGCATTCTTATATTAATTTCTGCACATGATTTTCTGTCCTAATCCTTCATCAGCACTCCTGCCTCCTGTTTCTGATGTTGGCCATATTTTGCCCAGGTAATGATGTACAAGTGGCTGCATAAACTGAGATTATTTGTATAAACAGTGTAAGCTGTCAGCACATATTTCAGAACATTGGATGTAGCTTCCTCTAGGGAATAAAGCCACTGCACATCAGATAATGATGTATAGGTCACAAGGCTGTGGGATTCAAAGAAATGATGCACATAAAATCATTTTGTGAATGGTAAAACACAGTACGAAAGTAATGGTTTAATATTGTTGGAAGCGGTACCTTAGATTCCCTTAGTATAATTTTGCTAAAAATACACCATTTTGCTTTTTCTGTTTTCACTTGTTGAGCAGGTTTTCCTTCTGTCAGTACCCATTCGTTATTTCTATAGCCGCAAAAAAAATCATTATTCAAAGAGACTCAGAACAACAGATGATAAGCATCGCAAGGGTAAGCCAGCTATGAAAACATTTATGCTGACTATAATCAATATATAGTAAATAATTTAACAAATAAGTCAAATGTCATGTGAATTGTTCTAGCATAATCAGGAAATGTCAAAAGTAAAATTCATATCATACTCCCTCAAAAAATACTTAAACCTATTCATGATACAGGGAAAAAAATGCTCCTCATCAACTTCTCATTGTTTTATAAATATAGTAGGAAGGTTAAATGCCTCTCCCAGATCCAAAGTAGTGGGAACTTGGACATCATTTTGTAGACACCATCCTCCAGGGTCACTGGCAGGGCATTGGTGAGAAAGAACTACAGGGAGGACAAGAGAAGGGGTGTCCTTAAGAGCAAACCACTCAAACCACCGACACGTTTTCTAAATTTTATGGAAGTCAAATAGAAACAGCTGGAAAATTAGAAAATGTAACCAAAAGTGTAGTCTTAGAAAACTGGGAAATATGTCCATAGATGGTGAGAGGTGTTTTATTGATTCTTAGGGGACTAAAATGCCTGCAGGCCCATTGAAATGGGTAGCAGTCAGGCCAGCTTTAGGCAGGATGACGTTCATCTCTGGGCCTGTCCTGTCCACTGCCTACTATGATTTCTGCATAGCACAGTAAAGTTATAGATGAAGTACATAATTACTTTGATTGTGCTTTTTTAAAAAACAATTAGACCTCTAGACTATACATTTTTATACTCAAAAGTTTTTGAGTTTCTGCTTTTGCGACACGATTACTTCCAACTTTAAAACTTAGAGAGGTTGGCTATAGTCTTAAAATAGACCCCAAGAGAGACCTGTAGAGTAAAAGGAATGATTTCTGTATCTTGTTCAAGGATATAAAAAGAATTCTAAGGCATAAATTATAATACTTCAAATACCGTAAAAGTAAGAATTGTTGATTCTTCAGTAATTTACCAGAAGGTGAGTATTGCTTGCTATCACAGAGCAGGACAAAAGATTTGAGTGACTAGTGACATCCCAGAGTCAGTTTACACTGACTATTGGAGTAAACGATATCGCTTCTGTGTACCAAAGGAGTGACATAGCCATGTCACCCTGCCGAAAAGTAGATTTCAGCAGGTATATTTAGCACCAGAATTATTAATCCTGGTTAGATATTGGCTCAAAGATTAGTCTATATGGCTAGTCATTTTGATGATTAGCATTTATGCCACTTCATGTGCCTTTTTAGTTTAGTTTTTTTTTTTTTAAGCCTTGGGCTATGATTTTTTTCTATTTATAAGAAAAAAAATCTAAAGAGCTAGAAGTTTAAGTTCCTCTGAGCAGTTTTCTGCTGTGCTGCTCACACTTAAGATTTTAAATATCTTCTTTTAAATTTCCTTCCAATTAAAAGGAGAGTGGCAGCTGTAGAGTGTATCCTGGGATGTCTTCCTCAGAGCATGGGCACAAATGAGTAGCGATTGAAGAGTCCAGTGATGTTCTCAGTTATGGGTATTTCCCAGCATTTTAGCTTGTAAACTGCCATACCATTTGGAATTAATGACTGGTGACTCTTTTGACACAGGATAACATTATAGATGGTTAATATAAGCAAGAACTTAGATAGTATAATTTAAAGTTGTCAAAGTGATTTCCCAGATTAAAAATAACTTCCTCATCAGTCTGTCTAAAATTCTACCACTGTTGGGTTATTTCTTTCATCTGAAGCACTTTCGATGCAGTATGAATTTCTGATGGGAGGAGCAGCCGCTAAGCTTTGTCTTCCGTTAGCATCCTAGTTTAAAATTGTGTGTTGGATACTTCTAGTGTGACGGCTTCCCAGGAGCTCGACTGGGAACAGAAGATAAGAAAGGGTTGGAAAAACAGGTCCGTGACACTGCATACTATGCTAGGAATATAGATCTGTTTGAGCACAAAAGACAGGACCCAGAGAAGAGGAAAGGAAAAAAAAAAACACTACTGCAAGTCTTTAGAATCGAATACTTGGAGAGATGAATAAGGGCTCTGAATTAGTGTATTATTACAGTAGCCTACAAAATCATGAGAGTAGCCTTACTATATAGATTTGGGGTATTAAAATTTTACCTACTAAAGCAAATTGCTGCATGTATTTAAAACGTTGGAATGTTTATCTTTAAGCTGTGCAATAATTCATTTTCTTTACTACCAAAGAGGATGAGGTAGTCTGAAAAGGAGTTTAGGTAAATATATTATACATATAAAAGCATGTAGACTTTATATGATAAATGACATTCATATATTTTTGTAAAACATCCCCTTATTTCCAACACTCAGGCATAAATATTGTTAACATTGTAGGGAATTTGCTTTTGATAGTCTTTACCTATATTATCTTTAAAAGGCATCAGAGTTGAAACAATATTGTGTATACAATTTTGTTTCCTCGCTTTTTTTAGTTGTACATTCCTTAAACATTTTCCATGTTATTTACATAATTTTATGACCATCATTTTTGATAACTGTGTTATAACTCCACTAGAGATCCACACTTAGTATATTTCTAAAGTTTTGCTCTTATAGATGGTGCTGTGGTGAATGTCACCGTATAAAAGATTTCCTCTGTTTAGTATTGGGACAAAGGATGTGAACATTGTTGATGGTTTCTGAAATATGTTGAAAATTACTTTCTAAAAGTAGGTTTTAGAGTAAATCCAGTATCTTAAAAAGCATAAGCCAAGCTAATCATCAGAAGTAGGTACCTTGTTCCCAATGTTCCCACCTTGTTTGTGTCTATTAAACAGAAAACTTTGCTATGTAAGAGGTGAGACATATAGAAGCAGTAATGCAACATTCTTTTACTGTAGAAGTTGAATTATTTTGGGGTCCTCCATTTTGTATCCCCTTCTGTTATCAATGTCCCAAAATGAAATAATAAGGCATTTTCAGAAAAAATTTGCATAATTGAGTTTATGAAATTGTTTATGTGAGAGATGGTAAAGAGAACAATATAAGTTATTTTTACCTGCGTTTAAATGTGTTAAATGAGATTATAGTTCAAGTAAAAATGAAAATCTTTGCTTTCTTTTTCAATCAGCAAAGTCTGGTGGATAAAGTATCTCGAAGACAGAGACCTGATATGAATATGTTATTTCTAAATATGAAAGTAAGGCGGACACATCTGGTGAGCGACTCTCTTGATGAGGTATAGATTATTTATTCCAGAATAGTATTAATTGATTAAAGCTTTAAATGATTTGATAATATGGCTTATTACTAGAGTCTTAGTAAGCCTTCTTTATTTCTGTATGCCAGTGGTGTGCTTCCTTATATTTTGATACAATGGTTAAAAACAGTTCTGTATTCATAGTTAAGCCTTATGTTCATTTTTTTTAATGTTTTTTAGTGGTTTGTTGTTAAATATTCAGGAAAGGATTTCATATGGAACACTTATATGAGTAATTCATATTTCTGAATATATAATGTAGATTCTAGACCACCTTTGTTGACTGGTTGGGTGCCTAACAAGTCATTTTAATTCCTCCAGGCCTCAGATTACTCATCTGTAAAATTGGAAGTCTTATCTACAAGGATATATTGGGTATATTTAGGGTCAGACATATTGATACTTTGATTGTATATACATGTATTATTAAGCTTCAAGCATGTACAGTTCTTCAGCCAGATTTTCATGTGACTATTACAATATTTGATTTAGTTATGTGATTCTTTTAAACTTCAGCATTGAAGGCAAGTTTAAATGAATTACTTTGTATTGTATAAATTAAAATCTTGGAGTCAGTATGATGCCAGTAGGCAGTAACCTTGAGCAAAGTACCTGACTTTCCTAATTCTGTTGCTTGATCCATACAACAAACAGTACAATAGGGTTGGGCAGATTTATTGGATGGATGGATGGATGAAGTTTCGTGACATTGTAAATATGATAATACATTTCCCAGAATTTAAAAGGCTAATTTCCTTTTTACTGCCTTTTGTTCTCCTCTATCTTATAATTTCCTCAAACAGTTAACTCGGAAAAGAGCAGATCTGAAAAAGAAGTTGAAAGTTACATTTGTAGGGGAAGCTGGTTTGGATATGGGTGGCTTGACCAAAGAATGGTTCCTCCTCCTCATTCGCCAGATTTTTCATCCAGATTATGGTGAGTAATTTCAATGAAAGTGTTTTCTTCCTGATCGTTAGATGTAAGTAGTCACTCAATTTTAATCTATGATTTTACAGATTTTTTGTCAATCATAAATGTTGAATAATTTTTTAAAGACTGTTAGTTGCATTTTTTAAATTGACCAAATTGATGATTATAATACTTATTATCTTACTGGGAATCCTACACAAAATGTATTAGCATAGAAGCATTCACATGTTTTCTGACTAAGCCAAATATGTAAACATTTGTCATTGAGATAAAAAGAACATTAAAATTTTTAAGATCAGAGCTATAGTTTGCTCCTCACTAATATTCAAAGTCTCTTTCATAAAATAATGAGCCATTTTAATAAATAGGAAGCATTAAATAAACCTTTGAACTTTAATTTGGTTTCATTTGATTTAGAGAAAACACCTATATAATCCTGAGTATTGTTAAGCATTTTCTTCAAAAGAGTTTTAAATATTTTTTTTATTCTTTATTTTTATTAACTTTGTATATATGTTTATATAATATTTCTCTGGTAATGGGAAATAGAGATGACAGTGATGAAGTCTCCAGATAATCCTCAGAATTAATTTTGATAACTTATAAAGTATAAAACTATAGTTCTATAAATCAACTGATTAGTTTCTGTCTTTTTACATTTCAACCCTTGGTTCAGTATACCAGTGAAGAATAAAAGGCTCTTGCACACTCTGGACCCATATTTGATATATTTTAACATGAAAATTGTTCTGTAACATAACTATTGCTGAACTGTTTTGCTTCTAATAGATAAGATATCATGTGCATGTTTACCATTCTGATTTTTTATATCAATCCTATTGTTGAAATTATGCTTCTATTTTCCAGGCATGTTTACGTATCATAAGGATTCATACTGCCATTGGTTTAGCAGCTTTAAATGTGATAACTATTCTGAATTCCGATTGGTTGGAATTGTATCCTTTGAACTTTCCACTAGGAGGTGCTAGTAGATTAGAGATTTTTAAGAATTTTATCTGCATTTTGGAAAACTGTTCTCATTATTTTATTCAGATTAAAGATTCTTATTAAATTTACTAGTAGATTTTTCAGTAGTCTTTATTATTTTGTAATATCACAGCTACGTAGTTATCAGCAGATTTAGTTAACTGGAAGGAGTGACTGAACTGTTAACATATTTCTCTGAAAACCTTATCTCCAGTAGCATTTGCTATTTCATTTACAACCTAAATTATCAGAAATTTAAGACATTTTTTAAAGTCACAGTACCTTTCCTTTTCATAATGAGCTACTCTGGTAGTTCTTTCACTTTGTGCTTACTTCACTCAGTTTTCTAAATTGAAATTATGAAGATTAAATCTAATGTGGCCTCAAATCCTGAGACGGTCATAAGAATTAAACATTGAATGGAATGGGAACATTTGAAGCATACAGCAATATTTTATAGTTTTTTTTAAAATGATATAAATTCCTACACCATCCTCTGATTCTATCAGGTTTGTTGGAGAGCGTGTTCCTGCTTTGGGTGGGAGATTGGACAGGATGCCTTCTGCATTCATTTTTAAATTCTGAAAAATATAAGTATCTGTGGAAGAAAGAGAAGAATAAATAAATGAGCAAACCCTAGGGATACATAGGTTAAAAAAAGAAAAAATATCTACTTTAAGAAGCTTATCATCTAGATGGACAGATGACCACCCGTGCAGGTAGTTTGTTCTCAGAGTCAAATGACCATTTGGCATTAAGTGCTGAGGAATTCTGAGAAGGAAACAATTCATTGTAGTCCTCCCAGAGAAGGTAGAGTTTTTAAATGGAACCAATATATTTTATTAAACCAGGACTGGAGAGAGTGGGACCCGGCCTAGGAGAATGGCTGGGAAAGAGTCCACACTGCTGGCTGTCACAGAGCTATGTGTAGGTCCACTTGATGGGAGCAGGGGGCTCTCTGAGAGCTATAGATGGTGCTGGCAAAAAAGATTCAGTTCAGTTCAGTCGCTCACTCATGTCCGACCCTTTGCGACCCCATGGACTGTAGCACGCCAGGCCTCCCTGTCCATCACCAACTCCCGGAGTTTACTCAAACTCATGTCCGTTGAGTCGGTGGTGCCATCCAGCCACCTCATCCTCTGTTGTCCCCTTCTCCTGCCTTCAGTCTTTCCCAGTATCAGGGTCTTTTCCAACGAGTCAGTTCTTGGCATCAGCTAGCCAAAGTATTGGAGTTGCAGCTTCAGCATCAGTCCTTCCAATGAATATTCAGGCAAAAAAGATTGAGAGCCGTCTGATGGAGGGCTTTGAGTATCATCTGACTCTGTGGTATTTGTTGGAATACATCCCGAAGAATGTATATGGAAATCAAGAAACTGCATGGAAGACAACGGAGTAGGGAAAACCACAGGCTGTGATAGTGAGCTTAATCTGAAATTTGATTGTGTGTTGTCGTATCTAACGGTCCAAAGTGCCAAGCCCACAGCAAGGAACGTGTAACAACTCCTACACTCATATTTTCATTCTGTTACTTACAGTAGTCATTTGTTGCATGTTTTAACTTCATTGAAGGCCTGTGTTATTAACGCTTCTCCCTACACTAGGAGTCATTTGAATTTCCTGATAAGTATCTTTGTCATACTTTACGTCCTTATCATGGCTTAGGTTTGGCTTATTTTGACTTTCTAGTGTTTGTAATAAAGTATTAGCTCTTACACTGTATTTTTAGAGTAGTATGTGTGATATCGTGAACTTGCTTACTGGATTTTTTTTTTTTTTTTTGGCAATAGGCATTAGTTTCTATTCAGTCATTACCCAAAAGAGCATATTAAATGTATTTAGATGTTGTATATTACAAGTTGAACAGTTATATCTAAAATTAACTTATAACCACCACTATCTCATTATTATGTGTATTGATCTCACACACAAACTATAGAAAGGTTGCTGCCCTGAAAAGCAGGATATTGTATGTGAAAAATGTGTGATGACGGTGGACTGTGGTCACATAAGTGGGTGAAAAATCTGCCGAAGGTGAAGAGAACAAAACATTTAAAAGTAATAGGTGTGGTGATTGCTGCTGCTGCTAAGTCGCTTCAGTCATGTCCGACTCTGTGCGACCCCATAGACAGCAGCCCACCAGGCTCCCCTATCCCTGGGATTCTCCAGGCAAGAACACTGGAGTGGATTGCCATTTCCTTCTCCAGTGTGTGAAAGTGAAGTCGCTCAGTCATGTCCGACTCTTCGAGACCCCATGGACTGCAGCCCACCAGGCTCTTCTGTCCATGGGACTTTCCAGGCAAGAGTACTGGAGTGGGGTGCCATGTGTGGTGATTAAGAAAATATAATTGGCTCCATACATAATTCCAGTTTTAAAATTTCAGAGGGGCTTCTTAGGTGGCTCAGTGGTAAAAGAATCTGCCTGCCAATGCAGGAAACATGGGTTTGATCCCTGGGTTGGGTCTATCCCCTGGAGAAGGAAATGGCAACCCACTCCAATATTCTTGCCTGGGAAATCCCATGGACAGAGGAAGCCTGGTGGGCTACCGTGCATGAGGTTGCAAAGAGGTGGACACGACTGAGCACACACACACACAAGCATTCACTAACATTTCAGAACCAGAGATTTATTGGGCTGTCAGTTCTCACAGTATTGTATTTCTAATACGATTATTTTTAAATATTAAGGCCTTGGCGTTTACAAGAAATGTTATAATGAAACCTATAGTAATAACTATAAAGTGTTTTGAAGATCACATGAAGAGCCATAATCTAATGGTTTTTTAGAAGCAGAATTACCAGAAAGGCATTGGAACTAAGGATGGGGCAATATAATGTAGTGCGGGGGTTTTCAAACTCCACCCGGTTTGCACCGCATGGCGTCTCCAACAGAATTCCCACACTCCTACCCCTGCTTCAACCAGAGCAGCTTTAGTGTGAGAGGCAGTGTACTTCTCCTGCAGTGAAGGTGCCCTAGAGCAGAGCCTGTGAACCTACTTTCTTATCTGTTAAAAACCTTCCTTCAGGATTATAGTTTTTTTTAATTGTAATGAGGAATGCTTAGGACTTACCACTACAGTAAATGGTCATAAATGGTAACTACAGTAGAATGGTGCTTGCTTCTGATATTGCTATTATCATAGTTATAGGAGTATATTAGAGCTTATTTTCAATATCTTTCCTCTAGAACACACTGCTTGATCTCTGTTGGTATGGTTACCTATAAAATAACAGAACTGTTCCTTAGATGATTATTAGCCTTTTTCTGCCCTAGCAAATTAAAATATTGGCTATTTTCTAATCTTTTAAATTGTTTTTAATGATTTGTCCAGACCATATGTTTAGATTTCAAGTCAGTAAAAGTAATGACTTCCTTAAGAACTTGCTATTATAATCTTTGACAGTTGAAATATCATAAAATTTGCTCTAAAACCCCTCATTTATCAAATGGATGAAGTTACATTCTACTGTATAACTGATAAAAAATATATATAGTTGGGCAAAGTTTATAAATATAACATCTGTAGCTTTTAAACTCAACACTTTGAGGAAACTCCAAGTAATAAGTCTTTCAGGTATTACTGTGGGAGATTGTGTCTTATCAGTAGTGTGTGTGTGTGCAGACGTGTGTGTGTGTGTGTTTCCATATGCCTGTTCAATACAGCTCTCTCTGCGTAGCCTGTATTTAGCCAGAATGGTCACCAAAATCAACGGCATGTTCTGCAGCGAGTTCTGAATAAGTTGCTGCTAATAAAATCACCACCATCTTTGTTTAAATTTAAAAGTTTTCTTATATGTTACATACTTTATAGAAATGTGTGAACTTGCTATTGTGATCTTAGATAGGCAGTTTTCTAGGGAAATCATTAAATACTATTACCTGCACCTCTCCTTTTTACATGATTTTTGGTAATCAGGGAATTATATTATGTAAAATAAAGGGAAAATAAAAAAAGAGTTAGCATGTGGGATTAATTACAAAATCAGTGTTAGATCTGAAAGAAGTATGCAAGAAATAGATACATAATTCAAAACTCATTTGTTGTCATGGATTTTATGTTAATGCTTAACATCTAGTATGCATAGCTTATGGGACTAGCTGTTTATAACAGCATTACTCTGGATATTCGTTTCCCCCCCTGCTGCTATAAGAAATTATTGAGCCCTCCCATCGTTCCTAGTGATCAAAATACGCCAGTAGGCATCTGCAGTGTTACCACTGACGACTTGTGTCAAATTATGCCTGTAAGTATACAGTTGTTTAGTATCTTATCCCTTACTGCTGAATCATCTTTCTTCTACCACTGTCTCTCTCCTCCTGATAACTGTTTTTATGTTTAGATATGGTTTCCCTCTACATTTGTAACCCATCTCCTCTTCTGTCTAATTTTCTCCTTCCGGGTAGAGACACATAACCCACTTTGCGGCACTTAGTTCTCCCAGCATAGTGGAACAAGCTTTGAGTGAGAGGCAGAGATTTGAATCTGGCCTCTACAACTTACTAGCTCTGTGAATTTGAATAAGCTGTTTATGTTTCTGAACTCTAGTTTCCTCATGTGAACAATGGAATAGTAAAACCTACATATTGGGAAGATTTCTGAGATGATAAAGTACTCAGTATTCAATACTTGATTGCTTCTGTGGATTCTTATCAGTGTGTCACTATGCAATATCGTTAACAATGTCTGCAACAACACCCTTAATAAAATTAATTGAATTTCACAGACCTGTCTCTGATATTCTGCTATTCAGAGACTAGATTTCCAATCATCAGATTTAATCCAGTGTTAAAATTTAGTAGAAGAATGGATAGTATGCTCATCATCCTGACAATCCCCTACAATAATAATACTTTTCCCAGCTGAATTTCGATAGCCGTTGGTCAGCAGAGAATTCCCCTTATTATTAGTAAGTAGCCAAATGTGGACATCCTCTTTGTTCATTAAGGGCCTATTTAAATATTGCTGTGTTTTAGTTAATGGTCAGATCACTTTGGTGTAGGATTGGAACCTTCCTACCAAAGCTGAAAAACCTCTCCAGAACATGTGACCAATTAGAAAACCATTCTTCATGTGATATCAAACACATTTTTGAAAGTAAGTTTGGATTCTTTTGAAGAGCCTAAATCCATATTTTTACAAGACTCAGTAGTTGGAAAAGGTAATAGAATAAATTCTACTTAAGAAAGATTTGCCCTTTATAGTCTTGTATTTTGGCCACATACTACCTATGACCCTGGACAATTTACTGAATTTGCCTATTTGTATAACAATGGGAGTTATTGTCACAACTATACACTCATATATACTGGTGTATAAAACATATTAATACTATATATACTAATGGCTGAACTAACTTCTCAATTTAGATTTCTGTGATTTTCTTTCTGTCTTATATATGCAGTTTTTGTCAAATTTTTACCAATAAATTTCCTAATGTTATTACTGATTTTTACCAATAAATTGTCTGATTTTAGGATTAAAGCTATTTGAACTTGAGTTATTTGGATCCAAGTTTTTAGTTAATAATAATGTATATTTTATGAATGACTATACCAATATGTTTTTTTCATATTATGAGCTGAAGATGATACTGAGTTAATTTCATATTCCTATATTGCCTCTTTAATGATGAATCAAGATTGTGCATAAACTATGAGATCAGCTGAAAAAAACTGAGTGTCTGTGCAGGCATGAATGAAGATAGAAAGGAAGCCAGAAAACTACTCTGTTAGGATAGTAGAATGCAGGGAATTTTTTTTAATTTTTAAAATGGAATATCAATTTTTAATGGCATCTATTAAAATTAGCACCTAATTCCCATTTCATATATGGAAAAATATATCTAGAAAAAAGTTTTAAGTGCTTTTTTTATTCAGTGCTTTGTTTACCATTTCTATCTGTACAATATGTATTTCAAGAAGAGTAAGCAGGCAAGCAAAGAGAAACCTATAGTGATACATTTCTTTTTTTTTTTGATACATTTCTTAATTTAAACACAGTATTTATGAATAAGGATTTAAAAAAGAAAAACTCAGCAAATAAGCAAAATATTAAATGATGGAGCCTTCAGTATAGCGTTAATAGGCCAGTGCGTCTCCGTGACCATGTTAATGGAAACTCCATTGCTTTTGTAGAGAAGGGATCCATGACTCAAAGCATCAGAACTGTCCCATGGCAACAACAAATCTTCCCCACGCAGCCTTGTGAAAATTACCCTTAAGGGTTTCAGTTGAGAATGGAGAGGCTAAGTATAACCTTGAATCAGCAACTGTAGTAGCTTTTTTCTTTTCTGTTTGAGTCACTCTCCAATATGGTCTGTTAAATAATACCAGGGTATTCAAATAGTGTATAAAACCTATATCTTCATGCACTTTTAATTTTACATTTATAAAAATCATAAAAATGCTGAACTATGGGCTAACTAATAATATTTTTACATTTAAGAATCTTAACTATAGATAAAAAAATTAAAAATTGAGTTTTGAAAATACAAAGGCTGGGAATAAAAGTCCCTACAGTCGAATAACGCAGATCTGAGTATATACTTTATTACCTAATTGACTTTGTATTTTATCACTAAAAATTTGATCTTTAAAAGAATATGGTAAATTCTTTCAATTGGATTCATCTACTAGTTCCTTGAATTCTTTTAAAAAATTCAGATCTCCTAATTATAATTTTCAGCAGCCATAACTTTATTAGTAATTGAAACAAATGATAAGAATCATACTAAAACCTATGTCACCCTAGATTTGTTTTTAAATTTATGTTAGTGAAATGGAAAACTTAATATGTAAAGTGTGTAACATCATTCTAAACATGCTGTTCTTTATCTTTCTGCTAATATTTAAAAAAACATTTTTATTTTAAATGAAATTTAAAATAACCGGAAATTTTAAAAACTACTGGCTTAGTTTTTCTATTTATAAATCTCTGTTGAGGGGAAACATGAGTTACAATGTAGGGATACATTTCTTCTGTGTTCTCAACTTTTTATTGGGAGGAGAGAGCCCTTAACTGAAATGTAAAAACCACTTAACACATATAAACTGTGTATTTTTATGTTTAAAAGAGGAATTATAAAATATTAATGGATTTTTTAAGACTATAAACTGAGAATGAGAAATTCTACAGATTCATAAACAGTGATATTGCAGATAGCAGTGAATTACGATAGAAACTATACTTTTAGCTTATTGCATAAGAATAGACCCCAGAGTTATGCCTTTATGGGTATAACTGGATATTTTCCTTCATGTGACCTTTCCAATAAATTTTTCCAAACCTTTTACATGGGAGAAATCATTAACCAGTATTTTTTACCCTGGAAAATATGTCCCAATATTATCTTTATTTCAAAATCTGAGTTTATCTCACATGTAAGTGAGCTGTAGTAGATCTGGTTTACTGTTTTGGGTAGTACTATTTGATTTAAAAACACAAATAACAGGTTTCTCTTTACAGGAGTTGGCCCATGGATTAAGTGAACTCCTGTCATATGAAGGCAATGTTGAAGAAGATTTCTATTCCACATTTCAGGTACCATTAAGGGCAAATAGCTTTCTGTTAACCAGGTATTTTATATATGAAAAATACCTTTTGTTACCATATACCCATCATTAGAAAAGAGGAGCAAGGATTGATCTGTACATCCCACTCCCTGTCTTAAAGGATCTTAACCCGATAAAAACAGTGAAAAAGTAAGTGTTAGTTGCTCAGTTGCATCCAACTCTTTTTGACCCCCATGGGCTATAGCCTGCCAGGCTCCTCTGTCCATGGGATTCTCCAGGCAAGAATACTGGAGTGGGTTGCCATGCCTACTCTAGGGGATCTTCCTGACACAGGGATCAGACCCAAGTCACCTGTACTGCAGGCAGATTCCTTACCGTCTGAGCCACCAGGGAAGCCCAAAGACATTGAAGCAGACATGTATAAGTAAGCAATCAAAGAAAGCCAGCAAGGGTGAGGGTACTCTGCAAGGCACCTGGCCTATATCCTGGACGCAGTTACTTTCTCAGAGCTTTTCACCTTCTAAAAACAAGCCTCTTCTGTTGGTTCAGTACAAGAAGGAGCAGAAGTTAATCGATCAGACAAAAATTCTCTCATTTCCACTCGCCTGAAAATAATCGGAAGGTGGAAATGATAGTAATCCACATAGCTCCAGAGGCCTGAGTGCTACCCAAAAGGTCACACAAATGTTTTTAAACGTCAGTAAAGTGTTTAGCTGTATTCAAGAGGGTTAAGACCTCACTTTTTTATTCCAAAATGCTTTCATGACACCATTCTTAATACAAATATCACAAGAGCCTAACCTTTCTGTATTTTGTAATTTAGAAAAGGGGGGAAAACTTTTCTTTTTAAATGTTACAAACCTGTTCACTGAAGTTTGTTAACATATACCAATAAATGTGGTGTGTCGGTATCTCCCATCAGGTGTTTCAAGAAGAATTTGGAATAATTAAGTCCTATAATTTAAAGCCAGGTGGTGATAAAATTCCAGTTACCAATCAAAATAGGAAAGGTAAGTTAAAACACCATTTCTTAATTAAAGTGCATTAGTGTTTGCTGTTTACTTTTATTATTTAACAGATGTAAAATTGCTTTTCAGAATATGTACAGCTTTATATTGACTTTCTTCTCAACAAATCCATCTATAAGCAGTTTGCTGCATTTTATTACGGATTTCATAGTGTGTGTGCTTCAAATGCCCTAATGGTGAGTTTAAAGCTTCATGCTTTCAGTTAGGGTTTGTAATACTATGATATTGACAAGTAATTCTTTAAAACATTTTAAATTTTAAAAAAATTTTTTTAACTTTTAAATTAAAAAAAAATTTTTTAGCTTTTAAATTTAAAAAAATTTGTTTTCTAGTTTTTAAAACAGAGCTGGAAATAAAAATAGTTCTCTCATTTCAGCCTTAATTTTCTAAAGGGAAAAAAGACCAGTCAACTCCATCCCCCCCACCCCCACCCATCATGCTATGTCTTAAACTATGTCTTCTAAGCTTTAAAAAATTTCCCCAAGCAGAGTGGATGAAGAGATCCCCAAGGGCTCCAGATCTTTAAAACTGAGGCGTAAAGCATGGGAAGTGGTTAACACATAAGCTCCAGGCAAAAGCTACAACTTCTCACTGTTTAAGGAACAGGTTTTTATAGCTTCTTCATTCCTCTTCAGGGGTCACCCAGCAACTCTGAGTGGCCTTTTACCCACAGGAAGTAGTTTGTCTCCAGAGTCATGGTGGGCTCTGGTCGGTCTGACTTTTTCTTAGCCATGTGAGTATGGGTCAGCTGCTGTTGAGAACACCATATCAGAAATGTCATAAAAGTGTCTCTTCATCCCTGCTCCTCTGGGCACACTCCATCAAGCCATCACCACTCAGTTTTATAAGGAGGGTTTGGAGTGAGGTGTCCATGTGAATTATTTTGCATAGGAGAGAACTTGCTTTAGAGTGACGGTCTTTCAGTTTAGTTCAGTTCAGTCACTCAGTCGTGTCCAGCTCTTTGTGACCCCATGGACTGCAGCACACCAGGCCTCCCTGTCCATCACCAACTCCCAGAGTTTCCTCAAACTCATGTCCATTGAGTCAGTGATGCCATCCAAACATCTCATCCTCTCTTGTCCCCTTCTCCTCCTAGCTTCAGTCTTTTCCCAGCATGAGGGTATTTTCAAATGAGTCAGTTCTTTGCATTACGTAGCCAAAGTTTTGGAGTTTCAGCTTCCATATCAGTCCTTCCAGTGCATATTCAGGACTGATCTCCTTTAGGATGGACTGGTTGGATCTCCTTGCAGTCCAAGGGACTCTCAAGAGTCTTCTTCAACACCACAGTTCAAAAGCATCAGTTCTTCAGCACTCAGCTTTGTTTATAGTCCAACTCTCAGTATGTGATGGTCTTTATCACATGTTTATTGAAAGTACCTTTGAATATGGAGCACTTGTTGATTTCTAATAAAGTTTTGTCTGTGATGCATTGTATTTATAGGGGTGGAAGGAGGGGAAATAAGTAGTGTAGCAAGTCTTCATTTTTAAATTCTAATCTCTTTGGGTGGGAGACAAGCTATGTAGGAGACTAAGCTGCTTCTCAGACGCCACATTGTGCACAGGAGGCTTAATGGATGTTGGATCCAGGCATGTCAGTAGATGCTAGAGTAGCTGAAAGAGTTTCAAGCTGGGTTTTGGGGAAGAGCTGTAATTTGGATTTATGCTAAGTCATCTGCTTGTTTTTCTAGCTAGTTGCTGTTATTTGCAAAAGGGGGATCTAAGAGTCGGGCAAAATTTATAAACTTTCAGAAGCAAACATATCTCAGTAGGAAAAATATAAATGGAGAATATTTTTCCTTAAAAAATGGTTTGATTTACTCTAAGAAGGTCATGATTTTTGTTGCTTGATTCAGTGAAAACAGTTCCAGTTTCACTTTTTTTGATCATCACTTCTTATCATTTTTGATCAATAATTATTGGCAGCTGCTTCGCCCAGAAGAGGTTGAAATTCTGGTCTGTGGAAGTCCTGAACTGGATATGCACGCCCTCCAGAGAAGTACACAGTACGATGGTTACGCAAAAACTGACTTGACTATCCGGTGAGCTCTTTATGCTTCTGAGAGCGAGGCTGCTGAGGAGGGAATGAAGGAGAATGTGGTTGGTTTACTTGTGTAGCTTACAATCTTTGAATCAAGTTAAGTCACCAGAAATCTTGTACAGCCCACACTGCCTTCTTTTATCCTTTGAAAGTAATGTGAGAATATTCAATATGAAGTCACTTAGCAGTCCCCTTGGGAGAAAGTGATAAAGGTAAGTTTCTACAGAAGTCCAGAGAGTTGACTTCTTTTAAAAAAATAACTTTGGTCCTAGAATTGCAGGGATGCCATGCTTATAAAAAGCCTTTTAATAGCACTGTGTTGAAAAATACAGAAAATTATATAGAAGAAAAATGGCTTATGTACTCTCCGTTGTTGGACTATTTTTATAATGATGTTAGTCAAAAATCTAATTTATATATAGAAGCCTGTCGTCCCTCCATTTCAGTTTGAGAGTAGTATGTACCTTTAAGGGAAGTTGTTTCCCTAGAGCTTACTTTATATTATTTTATTCTCATCTGCAGGACTTCTGTCATTTTATATACATTTTATATAAATTTCCTTTGGTGTTCTCTAGATACTTTTGGGATGTTGTGCTTGGATTTCCTCTTGATCTTCAAAAGAAGTTGTTACATTTTACTACAGGAAGTGACAGAGTTCCTGTAGGAGGAATGGCTGATTTAAACTTTAAAATCTCAAAGAATGAAACTTCTACTAACTGGTAAATTTCCAGATTGTCATTCATTTTTTTTTTAATCTATAGGTTTTGCTAATAATAGTATAGTTGGAATTAGAAGATTCTTTCAATATGAAGTTGTTTTCGTAGAAAAATCCTCGAAGTAAACATGGCTTTGAAGTAAGATAGACTATGGCTTAAGGTTCTTTATTAATTTTGAGACATACCAATACTAACTGATAATAATTTCTTTCCATCAACTTTTTACTTTGCTAAGTCAATTACTTTATCATCACTTCCAGAATCTTAACTTGCTTTTCATGGTATTTAGATTGTCTGACCTTCATTTTTCCTTAAAAGTCTTTTTATTTAAGATGCCAGGTGAGTTTTTTTGGCTATTATTATAATTAGTTACAGAAGTCCTGTTGTACTGGAACACCTCTGCTGCTGCTGCTAAGTCGCTTCAGTCATGTCCGACTCTGTGCGACCCCATAGACGGCAGCCCACCAGGCTCCCCTCGTCCCTGGGATTCTCCAGGCAAGAACACTGGAGTGGGTTGCCATTTCCTTCTCCAGTGCATGAAAGTGAAAAGCGAAAGTGAAGTCACTGAGTCGTGTCCAACCCTCAGCGACCCCATACCTCTAGTGCTGGTCTTTGTTTTTTTTTCCCTTAATCTAGTGCTCTTTGCATATGAAAGTCATGCTGAGGATGGCTTTAAATTATTTTCTAGAGTGTTGGTGGGGTAATGTTGATCTTTTTCCCAATCTCACCGTAATTTCTAAAGCTAATTTGAGTAGATACTACTTTGATTATAAATATTTTTTTCTCCTGCCCTAAATATTCCCTGAGTTCTGTCAGTTCTTCCTTTCATCAATTAGAACTGAAGTCTGTCCTTTCCTTTATCACTGCTGCCACCAACAGCTGTTCTGATTCTGTGCAGTTCATATAAACTGAGGGAAAGGGTCTAAGAATTCTGCTGGAATCTTGGATCTAGATAACAGTGTCATCGGGTAGAGGGTTGGGAGATCTACTCAGAAAGATTCAGAGGATGAAGGTTGCATGTATCTTGAGGGCAGCTACAGGAGAAGTGTGGGTATCAAGTGTCTCAGAAATGTTCTCATGATTTTTTGACAGTCAAGGCTAAAATAATAAGTTATTCTACTGGGCCTTTTCCACCCATTCGGATAGTTTGCCTTATGTGATGAGGCAATTGAGATTTGGAGACATGAAGCCACTTGAACGAGATCTCACAGCCAGAAAGTAAGGGAGATGGTATTCAGATTGCTTTGTCTGACTCTAAAAATAATGCTTCTAGAATGTAAGGTTTGTGAGAGCAGGGCCATTGTCTTGTCAATAAACCCAGCCACAGGGTATGGAATGGTGCCTCATACACAGTGGGTACTCCAGAAGTATTTGTTCAGTAAAGGAATGGATGAGTCGTCTTAGTCTAGTAAAATAGATTTGAGTATGTGTGTGCAGGTACTTTGAAAGTTGCTTAGCAGTCATTCTGTGTTTTAAGACCTGGTATCTTTGAAGAAAATGTTTCCCCTAGGTTGCCTGTGGCCCACACCTGCTTCAATCAACTTTGCCTTCCCCCCTACAAGAGCAAAAAGGACCTGAAACAGAAATTGATCATTGGAATTTCAAATTCAGAAGGTTTTGGACTGGAGTAACCAAGAAGACTTGAAATACATTTATATGTAGCATTCACTTCCCTCTTATTGTGCCTTTAACCTTTTCATGTTTTCTGTCTCAAAATACCTTGAAAAAGCTCACCAACTTTAAAAGACTGACATTTTTTAAAAAAAATCAAATATGAAGCGTGTTCAGTAGAGGCATGGTTTTCTAAAAACACAGCACAGTTTGAGTGTGAAAAAGACCGGATGGCAGAGACAGGTGGGTCCAGTCCCTCTTTTTATAGCACTGTATCACCCTCCATAAGCAGTGTGTCACAGGTGTTCCACTGGGGAAGCATCATGCAGTAAAGAACGCAGCGATGACCGAGTGGGTGGAGCCCAGTGGCAAAGCGTGTGCTGCTCACACACAGTAGCAACATGGATAGCTACATTATCATTAATGTGGGGCATGTAGCCATATTTTCATATAGCGGTTAAACAACAGTATAAATGCAAATGCAATTTACAGGGGGATTTTTTGATATACTGGCTTTGGTCCTCTAAAGATTCTTTTCAACCGTTCCTGAAAATCAGCATGTAAATAACTACATAATAGCCTGAGAATAATGGGATTTTGATAGTGCCATTTATTGCTAAAGATTTATTTTTACAAAGTAAATTCAGGGTTTTAGATGTGTGTACAGCTTTTACAAATCAATAAAGATGATTGTACAAGAGTGTAACTATTTTCAGACTAATTGGACTCAAGGTTATATTCTTTTAAGTATCGTCAGTCTGCATGCACGTGCGCAGTGAACTAGTTACTTTGAATACTCTGTAATGTTTGTATAATCCTTTCTTCTTAAGGGTCAGAATATTAGAAAGGAAATAGATCTGACTAGTCACTGATAAATTAAGTCAGTTACAAGCACAAAAAGAGAGAGCTGATTTATATACACTTTGATTGACTTACAAGACTTATTTATAGTATTTTTTGATCACCTGTTGTACTGAAACACTAATTTTTGAAAACAAGTAGGGTAAGATATTTGACAAAAGTGAATACGGTAACATTTGTGTCAAAATGACATGAAGCAAAGCAAAAGACACTCAGTGACATAGCTTGATGTAAAGATAAGGTTTAACATTTTGGCCCAAATGTTTGTTTTTCACTGGATTCTGAATATAGCAAATTCAAAAGTACCCTTTTTGGAGTTTCTTAATAAAGTAGCATGTAAAAAGAAACTGCATTTTAAGTCAGACAGTAAATGGTTTTAATTTACAGCAAATGAAGCAGTTTTATTAGCACATTACAGTATTTCCAAATCGACTTCTGTATTATACTTTGATAGCTTTCCTTCAGAAAACTCTGAAGGTGTATTTGCAATAATAATGAAGCCAGCATTTAGTACCAGCACATGGTTCACATGCAAATAACACTTTCCCGATTTCCAAGTTACACTACTCTCTTATTGCTATGATTCCTACACCCCCACCAGCAGAAGTCTTCTAGGGTGGAGGAACTAATCAGCCTGTTCTGCATTTCCAGAGCCAACTTGTGAATCTTGGAGGAAAGGAGTTAGTTCATTTACTATTCTGTTTGAGACAGAAGTGGTTCCACTTTTCCACTTGGACATACTATTTAAAGGATTTTTCTTCTTAGAATTCTTGGAACGCCTACGAGATTTAAGGGCATGTTGGTTTTGTTTTGTTTGCTCTGTTTGTAATCCATGTGCAAATAAAACTGCTTCTCTCTCACACTGCTTGAACTAGAAAGTAAGGTGTTTAATGTAGGTCACTGCTAACTAATAAGCACAAAAGAATCATGTATAAGAAACCAGATTTAAGTGTTCTAAATAAAATGTAAACAAAACTTCTGTTTGGTAGAGATGGGAAAACTGTGTTGGCTTGGTCTGCATGTCTGTGATGTGCTTGTATATCAATAGCTGTGTCATTTTTAAATAAGAAGTATACAAGCAAGCCAAATTTTTAAATGGCAGAGCCCATAAATAACTGGAAAATCTTTGTTGTCTGTTGTTGAAATTTATAATCATTTATCACTAAATTGCACATTGCCTTTATTTATTTATGCTCTGGTTTTGGTTTACAGTGTAATTAATACCTCATTTTTTAAAAGAACCACTACTGTTATATTTCGTTAATTTAAACAGCTAGAAAATTCATGTAGTTGCTTTCTTTTTATATAATCTGTTCATGAATTCTTGATTTTTGTATCTGCCACAGTAAATTAAAGCATTGCACAGTATTTATCAGTATTTACACAATGTTCTGTCCTTTTGTAATCTTTAATTAATCATATTTTTGTCTGTATGATCAGAAGTTTTTAACCACCCCTCTTTTTTGTACAAATGTGTATTGTATTATATTGTTAATTTCTGGATAAATTTTTTCAAATATTAAAGTTATATAATCAATTACACTTCAGTTCATTTTTTTTGAACATTAGGCAGTGAATTAAAAGTTTAAAATACAAACGCAAACTACTCTGTTTGTTACACTGTCTTTTAAACTGGTGCTTTGGGAAATTAATGCATATTCCTTCAAGAGATGTGTGTTGTTGACACCAAATGCAGCTAACCTCTAGCAGCATTTTTCGGTATGAAACAACGTATAGGCAATAACTGGATGATCACACAAATATCCCACCAAATGAACATTATATCACCATGGAGGTCACCTGGAAATGAACTAAGTATGACATTTCATTGGCCATCAATCAACAACTTCAGATCTGTTATCCCCTACCAAAACCATTAGTTTGGCCGTGTTTTCCCTTACCACATTTTCCTTGATTAATTAACAAAGAGAGGAGATTCTAAGAATGTAGGAGGGAATGTCATGGGTGATAGATGGGAGAAAATAGGTAGCTGAGTGGAAGGCTGAGGTGAGTTTTCACAGGGGAGGGTACAAGATCGGTTCACCCAGAGGGCCTGGTGAGTGGTTAAGAACTGAGCTTTGAAACTGCCTGGGTTTGAGTTTACTGTTCAATACTTGTGTTTCCTTGGGCAGGTTAATCTGTTCATGCCTTAATTATCAAATGATAATATTTTGTGACATGAATATAACCCTATCTTAATGACAGAGTTCTGGGGAGAAATAAATGAATTAGTGTGTGTAAAGCACTTACACACTCCCTGGCATACAGTAAGCAATATAATGTGACACCAGAGGAACCGTGGTTCCCGTTGGATTACCTCTTATAACCACTGCTTCTGATAATACATAATTCATAGAGTTGTTAAATAAACCTATACACACACCTATATACTTCTATACGTGTGTGTATATCTTATTGTAAATATACGTATTAGATGTATATTGTTGTTTAGTCACTAAGGTGTGTCTGACTCTTTGTGACCCCATGGACTGCAGCCTGCTGGGCTTCTCTGTCCAGTGGGATTTCCCAGGCAGAAATACTGGAGTGGGTTGCAGTTTCCTTCTTCAGGGCACCTTCCTCATCCAGGGATCGAACCCATGTCTCCTGCATTGGCAGGCAGATTCTTTACTGCTGAGCCACTAGGGTTACTCATATGGATATATGCTTACACATTATATATATATATATATATATGTATATATATACATATACACAAGTGTATATGTATGTATATATGTATATATATGTATGTATATATGTGTATATATATATATACACACTCATATAAAATGTAGTTAGTATATATAAATAAATGCTTATGTCATGCCTAACCTTTAATAAGCCTTATATGTTTGATATTATTACCATTACCTTATTGTTACAGCTCATGTATTGCAGAGATCTGTTCGTAGCCTGACTTCTTTTATAATATGACTTTAAAAATTTTAAATATAACCCATAACATATTATTTTATATAGTTTGTTTAGATTTAACCACATAGTTACAGTTTCTTTTAATGTTCTTCACACTCAGTTCTGGGTTTAAGATTAGTAAGTTCTTTTTCCATTTGTCTGAAAATGACTTTCTTTCACCTCTATTCGTGAAAGATAAATTCATCAAGCATGCATCTCTATTGTGATACTTGACTGTTCCCTTGGGACTTTTAACGTATAATCCACTATCTTTGCATTTCATTGTTTTTTTTTTAAGAGGGTGGTGGTTTAACTTTTTATACTGTGTGCATGTGTGCCAAGTCACTTCAATCGTATCCAACTCTTTGTGACCCTGTGACCTGTAGCCTGCCAGGCTCCTCTGTCTATGGGATTCTCCAGGCAAGAATACTGGAGTGGGTTGTCATGCCCTCCTCGAGGGGATCTTCCTGACCCAGGGATTGAACTCATATCTTTTATGTTTTCTGCATTGGCAGGCCAGTTCTTTACCAATAGCCCCACCTTTAATTAACAATGTTGTATTCGTTTTGGTTGCACAACAAAGTGATTTAGTTATACACGTGTCTATTGTTCTTCAAATTCTTTCCCCAATTAGGCTGATACATAATATTGGTCAGAGTTCTCTTTGCTATTCAGTAGGACATTCTTGGTTGTCCATTTTAAGTATTGGTAGTGTTGATGGGAAGTTCGTTGTCAGTATAATTGTCATTCCTTGGTAGATAATCTCTTTTACTCTGGCCACTTTTAAGATATTGTCTTTTCCTTGTGAAACTGCCAAACATCACAGACAATATGTATATTGTATATTTTTTTTAATCTCTTTTAGGATTTGTTATCGTTCTTGAAACGAGGAATTTCTGTCTTTCACTTTTAGAAAATTCTTCAGCCATTTCCTCTTTGAACACTGCTCTTCCCTCTTCTCTCTAATCTCTCTTCAGTTCAGTTCAGTTCAGTCGCTCAGTCGTGTCCGACTCTTTGCAGCCCCATGAATCGCAGCATGCCAGGCCTCCCTGTCCATCACCAACTCCCGGAGTTCACCCAAACTCGTGTCCATTGAGTTGGTGATGCCATCCAGCCATCGCATCCTCTGTCGTCCCCTTCTCCTCCTGCCCCCAATCCCTCCCAGCATCAGAATCTTTTCCAATGAGTCAACTCTTCGCATCAGGTGGCCAAAGTATTGGAGTTTCAGCTTTAGCATCAGTCCTTCCAATGACACCCAGGACTGATCTCCTTTAGAATGGACTGGTTGGATCTCCTTGCAGTCCAAGGGACTCTCAAGAGTCTTCTCCAGCACCATAGTTCAAAAGCATCAATTCTTCGGTGCTCAGCTTTCATCACAGTTCAACTTTCACATCCATACATGACCACTGGAAAAACCATAGCCTTGACTAGATGGACCTTTGTTGGCAACGTAATGTCTCTACTTTTGAATATACTATCTAGGTTGGTCATAACTTTCCTTCCAAGGAGTAAGGATCTTTTAATTTCATGGCTGCAATGACCATCTGCAGTGATTTTGGAGCCCCCCAAAATAAAGTCTGACACTGTTTCTCCATCTATTTCCCATGAAGTGATGGGACCAGATGCCATGATTTTCGTTTTCTGAATGTTCAGCTTTAAGCCAACTTTTTCACTCTCCTCTTTCATCAAGAGGCTTTTTAGTTCCTCTTCACTTTCTGCCATAAACGTGGTATCATCTGCATATCTGAGGTTATTGATATTTCTCCCGGCAGTCTTGATTCCAGCTTATGCTTCTTCCAGGCCAGCATTTCTCATGATGTACTCTACTGCTGCTGCTAAGTCACTTCAGTCGTGTTCGACTGTGCAACCCCCTAGACGGCAGCCCACCAGGCTCCCCCCGTTCCTGGGATTCTACAGGAAAGAACACTTGAGTGGGTTGCCATTTCCTTCTCCAGTGCACGAAAGTGAATAGTCAAAGTGAAGTCGCTCAGTCGTGTCCGACCCTCAGCAACCCCATGGACTGCAGCCTACCAGGCTTCTCCATCCATGGGATTTTCCAGGCAAGAGTACTGGAGTGGGGTGCCATTGCTTTCTCCACATGATGTACTCTGCATAAAAGTTAAATTGGGTGACAATATACAGCCTTGACGTACTCCTTTTCCTATTTGCAACCAGTCTGTTGTTCCATGTCCAGTTGTAACTGTTGCTTCCTGACCTGCATATAGGTTTCTCAAGAGGCAGGTTAGGTGGTCTGGTATTCCCATTCTTTCAAAGAATTTTCCACAGTTTATTGTGATCCACATAGTCAAAGGCTTTGGCATAGTCAGTAAAGCAGAAATAGATGTTTTCTGGAACTCTCTTGCTTTTTTGATGATCCAGCAGATGTTGGCAATTTGATCTCTGGTTCCTCTGCCTTTTCTAAAACCAGCTTGAACATCTGGAAGTTCGTGGTTCACATATTGCTGAAGCCTGGCTTGGAGAATTTGGAGCATTACTTTACTGGCGTGTGAGATGAGTGCAATTGTGTGGTAGTTTGAGCATTCTTTGGCATTGCCTTTCTTTGGGATTGGAATGAAAACTGACCTTTTCCAGTCCTGTGGCCACTGCTGAGTTTTCCAAATTTGCTGGCATACGGAGTGCAGCACTTTCACAGCATCATCTTCCAGGGTTTGAAATAGCTCAACTGGAATTCCATCACCTCCACTAGCTTTGTTTGTAGTGATGCTTTCTAAGGCCCACTTGACTTCACATTCCAGGATGTCTGGCTCTTATTAAACATATGTAGGACCATCTCAATCATTAGATCCCTCTCAATGCCTAATATGCTGTTTAACCAAGGTGTATTTCAATAGCTGTGTTTTTCATTTCTAGAAATTCTTTCAGTTCTTTTTCAAATCAACCTGCTCTTATTTCATACTGTTGTTTCTTTCCTGTGGTTTTTTAAAAAATAATTTTCAGTGTACTTGATATTCTATTTTATATTGTGGTTTTACTCTCCCCAGTTCTTGAAATACTGATTCTTGTATTTGTTCATCTCCTGGCTCTCATAGTAATTTATTTCCTTGTGTCACTTATAATGTTGTTTTTAATTTTGGGCCCTAAGAAATGTAGGTGTCTTAGTAGAGTAATTTCATATTGTTGTCAACAAAGACCCTACAGGTTTCTATACCAGTTTGTATGTGACTTCCTCAGATTAGGGCTCCTTTCCCACTTGTGTATGTTTGGGCCCCTCCCCTATAGTGGCACAGGTTGGGGTTTATGAGTAAAGTTTTTCTATCCCATTTTCATAGATATAGCAGCCCTGTTAAATTCTGGGCTTTACGAGGTGGAATCAGTTTTGGCTGCTCACCTTGAATAGGGTTTAAGGAATGCCTGTTGAATTCATATGGGCATTAATATCCATTCGAGAGTTCATGACCCACATGAGTCACCTAATCTTGCTTTTTATTTATGCATTTCTTCCTCATTTCCCATTACTGATGATTTCCCTTCTCCCCTTTTAATCTTGGACATTTATATTTTAAGACTTTTGTAGCTATATTTTGCCCGAAAATTATAAGTTTATGGTCATAACTGGCCTCTTCCATTTCAGCTCAGCCTATACATGCCCTGCCCCTTGGTTTTTTTTTACCCCATTCAGTGCATAAAACTTTTAAATGCATTGTTTCCTATAGATGGTATACACAAATTTATTTATGTGTTAATTTACCATTTGTGTATTGCATGCCTGTTATATTTCAGTTAGAGGCTGATCTTCAGTTCCATACATCATTTGCTTATTCTTTACAAACATAAGCTTATGTGGTTCTGAGTGCTTACTTTGCAAAGCATTAGTGTGTATCATAGCAAGAAAACTTCTCTAGGGCTTTCATGATAATTGTACAACTCAAAGTTTTCACACCATATAAATTTTACAACTCAGATATATGCACCATAGAAGCATTAGTCACCACTGAGTTAAATTGGTAGATTTTTTTCAGCATCAACTTTTTCTGTGTGTGCAAACACACACACAAATTTCAATAGAAAAAGCATGGAATTATTTCAGCAGGGTTTCTCAAGGAGCATAATCTTGTGCTGTTTCCACCTGCATGTAGGTCACCTCTGCTTACAAGACCTTCAGTATGCCTTCCTTACTGCTGTCGCTGGCAATCTTAATTCTCCTGATTAGCTTGGCTCATAAACATTGGTCTCATTTTGACTTTTCATTCGCTTTAACCTCATGTCTGCAAGCCTCATCTCTATGCTGTTTCTCAGATTTGACCCTTCTTTCTACTCCATTCCCACAGACCCCTCCTTGGTTTAGACCCTCAATAGCTGACTGGCTTCTCTGACTATAGACTTACTCTTCCCCCATTTATCATAAGGTCCCCACTATTAATCTTTATCAAATTCTGTTCTTACCATGCTTATCTGACCACCTCCTAACTCCAAAGCCTAGCCTGTGTTCCACTTTTATTTTGCATATTCCCCAGGACCATCTTCCAAAAAGATCGCTCCTTTCCTGTGTCCTGTGGACACCCTGCGCAGTGGCATCACTGCTCAGCCCAGTGCTTCTGAGGTCCTCTTCCTGCTTTCTAATCAGCTCCTCCCTCAGCCCCAGTCCAGCTCAGACCTCCTGCCCTCTAAACCTCCCCAGACTAGGATTTTCTCTCCTCCCCTGCCAAACCTTGTGCTGAACTACCACCATCACCACCCCTCCCCCCCCACACACACACAAAGAATAAAGCTGGCTGGAAGGAGGCATCTCTCCCTCTTTTGCACACCCATCCCACTGTATTCATTGCTCAGGTGGCTCTTAATATTTTCAGACTTGCTGTGATTCACTGTGTGCACATTAGCCACTTGAGAACAGAGGCGTCTCCTGTGTCCTCATCCAGCCCAGAGCAGGGTCAGTCAACTCAGATAAAATCCTACTGACTTGTTGACTTGACTGGGCAGGTGAGACACTCATCAAATTAGTAGAATGAACCAAAAACCCTCATGGGTAAGTAGTCTCGCCTATAGTTTGTTACCTTTTGCCCTGACTCACAGACCCGCCATTAGCCTGGCTGTCACGACTTGGGAGAGGCAGCCTCAGGGAAGCGCCTCCTGAAACCCGGCCCCCCAAACGTACTGCCGCGTTCCCATCAGCCTAGGCAGCCTTTCACTCCTACACAGAGCCTTTAGCCTGCCCACCGCCAGTGACCAAATGGCACAAAACCAGTGAGCAGTGGTGCCTTCGCCGGTTAACTATGAAAGGGGGGGAAAGACGGTTGTAGAGCAGCTCTCTGATATCACCCAGATTCTGAGGGTGTGTATGTGAGTGACTGTGAGTGTATATGAATGTGTGTGTATATGTGCGTTTATGTTCTGAAAAATTTTATCACAGTTAATGTAATCACCAGTGGGATTATGCATGATTTTACCTTTTTTTGCTTTGTCATGCTTCTTAAAAAGTTTCCTTGCAATGCACACTTTGTAATAAGAGAAAAAACCCTTCGTTTAACTTTTTAAGCCAGTTATCCAGTACCCCAGGTCTTCCCTGGTGGCTCAGTGGTAAAGAATCCACCTGCCAGTGCAGAAGACATGGGTCTGATCCCTGGGTCACGAAGATCCCCTGGAGAAGGAAATGGCAACCCACTCCAGTATTCTTGCCTGGAATCCCATGGATAGAGGAACCTGGCAGACTACAGTCCAGAGGTTCACAAGAGACTTGGACACGAATCGCTGACTAAACAAAACATCCAGTATCCTAAGTATCTATAGAATATAAATTGAAGGAGCAGAAATGGATGTTTATTGATCATCTAAGATGCATGAGGTGCACCATTTCACATTTCATTTAATCTTTACAACAGCATAAAATTGATGTTATTGTCCCCATGCTAAAGATAAGAAATGGGAACTCAGGCCTGGAAGCTTGCCCAAGGTCACACAGGCAATTAAGAATTTGAATTCATGTCTCTCTGGCTCTAAATATCACTATATCCCATTTCATATGCTTCGTCTACTAGTTAGGCTTCCCAGAAACTCCCAAGCTTGAACTGTTCTGATAGAAATGGATGAAACTTGTTCTCCCTGTTTGGACAAGGAGTCAGAGTCAATCTGAGTTCTAGCCCTAAGTCTGACACTCAATTGCTGTATAACCTTAAATGATTTTTTTGCTTCTCTTTTTGTCTTCCAATAAAGTGACAGATATCCTTAGAATTTTAAAATATAGTACAGATTACAGTTTGCTCTGGGTCAAGGAAGAAATCGTCTATAATAAGGACTGCTTGGAAATCCATGACAGTAACAACAGACTATATATTTGATCTCATGGGATACAGACAAAGAGTATTTGTGAGGAAATCTATAGCCCTAAATATTTTACTTACTAAAAGATAAAATTGTGCATGCTTAGTTGCTCAATTGTATCTGACCCTTTGTGACCCTATGGACTGTAGCCCATCAAGCTCCTTGGTCTGTGGGATTCTCGAGGCAAGAAAACTGGAGTGGATTGCCATTCCTCTGGGGAATCTTCCTGACCCAGGAATTGAACCCACGTCTCCTGAGTCTCCCGCACTGGCAGGCAAATGTTTTACCTGCTGAGCGATCAGGGAACCCTACAGGATAAAAGGAATGAATTCAATAAACAAAATTTCAGGGAAAGAGACAACAGGGAATAAAGTAAAAAGTATCAATAGTTCAATTAGAAAATACAAAAGCAGCATAATTGAGGCATAAACTCAAAAGGAGATTTGAACTTTATAAAATCAATAAATATCTGGCAAGTTATAATCAGGTAAAAAGGAAAACCACACTAGATTAGAAACAAGAAACAGTGGCAGATAAGCAGGGGTGAGCCCCAGGGCCGCTTGATCCTGCTCAGTAGGCATTCATCATACTCAGGGGCCCCTTCCAGGGCTGCTCCATCCCTCACCCCAACCTCTCTCCTCTGACCTCCGCTCTGCCCACAGCACCCTGGAGAGCAGGCACACACAGTCGCAGGCTGGGCTCACGGGATGCAGATGCTGACGTGAAATCGTGGGGTTCACAAAGGCTATTGGGAATCAATGCCTGTGAAAGGAAAAGAAGAGGAAGCCCCATCGGGCAAAGAGAGAGGTCCACTGAGGTAAAACCCAGTCCTGGCAGAGTCATGGAGCCAATGCTGCCACTCAGAGTTGTCCTCAGTCGGCCAAAATGGCCGTCTGTCAGGCGTTGGGCAGTCAGGCGGCCCCGGGAAGGGTGTGACGGCAGGCAGGCAGCTCTCTGCAGCTGAGGCTACCTGTGAAGCCGCTGACAGCCGGCAACTGTCCGCCCCTGGGCAGCAAGCCATTCCCTGGGGGCTCCGGAGGCCTGCAGTCCCACTCGCAGCCACACCTAACCGCCAGGGAGTCGGAGAAATGTGGACCAGCTGCCTGAGAGGAGGGAGAACCCAGAGTGGTGGCAGCTGACAGTCAGACAAGGCCTCAGCAGGCTCTCCAACTTTACAGAGGAGCCTGCACTCTGGAGGGAACTGACTCGGCAGCCAGTCTGAACTGCATTTGGCCTCGGGTTTACCACACCTGCCAGAACCCTGAGGGGAGCAGACACAGGGACCTAACCCTAGCAATAGCGTCTGTAAAGTGCCTGGACAGGAGGTGCCCAATCCGTGCGGCTTCTGTCTCAGCCCTCATGACTGGATCTGACCTCTTTGACAGCATGCCCAGCCCACTGGAGTCCCTCTCATCACGACTCAGAGTGAAGTATTAAGTAAAAGGGTGAGGTGAAAATGGGTTACACAACTGCCCTTGTTTATGTACTGGCCTGTCAGCTCTGACCTCCACGGTGCTGAGGGCCTTCAGTCACCTTCAGGTCCAAGAGAGAAATCAAGACCTAGAGTAAGTCCCCCACTTTGTACCAAGTGACCCACTTTTTCCTTTTGACTATCAGGTCTGAGGTTCCCATGGTCAGAGGAAGAGTTGGGCAGGTCTCTGTGTTGGTCACAACTGCCCAGCCCTCCTCTTTGGCCTCTTGCATGAAAGCATTGGGAAATTCCAGCCAAACACAAGTTCTGACCAGCCAGGGAGGCTGCCCAGGTGAGCTCCTAATCACCTGGAACTAGGATTGGGTGATTCCCTTTGGGCTGCCAGCTGAGGTAAGTGAGGGGCGGCAAATGTAGGCCCACCCCTCCCCCTGCCACACCTCAGTGGTGCCCAAAGCTGGGGTTCCCTTTAAGGAGCTGGGGAACCATCACAGAACCTGGGGGAGAAGATCATCTCAGACCTGTTCAAGCCCTAGCCCACTCTGTGACCTTGGGAAGTAACCTCACAGAGCCTCATGATCCAGCCACTAAATGGAGCCAGAATATGAAGTCCCCGTCTCTCTGGTGGCCTTTAAACCAGGAGATCCTGCACATCCTCTTGGAGACCAGTGGGCTCTCCTCTGTCATACTTCTTTTCATTTTAATAACCTAAAATGCTTCCCACAGGCCAATTCTGGTTGATTTCTGGTCGTCTGGGATCACAGATGGGTCATGATTTTGGTGGTGGTGTTCAGTTGCTAAGTCGTGTCCAATTCTTTGTGACCACATGGACTGCAGCACGCCAGGCTTCCCTGTCCTTCACTGTCTCCTGAAGTTTGCTGAAATTCATGTCCATTGACTTGGTGATGCTATCTAACCATCTCATCCTCTGCCGCCTCCTTCTCCTCTTGCCCTAGATCTTTCCCAGCATCAGGGTCTTGTCCAATGGGTTGGCTCCTCACATCAGGTGGCCAAAGTATTGGAGCTTCAGTGTCATCATTTAGGACACAGGCTGTGTGGTTGGATCCAAGAGAGGACCAAATGTCATCTCAGCATGCAGACAAACGGATGACTGGAGGTGCACTCAGTTCCTATTGCTGCTCTAACAAACGACCACAGGCCCAGAAGCTTAAAACAACACGGATTTATCGTCTTAACAGTTCTGGGGCTCCAATGTGTGAAGCCAAACCGCTGAGCTTCACAGTTGGGAGGCTGTGGCTGGACGGCTCTGGCTTACCTGTAGTGTTTGTGTTGGGTTTAGGGGACTGTGAAGAGCCTAGGGGGAGGTGAGGTGTGTTTGGAGCCCATAGGCTCTGAAGAAGATTTGTAAGAAGGGCGAGTCGCCCTTAGGCTCCTCCATCAGCCAGCCAAGAGACAGAGGTCATCATAGAACCGACTTCCAGCCCCGGTACCACATCCGAGACAGGGGGCTCGGAAGAATACACAAAGCTGCCAGCGTAGGCAGTGTAGCCAAAGTCAACCACGTTCTGTTGCTTGGAGAGAATGAGCTGAACGACAGGGACAAAATGAACAACTTTTGCCAACTGATTTCTTAATATAGAGGAGAGATCTAAAACTTCTCCTGAAAATAGCAACACAGCTTGAACATCAGGAAGTTCACGGTCCACGTATTGCTGAAGCCTGGCTTGGAGACTTTTGAGCATTACTTTACAGGAGCTACCCCACGTCTGAGGTCAGGGGCAGCGGCCTAGAGCGCCAGGCTGCAACGACGCAGTAACGGCCAAGAGGAGCTGGGCGCGTCCGAGGGGGCGGGGCGGCCGGGGGGAGACACCTCACGCCCCAGGCCAGGGGCGGTGACCCTGAGGAGCCACCCCTCGTCCGAGGCCAGGGGCGGCAGCTGGGAGGAGACACCCCGCATCCAAGGTCAGGGGCGGCCGGGAGGAGCTACCCTATGTCTGAGGCCAGTGGCGCCAGGGAGGAGACACCTTGCGCCCCAGGCCAGGGGCGGCAGCTGGGAGGAGCCACCCACGCCCGAGGCCAGGGCCAACCGGGGAGCGGTGGCTGCGCAGGCGCAGGAAGGCATAGAGGAGCTCTCCCACGTTGAAGGTCAGGAAGGGCGGCGGTTAGGAGATACCCCTCCTCCAAGGTAAGGAGCAGCGGCTGTGCTTTGCTGGAGCAGCTGTGAAGAGATACCCCACGCCCAAGGTAAGAGAAACCCAAGTAAGATGGTAGGTGTTGCAAGAGGGCATCAGAGGGCAGACACACTGAAACCATACTCACAGAAAACTAGCCAGTCTGATCACACTAGGACCACAGCCTCATCTAAATGAAACCAAGCCATGCCTGCGGGGCAACCCAAGACGGGCGGGTCATGGTGGAGAGGTCTGACAGAATGTGGTTCACTGGAGAAGGGAATGGCTAGCTGCTTCAGTATTCTTGCCTTGAGAACTCCATCAACAGTATGAAAAGGCAAAATGATAGGATACTGAAAGAGGAACTCCCCAGGTCATTAGGTGCCCAATATGCTACTGGAGATCAGTGGAGAAGTAACTCCAGAAAGAATGAAGGGATGGAGCCAAAACAAAAGCAATACCCAGTTGTGCATGTGACTGGTGATAGAAGCAAGATCCGATGCTGTAAAGAGCAATATTGCATAGGAACCTGCAATGTCAGGTCCATGAATCAAGGCAAATTGGAAGTGGTCAAACAAGAGATGGCAAGGGTGAATGTCGACATTCTAGGAATCAGCGAACTAAAATGGACTGGAATGGGTGAATTTAACTCAGATGACCATTATATCTACTACTGTGGGCAGGAATCCCTCAGAAGAAATGGAGTAGCCATCATGGTCAACAAAAGAGTCCGAAATGCAGTACTTGGATGCAATCTCAAAAATGACAGAATGATCTCTGTTCATCTCCAAGGCAAACCATTCAATATCACAGTTATCCAAGTCTATGCCCCAACCAGTAATGCTGAAGAAGCTGAAGTTGAATGGTTTTATGAAGACCTACAAGATCTTTTAGAACTAACACCCAAAAAAGGTGTCCTTTTCATTATAGGAGACTGGAATGCAAAAGTAGGAAGTCAGGAAACACCTGGAGTAACAGGCAAATTTGTCCTTGGAATGCGGAATGAAGCAGGGCAAAGACTAAGAGAGTTTTGCCAAGAAAATGCACTGGTCATAGCAAACACCCTCTTCCAACAACATAAGAGAAGACTCTACACATGGACATCACCAGATGGTCAACACCGAAATCAGATTGATTATATTCTTTGCAGCCAAAGATGGAGAAGTTGTATACAGTCAACAAAAACAAGACCAGGAGCTGACTGTGGCTCAGATCATGAACTTCTTATTACCAAATTCAGACTCAAATTGAAGAAAGTAGGGAAAACCACTAGACCATTCAGGTATGACCTAAATCAAATCCCTTATGATTATACAGTGGAAGTGAGAAATAGATTTAAGGGCCTAGATCTGATAGATAGAGTGCCTGATGAGCTATGGAATGAGGTTCGTGACATTGTACAGGAGACAGGGATCAAGACCATCCCCATGGAAAAGAAATGCAACAAAGCAAAATGGCCATGTGGGGAGGCTTTACAAATAGCTGTGAAAAGGAGAGAGGCAAAAAGCAAAGGAGAAAAGGAAAGATACAAGCATCTGAATGCAGAGTTCCAAAGAACAGCAAGAAGAGATAAGAAAGCCTTCTTCAGCCATCAATGCAAAGAAATAGAGGAAAACAACAGAATGGGAAAGACTAGAGATCTCTTCAAGAAAATTAGAGATACCAAGGGAACATTTCATGCAAAGATGGGCTCGATAAAGGACAGAAATGGTATGGACCTAACAGAAGATATTAAGAAGAGGTGGCAAGACTACGTGGAAGAACTATACAAAAAAGATCTTCATGACCCAGATAATCATGATGATGTGATCACTAATCTAGAGCCAGACATCTTGGAATGTGAAGTCAAGTGGGCCTGAGAAAGCATCACTACAAACAAAGCTAGTGGAGGTGATGGAATTCCAGTTGAGCTGTTTCAAATCCTGAAAGATGATGCTGTGAAAGTGCTGCACTCAATATGCCAGCAAATTTGGAAAACTCAGCAGTGGCCACAGGACTGGAAAAGGTCAGTTTTCATTCCAATCCCAAAGAAAGGCAATGCCAAAGAGTGCTCAAACTACCGCACAATTGCACTCATCTCACATACTAGTAAAGTAATGCTCCAAATTCTCCAAGCCAGGCTTCAGCAATACGTGAACCGTGAACTCCCTGATGTTCAAGCTGGTTTTAGAAAAGGCAGAGGGAACCAGAGATCAAATCGCCAACATCCGCTGGATCATGGAAAAAGCAAGAGAGTTCCAGAAAAATATCTATTTCTGCTTTATTGACTATGCCAAAGCCTTTGACTGTGTGGATCACAATAAACTGTGGAAAATTCTGAAAGAGATGGGACCACCTAACCTGCCTCTTGAGAAATCTGTATGCAGGTCAGGAAGCAACAGTTAGAACTGGACATGGAACAACAGACTGGTTCCGAATAGGAAAAGCAGTACGTCAAGGCTGTATATTGTCACCCTGCTTATTTAACTTACATGCAGAGTACATCATGAGAAATGCTGGCCTGGAAGAAGCACAAGCTGGAATCAAGATTGCCGGGAGAAATATCAATAACCTCAGATATGCAGATGACACCACCTTTATGGCAGAAAGTGAAGAGGAGCTAAAAAGCCTCTTGATGAAAGTGAAAGAGGAGAGTGAAAAAGTTGGCTTAAAGCTCAACATTCAGAAAACGAAGATCATGGCATCTGGTCCCATCACTTCATGGGAAATAGATGGGGAAACAGTGGAAACAGTGTCAGACTTTATTTTTTAGGGCTCCAAAATCACTGCAGATGGTGATTGCAGCCATGAAATTAAAAGATGCTTACTCCTTGGAAGAAAAGTTATGACCAACCTAGATAGCATATTCAAAAGCAGAGACATTACTTTGCCAACTAAGGTCCATCTAGTCAAGGCTGTGGTTTCCCTGTGGTCATGTATGGATGTGAGAGTTGGACTGTGAAGAAGGCTGAGCGCTGAAGAATTGTTTTTAAACTGTGGTGTTGGAGAAGACTCTTGAGAGTCCCTTGGAGTGCAAGGAGATCCAACCAGTCCATTCTGAAGCTCAACCCTGGGATTTCTTTGGAAGGAATGATGCTGAAGCTGAAACTCCAGTACTTTGGCCACCTCATGTGAAGAGTTGACTCATTGGAAAAGACTCTGATGCTGGGAGGGATTGGGGGCAGGAGAAGAAAGGGACGACCGAGGATGAGATGGCTGGATGGCATCACGGACTCAATGGACGTGAGTCTGAGTGAACTCCGGGAGATGGTGATGAACAGGGAGGCCTGGAGTGCTGCGATTCATTGGGTTGCAAAGAGTCGGACTGAACTGAGCGACTGAACTGAACTGAACTGAACTGAGTGTGTGAAGTGGGTCTTACTCAGCTGAGACTGAGGTGTCAACAGGGCTGCCTTCCTTCCAGAGGCTCTGGAGGAGAATCCATTTGTTTGGCTTGTTAAGCACCTGGAGGTTGCCCATGTTCCTTTGGCTCAAGGTTCCTTCCTTCTCCATCGTCAGAGCCACCAGAGTAGCACTCTGACCCTCCTGCTTCCTCTTTCACTATGAGAATGTCTGTGGTTACCTCAGGCCCACCTAGATAACCCAGGGTAATCTACCTCATCTCAACATCCCTATTTAATATGCAAAGTCCCACTGGCCAGGTGAGGTAACACAGGCACAGGTCCGTGGGTTCAGAGGTGGACATCTTTGGAAGCCACTATTCTGCATACCACAGACAGGTTTCCATTGTCCAACAGTCCAGTTGAAGGCAAAATGGACACAAACAAAATGATAAGGAATGGTCAGAATAGGGAAGCCCCTGGCAAGTGCATCTTCCATTTATGCACTGATTTCCTACACCAATCCAACTATCATTCCTGTGATGGTTTTTTCAACTATATCTAAAGCATTTAAAAACTAATTTCGGATAGTCTCCATTTCCTAAATACAGCAGAAACAATATTGAAACTGGAAAAATAAAACTTTATATAATTCAAAACCCCCCTTTTTTTAATTCCCCAGTGCTTTAGGAAGACCTCTTCCTGTTAAATGAAACAAATCGACACATGCTAACGTGGACAGACATCCAAATGGGTTAAGTATGAAAAACAACCTTCAGAGCAGCATGTTCAGCGTCATCCAATTTCCATAAAAGTCATAGAATTATTTTTGGTTTTATGTTGAAAATACACATGAGAATATAAACCAAACTGTTAACTTGGTTGGGAACAGCTAGGAAATAGCCATAGAATTCCAGGAGATTTTATCTTTCTAAATCATCGTGTCTATAGTGTTTGATTTTAGTTATGTGTATTATCCTGCCTGCAATGCAGGCAACCTGGGTTCATTCCCTGGGTTGGAAAGATCCCCTGGAAAAGGGAATGACTACCCAGTCCAGTATTCTTGCCTGGAGAATCCAAGGGACAGAGGAGACTGGCAGTGGGTCACAAAGAGTTGGACACCACTGAGCAACTAACATACACACATGTGTATTATATGAATTATACATAATAATTATTTTGTATACATTATATAACTTACTATGTATGTATATTAATATCATATAGCAACATATATATATTAGAATATGTATAATATTGACAGAATAGTAACATAATATATCATAAATAACAATTATATAATGTGATAAATATAATAAACTCATCTTAATTTTTGTAACTCTAAAAAATAGGACAGTTCTTATTTGTGTTTGAAGACTAAGGGGCTCTTCTAAAACAGCTTTTTCTGGAGAATGACATCAACCAGAATTTCAGGATTCTGTTCAATTGTTGTGAGCCTTCAGCCTTACCTCTGAGTACTATCTGTTCCCTTCTTTCCAACTTTCCCTTAGAAATCTTAGCTCTGCCCCCCACCATTGCAATCACAGGAAATGTAGGTCAGGTAATTAGTAACTAGGGCTTATTTTGTTTGGAAAACAGTACATTCAGGCAAAATAGGCCAGTTCCCATTCCTGAGGGCAGAATCCGAGAGCTTTCTCAAGGGGAGGGGTGCTGAGGTCACAGAACTCCAGGGCCCCCTTTGTACCCTGGGGCCCAGAGCTGGGTCACCAGCTAGTAAGCAGCAGTGCTGCACCCCTGAAGCCATGTTCTTGCCCCTTGACTGCCCCTGGTCAACCACAGAACATGGTCCTCCCTGGGGCTCCCCCCTGGGGCTCCATAGATGGGCAGAGCCCAGCTGTGCAGTCATGGTCCCCTCATGCCCCACTCACCCTAGGCTGGGACACTGGTGACCGTAGGGAGTGACACTGGGAGCATGTGCCACCCAAACAGTCAGAGATGCACACATCGCAAATGGCTGGGCTGCAAACCAGCGCCGTCTGAGTTAACACTGCCATCTCGATGGTCTCTTTGGGAGCACTTGGCTCCTTAAGTGTGGAGTTTTACACCGAGTTTTACAACCACATTTGACTGCACTAAACGTGACATGACTCGCGGATCCCAGGCTGGCTCTGGCTAGTGACGCTATCGATGCAGACAAGAGGAAGCAGCTTCTAAGAGTCACTGGGGGATGTTTATATCACCTACCAAGCATCAAAAGAGCTGGAAGACTTCCCTGATGCAGAAAGGCCAGGACTGGAGGTCTCAGGACACAGCAGCACTTGTCCCAGGGCTTTCAAGTCGGCAGCAATCTAGACAGAAAGGCCCAGCTGGTAACCAGCTTAGAAAAGCTACCTAGCGTTTTCTTCCCAGACTCTTTTCTAGTATTGATGTGGCCACCATACCCTCATGCAACGAGGACGGGCCATGCCATGGCAGAAGCTGGGGACACATACCATTGGTGAGGAGGGTAGAGCAGCTTCTGTGTGACACCCCCATAGTGTCACCACCTATGAGCAAAGCCTGATCCTGGGAAGTCACCAAGCTTTGTCTCTAAGGAACTTGGATCCCACACCATCTGAGTCCAACCACTGCCCGGCTCCATCTTTTGGAAGCTGGAAACATGTGCTTTATTCTGTGGGAGTGAGATAGATAAGAGCTGAAGGGTCCACCCTGACTCAGCATCCTTTTACCACTGAGAATCTCCTCCAGAACCACCTATGGTTTTGTTCTCATTAATCCCAGTTTTTAAGGACTCACCAGTGGGGAAAGACAATAAGCTGTGCTCCATGCCTGTGAGGTGGTCCTTCTATCCCACCCAAGAGCCAGAGAGGGCCCTGGAAAAGGAGCCATTATCCCTCCCACCCTCACCCCCAGCACACGTACATACACTGCTTGTAAGCCTGTGTTGATAAGCAGAAAGCACCCCACCCCTAAGTCTTGCGCCTGGGATCCTACTCAGCACAGCAGGTATGGGCATGTAGAGTGGATATTAGACAAGATCTCGGACAGCAGGGAGCTCTGACTCCCAGGGGAGGGTTTTGTTGCTTCGGAGTTCCTCTGTTCAAATGCCTGGGGCCCATGCTATAAGTCCTTTCTGCATCACTATGGGTTGATTTGTTGAAGGCCTGCTTCTTTCTTGCCTCCTTACTGTGGCCAGCATAGCAACCTGGTTGTAAGGGACGTCAGCGCCCACAGAACCAGAAACTTCACACACTGGGTCAGAACTCAGAGACCACCTAGGAGGGAACATAGTCACAGCATCCCAGGCTTTGTACCCAAGACCACAAAGGAGATGAATGGTGTAAACAGCAAGGCCCCAGAGCTCTGGGAATCATCTCATGAGTAAACTACCTTTTCACATCAGATTTTCAGCTTCACTCTCCAGGGTGTGTCAGAAAGCAAGAAAAGGCAGATGGGTCCCCTTACACCTTTACACCCTACCCCAGCCCCCAACCACCTCGGCAATCTTCCCTCCCTCTTCCACTCCCAGGCAGAATGACTCATCTCAGGGCCCCCTTCCATATTCAAGGCTTGGAGACTTCCCCATCTAGGGGAGTGGACTGCGGAAGGAGCCAGGGTTCAGGGTAGGAGCAGAGAAGGGTGGTAAGAAGTGATGAGGGAGCCATGCTCTGCAGTTCCTTTGGGACACCTCCGAGGGCTGGAGAAAGGCCCCGCACAGATGGAGCAGCTAAGTTTAGGCCACCTCCTCACCCACTCCTGTAGTCTGAATTATGGCGGCATCATTGTGAACGTGCAATACGGAACTAAGTGGACTTTCATCGTAGCTTGTGGGCATGTATGTGCACATTGGCTCTTCAGCAGAGGCCAGGGAGCAGGGCAGAGCACTGGCCAACACAGGCAGGAGGAGAGACGCTTGTAAGCACGAACAGAAATCAGAGGAGCAGCTTTGTTTAACAGGGGGTGAGGGACTCAGGGTTCAGACCACCTGCCTTCCATCTGGTAGTTTCCCCCAGGCCTTTTTGCAGAACCTCAGGGCTCCCAAAACCCTAAATAGAAAACATCACCCATCCAATCCAGCTCCTCGGGGTGTAGCTACGGGAGGAGCCGGAGGTAGGGGGCGGGGAGGGGGAACCGTCCCATCGTTTCACAGTGCTGGCAGAGCCCTGCCTGGGCTCTCCTGGTGACTCAGCCTTTATGGAGCCGCTCTTCCTCTTTTCAAGATTTCCTGGAGGTCTGATGGCCATGTCAGCTTGCAGCAGGGCCTGTGGTTGCATCAGTACTGGCCCCAGACGGTTTGCAAGAGTGTTTGGTACCCCTGGCTCCTCGACATGGCTGGCCCAGTGCTGAGGCACGTGACAGGGAGCCCTCACCAGCTCCCTGGCCTCTTCTGCCTCTGCTTGCTGTGCCTGATGCCTCTAAACAAGGGACTGCGGGGCACTGATGAAGCACTGTGTGGACCAAGGGCTGACAGTGGGGGCGATGCGATGCTCCCTGTGGCATTTTTTAAGGGCATTCCCAACAAGGACCTTGGGGCAATGTGTGCACATAAAGCCCTGGAAACTGGCCTGTTGGTTGGCATCAGCTCTCAGAGCCTCTTATCTCTCTTACCCCCTCGATGACCTCCCCACTCCACCCTAAATCCTTGTCCAGGCCTTTAATCCCCAAAGCACTGCTCTACCCCTCTGCCCTCCATTAATGGGAACTTTGTCCCAACTCACCATCCCCTGCTTTAAGATCTCAGAATGCTTCCTGCTAGTCTGAGCTCCCAAAGCTCTGCCCAAAGACTCTACCACCAAGCTTCTCTGCAGTCCCACTCAGGACCACGTTTTCCTTTGGCCTCAGGGCACAGATAGCAGAGATGAGAGCTCTCCACCTGGTAGAGATGGGATCTCTATACACTGGTGTCATGGAGCGTGTGGCAGGGTGTACTGTGAGAGAGAATCATCACAGAATCCCTGAAAGGGAGCAACCATTTCTGTGAGTGGATCTGGGACAGCTCAGGGAGGGTCAGGAGCAGAGAAGGATGAAGAGCCGGGCAGGGCAGGTGTAAATCTTCCACTTCTGCTGTGTCACTTTGTCCATGTTAAATCTCCACGCTCAGTCTTACCTGCAAAGTGGAAATAATAACACCCTCCTTGCAGGGCTACTGAAGACTTATTGAAGACTATGTACTTGGTGCTACCCTCTTTGTGGATGCTCAAAAGGCATTTTCCCCTCTTCAAAGAGCAAACAGTGGAAACTCTGATGCCAAGGGTCAAAGCAGTGTTTAGGACATGCCTGTGGAATTAGAAAACCTGGGTTTGAATCCTGCTAAAGGATGTGGCCTTCCGGAACTTCAGTTTCCTCATCCACAAAATGGGAATAGTAACAGGACCCAGCTCAGAAGGTTCTTGGGAAAACTAAATGCAATGAGTTTGTAAGAACATTAGCTCGGGGCCCGGCATTTATTTAGCACTTAATAAATGTTGGCTGCTGTTACAGCTGTTACAGCTCATGGATCATGCAGTCTAGGCTGACTGGTACATATCACTCCTCAACACAAATCCCTCAATGGCCTATAGTGGGGACATAGGGTAAGGGTCTCTCAGGGGTCATGGAGAGAGAAGCCACAACCGCAAGCTTCTGATTGGTTCTTCCACCTAGAGACCACTCCGCCCAATCTCGCAAAGGCTTTATGGAAACTTCTGTTTGCTCAACTGATTTCACCACCCCGCCTATTAGCCCTTCTACTAAACCGTGAATCCTAACCTAATCTAATCTAAAATTTTCCTCCTAACAAATGGTTTATAAATTCAAGTAGTCAGTGGTATGTATCATCTATGCATCTGTGCTAAGTTGCTTCAGTTGTGTCCAACTCTGTGCAACCCTATGGACTGTAGCCCACTAGGCTCCTCTGTCCATGGGATTTCCCAGGCAAGAATGCTGGAGTGGGTTGCCTGCCCTTCTCCAGGGGATCTTCCTGACCCAGGGATTGAACCTGTATCTCTTATGCCTCCTGCACTGGCAGGCGAGTTGTTTACCAGTAGGGACCCCTGGGAAGCCCTATGTATCATCTACCAGTCCTCACTTTGATCACTCTAAAGACCCAGTCAGGTTGGACTCTGATCTCACCTCTGAGCGGTTATGATGTTATTTACAATGATGAATTTCAATGATACTTATAATGATAAATGATAAATCTTATTTACAAAGATGAATTACATAGCATATGCAGCATCTTTGCTACACACTACCCCTCAAAGCTCACCACAACCCCATGAGGCTGAAGGGCCAGGCTGGCCCAGCAGGTTAAGAGCACAGTGGACCTTTGGCATCTGCCCTAGGTTTTCTCAGGGCTTCCCCAGGTGGCACTAGTGGTAAAGAACCCGCCTGCCAATGCAGGAGATGGAAGAGATGCGGGTTCTATCCATCGGTCGGGAAGATCCCCTGGAGGAGGGCATGGCAACCCACTCCAGTATTCTTGCCTGGAGAATCCCATGTACAAAGGAGCCTGGCGGGCTGCAGCCCATAGGGTTGCAAAGAGTTGGACGTGACTGAAGCGGCTTAGAACGCACACACGTGTGCTAGGTGTTCTGAATTGTCATTTCTTTGGGTCAGCGACCTGGACAGGGGATTATCTTGAAATTTGGTGTGCATGGAAACACACTGTTGTGAGTTGACTTGTAGGTGGTTTGGGGAACTGATATCTGCCCCTCAAGACCACCAGACCTTCCATATCGTCTAATTTAACTTCTTCATTTTATAAATGGAGTAAGTTGAGACTCAAAGAAGGGAATAAACTTCATGAGATAGTCAGTGAAGCACTGAGGACCAGACTCTGGTCCCCCCAAATAAACCATTTTGTTGACCACTGAAATGTAAAAGGTTTCCTTATGGCAAGGCTTCTCAGTATTTATATCATGTGCATTAATTTCTAAGAGCGAAATCATTTTTAACCTTTTTTCAAACTGTAAGTCCTTTCTTACACAACAAACACTTATTAATGCCTTGATAAATAACAGAGGTTGGTCTCATCTTGCCTATCTATTTGTATCTAAAAATAATCATTTCCTAAGCCCAAAATCAATCCTGATTAAGAAGATAAAGACAGATCCCTTCAAACAGACTCCTGTTTGCCAAGGAGGCAAAGGATGGGGAGGGAAGGACTGGGAGTTTGGGATTAGCAGATGTAAGTTATGATATATAGGACAGATAAACAACAAGGTCCTACTGTAAAGAACAAGGAACTATATTCAATATCCCGTGATAAATCATAGTGGAAAAGAATATTTTAAAATAGAATGTCTATATGTGAATAACTGAGTCACTTTGCTGTACAGCAGAGATTGGCACAGCATTGTAAATCAACTATCATTGAAAAAAATTGTTTTAAAAAGATATGGATTAAAAAAAGACATTTATCTCTTCTTGAAAAGAAAAAACAATCCCAAGAGAGATTCAGTATGAACATGAGATGACCTTGTCTCCAGGTCTTTCCTTCCAGTACCCTGGAACTTGGTTACCCATCCATCAGCAGGGAAAGCCTGGAGGAATGTGCCAGACTGAATCTTTCAAAGGTGGCTGCAAAAATCTCTCCTGTCTCACATTCCTTTCTACAATGCAGACTTAATATAAACAAATTAATTAATTAAAAGTGATGCAGATTGAACCTCACTCACTGGAAATTCACAGCCATGTAAGAAGTCCAGCTATCCTGAGGCTGCCACTCTGTGAAGCAGCTCAGGCCCCATGGAGAGGCCACAGGTAGGTGCTCCGGTCGTCAGTGCTGACCTTGAAGTCATATCAGCCCAGGCACCAGTTGTGAGTGAGGGATCTGCAGGTGATGACAGCAAGTGGATGAAGAATGTCTTTTCCAGTAAACAAACGATGCTGTGGTCATCAAGTCATCAGTCACTACGTCCACCCCTGACTGTGTACCCTGGGGGGGAGTCAGTATGGAGATCAGCAGGGTACTGGCCCTGGATAGCTAAGGAATGATTTCAGTGACCTAGAAACCACTGCATCTCTCCCCATACATAGGAAAGCACTAAATTTTTTCAAAATTTACCTATTTTTAATTGGAGGATAATTGCTTTACGATGTTGTGTTGGTGTCTGCCATAGATCAACATGAATCAGTCATAGGTATGCATATGTTCCCTCCCTCTTGAACGTCCCTCCTATATCCCACTCTCTAGGTTGTTGCAGGATACCAGGTTGAGCTCCCCATGTTATACAGCAACTTCCCATTAGCTGTCTATTTTACATATGGTAATGTATATATTTCAATGTTACTCTTTCAATTCCCCTGCCCCCACTGTGTCCATAAGTCTGTTTTCTATGTCTGAGTCTCTATTCCTGCCCCGCAAATAGATTCATCAGTACCATCTTTCTAGATTCCAAATATATGCATTAATATACAATATTTGTTTTTCTCTTTCTAACTTACTTCACTCTGTATAGCAGGCTCTAGGTTCATCCACCTCACCAGAACTGACTCAAATTCACTCTTTTTATGACTGTGTATACCAGAATTTCTTTATCCATTCATCTGTCAACAGACATCTAGGTTGCTTCCATGTCCTGAATGTTGTAAATAGTGGAAAAACACTAAATTTATTAACTTTGAGTGAGTGTCGCTCAGTCGTGTCCGACTCTTTGCAACCCCATGAACTGTAGCCCACCAGGCTCCTCAGTCCATGGGATTTTCCAGGCAAGAATACTGGAGTGGGTTACCATTTCCTTCTCCAGGAGATCTTCCCGACCCAGGAATTGAACTAAGGTCTCCCGCATTGTAGGCAGACACTTTACCGTCTGATCCACCATTATTAACTTTAGATGTGTTTTTCTTTAATTAACAGTAATCTTACAATGTTTCAACTACACGTGGTTTTTTTTGCAAAAACTCCTATATATCCTGGTTCCTCCCTTACCTCTTCAGAACAGTCCCTCAGAGCTATCTGAGAGGCTGTATCCTGGGCTTACATCCTCAGTATGTCCACTAAGTAAAACATAATTCTCAACTTTTAGGTTGTGCTTTTTTTTTCCAATCAACCGTTCCCATCTGTTGAAGTGAAGTGAAGTCGTTCAGTCGTGTCCGACTCTTTTCCACCCCATGGGGTGTAGCCTATCAGGCTCCTCCATCCATGGGATTTTCCAGGTAAGAGTGCTGGAGTGGATTTCCTTCTCCAGGGGACCTTCCCGACCCAGGAATTGAACCCAGGTCTCCTGCATTGCAGGCAGATGCTTTACCGTCTGAGCCACCAGGGAAGCCCCCGGTGAGTCACCCCCAACTTTTGAGTCTTTCCAGCTGAGGTCCCAGAAATCACAGAGTAGTAACCAGCCATTCCCTTTGGCCCTGTCCAAATTCTTGACCCAAAGAGTCTGTGAGCAAAATAAAAATGGTGGTTGTTTTGAGCCAGTATGTTTTGGAGTAGTTTGTTAGGTAGCAATAGGAACTGAAGTGGGCATAAGGCATGAGTGAGTGCATTTAAGTTGAGGGTTTAGCTTGGTATCAATATTCTCTTTTATATCCATAAAGGATTCTCTTCAGGATGCTCTTTTGACTGGAAGGACTGATGCTGAAGCTGAAGCGCCAATACTTTGCCCACCAGGTGCAAAGAGCTGACTCATTAGAAAAGACCCTGATGCTGGGAAAGATTGAAGGCCGGAGGAGAAGGGGACGACTAAGAATGAAATGGTTGGATGGCATCACCAGTTCAATGGGCATGAGTTTGAGCAAGCTCTGGGAGAAAGTGAAGGACAGGGAAGCTGGGCATGCTGCAGTCCACGGGCTTGCAAAGAGTTAGACACGACTGAACTGAAAAACAACGACATATTAAGATACAGCCATATGCAGGATCAAAAGGACAAGGCACAAAAGTGGTGCAGCCTCCGTGGAGTTTCTGTTCTATGTGAACACTTAGTCAAATGCTAATGTCAGACAACTGGACATTCTCAACAGGAAAGAGGGACCAGGGGAGGAAAAAGGCAGAGAAACCCCCTGGGTAACCAGGAGATAAATAAAAGCTCTGGGTGCTTCCAGCCACAGAGACAGTAAGTCAGTGACTTGAAGCCGGAAATGGTTTTCCAACCAGCTGTGAATTTGAAAATCCCATATGTGATACAACATTAAGCTGCTATTTTAGAAATTCTTTCATCTTTTTCAGAGACATCTCCGGGGCCCTTCCTTCCTCTTGGAAGGCAGTCAGTTTTCTGCAGAAATCACTTCATCAGCAGGAGCTGAGGCATTTCTCATGCAACTGTATAATTCTGGAAATGTGGTTTAAAAAGTACTCTCTCCTGGGTGAAGAAAGCAACATTGCAGAGCAGTGTTTCTGTAAGCACCAACTGGACAGCTTTGGATGCACTTTTTTTTTTTTTTGTCATTTTCCCTTTTGAAATGGCAGAATCTTGGCACCTGTGTACGAGCCTAATGCAGTGTTGTTGATTTCCTTAAAAGAGTGATGAGTCTGCTTCGGAGTTACTGGAGCTTTTTCATTATCACCAGAGGCCACCACCACTGGTATCCTTTTAGATGCTCAATTGAATGTACAATTATTCATTGAATATCTGTGCCTGATATTGTGTCAGGGGTTGGCAATGGGGTATGAATTAGACAGTCATGGCCCCTGCCTTTCATATCTCACACTGTAGAAGGGACAGCAGACTTTAGACAAACAATCCTGTGACATTTGTCCTCTACAACAAAAGCAGAGGAAGGTGCAACTGAAGGCCAGGAAATTTCTCTATAAGCAAACACTCAAAGGAGGAGTGGTAGGTACCAGGTGAAAGGAGGAAGGAGAGCAGAACTGATGAAGAAAAAAGCATGACCACAGTCTGGCCGCTAGAGATAACCACAGATATTCTAAAGGGCAGAACTGAAGGAAAGCCAATGGATGGAGAAAATGAGAGGTGAGGGTGGGGAGGGCATTGGACTCAGGCAGGGACTGAGCATGCAGGAGATTTGGAGTGTTGTCTGAAGCAAATGGAACACCAATGATTTATGTTTTAATCTTTTTATTTTATATTGGAGTAAAGTCAATTAACAATGTTGTGATAGCTTCAGGGAGACAGCAAAGGCACTCAGTCATACATATACGTGTATCCATTCTCCTCCAAACTCCTCCCCCATGCAGCTGCCACATAACATTGAACAGAGTTCCCTGTGCTATACAGTAGGTCCTTGTTGATTATCCATCTTAAATATGGCAACCACTGATGTACTTTAAACAGGACAACCGTGTGAGCGCCTCAGTGTTTTTGGAAGATCACTCTAGCTTTAGTATAAAGCATGCATTGGAGAGAACCAAGGATGACATCACAGAGGCCAGATAAAAAGCTACTGTGATGGTCCTGGTGAACAACTGTGCTAGTCTGGATGAACACAGTGCCAGAGGCTGTAGAGGATTTAGGGATGGGAGTTGGGAAGCTGAAAACTCCAGCTTTTGTTTAACAAAGCACTCCGATGCTTCTCATTGTAGTAAGAGGTTTCAGGGTTTGCTCAGAGGCAATGCAAGAGACCTCAGTTCGATTCCTGGGTCGGGAAGATCCCCTGGAGAAAGAAATGGTAGCCCACTCCAGTATTCTTGCCTGGAGAATCCCACAGACAGAGGAGCCTGGCAGGCTACAGTCCACGGGTCGCAAGAGTCAGACACGACTTAGCGACTAAAGAGAGAGAGAGAGAGAGGAGTTAGACCAAGGGGACTCTGTGCCTGGCCCAATAATGTGAGAAGAAACTGAGGTCACTATTGGCAATCTCAGAGGAAGGGATGAGGAAGCTCAGAGATGGAGAGATGGTGCATTGACGGGAACTGAGAGAGGGCCCAGCAAGACGGCCAGAGGCCAGGATTCCGGAGAGAAGCAAAGACGAGAGAGAATTCTCAGGTGACGGAGAGAGCAGGGGTTCATTTAAGAAGCAGGACCTGAGTTTTGTGCTGTGTGTTGCTACCATTTTGCCAGTTCTCCTCTCATACCACGGCTGCTTCCAGTCCCCTCTGAGGCCCCTGACAGCTGCAATCCATGCAAGCAGTGTTTTGAGAAAAGGAAGGGAAATGGGCCACCATCCATGTCAGCATGGGTGCGGGAAGAAGAGCAAGAAGCCTGGGACTGTGGATATAGACCCTTCACAAAGCGGGAGACGGAACAAGGGTGCCCATCCAGGGAAAGGCACAGGACATAGCGTGTGGGAAGGAGTTTGAGGCATTTCTACACACAAGTCACACCAGTCAGGTAAAATATCAGATGAATACTATTTGTGAACTGTGTCTGGATTCTGATTTGAAAACCATCTGTAAAAAGTATGAGCTTTCCTGCAGGAACAAGCTTCCTACATGACCATGTCTCTCAAAGGATCTCTGTCTCTTCATCACTCTCAAAAACAGGAGAGGAAACACAAGAATTGCTGGTTCAGAGCCTCAGACCCTACTTCGTGGATTCAAAATGCCCAGATGCTGTTGCATGGCCACAGCACGTGAGCAAGCACAAATGGCAGTTGTGTGTGTTGGCTGCTGCAGGAGACAGGGCAAGGCTGACTGAAGGGTGTTCCTTCAGATGGAAGCAGTGCTAAATGCCCCAGGATGAGGGGGAAACCAGTCTACTAAACACATTTTGGATAATATAAAAATTAAAAAAATTGAGACAGAAATTTTAATGTGAACGGGATATTAGGAGTTAGTATTAATAATTATGTTTATGCAATAATGGCCTTGTAAATAAGTGAGTAGTCATTGTTATTTGCTTTTTGCTTTCATCATCTTCTGTTACAGGCACATACGATCTTTATCGTGAAATAATATGTTGTCTGGGATTTGCTTTTAAATGTCTGGTAAAACACATATAGACACACAGAAAGCTCCAGACCCAGACAGCTTCCCAGGAGAATTCTACCATCCTTTAGGAGCAGATCATTACAAGGCTGTCTAAACTGTTCAGACTACTGAAGATATATTTGCATTTAATCCTCACAACACCCCTTGAGGCAGATGGTATCCTAACTTTACATATGAAGTCGCTCAGTCAAAGAGATGTGAAGGGTCTAGTCAAGATCACACAGCTGGAGGTGAGGTAAACAGATTTGAAACAAGGCGATGCAATCCCAACACAACTGCCTTCTAAGCTAGGGCTGCCATGTATGATCCTTGTGAACAGCGCCCCCTGGAGTTGTGCAGAACACAGCACAACCTGTAAGAAGGTTCATGTGAGCCTACGTTCAACACTATGTTATTCAGTTCAGTCTCTCAGTCGTGTCCGGTTCTTTGCAACTCCATGGACTGCAGCACGCCAGGCTTCCCTGTCCATCACCAACTCCTGGAGCTTGCTCAAACTCATGTCCATTGAGTTGGTGATGCCATCCAATCATCTCAACCTCTGTCGTCCCCTTCTCTTTCTGCCTTCAATCTTTCCCAGCATCAGGGTCTTTTCAAATGAGTCAGTTCTTCACATCAGGTGGCCAAAGTATTGGAGTTTCAGCTTCAGCATCAGTCCTTCCAAAGAATGTTCAGGACTGATAGCCTGTAGGATGGACTGGTTGGGTCTTCTTGAAATCCAAGGGACTCTCAAGAGTCGTCTTCAATACCAAAATTCAAAAGCATCAATTCTGTGGCACTCAGCTTTCTGTATAGTCCAACTCTCACATCTTCTGGAGCAAGCATCTTTTAATTGCATGGCTGCAGTCACCATCTGCAGTGATTTTGGAGCCCCCAAAAATAAAGTCTGTCATTGTTTCCATTGTTTCTCCATCTATTTGCCATGAAGTGAGGGGACTGGATGCCACGATCTTAGTTTTCTGAATGTTGAGTTTTAAGCCAACTTTTTCACTCTCCTCTTTCACTTTCATCAAGAGACCTTTTAGTTCCTCTTCACTTTCTGCCACAAGGATGGTATCATCTATGTATCTGAGTTTATTGATATTTTTCCTGGCAATCTTGATTCTAACTTGTGCTTAATTCAGCTCAGCATTTCTCTTAATTCACCCTGCATATAAGTTAAATAAGCAGGGTAACAATATACAACCTTGATGCACTCCTTTCTCAATTTGGAACCAGTTTGTTGTTCCATGTCCAGTTCTAACTGTTGCTTCTTGATCTGCATGCAGATTTCTCAGAAGGCAGGTCAGGTAGTCTGGTATTCTCATCTCTTGAAGAATTTTCCACAGTTTGTTGTGATATACACAATCAAAGGCTTTGGTGTAGTCAATAAAGCAGAAGCAGATGTTTTTCTGGAACTCTCTTGCTCTTTGATGATCCAACAGATGTTGGCAATTTGATCTCTTGTTCCTCTACCTTTTCTAAATCCAGCTTGAACACCTAGAAGTTCATGGTTCAGGTACTGTTGAAGCCTAGTTTAGAGAATTTTGAGCATTACTTTGCTAGCACCTGAGATGAGTACGATTATGCAGAAGTTTGAACATTCTTTGGCATTGCCCTTCTTTGGGATTGGAATGAAAACTGACCTTTTCCAGTCCTGTGGTCACTGCTGAGTTTTCCGAATTTGCTGGCATATTGAGTGCAGCAGTTTAACAACATCATCTTTTAGGATTTGAAATAGCTCAATTGGAATGCCATCACCTCCACTAGCTTTGTTCATAGTGATGATTCCTAAGGCCCACTTGACTTCACATTCCAGGATGTCTGACTCTAGCTGAGTGATCATACCATTGTGGTTATCTGGGTCATGAAGATCTTTTTTTGTACAGTTCTTCTGTGTATTCTTGCCACCTCTTCTTAATATCTTCTGCTTCTGTTAGGTCCATGCCAGTTCTGTCCTTTATTGTGCCCATCTTTGCATGAAGGTTTCCCTTGGCATCTCTAAATTTTTCATAAGTGAACAAATGAGTGAATACAGGATAAATGGATGAATGAATTCTCTTCATTTCTTCTCACTAGTTTCACTTTCAGCAGATGGGTCTCCTAAATTCTGCCTGTTCTCAAGAAGGCTGACTGCAGAGACATCCATGCCAAGACTGCACTGATGGAGTTCCAGCAGTCTCTCTGCTAACTCGGCTTTCCTGCTTGGGAACAAATCAATTATCAAATCGCCTTTTGGGAAATGAAGTGATATTGGCCCTGTTCCTTTTGGCTACCCTGGCTTCCTCCAACTGCAAGGAACAGCAGTCGGCCCCCTGTCAGAAATCCTGGCCTGAGATGAAGGAAAAAACCACCCACACAGTGGGGTGCAAAGGAAGCCATAGGCCCACTGCCCCAAATTACTTCTCTCTCCTTGGACTACGTCTGTGCTCGAAACTCCTGCCATTGGCTTCTCTTGTCTGGGTTAAGTAAGGTCCAGTCAAAAATGTGAGTCTGTAAGCTGAGTGTAAGAGCACACACAGAATCCTTGTTAACACTTTTATATGAACACAGATTTCTTCATCATCAAACTAAGAAAAAGTAGGACCAAGAGGGCTGCGATCCGGAAGGATGTGATGAAAGGAGAGAGGAATCCCCAAAAGCCCCAAGTGTGGAACTATTTGTAGAGAGGCATCTGCCTTGTCTGATGCCATTTTGGAGGGAGGTATGGTCTGGAAAGATGGAGCCATGTGGACATCAGGAAAGCAACAAAAGAGGGCCTGGGAGACCAGGAGCTGTGAGAAGAGAGAAGACAGAGAGGGTTGTGATGGATGGGATGTTCTTTACTTTGGATTCTTTGGGGGAATTCTTCCCATTTCAGAAGGTCCCTGGTGAGGCTGTCAATCACAATATCTGATTCCCATGAAATGAGTATACGATCCAGGCTCATCAATTAGACTCTTCCATGAGGTCAGTACATGCACACTGAGAGACAGAGATCTGCCATTACAACATTTTTTGTCAATTTTTAAATCTAAATTTTCAATAAAATTCAAACTTACAGAAAATAGTAAGAATAGTATATACACTGAACTTAGTTTGTCCTTCACCCAGATTAGCATTTTGCCAAATTTGTTTTATCATTTTCTATCTCTCTGCCCCTTCCCTGCATATCCTATTCTAGTCTATTCTAATATTATAGTATATAGTTGTCATAATTATTACAGTATTTGAGAGTAAGTTTCAGACATCTTACTCTTTTATTCCTAAATGCTCTAAATTCATCTCTTAAGAACAAGACTATTCTTTTATATAACCACAATTTGTTGTTGTTTAGTCGCTAAGGCACATGTGACTGCATGGACTGTAGCCCACCAGCCTCTTCTGTCCATGGGATTTCCCAGGCAAGAATACTGGACTGAGTTGCCATTTCCTTCTTCAGGGGATTTTCCTGACCCAGGGATCGAACCCACATCTCCTGCACTGGCAGGTGGATTCTTTACCACTGAGCCACCTGGAAAGCCCATATAACTACAGCACAAAAATCAAACTCAGAAAATTTAACATTGAAACAATACTACTGCCTAATATACAGAATGTTTCTTTATAACAATTTATTTTCAGGATCTAATTCAGGATCCAGGTTGGTACATTATATTTAATTCTCATAAATGAAAAATGAGACACTCTAGTCTTACATAGTTTGAATAGCTCTTTAGCAATTTTTTCTTTCATGATTTCTTTTTAAAATACAGCCTAGTTGTTTTGTAGAATGTTTCTGAATTTAGGTCTGTCTGATTATCTCCTCATGACTGGGTTTACTTTTGGCAGGAGTGCAAGTGACTTCCTTGGCAGTCATGTAGAGACAGCCAGTTGGAGGAATGAAGCCTCACAGAAACAAGGTGGAGAAAGAAAACCAACCCTCAGGAGCCCCTTGATCCAACTGAAGCCACTTGCAGCTCTGGACCCCCCAGTTACATAGGCTAATAAAATCTTTTTTGCTTACATTAATCTGAGTTGGGTTTGTGGCTACTCTGACTGTGTCAAAACTGTGTGTGAAAATAGTATGGTTTATGTTGAACACCTGCTTTCCTTCTGGGAGTCTGGATTATTGACATGTGCTAGGCAGAGAGTGCCTGTATGACCTGTCTTCTTATACAAACCCTGGGCACGGAGTCTCTCATGAGCTTCCCTGGTGGACAACATTTCACAGGTACTGTCAGAGTTCGAGAGAGGAATTAAGAATGTCCGATGTGACTTCACTGGGAGGAACTCTTGGAAGCTTGTGCCTGGGTTCCTCTGAACTATGATCCATGTACCTCTTCCCCTTTGTGACTTGGTTTTTTGTCTTTTCACTGTCATAAACCTTAGCTGTGAGTACAACTATGTGCTAAGTCCTCGAGTCCTCCTAGCAAATTACTGGAATTGGGGATGGTCTTGGGACCCCAAATGCAGGAAGCCCCAACATTCAGCCCCTGGGGCTGGTCACACTTGGGGCTTTGTCAGAGGGGAAGATGAGCAGAATGGCTGTGGGGAATGACAACAGTGTCCACCAGACATATCAATACTTTTTGGACAGTATCAATCATTGCAACAGTTAATGGATTCCACAGACACAGACGTGTCTGTGGAAAACATCTGTAGGTTTTTTGAAACTTGCAACCAGAGTTTCCTGACTCATTATAAAGGTAATAAAGATATGTATCATAATTGGAGGTCAAAGGAGATCAAACCAGTCAATCCTAAAGGAAACCAATCTTGAATATTCATTAGAAGGCCTGATGTTGAAGTTGAAATGACAATACTTTGGCCACTTGATGCGAAGACCTGACTCATTAGAAAAGATCTTGATGCTCGAGAAGATTGAAGGCAGGAGAAGAAGAAGATGACAGAGGATGAGATGGTTGGATGGCATCACCGACTCCATGGACATGAGTCTGAGCAAGCTCAGGGAGACGGTGAAGGACAGGGAAGCCTGACATGCTGCAGTCCATGGAGTCACAAAGAGTTGGACACAACTGAGCAACTGAACAGCAATGGCAAATCATAACTGGAACACAAATCTAAATTGCAAGGAACCTTAACTGATGACCTCATTCAAATCCACCCTCTTCCTTGACCTTTTATTCTATGGAAAGAGAGGCCATAACATCATGGAAAGGAAGTTAGGAGAAAATTAAAAATACCAGCGACAGGACAACCAGGACGTTGCCCCATCACAGGCAGGTTTGCACTCTGAAGAAGGGTGAATGCCCCCACGCTTGGAAACATGGAGACTCAGTGGGTGGTCCTAAGATCCAGGGACTTCCCAAGTGGCAGAGTGGTAAGGAATTCACCTGCTAATGCAGGAGACGCAAGAGACACAGGTTCAGTCCCTGAGTGGGGAAGATCCCTTGGAGTAGGAAATGGCAACCCACTTAAGTATTCTTGCCTGGAAAATTCCATGGACAGAGAAGCCTGACGGGCTATAGTCCATGGGGTCACAAAGAGTCAGACACAACTGAACACACACACATGCACGCACCTAAGATCAGGGGAGTTCCTGACCACTGAAATTGGATGCAGTGGTTCAGTTGGAAACCTGGTGTAATGATTAGTCAAATCCATTTCACCTGCCCCCCCTAATCAAGGTTGTTTTAAGACCTGAACGTTCCCCAAGCTGCACGTAGCTAAACAGCAAGGTGTTTGCCAGAGCAATTTTCTAGGAACTTTGAATCAACTGTGTCTAGTTGGAGCTGAGCTTGTTAGGACTGGATGAGACCACTGACCCTCCAACTGGGCGTGCGTGAGTGTCCTCTAGGTGACCTTTGGACTTGCAGATACCCACAGCCTAGTAATTCCTGTGCTGAACAACTACCGCACCTGTTTCTCATCAGCTTGCCCGGAGCTCCCAACACTCCTCACTCCTCAGAGCACCCTCCAGGAGGCAGTCGGAGTTTTTTTTTTTTTTTTTTTTTGTCTTGTCTTCTCCTCTAGCTACCTTTGTGAATATCCCATGGTTTTGCTGCAAATTTCTGTCTCAGGGTTTTGGCTTGGTGTGTGGGGGTCAGATAAACTGGTTTGGTAGCAAGATGGAGTGGTTGATTCTCTCATCACAGAATGAGCAAGGGAAATGACTCACAAGTCTGTTTTCATTCTTGTGTTCTCTGCTTCTGCGTAGCCACATGGGCTATGTCCGTATGAGGAGAGGAAACTAGAAAGGACAAGAAATAATAGGACATCCAAGTATTTGCTAGTGTTGGTGGCACCTACGATGGCCAAACATGTGAACACAGACACAGCTAAAGACGACCTTGCTGGAGGATTCTGGGCTATCTAAGCACTCTGCCTCCTCTAATCTCTTGCGATCATTTTCCCATTTTAATCTCTCAGTGATCCCAGTCTTGGGTTGGGAAAGAGAGAGAAGAAAGTAAAAGGCATGGTAAATGCCCTAAAGGAGCCTGCATGTAGCTGGGGACAAAAACTACCGCAGCAAACTCTTGACTTCTGAACCGTATATGCATTAGAAGTGGGGAAACAGGGGTGGTCAGTGTGGGTTGAAGAGACCAGGGAGGCTTCCTGAGGTTTCCAGTCTGTGAACAGGTCTTGGTAGAAGAGTGAACTTTAAATTGATGCAGGAGGGATAAGAACTGCAACAAAATGAGGCACAGCGCTGAGATGAAGTCGGGAGACCAGAGGAGGGTTTGGGCGGGAGGAAAGTAGGCGACCTGGCCATTGGGTAAAATGGAGCAAAGAGCTGGAGGTGGTTGAGGGCTGCCAGCCTTCGGCAGCTGATGCAGGCTCTCGGGCAGTGGCGTGGCAGGGTCTAGCCAAGGTGCACAGGGGAACCTGGAGATCAGGAGACCGACGGAGAGACCCACCCCGCTCCCTCCCCAGCAACAGAGGTCCAGGGCTGAAGGCTCAGGGGAGGAAAGTTCTGTCAGGACTAAGAAGATGGACAGATTGGAGAAGGCTGAGTGAAGGCAGAAAGGGCAGAGCTCCGTGATTAAGCACAGAGAGTAGGCAGCAGCAACCAGGATTCCCCGCAGCAGGCTTGAGCGCACACCGCCACTCACCCTCGGCCTGCCCCTCGCACTGACGCCCCGAGGCAGTCGGGAGAGGGCTGGGCAAGGTTCCCCCCGGGTTCTTGGCAGTCGTTCTGAGGGAAGGTCCATCTCTCCTCCTCCTCCTCTCTCTTGCCCTCCTTTGTTCCCTTCTTCCTCTTCTCACTTTCTGGCTTCTGGGCAAAAAGCAGCCACAGAGCCCCAGGTTCTTGGAGGACAGATCCACCCAGTGACTGGGCCCAGAAATGTCAGAAAAATGCCAGAACACCTCTGCCTGCTACTGCCGCCAGCCTGGCTGCAGCTGCCTCACTCCCAGCATGCTAAGTCGTGCTGCACCGCTTCAGCCATGTTTGCCTCTTTGCGACCCTATGGACTATAGCCCGCCAGGCTCCTCTGTCCATGGGGTTCTCCAGGCAAGAATACGGGAGTGGGTTGCCATGCCCTCCTCCAGGGGACCTTACCAACCCAGGGACCATCTCCTGCATTGGCAGACGGATTCTTTACTGCTAGTAACACCTGCCCAAGGAAGGGGGTCCAATGACAAGGGTGTCCCCCTTTCTCTCAGACTCCCCAGGCTGCTACCAACAGCTCAAGGGGAGAAGGGACATGGTAGCATTTGCAGCAAGAAGGTCATCAGTTCACTAGAACGGCTGGCTTCTGTTTCACAGGGACTGCGCGTGCGCAGAGGAGCAGCCAGTACAACCCTCGGTCAGTCTCGGTGTGTCTCCTCAGGGGGACAGTGAGTGCGCATGCGCACACACGTACACACGTGCGCAGGAACTCACCTAACATTAGAAAAAAGCCTTTCTAACCCCTAATAGGTAGGAATGGACGTTGGGAGCTCTTCACTGTAAACCGCTTCACTGACCCATAGTCAAACTCAATAAATAAATCCTGGCGCCTGAGAAATCCTGCTAAATGAGAGAGGGGAGGGGAGAGGAGGGAAGAGGGAAAGAAGGAAAGAAGGAAGGAGGGGAAAGGTGGGGGAGGGAGGGAAAGAAAGAGAGATGGAGAGAGATGATTCTGCCAATACCTCAGGTAACTAAGATCCCACAAGCTGCGACCAGCCAAAAAAATTTTAAAAATACATAGGCTGAGATTTCTAAACCCTCTTTTTCGTACAGCCATCCTCCACATCACCACCCCCACCCCCAACCAAAAGAAAACCTTCTCCTACTTCACACACTACTCTACACGCTGGAGATGCCCCACAAATCCTATACAAGGGGATGTGCATTTTCTCAGAGAAACCTCTAAACTGCCAGCGGTCTCAATCCCTTGATTAGATGTGTTAGCAGTTTGGTGTGTATCCCTCTGTATCTTTCTCTGAACTAATACAAACATATGTAAACATTGATCAAGAAGTTTAGATCTAAAAAGTGAGTTATTACTAAGCTTGTTTTTCAGTAAGTCTCATCTTTAACATTGCATTTTGGACATTCCTTCCAGCCAATAGGTGTGGATCTAACTCTTTTAAATGGCTACGCACACCCACACACTTAACCCACATCCATTTTGCTAACACAGAGGTATGTATTACTATGCACACACACTCATTCCCAAGGCTATTCATCCTGGCACTGCCCCAAGTCTACCAAACATGAGGTTACTGCTGTGTGGTTTCTCCCTCATAACCTCTTTCAAAACCTCACTGGCTGGACTCTCAGAGGTGGTGGAAACCATTCCACCTGTGAGTCTGAACAGGCTACTCTTGAATCTCCCTAGCCTTCACTTGCAGAAGTAAAAACTTTAGCCTGGGAACATAGAGCAATCTCAGGGCCAGGCAAACACATTTGAAGGCTGCTATGGTAATGGGGGGGGGGGGGGCTTCCCTGGTGGCTCAGCAATAAAGAATCCACCTGCAATGCAGGAGATGCTAGTTCGATCCCTGGGTTGGGAGGATCCCCTGGAGAAAGAAATGGCAACCCGCTGCAGTACTCTTACGTGGGAAATCCCATGGACAGAGGAACCTGGCAGAGTACAGTGCATGGGATCGAAACATAACTTAGCAGCTAAACCACCACTACCCCACACGGTGGTGGGAGGGGGATGAGGAAATTGGCCGGCCCTGCGAAAAGCGAAGGGAGTCCTGGAGCAGCAGCAGACCCCCAAGCCTAGGGCTTAGCATCTGGGTTCTGGCCCCAGCCCTGAGATTAACTCACTGTGTGACAAGCCTTTCCCCTCCCTTGGCCTCTTCCATTAAATGAGCTATTAACACTGATGTTCCCAACGTCCTTCCAGCAGAAACCCTGGGCTTGGTCAGAGAATCTTGCTACTCACTCTGTATTGCGAGCTCCCTCTCATATTGGTCTCCTCTGGGACTCTGCTCCCTGCACCGTCGGGGCTGAGAGGCACTGGGAGGGAGGTGGTGATGCCAGAGCAGAGGCTGGGCCTGCCCAGAGAGGCTGCCCTGGAGGCCAGAACCAGAAAGGGTTTCCAGGCCTGGACAGAGCCTCATCACCTCCTCTTTAGGCCAAACGTGCCCTTGCGTGCTTTGGAACCATGCTGCACAGTGATTACACCTGGTGACACCAAGTACTTTTTCTCCTTAATTTTCAAAGCAAACCATGTCATTTTCAGCAAGCTCTGAGCACTGCCTACCTCTCTAAATGAGTACTGTTTCATCTTCTCTGTTGACCTGTGGGCCCCTTAAGAGCAACCTCTACTATTTACTCATCTCTATATCCCCAGGGTCTAGATGACTCCTGAGATACACTAAGTGTACCATAAAAAATTTCTGCCTTACTAATTGATTCTGACTGCAAATGTAATACACTCATGTTGTTAAAAAGTCCCAACAACACATAAATAAACTTAGTGAGTGGAAAGGTTTCCCAAACTGTTCCATCCTCAGTAACCATTACTAACAGTTTGGCAACAAATATTCTTTCATACTAGGTTTTCTCAACCCTGCACTATTCGCATTTGGAGCTGAATAATTCTTTGCTGTCAGATGATCAGCAGTGTATCTAGCCTCTACCCAGATGATGCCAGTAGCAGTGACGACCAAAAACATCTCCAGACATTGCCAAATATGCAGGGGATGGGAAGCAAAATTACCCCTCCCTGAGATCTACTGTTCTATACACGTGCAGAGAGAAAACAAGCCAGAGCAATGGGGCAGGGAAAGGGACAGATAGACATAGGTAGGTTGTTGTTTAGTCTCTAAGTCTTATCCGACTCTTTTTAACCCCGTAGACTGTCGCCCACCAGGCTCCTCTGTCTGTGGAATTTCCCAAGCAAGAATACTGGCGTGGGTTGCTGTCTTGCTGATCACTGAACCCAGGTAGGATAGGCAAGGCGTGAGCTGGGAAGCTGGAAGAAAGTGCGAGGAGCCGTAGGAACTGCAGACATGCTTTATTTGCTATTGGCTGGCACTGCCGCCAGAGATTTTCCAGGCAGACTTATATAGGTATTCATGAACAAAGGTGGCAGTTTCCCAAGCTATTACATACTGATATGTGTGTGCATTGCTATAGATGAGCTCAGTTGTTATATAACCATGCAAAGTCATTGTTTACAGGAAGTGGGGAGAGAGAGCCTGACCATCACCGTCTTAGCCAATGACTAGTTCTCTAGATGCCACTCCTTCAGAGGCTTTCGCCCCACAGACTACGCAATTTCCGTCTTCTGTGGCATCGTTTTAGTGACTAAAGGAATCCCGTGAACCCACATTCCTCTTCAGCAGTAGAGGCTTCAGCAACAAAATACTAGGGTGCAAGCTACACCCCCAATACACAGCAAAACCCAGTACCAGGTACTGGACAGACTGGCCCACCATTCTTGTAATAGGTCTCCAGGAAGACACTGTATCTTATGAATTTCCTGTCATGTGCTCTAATGCTGTTGTCATATTTTTACGATTATCTGGATATATGCACAACATTCTGTACCTAGAAATACACACCTTCCACCCTGTAGCAGTTAATAAATCTAGGGCCATTCGGTTCTGTAAGACTGTGATCCTCATTTGGTAAACTTCTTCATCCAGCAGAGTTAAGGCCTGATGTGATGCGTAATTCAAAGCAAGGGCAGTATGCAAGGCAAGTGCAGTCACTTGTATTTCAGTGACTGTAGCTGCTCCCTGGGGCCAAAACAAGGCTAGTGGATAGTACCAGCAAAGGGTCCATTTCACTCAGTACCATGCACAGACTGTATTCCAGTTAGCGGGTTGTTGTGGGAGGGTCACACATACTGAGGCAGGCAGGTACCACTGGCCTTAAGTGTACTGTCCAGTCCAATTCCTGGGCAGGCACCCATACAGCCCACATACCCATAGGGTTCCATGAGGGACAGGGATTACAGTATTGGCCTCTTGATAAGTATAATTAAGGCTAACGTTAGCACAGAGGAATGGGGGGGTGTTCAATCTGCAGGCTCAGGACCATTCTTCTCTACACGAAGGGTACAGTTTCCTATAATTCAACACTTACTGCAGGCAACCAGGAAAACCCACCACACATGACATGTTCTCCCCAGGGGCGGGGCATGTTCCACCATTTCTTCACATCTTGTACAATCAGGCGCTTTGCCTCAATCTATTCAATCCTCTTCTTTTCTGACCAGAAGGTGTTTCATTTCCAGGTCCGGATAATCCATGTCATAGGCTGAATATGCCAGGGAAGCCCCGTGTTCAGTGCAGACCCAACATGCTGACACATTTTGCACCATCACATAAGTGTGTACCATACACACCTACAATTATACTGATCATGACACACCTACGGGCAGAAAGACAAAGAGGTCGAAGGCACCAACACCGACAATCCCTTCCCATCTAACAAAATGCATGCACGCTTTGTGTCTTGGGAGAGAACTGTTCCTGTACCAGGGGTTTACTTGGCTTCGTATACCACACTTTGTTTGCCTGATTGCTCACATCCTATGATTCTATATGAAGCATAACAGGTGAACTCACAAGGAGCCACAGAGAGAGCATGAAGGCATCCTCAGCACTGAGGTGGCCCCCTGTGATCCTAGCCAGCTGACTTGCACCCATCACCCGTGGTACTACCTGGAACTCATGTTGCAGTCCTTGTCCCCATGGGGCTGGAAAAGCCATCTTCCACATATGGGGTGCTTTTATCTTCCATGTCCAAGTCCAGTCCACCATGTGCCCTAGTGAAATAAATCCCTGTCGGAGCCAGCAGCAGGATATTACCTCGGGTTCTGTATCTAGGCTTTAACAAAATGTCTGTTGTCATTACTTGCAATTGTGTAGGTTCGGCGGCACGATGTAGGAGAGCCTCCAGAGGGGCAACTCCACCCCTGAAGGGTTTCTCATTAAGGACCCATAAAATATCCCTTAGGTGTCAGGCCCAACCCTTCAAAGAGGGGGAATCAACAGACGTCCATAGGCTCTGTTTTAGCAAGCCATTATATCACTCAATCATACCTACTGCCTGTGGGTGGCATGGAACATGAAATATCTATCGTATCCCCAGTCTACGAGCCCATTCCCAAACCTTCCCAATGAAATGGGTACCTTGATCACTTTCTATTATCAGAGGGTGGCCGTATAGGGCCATCCGGCAATCAAATGCCTTAAGCATATAGCGTTGATCCATGGCCCTACATGGCCAGGTAAAAATCAAAGCTGTACCTGTGTCTACAATTGTTAGTGCAAAGCTAGGGTTATCTGATGCTGGCAGAGGCCCTATGAAAGCCACTTGCCACCAAGCCAAGGGAACCCTTCCTTTTACCACTTGTCCATCAGCGGCTGCCAGTCTACGGGGATAGAGGTCCTCCCGGGCACATGTGGGGCAGTCATGGCAAGCATCTGCTATCTCTTTCCATGAGATGGGGAGATCCCATCTTTTAGCGACCACTCACATGGTTTTCATCCCTGCATAATGCAGGCACCAGAGCAGCCAGCCCACTGCCTCACCGGGCAGGACTGGTTCCACCCATGGGACACGCACAAGCCTGTCAGCTTCATCCTCCCCCAGGCTTGCCATAGGCAGACGCCCAGTCCCATGTGCCACGGTTATGTCTTTCTCATGCCCTCCGTAGGTCCTGCCACGTGGCTTGTCCCACAGGGCTCGATGTCCTGCTAGCCACCGCTGTGCTTTCCACGTGTTGATCCATAAGTTTAGACCTCTATATACTGCCATCTGTACAAATAGTAAAGGGTGTTACTTCGTTCTTTGCTACCACCTAGACAGTTCACAGTTTTGCCCACTGGCTGTTTTGGCCCAAATCCTGAGTCAAACCACATTTGCATCTGTGGCAGACTAGATAGTAAAGGCCATCCAGGAGGAAGTCTGGCCTCTGCTGGACCCATCAGTGTACCAGGCTCGAACATCTATTGAGGTTTATCTCCTTTAAATGGCAAGGGTTCCAGTTCTGTTCATTATTGTCAGGGTGTCTCCCAAGACCAGCAGCAGGTGTTTCTTCTGTAAACGTAACAGGCCCTAGAATATGCTGCAACTCTTGTGACAAAGGACGGGCAGACAAGGAGCTCCTTTGTTCTAGGTATGCTCCCCATTTAGCCAAAGCTGAGGTTTGTGCTACCCCCATCTTGGGAGATGATACCCAAGACCATAGCCAGCCCATTATAGGGTTCATTGCTCTGATATGTACCAGAGCCTTCCTTGTTTTTGCTTCTGTGGACAATAAAGTGGTATAGTTGCTTCTCCACTAAGGAATACCTCATTTCTACCCTCTTCCACAATCGAGACCAAAACCCCAAAGGGATGCATAACCACTCTTGCCATTGCCACCAGCTCCATCCAAACCCTTCATGGGTGACGTGGTCTTCTAATTCAAAGGGCTTGGTTGGACCCACAACCGGCAATGCCTGGGCCTGCTGCACTCCTCACTTAGTGGCCTGGAATTCTTACTCTATGGTATCCAACAATTCCCAGGCCACCCCCTTCTTCATAAATGAGTATAAGGGGCATGCCACTTGGGTCAGGTAAGGTATAAATGTTCTCCAGTATCCTAAGAGTCCAACATAGGTCTGCAATTGAGTCGTGGTGGTAGATTGCAGGAACATTTGTATTTTGTCAATTACTGCTTCCAGTATCACTTTGGTCTTAGCCAACCAGACGACTCCCAAGAACTTGACAGATGATCCTGGCCCTTGGATTTTTGCAGTGTTCACAGCCCACCCACATGATTTCAAATACTTAAAAAGCTCTGGTACACACTGTTCTAAATCTTCAAGAGAATCATGTTAGTAGCACATCAGCAATATAATGGAACAATTTCTCTGACGTTGGGCGCTTCTATTTTGCCAGGTCTTCCACAACCAGCCCATGACATACAACTGGGCTGTGTAGGTAACCTTGGGGAAGGACCCTCCCATGTAAATGTAAATTGATATTGGCTCTGATCAGGTAGAGCTACAGGAAAAAATCATTAACTAAATCTGCCACACAGTGATAGGTGCCCAGTGCTGTGGTCAGTTGGTCCATCAAAGTCGCAGACTGACGGTATGGTAGCCTGCCAGAGCAGCGCAACTTTGCTGAGTTCTCTGTAGCCCACTATCATCCGCCAGGAGCCGTCAGCCTGCTGAACAAGCCACACTGGGGAGTTAGACTATGAACGGGCTGTACTAGGCCCACTTTTGCCAGCTTGGCAATGGTGGCAACTATCTCCTCTTGCCCCCTGGTAGATGGTACTCTCTCACAGCTGTCACCCTCCGAGGTGTCAGTAGTAACTGTGGGGAATGCTTCCAATATCCCCTCACAACAGCCTTCACCACAAGCACTTGGAGGCAAAATTCCCTCTAAGAGGTTTGCAACTTTAGACCTTGCAGAACATTTATCCCCAAAATATATTCCGGGATCAGAGACACATCCACAGTATACATCAGCACGGAGAGCCATTCGATTTCTTAAAGGCAGGTACACAGACTTTACCTTAACTGTTTGGCCACCGTAGCCATCAACGTGTGCACTGGGGCCTAGAAACTGTTCTGGCTTACTGTAAATACGGCTGCATTGGGCACCGGTGTCAACCAGAGCCATTATCTTCTGTACATTAGCCTGTGACCAGTAAGTTTTGAGCTCTGCACGGGGCCTCTGGTCCCCACGTAGGTTCTTTGGGTGGACACCTTGGCCTGAGCTCTATTCAAAGTGAAAGAGGGCATCCGAGGATACACCTTTTGAGGTCACATAGTCCTCCAGGTAGATGGTCTGTTTCTCTTGCTGTGGTAAACTGCTGCTCTGGCCTCAACTGCCTCCATAGCTCTAGGATGTAGTTTGGGTTGTTTATCCATCTTGGTTTCATCGACTCCCACTGTCAGCAATCGGCCCACATCTGCATCTGCGTACCCAGTCGGGTCCTTTACAAGTTCGGCCCCCCTTTTTAATCCCCTTTGCCTGCCACACCCACCTCTACTTCTCCAAAGATGCCACCACTGAGGTCACTTCCTAGATGGGATGGCCCACATAGGGCACAAGAATAGCAGTTGACCTGAAGGAGGTAGATGGGACATTGTTCAAAATGGCATCTCGCATGCCACCTGTAAGATGCTTTACACCTGGGCCCCGAGTATTTAAGTTAAGTGTAGACTGTTTCGTTCCTATCTCACAACTTGAGTTAACTCAGCAAAGGTAGGGCATTTTCTTGCATTATCCAGGAGTTGTCCCTCATTTGTCCATACAGTGTGGATGGCAACATTAATCCACTCCATCAGGGAGTATGTTTGGCTAGGCACCCCCTGCATGTGTCACCTAGGGTTCTGTAATCTTTGTTTCAACCAGGGGTTAGTGGTGATAGATGCCAACGGTTCTATCTCATTTCTGGTGCAAATAACACCATCCACCCCTGTGGCAAGCTGCCAAGGGTTCCCCTTGCTGCTGTTGAAATTGCTTACCCAGGTCAACCAACCCTGCCTGGATACATGGCCAATAAGTTGTGAGCTCAGTCACACACACTGGGAGCCGCTTGGGGATGCCCCCCACCTGGGCCATAGGCTGCTGGTGTTTCATCTTCTGACGCATGACGGGTCTCGCTAACAAGCAGGGACCCACGGCATCATAATGTTCATCATCACCGTCCCGTGTCTCCTCGCTACGGGAAACATTGACTTCCTCGGGCCATGCATTTCTGGCTCTAATGTCCATATACGTTGCTCCAGTTCTTCCTCACGTTCCTGCAGTTTGCAGACCTGTGCAGCATTGCATATGGCACCATCCGTATTAGCTTCCAGGGAAGTTAAGAAAATCCTTCTCACTGTAACGGTGGCAGTGTGTGCCACCTTGTCTGGCAAATCGGAACTTACCACCTGTAATGCCTTATCAAGACTATCCAGTGACCCGTCCACCACCTCCCACTGGTGTGTTCCACTGGGGCCCACGCCGAGAGGACTGAGGCCTCCGACTACCACACACTTTGCAGTGGCCACTGACTTCCTCCATTCATTGGAGCCTCAGGCTCCCCTACCTGCTGGGAATCCTGCCTACTCTGACAATTCTCTTGCTTATCACTGAACCCTGGGTAGGTAAGGCACAAGCTGGGAAGCTGGAAGAAAATGCTAGGAGCCATAGAAACTGCAGATATGCTTTATTCTCTAGTGCCTGGTGTGGCAGCCAGGGGTGTTCCAGGAGGACTTCCATAGGTGTACGTGAACAAAGGTGGCAGTTCCCCAAGCTGTTGCATACCGATGCATGTATGCATTGCTATAGAGGATCTCAGTTGTTATATAACCATGCAAAGCCATTGTTTACAGGAAGTGGGGCAAGAGAGCCTGACTATCGCCATCCTAGCTAAACACTAGCTCTCTACAGTTGCTATTTCCTTCTCCAGGGGATCTTCCCAACCCAGGAATCAAACGCATGGCTCCTGCTTGCAGGCGGATTCTTTACCACTAAGCTACCTGGGAAGCCCTAGACACAGGTACAGATACATATATGTAAATGTGCTGTGGTGGGTCACTCAGTTATGTTCAACTCTTTGCGACCCCATGGACTGTAGCCTGCCAGGTTCTTCTGTCCATGGGGATTCTCCAGGCAAGTATACTGGAGTGGGTTGCCATGCCCTTCTCCAGGGGATCTTTCCAACCCAGGGATGGAGCCCAGGTTTTCTGTATTGCAGGTGGATTCTTTACCATCTAAGCCACCGGGGAAGCCCAAGAATACTGGAGTGGGTCGCCATGCCCTTCTCCAGGGGATCTTCCCGACCCAGGAATTGAACTGGGGTCTCATGCATTGCAGGCAGATTCCTTACCAGCTGAGGTACTGGGAAAGCCCATGTATGTAAAATAGTCGAACATGAGCTACAATTCCTGTTCCTAATTCTTCTGTGGTCGTAGTCCATACATTCATTCTTCCCTTCAATTGCCAAGTATTTATTGAGTACTTCCTATGTTCTAGGAACTGTGCTCAGAGATAAAATTAAAATACTAAACTAAAGCTAAAATTTTCACCATCACCCACTTCTTTGGGGATATTTTCATCCCCAAAATGAAGAGGAGGGGTGGGAAAGAGTCATCCAGCCTGGGACAGTTACTCCTCGATTTCCCACCAGCTCTGATCAGCTCCTTCCCTGCCTTCTGCCCACAACCTCTATCTGACTGTCTGCCATATTGGGTTGGGAAACAAGAAAGGGATAGAAAAGAGGAGAGAAAAAGGGAAAGATGTTGCCCATATCCTTGGCCTTCCTTGGAAAGGAACAGTTGGAATTACTGCCTTCCCAAAAGTCTAGGGCTCAGGGTCCTCTCAAGCCCCCCACACCCAGCACCACAGATGCCAGTTCCCTGCAAGAAATCCCTAAGCACTTTGTGAGGACCCCACTCCCAAATGTACCTAATCCTAGTCTTGCTCAATTGGTCTCAGCCTTCGCTGTTTACTTGGGCTGGTCTCTGAGCAGAATCTGTGACTGCCCTCAAATTAGGTAAGTGGCACAGCCTCTGGCTATTGACTGATGCAAAGATTACCGTTCCGCAAACAGGAGCATGTTAATTTTTAATTTCACTGTGTTGACTGCTGATCAGGCTTCCTCCTTGTCCTATAACCAATAGTGACCTCGTCAGAAAAAAACACACAATCCTTGCCCCACAATAAAAGTCCACTCATCTGGTCTTCCTGGCACTAGCTGGGCTTTTTAAAGCAGATTCCATATTGATATTAACTTAGTCAACAGAGAAGTAAAGAATTTCTTGTGACGTGGGCAACCCTGGATCAACACAAGACCCAGATGAGCAGCATGGTTATCTAAGGGTTAAAGAGAAATTCCCAGGGCAGGCCTTTGAGGTTTGGGCTCTGGGGTAAGGAAAGGACAGGGCCCTTCCTCTCACGAGGAGAGTGTTTCTTCCTATGAGCACCAGCTCATGATAAATCATCACCTACAAGACACACTCATACCCTGGAGCACAGTTGTTCTCAGCAGTGACTTCACCACTGCCCTTGAGACCAGAAACCAGCAGGGAACGTGTCACCACCTCCTTACAGGGGCTCTGCTGTTTGCTCCGTCCCTCAGTTCACATCGACATCATGCTGTCTCTGGGAGGTCGTGGCCAGCATCCCGTGGCGTGGCAAAGGAAACTGAGGAGAGTTGTCCTGCGCAGGGTTCCACAGTTCATATCCTCATGGGGTCGCTCATTTAGTGCGGAGACCTGCCAGAGACCTTCCTCTTCCTCTTCTCCTTTTGCTTTTATGGAGCCAAAGTAGTTTCGGTCTGAAAACCATGATGAATTTAACATAGATCAAGAAGAGCCACAGAAGCAACTTCTCTCATCCGAGATGGGGTGGATGCTTCGATTTTACGCCATTTGTCTACATTGTCGCTCACTGCAGAGAAAACGTTCTAACACTGTCCTCTGTGGCCTCAAGCCATTTCCCTGAGGCTGTTAGACTGAAAACACAGAAAACCAGAGAAATTAAAAATATGCTCAGAGCCTGAGTGAAATTGAACGGTAGTCAGAGGCAGGGATTCATTCAGTTGGTTACTTTAAATAATTCACTCCAGAAAAAGACTGGATGAGTACGTGTGTGTGTGTGTGTGTGTGTGTGTGTAGATATATATATATATATATATATAAACTTCGACTTCAATGCTCAGAGATGAATGCACCAAATTATACAAGCCTCACAGAGTTTGAGGACTGGAAGGAGATAAGGAAATCAGTCATTAGAGCAAGTCAAGACTGGTAACTTGTTTCTGGGGAGCTACTTCTGAATCTCCTTAAATTTCATGGTCACCAGAGACATAATTATTGGTGTGGTTGGAGAAGGAAAGGGTGGGGTTTACTGTGTTGTCATCTGCCTGCTTTCACGTCTCACAAGTCTCCCCACCACCTGTCCCAGCATTCCCATGAACACCAGCTTCAGGAGATTCTTCCCTGAAAAACTTTATCTGGTCTCGCCTATTTGGGAAATGCTACGCCTGGGTAGTTGGCAACGTGCATCCACATACTAAATGCTGCTGCACTGAGGAGTCCTGGAATCAAGAAAACCTCACTGACTTTAAGTCTAATTCCCAGTCTTACTTTGCGATGGTGTCAGGTAGGACACAGCTGCAAGGGACAGAAAAGCTTACGCAAAGCTGGGATAAACAATCGGGACACTGATATTTCACAAAGCAGATGGTTAGAGATGCAGGGCAGGCTCTGGAGGCATCCTCATGTTTTTCTACCCCGGCATCCTCAGGGCCAGCTTTCTCCTCAGACAGTCATGGGATGGCCTGATACAGGGCAGAGGAAGAACAACCACCATTTCCTCATGAGAAGAAACTTTCCCACAAGGCCCCTGGCGTTCATCCTGGTCTCGTTGGCCACAGTCAGGTCACATGTCCTCAACTGTCAAAAGCAACAGCCTTTCCCCCCAATCAGTGCCCCTCAGGCTGGTGGAGGGTCAGCTTCCCTGTGAGCCAGAAGACATCTCTGAACAAAACTGGAGCTCAGTTGGAGGCAGAGGAGGAGGAGTGGGCTGCCCACAGCATTTACTCCAAAGGCATACTTCCTTTCACAGCCAGTATCTGTGATGCTTCATCTTCTGGGTCACTTGGAGTGCACAGACTTTTGACCAAACATGACCCTGGGTGTGGCTGAGAGGGTGTTTCTGGGTGAGCTAGTAGACTGTCAAGCATCCCCAGGGTAGATGAGCTCACCCATTCTCAGTTGAAGACCTGAGTAGAATGAAAAGGCGGAGTAAAAGTGAGTTCCTCCAGCCTGGCTGCCTGAGCTGAGCTATGGGTCTCCTTCCTCCGAACGCAGACTGAAATGCCATCTCTTCTTGAGTCTCCAGCCTGCTGGCTCTCAGACTGGAACTTATCCTGTCTCTTGGGTCTCCAGCTTGCTGACTGCAGATCTGGAGGCTTCTCAGCCCCCCATTCCTTATAATAAATCTGTTATACACACATACTTACTAGTGGTTCTTTCTCTCTGGAGAATCCTAATACATACCTCATTATGTCCCTTCGAACTGAGGCTTCTTTGTACACTTTGGAAAATGTGGGAAAGTTTTCCTGGATAGAGTTCAAATTCTCTCATATAGCATTCAAACCCCATGACGGTGTGGGTCCTCTCTAGTCCCTGTACCAGTCTCCTCTCCAGCCAACAAAATGCTCTTTCAGACTCCTGCGCTTTTGCTGTTCTCTCTGCTGGTTGCCCCTTTCCATCTTTCAAATGGCTATGCAGCTTTCCAGCATGGTTCAAACATCACATCTCTATGAATCCTTCAATGAGTCTCCGCCTCCAACCCCACAATCAGACAGGGTCCTAGCTCTGCCGCTCACGAATAGTGGAAACCCGGGCAAGTTATTTAACCTCCGTGCTCCAGTTCCCCTTCCAGAAAATGAGGACCCTACATGCAGCTCCCTCACAGGATTAAGTGAGCCAGTCCCTGCACTGCTTTGAACAGTACCTGTCATTCCTCCTTGAGACTTGGCACGAGTGATACGTGACTAGTGCTCAGCAGATGCTTGGTGAGTGAGTGGCTGTTCCTCAGACCTGAGAAACTGAAATTCCAATATGGTGAAAGAGTTTCACAACATCCCACTGAAAGGAAGTGCCAGAATTTGGAATCTGCGTCTCCTGACTTCAGAAGTCAGGAGCTCTGCCTAACATCGAGAGGTTGCGTCCCACCATGTGACATCCTTCCAGGATTCAACAAATCTTTATCGAATACCCCTTTGCCAGATGCTCTGCTGGGAGTCCATGATGCAGAAAACAGAACCCCTGCCTTCAAGGCATCAGAGACCTTCCCCTGGACCAAAGCTTTGCTGACCACCCAGCATCCCAGCTCCTGCTCCTCCCATCCATTCCTCTGGGCACCATTCAGAACGACTTCTTGGGCTTAAGTGCCCCAAAAGCCACGACCTGCTGGGAATAATGTATAGACTCCTGGTCCATCACTGTGGTAATCCATCCAGAATCTATCTTCATTTATCCACACAGACTTGTATCTGACCACTGGCCAGCTAAATCCCTCCTACTGTGGGTTAAGACTTCTCACCAACCCACAAACCACACAGCAGACTTGTTTCCATGTCCACCTCTTTGCTCATTGGGTGCCTCCCACCTGACAAACTTTCCAAGCTTCTCAACCTGTAACTGGTGTAATCTACTTCGTTGCGTGCATGCTAAGCCATGTCCAATTCTTTGTGACTCTATGGACTGTGGCCCCCCAGACTCCTCTGTCCGAGATTTCCCAGGCAAGAATACCAGAATGGGTTGTCATTTCCTTCTCCTCCAGGGGATCTTCCCAACCCAGGAAACAAACTCTTGTCTCTTGCATCTCCTGCACTGGTAGGCAGATTCTTCACCACTGCGCCACTTAGGAAGCCCATTAATCTACTTCATTTGCTGCAGTAAAACAAAGTCACTTTCTTTTTTTCGTGAAGCCCCTGGAGATCCTGCATGTTCCTATTAGAACTATATTTCCCTCTATGCTCTCCTAAATTTGCCTAAGAACCCCAAGAGCTTTCTAAGGATAAATGGAATAGTCAGTGTTTGTGTCTGCTTTTGCTCCTTATCCCCTGGTGCAGTTGAAGGATCACCCCCTAAACCACCTTAGAACACCCTCTGTCCCAACTCAGGACACAGGTTATAGCTCCTATCATTACATCTCTGCTGAGCTATGTCCCCAGATCTGGATTCTAGTGGCTTTCCACAGCCATCTGTGTTGAACCCACATCATGAACCAGACACACATTCTAGACCTTGGAATGATTTTCTGCCAGTCAGTCAAAGGTCCTGGCCACTCCCATCAAATTCCCCTCACTTCCAAACTCTGCAAAAGGAGGTTGTGCTCTGGTCCTTTCCCACCCAGAAGATTCCTGGGCCTTGGATGTGAATTGACCCAACCTTCTTCAGGGTGCTGCAAACCAAGGAGGGAAATGGCTGCTGGTAAGCCACAAAAGACAAGTCCTCGTTTCACCTTGCTGTCAGGCCAGTAGGTGTCTGCTTATACTTACTAAACTGAGAGGCGCTATTTGAGGGACTCACCCTGAACCAAGGTGACCAGCTGTGTCCATCTTCTTGGAAGCATGCCGGCAGCTTCCCACTCCAAGCTGTTTTAGATTGTTCTTACCCAGTAACTTATTATATAACCATCTCATGGCTCATCCTTCAAGGCCCTGGAAAAGTCTAAAATAATGCCTCTCTTCTAAAATTCCTATATAGTCTTATAGTCTATATATAGTCCGTATCTTATATATAGTCTTATATATAGTCCATATTTTGATTTATTTATTTATTGAACAAATGTTTATTGAGCGTCAACTATAAACCAGGCCCAGGCATTAGAGATGCAAAATTAAGAGGGGCCACAGCCTCTGCCTCCAGAACCTACCAAGCCATTGGATTTTATATTGGGCTGTGCTGGCCAGTGAGACAGTTGCCAAGGCCCTGTGCCCATAGTGATAATACCAGAAGGCCCACTTGCTCTATGACAGTTAATCTAGCTGATGACAGATAAGGCTGCAGCTTCGATCAAACTGCAGCCCAACTTCTGCCTTCCTGTAACATTACGGTTACATCTTTCACCCCCAGCTCCAGCCCACGAGCACCTGCTCCATTTGAAAGGACCATGAAAGAGGATCTCCTACCATCCTACAGAAGTATTTTTCAGTGGTAAGGCTGAAAGTATCTTAGCTGAGCATATCCACAGAGAACTGGGTTGGATTTCTGAAAAGGATATAACCTGGTGTACTCCTTAAAAAACTTAGTTCAGTTCCACAAATGTTTATATAGTAATTTCTATATGGCCCGATGAATACTCAGGTTCAATTAACATTTTGGACCTTCCTTGTTTCTGTTAAGACCAACGATAATTCTAATCTACAAAGAGTTGTCATGTAAATGTAAATTTATCTTTGCATGAAGGATAAGTAAAATAAAAAGGAAGTCCTTGGTGTTAAGCTGGTTCAGTTCAATTCAGTCGCTCAGTCCTGTCCCACTCTCTGTGACCCCATGAATTGCAGCACGCCAGGCCTCCCTGTCCATCACCAACTCCCAGAGTTCACCCAAACTCATGTGCATTGAGTTGGTGATGCCATCCGGCCATTGCATCTTCTATTGTCCCCTTCTCCTCCTACCCCGAATCTCTCCCAGCATCAGAGTCTTTTCCAATGAGTCAACTCTTCGCATGAGGTGGCCAAACTATTGGAGTTTCAGCTTTTAGCATCAGTCCTTCCAAAGAACACCCAGGACTGACCTCCTTTAAGATGGACTGGTTGGATCTCCTTGCAGTCCAAGGGACTCTCAAGAGTCTTCTCCAACACCACAGTTCAAAAGCATCAATTCTTCAGCACTCAGCTTTCTTCACAGTCCAACTCTCACATCCATACATGACTACTGGAAAAACCATAACCTTGACTAGATGGATCTTTGTTGGCAAAGTAACATCTCTGCTTTTCAATATGCTATCTTGTTTGGTCATAACTTTCCTTCTAAGGAGTAAGCCTATTTTAATTTCATGGCTGCAATCAACATCTGCAGTGATTTTGGAGCCCTAAAAAATAAAGTCTGACACTGTTTCCACTGTTTCCCCATCTATTTCCCATGAAGTGATGGGACCAGATGCCATGATCTTCGTTTTCTGAATGTTGAGCTTTAAGCCAACTTTTTCACACTCCTCTTTCACTTTCATCAAGAGGCTTTTTAGTTCCTCTTCACTTTCTGCCATAAGGGTGGTGTCATCTGTATATCTGAGGTTATTGAGATTTCTCCCGGAAATCTTGATTCCAACTTGTGCTTCTTCCAGGCCAGCATTTCTCATGATGTACTCTGCATAGAAGTTAAATAAGCAGGGTAACAATATACAGTCTTGATGTACTCCTTTTCCTACTTGAAACCAGTCTGTTGTTCCATGTCCAGTTCTAACTGTTGCTTCCTGACCTGCATACAGATTTCTCAAGAGGCAGGTCAGGTGGTCTGGTATTCCCATCTCTTTCAGAATTTTCCACAGTTTATTGTGATCCACACAGTCAAAGGCTTTGGCATAGTCAATAAAGCAGAAATAGATGTTTTTCTAGAACTCTCTTGCTTTTTCCATGATCCAGCAGATGTTGGCAGTTTGACCTCTGGTTCCTCTGCCTTTTCTAAAACCAGCTTGAACATCTGGAAGTTCATGGTTCACATATTGCTGAAGCCTGGCTTGGAGAATTTGGAGCATTACTTTACTAGCATGTGAGATGAGTGCAATTGTGCAGTAGTTTGAGCATTCTTTGGCATTGCCTTTCTTTGGGATTGGAATGAAAACTGACCTTTTCCAGTCCTGTGGCCACTGCTGAGTTTTCCAAATTTGCTGGCATATTGAGTGCAGCACTTTCACAGCATCATCTTTCAGGATTTGAAATAGCTCTACTGGAATTCCATCACCTCCTCTAGCTTTGTTCATAGTGATGCTTTCTAAGGCCCACTTGACTTCACATTCCAGGATGTCTGGCTCTAGGTGAGTGATTATACCATCGTGATTATCTTGGCCATGAAGATCTTTTTTGTACAGTTCTTCTGTGTATTCTTGCCACCTCTTCTTAATATCTTCTGCTTCTGTTAGGTCCATACCATTTCTGTCCTTTATCGAGCCCATCTTTGCATGAAATGTTCCCTTGATATCTCTGATTTTCTTGACGAGATCCCTAGTCTTTCCCATTCTGTTGTTTCCCGCTATTTCTTTGCATTGATCACTGAGGAAGGCTTTCTTATCTCTCCTTGCTATTCTTTGGAACTCTGCATTCTTTTCACAGCTATTTGTAAGGCCTCCCCAGACAGCCATTTCGCTTTTTTGCATTTCTTTTCCGCAGGGACCTGCCTACAAAAAAGAAAGCCATTTGATTGAAATTCTGCATGTGTGCTCAGTTGCACAGTCGTGTCCGACTCTTTGTGATCCCACGGACTGTAGCCCGCCAGGCTCCTCCGTCCATGGAATTCTCTAGGCAACCATTCTGGAGTGGGTTTCCATTTCCTGCTCCAGGGGATCTTCCCACCCTAAGGATGGACCCTTGTCTCTTGTGTCTCTGCATTGGCAGGTAGATTCTTTACCACTGCCCCATCTGGGAAGCCCTGATTGAGGTTCTGAATGTTAATAAAACTTTTCCCCAGACTTGAGAGCTCAGGTGGAGGAACTATCACAGGTTTCTGAATAAGTATAGAATTCAGGACAGAGAACTATTAGCACTAAGTGGCTTCAGAAGAGTTGGACCAGAGGTCTAGCCAGAAAGGACTGGGCTTACCCAAGAGTTGGGCTGCCAGACAGGGCAGTGAGTGGGATGCACGCAGCCAGCACAGGTGGACTCTTGGCTTTGGAGCATAGCTGTAAATTGCCTTCCTACCTAACACATGTGCCCTGAAATTCCTCATAGGGGAGTCGAATTCAGCTCTGAGAGGATCATGTGCTTCAGAGGATTTATCACTAGACAAGTTTAAGGAAGGGAGGAGAAACTTAGGAGTGGAGCCTTAAGTCTCAGATCACAGATCAGACCACAAAAAGGCCGCAGCTCTGTGAATGGCTGACCAAGACTGGAAAGGGGTAACCTGCCACTCAATGGCATCCTGAGCAATGTGACCACCCAGGGACTCACCATGAAGCTACAGTAAGGATCGTTTGTTTACTGGAGAGAAAATGAGGTCTCATAAAGGGCCTGCTGCAAGAAGGCAATCACCTGTACATTTGGATAGGGTTCTGACTGCAGCCCAATTCTCTTCTGAGTGGGAGGTCCCACAGATGTCCTCACCAGCCCACCTGGCCAGCACTGGTGAGCTGAGAGTTGGGCCTCTGCCTAGGCAAGCTTTGAGGCAATGCACAGTCCTGAAATCTTAACTGATTATCAAGGTGATGCCCACAAAGGACATGTGAAGTGAGGATTGGCCAGGACTTGTTGTCCAGGGTGATGCCTCAAGATTCCTCTGAGCCCAGACCACAAAAAGAGGCCATCTAGGGTATAGGATAGGCCAGCTTTCCAAGGCATTCAAGGAATTAAAGAAAACTTTCTTAGATGGGAAGGTGGAGTGGTTATTGGTGTTCTAAGGGTAAGTGATTAGAGTATTAGAAGGGAAAGGTTATCAAAAATCTACTATGCTCCAGCTGTTTTATAGGCAGCATCTGTTTTAATTAAAAAAAAAAAATGCTGTAAAAGGAACATGACCTCGCTGCATTTGACAAGTGAAGGAACAGATTGAGAGAGAATGAACTCCCCACGGATGCTACTAAGTGACTGGGTTAGGATGTGAACCCGGCTCACATTTTTGGCAAAACCTGTGCTCTTCCCAATTAGACTAAAAATCTAATTCAACAACAATGTTCAATGCATAATAAGGCATAGAGCTGGGCTTTGGGCACATATGAGTGTGAAAAAGACACACAATCCCTGCCTCACAGGCTAGTGGGAGATGCAAGACCTGTAATTATAATGGCTAGAAATATTCTACGAGCAGTCAAAACAGTCAATGGTAGCAGCTCCTCAGCCTCATGTTGTACCTCCTCCCTGGGTCACTAAATCTGACCAGACCAGTCTTGCTGGTCCCACAAACGCAACTCACTTCCTTCCTGGAGTCTGTGTTTGCCCTGCCCTCTCTCCATCCTGACCTTCCCCAGCTCAAGGTCACTTTCTCAGCATCCTTTCCTGATCTCCCTTGGATCATCTGCACACACACCCTCAGTCCCCTTCCACATTTATTTTATTTTCCTAGCTTAATTTTCTTCCTAATACTTAAGTTCAAGTTTGAAGTCTTATTGTCTGGATTCCGGTCCTGGTTCCACCACCTTCCAGGCGTTTGATTTGGAACAAATTACTAACTCCCTGACTTTCAGCTTCCTGTCTGTCAGCAGATAATAATTACATGTAGCACAGAAGGTTTCTGTGGGGACCAAAGGGAATAATCAATGAAAATATCAGAGCACAAAGAAACTGCTTAATACAAGATAGCTGTTATTGTTTTTTTGTTTGTTTCTTGTGTTTCTTCACCACTAAAATGTGAACTCCATGAAGACCAGGACTAGGTCTGTTCACCGTGGCATCCTCAGGGCCTCGCATGTGGCAGGCCTGCAAGAAATATTTAATGAATGAATAGCTAACTTTTCATGTGCTAGTCAGCACTGATCCCAGTTAAGCTTCACAGTCACTCCATGTGACAAGAATCATCCCCATCCTCATTTTATAGACCAGAGCCAGGAAGGTTAAGTACACTTCCTAAGGCCACACAGACAAGAAAGAGTGAGCCAGGATTCGAACCATAAGTGCAGTGAGAGAGGGACAAGCAGAGGGTGCTGGGCACTCAAAGAAGAGGATTGGTTGAGACCTTCAGTCTCGGTACCCACGGGAGGCGGTGTTTCTGAGCCGGCTTCTGAAGGATGGGTGAGATGGGTGGTTGGAAACTGAAAAAAGAGCATTTCTGGCAGCGAAAGAATGAAGGAAGTGTAGTGTACAGGCCTGAAAACAGGAAAGTCCTGAGGTGTTTAAGAAAACAGCAAATTGTCCGACTAGGACAGGAATGCCGTAGGGTGTGACCCATGAGTCACGCTGGCCCGGTCACTGCTGGACTGGACGTGGATTTGGGCGGGGGGTGGCCGATGTGGCCAGCCTCCTCTGCGTCCAGACGTGGGGACGGCATGTCACCTTGGAGCGGACTTCGTGTTTATAGGGAAAATCACTGGAGTGAGCCCTTGTCCACGGAAAGGGAGAACAGGGAGTTTGTCCAGTGCTCTAGCCGAGGCTGCGCCACCTCTCCACCTCTTTGTCCTTGAAGCCCTGGGGCCCTGGGGCCAGGAAAGGATGAGAGGCAATTCCCAAAGGAGCCCTTCCGAGGGCGAGGAGCAGGGACCACAGCCACAGCTCTGTTCTCAGAGCAGAGGCCAGAAGTAAATAGCCCTGACCGTGGGCCAGAGAGTAGGGAAGAGCATTGGTGGCCACATAGGGACTTGCCACAAGGTAAAGAGGGCCCTGAGCAGAGGGTTCTGAGTTTAACACAAAGTTAAAGCAGTTGGTGTGGCACAGATGAGGACGCAGGACACAGGGTGCCTTGGGCCCCAGCCATCCTGACCGCTATTATACTTTGGAAGCATCCACAGAGCACTTGAGAGAACCTGACCACTATTATGCTTTGGAAGCATCCACAGAGCACTTGAGAGAACCAAGGACCGTGGTCTTGGGTCTAGAGCACTGCCCCGCTGCCATCAGAGCTCTGGGCAGCATTGGACAGTGAGGATGGCACTCTGACGGCACGACAGAGCATCCCAGGCCTCTCTCTGCCCAGATTTAGGAACAGTATTGACAGTCACTTGTGATTTGGGGCTAATTTTGAAGGAAATAAGCTTCAGAGGAAGGTATCAGACTTTCTTCTACTAAGAGAGGGTGGGATGTCTGGAGAGAGTAACATGGAAACACACACTACCATATGTAAAATAGATATGTGTGTGTGTGAGTCGCTCAGTCATGTCTGACTGTGAGATTCTGTGGATGGTAGCCCACCAGAGTCCTCTGTCCATGGGATTCTCCAGGCAAGAATACTGGAATGGGTTGCCATGCCCTCCTCTAGGGGACCTTCCCAACCCAGGGATTGAACTCAGGTCTCCTGCACTGTAGGCAGATTCTTTACCATCTGGGCCACCAGGGAAACCCAGCCAATGGGAATTTGCTGTATGACTCAGGGAACTCAAACCTGGGCTCTGTAACAACCTAAAGGGGTGGGATGGGAAGGGAGAGGGGAGGGATGTTTAAGAGGGAGGGGACATGGGTATACCTATGGCTGATTGATGTTGATGTTTGGCAGAAACCAACACAATACTGTAAAGCAATTATCCTCCAATTAAAAATAAAAAAATTATTTTTAAAAAAAGGAGCAGAGAAGCTAGAACAACTAGCTAGAAAAAAGAAAAAAAGAGGTTAAGATGTGACGCAGTTACAGTTTTCCAGGAATGAGTAGAGACATCCCCCGGTGACCTCCACAGCAGTGAGGCAGGTGGCTGGTGAGACGCAATGTGGGGAAGACAGAGGGGCCTGAGAGAATGGTCACCCCACAGAGGCTGCATCAGGTGGGACCTGGCAGATGGGAGACTGTGTCAGGATAACAGGAAGGCGTGTGAAAGTGGGCTGGGGGCCGCGAACAGACCTAAACTACTGCACAAGGAACTTAATTTTTATACAAAGCAGACTCTCCTGACACAGATTAGCTGAAAAGGTCGTAAGACCACATTCCACAAAGATATAATAATAATAATAACTGATTCTCATTGGTCATCAGGAAAGGTATTGGGTAGGACAGCTGTTGTCAAACATTTTCAGTCACAGAAATCCTTATTAGAATAAAAGCTTATGCAGAACCTCAATATTTAGACTAGAGATAGATGAGTAGTTTGGAGGGAACCAGCACCCAGATCCACTGAACCTTGAATACAAACCCTCCATTGAACACCCTCCCCCAACTATGGGGGTCCTGAGGGGTCTCCTGGGAATACCAAGGACTTTGTAACATACAGTTTAAAAACTGCTAGGGTAGGAGATATGGTCTGGTGAAAAAGATCTAAAGTCCCTCGTTTCCTATGAATCTTCTATCTCTAGTCTAAATATTGAGGTTCTGCATAATCTTTTATTCTAATAAAGATTTCTGTGACTGAAAATGCTTGACAACCATTATCCTACCCAACACCTTTCCTGATGACCAGTGAGAATCAGTTGTTGCTATTATTATTATTATCTTTGTTCAGGTTTCTGAACCACACCATCCCTGGAATAGAAGAGAGGGTCCCCATCCTTGGCTGAGATCACTGGCCCAGCTAGAGCAATGGGTCACAAGGCTCCTGTGTGCCCCTCTTGGGCCACTTGCTCACGTCCGTATGAGCGTGTCCACGAGGGTTAGTTGAGGCCAGTGTCACATTTCTTGGTATTGGCTCCCAGACTGTGTAACATCTGGCAGTGATGGGCAAATTAAAGCACACCACTATCACCATTAACACTTCCCCAGCCAAGCTCATCTTGCACCAATCCCCAAAGCATGTTCAGAGAGGAGAGCCTCTTCAGAGTCCCACGATGCCAGGTGCCATAGACGCCATGCCCAGAGTGAATGGAGAGCCAGGCTCTGCTCACAGAATGATCAGCGACAAAGGTGACAGGCACCAGGCCAGACCCCAAGGGACAGGAACCAGATGAAGGACCAGGAACCTCATACGCACGGTGGCTGGCTCAGCACCAGCTCTCCCAAGCCTGGCTCAAACTTAGGACGTGTAGATGGTGAACGAGTGAAAATCCCCGAGTCAAAAGACCAGGATTTGCTTTGGCTCTTTCACTGGTGAACGTGTGACCTAGGACAAATCATTTCTCCTTGTCGGACCTCACTTGCCCTATTATAAAGTGAGAACGTTGGACCGTAGAAGTTGTTCTATGTACTGAGAGTTTCTTGAAGGAAGGAAATGTTGTTCACTAAAAAATGAACATCTTAAACTCCTCAGGAATCCGTTCACTTTTTAAACTTGGATATACATTTAGATTTCCCTGGTGGCTCAGACAGTAGTCTGCCTGCAATGCAGAAGACCTGGATTTGATCCCTGGGTCAGGAAGAACTCCTGGAGAAGGAAATGGAAACCCACTCCTGTATTCTTGCCTGGGAAATTCCACCAACAGAGGGGCCTGGTGGGCTACAGTCTATGGGGTCGCCAAGAGTCGGACACGACTGAACAATTAACACTTTCACATTTGGATTCTTCATACATTTATTTGAAAAAAAGGTGAGGTAGATTTTATTTTTAAATGAGTGCAAACTACCAAATCAGATGATCTAGCAAGTGCTGATATTTTTTGAAACTCAGTTTCCTGGATTATTCACAGCCTACTCCAAAGGGACTATGAAGTCAAATTGAAAAATGTGAATTCAATGTCCTCTTAGTTCCACCTCCAGATAAAATCGGGAGAGAGACTAAGGTAGTTCCCAAATGCCCTCAGTACAGCCCCATTCTAATGTCATTGCCCTTGGACACCCTATTGTGCTAAGCCAGTGAACAGCTGGAGCACACAATCCTGGCACACATCTCCCAGCAAATCTGTTTTTCCATCACATCCCCCTCTGAAACTATAGTGTCAACTTATCTGTTGGATTAACACAGCTATGCTAATGCCTTAGGATCAACAGGCTGTAAGGGACCACAGAGACACCTGCTAAGCTCTTTGGTAACCAAGGCCCAGAGCATGAGGATGACTTGCCCAAGACCAGACTCTAAACCCAGCTTTCCCAGTTTCTAGGCCAGGAATCATCCCACTAGCCAATTCTCACCACTGACTGTACCTGACGATCGCCTGAAGGGCTCTGTAAAATGCTGTACTCAGGACCCACCCCTAGGGAGGTGGATTTCATTTATCTGGTGTGAAGTCCAGGAACCACTAATTTTTTTTAAGATTTTTATCAAAATATAACATACATACGGAAAAGTGAATTAATTATATGTGTTAATGAATTTTCACAAATACCCATGAACCCAGACCACAAATCAAAAGTTCTCTAGCACCTAAAACTCCCACCAAAGATAATTGCTATCCTATTTCTAACACATAGATGACCTTTGCCAGCTTTTGTATTTTATCTAAATGAAATATATGGAATGTTCTTTCGAATGTGTGATTTCTTTTACTCAGAATTATGCTTATAAGATTCATCCACATTGTTTGTTGTGGTTGTAGTTTTTTCATTCTCACCCAGTGTATTACTACATTGTGTGAATATACTTCAATTGGTGATCCAGTTTGCTGTTAATGGACATTTGGGTAGTTTCCCATTTGGGGCTATTATAAATAAGGTACATTCACACTGTTCTATCTAAAATGAGTACCCATCAAGGACCTACTGTATGGCACATGGAATCCTGCTGAATGTTAAGTGGCAGCGTGAATGGGAGGGGAGTTTGGGGAAGAATGGAGACGTGTATATGTATGGCTGAGACCTTTCACTGTTAACCTAAAACTATTACAACATTGTTAGTCAGCTATACCTCGATGCAAAATAAAAGGTTAAAAATATAAACAGTATACATTCTAGCACATATCTTTTGGTGAACATATATATGCATTTCTTTTGAGTATATGCTTTAGAATAGAATTGCTGAATTATTGGATATGCTTATGTCCAGCTTAGTTTCTGTGAGGTAATTATCTAAAGCGATTACCAATATATGCTGTTGCTAAGTCGCTTCAGTCATGTCTGACTCTGTGAGACCCCATAGATGGCAGCCCACCAGGCTCCCCCGCCCTGGGATTCTCCAGGCAAGAGTACTAGAGTGGGGTGCCATTTCCTTCTCCAATGCATGAAAGTGAAAAGTGAAAGTCGCTCAGTTGAGTCTGACTCTTAGCGACTGCATGGACTGCAGCCCACCAGGCTCCTCTGTCCATGGGATTCTCACCCTTCCCTAAATTGCATGAGTTGTCCTACATCTTCATCCACATTTGGTATCATCAGCTGTATCGTGTGGTCATTCTGCTGTGTATGTGAGGGTATTACATTGTTTTAAGTTCTCCCAATAAGGTCTGTCTAGTCAAGGCTATGGTTTTTCCAGTGGTCATGTATGGATGTGAGAGTTGGACTGTAAAGAAGGCTGAACGCCGAAGAATTGATGCTTTTGAACTGTAGTGTTGGAGAAGACTCTTGAGAGTCCCTTGGACTGCAAGGAGATCCAATCAGTCCATTCTGAAGGAGATCAGCCCTGGGATTTCTTTGGAAGGAATGATGCTAAAGCTGAAATTCCAGTACTTTGGCCACCTCGTGTGAAGAGTTGACTCATTGGAAAAGACTCTGATGCTGGGAGGGATTGGGGGCAGGAGGAGAAGGGGACAACAGAGGATGAGATGGCTGGATGGCATCACTGACTTGATGGACGCGAGTCTGAGTGAACTCCGGGAGTTGGTGATGGACATGGAGGCCTGGCATGCTGCGATTCATGGGGTCGCAAAGAGTCGGACACAACTAAGTGACTGAACTGAACTGAATCATTCTAATGCACAGAGAAGGACCTGAATCCCTGTTTTATCCCTACCCCCATGACCACGTAGGGCTTTTATTATCTAACCCAGTGCATCTGTGATATTGTACAGGCCAACCTAAAATGGTAGGCCTAATTTGTACAAAACACAAATTAGTGGATAAGCCTTTATACACCAAATTTAAGTTTTTCAGTAAATTTTTCTTTTTTTCCCCGTTTGGTACCCAATGCTGCTTCCCACTAGTGATGCTAACAATCAACAAAATAAACAAGTGAGAAATGAAAACAATAGCCTCTTCCAATCCCTTACATGGAATTCTATATGTAATTTGAGTCTTTTTTTGGTAACCACAGCATTTTCTGCCAAGTATACAAGTTTCTCTGTGTTAAAGAGTCCTTAATGTCCTTCATCCTTCTCTTTGGAATTCCATTTTCTTCAGAGGAAAAGGCAGCCCCATGTACCACATGGTTGCATCGTGTCCAACTCTTTGTGACCCTGTGGACTATAGCCTGCCAGGCTCCTCTGTCCATAAGATTATCCAGGCAAGAATGGGTCACTTACTGAGTGGGTCACCATTTCCTATTCCATGGGGTCTTCTCGACCCAGGGATCGAACCCACATCTCTGACAGCTCCTGCATTACCAGGCAGATTATTTATCACTAGCACCACCTTGAAAGCCCGTGTACCACATGATCCCCTCCCAACTCCAAGTAACTGCACCAAGCGTATTCTCCCGACTCCAACTGGGCCAATCAGACTCTCTCTTTCAGGAATTAGGAATTAAGACTTAAAGGATGAGTCAGTTATTTGGAACCACACAGTTATGTGAAATTGAAACCAGAACTGGCACCAGGTTACTGGAAAGCCACATAAAAGCTGCCGTGATGCTGGCATGAGCGAACTTTGGCGATTATACCAACAAGAGAGCCTGAGAGGGAAATTAAATATTGGTGCACAAAATAATTGCAGCAACAAAAATCCAGTTTATTTTAGCTCCCTGGTACCATGACAGGATTAAGGGAGACGGATGTCAACCAGTTCTTGTCATTAAATTAGAAAGGCATGGAGCCTAAAATAGAAAACCAGATTCAGGAAAAAATCTTTTAGCATGTTATGAAGGGTAATCCTGAAAAGGTCCTCTTGAATAAGGGATGATAAATGGAAATTAGTGTTTCAGATCCCACTGATGTTAAGTGAACATGCATTAAATGTCATTAATTTTGTTAGTTGATATCAATAAATATCATTGTCATTTGTTGTGCTGTCTTCTTGATCTATTTTAAAGAACCTAAAGTGATTCATAAACTTTCATCCGCTAATCTGCAATCGTTGTGCATTCAGTATCTAATTTTCCTATACAGTTCTATATCCTTCAAATATGAATTCTCCAGTCACGTGGCTATCTGATACTAGAGCTGCAGAGTTGGAGATGACCTATTGAATTACCAGGAAAGTTATGAGGAAACCAACAATATTCCACTTAAAAGACTGATTTATTTTTATAAGTGTCTAAGGTTAGGATAAGCTAGGTTTTGCTATAACAAAACTCTGACCTAGTAATGGCTTAAACAAATTAAGATCTAGCTCCTGTTCACACCAGCTTGGCCACAGGTTGGCAGAGGCATACCCCTCATCAGAGGAGCCCTGAACAGAGGCTCCATCTCGGCCTGGGCTTCCACAAAGACTGCACCACAGGGAAGGGAATGAGGAGAGGTACACACTAATTTCAAACACTTCATTCACATGTATCTGGACAGCACATGGCACATGGCCATGCCTATGAAAAGAAATGGAGAAATAAAGGCTCACCATGTGCCTGGAAAGAGAATCAGAATACATGCAACTAGGCCCATTGTTACACGTGTCTTTTTTCTTCTTCTAGGTTTATCGAGAGATAGCTGACATACAGCCCTGTATAAGTTTGAGGTGTACGATGCCATGATATGACTTACATACGTCATAAAATGAATATCACAATAAGTTTAGTGAGTATCCCTCATCTCGTACGGGCACAAAATGAAGACAGAAATGTTTTTTCCTTGAGATGAGAACTCAGGATTTATTCTTTCTTTTAAAAAAATGTTTAAATTTTATACAGTTCTAAAGGTTACTTTACATTTACAGTCATTATAAAATATTGGCTAGATTCCCCTCATTGCACAATACATCCTTGGGCCTATCTTATGCCCCATGCTTTGCACCTCCCACTCCGCAGCCCGTTATTGCTCCTCCTCACTGTGACCACTAGTCTATTCTCTGTATCTTACACTGTGTGTTTGTATTGATAATACAGCTAGCTCTTCTGCTGGCGAAGTTGCTTCTCGTTCGTGTGATGGAATAAGTCAATGATTCATAGGGTGCTGAGGGTGCACTGGCAGCGCAGTTCATTGAAAACCTGCTGGCCTGAGCCACGGTGGGACCTGCAGTTAGCTGGGAAGCCACTGGGGGCTGACTGAGGCCCACATGCGTCACACCACACAGGCACCCTTCCAGATCCTGGAGTAAGTGGAATGTTGTAAATGTGGCTGCTGGTTTGGATTTTGGTGTGGCTGGGAGTGGGGAAATGGAGCGAGGTAAATGGGCCTGTGTTTGGGTCTAATTCAACCTATAGCACCGTGGGTACGACCACACCTAGGAGAGGTGAACCAGCAGTGTTATGTCATGAACTGGGTCTAAGGCTCAAAAAGTCATCTTTCTTTTCTGAGGCAACTCCGGGAGATGGTGAAGGACCAGGAAGCCTGGCGTGCTGCAGTCCATGGAGTCGCAAAGAGTCGGACACAACTTGGTGACTGAACAGCAACAAAATAAGGAGGCTAGGAAACATTTCTTAGTACAACCTCTTTCTAGAAATGTCATAGAATCTCAATGTATAAAATAGATACTGCTGCTGCTGCTAAGTCACTTCATTCGTGTCCAACTCTGTGTAACCCCATAGACGGCAGCCCATCAGGCTTCCCCTGTCCCTGGGATTCTCCAGGCAAGAACACTGGAGTGGATTGCCATTTCCTTCTCCAATGCATGAAAGTGAAAAGTGAAAGTGAAGTTGCTCAGTCGTGTCCAACTCTTAGGGACCTCGTGGACTGCAGCCTACCAGGCTCCTCCGTCCATGGGATTTTCCAGGCGAGAGTACTGGAGTGGGGTGCCATCATCTTCTCCAAAATAGATACAAAATGGTGCTAAAGTAGGGGTGAACAGTCCCACATCCCCTTAGACCTACCAGCCAACAGCAGTCTCTGAAATAGTTTCACATAAAAAAGACTTTTAGTGCTCCAGGGAACATGACATTAAAATGCCATGATTGGGACTTCCCTGGTGGACCAGTGCCGAACACTCCATGCTTCCAATGCGGGGGGCCCTGGCCAAGGAACTAGATCCCGCTTGCTACACTAAAGAACCTCCGTGCTGCAGCTAAGGCCTGGCACAGGCAAATAAATAAGTACATAATTCATCGTTTTAAATGCCACAATTATATAACCTCTAAGATTCTTTCCTGTGAGGCTGCTGTTCTAGCTTTGACACCAGCACTCCCAAACCCAAAGAAACAGCCAGCACTCACAGCCTCCTTCACTGACCCTGTGCTTGGGCCAGCCTGGCCCAGCCCCTCATCCTCATGCCCCAAGTGGCCCTCCCTGACCCCTCCCCAGGCCCTGAACACCATTATTATTGCAAGCCCACAGCTCCGTGCCCAGAAGTGCCAACAACACTGACATCTCCTGCCTCTGCTCGGAAGAGGGCAAGCCGTGCCTGTGATTGAGAAACCTCCCAAGCCCACACCCTCTGCTTCTGTGCCTGGGCTCCACTTCCTCTTCTCTCCTCATCAAGTATGGCGCTTTCATCATCCTGGTGTCACAAGGGTTGGCGAACTGTAGTGGAAGGAGCCTGACATGCCACCAAGAACCGCTTGGTAGTTCTCCAGGTCATTAAAAAGACTCTGGGAGACAGTGGAAACGCCTTTGGAATGTTAAACAAAATGGCTTTGTCCTGGCTGCCATGCTGAACAAAGAAGGGCTGGTTGTGGCGCGGGTGGGTGCGTCTGAGCATCCCTTGGCCACCACGGCCACAGACCTTCCCTTGATCAGCCGGTTGGTCTCCCTTTTGGGTGTTTCTGATGAATAAAGGCCAAGATTCATTGTGAGACTCTTGTAACAACCAGAACACCCTTTCCCAGTCATCAGTCTGCAAAGTACTGTACTATTTGCCAGTAGGCCCTATCTTTATCTAGGTCACTTCCTTTGTCTTGAGCTGAACAGTTTTCCAGCTACTTGCCTCCCAAAGAGTGGTCTAGACCTGTAGACATTACCTGGGAACTTACTAGACATTCAGAATCTCAGGCCTTACCCCAGACCTACTGGACCAGAATTCTCATTTTAATGAGAGCTCCACGTCACTAACCTCATCTGGGTAACTATACAAGTGTGAGCAACTTGGCCAATGGTAGGCTCCCAGCTGTCTCAGAGACACCTCGTGTGTCACAGGGAGCCCAGAGACCTGGCCCCCAGTTCTGACCTGGCCATTACCTTGCCAAGAGACCTTGGCCAAGCTGCTTCTCCATCCCGGGGTTTTGGATGAGCTGGGATCCTGACTCCCCAAGCACTTCTCTGAGAACAGAAAACTGAAAGGTAAGCTCCCTCCTAGATGCTGATGGCAGGGGGTTTTTTTGCCAACGCTTAACAGAACATTGTCCCCACGATATAATAATCACCAGAAAGAAGAGCTTTAGAGCAGCGACCACTGTCTTTTTGTTTTGTTAAGTGCCCTTGTTTCATGGTTCATTTCATGCAGTGTTTCTCTGTGGCGACTCACTTCATTCAGTTACCTGGAGGTCCATTTTGTAACCTCTTTGCACTTGAGTTCTTTCAGCTTCCAAAATACGAATAGTCATATTGGCCCCACTGATCCTATCAGGCTGTGGTGAAGCTCTGCTGAGAAACACCTTGAAAAGTATGACAGGCTGCCACACCCACTGCAAATGGACAGAGCCTTTCTGAGAAAACCTTTTGCAATGTGAAATTTTTTGAAACTTTAAAACACTCACATCATTCCCAGCACAGCATCTGCTAGGCGTTGACCCTGGGGGAAAAAGGCTATTAATCACCATATCATTGTGAGTAATAATGAAAAATTGTACATAACCCAGATGCCCAAAAAGAGGCAACTAGTTAAACTAGTAAATGGTGCTATACACACCCATAACAAAATTCTATGAGCCATTAGAAACAATGCTGAAGATAAGTACTGAAAGATATGGAAAGCTGTTGGTGATTTCCCACTCATGAATGAAAATGTACTGAAGGCTATAATATGGAGTCGGAGAAGGCAATGGCACCCCACTCCAGTACTCTTGCCTGGAAAATCCCATGGACGGAGGAGCCTGGTGGGCTGCAGTACACGGGGTCGCAAAGAGTCGGACACGACTGAAGTGACTTAGCAGCAGCAGCATAAATATGGAGTATTTAAACATTTAAGGTTTAAAGTAAAGTATGTAAAGGCATAGGAAAAATCCTGAAAGCACACAGTTGTTTGTGAATGCCAGTATACTCTGATTATGGGTGGGTTCGGGTTCCTCATTTTGCTTATCTGTATTTTACATACTGAAGGTGCATTACAATTTTCAAACACAAAAAGTGTTTCTTTAGAAAGAAAGGCAGAGCATTTCTCACAAATTAGAAGCGCTGCTTTTACCATCATTGTACTCATCAGTGGAGAAAGCCTCCCGGGACACGAGGAGAGAGACACAACGGGCAGGGCTCCACGTCAGCCGCACCGCTATCCTCACATCCACCACGTGAGCAGACTTCAACTGACACCCCAAAGCATCCGCAGAGGGTGAGGAGAGCCACCCCTGGCCTTCAGGGACTCAGAGGAGAGAGGGGACTGGCGAGGAAATCAGAAATTCTTCCTGGAGGACAGAAATAGAAGCTCGCACCCTTGCAAAAAGAAGGGCATTGGAGGAAGATGGTGTGCCTCCTGCAGAGCCAGCAGGGCAGAGATCTGCTCTAAAGCCAGGCCAGGGGCGTGCGGGCAGCAGCTGTCCTGTCTCCTTCAGCCAGAAGCAGGGAGGCCAATTCGCCTGCCAGATATTCCTTCCCAAAGCCGAAGGAAGATGATCTGCTTTTAAGAGGGAAGAGGACTTCGATTCTAGGCTTCTTCCCTTCTAGTTCATTGAAAGGTACTTTCGTCTTTCTCGCTTAAAATCTCTCCACTTGGAACAGAAGAGAATGGTGTTGGAAGCCAACTTTGCTTCTCCATTGTAAACAGCGGCACTGCTGGTGGCAGTGAAAGAAGCACCAGGAGTTGTAGCAGTGGCACCAGTACTTAGTGCTCGGGATTCTACTTGCATGATTGTATAGAAACCTTCAAAACAACCCTGTGAGCACAGTAGTATCACAGAGTAAGAAGCCAGGGCTCAGAGCAAGCGACTGGCCCAGAGGTACCTAGTGAGGAAAGGCTGGAAGCTGGATTCCAACTAGGTTTGTAAGCCCCGAGTACCCTTCTTTCCACCATTGCACACTAGAAAATCAAAGTGCTGCCAGTCCAGTTATATCTAAGTCGGTTCTAGAGTTGTCTACCACAGTCCAATTACACTCAACAAACTCAGGGTGCTTTTTTAAAAATTCAGTCTCTTCTTACGTCAATAGTTAATGAGACTCTTAAAATATTTTTTTGCCACTTCACTAAAGAACCACTTCACTTTCCAGGAGATATCATCCTTCCGCCTGAATAATGTGCCAGCCAGCATTCCCTAATTCGGCTCTCACCAAGTGGGAGATGTTTCCTGGTCTCTCCTCTGCTAGAATGCTATTTGCTGATGGACAGAATTTGATGTAAGACTGGTCCACTCTGTTTCTATCCAAGAGCCTTGAACTAGAAAAGGCTGAAATTTTATTTCTCAGGTTGGAAAAGGTCAGTTTTCATTTCAATCCCAAAGAAAGGCAATGCCAAAGAATGCTCAAACTACCGCATGATTGCACTCATCTCACATGCTAGTAAAGTCATGCTCAAAATTCTCCAAGCCAGGCTTCAGCAATACGTGAACCATGAACTTCCTGATGTTCAAGCTGGTTTTAGAAAAGGCAGAGGAACCAGAGATCAAATTGCCAACATCCACTGGATCATGGAAAAAGCAAGAGAGTTCTAGAAAAGCATCTATTTCTGCTAAAGCCTTTGACTGTGTGGATCACAATAAACTGTGGAAAATTCTGAAAGAGATGGGAATACCAGACCACCTAACCTGCCCCTTGAGAAATCTGTATGCAGGTCAGGAAGCAACAGTTAGAATTGGACATGGAACAACAGACTGATTCCAAATAGGAAAAGGAGTACGTCAAGGCTATATATTGTCACCCTGCTTATTTAACTTCTATGCAGAGTACATCATGAGAAACGCTGGACTGGAAGAAACACAAGCTGGAATCAAGATTTCTGGGAGAAACATCAATAACCTCAGATATGCAGATGACACCACCCTTATGGCAGAAAGTGAAGAGGAACTAAAAAGCCTCTTGATGAAAGCGAAAGAGGATTTTGATTTGCATTTCTCTAATAATGAGTGATGTTGAGCATCTTTTCATGTGTTTGTTAGCCATCCGTATGTCTTCTTTGGAGAAATGTCTATTTAGTTCTTTGGCCCATTTTTTGATTGGGTCGTTTATTTTTCTGGAGTTGAGCTGCAGAAGTTGCTTGTATATTTTTGAGATTAGTTGTTTGTCAGTTGCTTCATTTGCTATTATTTTCTCCCATTCAGAAGGCTGTCTTTTCACCTTGCTTATAGTTTCCTTTGTTGTGCAGAAGCTTTTAATTTTAATTAGATCCCATTTGTTTATTTTTGCTTTTATTTCCAGAATTCTGGGAGGTGGATCATAGAGGATCCTGCTGTGATTTATGTCTGAGAGTGTTTTGCCTATGTTCTCCTCTAGGAGTTTTATAGTTTCTGATCTTACATTTAGATCTTTAATCCATTTTGAGTTTATTTTTGTGTGCGGTGTTAGAAAGTGATCTAGTTTCATTCTTTTACAAGTGGTTGACCAGTTTTCCCAGCACCACTTGTTAAAGAGAAATGCAAATCATTATTAGAGAAATGCAAATCAAAACCACAATGAGGTACCACTTCACACCAGTCAGAATGTCTGCGATCCAAAAATCTGCAAGCAATAAATGCTGGAGAGGGTGTGGAGAAAAGGGAACCCTCCTACACTGTTGGTGGGAATGCAAACTAGTACAGCCACTATGGAGAACAGTGTGGAGATTCCTTAAAAAATTGCAAATAGAACTACCTTATGACCCAGCAATCCCACTTCTGGGCATACACACCGAGGAAATCAGAATTGAAAGAGACACATGTACCCCAATGTTCATCGCAGCACTGTTTATAATAGCCAGGACATGGAAACAACCTAGATGTCCATCAGCAGATGAATGGATAAGAAAGCTGTGGTACATATACACAATGGAGTATTACTCAGCCATTAAAAAGAATTCATTTGAATCAGTTCTGATGAGATGGATGAAACTGGAGCCGATTATACAGAGTGAAGTAAGCCAGAAAGAAAAACACCAATACAGTATACTAACACATATATATGGAATTTAGGAAGATGGCAATGATGACCCTGTATGCAAGACAGGGAAAGAGACACAGATGTGTATAATGGACTTTTGGACTCAGAGGGAGAGGGAGAGGGTGGGATGATTTGGGAGAATGACATTCTAACATGTATACTATCATGTGAATTGAATCGCCAGTCTATGTCTGACGCAGGATGCAGCATGCTTGGGGCTGGTGCATGGGGATGACCCAGAAAGATGTTCTGGGGTGGGAGGTGGGAGGGGGGTTCATGTTTGGGAATGCATGTAAGAATTAAAGATTTTAAAATTTAAAAAATAAAAAACTAAAAATTAAAAAAAAAAAAAGAAAGCGAAAGAGGAGAGCAAAAAAGTAGGCTTAAAGCTCAACATTCAGAAAACGAAAATCATGGCATCCAGTCTCATCACTTCATGGTAAATAGATGGGGAAACAGTGGAAACAGTGTCAGACTTTATTTTTTGGGCTCCAAAATCACTGCAGATGGTGACTGCAGCCATGAAATTAGAAGACGCTTACTCCTTGGAAGAAAAGTTATGACCAACCTAGATGGTATATTCAAAAGCAGAGACATTACTTTGCCAACAAAGGTCCGTCTAGTCAAGGCTATGGTTTTTCCAGTGGTCATGTATGAATGTGAGAGTTAGACTGCGAAGAAGGCTGAGCGCCAAAGAATTGCTGCTTTTGAACTGTGGTGTTGGAGAAGACTCTTGAGAGTCCCTTGGACTGCAAGGAAATCCAACCAGTCCATTCTGAAGGAGAGCAGCCCTGGGATTTCTTTGGAAGGAATGCTGCTAAAGCTGAAACTCCAATACTTTGGCCACCTCATGTGAAGAGTTGACTCATTAGAAAAGACTCTGATGCTGGGAGGGATTAGGGGCAGGAGGAGAAGGGGACGACAGATGATGAGATGGCTGGATGGCATCACGGACTCGATGGACGTGAGTCTGAGTGAACTCCGGAGGTTGGTGATGGACAGGGAGGCCTGGTGTGCTGCGATTCATGGGGTCACAAAGACTCGGACACGACTGAGCGACTGAACTGAACTGAATAGAGTGATTTGATGCCTTGTTTTTTCCAGTGATGAAACTGTGACTAAGCAAGTTGAAAGATACTATATAGCAAAAACATTTCTTCAGGGGCCTAGGTAACACAAATAAAAGTGCATGTCGGGGAACCCCTGAACTGAGCCAGAAATGTGAGAGTTGTCTGGGGGTTAAAAGAGAGGTGTCTCCCAAAGGTTGAAGTCCTTATAGAGATACTTCCAGTATCTAAAAAGGTACTTATTAATTCAGCATATCCATCCATTAGGTGCCTTCTGTGTTCCAGGCATGGTCCTTGGCACTAGCAATTCGATGGAAAGTATATTAGACAGAGTCTCTATATTTACAGAACTTAGAGAGAAAGGAATGCATCAGGAATGTTCTCAACTATAAGAAACAGAAAATCGAGCAAGCAGCACATTTTTAAAAAGTAATTTTCCTCCATAACAGAAAGTCTTCAGCAGCTCAACAATATCATCAAAGTTCCTGTGTGCTTCCTTCCTTCCATCCAAAACATTTAGCATGGTGGCTTTTCATTTATTGCCATGTTTCAAGACAGCAATCACAGCTCTAGATATTGCATCTATTTTTAAGGCAAAGAAAGAGTATAGAGTCCACCACATCTGATTATTTCGTTCAGAATGCAAAGGCTTTCCAAGAAGTCCCTTATCTGATCTTTACTTGGATTCCATTGGCCAAAATGATCACATGAACCAGCCCTAGCTGTCAGGGAGGCTGGAAATGTGAGCACCTGGTGAATGGAATGACAGTGAAGGACTTTGATTAATCATGATTCCACCTCTCAGACGAGGCCATTGCATCCTAAACAAAACTAGCGTTGTCAGGAGAACTAAACAAAACCATAGCATGTGGAGGGAGGGGAGGGATGGCAGGTAGCTGGCTAAAACTGCCCGTCACAGTCAGATTCAAACTGTGAGATGATAAATGCTGGTTATCATCAGCCACTAAACTTTGTTGTACTTTGTTATTCAGTGATAGATAACTAATATGGTCTCCCTTATTTGCATAAGTATTAATAAAACAAGTCCTTATTCTGTGTTAGTCACCATTTTAAAAGCATCAACATTTAATGCTCATAACAACTCTATAGAGACCAATTTATCCTTTTGTGTTTTTTTAACAGAGGAAGAAACCAAGGCACAGAAAAATGAAGTAAGTTGCCCAGTGATATACAGCTCTCTGAACACGGCAAGCTTAGAGTGACTACTGGTAAACCTTTACACTATACTGTATTGTGTGTGTGTGGTGTGTTGCAGGTATTTTGGTGTATTGTACAGTGTGCATATAGGAAAAGTAGGGAGGACACATATCAAACTGTTGACCACAGTTACTCCTGGGACAAAGGTAGAATTAAAAAGAGAGAAGGGCAAAGGAAAATTCTCATTTTTTTTCTTCAACCAACTTCTGTATTGTTTGGAGATTTTTACAATAAAAATGTTATAATGAAATATTGGTATAATTAAAACTGAAACTGAGCTGGCTAACAGATGTATACTGTTCAGAGAAATGAAGTACTAGGAAAAGCATCAGCATCTTTGACCAAGTGCAAGTCAGTAGCACATGGTTCTGCTTAGGAGTGATTCAGATTGGCACCTTCTATGGATTTACGGGGGAGGGGGCCACTCCCTGCCCCACTTCCAGGCCCCTCCAGCTCAAGGCCGTACTGCTTCCCCACAGTCCATAAGGCAGGTAGGTGTGCCCTCCCTGATCCAAACAATTCTCTCAAGAGGAGCCCAGAAGCCCTGACACCTCCTCCCCTGGATGCCCACATGCTCACCAGGGTGAGTGACATGTGATGTCTTATCTGGAGACCACAAGGAGGACAGTTGGCCAGGAGCCAAGGAGTCTATTCTGAGTTGGGGCCCGAGCCAGGTTCAGGAACGGACTCGGAGAGCCAGAGTGTTTGGGGTTTCTCCCCTTGTGACTGGGAAGGATCATGTGGCCGGTGTGCTCCCTGCTGCTGTCCTTGTCCCTGCGGGCAAGATATATTTAGCATGTGGCCTGTGCCAGCGCTGTCACTAGAACCTCGCTGCTTTGGTAATTCCAGAGAACTGGTCACAGCCCAATCCTGTCTATTTTTGTAAGATCAGTTTGTGGATTGATGATAAGAGTTATCTTTCTGATGCAAGACAGAATCAGATGGGCCTGCCCCATTGGCCAGTTGGAGTCTATGCACCAGGTGATGAATGGCCTTGAGCTTCTGACACATGAGAAGTCACACCACCACCTACCCCCCTCCTGAAGGCTGCAATGGCAGGAGTTTCAGCCAGCTTTAGGAACAGGCCTGTCACTCATGTGTGTCAGACACCTGGTGAAAATGCCCATGAAGAAGGTTTCTTGCTAAGCTACTGCTAAGTCACTTCAGTCGTGTCCGACTCTGTGCAACCCCATAGACGGCAGCCCACCAGGCTCCCCCGTCCCTGGGATTCTCCAGGCAAGAACACTGGAGTGGGTTGCCATTGCCTTCTCCAAGAAGGTTTCTTCCTCACTCCTAAAGCAAAAGAAACCAGAGCTGAGGTTAAAAAAAAATTCTTATTCGAAAAGTCTCCATTGCTTGAGCAACAATTGCAGCAGACCTCATTAGTCAAACCTGGTGAACTTTTCCACTTTTGAGCCCTCAAAATGTCCATAGGAGACCATCCCTGAACACCTCTACCAATCAACACCACTTCCTCCCTATAATAAAAGCCATGAGCCATCCTTGGGCTGGAAGTGAAAGTGACAGTGGCTCTGTCGTGTCTGACTCTTTGCTACCCAAAGGACTGTAGAGTCCATGGAATTCTCCAGGCCAGAATACTGGAGTTGGTAGCCTTTCTCTTCTCCAGGGTATCTTCCCAACCCAGGGATACAACCCAGATCTCCCACATTGCAGGCAGATTCCTTTTTTTTCCAGTTTTCTTTTTTGTTGTTTTGATTTTTTTAATTAATTAATTTATTTTAATTGGAGGCTAATTACAATATTTGTAGTGGTTTTTGCCAAACATCGACATGAATCAGCCACAGGCGCACATATATTCTCCATCCAGAACCCCCCTCCCACCTCCCTCCCCATCCCATCCCCTAGGGTCATCCCAGTTGACCAGCCCTGAGCACCCTGTCTCATGCATCGAACCTGGACCAGCAATCCGCTTCACATATGATAATATACACGTTTCAACGCTACCCTCTCAAATTACCCCACCCTCGCCTTCTCCCAGAGTCCAAAAGACTGTTCTTTACATCTGTGTCTCTTTTGCTGTCTCTCATATAGGGTCATCGTTACCATCTTTCTAAATTCCATATATATGCGTTAGTATACTGTATCGGTGTTTTTGCAGGCAGATTCTTTACTAGCTGAGCCACAGAAGAAGCCCAAGAATACTGGAGTGGGTAGCCTATCAGCTCTTCAGAGGATCTTCCCAACCCAGGAATCGAACCTTGGGATGGAGGGACTGAGAAAGACAGCAGTGGAGGTTTGATTAGGAATGAGGGTGAAAGGCTGCTGAGTTCAGACAGTGGGGGGTAGGATGAGAGAGTCTGGGTGCATCACAATGGCAGGGAGGAATCAACAAGGCTGAAGGTGGGGATCTGGACGTCAATATAAGCTGGTGAAGACACTGGGTACAAGACGGAATTAGGACAGCTTCTTTTATCACATGACCCTGGGTAAATCCATGTGCTACTCCAGTCCTCAAATGTCTTATGTATAAAATGAATGAGTTAGACCAGAAGCCTTTAAGACCGCTAGTATCTCTGACATCCTGTAATTCATGATATTTACTATAGAATAGAATTTGATGACTGCCAGCTCCAGTGCTCCAAAATTCTCTCTCCAGGGGCATGAGGAAGAGACTGCAGGTATCCTTTCCCCCTTACTCTTTAGTACAAGAACCCAAGTTTTTAGCTGAGCAATTGCCACCCAGCTAGAAGACTTGATTTCCCAGGTTCCTAGCAATGTAACTGTGTTTTATCCAAGGAGACAAAAGTGGCAGTATCATGTGGAACTTTGGGGAACTCTCCTTAAAAAGGAAGAGGCAGATGTGATGGGTAACACACATAGAGAAATAAAACTCTGGAACAACTAACATGTAAATGACAAAGACACACATGCCTTAGTCTTCTAATAGTTCCGGATGTTTCACTCAGCCTTCTGGGAGGAAGTAAGCAATTGGAAAAACTTATTCCACAAATGTCGAGTACCCATTATATTCCAGATTCTGCTAAATTAATCAGATACAAAATTTGAGATCAAGATCCATTAGTGGTAAACAATTTGCCTGCTTGTTCAGGAAATGCAAGAGATAGTTCTATCCCTGGGTTGAGAAGATCCTCTGGAGGAGGAAATGGCAACTTCCTCTAGCATTCTCGTCTGTAGTATCTAGTATTCTTGTCTGGAATCTAGTAATCTAGTATTCTTGTCTGGAAAATCCCATGGACAGAGGAGCCTGGCAGGCTATGGTCCATGGGGTTGAAAAGAGGTGGACACAACCCAACAAACACATAATAATGGCCTAATATTTAAAAATCACATTTAACATTACAATACAGATTTTTTCCAGTTTCTATCAAATTACGGAAGAGCTGGCAACATAGAACCTGTATTTCAGCTGACCATAATTTGGCAGAGGTAAATAACAATGCTTGCTTTCACAGGGGTTGTGTTCTCTAGTTTACGACAATGGTCACCACTCATTTCGCTTACACCAAGCTACTTTATCCATCCCATCATTTCCCATCTAGCCCTGTAGGGCACTGGGAATTGTGCTGCCTGACCTAGAAGCTAGAATGCAAAGTGGATCATATGTTCCCATCATCAGAAACAGACATTTATTGAGCACTTATGTCCAAAGACTAAATTTGAAATATTCTGGTCTCTCAGATATACTTCGAGTATCTGCACTGGGTATTTGGGAAGAGGGAGAAAGAAACGAGGAGAGAGTAGTACAAAGGATATTAAAATCCCATTTTACCCTTTAAAGGGGAGAGGGAACCCTTTCTCCTGCTGTTTCTATTTGGCTGTCTGGGACACAGATGTGATGGTGGCTCTCCTGTGCCCTTCTTGGACTTTGGGGTGAGGACCACCCCCTAGGAATGATAGACCAGAGACGTGGAAAGAGTCTGAGTGCCTGATGACTTCGTGTAACTGCCACAACCAGTATTACGTGAGAGAATAAAGCCTTGGGGGTTGGAAACATTTCATGTTTTCTATCTCTTGAAGCCAGCCCTAATCATACTGATTACAGGTTCAAGTCCAAATCCTGGATCTGCCTGGCATCCTCATGACTAGGACAATAACGACATTATAACTGCGGCAGTGCCTTCTCTTCAAACTCACTTCCTTTAATTTCTAAAAATGCACCTGTGAATTCTTGGTAGATATGTGCTATAGTCAATTACCAAAAGCAAGAGGCTAGAGACAGTGTGGGAAACCCCCAGTGACCCAAACACTACCCCTCTAATATACCTTAGCCATCACCTTCATCCTCCTAGGTCATTAAACCATTTTTTCTTAACTGATGTGCAATATACAAGTTTCAGGTGTATGACATAGTGATTCACAATTAGTAAAGGTTACAGTCCATTTAAAGTTCTTATAAAATATTGGTGATATTCCCTGTGTTGTACAATATATCTTTGTAGCTTGTTTATTTTATACATAATAGTTTATACCTCTTAAACCTCTACCTCATGTTACTCCTCCCTCACTATATCACTTTTTTGCACTTTATATCACTTTTTGCACTCATACCATATGCCACAGTTAGAATTCTGACTGTGTCCCTGCCCGGATGAGTAACTGTGGGCAAGCTGCTTGACTTCATCAAATTTCTTTTTCATTCGTAAAATAGGAATAAAAATAGCTCCTTCTTCATAGGATCGAGTGGTTGTTTCCTATGTGTTAAGTAGGACAAAAATAGTTCCAGCCTTATACAACTGAATGAGATAATATACCTAAGCCCTTAGCACACTGCCTGGGACACAGACAGTATCACATGAATGAACTGGTAGCTGTTATAATAATCATTATTGTTAACTTCTTACAGCTCTGCATAACCTTGTACCAGAGCTAGCACACTGCCTCATTCTGCTGCGTGGTGTGAGTCATTTCCTGTCATCTTCCCTGGAATAAATATGAGAAAGCCAGTGGGAGTCTGTGAAACATGGAAGCAAGTAAGTCCTCAGCTAGAATAATCCATCTTTGAGGATGATAACACAACCAGCCCTGACTAAGCCGGTGTTGGCTGGACACTTCACACCCCTCTTGAGAGTTCACCCTCGAATCACACTCTCTGAGGAGGCTGCCAGCCCACAAGTCCACACTGAGTCTTCTTAGCCCTCTGCTCTTCCTCCAGGTTCTAAAGGGAAGAGCGTCTCCTCCGCCACACCAAATGTGACGCAGGCAGTTGTGGGGTTTCCCCGGCTAGCTGACGCCCGACAGGATGACGTCATATTATGTGATCATCCCTTACTCCCGAGTTAGCCCATTTGAATATCTTGTCAGGGTGCTTGCATGTGCATCTGTGTGTTTTCCATTTTCAGCCCAAGTGAGCAAACTGTCCTCTGGCTTATTGGAGCGCACACCACATATTTTTGGTGCTATAGCTATTCAGAAACAGGAACTGGTCCTTTCTAGCTAGAAAGGCAAACCATTACCATGTACTGTTTCCAGAGACTCTTGAGAATTAAGGAAGATGTTACTGGGGGGAAAGCTCATGGCAGGGGTGCCTGGCACAAGCAAACTGACATCAGTCATCTTAACCCTTCTGAGCCTCACTGCTGCTAAGTCGCTTCAGTCGTGTCCAACTCTGTGCGACCCCATAGACGGCAGCCCACCATGCTCCACCGTCCCTGGGATTCTCCAGGCAAGAACACTGCAGTGGGTTGCCATTTCCTTCTCCAATGCATGAAAGTGAAAAGTGAAAGTGAAGTTGCTCAGTCCAACTCTTAGCGACCCCATGGACGGCAGCCCACCAGGCTCCTCCATCCATGGGATTTTCCAGGCAAGAGTACTGGAGTGGGGTGCCACTGCCTTCTCTAATTTGTCTGCAAAATGAAGGCATTGGACCCCATGATCTTGAATTTGTTTCATCTCCCCATTGAACACATAACTACTGAGCTCAACTGTATGCCAGATGCTAGAACCACCACGATAACCAAGACAGACTCGGTTCTGCTCTCATGGAGCTTACTTTCTAATCAGGAAGACAATAAACAAATCGCTGCAGGCAATGAGGATTATGTAAAGGATTCAGAATGATGATGAGATAGACAGTGGTTTGGGTGGGTCAAGGAGAGCCCCTTTCAGTGGGACAGTCAGACAAGGCTCATATGGAAGCCATGTTTAGGCTGAGAACTGAACAGGAAGAGCCAGCCACAGGGGAAGAGGGTGCCAGCCTGAGAGAACAGTTATAAAAGTTGTAGAATTTTCCATGGGGAAACAATCTGGGTCTATAACTCACAGGCACTGAGTTGGCCCAGATGGGGACATTCTGTTTTTCACACATGCTGTAATAATACAGACCTCTAGCCAATGACAGCGGGCACAGCCTGACCACCTCTCTGCAAAGGTCTGAGAATGCCTACTACGTGCAAGGCCCAGCGCCTCTCAAGTCAGAATCACTGCTCAGAGCCAAGTGGCTAGAAGCGAGAGGAATGCAGGCTGACCTTTCTGAGCAGCAATGACAGTGATAAATGAAGGGGGATTTGGACGCTCGCCCTTGACTATAAGAGGAAACAGGCCGATCATGAACTGGGGCTCATGTTCTGCAGCTTAAGTTTCACGAGCTATGCAGTTTCTCGAGCTATTTGCTCCCACAGAACATGGCCAGCATTTGGATTTAAGGACTGACCTACTAGGTTTAAGGACTCCTCAGCTCTCAGCCGAGATCTCTGAGCCAGGAGACCTTGTGCCGCAGCTCTGGAATGGGCTGGCTCAGGGGGCACACAAGTGGCAGGCACCATAAAGGGCTGAGGAGGCAGAACCCCTGGGTCACCATCCCAGCAATGCCTATAGGAGTCAGGAAACCTCTTAGCCATTATTGAGACAACGGAGCATCTGCTGGGGGCCGGGCCTGGTGGGCTTCTCGGAGGCAGTATCTCATTTAACCCTCACACAGCCCCTTAGGGGAAGTACTTCCATTGCCCCTACCAGACAGATGAGGCTGCAGGAGGGTTTGCAACTTACCCACTGACACTCACTGGCAGAGGTGGGATTCTAACGCGGGTCAGGCTGATTTCAAGTTAACTGCTCACTCTGTTAGCAATTCATCAGTTATATGGGAATCCTAATGACGTGTGTCCCACTCACCTCATGTAGTTGCTGGGAGACTCAGGCGAGTTGAGATGGTGCTTTGTAAACACTGATGCCCTATTCCCGGGTCTGCTGGTCCCAGGGTGGCTCCTAGCAGCCTTGCTGTCTGCATGTTTTCCTGCCGCCACCCCTCCCATCACACATCAATTTCCACCCTCTCACACCTATATGAACGAACCCCCACCCCCACCCCTGCACCAGTGCTGCACCCGCCCCTGAAATTGCTGCCCACGCTGCCCCTGGGCTGCAGGACGTCCCTCCCTTCCTCCAGAGCTGCAGCAGCCCTGCCCCCGCCCTGCTGGGAAGTCTTGGCAGGCAGCCAGCAGGATGGGGCGGGTGTGCGGAAAATCTGAGGAGATGTTTTCCTTTCTTGGGAAGAAAGCCAAACTGCAGTTTGCCGGAGTTCTATAAATTATGCACCCAGAGATTTCATTTAGGAAGAAAAGAGAAAAAAAATATTTTGCTATTTGCTTAGTGAGCTGGGTTGGCGGAACCAGGGCCTAACCGCACATATTTGACCTAACTTGCTGTGTTTGCAGATCAGCCCCTGTTCCGGGGGACGGCCGGGAAGACCACAGAGAAGTCAGCAGTGCCCTTCAGCCCTGTTCCAGCCTACTTCCCATCCTCTTGCTCCAGCCTGGGCCTGGGGCTTGGCTTCTCGGGCCTGCAGGGCTCAGGGGAAAGGTGGGCCATCATGATCTCTCTATGCACACACCTTGCTCACCCCCTACCTGTTCAACCCCACAGAGCCCAACTCAGGGGAGCTGACCGGGGAACACCACTTCCAGGAAGCCTTCCCTGGGCCCTGAGGGCTGGGTCAGGCTCTTTCCTAGTGACTCCCATAGCACCCAGTACTCATCACCCTGTGTTATTGACCTGGCCACCAGCTAGGCTTCTGCAGGCTCTGTAGGCAGAGACCTGGTCAGTTCTGCTCCCTGCAGTGTGGCATTTCAGTGAAGAAATCAGTGAAGCCCATATAGGAGCGGTCACCAGCTCAACAACAAGCGTCCCACCCCGCGATCACCCGCAGAAGACAGGCATCCTGGGCGCCCTGTTGTTTGTTTCCCATCATGTTTCCTTCCTGTTTTCCTAGCTGTTCTTCTCAGCCTTCCGTTACACATTCCTTGCAAGTCCCCACCATCCGATCTCTGCCCCATCCTTTGATTACCCCTCTGCACCCCATCCCACTACCCTCATTCCCAGTCCAACCTCCTCTCACGGGGAAGTCTCCCCTAGCTCACCCCACCCCGCCCAGTCCCCCTGCCACCGTGGATAGGAACCCCGTATCTTGGATCCCACGAAACACTGCAGTGCTTATCAAGGGCTTACCCCAGTCTCCAGGGGTTTGTCTATGTAGCTGCCCCGGCCCTCCAGACTGCAGGCTATTGGGGAGCAGAGATCTGTCCTACCGTCTCCTTGTTTCTAGCACTTAACACCCAGCAGCTGTCCGATACATGCTTGCTGAATGAATTGATTCACTAGGTAATTATAGTATGTGTGTCCCAGGGCAGAGTGCAATGAAGATCCCAGCAAACCCAGTGAGCTCAGAGAAGGGAGCAATTGACACAGGCCAGAGCAAGAGGGGACCCTGTAGAAAGAAAAACCAAGAGGAGATAAAGCACAAAAGGCAGAATGAAGAACAGATGGCGGCAGGAGTAAAATGAGAAAAAGTCTGGGCTGTAAAAAGCATAAATCAGATTATGGCCTGCTCCCGCTTAAAATACTAGTGTCTTTTCCCTATCTTTAAGGATAAGATAGACAGATATCTTGTCAAAGTGCATGAGGCCTCATGGACTAATTCAGCCCTAGGAAAAAGGGAAACTGAGTCCCTGAATAACATTACAGGGGTGCTGTGATCACAGTGTTTTTATTTAAGACATTGTCTTTGGTTCAAAAACGTCTTTTAGCAGACCATATATAATATTTTGGGCTTCCCTGGTGGTCCAGCTGTAAAGAATCCACCTGCAATGCAGGAGCTGCAGGAGACGTGGGTTCAATTGGGAAGATCCCCTAGTGAAGGGCGTGACAACCCACTCCAGTATTCTCGCCTGAAAAATCCCATGGAGAGAAGCCTGGCAGGCTACAGTCCCTGGGGTTGCAGAGTCGGACATGACTGAGCACACCCACAATGTAATATTTCTATGATGAATGTATTTGCCTTCAGTTTGAAATTCCTGGCACAACTTTCCAGAGTGTTTTCCTTACGTAAACCATGTCCTATGAGCCTTCCTTTATAAAACATAGTTGAAAATTTTGTTTTTTCTATCAAGATCCATTTGAATGTTGCCCTATTTAATGTGTAGGAACCTATTCTGGGGTTGTTTATCTTTTCAATTGCTATGGGACCTTAATGTTACAGACTTCAAACCAAGCCTCCCGAGAACCAGGGAAAGAAGGCTTGTTTGTTTTCTCCATTGCTGGCTGCTGAGGCCCTTCTTTGTGCCGGCAGTGGGCTGGGAGTCACTCAAATGTGTCCCTGCCCACAAAGAACCTATGATTTGAAAGGAGAGAAGTGTGTACTCAGTATCAGGGAAGAAGATTTGACCCAAGCACTGTGTTGGCCATTTAACCTACTTCCCTTCTGACTCTCCAAATAATAGATATTATTTCTGACTCTCCAAATAGATATCACTGGGCTTGCCAGGTGGCACTAGGGGTAAGAACCCACCTGCCACAGCATGAGACGTAAGAGACAGGAATTCAGTCCCTGGGAAGGGATGATCCCCTGGAGGAGGGCATGGAACTGACTCCAGTATTCCTGCCTGGAGAATCACACGGACAGAGGAGCCTGGCTTTCCATAGTGTCGCAGAGTCGGACACGACTGAAGTGACTTAGCACAGCACAGCACAGATATTATTACCCTCACTTTAGAGGCAAGAAAACTGCAGCTGAGAGAGACAAAAGGCCCACCCAAGTCGCACATCAAGTGAGTGGCAGAGTGGGGACCTAAGCCCAGGTGTGTACTTTACCTCAGTCTAAAGCAAAACAGATTTAGCCATACAAAGAAAGAGCAGAAAGTGCTTCAGCCATCCCAAATGCACTGAGTCCATCTGAGAAAGTGATAAGTGTTCGTAAGAGCCAACAGTTGTTGACTTCCCGAGTGGTCCAGTGGTTAAGACTATACACTGCCCATGCAGGGGGCACTAGTCTGATCTGTGGGTGGAGAAAATACCGCATGCAGCGTGGCATGGCTGAAAGAAACCAAAAAAAGCAGAGCTAACAGTTGTTAACCACCTATGTGCACTTTTGTATAACTCTATTCCTCACAATAACCTCCAAGGAAGGTAACACAATTTCATAACCGCAAGGCAGGTTTTACAGCAGGGTCTTAAGAGATGTTCAGAGAGACTAAGGAATTTTTTCCTGGCCACACATCAAAGGCAGAGCCAAGATTCTGTCTGTCTTGAGGCAAAGCTTTTTTTCACTCACTGTTCCTAGCTTACAAGAAGCAACGGGACTGCCCTAGCAGTTCAGTGGTTAAGGGTCCCTGCTTTCACTGCAGGAGGCATGGGTTTGATCCCTGGTCAGGGAACTAAGATTCCACATGTTGCATGACACAGCCAAAAAAAAGCAAACACACACACACACACAGAAGCAAGGAGCATCTAACCATTCAGTTTACTACCTATGACTCTGGGAAGATCACTGAGAAAGTACCTCAGAAATTGTACTCAGCAAAGAAGGGCTCACGCTGAGGCAGGAACTTGTGGGAACTATATGGAAGAGTTCCTATCTCTAAAAATGTTGGTGAGAATGGGCCCAGGAGACTGGGACAAACAGATCTCCTATTACATCACTGCAGAGCAAGGCCCTCCCAGCTACTGTCACCAGCCCTGAAATGCCAAGACCTCCAAATGGAGGCTGGGCCAAGGTCAGGTTACCCAAAGGCACAACAGATCCCCAAATCCATTCTAGACTGAAGGAAAAGTATGTAGTCAAGTTCAGGAATGAAAAACCACCAGCAAGAGACACCAAAGAACAGTCCAAGATGGCAGCCTACCCAGACTGCCAACAGGAGGGTCAGAAAGACCAGAAAGCTGACTGACAGGGCAAGGCTTGTCTGACCCGCTCCAGGCCTGGCACAGAGCAAGCAGGAGTTTATGGCACACTGGAGTCCCTCCATACCCAAAGGCAGCTAAACCCACTTGGGAGAGTGGAGGTGGAGACAGAGGGAAAAGGACAAAGAGAGGAGAGAGAGCAATAAAAATGGTGCCTTTGACCACATCAGTCATTGTACCCCTTGAGCACACGCCCCTGAGTGCATAGAGGTGGGAGGTCAGCTGTCCCTCAGAGACTAGGTCCCCTCAGACCTCTCTTAGAGAGGGCATCAAATGACATTAAGGGTGATTACTGTGCTTAAAGGTAAGTATTTTTCATGCACCATGACCTCTAAATACAAACCAACCAACTCATCTGGTACTCTTCCAATGAAAGGATGACATCCAAATACTAGGAAACCTGGTGTCTGTGATGGACTAAGTGAAATTCTGCGAAGCGTTAGTTTCCTCATGCAGAGTCATAGGGAATTTTGCTCATGTCAGCTTTTAACATTTTTTGCTGACTTTGGGTTTATCTCCAGGTCGATGAGACTCTGCTGTCAACGGATATGTGGTGTGATGAGGCATCTTCTGAAGGCCCAGGGCTAGGAGCCTGAGGTCTGACAGGGGCTGACATTTAGTTCATGAAAAGTGATTTTGTTTTGAAGATAAAGATAGCTAAATTCTTTACTGGTAGCAATTGTAGGATAGCCCCATTTGGAAATGTATAAAATTTTGGAGGTGCTCCAGGAAAAAAAAGAGAAGCACTTTTCGCCTATTGCTGTCCTCTATCTCCCTTTAGGAGATTCTCTGAGGGAGAGTTCAGGGATCTTTGTTTTCTGTTGAGATATAGACCAGGCTGAAACAATATGGTGGCAGACTCGTGAAGGAAAAGCAAGTGAAGTTCCTGGAGGGGAGAGCGTGGTGGACAGAGAAGTGGGGAGTATCTGAGACACAAGAAGATACACCCTGCTCCCACGCAGTGTACCAGAGAGGCCTGCCCTTGGACAGGAGGTGACTGCCAGATGTCTCTGGGGGCTGGACACAAAGCACGGCAGCCTTCAGCTGTGAAGAGGGTGCCTATGGTCCGTGAAAGGCTTAAGATCTGCAAGGGAGAATACAGTCAGATCAGCTGGAAGTCCCTTCCAAGAAGCAGTCTTGGGCAAATGGCGGAAGACCATAGCACTAGACAGCCACACTGGGAAGCAAAAGAGGTGATGGTGCAGCAGTGGTATCAGCATGAGTCTATAACATTTTCCCAGAAGCGGGGGTCTTGTACCATCCAGTGGACAGGATAGGGGAGCCACTAGTGACTGATGTTGGGTTTCTCTTCTACCTGAGGAGTGGAAGGGGGGTACTCAAGTTGTTTGACCGTTATTTAGAAAAATGAATGAAACTATTATTGCTTAAGCTTGAATTCTCCATAATTTTCTTCCTGAATATCATTATTGAGTGAGTGTTAGAAGCTCAGTCGTGTCCTACTCTTTGTGACACTATGGACTGTAGCCTGCCAGGTGCCTCTGTCCATGGGACTTCCCAGGCAAGAATACTGGAGTGGGTTGACAGAGGATCTTCCTGACACAGGGATCGAACCTTAGTTTCCTGCATTACAGGCAGATTTTTTAACCATCTGAGCCACATCACCAGGTTTTCTGAGCCAGGTTTTCTGCAGTTACATTCTCACATGCAAACATTCCTGAGTTCTAAATATTATTATCCTTTGGGGGTGTGGATTCTAGAAAGGACTAGTAGCCTTCGAGTTCATCTTCAAAAGTTGGGACCTCTTTCGTCTTCAAAAGTTGGGAAACACTTTCGGGGGTCTCATTGATTCTTGCCGTAATTCTTGCCGTTATCCATTTCAACCTTTTAGAGAACTGAGTTTCTGTTAACAGTGTCATTGGAACTGTTTGTGAATACGCGTCACTAAATGATCTCACATGTGTCACAGAGTGATGACCAACGTGACTGAAACAGACTAGGTGTGTAACGAATATTTGTTGAAAATAAAAGATGAGTAACTAAATAAATTATTTCATTAATTTGATTAAGCTGAGCTTTTTAATTAATAGGCTTTATATCTTGGAGCAGTCTTACTTTACAGAAAATTTAACAGGAAGTACAAAGTTCCCATATACTCCCTCCTCCTACCGCACTGCATACATGCTTTTCCCTGTTCTTAACATCTTGTGTTGGTGCAGTACATGTGCTGTAGTTCATTATACAATATTGATGCATGATTATTAATTTAAGCCCACAGATTATAATTGGATTCACTGTCTATGTTGTACGGTTCTATGGGTTTTGACAAATGCATACTGTTATATATCTACTATCACAGTACCATACAGAATAGTTTCACTGCCCTAAAAAAGCCCTGTGATTCACCCTAAAATTCCTCCTCCCTTTCTCCTAACTTCAGATAGCCACTGATCTTTTTATCGCCTCTACAGTTTTGCCTTTTCCAGAATGACATATAGTTGAAATCATGTAGTGTGTAACTTTTTCAGACTAGTTTCTTTCACTTATCCTCCATGTCTTTTGTAGCATGATAGTGGGTTTCTTTTTAACCCTGAATAACATTGCATTGTATGGATGTATCACAGTTTATTTATGTATTCACCTATTGAAGGATTTCTTGATTGCTTCTGATTTGTGGCAGGAATGCATAGAGCTGCTATAAACATTTGTTTGCAGGTTTGTGTGCGGACAAAAGTTTTTAGTTCATTTGGATAGATACCTAGGAGCACAACTGCTGGATTGTATGGTAAAGATTATGTTTAGCTTTGTTAAGCCTATTTTTAAAAAGCTATTTCTAGCCAGGGTTATCTCATAAAATCGGAGAGACAGTGGTAAGTTATGAGTTGACTTCCCACAGTGCAGAACTATAAAACAAGCCTGCTCTTATTTGTACTAAATAATATTTAGCTTCAGAGTATACACACAAGTATTAGTAAATTTATATTTAGCGAATAAGGTGTTAGATAATTGCCCCCATAATTTCATCTTGGTCTTTTTAATTTGGCTGTGCCAAGACAGACTCATCTGAGAAAGACTCTGCCCACAGGAATTATACATTCTAATGGGAGAGACAGTAAGTAAATATGCAACAAAAACCCATTCGGGAGGAAGTACTGGAGAGGAAAAGACCATGCTTAAGCAGGCAAAAAAAAAAAAAAAAGGAGTTTTCCTATCAACTTACACAGTGAATCTGCAGCCAAACTAGAATTTGGGGGAGTGGGGTGAGGGTGAGGAGGGTGAGTAAGTGAAAGTGAAAGTCGCTCAGTTCTGTCTGACTCTTTGCGACCCCATGGACTATACAATCCGTGGAATTCTCCAGGCCAGAATACTGGAGTGGGTAGCCTTTCCCTTCTCCAGGGGATCTTCCCAACCCAGGGATCAAACCCAGGTCTCCCGCATTGCAGGTGGATTCTTTACCAGCTGAGCCACAAGGAGGGTGTGTAACTGAGAGACAATTTGCTTCAAAGAGACACTACTAGGAGCTGTCGTGAAATATTTTCCAAGATGTTCAAGTGGTCCTATAGCAGGGAAGACAGGTAGTAGTTAAGGGAAAAGATTCATGTTTGGGGCAAAGAAAAACTTTAAAACATGGAAACAGCAAACAAGAAGTCTTTATATCTCCTCTCTCCGATGTCAGCTGCCTTTCCCTGTACATTCACATCACAACTTCCTCAACCAGGTACACCCCTCCCCAAGAACCTGGAAAAGTCTTACTGGCCTTTCTTTCTCCTTCACGTTTTTCCTTTGCAGGTAGTAAGTGCTCAAGAAGTAATTCACCATGTTAAATTTCACCAATTCACACATGAAAAAAAGGAACTCCAGTTTTACCCTCCAAGTTCAACTACCAGAAAAGCAAAAAAACAAAAAAAAACAGAAATAGCCTCCTCTTGATAATTGTTTTTAAGTAGTGTTGGAAAGAAGCCAGCATATATATTTTCAGAGCTCTGTAATCATTAACTATTCTCCACCATCCTGAAAAATGTGACCTTGGATCAGCTCCAAACACCTTAGCAACAAGCCAGCAGCTCCCAACCAGAGCCCCCAGCCTTCTGATGAGGCCAGAATCCCAGAGACAAAGCATTGTTTATCGATATAAACTGTCTTGCTTCTGAAGCTGAAATCCCAAGACTCGAGCTAATGAGAAGACTCTGTGCCAGGATGTCATATTGAGTTAGGAAGGCTAGCCCACTCACACTCCATTCCTCTGTGCTCAGCCCAGACTGGAGGAGCCACAAGACAAACATACACAGTCCTTCTGAAAGGCCCCAACACTTGACGTTCCAACACCAAGACAGTCATTGTCTTCAGCTGGGAGTGTGGGAAAGGGAGCAGAACACGGAATGTTTTCTGAATGGATGGGCGGGGCCCTCCGTGGAGGAACCGAGGCTGCCAGCTGCAGGCCTGGGCAGGGCGGCGCCCCCAGACTCCTGAGCATTACAGTCATTGCTAGCTGCTTCATGAGCCAGAGGGTGGGACCCAAACCCTCCTCCCTCCCTAACCCTCCTCCCTCCTTCTAACCCTACCTACCAGAGGGTGGGACCCTAACCCTCCTCCCTCCTTCTAACCCTACCTACCAGAGGGTGGGACCCTAACCCTCCTCCCTCCTTCTAACCCTACCTCTACCAAAGGCCTCAACCCACTCCAGTATCCTTGCCTGGAGAACCCCATGGACAGAGGAGTCTGGTGGGCTACAGTCCAGGGGGTTGCACATAGCTGGCCATGACTGAGCAACTTGGCATGCAAGCACCAAAGGCCTCATCTAGGTCCCGATGCCGGCCCAGCCAGAAGATGCAACCGCAGACTGGCAACAGGCATCCCTCAGCTTCAGGAGGAAAAGGTGCCTCCCTGATAATTCCAAGAAGAGGTGACGTTTACCTGCACCCAATCTAAAGTTACCTTTGTGTGCTTCATGGCTGAAACATCCTCATATTTTTCCTTCTAATATGTTTTCTTCTTAATCTTGAGGTGACTTCACAAGCAAGCACAGAAGAGGGCTTCAGTTCATTATGATAACAGCAAATGATCACTAACATTTACCTAGCTCTATACATAGCCATGTGCTGAGTGCTTTACATCCATCACCCCAATCCTCACAAAAATTCTGTCATTTAAGAATATCATGGACTCTATTTTACTTGATTTAGAGAAACTAGTCAGCACTTCTCAGAGTGTTGTCTCTGGACCAGCCGCATTCACATCACCTGGGAATTTGTTAGAAATGACCATCCTCAGGCCCCATCCCAGACCTACTTACTCAGAAACTCTGGGGGAGGGGCCAGCAATGAACTTCAACAAGCCCAGCAGGTGATTCCCATGCATAAAATGTCGAGGACCCTAGACCTACCCAAAACCATACAGCCAGTAGGATCCAAATTCCAGCAGTCTGGCTCCAGAGCCCTGCTGCTAATCTCGGTGCTATGAATCTAACTGGACACAGACATAAAGTGCCTTCTCCTTCCTACAATCACCCACGGCAAGTGTCGAGACTCAGCATTTGTTGACGGATGCTTGGCTGCTGAAAATGTCTGGTCAGATTCATAAGAAGGAGTAAATGTTCTACACTAAGGTTTTTCACTTCTCTCTTCTTCACGGGGCTCTGTCACATTCCTCATAGGAATGAAGACTTCTTGCTCTCTAAACACTCCACCCTCATCACAAGGGCACTCCCAGAGGCTCCACCCTGGCCTTATGGAATCTTTGTTTCACACCCAAAGAGCAGACTGAGCAACACAGAGGAATGAAGTGGACAGTAGCTGGTATTAAAAATGAAAAAATTAAAAGCATCTGTATTAAATTTCCTAGGGCTGCCATAATGGAGTGCCATAAACTAAGGGGCTAAGACCAGTGGAATTGTTCCACAATTTTGGAGGCTGGAAGTCTGAAATCAAGATGTCAACAAGGCCACGCTCCCTCAGAAATCTGTAGGAGGAGACTCTTTCCCTGCCTCTTCCAGCCTTTTGTAACCCCGATGCTCCTTGACTTGTGACAGCATAATTCACTGATATTCTCCTTCTGTGTGTTCACACCATCTCCCCTCTGGACGTGTCTATTTCTGTCCGGATTTCCCCGTTTTAATCAGGGTACTAGCTTTACCCTACTACAAGATGACCTCATCTTAACTAATTACATCTGCAACAATCCTATTTCCAAATAAGGTCACATTGTGAGGTTCTGGGGGGTAAGACTTCAATACATGAATATTGTGGGCACACAATTCACCCAGAGCAGTGTCTGTTAATGAGGGTAGGGAATTAGACTACAGACATTTTCGTGCATAGTGTTTGGTTGTGGCAGGACATTTCAGGAACTCATAGACTGACAACAACATGGCCATCTACCCAACTCCCTGGCTGATGATAAGAACCATCAGATACTGGTTAAAACTAGAGCTTCCCAAGCTACATCCTGGACATCGTGAATCAGAAAAAAAGACTCAGGGATGTGGATGTTAACAAGCAGCCCTTTGATGCCCTTAAATTTGGGAGGTACAGTTCCAGCCAACCCACATGGGAATGCTCAACATTCTGGCCCATGGGACAGGCAAGTGCCACTGAAGTGGTACTCAGACACCCTCAACACTCCAGCCCCTAAGACGCCCATGGTGAGTCCTAACTTCAGCCTCAGGAACACTGGCCCAGGGTTTTCTTTACATTCAGGTCCCAGAATACCTACTTTAGGCCACAGGCAGCATCAAAAGGTCAGACATCTGAGCTAGATGAGTTCATTGAGTGGGAGTCAAGTCCAACCAGACCTCCTGGAATCCAGAAAAATACAGACAATGAGGCCACTGAGAGCCATGGACCAGCTCGAGAAAGAAAATACTTTCTTGACTCTGAGCTGAGCCTGGAGAGCAGTGGCATGGAACATGGAGGGAAAGCAGAAGTCAGCAAGGGGAAAGGCTAGATTAGCACCATGTCTGCCCTGACGGGGCCATCCTCCTTCCCCAACCCACAGCAGACTCCCAGGTAGCCACTGAGATAAGAGAATCACCACTATAACAACCATACTTGCCAGATAAGGAATTGTACAAGGCAGCAAAAAGCAGTAGAATGAGCTCATCAACTCACTGTAGCTCTCAGAGGCTCCATTTGTTCATCTGTTTGGTTCTCATCATTTATCCTCTCATAACAAGGATCAGATACCCACTCAAGCCCACCCAAAAGTGAGACTGACTCATTCAGGTCCCTTAAAATCCACGGGCAGCATGCAATCCACCTGCCTTCGTGGAGATAGACAGGATATTAACTTGCCTGGAAAATCCCATGGACGGAGGAGCCTGGTGGGCTACAGTCCATGGGGTCGCTAAGAGTCAGACACGACTGAGCAATTGACTTTCACTTTTCACTTTCATGCACTGGAGAAGGAAAAGGCAACCCACTCCAGTGTTCTTGCCTGGAGAATCCCAGGGACGGGGGAGCGTGGTTGGCTGCCGTCTATGGGGTTGCACAGAGTCGGACACAACTGAAGCGACTTAGCAGCAGTAGCGGCAGTCTTTTGAAGGCTGCTATATGACCCATCTCTTCTCCATGTACTTCTGCTCACTCACCCCTTTCCACTAAAGGGCTTCCTCTGCCACTGCCTCAGCCTGTACGGTAGTCATTCTGGTTGCCTTTGTACCCAAGACTACATGGTCCTTCAACTCAATGCCCCACAGCTCTATGGCACAGGTCCTCATTGCTCCAATTCCAAATTTCCAGAAGATTTCTAGTCCATCCTGGGTTAGGCAATCTTCCTTCACCAAATTAACTGACACAGTACAAACCTAGCACCTCTGTCAGACACCTCATCAAAGGTTGTGGGTGAAAGAAACCACCTGAGGAGGATTCTATGGTTAGGCAGCACCCCAAGGCATGTCCACTACAGCAACGCCCAAAAATCACCGCCATTTCTTTAAGCACCTACTAGATGACAGACACTGAGCTACACGTAATCCTCACTTCAAACATTCAAGGTTATTATCACAGATATGGAAACTGAGGCTCACAGAACTGAGGTCACTTATCAAGGGTCACTCAGCTAGTAAGGGGTGGAGCCAGAATAACAGCCCAGTCAACCCACTTTCCAGAGAAGGAAATGACAACCCACTCCAGTGTTCTTGCCTGGAGAATCCCAGGAACGGGGGAGCCTGGTGGGCTGCCGTCCATGGGGTCGCACAGAGTCAGACATGACCGAAGCGACTTGGCAGCAGCAGCAGCAGCAACCCACTTTCACAGCAGTGCACCTCCCTTCTTGCCATTCAACCTAAGGTAACCAGACCAAGAGATAGCACCATTTTGGAAAAACGGGTCAGCAATCGCTACCTGGTCTGTCTGCCAGGTCATATTGGAAAAAAAAAAAACCACAGTCTAGAAAGTGCATTGAGAAAGCTGTGCAAAGATAAACGTGAACCTTTGAACATGCCTGCTACCACCGTCCCCCAGCGTGGTGTTTGCTCACTGGGCATTTGCCTGAGGGCTGCAGAGCATTTGTTCACCCCTGCCTATGGCCAGAATTGGTCATGGACACAGCAAGGATCTTAGCAGCTGTCCAAGACCCCCTGGAAGGAACTACCCACTGTTTACAATCTGGTGGTATGGCCCCTCGTAAACAGGATCTGAATTCTCAACCCAGATCTTGGCAACCCAAGGCAAGTTCTATTTGGATTGGAGGAGCTTTCTTGTTTTTCACTAAGAAACTTAGCCTCCTATGCCAAAAGTTGGTCAACTGTGTTCAAGCTGGGTATAGTAGAGAATAAACAGACAGACAACTCTCAACTGCAATGATGCCCCTTAAATCACTCAAATCACAAAAGAGGTCAGGCCCATGAAGGTTTTGCCCCGAAAGGGAGTGGGTTTCACAAGTTCTTTCGTGAAGGTAGTGATTTCATTCCATTGGGTTATATACCCAGAAGGAGGATTATTGAATTGTAGAGCAGTTCTAATTTTTTGAGACGCCTCCATGTTATTTTCAATATGTCTGTGTGTGATTAGTCACTCAGTCATGTCTGACTCTTTGCCACACTTTGGACAGTAGCCCACCAGCCTCTTCTATCCACAAGGATTTTTCAGGAGTGTGCAGCCATTTCCTTCCCCAGGTTTTCAATATAAGTACACCAATTTACATTCTCACCAACAGTGAACAAAGGTTCCCTGTTCTCCAAACCCTCCCTAACACTTGTCTCTTGTCTTCCTAATAATAGCCACCCTGAGAGACGTGAAGTGATATCCCATTGTGATTGTGATTTCATTTCCCCAATCATTAGCAACGCTGAACACCTTTCACGTATCTATTGGCCATTTTTATGTCTTGTTTGGAAAATTGTCATTTCAGATCCTTCGCCCATTCTTTAATTGGGTCTGTTGTGGATTTTCTTTTTTTGCAATTGACTTGTAGAATTCCTTATATATTTTGGATATTAAGCTCTTATCAGATATGCCTTACAAATATTTTCTCGCATTCCATCGGTTGTTCTTTCATTTTGCTGTTTCCTTTGAGCTTCAGAAGCTTTTTAGCTTGAGGTAGCCCTGTTTGTTTATTTTTGCTTTTGTTGCCTGCACTTTCATATCTTAAAAAAAAAAAAATTACAAGATCAATGTTACGGAGCTTTTTTCCCATGTTTTCTTCTAGGAGTTTTATGGTCTCGAGTCTTTAAGTCTTTAATCCGTTTCAAGTTAATTTGTGTGGATGGTGTAAGGATTCAGTTTCATTCTTTAGCATGTGCACATCCAGTTTTCCTAACACCGTTTATTGAAGAAACTATCCTTTCCCCATTGCATATTCCTGACTCCCATGTCAAAGATTAGCTGATCATACAGACGGTAACTAAACTTTACAATATACACAAATATTAAATTATTATATTGCACATTGGAGACTAATCTATCAATTTTACCTCAATTAACATCAACTAGTTGATTATTTATTTCTAGGCTCTCTATTAGACTGTACCTGTTTCTATTTACTTGTGAATCCCTAGGGTCCACGCACTCAGCACTCAGATGCCCAGGAAGTTACTGTCTGTGGCTGTCAATCACCACCACCCCTCCCCTTACCCTACACAGAAGCTGGAGAATGGGCTGCAACCCAAAGCAGGAAAACACCCTCCCCTTGATTAATAATCAACAAACAAGAAGGCTGCCAGGTCTGCATACCTTGAGTTTATCCATTTCAACTCATTCCTTCTTTGGAGCCACAATGAGCACAAATAGCTGTTTATAATATGAATGGCTGTTACTTGTACAAGATTGCACTGTTACCTCCAGAGAAGAGAAGATAAATCATGTATTTAAATTGAAAATGTGAAACACATTCCAGCAGCACAGGGGCTTCTCCAAAATTCCAGATCAAAAAGGAATAAAAAGAACTTGACTCTTTCAAGGCACTGTGAGATTAACTCAAATACCAGAAACATCGACTTTAAGGGGCAAATTCTTCAGAATTACATAATAGATTTGACAAGTTCTTGCAAGTAAATTCTCTTTTCAATATGAAAACCTTCTTTCAGAAGCTGGCCCCATTTTGATAAGGGATTAATTTAGTGGTAAATGAAAGGATCCTTTGCCATTCAGAACCCTGGTTTGTGTGGTCTGCTTGGGAACCTATTGCAAATCCTCCAGCCCAAAGTACTTGGCTTCGATGGTGTTGAAATAAAGGCCTCTCTCTTCCAAATCAGGTTGCCATTTATCAAAGCTGCAATTCTCCTCCTTAGGTCCGGTTCCATGTTCATTTGCTTATTTACCAAGTCTCAGTTGGTCCTTTTAAGCCCCAGGTATAAATATGCCTCCAACTTTGATTTAGAGCCAAGGATTTCTAAAAGGAACTCAGACTTCAGAATGTTGTTCTTTCTTGTAGGGAGGCCTTATCAGATCCCATCACACACATACTGATTTTGTGAAAATAAACTTTCTTAAAAATCAATCAGAAGCCTAGGCTTCAGGACCAGTGACAGTGAAAATAAATCATACATGTAGCTGTGAGGTCTACTGGCAGAAGTTTCTCTTGTTCTTCAAATAGAGCAAAGAATCCGCTAAGAAACATTCAATTCTCATGTAATTCTGGCTGGCCCAAAGGACACGTAATTGCAAGCAGGCATATCCAGTGGCCCAGCACAGGCATGTGGGTTGAAACAATTTCAAAGGAAAAGATTTCTCTGGACCAAGGAATGATCATTTTACAGTCGCCCTTTGAGACATTTGAGTTTTGCTTGTTAGTTTGTTCATAAGAAGACAGAAATCTTAGGAAATAAGAATTTCTCCAAAGCTGACTGTTAATCTCCCCGCTGAATCCTCTAAAGAGAAGTGATTCCTTTATGCCTCAGCTCAATCTTCTACTTTCTATACAGCCTCATGCATTCAGGAAAATAGAAAGGTCGACTTTCCTCTGCTAGACAAGGTCTGGCCAAATATTGATTGTTGAAGGCCAAGTTCTGAGATCAGCAACTTACCATTAGTTTTCACAACAGACTAATGGGGTAAGTACAGATTTCAGCTTCATTTTATAGATGAGGGAAATGAGGCTCAAAAGGGTAAACAGCTTACCCAGCTTCACCCAGCTTGTAAAGACAGGCCTGGACTTCAATACTAGCCTGTCTGACTTCTGATGCTCAGCTACTTTGCCTCCCCAGTTCGGGGTTGTATACTTCTGGCCAAGGGCCAGTGCCTGGGGTCTGCCCCCATGGAATTCTTCCTTCCCCACAGTTGCTCTCCTCCTCCTCCTCCTCTTCCTCCTTCTCCTCCTCCTCCTCCTCTGCCTCCTCCATTCAGGCTGGGGGAGCCTCTCCAGGCTTCTCCTCCTGTCCCCGTTTTCTCAGGGCTCCTGAAATGACTCCCTGAGCAGATTACAAGTCCTGTGTCCGTTGGTTCCCATTTATCTCCAGGGCTTAAACAGCACATCAAAGCTCTGAAAACTGTTGGTGCCTGACTGATCATTATCGGGGTTCAGAAAATGTCAGCTGCTCAGTTGCATCTAACTCTTTGCAACCCCATGGACTATAGCCCGCCGGGCTCCTCAGTCCATGGAATTCTCCAGGCAAGAATACTGGAGTGGATTGCCATTTCCTTCTCCAGGGGATCTTTCCAACCCAGGGTGGAACCCCAGTCTCCTGCATTGGAGGCAGATTCTTGACCATCTGAGCCACCCCCTCTCCCAGGCTTCCCTTGTGGCTCAGCTGGTAAAGAATCCGCCTGCAATGTGGGAGACCTGGGTTTGATCCCTGGGTTGGGAAGATTCCCCTGGAGAAGGGAAAGGCTACCCATTCCAGTATACCGGCCTGGAGAACTCTATGGACTATACAGTCTATGGGGTCACAAAGAGTCGGACACAACTAAGGGACTTTAACTCACTCATTCACTCACTCATCCGCTCTCCCTTGAGCCTCCCTTCTACCCTACCCCAGCCCACCCCTCTAGGTTGTCACAGAGCTCTGCAGAGCCCCTTTTCTAAGGAGTTGTTCATCTCATCTACAAAATACCCTTGACTCAAGGCTCCTTTTATTCCTTCACCAGATCACAGATAAAAATATTCAGCCAAACCCACAGTCTCTTTTCCTCAACCACAAAGAGACCATTTCCACCTGTGCAGGAAGGAAGCCCGAGGAAAGAGAAAGGAAAGGAAAACAGAGAAGAGAGAAGGGAGGAGACAGCGGGAGCAGAAGGAGGGTGTAGTTCTATTCCCCTCCAGCAGCAAAGCCTTTCCCCACCACCGCCTTGAATAAGGGCCCAGAAAAAGTAAAGAAATTCGAACTGGGGGTGGGGGAGAAACAGTGAGGAATCTATCTAAACTTCTTACTCTGTTTATTTTCATTGCGTTTTGTTTCTCTTTGTCCTTAAGAACAAGACAAAATAAAACCAAACCAACCAGCTGAGCTCTCTGTCTGAGAGGCCAAAGAAAATCTGACTTGTGACTTTTGTATATTAACAAGGCCCACTCTCTACTAAAGAAAGAAGTGAATAAAAGGGCTCTAGATTAAAGCACTAAAAACCCAAATGAGCACTTAGAAATATGACAAACACAACTTCCCAGCCTGGAAACCCCTTTGGACTGATCCTGCCCAGAGACTCACTGAAAAGCGCGCTGGACTTGATGAGATATCCCAACCCTGCATACAGGACAAGCTGTGTGACTTTGGGAAAATGACTTACCCTCTCTGAACTTTAGTTTCCTTAGGTATAAGATGGGAATCATTTGAATTTTACTTACAGGGCTGTTTTAAGGAATAAATAAGCTGTTAGGTCACAAAAGGTCGTCAATAAACGTTAGTTAAATTCCAATGCTCATGGCCCCTTAGGCACAGTGGAGGTAACCACCACCCTCCTGCGGTTCCAAAGTTCCTCTGACGATTTGATACGATTTGCCTACTATTAATACTTCTTATTGTTCATCTCACTCCTTCCCCTACCCCATACAAGATTCCATTCTCTCACTTAACTAAACACAGCTGTCGTTGCTGTCATCGCTTACTCACTTAAGTTGCATCTGACTCTTTTGCGACCCCATGGACTGTAATTAATCTTTGGATATATCCTAGTCTATAGCCTATAAGCTGCTTGCTCTCATGTCTGCCTGGAGAATTGAAATACACTCCCTCCCCTTTGGACGCTGACCATTAGGTCACATGGCATCAACCCTAGTATGTAATGGGAATCACCGCTTTGTTGCTACCAAAGTCTTGGCTGGCAGCTGAAAAAATGGAAACACATTCCAAAAGTAACCAAGTTGGTAGTGGTGGTGCTTTAGTTGCTAAGTTGTGTTTGACTCTTATAACCCTATGGACTGTAGCCAGCCAGGCTCCTCTGTCCATGGGATTTCCCAGGCAAGAATACTGGATTGGGTTGCCATTCCCTTCTCCAGGGGATCTTCCCAACCCAAGAATCAAACCCAGGTCTCCCGCATTGCAGACTAATTCTTTACCGCTGAGCCCCCAGAGAAGACCTAACACAGCTGAGAAATAAGCAACGGAGTCTTTGATTGAAAATAATTCTCACTAAAGTATGAAAGGCTGCAGGTAGCTTTGCCTCTTTCCCACAGGTAGACTCAGGGTAGCAAAGCTAGCTGTGTTTGCCTCGCGCTGCCTCTTAACCTCCTTTGCACTCTCCTCCCCTCTGCACTGCTATGGTTGAGTCAGCTGGTTGGCAGGCTCCTGTTCTGTCTATCCGACAGTGGGGCTCCAGTTAATGGTCAGTAAATGGCACCTCAGGGACCTAAGAAATCCAAATTTTCTCTCCCCACGTCTTCAGCCTTTCCCTCTCACTCCAACATCTCTCCCGATTTGGCACCCCAAGACTCAGCATCTTTTCAGCTCAGTCCCCAGTTTGGATGTCCTGTCTACTCCAATGTGAGGAAATCCTCAAAGACAAACCATATGCAGGTTTTTAAAATTAAGTCAGGAAGTCTTTGAGGAAGATGTCTCTTTATAAAACATACATTTCAGTGCAAATTCTTCATTTTGATTGCTCAGAAATCATCATCATTCAGTTACAGTCTCTCTAAAGAAGGCTGATAAGTATGCCTCCTGTCTAAAGGAAGAGTCTGCAATGGAAATTCTGAGAAATTGGATTTCCCATGAAGAATCAAAAACCCATTCACTAAGCCAAATAGAGAGCATGCCCACTGACCTTCAAGTCTTCACCTTACTGCCAACCACAAAACAAACAACTAGAAACAGATGTTATGCCCTTCCTCAAGCTGATTCGTGGCACCGGGAGCATTTGTGCACCCAGAACTGTACCATGAGTCACTTGTGTAAGCAGATAGCCACTTGTCATTAGCTAGACATCGATGGCCAAGCCAGCCCAGCCAAGAGCCTCTTCTCATTCTGCATTCAGAGGCCACAGAAGCATCTCTCTCAGAAAGGCTGAGATTGCCTTGCTCCCTTCACATCCAATCAGGCTCGCTGACCATCCCAGCCTAGGTTTTTGGCCCTCCTCACCTGGGCTATAGCAATGGCTTTCCCAAGGGAACTTTCCACCTCCTATCTCTCTCCCTGAGCCACCCTCATCAAATTTTCTAACCCTCTGTTCTCATTGCACTGCTTCAGGTAAAGATAGACTTCACTCTATCTCCCTCTTATGTGGAGATAGAAAAAGATGACTTTCTTCAGCCTCCATCACTCACTGCACCTCATCTGACGGCAGCCCCCAGCCGTATGGCCAGGCACGTTTATCTCTCTGCTTTCCCACCACCGCATGGTTATTGCCACTCCCTGCCTTTGTTCTTGGTGCCCTTCTGGAACACTGTCTCTATTCCTCTCTGTCCAAATTCCAGGCAAACTTCATATCTCTCTAACCAAGAAGCCATTCCCAACCAAGGTTTCATTCAACTTTCATTGAACTCCATGAAATTCCCAATATGTTAAGCCTTCCTCTTTTTTCCCACTGTTCCAGACATAAGTCCTGCAGTAGAGCAGAGGTCCTTCCTAACCTGAAACTTCTTTGGTGCTCCTGATCAATTTCCATCTCTCTAAATACTCACATGTTCAATGAACACAACTGACCTTATAAATGAAGACCCTTAAGAAGGGATAGGTTTCTGTTTGGAGAAACTGCAGTATCTCTCCCACAATGATACACTGCCCTTCAAGTTTTATGGAGAAATACAGATGGGCTAGGTTCCCAGAGAACTGGCAGAGAAAGGGCAAGTCAACCTCCTCCCCTCCCCCAATCACCCCACACTTGCCAGAAAGCGTTTAAAATGCACTTCAGGGTGTCCATCTTTTCATTTGGAAAGGAAACAAGCCTTGCTGTTCTCTTTCTCCCATTTCATTAAGGACAGAGGTCATCCCAGGGAGGGGAAGGGTAAGTTCCAAGAGAGGGCTTGTGAGGGAGTGGGGGCTGGGGGGGAACTCCCTCATCCCTTCTGTCTAGCTTGCTTCACCCTTTGAAGAGAACAAGCCTGGCTTTCAGAGTGAATTATTTTCAGCACAGCCTCTGCCAGGACCGGGCTCTCCCTGGCTGGCTGAGGCAATACCCGGAAGGATTGAGAGATAGTTCAAGGTCAGACAGGGCGTCCAGACAAGACTGGCCAGAGGAGGTGGCTCTGTGACAGCTGGGAGGAAAGGGACTGCAGAGGGGACAAGAGAGAAGGCAGAATGCACACATTAAATGAAAGCCCAGAACTTTCTCTCCTCTCTCTCTCCTCTCCCTCTCTCTCTCTGTTTATACACACACACACACACACACACACACACACACACACACACACACCTGCACAGACACACATTCTTTTCTTTCCCTCCTCTCCTCTGCCTCCCCAAGGCCTTTCTATAAATAAACAATAAGCCCCTGAGCCTGCCTGCAGCCCACTATTAACTCTTGCAGTGTTCACCCTGTTCCCCACTTCAGGCTTTGCAAAGCCCTTTTCCACACGTAATCTTCACCGGATTCCTGCATCACATGCTTTCAAAGGTCCTGGAAGTCCCACACATGGAATCATGGGCACCCCATACCCCCCACTCACCAAGTTCTGAGCCTTAATACAACCAGTTTCAGGTCGTGCTACTCGAAAGAATCCCCTGTGGTTCAGGCCCCTTGGGTGCACGTGCACTCAATCGTGTCTGACTCCTTTGCCAGGCCGTGGACTGTAGCCCGCCAGGCTCCCCTGTCCATGGGAGTTTTCAGGCAAGAACACTGGAGTGGATTGCCATTTCCTTCTCCAGGGGATCTTCCCAACCCAGGGATCAAACCCAAGTCTCCTGCATTGGCGGGAAGACTCTTTACCACTAAGTCTCCTGGTTCAGGCCACATCTATCTTAAACCGTTATTTGCATGCCCCTAATAGTCAGAGCCACAATCTAGTAAACATTTGCTCTGTTGCAGGCGCTGTACACAAGTGCTTGACATGCATGATCTCATTTAAATTCCGTAACAATCCTGAGTTGTCAATATGACACAGGCATTTTGTCAGTGAGGAAGCTCTGATGTTATGTTACTTGGCTGAGACCCTAAGTGGAGAGTGTGGGTGCTGAGTTCTGAACCTAGGTTTATGTGACTATAGTACCCATGTTCTCAGCTCCTGTGCTGAGGTCCTCTTACTAAGAATCCTTTAGTATCCAAGATTGCAGAGCATCTACTGGAGGGAGGGGAGGATAGGTCCAGTCAGTCTTCTGGAATGCCAGGATCAACAACTGATTAAACTCCCCCAGGCCTCCAGTGACATCTTTTGCTCTTCACGTCAGTGCACATTTATTCTGCCAGACTCTGTGCTAGGTATTGTGAATAGAACGGTAATTAAGACAGACAAGTCCTGCCCTCACAGAGGCCACAGTCTAGTTAGGGGAGACAGCCCATAAACCAACACACAGTTTAATACGTATACCAGTTCACCAAGAAGTTCCAAATCAACAGAGAAGAAACATGACCTAGTTTTAATTTTTTCCCAACAGTAGTTCTAATTTGTGCTCAGCTGGGTCAAATTATCTGCCTCCATCATTGCACCCCTTAAAATATCTCAGGCAGATTCCACTGCTTCCTGTCACTTTTGGTTACTGAAATTTAGTCTGGGCCAATGTAAAGTCCCATCTCATATCTGATTGAAAGCCCTCTGCCTTCCCTGAGTGGCCAGGACTTGCTGCTGGAGGGGCTTGGCCAGAAGGGGCAGAAAGCCTTGAGTTCTTCCTCCTCACTCCCTGGCCCTTGCCACCTAAGGCCCACCTAGACCATTGCTGGAGGCACCCTCATCCAAAGGGTGGCCATCCTGGCTTGGGGGCCAGTACCTTCCTGATGTCCTTCAGACCTATGGGAAAGTCAGGCATCTTGCCAAGCCCTGGGAGAGACCTTGCCCCAAGGCCATCCTTTAAGCCCTGCCTTTTCTCGTCAATATATCTTCCCCTGGGACACACACAGACACAGACAGATAGCAGTACTGCTGCTCAAGCAGATGTCCAGCCAGGGAATATGATACTAGCAATTCGCAGAGCAAACCCCCACCTCTCCCTTGACTCAGAGGAAGGAGGAGGCATGCTGTCCCTTCCCCAGGGAGGCATATTCTCACCAGGAGCTCTGCTCTCCCTCAAGTTGATTTTGAGGATCCCCACCCCCTCCTCGAGCTCAGCCTTTTCCTCATAGACCCAAGACAGGGGAAGAGTAGATGGTTCTGCTACCTCAATTGCTGGAAATTGGTTGGGAGCCCTCTTTGGAAACAGAGTGAGCTGAAGACATTGTATGTCACCTGTGAGCCTTGGCAGCCATTCTAAGACAGCAGAAAGGTCTCATTCAACATCCAACTTCAGATAAAATTACAGATGTGAGATGCGTGATGAAGGAAAAGAAGAGTGTACCACGAGAGGAGGGCCTCCCAGATGGTGCTCGTGGTAAAGAATCCACCTGCCAATGGAGGAGACGTGAGAGGTGCAAGTTTGATCCCTGGATTGGGAAGATCCCCTGGAGGAGGGCGTGGCCACCCTTCCCAGTATTCTTGCCTGGGAAATCCCATGGACAAAGGAGCTGAGCAGACGATGGTCCACGGAGCTGCAGAGTCAGAGGCTATTGAACACACCAGCACACACCATGAGAGGAGATGTTCATGTGCTGGAATCAGACCGCTCGGGCAAAATCCCAGCTCTGCCTCTTTTTAACTGTGGGCCCTCGCCAGGTTACTTACCTTCCCTGTGCCTCAGCTTCTTCACATGTGAAACGGGGATGATAACAGTACCCACCTCATAGGATTAGATAAGAAAACATAAATAACCCTGCTAACAGTACCTGGCACATTAATACATGCTCAGTTACTGTAAATTTCATGAGGACATGAATTGAGGGATCCAGATACTTCATAGACACTCAACAACAGCTGATGAAATAACAAATGTTGGAGAATATTCAGGAATACCTATCTGAGAGGGGGTAGTCAGAGCGACCACTCTGAGGAGGGGACACTTAAGCATTGTCACGAAGGATGAGGGGACTGTCGGCCAAAAAGTCAAAAGAAGACAAGAGGAACAATGGGTTAGTCACTCTATCCTCCCTACAGTAAAATTCTCCAAAGTCTGATGTAGGCAGATTGTACTTGTATCACATTACATGGCAGACCTAGAAAAGTTGCCTTAGACATTTAATACAATGCGTACATACAGAGTCCTAAGTTGCTAATTCCCTCAAGATCAAAAAAGTTGTTGTTAACTTCCAGGAGCTAAAGCCCTGCAGGCGCTCTGTCCTCTTCACAGCAGCCCTAACAGTGCAGTCAGCAATGCAACCCTTTCCTCTCCTGGTGTCTGGTTAGGAGTCTTCAAGGAGCCCCCTGATTCCTCAGAACGTGCTGCTTGTCTGCAAAAGAGTCTGAGACCAAAGTTGTCCACTTTGCAACATCACCCAAAGATAGGGCCCCTGCTCCCCACTCAGGGCAAACTTGTAAAACTCTATAGAGATTGACACCAATCCATGGACCTCTGAGCTCCTCTTTTTGCCCCCCTGTATCTGAGAGCATCCTGCCCCATTCCACCTTCTAAGAAATGAGTTCAAGGGCAGATGAAACAAAGAACCAGAGCAGGGAAGGGCATGGGAGCAAAGACGGGTAGAAAAGACGTGGCTGGGCTTGCCCTGTCAGGGAGCACACACCTGAGTGCTCCCTCTGCAGCAGGCACACAGGAAAAGAGCAGTGAATAAACATCAAAAAGAAGGTTCTGATTCTTCTTAAGGAACTGAAGAACTGGAATGTGAAAGAGTAAGTGGAGTTAAAGGCTTCCAAGATTCACATGGCCCAGAGCAAGGATGCAATTGGAGGCCCGAGCCCAGCCAGTTCTGTTCTCTTGCCACCTGACTTCATCCTGCCACACTGGGGACCTCATCTTTATGCAGTGGACACTCCAGCCCACAAGCCTTGTCCACATGAACTCCCCTCCCCCATCCAGACAGCCATCTCTCAGGACCAAGGGTGCAACCACCACCCTCAGGAAGATTCATTCAGAGCAGAGGCCAGCAGAGCAGGGCCTTGGAGGTGGGCTCAGTTGGGAATGCCATTCCAGGGTCTAGGGGCACCCTGAGCATAGTTTAGAAGGGAGATGAGCAGAGGCTCCACGTGGGCACACCCCCTTCACCTCAGGGATTGCTCACTGTATGGGAAGAACTATAGTTAGAAGAGGGTCAGAGAAGGACCTTCCAAAGTGCAGGGGCTGAGGGCAGAGGGGCCAAGGGCAGTATAATGCACTTGTTAGTAGAGAACCAGAAAGTATAACTGGGGCAAATGGACAGGAGTTGGAAGGAAGAATATGCCCTAGAGAACTTTCTTCCCTTCTCCACAAATTTGTATGTCCAGCTCTAAACTCATCTGCATCACCAATTATCCATAAAATAATGGTGGATCCACTGTCACCTCCAACTCAGTATGTGCAAAAACATAATCTTCCTCCCATACTCTGCAAAACTTCCACTGAGCCAGGGCAGGGAGGTGGGGACCATCATTTTCACTGTCCTAATAGGCTAAAAGAGCAGAATCACCTTCTCTGTCCTCTTCTCCTTCCCCAGTACTTGGTTTCTCTCTGTCTCAGGCCCCTTAGCTAAAATTTAATAATTATTATATATAGGTAAAAATGAAACCTTTTTTTGATGAGAGGTAAGACTTTGGAAATTGGAAAACCAAAAAGAGCTTTTGAGAAATAAGAGAATTTATCTTCCCATCAGATCTTAAATCACAGCCATCCAGTACTCACAGCTACCTGCAGAGGCCTCAGAGGCATAATGACAACTCAAATGGCATTAAATAACTTACTTCCAATATAAGGCCCTAAGAAGAAAAACAATTTTATGATAATGACAGTGGTCATGAAAAGAGTTAAAATGTATACATAGACAGACTTCCTTAGTGGTCCAGTGGTTAAGACTCCGTACTTCTAACAAAGGGGGTATAGGATCTATCCCTGGTTGCAGAACTAAGATCCCCCATGCCACGTGCTGGCCAAAAAATAAAAACAAAAAGCACACAGAACGTTTGTTGTCCGCTACCAACATGGTTCAGACGGTAAAGAATCTGCCTGCAATGTGGGAGACGCGTGAGAATCTTCCCTGAGTTGGGAAGATTCCCTGGAGAAGGGAATGGCTACCCACTCCAGTGTTCTTGCCTGGAGAATTCCATGGACAGAAGAGCCTGGCAGGCTGCAGTCCATGGGGTCACAGAGAGTTAGACATGACTGAGCGACTAACACATTTACTTTTTTTATCAACACAGTTAGGGATTCCCTGGTGGCTCCATCAATTCAGAGACTGTCTGCAATGCAGGAGACCCAGGTTTGATACCCGGGTTGGGAAGATTCCCTGGAGAAGGGAATGGCAACCCAATCCAGTATTCTTGTCTGGAGAATCCCATGGACAGAGGAGCCTGGCGGGCTACGGTCCATGGGGTTGCAAGAGTCCAACACAACTTAGCAACTAAAGCAATACCACCACCAACATGGTTACTTTCAGAGTTCATTTCCATTTTTTCACTTGCCAGCCAAGACTTTGGTAGCAACAAAGCAGTGATTCCCATTGTATGCTTGATGCCATGTGACCTAATAGTCAGCATCCGAAGGAGAGGGTGTGTATCACAAATCCCCAGGCAGATGTAAGAACAAGCAGTTTATAGACTATTAACTAGGGTATATCCAAAGATTAATTTTGAAAGTTGCATCACCCAACAGTGTACATACTGAACATTTAAGTCTGTGTGTGTCTCAGGTTACAGCCATTTTTAGTTATTGTGAATCTGGTCAGCATTATAAATGGCCAGGATAAAATATCTGCTGTAGGAGCAGGTATAATAAGCATGTGACTCACCAGCTCCTCTGACTCAGTGGACCCATATGAGTAAGAAGCTGTTAACACCTAGATCTAGTAACAGCGCCTCCAGTAAAGGAGCTCTGAGAAGTTGGAACCAAATAGCCAGGAGTCCCCTGCGGGTATCTTAATGACTGTATCCTTCCGTGATATGCAGCACCTATATTTTTTGTTGCTGTAATGGCAAATTTGGCCTGATCATTGTTTCCAAACACACTGAAACTAGATGATGATATATTATAGTCAGAACTGATCCCAAGATAGGAGGTGCCTCTCTCTGCCAGGGTTTGACATACTCTTAATGTAGGTAAATAAGGACTGGGAGACTGTGCTAGGAATCAGAAAGGCACAGCAATGTAGGCGCCTGTAGTTGTAGGTGGCGGTACCAGCGAGAGTGCCATGTAGAATGTTAAGGAGGGGTGTTTGCCAGGTTAAATAGGATCAGCCTTTCTGTCACCTAGAACCCCAGGTGTAAGCACAAATAACCTAGAAAATAGCTGGTCCTTAACAAAAACATCCAAGGATTCAGTTTTTATTTTCATTTCTGCAGCAGCAATGAGGATACAAAGAAAACTTCTACTCAATTTGACACTATCTGGCATCTCAAAAGTGTAGGGGAAAAAAAAAAACATATAAAGAGGGTCCTTTATCATGAATCCAAACCACATTCTAAAGGGACTGGGAGAACATTGCTTTCAAAACCCAGATATTTCCAGCTTATTACTCTTAAGGGTTACATAGGGACGAGATCATCAGTAACCTCCACCAAAAAACTTGGAAAAGAAAATAAAAAAGGGAGAGACGGAGGGGAAGAGGGAGGGGAAGAAAAAGGGAGAGAGGAGGAAGGAAGGGGGGAGAGGAGGAGAGGGGGAACCACTAAGATGAAAGCCACAGTGTCTTTTGTAACCTAATCCTGTAAGTGCCATATCACGATTTCTGCTACGTTCTGTTGGTTACAGAGCAACTCGAGTATAATATAGGAGGAGACTATAGTTCAGGGCTTCCCTGGTGGCTCAGACGGTAGACCCTGCCTGCAATGTGGAGACCCGGGTTGGATCCCTGGGAGGAGACTACCCTAGAGTGAAACTCAGAAGGTGGAGCTTTCTGGGGCTGTCTTGTAGGCTATCACAGTCTTATATACAATAACTGCTAAATTCTCCACTTATTCTAATTTACTAGTAGACTCTTTTGGCTCTTCTATTCAGACAAACATATTATCTGCAAATAATATACTTTCTTTCCTTCCAATTCTATTTTTACTTCTTTCTTACTTTACTTCACTGGCTCAGATTTCTGGCGCGGTATTTGAAAGAGGGGGTGATAGAGGATCAAATCTTAAAAGTCGTGTCAACTTTTACCTGAGTGTGAAGTTTGTGGTAGATTTTAATTGTTCTTATTTTAGTCCATATCATTTTTTCAAATTAAAGGAAGTGAAAGTGTTAGCCGCTCAGTTGTGTCTGACGGCCCCATGCACTGTAGCCTGCCAGGCTTCTCTGTCCATGGAATTCTCCAGGCAAGTACTCTGGAGGGGGTAGCCATTTCTTCCTCCAGGGGATCTTTGTGACCCAGGGAAGGTTCCCTTTATTCCTAGTTTGAGTAATAGTCCTGTTGTTGTTGTCTTTATTAATGGTATAAAAATTTTAAACACTTTTTGGTATCTATGGATTTGATCATGTTTTTTTTTCCTTTAATCTGTTTATGCTCTAGTTAGTCGATGTTCTAGAGTTGAACCAATCTTGCCTTCTTAGAATATCCCCAACCTGATTACCTTTTTATATATTTTGGATTCATTTTTAATAATTTATTATTTATAAATTTTTCCATCTATTTATAAGTTAAATTGTTATTCTTTCCTATACTGTCTTTATAAAGTTTCAGTGTCAAAGTTATGGTAACTTAACATATGTCAGGGAATGTTCCTTCTTTTTTTATATATACTTCAGAATATTTTAAATAAGATTAGAAATATTTGATTCCTGAATGTTTGATGCCACCCACCTGAAAAAGATATCTACGTCTTGTATTTTACTTATAAATGGATTTTAAACTACTAATCTTAAATATGTATAGGACTAGCCAGATTTTGTATTTCTACATGAGATTATTTTGAAATAACACATTTTTCTAGAAATGCATCTGTTTTATCTGTTTCAAGAATTATTAGTATAAAATTGTTCCTAATGCCTTTATATTAATTTTTAGTTATGTATTTGTTACCTATGCTTATGACATTTTTTAAATCCCAAATTTTTTAGTGTTCTCATTTTTATCTTCATGCATCTTGTCAAAAATTTGTCTTTTTATTTCACTGGATGTGAATTCATGTTTGATGAAAATTCTGTGGGCTTATGTTTGAAGATACACCTTACACAGAGCACTTACATTTGCTTCTAATAAGAATCTGTGGGTACTGCAACCAGAAGCCATTTTTAAATAGATTTTCTGCTTGAGGTTTTTCAGAACACAGGAATGCGAATTCAGATTGCAAATTCATGTGAGGACCAGACTGTGGTTATGAATTTTAAGAGGAGGTTTTTCCCCCTCTACCCAGAGATAGAGGCATCTTTCTTAGTTGAATTTCTTTGCAAGAGGGTTTTATCCTTTTCTTACCAAGGGTCTATCCTTTCTTGGTTCTGGCTATGCTATTCACTGTGACCCCATCACCACCTTAATCTGCATCTTCCATCCTCAAAGCAGCCATAGATGTCAAAAAAAAAGCCATGTTGGTCACCTAAGGATTAACAAGTGACTTCAGGACAGGTGCCAGCCATTTACCTTCCTAGAGCTCTGCTTCTGCTTTTTGTTTAGAGGACTAAGGAAGCTATTCCCTGGCGGCTCAAATAGGAAAGAATCTGCCTGTGATGCAGGAGACCCGGGTTCTGATCCTTGGGTCGGGAAGATCCTCTGGAGAAGGGAATGGCTACCCACTCTAGGATTCTTGCCTGAAGAATTCTATGGACAGAGGAGTCTGGTGGGCTACAGTCCATGGGGTCACGAAGAGTGGGACATGATGGAACGACTAACTCACTTTACTTTCTTCCCAGCTTAGCAGTGCTTTCATAACATAGTTAGAAAATATTTTATCTAGCACTTTTGAGTGTTTTGTACTGGGAGAGTTTTGGTGGGAAATAATCTAGACTTTATATTTATTTTTCACATTTTCAAAGACATTGTCAGCCCTGTTGCACAGGGTATAACTTTGGGTCTCTTATGAAGCACTTTTTCAGGTATTAGAACAATCTCTAAAATGCTTCTGGAGGACAACGGTGAAATAGCTTTCTATCCAGGCTAGGATCTTGGTTATAGTCTTCAATTTTTACAATAACAAAGTATAATTAATCCCTATCCTTAGATTTCTAGAAGAAATTCACGTAGGATGAGGCACTGAACTATATAAGATTAAGAGAGAAGAGCTTGCAGTAGACTAATGGTCCAGATGAGAACAACTAGAAAAGTTATATAAAATACAACAACTAAAAGTTTGAAAGCGTTGAGCTATTACTGAGACAACCAGGGACTTGAAATAAGGAGAAACTATACAGAGAGAATCAAAGATAGGATATAGTATCACTTTTGAATATGATAGAGTGGCTCGAGGCAGACAAGTACTAACATGAAGATGAATAAGACAATCTGGGGAGAAATATCAACAAATTGTTTAAAAGCACTGGAAAGTTACTAAAACAACCAGACTTCATGGCTAAGTTGAACTGACACACTGCAGCTGTTTGTACCTGGATGCATTTGCTGATTCTGGACAAGAAAACGAAAATCTGAACTTTGCCTTGGAAGAATACCAATGACATTGACAGATGGCTTCAAGAAGCTGGAAAAAGAGAGAAAACTGAAGAGTTCAGACTACGTCAATATTCTGGTGAGAGGGTGTGTAGAAGACTGAACCTGACGCTCAGCTCATTTTCCACTCCAGATATTTGTCAGATTTCAAAGCTGCCAGGGGCAGGAGGCTAAAAGGCTTTTCAGAAAAACACAGTGGAGATTTTGACAATATGGGGGTGCTGAGGAATCTAAAATTATTGTTCAAATGAACTTATTTACAGAACAGAAATGGAGTCACAGATGTTAATGGTTACCAGGGCGGTAAGGGGTGGGGAGGGATAAATTGGGAGATTGGGATTGACATACGCACACAATAGTATATAAAATATAATAGATAACTAATAAGGACCTAGGGGCTTCCCCAGGGGCTTAGTGGCAAAGAATCCACCTGCCAATACAGGAGATTCAGTGTTGATCCTTGGGTCGGGAAGGTCCCCTGGAAAAAGAAGTTGCAACTGACTCCAGTATTCTTGCCTGAAAAAATCCTATGAACAGTGGAGCCTGGTGGGCTACAGTCCAAAGGATCACAAATAATCAGATGTGACTGAGCATACACACACTAAGGACTACTGTATAGCACAGGAAACTCTACTGGATACTCCATAATGAACTGTATTGAAAAAGAACCCCAAAAAGAGTGGGTATATGTATATGTATAACTGTGTCACTTTTCTGTACAGCAGAAACTAACAGCAGCGTAAATACACTATCCTCCAATAAAAAGAATTTAATCAAAAAAGGAAAGGGGGTCGCTAGGAAAGGAAGTCTTCAGGGACAACTTCAAGAAAGAAATGCGAAGGAAAACACTAGGCAAACAGTCACTGCCCTCAATCACAAAAACTTTGATTTAAAAAAGAAAAGTAGTAAAAATACTAAAAAACAAAACAAAAAATCACTGTCCAACCTAGAAGTCACTGTTCCAGGCCGACTCAGCCCGCCACAGGACCTGGAACAAGTCACTTCCCCTCTCTGAATCTAAATTTCTCTTCTAAAGGGGGACATTTGCATCCTACGGTTTTCAAGGTCCCTGTCAGACTGATGTTTAACTTTTCTCCATCCTATGGTAAGAGAGTGGCCTTCACCTAAGCCAGTAGAGAGCCAGAGGAAACAAACTATGGGTGATGAACTCCCGCGCTTACAGAGGTAGGGGGACAGCAGGAGAGAATGAAGCAGGGACGACAGGAAAAGCAGGCGAAGCCCATCAGAGGAGGCAGCTGCACTCAACTCCAGGGGACGGTCACCATGAGGAAAGGCCTTGCAATGTTTTCAGCTAAAAGGAAATTCAGAGTTTTTTTAATGTAGCCTTCTGATGGCCTGCTCTTGGCAATAAACTCTCTTAAAAAAAGAGAGAGAGAGAAACAAAAAATCAGCCTGTGTCCAAAAGAAAAAATCTGCAGCCATTTTCAGAGATACTATATCCTGCTGCTGCTGCTGCTGCTGCTGCTGCTAAGTCACTTCAGTCGTGTCCGACTCTGTGCGACCCCAGAGACGGCCTCGTACCAGGCTCCCCCGTCCCTGGGATTCTCCAGGCAAGAACACTGGAGTGGGTTGCCATTTCCTTCTCCAATGCATGAAAGTGAAAAGTGAAAGTGAAGTTGCTCAGTCGTGTCCGACTCTTAGCGACCTCGTGGACTGCAGCCCACCACGCCCCTCCATCCATGGGATTCTCCAGGCAAGCGTGCTGGAGTGGGGGGCCATTTATCCTTCTACTTTTCTGTATATTCATTCTATTAATTTTTGAGAGTTTGATATTGAAACTCCAACTAAAAATCTTTGTTAATCAACTTCAAAAATAATTATAATATATAGTGGAACTATATGTAAATTGGTTCTATAGTTTCCAAGTCTCCTATAAATGTGGTATCATACTTTCATAATTTAAAACATTCTTTAGAAGAGGAAAAAATGTCTGCAGCCAGATACAGCCTGTAAGCCTATGGTTCACAACTTCTGATGAAGAAGATGTTATGATAAAATTTGTTTTTCATCATTGGGTCTTTCTAGAACATTGGTTATTCCCCCTTAAGAGACCCTGTGCAGAAGCCCTTTCTGGAGTTTTAGGCAAGAACTGGAACTAAGATCTTGTTTCCTGGACCTGCTGCTTCCCACCCCGAGGAGCTGAGCCTCCCCTCAGTCTGGGACTGACGCCCTCTGCCTTCGACACAAGCTCTGCCCTTTCACGAAGGAGCTGGAACTCAGGAGACAGTAGCTGCTCCAGCCCTTTTCACACCATCCCCTCCCCCACTTCAAGCTGAGAAGTGGCCCCCAAGATAAAACTGAGAGTGTGTGATGAGCAGTCAACACAGATGGGGACAGTTGCAACAGCCCAGGTCACTGCCTCTAGACCCCAGCCCCAATGGTCAGGAGGTCAAAATTCTCACTAATGAGACTGGGACCACGTGAATACCTTCAGGCGGATCCAATTCCTGGTCCAAACTAACCTTGCTCAGTTAAACAAAACAGGAGAATCTCAGTTGATGGTTTCTTATTTAACTAACTGGGACTTTGAGAAGGAAAACATTCTCAGATCTTATATCAAACACTTTTATTTTTAAAGTGAGAAGTTCACAGAGGATAGCTACAGGAGAGTGAAATATTTAGAGTAGAAAAATTGTGGGTGCTAGCCAAACCTCAAATACTGTCACAGCAGAGTTATTCCAATAACTTTTCCAGCATGGCATATCACACGTGTTAAAATTAACTGCATTCTCAGAATACCTTTCAACGGATGTGCGTGATGATAGAAGTGAACATTCAGAGGCTCCTGTTTTGAAGATCTTACAGAATGGATTTATGCACAGTCCAAAACAAAGTATATTACAACACACCCAAAACAATTCACATCCATTTAAAAAAAAATGTTGACTTTCAAGAAATTGGTAGGAAGACTTAAAATAACAAGAAGAATATAGGCAAGAAATGGCTACTTTTATGTGCAAGGTACTGGATTCTTGAATTGAGAATCAGTGTCAGTCTTCACTTCCAATATCACATTGATAAAGTATGGCAGAAAAACGAATCACCTTCAATATGAAGGATGCGAGTTGCCCACACTGACAACACTCTTGAAGATACAACAGTGTCGCAAGAGGAATGCCAGCAAACAGAGGGGACCTTCTGATGAGGTCAAACACTCATGAGTTATCAGATGACCCTTCAGATACTTGGGTTAAGCAACTACAACATTCTGGTTTATCAAGGCACTTGCAGCGAGTGATCCTTGACATGACATAGAGTTCCTACCAGTTTCTGGCCAATGATGAGGGCATGTTTTTTTTTTGGTTAGGCAGCATCTACACTGAGAACCCAGGCATAATACCTGGGCCACAGGTAAGGTCACTTATCCCACTAGGACTGCAAAGCCAGATTTGCTTAAGGTTTCCCCAGATCATGATTTTTGATGAGTCACGTTTGAACAAAAAGGCTTCATGTAAAAAATCTGATTCTCCAGAGTTATAATTCACCTTTCCCCAATAACCACCCAATACCCCTAAAGTTTGTTTGGGTTCTTCTCCACGAGAATGCCTAGAATGGATCTTTTTCTCCCCCCTACAAATTACTTCCCCAGGAGAAACCTGTAAAACCAACTTAAAAAAACAAAATAACCTTCATTTTCTCACCAACGGTTAAGTATCAGACCTCCTGCTCCTACTCTGACCTGAGCTGCAGAGCCCTTTGTGTATACTTTTCAGACATTCCTCATACCATTAACACAGCTTTCCATCACCATCCACTGTCCTTCCTCAAACCTTTCCTTGCCCAAGATGAAAGCCAGTGCATTGAGAGGGAAGGAGAAAAGGGTATAGACAGAATATTACTTTTACAAAAATAGGGTTCCAGGCTTTAACTTGATCCTCCACAGCAACACTGGGCACTGTCATCCATACAAACCCCCACACTAAATTCTCAAGGGGCTATCTTTTTTTTGTAGCCAGGTCTCAAAAGCTCCAACCTAAACCTACTGAAGGAAAGTAGCAACGCCTTCCTAAGATTGAGCAACACAGACCTAGAATTACATGGGGAATAAGGTCAAGACTGGTCACCAGGTTGCTTCATTCATCGGTAAGAGGCCAAGTTCTCCATCCTCCCCCAGCTCTGCCATTCTGGGAAGAGCCCACTGGCCAGCCTTGGACTGCCAAAGACTGTCGACTCCAGCTCGGCCTTGGCAGGTGGTGCCTGGTGGAAGGCACAGTCCTGGGCTGCCATCTGTGTCTGCACCCCATCGGGTTTCCACTGTGCATGGACGATTCTGTAATTCTGACCCTCGTTGTTGTCCCAGAAGACCTGCCCGTTAGCATGGTAGGCGACACAGAACTCAATTTTCTCCTTTGTGGGGATGACAGAGGGTAGGTCAATGGCAAACGAGAAGGTGTCACTCTCCGAGCCACCGTACACATTTTTCATGTAGGCACAGTCCACGTCGTTGTAGCTCTGCCAGGAGTCAAAAGTGATCCGGATCTGAACCTTCTTCTCAAAGCTCATGTTCTTCACCTTCACAGTCCCCGTCACTGTTCGCTCCTGCAAAGAGCAGTTCTCCAGGCAGACAGAGTTCTTCTGGAAGTGGTTCCGAAAACTTAAGTAGTCAGCTGAAGGCTGAGGGAAATCCAGAATCAGGTTCTTCTCCTCGTGGAGCTTTAAGCCTGAGGAGATATCATTCAGGTCCAAGAGGTCAAACTGGAGATCCCACATGGGCTCCTCGGGAAGGTCTGAGAAGACGTGGATGGCGGTGAGGGAGAGGCCCTTAGAGTCCGCAAACACCACCCGCTTCTTGGCTTGGTTGTGTGAAGGCTTCCAGCCGTCCTGTGCTCTGGCTTCCTGTTTTATGTTGAGACACGGCTTTAGGGGCTTTAATTTGTTCACAAAATTTCTTCGTTGGAAGTCATCATAAGGGCTCAGGAAGCTCTTCAGAGGTGGGGAATGAGCCAAGCAGAGCCTCACAGCGACATCCACGGGCATGACTGAACTTGTCAGAGGCCGTGGATCTAAGACCTGGATCATTCTAGAATACAGAAAGAAGAGGGGTTATCATCTGCACCTAGAATGCACTTCCCCTGGTCCCAAGTAGGTCTGTACTATTTTTGTTGGCTATTACAGCCAGCACAGTGCTCTCACATGAAGTAAAGGAATGCAGGATTAGGTGATAAAAGCTGCATCTTACGTTTGGCTCTGCCCTTGACAGGCTATAGGCCACGGGTTAAAACACTTGGTGTCCCAGTTTCTCCATCTGAGAAATAAAAGATTTGGATGGGATCAACTCTAATACAGCTCTAAAACCATTTGCTCTGTTCTGGAGCACCAGTTCTCAAACCTGTCTGTTTTCAGGCAGGTTCCTTACTGTTTGAGCCACCACGGAAGCCCCCACCATGGCCTAGTGGGTTGGATTTCTTTTTTTTCAATGCAGAATCCTTGGACTTAGAGCCTCTAATGCAGAACCCCTGGGGATGGAGACAAGAATGTATATATGTTCTTAAAGCTTCCCAGGTAAGCCAATGACCAGACAGGTTCTAGAATCAAAGTTCCAAACTGCACTCCCTCAACTGCTTTGATGATTTTGCTATTGAATTAATTACACTTCTCTGGAACCATAATCCATTTAAAAAGAAAGAATAAAAACAGCAAAGGGTTTTGAGAGCCAAAGACTAGAAAGAGTAAATTAGAGGATTCTCTCTGCACTTTCATTACCATGCTCTTCCCCATTTTACACAAATAACCTACTGAAGTGCAAGGCAGCCATTTATGAATTTAAAAATCTTTACATAATCTGTATTTCACCCAAAAAGACATCCATGCCAACTCCACATTTAAGTGGGAAAATCTGATGATCTGAAAATTATTGTCATTATTTAGTCACTCAGTCATGTCAGACTCTTTTGTGACCCCATGGACTATAGCCCACCAGGCTCCTCTGTCCATGGGATTTTCCAGGCAAGAATACTGGAGTGGTTTGTCATTTCCTTCTCCAGGGAATCTTCACAACCCTGGGATCGAACCCGTGTCTCCTGCATTGCAGGCAGATTCTTTACCGCTGAGTCACTGGGAAAGCCAAACCTGAAAATAGGATAGTTTCAATAAATGTGTTTTATATATATATATACACACATATATATATATATATACACACACACAACACATATATGAACTTATAAATGTTGAAAAGTCTAATAGGAAGCACAACAAAAAGTTAACAATTATCTCCGGGTGATGGGTGATCTATTTTTGCCTTTGTACTTTTTTGGTATTTTCAAATGTTCTGGCAATGGATATTTATAACTAGAAAGATAATAAAGCTATTTAAAATTTAGACATAACTATGCCCAGAAATATTAAACCATGAAGTGTCCATCAAGAAAGGTATTTTTTCTGGCCTTTAGCCCTGAGTATACATTGCCAAACTTATGGACATTTTTCCCCTACCCTAGCCTTCAGATAAGAAGTGTGTGTATACTGTATGTGACATTTCTCGTTCCGGCTTTAGTAACTGTCTTCCCAGCAGCTCTAAGCACATAGCCAAATGGTCATTATCATAAGATGGGTAATAAAAGAATATTCTGAGAATTCACTTTATTAGCCCTAGGATTTTTCTGGGAGACCTACAAACTCAGAACAAACAAATGAGAGAGAAAGCTATATTTATTGGTCTAATAATAGTTAACAGGCGGAAATTTTAGAGACGTCTTCTGCTAAGTTATGTCTAAAGAAGCTATTTAAGTAGTTTTGTGGGTGGTTTTTTTGTTTGGGGGTTTGCCCTGTATTTTCACATTTTGCACTTATCTAAAGACAGTTTCAGGATACGGCGATTTCCCTGGAATGTTAAGTCTGGCCGAAGAGTTTAAAAATAATCATTTGCTCAAACTCCGAGACTGGCTTTGCTATGGCAAACCGTCAGAAGAAGGAAAGAGGACCAAGGAAAGTGAACATCGTCCATCGTTAAGTTTTTCCCAAAGCTAAACTACACAGCCAGCAATCTGAGTGCTCTTCCCACGAGTCCTTGAGACCTCTGTGCAGGACCAAGAGATACGGTTAGAATCCACGAGGGAATCAGAACTAAAGCTGACTCACGTTTCTGGTTTAAGATGCCGTTTACCGAAATCAGCTCTGCCTAAGATGCTCAGAGCAAATCTTCACACCTCCAAGGCCTCCCCAGCGCCAGATTCTTCAGCAGCCTGTCAACCCGCCCTCCCCTGGGGTCTCCGGGGCGGGGATGACAGCAGGAAAACGCATCCCAGCCTCCCGACAGCTGCGCGCTCCCTGAGCTCCGGGTCGGAGAATCTGCAGGGAACCTACCTGGTGCAGCTCATCAGGCAGAGGAGCGGCGGCACTCCGCGGTTTGCGAGAGTTCGCACGCGTCTCCCGGGAGTCCCCGTGTGGCCGCAGCTCCGGCAGATCTCGGGTGCGGCCCCCGGGAGGCCGCTTAACTGCGGGGGACCACGTGAGCCGACTGCCATGGCCAATCGCTGGGCCGCGGGCTCGACGGCGCGACCAACCAGCGCTCAGCTGGGGCGCGAGCCCTTGCCGGGACGTGACTGCCGTGGTGCAGGGCTCGCCGGGCGCTGGGGGCGCTCTGGGACCCCGGGCCAGCTGGCCGGGGTAGAGTAACGCGAACCCCGGGCGAGGAGGCGTGGAGGCAACCGCGTAGCACAAGTAGCCGGCGCAGGCCAGGAGGGAAAGCAGCAAACCTCCTCCCGCGCGGAGCGCCAACACAGCGGGGCTGCAGGGAGGGAGGTGTCTCACTCGCGAGGCTTCTGTATACAGTTATCTGAGGGCAGGACACTGTGGCTCGTTCCGGGGACGCGTGGAGGGGTGGCGGTGGGGGAAGGGGATGTGTGTGTGTGCTTATATTTATAGTTTTGAAATGTTTATCTTGTTCATTGCTTGGTGCATTGGCTCATCTTCTCCCTTTCCTTGCCCTGAGCAATCAGAAGTTGACTGCATATTTTGGGGTTAGGGTGAACCCGGAAATGCACCACACAGTACATTCTTCTCTAACCAATATTGTTAATAAACCGTGTTAGTCCGTATTAAATGCTTCAGCCCTGTCCGACTCTTTAAGATCCCATGGACTGTGGCCCGCCAGGTTCCTCTGTCCTTGGGATTTCCCAGGGAAGAATACTGGAGTGGGTTGCCATGCCCTTCTCCAGGGGATCTTCCTGATCCAGAGATTGATCCGGGTCTCCTGCTTTGCAGGCAGATTCTTTACCATCTGAGCCACCGGCAGTCTGTGTTAGCCCTATTATAAGACAATGAGGCAGCATTTCATTAAAAGGTACTTTGTATTTCAATCTAGTCTTCAGCTTTTCTCCCTGGAAGAGAAAACTAAAGCCAGAAATGAAAAGGCCTCTTTTGCTCATGTGGTGGGTCAGCCCGCAGAGCCAGTGGTCAACCCAAATCCCTCATCTGGGTTCTGACGTCCTCTGGCAGCGATGTGAAAACCAAAATGTTAAACTATCACACTGTAAGTTTCATGACTCTCCCAGGCCGGTTATTCTCATCGAGGTTTTGTAATTTTGTTTAGTTTGGGGAGTTTTTAGACCATCATCAGTTACAACCATAAAATTAAATTTCTAAGTCGAGTAGGAATTGTTTGTATAAAATCCATGTCCTTGCTCTGCTCTCAATTTAGTTATCCAGCAGTCCATAAAAATGTACAGAATATACAATGTAAAATGTACAAAAATCCCTATGTCTTTAAAATCACCGTTCAGCAGCAGCAGAAGTGTTAAAATGGTGTGGTTAAAGAAAAAGTGAGTTATCACTGGGGCAGTTATTTATCACTTGGGCTTGATTTTTTAAAGAAAACATCCAACTAAAAGCAGATCTTCTAGTTTCTCAGAACAACCAAAACTAGCTGAAGGGGCACTGTTTGGGTTTGACACTTTCAAATCTAGACAAGTTTGAGCTTCAACTCCCTCATCAGTAAAATGGAGATAGTGAAATTGTTCTGAGGATTAAATGAAACTGTACAGATGAGAAAACTCAGCAAAGTGCTTGGTATGTGTTCAACAACACTATGTTGAGCTAAAGAGTGGATATTACCAATTACAGTTACAGAGAAACATGAAATAAGAAAAATAAATTGTGATCCCATTTTAGGGGTAAGACATGCATATATGGAAAAGAGAATATACTCGACCGAAACGTTAACAGTGCTTAATTTGGGGCAATAGAGATATTATGAATAATTAAAATTTTATTTCTCATTCTGTGGGCTTCCCTGGTGGCTCAGATGATGAAGAAGCCGCCTGCTGTGTGGGAGACCTGGGTTCGATCCCTGCATTGGGAAGATACCCTGGAGAAGGGAATGGCTACCCACTTCAGTATTCTGGCCTGGAGAATTCCATGCACTATACAGTCCGTGGGGTCACAAAGAGTTGGACATGACTGAAGACACTAATACTAACAAACTGAGCAACTTTCACTTTTCACTTTTTTGTCATTTTGCTTCTCTGTATTTTTTATTTTTTCTACAGTGAACCTGGACTTTTTCTGTAATTGAGAAATCATCATTAAATGACTTAAGACTTTCAGATTCAGCTAACATATATACCTTACCTACTAGGTACTAGGAACCATGTTGGAAGCTTTGACATGCTTACACCATTTACTCATAGTCCTTTTGAGTTTGGGCTTCTTTCCATTCAAACTGCTTTCTCTTCTGCCCCCTGGTGCTGACTGATGCCATAAAAGCCACTATTCTGAGCTTAAAATAAAAATCAGGGATACAGGGCTGTCTCCATTGACATGAATCCGCCACAGGTGTACATGTGTTCCCCATCCTGAACCCCCCTTCCACCTCCCTCCCCATCCCATCCCTCTGGGTCATCCCAGTGCACCAGTCCCAAGCCATGTCAATGTATGGCAAAACCAGTACAATATTGTAAAGTAATTAGCCTCTAATTAAAATAAATAAATTTATATTTTTTAAAATAAGGGCTGTCTCCAAAGAAGAGTCAACACTCAACTTCTAAACTGGATGGTCCAGGACTCCCATTTCTCTTCCCTCCCCTCACCTCAGATTTACTGAGATGTAATTGATATATAACATTATGTAGGTTTAGAGTATACGAAGTATTAATCTGATGTATTGCAAAATGATCACCACCACAGCACTAGCTAAAACCTCCATCAAGTCACATAATTACCATTTCTTCTTTATGGTAAGAACATTTGAGCCGCTTTCAAGTGTAGAATAATACAGTATTATTAACCATGTGGCAAATTAGATTCCTAGAAGTTTATACTCTTTGACCATCTCCCCACTTTCCCTATACCCTCAACCTCTGGTAACCACCATTTGACTCTGTTTCTATGAGGTTTGCTTTTTTATAGTCCATATGTATATGAGATCATATGTGAATATTTGTCTTTCTGTGTCTGACTTATCTCAACTAGCAGAATCAGGTCCCTCATTTCTATCTCCCTCCAGGGTTTTACTGCTCTTCATTGTGATGAGAGGGACTGGAATGGAATCAGCATTCTTAGTCATGAGTTGTACCAATAAAGACACAGTAGATTAGGAATTGTGGGAAGTTTTATAGTTACTTGTAATTTTTCTCCAACTGCAGTTTAACAGCATCCAAACATTGCTTTGTCCTACCAGTCTAAACAATGAATCTATTGATGAGGGCTTCTTGATCTGTGCAGTGCTTCTAGCCATGCCAGGGGTTACAAGGATTCATAAGTCACAGCCCCTTGACCTTGAGAATGCTACAATCTTTATTATAGAAAACCAAATTTAAACTCATTAAATACCCAGGGAACAATTTAAGGTCCTACAAAGCAAGGGGCTGATGATATGTGACATACACAGCCGTGTCTCTTCCACCATCTGTCCAACACATTACCAGCTACGAGAAACAGGGACAGGGAGTCCCAGCCAGTCAACTCATTTTCTCCAAACTTGCCCCTTTTTTCAGTGCCCAGTGAAGAAAGTTCTTGAATATACTTTGCAGTTATTAATATTAAGATGCTAGTACTCAGTAGTAACAGGATGAACCTCATAACTGATCTTCAAGCCCTGCCCTGTAGAGGCAGTGAGGTTGAGAACTGCTCATTTTCATGAAAAGAACTGAGATTTCCATTTTGAAGAGAAGAGAGAAGCCAGTTCACATGACTCTATGAATAGTAAGCTCTCTCTTACACTGACTCCTGTCTTCTTTAGCCACGTGGGCTGGGCACACCAATAGCAAGTGAAGGAGTATAATTTACAAAAAGAAAAACAGATACTTACGGAAAGTTTACTTTGGGTCAGGGACTGCTTTAAGCACTTTACAAATAAATATTAACTCGTGTAATATTTATAAGAATCCTAGAAGTTGAAACCATGTTGATTATCCATATTTCAAGATGAGGAAACTGAGGAGACCTGGAGAGTTTAAGTAACTTGTCCGAGATCGTGTAGCTAGTAGACATGGGGCAAGACCAGGTTTCAAAACCCTCTGGAGTCCACACTCCAAGTGTGAGTTGCTCTGAAAAAAGACAAGCACCACACTGGTAACCACCAAAACCAAAAAGATGGTCTGTAGAAGGCCAGAGAGATTCAGAAAAAGGAGGGCTCCCTGGGGAATATCTGTGGAATTTTTAAGGAGGAAGTGAGGCTTGGGAAATGGGGAGATTAACTAGACTGGAGTATCATCTTTGGGGCATTTAGACGAGAATGCAGCTGAATGGCTCAATCAATGAGAGAGTGAATGCCATCACAGTTGAAATGGTACCAGCTGCTCATCATTCTACTCAAAGCACATATTCCCATAGGGTAAGAGAAGGAACCAAAGTATTGCTGAGTAGACTATAGTAGTAGTAGTAGCGTTAGTCGCTCAGTCATATCCAACTCATTAGGGCCCCATGGACTGTAAGCCACCAGGCTCCTCCATCCATGGAATTCTCCGGGCAAGAATACTGAAGTGCATTGCCATTCTCTTCTCCACATGGTGAGTAGACTATACTATTGGCCATTCTGTTTGCACTGAAAGGATATTCAAGCATTATTTTCACTTCCTGGATTTTTTTTTTTTAAGTTTAAAAAAATCTCTACTTTTAGAACGTCCCAGTAGGAGAACAATCTGGGTGCTACGGTGAATGCACAATTGCTGCTACCAAAAGTAAGCGGTTAAAGAAAGTGCAAGACATTACCTGAGACCTGCGGGTGAGATGAAGACGGAGCGGGGAGGGGGAAACGAAAAAGGATGACACACTTGACCTTTCCAACAATCTTTTGGGAAGAAAGACAGAGAGGTAAAAAGACCGGTAACCATACCAAGTTGTCTGAGTGTTACATGGGTAATGTGAATGTAACGAACCTTTGCAACATGTGCTTCGGGACTTTAGAGAAAGGAGAGGACTTCGGGGGCCAGGCTGGGCAATGAAGACCAAGACACGCCAGGTGACAGCAAGGAGAACAGTTTGCAAGGTGAGGATTCCAGCTGGGGGAGTTACAGGGAAGAATCAAAGGAGGGAGACTCTTTAAAGTTCGCTTTTTCAATTGTTCATTATTTATTTACTTATTTTGGGGTCTTCGCTGCTTCCTGTGGGTTTTCTCTAGTTGCAGCGCGCAGGGGCTATCTTCATTGAGGAGCTTGGGCTGTAAGCCTCACAGGCTTCAGTAGTTGTGGCTCAGGGGCTCCAGAGAGCAGACTCAGTAGTTGTGACACACAGGCTTAGTTGTCCAACGGCATAGGGACTCTTCCCAGAGCAGGGACTGAGCCCTGTCCCCTGCATTGGCAGGTAGGCTGGACCACCAGGAAAATCCTAAGGTTACCTTTCTCTTTTTTTAATCGCCTGGACTATCGTGAACAAAATTAGAGATGTGAGTGATACAAAATGAAATTAGCAAAGAAATAATAATCTTACTGTAGAGGTGAAATCATCCTCTCACCTTGCAAGTTTCATCTTCAAGTTTCTGCAGTTTCTCCATATTGATTGAAGGATTAGGAAGTTAGAAAGGACCTATGAAGAAAACTTTAAACCACCACAGAAGGGCTTTTTTAAAGCCCTTATGAATATTAAGGAAGATAGACAAGACGGGTTCTTTCTACCAAGGGAAGCCCCCATAGGCTTTGAGTTTGCAACAAAGAATCAAAATACAAATTCACAACGATTCAGAATGCTAAGGTTTAGTAAAAATGTTGGACTGAAACTGAAGGAGGGTATCTTGGCCCAGACAGAGCAATGAGAACAAACTGGAAACACCCCCACATGTACTAAAGTTCATAGGAAATATCAGCGTGGGAAAAATTAAATTGGGAAGAAGGAATATTTTGAAAAAGAATAATGTGGATGTAGCAGCCCTATCAGCTTAAAATTTGTTACAAATTTAGAGTGTTTAAAAAAAGTTAATATTGATGTGTGAATAAAGAAATCAGATCCGTGAGATCAGAGTCCAAACAGAGACCTAATTACTTATGAGAATTTAATATATGATCCAGGTGAGCATGTCTAATAAGGGAAGAGGAAAAACTGATTATTTAATAAGCAGGCAACTGGCTGTCCACTAGGGGGTGGGAGGTGGGATGGAAAGATGTGTACAGGAATTCAATTCATGCCTCTGTGGAGAGGGATAAAAGTGCTTGGTGCCTCCACAGGGAATTCTCCAAGGGGACTGATGGTTCACCATGCTCTGGATACTGTAATTTTTGTTACTTGGAGAGTTAACCTGTGACTTATGGGAAAGAAAACAAGTACTGGGACAATCAGTGAATCCAGTCAGTAGGAGAGAAATGACACAACGAACACTCTAAAATTCTGTCCTTCACCTCCAGTCCATCTTCTCTGGAGAAGGCCCTGGGCCTGGCCAACTGGGTTTGTCATCCTGGGTGGGTCTGATGCCCTGTGCGTGTTCTCATGGCTCTGTCTGGGCCAAGACACCCTCCTTCAGTTTCAGCCCAAGATTTTTACTGAATCTTAGCATTCTGAATCATTGCGAATTTGCATTCTGATTCTTTGTTGCAAACTCAAAGCCTATGGGGGCTTCCCAGGTGGCGTTGGTAAAAAGAACCCATCTACCAGTGCAGCAGACATCAGAGAAGCAAATCGGATCCCTGGGGCGGGAAGATCCCCTGGAGGAGGGCTTGGCAACCCACTCCAGGGTTCTCGCCTGGAGAATCCCATGGACAGAGGAGGCTGGCGGGCTACAGTCCACAGGGTCACAAAGAGTCAGCCACAGCTGAAGTGACTTAGCACACAAGCCTATGAGATGCAGCTCCTCTCTAACCACTCTGCTCACCAGGCCAATCTGTCTAAAGACAGGCATTTTTCTACTCTGTAAACTGATTTTTGGACTCCACTGTCATCTCTGGCTGTTAGAGGAGTTTTGGCAGAAGGAATCCAAACTGAAAACAGATCCCCCTTTTATAAGGTACCACAATACTTCCTTTCTTGCATGACAAAATTAAATTTCTCTACCCGTCCACTCGCCAGACATAGACGCAAGCACATCACATCACCCCCACCCCCAACTCTGGGCATAACTATTTATAACTACTTTTTCCAATAGATGTTCAAAACTCTTTAGACCCTATTCTGTATTACCTCCCTGAACCCCAGAGAGAAAAAGCAGATACGGTCTAAGGCAGGGCTTAATGTCTATCACAGAACTCTGTTTAGTGCCCCCTCAGACTTGTGGAAAGTTCCATCTGGGGGAAGTTGGAGAAGGTGGATAGTTGCCCACATCCTACTAAGACAACTAACTTCACTAGGGCTTTAATATTTTGTCTGAAGTATGGTAAACCCCCTCAAGTGCCAACCACACTTTAAAAACACATTTCAAAGCCAACTTTCTCCAATCCTTGTTTACTCCCTATTAATAGGTAGGAACATTTCTTTAAAGGAACAACTGTGAAACTTTTGTCATTTAGTAAAACTGGCAATTATTTAAGATCACCAATAGGTGGACAAAACACTTCCAAATTCCCTCGTTTCTCCTATCAAAAATCCACCTCCTGTATTGAAAGTAATAATGTTGGGCAAAAAAGATCTTGCCTTCCTATATACAAAATTGAACTCTTCTTGTTACAGAGCTTTGGAGCCCAAATAGTTAGTGATTAAAAGGGAAGTATTTTTTTTCTTTCAGAAGAAGTAACAGAAAAAGGAAAATTAAGATAATTAATAACAAGCTGCATATTCAGCTTTCTTTTAAGTCCTTCCATGTGTTTTATGATATAATCACTGGCTACAATATTGTTACAATACAAGGCACCTTTAAAAAAAAAAAAAAAAGAATAAGTACCCTATTTAGGCCACACCATGCAGCTCGTAGGACCTTATTTTCCCTAACAGGGATTGCACCCGTGCCCCCTGCAATGGAAGCAGTGGGTCCTAACCATTGGACAGCCAGGGAAGTCTCTAGAATGCCTCTTTTAAATTAAGTATTATTAAAAAGAGAAACAGAGGATTACTGCTTAAAAGAGGACAAAAGATGATTGCTTCCCTCCTGCCTCACCCTCAAATCCAAAGTTTTGACACTACTTATGGAATTAGTCTTCAAACTTTGCCAACTAAGGTTGGTCTAGTCAAGGCTATGGTTTTTCCAGTAGTCATGTATGGATGTGAGAGTTGGACTGTGAAGAAGGCTGAGTGCCGAAGAATTGATGCTTTTGAACTGTGGTGTTGGAGAAAACTCTTGAGAGTCCCTTGGACTGCAAGGAGATCCAACCAGTCCATTCTGAAGGAGATCAGCCCTGGGATTTCTTTGGAAGGAATGATGCTAAAGCTGAAACTCCAGTACTTTGGCCACCTCATGTGAAGAGTTGACTCATTGGAAAAGACTTTGATGCTGGGAGGGATGGGGGGCAGGAGGAGAAGGGGACGACAGAGGATGAGATGGCTGGATTGTATCACTGACTCAATGGACGTGAGTCTGAGTGAACTCCAGGAGTTGGTGATGGACAGGGAGGCCTGGCGTGCTGTGGTTCATGGTGTTGCAAAGAGTCGGACATGACTGAGCGACTAAACTGAACTGAACTGAACTGAACTGAACTGATGGTTGATTTTGGAAGAGGTTCTTATTTTGCAAGCTATAAACAGAAATGCAAGGTTTGATGGTAAAGAATACAGGAGCAGCATTTGAGCAATAACATTTTGCCTGTGATAGTCCTTTCAACTTTTTAAAATGCTCTCACACCCTTTATTTCATTGAATCCTCATTAAAACCCTTTGAAGCCAATCCTATTATTATTCCATCTAACAGTGGGGGAACAGACTCAGGGAGACTGAATGGCTACAGCAGTGTCCACAGCCATCAGGTGATGGAATCAGGCTGCGCTGCCAAGACCTAACTTCATGGGCAAACACTTTATCACAGTCATTGGCTGGTTCATTCGCAGGTGTTAACTAGGATCTGGACTTGAGCACTCTGTTCTCTCTTCCTCACGTTCGTATTTAATCAGGCACCAAGTCCTGCCTGCTTTCGCCTTCTTCATGGATCTCAGAAGCCACAGTCTCAGGAGCTTCTCTGATGGTCCAGTGGCTAAGACTCTGTGCTCCCAGTGCAGGGGGCCTGGGTTGGATTCCTGGTTGGGGAACAAGATCCCACATGCTGCAACAAAGACCCTGAGCAGCCAAATAAATTAAAAAAAAAAAAAAGCCACATTCTCCTTCCCACTCCTTTCCCACCCATCATTCTCACTTGGATTGTTGTAATAGCCTTCTAACTGGCCTTTCCTGCCTTTCCCACCCTATACTGGGTCACTCAAATGAAGCTTCCTCACAACCATCAAGATGCCTAGAATGGAGCCCTGATCACAAAATCCTACAATGGCCATCCATAATCTAAATCTACTCAAAACAAACAAACTTCTGGCATTCACAACCCTCCCTATCCTCCCCCATCTCACTCACTCTTGTCATCCATTAAAGCAGCCCAGGCCTCTTGCACAAAAACTGGTTTTTAACCATACAGGCTAGCTGTGTTTTATCAACAGCATGCCACAAACATGGTCAATGAAACCAGACTGAACCAGCTAGATCCACGGTGGCAGGCAGAGTAGGCTGAAGGTCATGGATTTCCTAGCCTTGACTTGTCTGTTTTTCCATACCAACCCCTGAGCACTGAAGGATACTTGCTCTGATTTATCCCTGTGTTTGTTTCAAAAGTACTACCTGGTGTTTGGCAGAGATGCTTTGCAACTATATATGCTTTGAGAGATAAACAGTGCTCCATCACGGGAACCAGCTCTGATCTGACCATTAGAACGTGCCTGTGGGCAGATGAGACCTCCAGGTGTCCAAGAGTCACCTTTGTTTCATTGTCATGCTAAGATCTCCACCCAAAGTGGGTCTTTGTACTCTGCCAGGCACAATTTGTGCCATGTGCAAACAAGGCTGAAGGACTGCACATGCCCCAGCGTCCCTGAACGTCTCTGCCCCTTTCCTAGAGCCCTGGGCTTCCCTGGTGGCTCAGATGGTAAAGAATCTGCCTGGAATGCAAGAGACCTGGGTTTGATCTCTGGGTCAGGAAGATCCCCTGGAGAAGAGGGTGGCAAGCCACTCAGGTATTCTTGCCTGGGAAATCCCATGGACAAAGGAAGCCTGGGGGGCTACAGCCCAGGGGGTTGCAAAGAGTCGGACATGACTGAGCAACTTCCACCACTTTCCTAGAGCCCTGGTGACCTGCGGCCTCCTGGCCCTTAAAATTCTCTTGCTACCATCCCCTGGGGAGAAGGTACTTTTAAAAGATTGAGCTCCCCTTCTCCATTCTCTGGCTGTTGAATAAAAGCCTGTTTCGCTTGCACCAAACTCAGTTTCCTTCTTGGCAGCACAAAACTGGGCAGAAAAGAAATCCCTGACTGAGCCAGGGGGCTGCAGTTGAGGGAAGGCCACAGAGGCAGGCCTTGAGTCTAATGCATTAACAACCCCATCTCCATTTGTCACTCCCTGGCTCTGTCTCTGTTCATGTGGTGTTCATCTGCCTGGACTCCCTTCCTCCAGTCACTGCTGCTCAACTGATGTCTCTTCCCCTTTTGAGGTTCAACTCAAATGCCATCTCCCCAAGATACTATCCATAGCTCTTCCTCCAGCCGGCCTTAGGGACCCTCCTCTGTGCATTCATAAAACCCTGTGATTACCACTTCACTTGCCACATACTTTTATTTAAAAAGTGTTCAGGCTGCTTTGGTTGGCAATAACCTATAGAAAGAGATCTCTAGGTTATCTTTATTATTTTGACAATCTTTTATTTTTAAGTAATGATCGTTATCTTTAGAATATTAATAATTGCCCGTTGTGTAAGCATCCAAAAAAGAATAGAGATTCCATTCTTTTTCAAAATATTCAGTGGAATAATAAGACTTCACAATTTCTATTTTATTATCTAAGATGAAAATTGTTGCCTATCACTGATTAGTCTATAGAAGACTAAGACAGATTGATCTCATGGGAAATTTGATGTATACTTTGAGAATGAAACATCACCAGATCTCACAATTTTTTTAAAGGAGAAATATGTGTTTAGTGGAAGAACATTATGGGAGATTTTTAAAAGTTAATAAAATTTGAACCCTATTGCAAAATGCTCAAAAAAGTTGACACAGTTTTTCTTTTCTTTTTTTTCAATTTGTAACTAATTTTCTTCATCTACTTATTCTATATAATTGACATATAACATTTATAAGTTTACAGTGCACAATGTGTTGATCCGTTACATTTATATTTTGTAATGCAATTGACACTGCAGCATTAGCTAACACCTATATGTCATTACAAAATTATTGTTCCTTTTCTGTGGCGAAAACAAGACCGAGGCTCTCAGTACCATAAAAATTGGTATTGCATTTGTCTCCTCTGCTAGATGGTAAGCTCCTTGAGGGCCAGGAGAATATTTTATACATCTTTGTATCTCCCGCATTTGGCATAATGCCTGGCACAAACACTGCACGCCCATTGGGTCAGTTGGATACATGAATTAATAAAAATGGCTACTGGCTTTGGAAGTCTGCACAAATAGAAAAAATGAGAAGACGACATTGAAGCAATGTGAATTTGGTGAAACAGCAGGTGGCAAGAATATGAGTTGTCAAAAGATGTTTTCAGAAACAGCCTAGAGAGAAGTTGCTGACAAAAGTCTTAAATGAAGATAGTGTACTATTAAGTTGGCAGTCAGGGGGAAATGTTATTTCAAAAGTGCCAAGACCAGTGCCAACCGAGCCATCCAATGCCCCAGCCTTAGGAAACTCAGGAAAAGCACACCTTGCTCTGGAACATGGCAGATCTGTTTTCACATCACGAGTCGGGCATCAGGGCAAGGATGGGCGTAGACTTGAGTTTTTCAAAGCGCTAACTCCTTGAAATTATTTTACTATCTGTAAAACCATTTGTCATCCTTCCATTCTCCCTTGCTACATGTGGCCGTTGTCCGACTTGCCCTGTTCTTCATGGACCTCCAAACCTCCCATTCCTCCTCTGCCTCCCAACGCCTCCTTGCTTTTGTCCCTCACTATGTCACTTGTATAAGATGACCATTAAATTTAAAACCTCCTGGAAAATTCTGCTGACTAGGGTACAGAATTCTAATTGTGGAAATGACATAGGTCATGCAAGTTCCTGCCTCCATGTGCCACAGTCCGTATTTGTCCCTTATGTTCCCTCTTCCAGGAACACCTTCACTTGGCCAAACCTTATTCATCCTTCAGGGCCCAACTCAAATGTCCAATGTTAAATTTCCCCCGACCCTAGAGATAGAAACAGAATGCTCTATACTCTGGAGGAAAAATTTGCATGGACAGTCAGAAGAGCTTTTGTAACACTGTTTGATATTTATTTGTTTGTATCACTGTTTCCCCTATTAAACTATGAACTCCTGAGGTCAGGTACCAAATGTTACCCATCTCTGTTTCCTTTACACTTATTGATGTCTAGAACGTTGTAGATACTCAAAGATACCTGTTGAAATATCCTATTGTCTCATTGGTTCACTAATATGACAGATTCACAGGTAACATGAGCAAGACTTATTCTAATCAAAATTGGGTTACATACAAGGAGAAATTTGAAGACTGGACAAGGTGGGTATTAAGTATTCAACTTTTCAGCAAATTTTTATCAGGCTTCTACTATGGAGCCCACTGTACTGGGTTCTATTTTCCCAACCTAACAGACTTCTTAACCATATAATTGAACAATTAATTATTATGCAATTTTAATGTACATGCAAAAGATAGCTAGGGGGCGCAGTGAGAGCTTGTGATAAGGGGCATGCCCTAACCTGGGATAAGTCGGGAAAGACTTCTCTGAGTTGGTGATACTGAGGATGAGAGTAGAGGCAAGAGCAGACATTGCTAGGTGCAGGGCTGGGCATGAGGAGACGGAAGGAAATGGCATATGTGAGACACACGATTCCCTAGAAAACTACACCAAGACTTCTGGTCTCCCCTCCAGATGTACTTGCCACACTCTTGCAACCTCCTTGGTGCCTAGAGAAGCTCACCTATAGGGACTACACCAATGGACTTTCATGCCTCCTGGCTTCAGGTTGATCAAGGCAAGGCACCAGCGGGAGAGTAGAGGGTGAGAGGAGAATGAAATTAAAATATTTATTTCCTCACTTCCTGACAGTTGGCTGTGGTTGGCTTTGACCCTCTACCTGGGGCCATGACTTCCATCAGGTCACCTCTGCATGAAGCTATTGCATCGGTTCTACAAGGCCTCACTCCACTTGTCCTTCAGACACAGAGGAGGTAACCGTTCCCCAAGTGATTGTTCTTAGATGACTGCACCGTCTCACGTTGGGTTCTCCAAATCCTGTCCATGCCCTTGTAAACGGCCTCTTTATTAAAAACTCGTTACCCATTTTAATTTATGATTATTTTCCTGCCAGAATGCTGACTGATAGAAAGGGTAAATGAGAGGCTAGATCACACAGAGGATTTTTAATTATGATAAGGACTTGGATTTTGCCCTAAATGACCTGAAAGTCACTGAGGGGGTTTAAGGAGATGAGGTAGGCAGTGCAGTTCACATTTTTAAAAGCCGCTCTAACAGCTGGTATCTAGAGGACAGCTGAGTGGAGTTGCAAGAGTAGAAGGAAGGAATCCAGTTAGGAGGCGAGCACAGCCATGAAGAGGGCAAACGACGGCCCACGGTGGAATGTTTGAGACTGGCTGCAGAGGACATGGTACGAGGGGGAGCTAGGGAGCAATGAGAGCTGAGCAAAATCTTTAACACAATGCATGCTACTGTGACTGCAAGGCCCCACTGAGTAGAGAATAGACCTCAGACTCTTCATTCCGGCTGCCGAGACCACCCGGCCCTGGGCACTGAACTCCTTTCTTCCCTTCCCCCCCTTTCTATGGCCCAGCTGAAGCGACAGTGTCCGTTGCACCTGATACACGCTATCTGAAATGCTCTTAGTCACCCAGTTGTGTCCGACTCTTTGCAACACCACAGATTGTAGCCCATCAGGCTCCTCTGTCCATAGAATTCTCCAGGCAAGAATACTGGAGTGGTTGAATCAGTTCTAATGAGGTGGATGAAACTGGAGCCTATTATACAGAGTGAAGTAAGTCAGAAAGAAAACCACCAACACAATGTGTTAATGCATATGTATGGAATTGAGAAAGATGGTAACGATGACCCTATATGCGGAGACAGCAAAAGAGACACAGATATAAAGAACAGACTTTTGGACTCTATGGGAGAAGGCGAGGGTGGGATGATTTGAGAGAATAGCACTGAAACATGTATATTACCATATGTGAAATAAATCACCAGTCCAAGTTCAGTGCATGAAACAAGGCATTCAAAGCTGGTGCCCTGGGACGACCCAGAGGGAGGGGATGGGGAGGGAGGTGCGAGGGGGCTTCAGGATGGAGAACACATGTACACCCATGGCTGATTCATGTCAGTGTATGGCAAAACCCACCACAATATTGTAAAGTAATTAGCTTCCAATTAAAATAAATAAATAAATTTTTTAAAAAGAGAACACTGGAGTAGAAGTGGGTAGCCATTCCCTTCTCCAGAGTTTCTTCCCAACCTAGGGATCAAACCTGGGTCTCCTGCAATACAGGCAGATTCTTTACCATCTGAGCCACCAGGAAAGCAATGAGTTCTTACTCTCACCCAAATCCTACGTATCTCACACAGTCCAGTTCAAAAGATAATCACAGCGAACAATTTCCGAGAACTTACTCTTTTCCAGGCACTGTGTTGCCCGTGTTCACTCATGTAATCCACCTAGGTATGAAGTAGGGCTATCATTCATCCCCATTTTATGCATGAGGAATCTGAAGCTCAGAGAAATTAAGTGCCTACAGCCATATCACACTGGACTTGAACCCAGGCCTGCATGACTTCAGAAACCCTGTATTTGATTCCAATTAACAATGCTTCTTATATAATCATAAACTTTATGGGTAACATGAAATGACAGGCCATGTGCTAAACAATCCTTTGAATTGTTTTGTTCAACTCTTATAACCCTGTGAGTTGAAATGTTAATGTCATCTTTAGAGTATGAAACTAAAGAATAGAGAATAAGATACTGGCTAAAATGTAACCTTCTCCACAAAACTTTGCCAGATTCCGCACACTCTTGAAAACAATTTCTCCTTCCTCTGAAATCTGCTGCTGCTGCTAAGTGACTTCAGTCGTGTCCAACTCTGTGTGACCCCATAGACGGCAGCCCACCAGGCTCCCCCCGTCCCTGGGATTCTCCAGGCAAGAACACTGGAGTGGGTTGCCATTACCTTCTCCGATGGGTGAAAGTGAAAACTGAAAGTGAAGTCGCTCAGTTGTGTCCGACTCAGCCACCCCATGGACTGCAGCCCACCAGGCTCCTCCATCCATGGGATTTTCCAGGCAAGAGTGCTAGAGTGGGGTGCCATTGCCTTGAGGCACTGAAATACATCTCAATAGCATCACGGCCCTCTGTTTCATATGGTTGTTGGCTAGCATGTGTCATCTTTTTGTAATAGACTATAAGGGCAACCTGGGTCTGATTCTCTGTCGATCATCCCAAAAAGCACCTGCCCATGGTTCCTCCGCAGGAATTTCCTAACAAGTCCAAGTAAGCGCTTACAAAATATTTAACAAATGGACACCAGAATGCCTGCAGCATGCCACCAAGGAACCCAGCCCCTGCTGGGGAGTGACTGACCGAGTCCCTCAGTGTTTGCTTAGACCACGTGGCTGGGCTCTCCACCCAGGGTAGAGTCAGTTTTCTCTCAGCAGACTTTCTGGATCGTATTCTTCTTAAAACATAGGGACCATGTACACTGCAGAACGGGGGCGGAGGGGTGGGGTGTAGAAATTAGATTTGTTTACTAGAAGAAGCTTTAGGGGTAATTAAAAGTATCATAGTGGTGGAGGGAGGGTTGTGAGTGTGAAGCTGTCACACTCAGCTCTGCTCAATACTGCCCTGTGCTCTTGAGTCTATTAATAAAAACAGTCTTTATCTATAAAATAAAAGTTGTAAGAACTGTCTGCGTGGGACGTTAGGGGGATTAAATAAGATGACACATGTGAAGCATCCATAGTAAGGTGTCTAAGCAGTAAATGGTAGTTATGATTAAATGTGCAAATTTTAAGTAAGTATACTACATGTCATGCACTGCATTTTAAGAGGGTCATTGCCAACAAGGAAATCTAAAAGAGGACAAGACGATTATTCTACATGTTGTTCAAGGAGCTAGAAGAGTTTGTGCTGGAAGACTCAGAATTCTCAAGACACAATTTTTTTTTTTTAATCTGTGAAGTTCACATGTAGAAGAGAGTGAAGACTTTTCTGTTGCTCCAAAGCTGAAATAGGACTGATGGTGACTAGTTCATAAAAAGTGACTTTATCATAAAAAGTCACAAATTTTGGTTCAACGTAAGAGAAAACTTTCTAACAACTCAGCTTTCCAACAATGGACTGGAAAACTAGTGAGAGTTTGCTCACTGGACATGCTCAGGCAAAGCCTAGAGGATGTGTCAGGGATGCTGAAGGTAGCGTGCTTTGTGTGGGAGGCTGGATTCAACACAAGAAAGTTCCATTCCAATGAAAAAATTTCTGTTATTCTATTGTCCAGAAACTCAAATACACATTGGGAAGTTGGATTAGGAAAGAGCCAAGGATTCTGTGCACTACATTATTAATTCTGGAATGGCACAAATTAATCTATCGGCTGCAATGATTTGGTTCCACTCACATTCATGTAGACATCTATCTCTGAATACCTACAAAGATGACTCAGGGCTGTCATGCTGACATCTCTGCAAACAATAGACTCATAGTTTCCTAAAGTCAGATGGGACCTAGGAGATATTTTAATCCAACTTCTGATCAAATGTCCTTGGTCAGGAGAGTAAGCCTCCATTCCTTAGTGAATTAGCAATGGACACACACGTCCTAAACAGTGGAGAGAAACACGTAAGCTGACAGTCATGAACACCCAAATTTCAGGCACCTCACACCAAGTATAAACTTTCTTTAATCCTTTCACTCATAAAACATGTGTTTAGTCCCTGATCTAAGCAAACTAAGGGCCAGGGATAACTCTATATTCAAAATGAACTCTTCTCATATCCTACCCTTTAGACTCTACCAGAGTTGAAACATGTGTGTAAATTACTAAGTTAAAAATTAGAGGGAGAAGGTGGGATGATTTGGGAGAATGGCATTGAAACATGTATACTATCAGGTAAGAAACGAATCGCCAGTCTATGTTCGATGCAGGATACAGCATGCTTGGGGCTGGTGCATGGGGATGATCCAGAGAGATGATGTGGGGTGGGAGGTGGGAGGGGGGTTCATGTTTGGGAACTCGTGTACACCCATGGCAGATTCATGTCAATGTATGGCAAAACCAATACAGTATTATAAAGTAAAATAAAGTAAAAATAAAATTTTTTTAAAAAAAGTAGAAAGTAGGGGTGTTGTGAGGGAGATCCGGGTAGAGAGATCTGAGAATAAGAGGAAAACCAGTTCCCTCTGGTGAGGCAATGGGAAAAGGCTTCCCAAAGTGCGTGACCCTGGTCACAGAGGAAAGCTAGGACTTGGCAGAGATGGGGAAAGAGGATGTTTCAGACAAAGGAGCCAGAGGAATTTAAGGGGCAGAGTTGGAGGGTGTATGTGTTTGCATAAGTAGATCAGTTAAAGTAGGGGAGGAGAGTGCACATGGAATTAGATCACTGAGGATCCTTAAAAGCTGCCTTAAGAAATCTGAACTTTCCGGGAATTCCCTGGCAGTCCAGCGATTAGGACATGGTGCTTTCACTGCCAGGGCCAGGGTTCTATCCTTGATAGAGGAACTAAGATCTCGCAAGCTGCATGGTGCATCCAGAAAAAGAAGTTTAAGTTTGAACTTTCTGCTGTGGATACTAATATGCCTTTGAAGGCCTTGAGCAGGGAGCATGTACCTAGTAACTCACATGTATGTGAATGCATTTAATTCTTAGAACAACCCAATGAGCAGGTGTTAACCATAATCCCATTTTACCGATAAAGTTCACACTCATTCTCTACACCAAGTACACTCCCTGATGACTTTGCTAAACATAGTGACAAAAGGCACCAGATCCACTAGGCCAAATTCCAAATTATAAACAGCAGGATTATTTTATATAATAACAATGTTTTTGGCCATACCTTTGAAATCCAGATTGTGTGAAAAATCAACTAGGAGTGAGGTTGGTGTTTGCAAGAAGAAGGCCATAGAACATGAGAGCTTCTCCTCAGGACAAATGTCCCCACGTCCCCATTGCAAGGCTGGCCGAATCAAATGATCACGGGATCAGTTTTATCAAGTGGCCTTTCCTTCCTCACCTAAGGGATCATATGGGCAGAACGGCCAGAGCCTTGTTTGGAATAAGTTCCAAGAACAGAATTGGTCATTAATGGCTTTCACAACCATATTTTGTGAGAGATTCAAGCTGATAGCCTGCATTTTGCCTTCTGATTGTCCACCTGGGGAGCCTTGCTGTATATGATCAATAAGAAGCTTATTAACCAGTTTTTTACATTACATGTTTTGTGTCTTGTCTCAAGAAATTTTAAATAGGGACCCATCTCCCGGGCCATTCAGAATTCACTTCTAGATGGTCCCATGCCACAGCCCAAGTGAATGTGCTCGGTGAGTTCCTATTTTTACAACTGAATGTTCTGATGAAATGTAAATGGAACTTGAGTCTGTGAGCTATTTGCATCAATCGGATTAAGTGGGACTCCTAGGAAATGAAGTCCAATGGCGTCAGGCACACAAAGGCATTGTTGTGAGTGGGGCGATGAGTGTCGGGGACCCACAGGGCCAAATCACAGTAAGGGAGGGAATTGTGGGGTCCCCAGGAGAAAATCCACCATAAGAAAGGAAAGAGTCAAACCTCATGTGTGGGTCTTGGCAACAGGACCTGAGGGGAGAGGGGAGAAATGATTTCAGGCATGGCATGGCAGCTGGTACTTGTACTCATCCCACTCCAGCACCCTACACTGGAGGGAATGTGTAACACTGAAAGAGTTGTGACACCAGGCCACCTTGCTATGCAACCCCTCTACCAGAACCTAATTCCAGAAAGAAGTCATTTCCTAGTCCATCCGTCCTTGAGGGACATTGTGAGAACCTGCCGTGAATGAGACAGCAATGGTGGCAATGTTCTGTTGGTGATCGGCTAGGGTTTCCAGAGCAAAGGACAGGAAGCAGGCTGCAGAGGCAGCAGCCCCAGGAGAGTGTGCAACCGGCCAGGGGCAGATCAAATCAAGAGCATGAGCCATAGCCCGAGGGAGAGTGACGTCAGCACCACAGACAGTATGTATGAATCAGACAAGCCTGTGATCCAATGAGACATCCCTGTGGATGCCATGAGACACCCATGTAGCTTCTAGAAAGGAGAGGGAATCACACAAGAATTAGGGAAGCAAAAACAGCTATCTACATACCATTCAGGATACAGTTTGCTGTATCTTTGTAGATACCATGTCCTTGTTTTGAAGTTTACTATGTCTGATAGTGATATTGATATAGCCACTCAAACTTTCTTATGATTAGTTTTTTCATGGCATATCCTTTTTAATCATTTTACTTTTAATCTATGCCTTTTTAAATTATTATCTATATAACACTATAGATCTGTTAGATCCAACATAATGATTTATAATTTGTATTTGTATATTTCTATACATTACAAAATGATCACCACGATAAGGATAGTTACCATCTGTCACCATTCAAAGTTACTATAATATTCTTTATACTTCCTGTGCTGGCTATTTCATCCCTGTGATCCCATTCATTTTGGCTGGAAGTTGTACCTCCTCATCTCCCTCACCTGTTTCGCTCATCTTCCCCGTGCCCCTTTCCTCCGGCTTCCACCTGTTTGTTCTCTGTATCTATGGGTCTGTTTCTGTTTTATTGTGATCGTTCACTTGTTTTATTTTTTAGATTCCTCGTATGAATGAAATCGTATGGTATTTGTCTTTGATTTATTTTATTCAGCGTAATACACTCAAGGTCCATCCGTGTTATCACAAATGACAAGATATCATTCTTTTTATGGCTAAACAAACATATATGTATGGCTGAACACATATATATGACAAATAGTATAGTTATACCTATAAATGTATATATACTCACACACTACCTTGGCTATTCTGAATAATGTGGAAAATTTGTGTTTTTGTTTTCTTTGCAAAAACATCCAGAAGTGAAATTCCCCAATTATATGGCAGTCTATTTTTAATTTTTGGAGGATCCTCCATACTGTTTTCCTCAGTGTCTAGACTAATTTATTTTCCCACCAAAGGTGCACAAAGGTTCTCTTTCCTCCATATCCTCACCAGCACTTAATCACTTAACTGATTATCTTCTGTTCTGCAATGTTTAACATCTTGTTAATCCCTCTAGTGAATCTTTCATTTCAGGTATCATATTTTTCATCTCTAGAAGTTCTATTTGTTGTTCTTTTTATATCCTCAGTTTCTCTTCTCACTACCCTCATGTTTTGCTTCAAATACTGGAACATATTTATATTAGTGGTTTTGATATTTTGTCTGCTCTTTTTATCATCCCTATCATTTCTGGATCTATTTCTATTGAGTGCTTTTTCCCCATGGTCACAGGTCACATTTTTCTTCTCCTTGGAATGCCTAGTAGTTTTTTATTGGATGCTATTTACTATAATTTTAAGTTTCAAAGGACTAGAAACTTAGTCACAAAGCATGAGGCTTTGCTCTGCCAAGCAGAATATCATGTCCTAAAGTCATAGAGTTTGTAGGCTCTTGTAGATGGCCATACCACTCTACATATTGTTTTTAAGTGCATCCAGGCTGTTGCAGTTTCAGTCGTTTGGTCCTTCCTATTGCAGAATAGTCTTCCATTATATGGGTGTACCACCACCTGTTTATCCATTCATGCATGTATGGACTTTCAGAACTTTTAGTCTAGTTTTGGACTTGGAGATAGAAGGAAGAATTAGATGAACAACATACTGCCCGCAATTTTCTGTCATTTACTTCTTTCACCTCCTCTCCCACGTACAAGAATCGCTTTTTTTATTATTGTTTGGCTAAACCTATAGAATGCACGACACAAAGAGTGAACCCTAATGTAAGCTGTGGATTTTAGCTATTAATACATCAATATTGGTTCATCCGTTGTAACAAATGCACCACATCAGTGTGAGATATTAACAATAAAGGAAACTGAGAATGGGGGGATATAGGGATGCCATGTTTTCTGCTCAGTCTTTCTATAAACTTAAAACTGCTCTGAAAAAGAAAGTCCATTAATTTTAAAAAAAAAACTTCAAAAAGAAAAGAAAAAGACTAAAAAAAGCTCTGATTTCCTAGGTGAAAACTTTCCAAATACTAAATTGCGATTGCATTACTACTCCTGGCAGCAAACAACTAGTGGCTTTTTTTCCTTTTGCAGCAAAAAAGCTTCAGCTGCATCTCTTTTTGCCCCAAGTCTACTAAACAGTAACAATAAAATGCCTGGTCAGGTGTTGGAAAGGTGTCTTGTTACCTATATTTTAAATTATGTTTGCTTTTCTATTTGTTGGTTGCAACAAGCATAAATGAGTGGTTGCAATGAAGTTTGGGGCTATCTTCCAGGTAGAGGTAAATTGTCTAAACAAAGTACCCCATTGTCTTCAGTGCTAGGTTTCCAAAGCCACCCCAGTATACCCAGGGTTACAAAATTCTTCTTGGATTGATTGACACTGACATAAGGCTCAGTTCTTTTCATATTTGTTCATTCAACAAATATTTAATGAGTATCCACTATGCCAGTCATCCCACTAGGTTCTGGAGACAGAGTGGAGAACACAGTGGACAGTGTCCCTGTCCTCGGGGAACTTACATTTTAGTGGGGAGGGGAGAGGATAAACAGTTAAGTATAATTTTTCATTTATAACAATTAGGCAAAGCTGAAGATGAGTGCAATGAAGAAAAGTTAAGTAGGGTCAGGAGATATAAACAGTTTGGAAGAAAGTTTCTCTTTGTTCATTTCATGAGTGGTTTACTGAGGATCCCTTTGAGAAGGTGATGGAGATAGCTGAGTGAAATGCCATAGACAGCACACCATAGACAGCATTCTTGCAGGAAGAATACCATAGAACTTGGCCTGACAGTAAAAGAAACTATCATATGGTTAATTTTCAGGATTGGGCTGCAGGTGGTTTAATACTCTTCAGGTACATTTGTCTGATGCTTAATGTGATTTATTTATTTTGAACTAGGAATAAAGTTTCATATCTTATTAATAGAGGAGCCCCATCCCTCCAGGCATGATTGCTTATTGATTATAATGAACCAGTAATTAAAATTTTAACTGGAAGTGAACTTTCCCTAAGAGAAAAATCAGTCAGCAGTCAGTCAATTTTCCCTTCTTCTACTAAGTTTTTTTATAGAGAAATTAAAGTTTAAGTTACAAGAGCGACTGATCTTTGCCCCTCTTTGAAGACGGGAAACTTCCATTTTAAAAACAGTGAGGGCTATTTTCTATTCAAAATTAAACCTTGTTAACATTTTGGTGTTTATTATCCTGAGTTTTTTTCTATACAGAGTATAGAAAATTTTTTCACCTTAAAATAATAGGATTATTAATACATTTTCTGTATGTATTTCTTACTAATATATGGTGCCCATTATTCCTTTTCATTAAATATTCTTCTAAACATCATTTTTAATAATAAAAATAATTGAGAATCTATTGTCTCCCATTCTCACTTACACTGGATTTTATCTTTTACTCCTTTGCTAATTTGGGGGATGAAAAAACACTTCCATTTTTATACTTTTGATTACTAGAGAAGTTGAACTTTTTCATGTTTATTGGTCCTTTTTCTATTATTTTTTTCTCTATCTTTTCTACCAAAGTACTTTCATTGAGTTATAAAAATTTTTTATGTTAGAGTTATTAACATTTTTGTCATATATGTTACAAATATATTTCCAAAACTATGTATTTGTGCCAGATTTTTCATTTTGTTGGGCTTCACTGATAGCTCAGTTGGTCAAGAATCTGCCTGCAATGCAGGAGACCCTGGTTCAATTCCTGAGTCAAGAAGATCTGCTGGTGAAGGCATAGGCCACCCACTCTAGCATTCCTGGGTTTCCCTTGTGTCTCAGCTGGTAATTATCCACCTGCAATGCAGGAGACCTGGGTTCAATCCTGGGCTGGGAAGATCCGCTGGAGAAGGGAAAGGCTACCCACTCCAATATTCTGGCCTGGAGAATTCCCTGAACTGTATAGTCTGTGGGGTCACAAAGAGTTGGACGTGACTGAGCGACTTTCACTTTTAATTTTGTTAATAGAACTTTTACCCACAAAAGTTTGACATACAATTTTTTTTGGTTTTTATCTATTGCTTGTTTCTTCACCATGATGCCTTAAAAAAGACCTGGAGAGATTGTGAGGGGGAAAAAACCTGACTTTACTGACAGGCCTGGAGAAAGGAGAGAAAAAAATATTAAGCCAAGTGTTCTAAGAAGGAGTAGACAGACATGGTCTTAATTCCATCTCAGTCACTAGCTAACAACTAATTAGGTAAGCATAAATCTCTCAGAGCCAGTTTCCTCTTTTGTAGACTAAGGAAAATAATCCTTTCCCAGCAGAGTTGTTGTGAGGACTAGATTTTTAAAATTTAAAGTTACCTCCCTTGAGAGATAGTGGATACTCAGTAGGTTGTAACTAACAGAAAAGGCATCCCAAACCAGTGCTTCTCAGATGTTAATGTCCATGTGAATCACAGGATGTCTTGTTGAATGCAGATTCTGGTTCCGTGCACCTGAGACAGAGTCTGAGGGTCTGCATTTCCAACTCCCAGATGATGCTGATGCTGGTTGAAGATTCTAGAGTCGTCTGACAACAGGAATCCCTAATGAGGAATATTTAAGAACCAACTTAACAATTGATGTCTATTTTCAAAAGAACTGTGACTCTTAGAACTACACAGAATTTGGAAGATGGAAAAGAAAGCTATCCCACTGAGGATGGAACTTGAATCTAGAATTATCTTAACCAGGTTAGTGTTTCACCAAATGAAACTTAATTACAGACCCTGTTACTATCCAGGGAAGCCAAACCTCATTTGGTTAGAAAATTGTGCTTTAAGAATAAACTAGAAGATTTGGTGGTCAAAGGAATTCCCTGGTGGTCCAGGACTGGGTTAGGACTCCAAGCTCTCACTGCCAAGGGCCTGGATTCAATCCCTGGTCAGGGAACAAAGAGACTGCAAGCCATGTGGTCAAAGAGAAAGATCTAGTGGTCAAGTTTTCTCAATGACCTCCTTCCCCCAAAACCCACCTAAAACATCCAAAAAAGGAAACAACAACCAAAAAATCGAGGCATTACAGGCAATAAATTGCAGTACTCTGCATGCATCTCACCACAGTGCAGTGTTTCCCAGCCTTAGCCAGTCAGGAGCATTTGCTCCCACTTCTAGCTCCTCAGAGAGTTCATGGAAGGGGTGGAGGAAGCCCAAGCAACTGTATTTCTAGGCAGAAATGACTTGGGAATGCCTGCCTTACTGCATTCACCTCCTTTCTTTGCAGTTGAGAATTTACAGCAAACAGGAGTTAAGTGAACATAGTGAACAAAGGTTCTGCTGTGAAAAGGACTGGATGACACTCACGCCATGTAACCTTGAGCAGTTTACCCATCCTCCTTGAGTTTGAGGATGACCTCTACATATGGTCATTATAGACACCAGTAAAGTAATCGATGTGACTGCCACCTGTAAACTGAACTCGTGCAATGTCCATAAATGCATGCATTGTGTCAAATCTTCACTGAATAAAGACATGAAGATTGTTCCATGGGGTTTTTTAGTGTCGGATTTTATCCTTTTAGCAAGGAGGAGTCGGTAAACTAAATGTCAAGTTGCAGTAAAACCTGGCTGTAAATCCAACTTTGCTTTTTCTTGTTTGAGTCACTCAGGGAAAGATGGCAACCTTCCAGATCTGTTATCTCAGCTGTAGAACTCTTTGCTCCCCTCTCAAAAAGGTGGAATGCATTGTAAAGGATGAAATGTGAGGTGTCTTGTAAGCTCTAAAGCTCCATACACATTGTATGATGCCTGCCTAGGCAGGAGCTGGAAAGGGCAAAGCATCTGTTTTCAGATCCGGTAATAACCTCGCCCTGTCCCACCTAATCTTTTGCCCCCCAGGGTTCAGAGGCTCTACTGAGGGGAGGGCCTGCATCTGAGCCATGACTTTTTATCAGCAGTTAAAGGAATACCAAGAGCACTCAGAGTTCCTGGGGGCAATGGTCAGTCCCCTGGTGTGGAATCGAGAGGCGGCTGCTGCTCAGTAAACAAAGAGGTTGGCCCACTGCCCTCCTGCCTGGCATCTTTGCAGGTTCCCAAGAGTTCAGTGATGGAAGGGGCCACCCATTCTCCTCAGTGCTGCTGGCTGAAACTGTCATTACACATCAGATTTCAAGAGTAGAATTGTAGAATCTGAGCCTTGGAAGAATAACCGGATTTGGATATCTGCAGTCGATCACTGACTTCCCAGGTGGCGCTAATGGTAAAGAACCCGCCTACCAGAGCAGGAGACATAAGAGATGTGGGTTTGATCCCTAGGTCGGGAAGATGCCCTGGAGGAAGTCATGGAAACCCATTCCAGTATGCTTACCTGGAGAATCCCATGGACAGAGGAGCCTGGCAAACTATAGTCCATAGGGTCGCAAAGAGTCAAACAGGACTGAAGCAGCTTCAACGCACACACGCACGCAGAGTTGAGGACAGGCTTATTAAGAGCCTAGGAGCGGAAGAAAGCCTAACAAGATGAAACTGCTCACAACGATTAAAAGCGGGGAAGTGAGAACAGCTGTCTGGGAAAATAAAGACCACCACTCAGAGACGGGAGTCGGAATGAGACATGGCAAGCAGAGACGGTGAGCAGTCAAGAAGGACCAGGCAAGCTCCAGTGAATGGGGCTCAGCAGTGAGGTCTGGAAGAGGTAAGCTAAGGAAACTCTTACCCCAAAAGAACTGCCTCCAGACACTTATATTTATGATTTGTTCAAAGTTTTACTCATTCCAAAACCTATGAGAAATACGATATCACATTTACTTATAAACCTAAAAATGATCCCTGCATTCCCCTTCAAGACATATTAAACAGGATGAGCCTTTAAAAAAAAAAAAACTACTTGGTACGTCTTGAGGATGAAGATCTTTTTGTTAAGAAAACTATCACTTTAAATTAATGTTTCTCAAACTTTAGCTAGCATCAGGATTATCTGGAGGGTTCATCAAAACACTAAGAGCTGGGCCACACCCCCAGTTTCTGATTCATTAATTAGATCTGGGGTGAGGCCTAAGAATTTACATCTCTTACAAGTTCCTAGGTGATGCTGAAGCTGTGGGTCCCACAGAACATATTTGAAAACCACTGGCACCCCACTCCAGTACTCCTGCCTGGAGAATTCAATGGACGGAGGAGCCTGGAGGGCTGCAGTCCATGGGGTCGCTAGGAGTCAGACATGACTGAGTGACTTCACTTTCACTTTTCACTTTCATGCATTGGAGAAGGAAATGGCAACCCACTCCAGTGTTCTTGCCTGGAGAATCCCAGGGATGGGGGAGCCTGGTGGGCTGCCGTCTGTGGGATTACACAGAGTCATACACGACTGAAGTGACTTAGCAGCAGCAGCAGCAGACGTAGTTAGACGGGGATTTTTGACCGGGAGAGAAATAAAAATGCAAAGCATCTCCAGTGCGAAATGCACTCCCTCATCATTAACCTTCCAATCTTTTAAGCTGAAGTTCAGAAATATCACCCCTCCCAAGCACATCACTTGGCTTAACTAGTCAGTTTCTCACTCTGTGGAAGTAGTCACAGAAACCCTGAAGGTCATCTGAAAATGGAATTATGGAATGGTTCACAGAACCAGAACCGCAGCATGAGGTGGAGGTCACTTGAATGCTCTTAGAGGGTGGTAACATTTAGATCCGTCCCCTGTGGGGACAGGCCTGTGAAGGGCTTGTCCACTTCCCTTGGACGACTCTTCCAGCTGTGGTACCAAAATCTTGCTCTCTGAACCCCAGGTTAGAGAATTCATCATGTATTTAAACATTCAGGAAACCGTCCCTCTCAGTACTATGTAGAATCTCCTTTCTGAGGAGACAGACTCAGATGTGGGATATTTCAGATGATCGCTTCCCATCAAAAATAGTGTGAGCCACAGATAGAACTTTAAATTTTAAAAGTAAAACTAAGCAGATAAACGTACTTTTAATATATTTATTTAATCCAGTATGTAAATATCCAGTATATAAAAATCCAATGGCAATATGTAGCCACTGTAAAAAAAAAAAAAAACGGATATTTTACATTCTTTTCTTACACTATCTTGGAAGTCCAGTGAGTGTATTATAGCATATCTCAAATGCTCGATAGTCACTATGGCTCGGGCTTCCCCTGTGGCTCAGCTGGTAAAGAATCCACCTGCAAGGCAGGAGACCCGAGTTCAATCCCTGGGTTGGGAAGATCCCCTGGAGAAGGGAAAGGCCACCCACTCCAGTATTCTGGCCTGGAGAATTCCATGGACTGTATAGTCTATGGGGTCGCAAAGAGTCAGACACGACTGAGCCACTTTCACTTTCCCTCACTGGGCAGAGTAATTCCAGATGACATTTTCTTGAAAACTGGATTTGCCTTTAATCTTATCAGCACCGACTACTTCTAACAATTATTTTCCCTTGAGCCATCAAACTCCGTCAGACTCCCAAGACTCTCCCCAGTCTGCTGCCCCTGAGAGCGGCTCTCTCTCCAGACAGCAATTGCTCCCAAGTGTCCATCTTCCTCCTCTTCCACAGGAATGGCAATTTTAGCCAGACCTGTGGCCACCCAGAATAAGCACGGCATTCTCCCTTGCAGCTAGGTGAAGTCATGAAACTACTTTTTGGTCACTGAAATGTAAACATGAATTTATGCAGCACATTCCAGGAACATTCTTGAAGCAAGAACTGGCATCACTCTTTTCCCATCTTCGCCTCCTTCTTCCTGGCAACCGGAATGAAAACCTTGTGTCTGGAATTATTGCCACCCACTTTATTACCATAAGATGACCTTGGCAATGGAGGCTTCACAATAGCCTAGGAATCCAGATTCTGGGGACTTCATAGAGCAGAGCCTATGTTCCAACTTTAAAGTGAGAGAGAAAAGAACCTGAACTGCTTTTAAGGCCATGTTATTTATACAGTTCATAGGCTGACCTTAACTCATCATACCTAACTCACATGCCCACCTGTGTATCCCTGGCTTGTCAACATGTCACAGGTGGAGGTCCCTGGGAAAGGAACTAACAGATGGAGTGTGCATTTTTAGCACAAAATAAAACTAATAATAAATCGAGTGCTTACTTTAACCAGCCTTATGTTAAGTATTAATATTTACTCTTTTCAATGCTTACAACAATCCCTTTGTATAAATAAGGAAATTTAAAAGATGTTAAGTGACTTGTCCAAGATCGCACAGCAAGGAAATGGTGAAACCAGCATCTGAATCCAGGTCTGGATGGCTTCATAAGCCATCTTTGCTAGATGTGGCCTTATTGGTAGAGTCTGGTCCTTACAATAGGAAGGAAAATGGAACACAAGTCCAGTGTTACAAAGTCACCAGAAGTACTGAATTTAAACTCAAATTCATACCCTTGTCCCGGCAAGATTCAATCAGTAAAAATGTGAGTCAGCTGTTCTGAGCACTCTGCAAAGCACTTTAGGAGATGAGGAACATCACTTTAAGCCAATTCCCCTAAAAATCAGCTCCCTGTGAGGGCTCTCACACCTGTCCAGTTATTTTTGTCTTCACTTTAGCACTCTCAGGATTTAAAAATGGATCTACCTAGGGTAAAACATCTGACTTATTACATTTCTATTAAGTCTAAATGAAATATACAACCTTTTTAAGAACAGCAGGTTTGAGAATACCTTTGAGTGAAATGAAATGCAAGGAGACTTTTAGAACAATCTTGAGTCAGAAGTCAGAAATATTTTCTTTTTGTATATCTCAACTCTTTTTCAGATGATGGAGAAGCCAAAAGGCCAAGAGTGAAACTCCTTAGAGAAGCTGGGGGAAGAACACGTGATTCTCGAATTCAAATCTGTTGTCAGTAAAAGCTGGAGAGAAACACCTGGCTTCAAGCAAGCCAGTGCCTCCGCTTCACGGAGAACCTCCTGGAAGGGGACCAAATGAGGTCTGTGAGGGGTGACTAGGCTCCAGTCCACAAGAGAATGCAACATGCGGTGAGAGCCTAAAACCTCTGAAGAAGATACCTCATCCTCCATTACTCTCTAAACTCCATGCGTGAGACTCGGTGGGGCCTGGTGTCAGTGACAGACAGCTGAGCAGAGGTTGGACGCATTATCAGCAACTCTCTGAATGTGCTTCCCCAAAAGAATATTCCCATCCCGGCAAAGGAAGCCAAGACCCAGACACTCATAAAGAAAATCAACGATGGACTAAGGGGAACCGTCTCCAGAAAGGTCTAAGAAAAGGATGTGGTCGGAAGACACTGACTGACTGGCAGACACTCCTGCCCCCGAGGAGGGGAGCCCGCTCTAGAAGGATCTCCCGCTCTCACTGAGGGAGCGAGTACCACTGCGGTAGTCACTTGGGCCAGGAAGCTGTGCTGGCTGTCTGGACCAGAACTGCAGCCAATGCCAGGATGATGGAGGCAGCAGAATCCCCCCAGGAGACTCAGGGTGTCCAGTGAGGCGTGGTCCATGCATGACAGAAGCCTCCCCACAGACACAGATGATGGGGTCACTTGTAATTCCATGCTGGACAAGCCTGGGTTCCTGGGCAACAAGGGAGAGTGAGTGCCTCCTCCTTGTTCCCTGCCTGCAGTTTTCCAGTGTGTTGTGCCCCATGCATTCAGAGGAATGATGTGTTAAATGAAAATTAACAGTGAGATTAGTATACCAGGAAAGATCACACATCTGTGATTGTAGTGCCCTCCACTCTTTCTGACTCTGGACTGGTGGGCTGTAGATGATACAGAAAGGTGTCTGTTTTGGGTTGGGATACAGATCCTCATATTTTAAAAGGGGAAAATATGGGGCTTTCTTGACAGTCCAGTTGTTAAAGACTGCCTCCCGATGCAGGAGGTGTGGGGTTGATTCTTGGTTAGGGAGCTAAGATTCCCCATACCTCACTGCCAAAAAACCAAAACAGAAGCAATATTATAACAAATGCAATAAAGACTTTAAATGGTCCACATTTTTAAAAAATCTTTAAAATATTTTTAAAATAAAAAGGGAAAGATATTTCATAAGTTATCATTCATCCCAGATAAGAAGATGAAAATGTCATTCATATTACCAAATGATTTCCCTTATGAAATGGTAGAAATGGCCTCAACAGCTTCTAATGGGACCATCTTCAGCTGAGCGGTGTGAAGATGTGAATGAGGAATCAGTTTGCTTCCTGGCTGGATTTCCCTCTTTAGATAGATTGCCTTAGGAGCTGCTGTCTTCTAACTGTGATGACTCCGAACTGTTGAGTATTTTAAGCCAAAGCAGTTATTCCCACCTCCCCACCCAAAACATATAATTCTTAACTTGAAAACTATCGTTTTGTATTTTTCTAAGTATCTTGAGACTTCTGTGGTTTGGTTATGGGCTAAAAATACAGAGCAGTTGCAGCAGTCCTTCCACTTGTAACTGTTTTATATCTTTCAGTTGCTAAAAACACACACAAAAAAAACAAAAATAGTTTAAGGCTGTTTCCCAATCATAACTAAATATGTTGCATTTAAAGTGTGTATATAAAATAATTCATCAACTTTTGTATTTGGGCTTCCCTGGCAGCTTGGACTGTAAACAGTCAAGAATCTCCCTGCAATGCAGGAGACCTGGGTCTGATCCCTGAGTCGGGAAGATCCCCTGGGGAACGGAATGGCCACTGACTCCAGTATTCTTGCCTGGAGAATTCCATGCACAGAAAAGCCTAGTGGGCTACAGTCCATGGGGTCGCAAATATGTTGCATTTAAAATGTACATATAAAGTAATTCATCAACTATTGTATTCAGGGGATTATATTCATTGCATGCAAGTTATTAACATTCTGAGCTCAAAGTAGGCTAAAGTCAAAAACTGTGATTTCTTCTGCATGATTCATTTTAATTTTTTTCTGTGCTACCTAAATGTATAAACATCATAGCAACTGAGCCACATTCTGACTCTTGCAATATCTTCTCCACAAGAAGCATTGCCTCTACAAGAGTCTCTGAGGACAGGAGAATATTGCTGTGTCAGGGTTCACCTCAACGGTTAAAACAAATGTTAACAAAAATGGTAGTGCAGGGAGGCATGGAGCTAACATTTGAAAGTATACATCCTCTGGAAGTTTATCAATGCTACTAAAAGGCAGCATATCTAAAGAGGCACTGATAGAGCAAACAGCTAGCAGAAATAAAGTAGTCTTTTTTTTCTAGCATTTATTGAATACTTATTCAGAGCAAGGCCAGGGCCTATCACATGAGAGTTTCACAAAAGCACTAAGTCAATGTTAGTTTTAATTTATAGGTATCTGAAGGGTTTAGAAATTATTAACTTAACCAAGGTCTCATTGCTAGGAAATGGAAGATGCCAGCTAACTTCCAGGCTTCTTTTATATGAGACAGGAATAAGTAACTCTAATGTAGTTTAAGGAATAAATAATGGTATAAGGTGCTTTCTGTTACATGTAGCTGAAATTAGCTATAACTGTTACATTTACCCAATTACAAGGGATTTCTGATACTAATGTGGTTCAAGCCCCAATCCAAACACTAGGGCAATATGCCCTAAAGTGAGAGTGAAGTGAAAGTCACTCAGTTGTGTCCAACTCTTTGTGACCCCAAGGAATTCTCCAGGCCAGAATACTGGAGTGGGTAGCCTTTCCCTTCTCCAGGGGGCCTTTGCAACCCAGGGATCAAACCCAGGTGTCCTACATTGCAGAAGCCCAAAATATGCCCTAGCAGACATTCTAAACAGCTGTAATCATAATGTACTCCTCCCAGTGTGTATCCCTGGAGGCTTAGACTCGGGTTCAATCCTTGGGTCGGGAAGATCCCCTGGAGAAGGAAATAACAACTCCAGTTTTCTTGCCTGGAGAATCCCATGGACAGAGGAGCCTAGAGGGCTACAGTCCATGGGGCCGCAAGAATCAGACACAACTGAGCGACTGCACCACCACCTAGTGTGCAATAAAGAGAAAATAACCATCTGATAATACGAAAGGCATATCACTGGGGAAAAAACTCCCACGAGACCTTTCCCAGTGTTCCAAGGACTTTTATAGGTACAGTGTTTAGGTACTACATTTTCCCTCTAATCCTGAAACTGACACACAGGAAGTAATAAATATGAGTGTGCTTAAAAACTTTTCAATAGGTCTGTAGGGAAAGTTATTTCACTCATTTATTCAATCCAGGACTCGCTGAAGCTGAAACTCCGATACTTTGGCCACCTGATGTGAAGAACTGACTCCTTGGAAAAGACCCTGATGCTGGGAAAGATTGAAGGCAGGAGGAGAAGAGGACGACAGAGGATGAGATGGTTGGATGGCATCACCAACTGGATGGACATGAATTTGAGCAAGCTCCAAGAGTTGGTGATGGACAGGGAGGCCTGGCATGCTGCAATCCACGGGGTTGCAAAGAGTCGGATACAACTGAGCGACGGAACTGAACTGAACTGATTCAGCCCAGGGAAGCTACACGGATGAAAAGGTGAGCCCTCCCCTCTAGATGGCCCCAGGGCTACTGAACGAAGTATATGAGGCCAGGGCCTATGCGGGCCAGTGTGGGAGCACTGGGGTGCGGGGAGCACAGGAGAGGGCAGTTGATCAGGGCCGAGGGAGAAAGGGAAGCTTCCTGGAGGAGGTGATGCCTGAGCAAGTCCTAAAACTTAAAAAGTGTCTGGGGGAACATCTGAGTAGCGGGTGACAGGGTGCAGAGAAAGAGCCTGGGGCATTCTGGGAGAACGTGAAGCAGCATGATGTGGTAGAAATATGGGGAGAAGGCGAGGTCACTGCAGTGGGTGGGGGCCACATCACGAAGGCCTGGCACTTTGATGCCTGGATCACCTGGAGAGCTCCGGGAAGCGTGAAGCCTTTTTAAAAATGAGGAGTGCCCTGCAAATGGTTGTAGCCAAGACAGATCTCAAAGATGCTGTTCCCTGAGTGAGCTCTCTGACCCTTTCTGCTCTAACACTGTGCATCAAATAACAGGTGCAATTTTTTAAAATAACAACTTGTCAGAATCTAGACTCATAGGAACCTGCAAGCAACATTTGACCCCATTTGGGAAGCTAACCCGGCTCACTGAACATGCATGCCTTCTTCTGTCCCTCTTGGGATGTACCTGTGGACAATCCGCAGTTGGGAAATGAATCCTCTGGAACACAGATTCAAGCAGGAGCCAGGACTGGAGCTGAGAAGAAGTGAGGTCTCAAGTTTGGGGACTAGGGCTCAGTGATAGTGTGTTCTCAGCTAGATGACCACAGGGACTAAGGACCCAGCAAGTGCTGTTCCTCCCCAGGTGGTGGGTAATGCACGTTGCTCACTTCAGGCAAAGCACGTGAGAAATACAAGGCACACAGACATGCTACTGACGTGGGTCATTTTTCCTGCAGGAAGAGAAACCAGGAAAATAATGGGCATCCCACGCTCAAACCCCACCAGGTGACCACGCCTGGAGGTGAAGGGTAATGGCATGCCAGCTGGTGGCAAATGGTGCCTGCCAGCCAGAGTCCCAGAAGGCTTTGGTTTAAAATGTCTGCTTACAGCCATTGGAATGATTTGGAATGTTTATCTGAAAATAAGCTCCTTCCTCTCATTTGCACTTCATGCCTTCAAGCTCCCAAGGTGCCACTTCCCCTGCTACTGGGAAGAGTGGTGGGGATTTTGTAGCCCTGCTCCCTGCATCACAGGCCTGGAAGTGCCAAGCAGCCACCCCCACTCTTCTGCATGGTGACTGCCACCTCCCTGCTGCTAGGCAAGAGATAATTGGTGGCACTGGAACATGGCCAAGATTCAGAAGGATGCAGGGTGGGCATCTAATACAGGGCCTTGGTGTCAGCATTTGAGCCCTGATGATGGTGGGGCCGTTGTCAAGGTCACTGCACAGCTCAGTGTGACCTCAGAAGTCAGGGTGCCCACTCTCTCAGCCTCCAGGCCACTTGGATGACTTCCTACATACTAGCCTCTTGCTAGAACAGCAATAGCAAGTGTTAGGTGACAGTAAATCCTATACGGTATGCTGGTAGTGACTGCACATCACTCTAGTTGGATAGTGACAATGATAATTAGGGAAGAAGATTCGCCCAGCACTCCCCGGGTACCCCAAGTACTGGCGCTTGGGCTCTTTGCATCATGCCAGTGAGTTTATTAGTAGTGGAGAACTTGTTCCATGCCAGCTGGAAAAGTGAGGACTTTAACCTGAGCCAGAGAGAGAACAGCAGCTGCTCTTTCAAGAGCCACACCCTCTGGTCAGCCAAACAATTAATTAACTGAATCCAATCACCGATGCCTGTGCACGGCCCGACTGCCCACCAGCCCCCAGTCACTAAACTATCATTATGGATGCCTGGCAATAACGCTAGTCCTGAGGCTGGGTGTGCACCACTAGGGACGAGGAGGGAATGTTTTCAGTTGGGTACCTACACACTCAGAAGCAGGGGCAGGCAGCCCATTTCACAAGGGGCAGCGAGAGACCAGCTGGTCCAGGCCTCATCCACAAAGGTCTTCAAACTTAGAATTTTGAAATGATCTGCAAGAGAAATATAGGCAGTCAGTGAGATCCCCTCACAAGAGTGAAAGAAAATGATATTTAAGATGAAACTTTAAATTAGCATCCTCTTGCTAGATGACATAGAGTGCACTAAGATGATAATAATGGCTGATATGTATATAGAGCATACCATTATGAGTCTAGGTACTTACGTAAGATTTACATTTAATCTTCACAAAAACCCTGAAAACGATGCCCATTTGTATAGACTAGAAACTGAGGTATGGAAAGACCAAATAACATACGCGAGGTCACACAACTCACGAGAGCACAGTGCTAGGATTTGAACTCAGGCTGTCTGAACTCCAGGATCCCTATGCTCCACTGCTATATTATGAAGTCATTGTTTTTAGAAAATAGATCCTTGGTAATGGTACAATCATATTGCCATTCTATGGGTTAAAAGCATTCACCTCTTTGCCTGGAAACTCTTGGCATTTCACTGTTAATTAATAACTCAAAAGTCTCTAAAAATGGAAGCACCCCAGACTTTCTAAAAGGGCTCAGGTCAGACCAGCAACAGCTTGTCTTCTTTGTGAAGATTGCTCCTACTCAAGAGAAAAGCAACACAATTTCTGGACAAGGATTTTGGAAGCCCCATGAGTGGGCCTTTCTCTATGCTGCAGAGTACAATTTTATGTGGTCATATCAGCTCCTCAACTCAAACTCTCCAACTAGGGATCAAGAGAACTTCTCTGTATCTAATAATTGGTGAGGCCAAGCCCCCTGAGGGCTCCGATTCTGTCCCAGTCTCTCCAACGGAGTGGCAACACTGGGGGGCCATGCCAGCCAAGGTGTTGGGAGGTGTTGCCCAACACAAGGTCTAACCTACCTACAGAATGAAAAGATTGCAGAAATTTATCAGAAACAGGGTCCCGAGTCAGCTAGAGGGAGACACTGTGTGCAGTTAGTATCTGATGAATGGACGGTAGGATTCATTCACTCAAACCCATTACTAACCCTCCCTGGGAGGGCCCTGTGCTGGGCACTGTGGGAACAGAGATGCATGAGACACGAGAGCCCAGAACAGCAGCCATGAAATGCAAACAACTCACTGTTACGATGTGTTTTGTACAGCAGACCTTGGCCTGTATGCAAGCTGGGTGAGCCTAGAAAAGAGCACTGTTCATCCTGCAGTTATGGGAGCTGACCTTCACAGGCCACCTCTAAGGGTGCACAGGTGTTGACTTAGCCAAGTAGAGAAAGCGGAGGGAAGGACAAATAGAGGCAGCAAGACCCAGGAGTAAAGGCAGGGTCCCTAAATGCCATCCAGCCCATTATCAACTTCCTGCCTTTGAGCAAACTTCCTGTTCATTAACTGCTTTAGTGAATATTTTCTGAGTGCTTACAATGGGACTCATAATGCTTGAAAATTTGTGGGCACTACTTGGAATTCTTCATAAATATTTGAAAAAGACAAAGAACTAGGTGTTTCTGAGCTAACTCTAATGCATGTTTATCTTCAGAAATGACAGTTAGCAGGAGCCATAGGACAAATGTAGAATTCATGCATGTTCATTAGGCAAGCACACACACGCACAGCTTCATGTGAAGATGGGGTTTTAGAGCATTTTTCACCATTACAGTTGATTCCCTTTTTACTCCGGCTTCTTAGATTGTATCTGCTGGGTTGACATCCTTTCGGGGGACTGTTAGCAACAAATCACACTCCCAGCAGAGCCTTGAGACATGCCTGTCCCCCTTCAGGGCAACTGTGATGAGAGACAGATGCCTATGTGAACAAGCCCAGTGAGGCTGTCCTGCCATCTTTAGGGATTTCCGGTGCCAATCTGACTCTTAATCCTCTATTCCTTTGTTGCCCTCAAATGCTTTAAGAAAAAAAAAAATCTGCTTCCAAGAAGAAGCCAGCACTACAGCTTCCAAGCCTGGCACAATCTGGAGCTGCCAGAAAGAACTTTGAATAAAATTTAGAGTTTTAACTAACAACCATGACTAGATACTTGTATTCTTTTTAAAATGTATTTTATTGAAGTACAGTTGATTTACAATATCATGTTAATTTCTGCTGTAGAACAAAGTGATTCAGTCACATGTATATATACACTTTTTCATATCTTTTGCATTATGATTTATCACAGGATATTGAATATAGTTCCCTGTGCGATACAGAAGGACCTTGTTGTTTATCCACTCTGTATATACCAGGTTGCATTGCTAACCCCAGCCGCCTACTGCGTCCTTTCCCCTAGCCCCTCCCCCTTGGCAACCACCCATCTGTTCCTCTGTGTCCATGATTCTGTTCTGTTTCATAGATAAGTTCATTTGTGTTATACTTTAGATTCCACATATAAATGATATTATATGGTATTTGTCTTTCTCTTTCTGGCTTATTTCACTTAGTATGATAACCTCTAGGTCCATCCATGTTGCTGCAAGTGGCGTTAGTTTATCCTTTTTATGGCTGAATAATATTACATTGTACGTATTCTTGATTCATCTGTCGATGAACATTTAGGCGAGTTCCATGTCTGGGCTATTGTGATTAATGCTTCTGTGAACATAAGGGTCCATGTATCTTTTTGAATGAAAATTTTCCTGGATATATTCCAGGAGTGAGGTTGCTATATCATATGGCAACTCAAGTTTATGGATACTTTTATTTTTGAAGTGATATATGTTTGTGACAACCAGTAACTAGAAAGCCTTCCCTTATCTGCAGATAATCAGAAAAGTCAGGGGGTCTGCCCTACACAGAAGCTAGCTCCTCAGAAGGGGTTCAAGCATACTGTAGGAAAAAATTAAGTTGGTTTCGCTGTACTTTCCAAAGTTTTGCTCTGAAAAATGTGATGCTTTCCCAGTTTTTCCAGGAATTCTTAATATTCTGTTAGCCCAGCAGGTTGAAAGATGTCATCAGCACAGTGTCTGGTTGGGCTCAAATCCCATTTTTGCAGTTAAAGCCTTGTATAAAATTAAGCATAACGTTCATTCTCTCAATAGCCACAAAGAGCTTAGAACAAGGTCTGGCACATGGCAAGTGTTCAATCAATGAGGGCCGGTATCATCATCCTCATCATCAGGAACCTTGAAATTCACCCAAATTTTGCCCATTAACCTGTAAAGAGAAAGAGGTTAGTAAACTTTGGAATCTTGCTCCAGCCAGAACAAGGCTGATGCCACTGGGCTCGAGTCCCTTACAGGGCACCGACATTCTTTTTTCCAGATTTCTGCCTCTAGGATCCACCCAGTTCAAATGCCTACTCATTAGCAAGAAAGACTTGTTGAGCACATGAGTGAAGCAATGAATGGCGTGGGCCGGAAACCACAGTAGGGCTGGACTCAGTCACTGCATTTTTTCAGTTACCATATGCAAAGTTATTATAATCATTAATGGAAAACCCATCATTAGAGAATACTGCAGTAGCCCATCTGTATTGAAAATACAGTTTCTTCTTTTGCAAAATGTTATAGGTTTGAAATTTCTCTTTTTCAATCTAATCCTTCTATTCATACTGGTACTTTGCTTGAGCTGAGGCCTCATTCACTCTGATTTTACCTAATACTTAATCCAAAGGCTGACAAACAGCCCCTACCTAAACCAGCAGGAGGAAACCGATGGAAAGAGGCCCTCAAGCAGTTCCCATGGAGATGGGAGCAAAGGCAGGAAGCCCCCACCCCACCCTCTATACACTCTCACTCCTGTTCCATTGCTAAGAATTACATCACATGATAGGTCTTCTCCAGGACAGGGCAATGACCTCTAAAAGTTTGCAGCGTCCCCTCTGTGAGGTTTATGGAAACCTCTAGCAGCCCATAGCACACCTCTAGTCCATGACCCTCTCCTTTCCCCACTACTCAGCCTTCCGTGTACTTTAGCAACTAGCCAAGAAATCATCCAGTATCCCCACAGATGCTAAAGAATAGAAGGCAGGTTCCATGTCAGAGCAGACAGCACATGGCATAGTCCAAAGATCCCTGGAGCCAGGAGACTGTGGCTCTGGCCTCACCCCTGACTGTCTGGTGACCCTGGACAGGCCCCTTCATTTTGCTGCACCTCAGTTCCCTTTCTGAGCTCCTCTTCCATCTAAGCTTCCCTCATTCTTCTCTATTTCAGCCCACTATTGGACTCTTTCATACATAGTTGGTAGTTATTCTCTCTTTTTACTCACCCTTAGTCCACACTGTTCACTAGAATGTAAGCCCCTTTTGTCCATCTGAAGCCTCATTGTAAACCCAGAACCTGGTTCCTGTCAGCTACTCAAACACAAATTCATTTAATGAATGAATGAATGAGCTATCAGATGATCTAGTTTTAATAGGCTATGGTTTTTCATCTAATCACAGCAAAAGCAAAAACAAGTATATAAAGAAGTTCCCCTGTTTTTCCCAGGGAATACATGGGGAGATGGATGATTAAGTGACAATCCCCTGTTCATCAGCCACTCCTTCTAACATTTCATTTAGCATCATAGAGATCAATTTCTCATTTTATGTCTTTGTGTCTTCAAAGCACCCTGAGTAGTTTTTGTGAGCACAGAACTAGGAAAATCTTTCTTATCTTTCTGGCACTTCCTTATCTTTCGAGCGTCTCTCACCTGACCTGACAAAACATTTTTGAAATAATTTCATTTATTTATTCACATTTTTACTGTGCTGGCTCCCCGTTGCTGGGCAGGCTTTTCTCCAGGTACAGGGAGTGGGGGCTGCTCTCGCTGCAGTGTGTGGGTTTCTCGCTGTGCTGACTTCTCTGGTGGCGGCGCACAGGCTTTAGGATATGGGGGCTTCAGGAGTTGCAGCTCCTGGCCTCTGGAACACACGCTCTCAGTAGCTGTGGCACACGGGCTTAGTTGCTCTGTGGCACGTGGGATCTTCCCAAATCAAGGCTCAAACCCATGTCTCCTGCGTCGGCAAGTAGGTTCTTTACCACAGAACCCCCAAGGAAGCCCCATGATAAATCATTTTAATTAACATTTAGGCACATAGTCTACCTTACTAAGCAAGGCTAGGCTAGTCTCCACTTTCATTATACATTTTAATGAGTTTTTGCATTATTTCTGCCCAGTCTATCAACCCTAGAGAACGCAAAATCAAACTGAAATCTAAAAGTGTAAAAATAATTAAAATTGCCCTACAGACTGCAGTAGTTTAAGATTCGTGTTAGTAGAAACCATCTGGGCAAAGCCACTGTAACTGTTTGCCATTAGCCACTGTTTTTCAGTATAACATTTAATTAAGACTGTGCTGATGTTTGGCCAGGGGCCCTGGTCTCCATCTTCACCCCACTCCTTAGCTGCTCAACCTACATCAAATTGGGTCAGCACAAAGTTAATAGGCAAATTACAGAAAACTTCAGCTTAAGTTCCATCCCCCCACCCCCAACAAACACACTTATGTCTTATTTTATGACTTTAACTGGAGATTTTAATCTGCTCTCTAGTTACTTGCTTTCCAATAGTAGTCTCTATGAGATATCTCCTCTGGAAAGATATAGACTTGATCCTCTGTGCTGGCTTCCAGAGGACTTCTGGCTAGAGCAAATATTAATACATCCACGTGATATCCAATAGTCATGGTGAAAGTTAAGCTGAATCCTCATGTTTTTGTTTAGATCTTTGCCCTATGTGGTCTGCCTACCATCTTTCCAGGCTTAATTCCTGCCTTCCTTCACTCTGATCAGATCCACTTTTGCTTTGTCCTTCCTACAAGTTTTCTGTTTTCTGGAATCCTTGCCTCCTGAATGCTCATCCCTTAAGATTCAACTCACCTGCTGCCTCACCCATGAAACTGTTCTAGATCACCCCAGCTGGAAGTGATCTAAATTTCTGTTGTACTCTTACTTAAAGGATTTTTGTAAAATTTTGTGTCTTCTATATCAACAATAAATCGTTTGTATGCAGGGACCATCTCTTTGTATCTCGCAGAGTAGTCACTATTATTGCTTGGTTGAATGAATGAATATGTCTCTCTGATGACATGAGACAGCTGTTATACATTTGAAGCTGAATACATGTTAAACAGATAACATCCTGTCTTTCCTTTTAGACTCTGTTAATGAACTAGAGCATGACATAGAGAGAGCTTTCGAACTTGGTGTATATTTAGGTGCCTAGGACTGGCTCAGAGGTTAAAGCGTCTGCCTGCAATGTGGGAGACCTGGGCTCGATCCCTGGGTCGGGAAGTTCCCCTGGAGAAGGAAATGGCAACCCACTGCAGTATTCTTGCCTGGAGAATCCCATGGATGGAGGAGCCTGGTGGGCTACGGTCCACAGGGTCACAAAGAGTCGGACACGACTGAGCGACTTAACTTTCACTTTCACTTTCAGGACTTATCTATATATAACACATCACAGGCTTATGGCAGGAGTGTTAATTTCACACTGAGCTCAGTGATAAACTATGGCTACAAATTGAGAGCATCAGCACCTCCTACTGGGAGACGTGAGAACATGAAAGTATTGATAGAGAAGTTATCCCAAAAGGTAAGGGCATAACTCCCTTTGTTTGCTTTTGGATGATCCTGTTCTTGAATTACCCATAAATTCAGGACACAGTGATGGGCATCCACAGGAAAGCATACAAATGGGATGCGTCTAGAAGCCTGGTAAAGTCTACAAGAGCAGGATGCAAGCTAATTCATAAATGCATAGCCAGGTTTGAGAACTGAAAACAGAGAGTATTCTGCACTGGGATTAGGAAAGATGGGCGCTTTCAGAGAACTAAGGGTCTGAGATTATGTCATGCTGCTAGTGGAAGGCAGAGATGGACTTTGAACAGAGTCAGCCCATGCTCTTCACTATTGGACTACATATCCTAGGCAGGGCCCCACTGAGACCCCACTCTCCCAAGCTTCATACTCCTTGTTTGTTGGAAGGAATTGTCCTGATTCAGGATATCTGTGCCTCAGTTTTCTCAGCTGTGAAATGGAGGATAGTAGTGCCCATCTTAGTCAAAGTACTAAATTCAGGAAACCCTGCTACAGCATGGAGGAAACACTTGATAAACGTTCACCTTCAAGTCCCCCAGAGAGGCAGCTTCCGAGGCCCAGGGCTATGATATGTTCCTAGTGCTGCACGAATCCTGGTGAGCAAGCTGGGGGCTTTGCCCAAGGGCTTCCTAGAGAGTGGATGCATATATATCCCCCAAAACTCCTGTGTTGAAATCCTGGCCTACCCCCAATGTGATAGCATTAGGAGGTGGGGACTTTGCAGGGTGATTTAGGTCCTGAGGATGGGGTCATCATGAATGGGGTTAGTGTTCCCCCTCTGCTCTCCCCCATGTGAGGACACAAGAAGAAGGTGACTGTCTGCAAACTAGGGAGTGAGCCTCCCCAGACACAGGATCTTGATCTTGGACTTCTCCGGCTCCAGAGCTGTAAGAAATAAACGTCTGTTGTTTCAGTCTGTTGTTGAGTAGTAGAGTAGCCCCAGCTGACTCAGACATGGCTGCTCAGGGCTGTAGTGGGAGCAGTGTTGGTGTGCGAACCAATGAGTAAGTACAGACAGTGGCCAACCTCCCCACCAAAGCCTCAGGGCCCATGCCAGCTCACCCCAGAGAGGCTCTGCCAGGCCTTTATGGAACAGCCTCGCTCTCAGCCAAGGCTTAGGCCATGGTCCAGACCCAGCTTCCTTGAAGCAGTTGGGTCACAAGGAGGCCCTGCTCCAGTCTGCACCTCCTCCTACACCCTTTGCTAAGAGCAGTCTTTCATGGGGGCATGTGGGCCCGGAGCCCATCACAGCTTTCACACGTGCAGCTCCCTGTAGGACTGAACAATTTTTGGCAGCCTCTTGGCTCTGTTGATGAGAGCACCAAAAAGTTCTGCTCCCACTGCCCCAGGACAATGGTGGCCCAAAGGCCCTCAACTTTCATAGCTCTTGCTGGGACCTACACACACAAGGCTAGACTGTGTGGGAGGTAAAGGCTATGTTCTTGGCTGTGGCTATGCTGTGGGATGGGCAGCATGTAATACAGGTTAAGGGGCCATTCTCCTCGAAGCCCCCTACTGCCTCATCAAGGAAGTATATGTCCAAGACAACTCCTTTTTCAGGCAAAGAGGAGGGAAGGACTTCTGTTCTGCTAATTCTCTTCTCATAGATATGTTGGAGCCCCTGGAACCAACCCCCTCAAGGCCAGAGAGAAGGCAGCCCCTCAAAACCTGGGCTTGGCGCTGGAACCACCGGAGTTACCTAAGGAGGAAACGTGCAGATGCCAGGCCTGAGAAATAAGATGGCTAAGAAAGGAATCCAAGGAGACAGGCCATCAACTTAGAGGCTTACCTCTGCTCACAAGCAGAAAGCGGAGGCTCCAGAACCACAAACAGCAGAAGAAAGCAGACCCCTGACCATGTGAGTCAGACATGGAGCAGACGCGGCAGGCTGGCCCGAGCGGGCAGTGTGCATGGTTCAAGACAAACCGTACAGACCAGATTTCAGCCCTGGCAGCTCTGTGGGAAATTCTAGAACACTTCCGTTGGCTCAGACCAAGGTCCTAAAACAACAGCTCCTCTGAAGAACTCCATCAGTAACCCTTGGGAAAACAGCATTCAATTTACCACACTAATGCAGCACCAGCGCATGCAGGGAGCTGTGCCAGGCACCAGGGTACATCAGGAAGGAGGTGACGTAGTCCTTTTCTTACAGAGGACGCAGCAGGAATTAGTGGCTACAGGTGCACTGAGCACTGCAGAGAAGGCCCCTTAGCAAGAAAAAGATTTTTCAGCACCTCTCTACTCAAGTCTTTAACTAAGAGAACTGAAAAGAGCTGTCAGAAAACAAATTTATGGTTACTAAAGGGGATAGCAGTGGGTAGTGAAGATAAATTAGGGTTTGAGGGTTAACATATACACAATACTAAATTTGAAAAAAACAACAAACACCTATATAGGACAGGGAACTATAGTCAATATCTTATAAAAAAAGTACAATCGAAAGAATCTGATAAAAGTAATTGAATCACTTTTCTGTATACCTGAAACTAACACAACATTGTAAATTAACTATACCTCCCTTTTTCAGTTAGCAAAAGTTTTAAGTTGAAAATTTTTTAATCAAAAAATAGATATCAGATATAGTAGCTATCCAACCTTAGTCTCAAGAGAGATTTTTTTTTTAAGTAATTTTAAGGGGAGCCCTTATGATAGTGACTTCATGGTGGTGATTTACCATAAACACCCCCAAAGTTGCCCAATAGTCAACTTTATCATCCGTGAATACCTAAATCCTTCTTGAACTTAACCTATTTACTGCTTGATTCTATTCTACCACTGCTGGGTTAAATAGTGCTTCTAGCCTCTCAGGCTTTATTTATCTCCCTCTGTGGGAGACTCCTTATCTCCTCCATGTATCTTCTCCCAAAAGTTGCTCCCTTCTCTTCATCACTCAGTCCTTCCCTGGACTTTTTCCAGCACCATTAGGTCATTCTTGAGAAGGGTGGTCATAAATGATAGAAAACCCAATTCTGTTGCCAATATCCTTTGCCAAAATCTGCCCACACCCTCCCCTGGCCAGGAGCAGCTCCTGCCCACTTGCCCCTGCAAGCCCAGGAAGGCCACGGCCAGTGCCTGCCCTGCAGGAAGGAACCCTCATTTATAACTCCTGTCTCATGCTCAGGTGTCTTCGTTTGCAAAGCTCTTTCACTGATATTTTCTCATTTGATATAAGAAGCTTGAGAAGTAGTAAAATATGGTTGCTAGAATTCTCATGTTACAGAAAACAAAGTTTCAAGAAGTTTAAATTGTCCAACATCATCAAACTAACAGTGGCAGATGCAGAAATTGAACTTGGGTCTCCAGACTGTCCTGCCCTGTCTATTCCCATAATTTAATCCCAAGGCCACTTGTTCCAACTTCTAATATCTGCCTCAGATCTCCTTGTTTTATTGCAAACCTTGGATTAGGAGCTCATGAAGCTCGGGTCAGAATCACTTCCTCCAGCAGCCGTGAGCCTGTTTGACCCACAGCTAAGAGGCTGACCCTTCCAGTGCCTCTTCTAGTCTCCAGCTTCCCAAGAGAAGAGGGGGGGAAAGGCCAAGAGCATTCCTAACTGGCTGCTGATGCTCTGAACAGTGACCTCTCGGTGCAATCCCACTCCCTGCCTGGCACTAAGCCATGCCCTCAGCAACGAGCAAAAACATCTTGGCAAATTGATAGGAATTCTGCTGTCTGCTTGTTTCCTCGCTCAATCTCTTATTTTCCCTTCTGGCTTATATGCTCTTTAAGCTTGATTTTAGGTCAAGTTTCCAACAAATAATCCCACCCCTTTCAATTTAGAGACCCCCCCCCATATGACCTATTTCTTATTACTGTCAGCATTGTTTCCAAAGACTCTTTAATGTGTGCCCAAAATACTAGAGACCCCTTTTATTCAAGCATACGATGAGGCTTTGATAGAGAAAAGGGGACCTGCTGATGCTTAGGGCTTCCCTGGTGGCTCAGACAGCAAAGAATCTGCCTGCAATGCAGGAGACCTGGATTCGATCCCTGGGTCAGGAAGATCCCCTCGAGGAAGGAAAGGCAACCCACTCCAGTCTTCTTGCCTGGGAAATCCCATGGATGGAGGAGCCTGGTGGACTACAGTCCAAAGGATCACGAAGAGCCAGACGTGACTGAATAACTAACACTTTCACTTTTCACACTGATGCTTAGCCCAAAAGGGAGTGAGGATGGAGGAGAAGCAAGATGGGTCAGGGAAGGCTTCCAAGAAAGAAACAGTGGCTGGGCTAGTCTTTAAAGATGAGGGGCCAATATCAGAAATGTGTTTTATTTTAGCGTGAGTTGTCATTAGTGAACTTGTTTATTGTAAAGGAGGATATTTAGCACTCAGCGGAGTTTTCAAAATAAAGTAATAAAAAAAAAAATGAGTAGCCAAGAAGCTGGAATGTTCTAGGCAGAGGGTATGGCCCATGCAGAGGCACCGAACATGAGCGTGTATAGCTCTTTGGGGACCTATACACAGGCTGCTGTGACCAGAAGGCAGGTTGGAATGCAGCAGAGCTAGGGGGTGAGGGGCTTGGGCCAGGTGAGGAAGAGCCTTATGTGCTGAGCTTAGGTGCTGAGGCTTCACACTGAAGGGGACGGACAACACTGAAGAGTTACTGTAGTATGATTAGATACGTGAAAACTGCACTCAGAGGATGGACCAGGGAGAAGTTAACTCTATTACGGAGCTGCTGCCTTCCTCTAAGTGAGAAATAGCCAACAGAACTATTGGATGATGTGCCATGTCTTAGAAGACAGACACTAAAAAGGAGCTTGCCTATGGGTCATCTCGCCCAAATGCTGTTTTAAGGACTTCACTGGCGGCCCAGTGGTTAAGGCTCCACCTTCCAATGCAAGCAGCTTCCCTGGTGGTTCAGACGGTGAAGAAACTGCCTGAGATGCAGGAGACACAGGTTCAATCAGTACATCGGGAAGATCCCCTGGAGAAGGAAACAGCAACCCACTCCAGTGTTCTTACCTGGAAAACTCCATAGACAGGAGAGCCTGAGGGGCTACAGTCCATGGGGTCTCAAATAGGCAGACGCAACTGAGCAGCTAGCAACAACTTCCAATGCAAGGAGCATGGGTTCAGTCCCTGGTTGGTGGGGTAATATCCCACATGCCTAATGGCCAAGAAACCAAAACACAAAACAGAAGCAGTATTGTAGCTAATTCAATGAAGACTTTAAAAATGGTCCACATCAGGGGAAAAAATACTGCTTTATGTTCTGCTTCATTGACTATGCCAAAGCCTTTGACTCTGTGGATCACAATAAACTGTGGAAAATTCTGAAAGAGATGGGAATACCAGACCACCTGACCTGCCTCTTGAGAAACCTGTATGCAGGTCAGGAAGGAACAGTTAGAACTGGACGTGGAACAACAGACTGGTTCCAAATAGGAAAAGGAGTATGTCAAGGCTGTATATTGTCACCCTGCTTATTTAACTTCTATGCAGAGTACATCATGAGAAACGCTGGGATGGAAGAAGCACAAGCTGGAATCAAGATTGCCGGGAGAAATATCAATCACCTCAGATATGCAGATGACACCACCATTATGGCAGAAAGCGAAGAAAAACTAAAGAGCCTCTTGATGAAAGTGAAAGAGGAGAGTGAAAAAGTTGGCTTAAAGCTCAACATTCAGAAAACGAAGATCATGGCATCCAGTTGCATCACTTCATGGGAAATAGATGGGGAAACAGTGGAAACAGTGTCAGACTTTATTTTGGGGGGGCTCCAAAATCACTGCAGATGGTGATTGCAGCCATGAAATTAAAAGACACTTATTCCTTGGAAGGAAAGTTATGACCAACCTAGACAGCATATTCAAAAGCAGAGACATTACGTTGTCCACAAAGGTCTGTCTGGTCAAGGCTATGGTTTTTCCTGTGGTCATGTATGGATGTGAGAGTTGGACTGTGAAGAAAGCTGAGAGCCAAAGAATTGATGCTTTTGAACTGTGGTGTTGGAGAAGACTCTTGAGAGTCCCTTGGACTGCAAGGAGATCCAACCAGTCCATCCTAAAGGAGATCAGTCCTGGGTGTTCTTTGGAAGGACTGATGTTGAAGCTGAAACTCCAGTACTTTGGCCACCACATGAGAAGAGTTGACTCATTGGAAAAGACTGATGCTGGGAGGGATTGGGGGCAGGAGGAGAAGGGGACGACAGAGGATGAGATGGCTGGATGGCATCACTGACTCGATGGACATGAGTCTGAGTGAACTCCGGGAGATGGTGATGGACAGGGAGGCCTGGTGTGCTGCGATTCATGGGGCCGCAAAGAGTCGGACACGACTGAGCTACTGAGCTGAACTGAGCCGAGGGGTGGGGGAAGAGATGGGGATCAAGCTCTGCTGCCCCACAGCGCCTCACCTTACCCATTCATTAGTCCTCTCTCCCACGGGTGTGCTGGTCTTGCTCGGCTGCCATAACAAAACACCAGACACGAGTAACTTAAACAACAGAAATTCATTTCTTCACACTTCTGGAGGCTCGGAGTCCAGGGTCAAGGGTTGGCAGGTCTGCTTCTCCTAAGGCGGCTCTCCCTGACTTACGGATGGCCGCCTTCTCTCTGAGTCCTCAGGGGCCAGCTGTCTGTCTGTGTTGTCTGCTTTCTAATCTCTCCTTCTTATAAGGACATCAGTCCTATTGAATTAGAATGCATTCTAACAACCCCATTTTAACCTCATTACTGCTTTAAAGGCCCCATCTCCAAACACAGTCCCAATTCTGAGGCTCTGGAGGTTAGGGCTTCAACATGGGAAGTGAGGGGTAGGGACACAGATCACCATGAGTAACAAGAAATTATATTTCCAGGGACTTCCCTGGCAGTCCAGTGGTTAAGAATCTATCCTTCCAATGCAGGGGGTGTGGGTTCAATCCATGGTTAGGGAACTAAGACTCCACGTGCTGCGTAGTCAAAAAATAAATAAAAATTTTAAAAAAAAATTTTTGAGAAATTGTATCCCTAGATGCACAGAGAATGGATGTCACAACAGACACCTGGGTGTTAATGGAGAATTCATAGAAGAAATTGGGAGAAAGGTAAATCCAGGCAAAGAGATTCAATGAGCAGCATCTGTCCTGGAATAGCCATCATGACAAAGTCCCTTGAGTCACAGAAGCCCCATCATGAGCAGTCATGAGCAGTCTCCCATCCATGCTGACTGCTGATCATTCATCACATGCCCACCCAAACACATGCACAGCCAGCCAGCCAGACATCTCTTCAACGGATCACCTCTAGCTTATTATTTGTACATCCTGCACATGGTGAAAGCCTCCTCCACATCACTGAGAAATGTGTTAAGTTGTGTCATCATTTTCACATGTGTGTGTGTGAAGTCATTTCTGTTGTATCCAACTCTTTGCGACCCTCTGGACTGTAGCCTGCCAGGGTCCTCTGTCCATGGGATTTTCCAGGCAAGAATACTGGAGTGGGTTGCCATGCCCTCCTCCAGGGGTCTTCCTGACCCAGGGATCAAACTGGTTTCTCTTACCTCTCCTGCATCATCTTAGACACTGATCCATAAAAGAACTGCAATACCAAACTAACACTCTACAGCTTTCCCCATGGTGGAGTTCCCCATGCTGGAATACTCTATAGCCATTATATCATGCTAATCCCGGTAACAATGAGCTAAGGCTCACAATACAGTATTAAGTGGAAAGACATGATACAGAATTGCATTACTGTATCCTGTCTCTTCCATTAATACTATATCCAGCCTCTGGTCTGATGCTAGACAAAATCATGTGTGAAAAAACAATGCCACTCAAACAAAGGAAAGTCAAATTTAATCTTAAAAAATTAGGATTCTTCCTAAAATCCATTACTCTTCATTTGCTAATCAGGAATCAATGAAATTAACTCAGTACTAGGAAAGTCTCTCCAATACTTTAGAGCATGTATTAGTCAAACTTCTCTCAGGAAAACGGAGCTCCTGCCAGATGGTTCAAGGATACAGGGATACAGGGAACCAGTTATAAAGGTGTTGGAAAAACTGAGGAGCTAGGCGCAGGACAATGAGGTAACCCAGAAACTCACAACAAGCAGGAAGTTGTTATACCATATTATCAAAGTCCAGAAGTCAGAGCAACAGAGCAGAAACTGGAAACTCAAGACACCCCCAATAAAACACCTGGGCTTCTCCTTTTCTTTTTTTCTCCAGTTTCCCTCCTGGGCTCTCTATCTGTGAATCATAGACAAAAACCAATTGGCAAGGAAGCTTGAAAAACGCTTCCTGCTGGGCAGTCCTGCTGGGATTTAGAGCAGAGCAGAGGACAACCCACTCCAGTACTCTTGCCTGGAAAATCCCATGGACGGAGGAGCCTGGTGGGCTGCAGTCCATGGGGTCGCTAAGAGTTGGGTTCGACTGAGCGACTTCACTTTCACTTTTCACTTTCATGCATTGGAGAAGGAAATGGCAACCCACTCCAGTGTTCTTGCCTGGAGAATCCCAGGGACGGGGGAGCCTGGTGGGCTGCCGTCTATGGGGTTGCACAGAGTCAGACACGACTGAAGCGACTTAGCAGCAGCAGCAGCAGCAGCAGAGGAAGTAGATATGGGATCTTGGATCAAATAAATGAGTGGTGAGGGCACGAGCACACCTAGTGTCCTGCCATGAAGGGGCTACTTCTCTGCTCGTGAAAGGTTGCCTAGTGCCTCAGTCACTCCAGATACTCACACTTCTTGACCTTAAACTCTAGTCTCTCCATGAATAGGTTCCCCCTCACAAGCCCCAAACTCGATTTTACTTCCTCCTCTTAATCTCTGTTTGCACCCTGACCAATGTCACATTTCATCATCTGTCCATGTTCTAGACTCTGACCAGGTCTGCACTCCATGTGCCTCTTCAAAGCCTCTGGACTCTGAGCCGATATCCAGACTCGCAACCTTTGCCCGATCTCATGGTTCTGTCTACACATACCGATTTCAGTTGTTCTTTCGCAAATCAATCGAGCCATAAACAGAGGTTTAAGTATTATATATTAAAATTTTAATGGTAAGTAATGTCATAACTAAAAACTCAAGTGTATCTATCAAATCTTGGAAGGAGTAAAGAGGAAAAGTAGAATCAGTTCAGTTCAGTTCAGTCGCTCAGTCGTGTCCGACTCTTTGCGACCCCATGAACCACAGCACGCCAGGCCTCCCTGTCCATCACCAACTCCCGGAGTTCACTCATGTCCATTGAGTCGGTGATGCCATCCAGCCATCTCATCCTCTGTCGTCCCCTTCTCCTCCTGCCCCCAATCCCTCCCAGCATCAGAGTCTTTTCCAATGAGTCAACTCTTCGCGTGGGGTGGCCAAAGTACTGGCGTTTCAGCTTTAGCGTCATTCCTTCCAAAGATCACCTAGGACTGATCTCCTTTAGAATGGACTGGTTGGATCTCCTTGCAGTCCAAAGGAGTCTCAAGAGTCTTCTCCAACACCACAGTTCAAAAGCATCAATTCTTTGGCGCTCAGCTTTCTTCACAGTCCAACTCTCACATCCATACACGACCACTGGAAAAACCATAGCCTTGACTAGATGGACCTTTGTTGGCAAAGTAATGTCTCTGCTTTTCAATATGCTGTCTAAGTTGGTCATAACTTTCCTTCCAAGGAGTAAGCATCTTTTAATTTCATGGCTGCAATCACCATCTGCACTGATTTTGGAGCCCAAAAAAATAAACATAGGATGGGGTGAGCTAAATCTTCATCTGATGCAGGGGGTTAACATGTAACATTTAAAGTTGAGAAATGAAGATGGAATTACATGAGCATATAAAGTAGAGAGCTGGAAGAAATAATATAACTTAAAACAGAAACAATTGAAAAGAAATAGGATGGTTGCCTTCGAGCAGTGGGGCTGCAGAAAAAGTGTAAAACAAGGCTTTGGGTTATAAATGCTTCTGAATTCGTTGATTTTTTTTTTTTAACCATCATCAATTCTTTACTCAGATTTTATACTTGCTGTTCCCTCTATCTAGAATATTCTTCCTCAAGACATCCACATGGCTGGTTCCCTCATTTCCTCCAGGCTTTCCCTGAGCATCCTATTTAACACTGCAACATCCATACCCCTATTCTGTGCTTTCTTTCCATCCCACTTATCACCATGGAACATTCCATACAATTTTATTATTCATTTTTCTTCTTTTCTGTCTGCCCCAATTACAATATAATCTCCATTAGCGCAGGGGCCTTGTTTTGTTCACTGGTAAATACCAGCAGCTAGAACAGTGGCTGGTACTGTTGACTGACTATGTGAACAAATTGTGTCTGTGTGTCTATGTGCGTGTGATGACATGAAAAAAAAATTATTTAATGACCAATAAGTCTTTTAGAAAAATTCCCACATTATTTTGCTTGTTTGATTTTACTTTGTTATGTTTCATATTGAGATAGTTCTTGGAGAAGTCTATGCCTGAAGTTTTCCAAGTGGGTTACTCACCCAAGAGAAGAACCTTTAAAAGGAGGGCAAACTCCACTGAGGAAAGGACATACCAAATGAACACAATGTCTTAATGAGTGGTGGGTTTCATTGGTTTTCTTAAAATGAAATTTTCAATTATTTAAATCTAGAAAGCTGAAGAATTAAAGTTAGTCTCGTTAAAGTACAGGTCTTTTGGAGAGTCTAAAAACTACACATTCTGAGGACCTTAAATTCATTATAATCAGTGCACTCTTATCCAATCTCTTCTGAAAAGGCAAATAGTTCCCCACAAAGGAATCCACAGGTATTAACAGCAAAAATATCCACTCTCTCTAGTCCCGAGATGGACTTCACCTGCATGGTTTCTGGGGCGTCCTCCCACAACCCACTAATGCAACTGAATCACTGACTCAGTCAAACAGGGAAAACCCAGGATGCAGAGTGAGACACCAATGTCTGGATTCAAGTCCAAGCTCACCATTTCCTGTGGTGTAACTGTGGGAAGATCTCCCTGCTCTGAGGATGGCCCCTCATCTCCTCATCTCTGTGTCGGAGTAACACAGCCTACTTCATAACATTGTAAGCTTTAGATGGAATAAGGGACGTAAAACGCTTGCCACACTGCCTACAGCATAGTGAATATCAATAGGAAGTGGGTATTTTTATGATTGTTACCATTTGGGGGGTAGCTATGATAATTTGTGAAGTTAGGAGATGTCTCTCAAAAAACAAATATTCTTAAAAAAAAAAAGATATTGCATTCTAAACTTGATTTCTTACCCGTCACTTCATCAATATATTCCTCACAAATTGCCAGTCCTTAGAACTCTCTAAATAAACGCACGTAAGCTTTAATTACAAGACTCTTCCAGAGTAGAAGATACACCCTTACCTTTGACACACCCAAAAACATTTTGCCCGCTCTTGGTAGACTTGTGCTTTAGTGTCCCAGGTGCTTTGCTGCTGGTTCTTGCGCTGTCTCTCCTAAAATTTTACACTTCAGGATGATTAACAGATCTCCACCTGTTGACTAGAAAATGCTAGTTTTTCTGGGTAGTGGTTAGATTTTAAGATGACCAACACCTATGTCTGGATTTCATCAGGCAGGTCAAATATCACTCAGGGATTTGACTTGACTGGAAATTTTTAAAAGGAAAAGACTGCCACACTTTGCTTTCTCTTTCCCAGGGGAAACGTGAACAGTTTACCAGCCGAGACACTGACTAGACAAAGGCCCAAGCACCCTAGAATTAGAGTTGCCAGATAAAATAAGACTGCCCAGTTAAATCTGAATTTCAGATAAACAATAAATAATTTTCAGTATAAGTATGTCCCAAATATTACATCATTATCTGAAACTAAAGCTTAACTAAATTATAACAAATCTTATATTTTTATTTTGCCAAATCTGGTAGCCCAACCCAGAGTATGGAGATTATCACTAAACTCCTTACTCTCTGTCCATCAAGACGTTATTTTCCCTACTAAATTCTGAGTTTCTTGAAGTGGGCCCTGTGTGTGTTAGTCCTCATGCCTAGCATAGCATAGTTGTTCAATGAATGTATCAGGACAGAAGGAAGGAAGGGAGAAGAGAGGGAGGGAGGGATGATGGATTTAATCTTTGAGGATTCTGGGAGTCAGACTGTCCTATGGCAACACCAGTGCTGCTGCCTTGAGCCAGCAGCTGTTTGACTCCAGCTTCTAATCATTTAATTTATGCTGATTCCCAGCATCCCTGTAGACAAGACAAATAAAGGTAGGTGATCTGAATTGTATAGCCCACACATTTCAAGGTCAATAGAAGTGTTATCTCTAAGGAGAGCTATGAGATCTAGTTTCCCCTCTTACAAAAGTCCAAGGCCACAGCCCTGTCCTCCAAAGAACATAAATATTAAGTCTCCAGTTACTCATCCCTTATGGTCTGTTTCAGACCAATATCTTTCTGAGGCATTGCAGCATCAGATCTCAAAGTTTACATCTGGTTTCACCTTCCCTCTTTGGTTTTGGCTCCCAGGGAATTCTTTCTTTATTTTGAGCTTGGGTATTGCATTTAAATTTTTGGTTGCAATATTTTGCCCTATATTTATATGTGCTTAGAGTGAGGAAAGAAGATAATACAGGCTATCTCAGTAAGCCCTATCCCCAGAACCCACAAAATAGATATTTTTATAAAGTTTCCTGTTAAGTAGAAAGCATACATTATCTTAGCAAAATTCTTATCAAAAAAACGGTGTTTCCATTTCTCAAATCACTTTGGTTCATTTCCCCGGCTGAAGTTCCTTTGTTGAAAGTAAGCAGTGAATCCAAAATTGACAATATGTTATATATAAAATTTTATAAACTGCCTTTTTGTGTATTTATCTTAAAACATTAGATAATTACCACCTCCTGTACCATTAAAAATTCACCCAAAAAATCTTGATTTTTAGGACCTGCATATTATCTCACTGAAGTATCATAATTTAACACTCTATTTTGAACATGGACATATTTTTCATTGTTTTATGTAAATAATAGTATGATGATTGGGCTTCCCGGGTGACTCAATGGGTAAAGAATCCACCTGTAATGAAGGAGAGAAGCAGGCAGACATGAGTTTGAACCCTGGTTGGGAAGATCCCCTGGAAGAGGGAACAGCAATCCACTCCAGTATTCTTGCCTGGAGAATCCCATGGACAGAGGAGCCTGGCGGGCTACAGTCCATAGGTCACAAACAGTCAGACACGATGAAAGCAGTTGAGCATGCATGCACATAATGATTATCACCATATTTAAATATTTGTTTACATTTGTTATTATTTCCTTAAGATACAGTCATAGAAGTTTCTTTACTGAGGAGTTGCATTAACTCATTCAAGCCTGTATACTACACGGGAAATGACTGTTAAACTGTGTCACTGCCAAGAACCAAATTGGCTGATGTGCTAGCAGGAAGAGAATGATTAGCAACTACCCTCCAGTAAACCACAATTTCATAAGATTATTGTTTGTTTTACTAAAAGTTGTCTCTTGATTGCAAGTCACTGGGAACCAATGATAATGAAAACCCTAGACGGGTTTCATAAGTTTGTTCAAAGTTCACCAGCTTTGCCTATTCTGTCAGAAAGCCAAATGCAGTTTGGGGCTTTCATACAATCTCCCAACTTGCTTTTCAAAGACAGCCCTTCAGTTCCTGCTTCAAATGTCATCGGTCTATAAAGAATGCCATCGAAACAGAATGCCATTTCCTTCAGGATATCACCTTATCTGGAGAAACATATGCCAAATATCACCTTCCTCTGCTCTCTCACAGAACTTACTATGTTCTCACAACATCAAACACTTCCCACTCTGTTGACAGTTCTGTCCATGTCCCGTCTGCCATACTCAGGTATATGCCTTAAGAGCAGGATTTTTTTTTCCCTCACTTTATTGAAAAATAATTGATCTATATCACTGTGTAAGTTTAAGATATATAGTATGATAATATGATTTACAATATATTGTGAAATGATTACCACAAACGATTTAGTTAATATCCATCATCCCATATGGATAGGATAAAAAGAAATGAAAAACATTTCTTCTTATAATGAGAACCCTTAGGATCTATTCTCTTAACAACTTTCCCATACATAGTATAGCGCGGTAAACTATAGTCATCATGATATCCCAAGGACTTATTTACCTGGTAACTGGAAGTTTGTACTTTTTGACCACCTTCCTCCAATTTCTCCTGCCCTGATACCACCTCTAGTGATCACAAATCTGATCTCTTTTCTATGAGTTTGATAGGTTTCTTTTGTTCTTTTTTTTTAAATTTCACATTTATATGTGAGATCATACTGTAATTGTCTCTAACTTATTTCACTTAGTATGCCTTCAAGTCCATCCATGCTGTTGCAAATGGCATAATTTCCTCACTTCTATGGATGAATAATATTCCGCTGTTCCACTCACAACTTCTTTATCTGTTCTCCCAATGGATGGACACAAAGTATCTCTATGTCTTGGCTATTTTGAATAATGCTGCTATGAGCATGGAGATGCAGTTATCTTTTTGAGTTAATGTTTTCTTTGAGGACATAATCTTTTTTATAATTTACGTTATTGAAGTATAGTTGATTTACAATGTTGTGTTAATTTCTACTGTACAGCAAATACATATATATGTGTGTGTGTATATATATATACAGTTATACATACATACGGGGCTTCCCTGGTGGCTCGGACACTAAAGAGTCCACCATATGTTCTTTTTTCATATTCTTTTCCATCATAGTTTATCAAGATATTGAATATAGTCCTCATGCTATACAGTAGGACCTTGTTGTTTATCCAAATTATATACAAGTTTCCATCTGCTGATCCCAGACTCCCAGTCCCTATGTCTCCTTCCCCCTTGACAACCACAGCTTTGTTCTCCAGGTCTGTGAGTCCATTTCTGTTTTGTAGATATGCTCATTTGTGTCACAATTTATATTCCACGTATAAGAGATCTCATATAGTGCTTGGAGGACAGAATCTTTGATTCATCCTCACATCTCCTAAAGCACCTAGAACTCTAACTGTCTAAGGCATAGGAAAGACTCAATAAATAGTGTTTGTAGACTTTAATGCACTAATAGTAACAATCCTAACTACACGTGATTTCATTAACAACTAAGCAGCAGTATATAGTTCCACTATAAAGACTGAAAAAAATAGTTTTTACTCAACTATGTTGAGGAAGTTTTCCTCTCAGAATATAAATACTGCCTTGATTTTAAAAACAAACAAACTACCCAGTAATATATTTTGAGACATCAAAACCTAAATCAGCCAGTATGATTCAACAAAAAATAAAGTAAAATTCAGTTAATCTGATTTTTATAGCTAGCATTATAACTGAGTTTATGTACATGACGGCTGAGAATAAGCCTAATTATAATGCCGAGTAACAAAATTAAGTGATTTTTTTTCCTTTCTAAATTAGTTTTTTCTTTTGGAAACTTTAGTAATAGTCCTTAACTATTTGAGACATGAATCTGACCACCAATGACCATTTTGTCCTTTTTCCCTTTAACAATAAGGTGCATGAATGGATAGATAGATGAAAAAGCTAATACAACAACATGTTAACAGCCATGTTATTTAAATCAGGGGTTGGTAAACTTTTTCTGTAAAGAGTCAGATAGTAAGTACTCAGGCTTTGTAATCCTCATTGCAATGACTCAACTCCACTGCTACTGCTAAGTCACTTCAGTCGTGTCCGACTCTGTGCAACCCATAGACGGCAGCCCACCAGGCTCCCCTGTTGCTAGGATTCTCCAGGCAAGAACACTGGAGTGGGCTGCCATTTCCTTCTCCAATGTATGAAAGTGAAAAGTGAAAGTGAAGTCACTCAGTCGTGTCCGACTCTTGGCGACCCGATGGACTGCAGCCTACCAGGCTCCTCCGTCCATGGGATTTTCCAGCCAAGAGTACAGGAGTGGGGTGCCATTGCCTTCTCCACTATTGTAAGGCAAAAACAGCCAGAAACAATACATGAACTACGAGCACTTTGGCCACCTGATGCAAAGAACTGACTCATTGGAAAAGACCCTGATGCTGGGAAAGATTGAAGGCGGGAGGAGAAGGGAATGACAGAGGATGAGATGGTGGATGGCATCACCGACTCAATGGACATGAGTTTGAGCAGGCTCCGGGAGTTGGTGATGAACAGGGAAGACTGGCGTGCTGCAGTCCATGGGGTCTCAAAGATTTGGACACGACTGAGCGACTGAACTGAACTGAATGAGCACTGGTGGCTTGGTCAGTAAAGAATCTGCCTACAATGTAGGAGACCCAGGTTCGATCCTTGGGTTGGGAAGGTCCCCTGGAGGAGGGCATGGCAACCGACTCCAGTATTCTTTCCTGGAGAATCCCTTGGACAGAGGAGCCTGTACGGTCCATGGGGTTGCAAAGAGTCAGACCCAACTGAGCGACTAAGACACACAATGAGCACAGCTGTTCTGATCAAATTTTATTTACAAAAACAGGCAAGCAACTGGATTTGACCCATGGACTGTAGTTTGCCAGCTCCAGATCAAAATGATGGATATATGGTTATTCACTATATAATTCTTTCAACTATTTTACGTCTTTTAAAGCATTTATAATAAAATGTTGGGGAGGGAATATGTCTATAATTATCCAAAGGTTTTAATTACTACACAAATGTTGAAATATTAAAAGCTCACATATTGGCCCCATGGTTTTGTTCTTTTATGTGCTCTTTGGTACAGCCTTCAGATGGTAAAAGTTAAATATCAAATTTTCTGAAATATCTTCAGTTTGAGGCATTAAAATCATCCTGAACAGGAATGACTGATCCAAAACAATTAGTCCTCAGAAATAGCAAAAGGAAAAATTGCCTTCCTTCTTTCCCCCTCGCCCCAGTGACTTTCTGTGTAGCAGTGACTTTCCACTTAATTTTGACCTTTCCTTTCCTGTCAGGGAAGGGGAGATGCATGTGTTTGTGGCACTAGTATTTTATATACAGTGTATGTACCTTTTTCCAGGCTTTTTTTTTAAAACTTCCCATTATCTAAAGCTGACATTATCTGGAGCTGACAGCAGTGATTTTCACATCATGTTACTTGCCTTTGAATATTTCCATGGGGAACTTAATATATATTGCCTTCTACATAGTACTTAATATAATTTGACATATTTTCATTTTCTACACAATGTGGTTTTTTTAAACTACTATTCCTGGCAGTTGTGACACTGGTTACTTTAAAACATTAAAAGGAGTCTATATTTGAGGTGTTTATAACAGTAGTTCTGCTAGACAGACCGAGATGACAATCAGGCCATAAGACACCCTTAGGATCTGTGTAGCCTTCTTGCATTAAAGAAGAAAAAAAAATCTGTTTCATAGTCATTGGCTTAATTCATAATCCAAACCAGACATTAGGAAACAATCATAGTGTCTTTGTCCTTGACAGAATTTTTCTCCAGCCTATGAAGCAGTTCTGGCCTTTGAGACATCCTTTCTCCAAAGTAGACAGAAAATGGGAAAATGGGAATGGGGAGGAAAACAGTCTACATTGTGGGATCATTTCAGCTACCATAGTTCCAAGAGCGTCTCTGTAACTCCCAGCCCTCCTGGATGCAAACAGTGCCTGCCTCCCAAAACTGAGAACCCTGCCCAGCCTTCCTGGCACTTGGCTGTTTTATGAAGACCCCAAGTGTAAGATCCAATGGGTCTCCCCAGAAGACCTAGCCATCTCCCATGCTTCGGTCAACTGTACTAGGCACCTACAGTCACCCACCTTGTTCTAGCTCAGTTCAGTTCAATCACTCAGCCATGTCCGACTCTTTGCAACCCCATGGACTGCAGCACTCCAGGCCTTCCTGTCCATCAACAACTCCCAGAGTTTACTCAAACTCATGTCCATTGAGTTGGTGATGCCATCCAACCATCTCATCCTCTGTCATCCACTTCTCCTCCCACCTTCAATCTTTCCCAGCATCAGGGTCTTTGCCAGTGATTCAGTTCTTCCCATCAGGTGGCCTGAGAGTTTCAGCCTCAGCATCAGTCCTTTCAATGAATATTCAGGACTGATTTCCTGTAGAATGGACTGGTTGGATCTCCTTGCAGTCCAAGGGACTCTCAAGAGTCTTCTCCAACATCACAGTTCAAAAGCATCAATTCTTTGGTGCTCAGCTTTACTTATAGTCCGACTTTCACATCCATACATGACCACTGGAAAAACCATAGCTTTGACTAGGTGAACCTTTGTTGGCAAAGTAATGTCTCTGCTTTTTAATAAGCTGTCTAGGTTGGTCATAACTTCTCTTCCAAGGAGCAAGTATCTTTTAATTTCATGGATGCAGTCACCATCTGCAGTGATTTTGGAGCCCAAGAAAATAAAGTCTGACACTGTTTCCATTGTTTCCCCATCTATTTTCCATGAAGTGATGGGACCAGATGCCATGATCTTCGTTTTCTGAATGTTGAGCTTTAAGCCAACTTTTTCACTCTCTTCTTTCACTTTCATCAAGAGGCTCTTTAGTTCTTCTTCGCTTTCTGCCATAAGGGTGGTGTCATCTGCATATCTGGGGTTATTGATATTTCTCCCGGCAATCTTGATTCCAGCTTGTGCTTCCTCCAGCCCAGCTTTTTTCATGATGTATTCTGCATATAAATTAAATAAGCAGGGTGACAATATACAGCCTTGACGTACTCCTTTCCTGATTTGGAACCAGTCTGTTGTTCCATGTCCAGTTCTAACTGCTGCTTCCTGACCTGCATACAGATTTCTCAAGAGGCAGATCAGGTGGTCTGGTATTCCCATCTCTTTCAGAATTTTCCACAGTTTATTGTAATCCACAGAATCAAAGGCTTTGGCTTAGTCAACAAAGCAGAAATAAATGTTTTTCTGGAACTCTCTTGCTTTTTCGATGATCCAGTGGGTATTGGCAATTTGATCTCTGGTTCCTCTGCCTTTTCTAAAACCAGCTTCAACATCTGGAAGTTCACAATTCATATACTGTTGAAACCTGGCTTGAAAAATTTTGAGCATTACTTTACTAGCATGTGAGATGAGTGCAATTGTGTGGTAGTTTGAGCATTCTTTGACATTGCCTTTCTTTGGGATTCGAATGAAAACTGACATTTCCAGTCCTGTGGCCACTGCTGAGTTTTCCAAATTTGCTGACATATTGAACACAGCACTTTCACAGCATCATATTTTAGGATTTGAAATTGCTCAACTGGAATTCCATCACCTCCACTAGCTTTGTTCGTAGTGATGCTTCCTAAGGCCCACTTGACTTCACATTCCAGGATGTCTGGCTCTAGGTGAGCGATCACACCATCGTGATTATCTGGGTTGTGAAGTGGCTGCACGGTGCTTGAGCAACTGTGAGGAGATACTCCACATCAAGGGCAAAGGAGAAACCCCAGAAAAATGGTAGGAGGGGCAAAATCACATTTAGAATCAAACCCCATACCCACCAGAGATACTCAGAGGGCTCAAACAAGCCTTGTGTGCACCAGGACCCAGAGACCCCACAGAGACTGAGACAGAACTGAGTTTGAGTGTCTCCTGTGGAGGTACAGTCAGCAGGGGACTGCCCCAGGGGCAGGGGCTCTGGGTGCAGCAGACCTGGGTATGGCATAAGCCCTCTTAGAGGAGGTCGCCATTAACCCCACCATAGAGCCACCAGAGCTTACCCAGGACTGGGGAAACAGACTCTTAGAGGGCACAGACAGAAACTTGTGTGCACCAGGACCCAGGAGAAAGGAGCAGTGACCTCACAAGAGACCTTGTCCCAGAGAGTCATCATTTCATTTTTTTTTAATTAATTTTTATTGAAATACATTTGCTTTACAATGTTGTGTTAGTTTCTGCCATAGAGAAAAAGTGACTCAGATATATATCGCAGAAAGCAATGGCACCCCACTCCAGTACTCTTGCCTGAAGAATCCCATGGACGGAGGAGCCTGTGGGGCTGCAGCCCATGGGGTCGCTAAGAGTGGGACACGACTGAAGTGACTTAGCAGCAACAGCAGCATGCATATATATACACACACACACACACACACACACACACATACATATATTTATATATACATATATACACACACATATATCCCCTCTGTTTGGATTTCCTTCCTATTTAGGTCGCCACACAGCACTGAGTCAAGTTTCTTGTGCGATACAGTAGGTTCTCATTCACTGTCTTTTAGTCGTTCAGTTGTGTCTGACTGTGACTCCATAGCCTGCAGCCCACCAGGCTTCTGTTCATGGGATTTCCCATGCAGAAATACTGGAGTGGGTTGCTATTTCCTTCTACTGGGGATCTTCCTGACACAGGGATTGAACCCACATTTCTAGCATTGCTGCTGCTGCTGCTGCCAAGTTGCTTCAGTCGTGTCCGACTCTGTGCGACCCCATAGACGGCAGCCCACCAGGCTCCCCCATCCCTGGGATTCTCCAGGCAAGAACACTGGAGTGGGTTGCCATTTCCTTCTCCAATGCATGAAATTGAAAAGTGAAAGCGAAGTTGCCCAGCCGTGTCCGACTCTCGGCAACCCCATGGGCTGCAGCCCACCAGGCTCCTCTGTCCATGGGATTTTCCAGGCAAGAGTGCTGGCAAGCCACTTTATGACCACTGAGCCACCAGGGAAGCCCAGGTACTCATCAGTTATCTGTGTTATACACTGTAGGGTATATATGCCAATCCCAATCTCCCGGTTCATCCCACCTCCCTCTTCCCCCTGGTTTCCGTACATCCATTCTCTGGAGAGTCACCATTTTAAATGAAGAAACTGATGCTGAGAGAAGGTGGATGCCTGCACAGGCTTCCCTCCTGTGGTATGAATACCCGGGTCTGAACTCTTCTGCCCAATCACCACCATTTCCTGAGAAGACAGTTATCTTCCAAATGCCTCCTTTTTGAAATAGTGCAGAGTACAAACTCTGAAGTTTGTACTTAGATTCAGCTCTCATAACTACCACTTACTAAGTATGAATTTTGATCAGATCACTTAACCCTGTTGTGATGAGCAGGTAATGTCTCCTAAGACATATCTGCATCCTAATATCTAGAACCTGAGGATGTTACTTTATATGATCAAGTTTGTGCAGGTGTGATTAATTAAGAATCTTGAAATGAGTTTATCCTGATATCCAAGTGGGCCCCAAATGCCACCACAAGTGTCCTTAAAGAGAGAATCAGAGGGAGAGTAGATGCCACACAAAGATGAAAGAGCAGTATGAAAATGGAGGTAGAGATTGGAAGCTGAAAGAGACAAGGAACAGATGCTCCCCTGGAACTTCCCGAAGGAACCAGTCCTGCTAGGATCTTGAATGCAGGCTTCCAGCCTCTGAACCATGAGAGAATACATCTTGATAGGATATATCTCTGTTGTTTCAAGCAACCAAATCTGTGGTCATTTGTTACAGCAGCCATGAAAATCTAATACACCTTCTAAGCCTGTTTCTTCATATGTTAAATGGAAATCATATATGCCTTGGTAGGCTATTTTGATAACAAAACTTAACAAATGCAAAATACTCCCTTAATCTCTGGCGTATAGTAGGCATATAGCACATAGCAGCTATTGTTTCTATTATAATTATCGTCATTATTTTTTAATATGACTAGAAGAGTATAGGCAGTTTATCCTAAATGCAACACTGCCGTTTTAAAAATTAGTCACACCACATACTCAGTGTTTCATTTTCGTGTGGGAAGAGCTGTATATTTATTTATAGTTTTTATCAAAATACTGTCTTTCATCAAAATGCTGTCTTCTATACTGTTGCTATATTATTATGAAGTGCCAGCTCTATTCATGCCAATAATTAAATAAGCCATGTTGCATTTTTCCAAGTATTTAATTGTATATTTTACCATAAATTACATGTTTAAAATGGAAAATAAGCCATTCCAGCTGTTTTGAGGACAGCAAATCTAAATTTAAGCTGCTGAATTCTGGAAGAACTACAGATTTTTAAGTAAGCTATAATTTTTTAAAAACCAATGTCAACTCTTACTTATTCAAAACTTTAACATTCACTGAGATATAATTAAGGGAGAGTAGGAGTTTTGGGTTATTAAACACTGCTTCCCCAAACACAGAAGTGTAATGTATAGGGAAGTAATCATTCATATAACATGATGGTTAAGGAACTGTGCTAGGCATTAGAGGATACAAAGGCGAAAAAGATAGAGCCTCTACCTTGGAGGGACTCACAGGACAATGAAGGACATAGAAATATAAGCAGATAGATTAAAATTCGGAACAATATTGAAGCAAATATTTACCAAGTGTCTACTACGTGCCATGCCTGTGAGCTAAGTCATTTCAGTCGTGTCCAGCTCTTTGTGACCCTATGGAATGTAGCCCTCCAGGTTCCTCTGTCCAGGGGATTCTCCAGGCAAGCATACTGGAGTGGGTAGCCATTCCCTTTTCTAGGGGATGTTCCTGATCCAGGGATCAAACCCCCATCTCCTGTGTCTCCTGCACCGCAGGCAGATTCTTTACCCACCAAGCCACCTAGGAAGCCCCTACCACGCCAGATACTATGTGACTGTTAACACGAGTTCATCTAATTTAATTCTCACAACAACCCTATGAAGTGAGGTTTTAGGAGGTTAACTCCCCAAAGGTCACATAGCTAGTTTAAGAAGAGACCTCTGTCTTAACCACTACCAAAGAGATATACTGTGAGAACACAGAAAAGAAAAAACTTACTGTATCTGAGGGAAGTGAGGAGGCTTCATCCTAGAAATACATTTAAGTTGGATCAAAATTGAATGGGAGTTAGGAGGAGTTTTTTAAGGGGGAGAAAAAGTCAAAAGGCATCCAGAAGGAAAGAAGATCCTGTGCAAAAGTGAAGCATCAAGAAAGGGCTATTGTTTCAGAATGGCTAGAGTGCCAGTGAGGTTTGGTGGTCAGGAACAGTATACTGCACACAAATAAGGACATCCAATGATTAAAGTCTTTGGAGAGAGCCAGGATTGGATTTGCATTTTAGAAAGATGCCTGAGTATCCATGTGGAGAATGGAGTACCCCAAAACGAAGTTAAGGGGCTTCCCTGGTGGTCCAGGGCCTAGGACTCCACGATCCCAGTGCAGGGGGCCTAGGTTCAATCTCTGGTCAGGGAGCTAGATCCTACATGCCTCAGCTAACACCCAGGGAAGCCAAATGAATAAATAAGTAAATATTTATAAAAAAATATTAAGTCAAGCCTGGAGTCAAGGACTTCTAGTTCAAGACGGGCATCAGAGCTACAGCCTTGGAGGGACTCACAGGACAGTAAAGGACATTGAAATATAAGCAGATAGATTAAAATTCAGAGTAAGAGTTTTAAAAGATTCTCCAAAGAATCGTCTTTTCAACAAATGTTACTGGAAAACTTGAATACCTCTATGCAAAAAAAAAAAAAGGAACAGCAACAACAACTGATCATACTTTGTACCATATACAAAGATTAACTCAAAATGGATCATAGACCTAAATGTAAAACCTAAAAGAATAAAACTTTAAGGAGAAAACATAGCAGAATGTCTTTGTGACCTTGGTTTGGGCAAAGATTTTTTCAAGTATGACATGAAAACACAATCCATAAAAGAAAAAATTGATAAATTAGACTTCATCAGAATTAAACATTTATTCTACAAAAGATACTGTTAAGAAATGAAAAAAGCAAACCGCAGACAAAAAGAAAATAAAGCATATACCTGATAAAAGATTTATATCCAGAATATATAAGAACTCTCAAAATTCAACAGCAAGAAAACAAATAAACCAATTTTTTTTAGTGGATAAAAATATTTAAACAGACACTTCAGCGTTGAAGATATATGAATGGCAAATAAGCACATAAAAAGATGTTCAAGAAAAAAACATGTTCAATATCACTGGTCATTATGGAAATGGAAATTAAAACCACAATGAGATATCACTATCTATACATTAGAATAGCTGAAATTTAGAAGTCTGACTGTACCAAGTGTTAGCAAGGATGTGAAGGAACTGGAATTCTCATATAATGCTGAAGGAAATGCTAAGCAGCACCTGCCATTTTAGAAAATTGGCTCGTTCTTTAAAAAAAAATTCTTCTCAGTTTTTCCACTAGAGATTATTTTGTCTGTTCTAGAATTTCATCTAAATGCAATTGCCCCATATGAACCATTTTGTATAAATCTTCTTTCACTCATCACAGTGCCTTTGAAATTTATCTGTATTGTTGTTTATGTCAGTGGTTCTTTCCTTTTTACAGCTGAGCAGTATTCAGTTGTGTGAATAAGCCATAGTTTGTTTATCCAGTCCCTTATGGGTGAACACCTGGGCCATTTCCAGCTCGGGGCTATTATGAGTAAAGCTATGAACGTTCTTATACAGCTTTCTGTGAACCCCATTTTCCTTTCTCTTTGATAAATCTCTAGGAATTAAATACCTGGATCACAATAGTGTATGTTTCCTTTCATAAGGTTTTGCCAGAACGTCTCCCAAAGTGGTTGTACTACTTTAGATTCTTACAAGCATTGTATAAAAGTTCTTGTTTTGGGTGAAGCAGAGGTGGGGATTGACTAAGCACAATCGTGAGTAACTTTCTGGGATGCCAGATGTATCCTATAGCTTTATCTGGGTTTGGGTTACACTTGTACATGCATTTGTCAAAAGTCAGCAAAGATATAATTTTGTGGACATTTCATTGTATATAGATATTGTATCATAAGAAAAATCAGTAAACAAGTATTTAATATGATATGCTTACTGAAATATTTAGGGCAAATTATATTGGTATCTGCAAGTTACTTTGTGATGTATCAAAAAAAGGTAGATTGATAGTCATCTGATAAAACAAGGGCATAAAATATGAATGATACAATTTTATAGTGTCTGTAAAGGTGGATGCTTTCCTGGTGGTTCAGTGGTAAAGAATCCTCCATCCAATGCAGAAGACGTGGGTTTGATGCCTGGATCAGAAGATCCCCTGAAGAAGGAAATGGCAACCCACTCCAACATTCTTGACTGGCAAATCCCATGGACAGAGGAGCCTGGTGGAAGCACAGGTTCTCTTTTGTGATCCATGGGATCACAAAAGAGTTGGACACAAAAAGTCTTTTCAACTTTACTCTCTATTTAAAATATTTCAGGCCAAAATACTAAAACTAAGCAAAAGGTAAAGCAAATGTACCGTAGGAGCCAGCTATTCCAACTCTGCTCCTAGAGAAATGACAATATATGTCCACACAAAGATTTGAACACAAATGTTCAAAGCAACTTTATTTGTAATGACAAAAAACTAACAACAATCCAAATGTGCAAGAGGTGAACGGATAAACACAAGGCGGTATAACTACACAACAGACTACTATTCAAAAATAATAAGCAATAAACTATAATATCAATATGTGTAGCTCAAAATAACCTTGCTACCTGAAACAAGTCAACCCCCCAAGACAAATTCCTACTGTATGATTACATTTATATAAAGTTTTAGAAAATGGAAACTAATCTATGGTGACAGAAAGCAAAACAATGAATTGCCTGGGGATAGAGTGTGGGAGGATGTGGAGGGGGCAGGGATAGGAAGAGAGTGGAGGATTGCAAGTGGGCATGAGGAAACTCCGGAGCTTGACTGTGGCAGTGGTTTCACAGTTGTGTACATATGTCAAAACCTATCAGATGCTAAGCTTTAAGTAGGTGCAGTTTAGTGTACATCAATTGTGCCTTTAAAAAGCTGTTTTTAAAGTCCTAAAGAAAACGTTGACAATTTTAATTCAGCAGTATATTTTCAAATATTTTAATCATGTAAGCTTTATGCAATGAATGCAAAGATTATATAATGTGTAACAGTATTTATATGCTAAATTAATTTTTCACATTTTAATATTCATTTATTTATTTGATTGCACCAGGTCTTAATTGCTGCATGTGCGATCTTCAATCTTCATTGCAGCACATGAACTCTTAGTTTTGGTATTCGGGATCTAGTTCCCTGACCAGGGATAGAACCTGGACCCCCTGTACTGTGAGCACAGAGTCTGAGCCACTGGACAACCAAGCAAGTCCTTAAAGTGAAGTGAAGTGTTAGTCACTCAGTCGTGTCCAACTCTTTGTGATCTCATGGACTGTACCCCGCCAGGCTCCTCTGTCCCTGGAATTCTCCAGGCAAGAATACTGGAGTGGGTAGCCACTCCCTTATCCAGGGGATCTTCCTGACCCAGGGATCGAACCTGAGTCTCCTGCATTGCAGGCAGATTCTTTACCATCTGCACCACCAGAAGAGTCAGGGAAGTCCCTAAATTATATTAATTAGTTGACATTTAAAATTTCAATTAAGAGTTGTAGAGCCTGATTTTTTTATTCTACGAGAATTAGATAAATATTCAATAAAGTGATTTTTTAAAAGTCTCTCATGCTGATATCCAAAATAGTATTAGTGAAAAAATACTAGATGGTTTCCTATAAAGCCAAGAATGCCCACTATTACTACCTTTACAGTTTCTTTTCATTAATCTGGCATTTCTAACTAGTAGAATTCAATTCAGTTCAGTCGCTCAGTCATGTCTGACTCTCTGTGACCCCATGAACCACACAGCACGCCAGGCCTCCCTGTCCATCACCAACTCCCGGAGTTCACTCATGTCCATTGAGTCGGTGATGCCATCCAGCCATCTCATCCTCTGTCGTCCCCTTCTCCTCCTGCCCCCAATCCCTCCCAGCATCAGAGTCTTTTCCAATGAGTCAACTCTTCGCATGGGGTGGCCAAAGTACTGGCGTTTCAGCTTTAGCGTCATTCCTTCCAAAGATCACCTAGGACTGATCTCCTTTAGAATGGACTGGTTGGATCTCCTTGCAGTCCAAAGGAGTCTCAAGAGTCTTCTCCAACACCACAGTTCAAAAGCATCAATTCTTTGGCGCTCAGCTTTCTTCACAGTCCAACTCTCACATCCATACACGACCACTGGAAAAACCATAGCCCTGACTAGATGGATCTTTGTTGACAAAGTAATGTCTCTGCTTTTTAATATGCTATCTAGGTTGGTCATAACTTTCATTCCAAGGAGTAAGCCTCTTTTAATTTCATGGCTGCAATCACCATCCACAGTGATTTTTGGAGCCCAGTAAAATAAAGTCAGCCACTGTTTCCCCATCTATTTCCCATGAAGTGATGGGACCAGATGCCATGATCTTCGTTTTCTGAATGTTGAGCTTTAAGCCAACTGTTTCACTCTCCTCTTTCACTTTTATCAAGAGGCTTTTTAGCTCCTCTTCACTTTCTGCCATAAGGGTGGTGTCATCTGCATATCTGAGGTTACTGATATTTCTCCCAGCAATCTTGATTCCAGCTTGGGCTTCTTCCAGCCCAGCGTTTCTCATAATGTACCCTGCATAGAATTTAAATAAGCAGGGTGACAATATACAGCCTTGAGGTACTCCTTTTCCTATTTGGAACCAGTCTGTTGTTCCGTGTCCAGTTCTAACTGCTGCTTCCTGACCTGCAAACAGGTTTCTCAAGAAGCAGGTCAGATGGTCTGGTATTCCCATCTCTTTCAGAATTTTCCACAGTTTATTGTGATCCACACAGTCAAAGGCTTTGGCATAGTCAATAAAGCCTAGTAGAATTAAATAAACTAGTAGAATTAGATAAGTAAAGTGAATAAGAATGAATAAGTAAAATGAATAAATATTCAAAAAGAGGTGATAGAAAAGTCATTATTTGTAATAGATGAAATGGTTTTCTACCAGAATTTACAAAAATAAGTGAAACACTGCTGCTGCTGCTGCTGCTAAGTCACTTCAGTCGTGTCCGACTCTGTACGACCCCATAGAGGGCAGCCCACCAGGCTCCTCCATCCCTGGGATTCTCCAGGTAAGAACACTGGAGTGGGTCGCCATTTCCTTCTCCAATGCATGAAAGTGAAGTTGCTCAGTTGTGTCGGACTCCTAGCAACCCCATGGACTGCAGCCCACCAGGCTCCTCCATCCATGGGATTTTCCAGGCAAAAGTACTGGGGTGGGTTGCCATTGCCTTCTCAAATGAAACACTAGCGGAAGAAATTCCAATAAGTTGGTAGTTGGTTGCAAAACATACCAAAATAATGGTTTTCATATATTGTAAAATATTTTAGCCTACATTTAAAATAAACATACAGGTCTAATATAAAGAAAACAAGTATTTACCGAGAGGCATAAAGGAGACCTGCAAAACTGCAGGATGTGTTGTGTTTCTGGACTAGGAAGGCTCTGTGGTAAGATGTCAGTTCTGTAGAAATTAATCCAAAGCAACACAATGAAAATAAAATTGCCAACAGAATTTCCTTCCAATGTGATTCAAATTTTCACCTGCAAGAATAAGCATACAAGAAAAAAATAAGAACAATATAGAAAGAATATCGGGGAAAGGAAACCTGTCCAACAAGCTAACAAAATGTGCTTAAGAAGCCACAATAATGTAAATGTTGGGGTGACATTTGGGAACTCATAGATCAATGAAACAGAATTTAAAACCAGAAAAAGACCCAAATATGATGACTGTAGCATCTCAAATCAAATTAAATGATACTCTAAACACAAATCAAAAGAAGTCAAAACATGAAATATGAAAACTGGTACCACCAGAAAAAGCCCTTTAAATGGATTTCTAACAGAAACACACACACACACACACACACACACACACACACACACAAAGAAAAGACAAACTGTGAGGAGAAAAATTTAATAAGACAGAAACGAGTGTTACTCAAATATAAAAGAATCTTAAAAAAATGTGTTTCACTAGGAAAACATGCAAAATCATAAAGAGTGCATTTTTTTATAATTGAGGGATAGTTGATTTACAATGTTGTGTTAGTTTTAGGTGTACAGCAAAGTGACTTAGTTATACATATACATATATCCTTCCTTTTCCAGTTTTGGGGAACATACAGCTTATTACAGAATATTGAGTAGAGTTCCCTGGGCTATACAGTAGGTCTCTGTTGATTATCTATTTTATATATAGTAGATTGTATCTGTTAACCCCTTAAACTCCTAATTTATCCCTTTCCCTCTTTCCATTTTGATAACCATAAGTTTGTCTGCCATCTCTATGAGTCTATTTCAAACAGTGCATCTTTAAGAAATACAAATGATGAATAGACAAAGAACAAATACAACATTTCTATTAACCTGAGAAATGCATATTAAAATAATAAAGTAAAGATATTTCCACCTGTCAAATGATCAAAGCAAGATAGTATCAAAGCGTAATAACAGTAAATATTTGCCAAAGTGACTTTGCATTGCATTTAACCAATGGGAGGCATCAGCAAAAGACAGGAAGCAAGAGAGAGATGTTTGGAATTTTAGTTTCCGCTTTTGGGCCGTGGTTTGCCATGCTACGTTTCTGTTCCACAGGCCACAGTACCTTCAAATGATCCTTCTCTCACAGTACAGCTCGCAGCAGGGAACAGCTCCCTCCTCAGACTCAAGCCCCAGAGGCCTAGGATGGAAAAGTTTTCCGGAGATACCTACTATCTAGAGGCATTGTACCTGCTGGTTCCTCTAACCCTGGCCCGGCACATCTGGAAAGGCTCCCTCTGTTAAAGTTCCTTTAATAACCCCCTTGAGTGTGGTTTCCTAGCAGAGCTCTGATGATGCACAACCCTACCGTATGAACCTGTTTAAATCTCCGTAAGTGTATGCACACACAGGTATAAATTTAGACTGAGACCTAGCTAGAGACACTAAAAAAAAATCAGAACGTCTATTTACAGAAATGTGTCAGGACAGATAACTTAGAAATACACACCTGTATACACATATATTTCTACGAATATAAATTCAATAGATAAAGAATGTAGGAAGGGATTAGTCAAAAATAGTGCCATTGCTTTTCTTTTTATTCAAAAACTTCATTTAGACGTTTGCTATACGCAGAGTATATAAAAACTGCGTGTTAAAAGATAAGACTTTAAGAAATGGAGATAGAAATTAAAATTTACACAATCTCTGAGGGAAAGGACTTCATAAGTTCTACAGGGAGCTTGGGAGGGGAGAGTCTGAAAAAGATGAATCAGTTTAACATTTAAAAATGTAATTTCTACTGACCACAAATAAAACTAAATGAAAATGTATACAAAAGCAGAACTATGTACAAAAGACAAGCAAAAGATGAATATTATTAATATTTAAAGGACAATGGTGGGTGAGAAAAGGGCATGAAAAGAAAGTCTACAAAAGAGAAGGTGACAATTTTCATACCTCCATTCAAAACTTTCAAGCCTCACCTGTTGCCACACCTCCTCTACCCTATGTCTGTTTCTTTGGCTTAGAATTCTCATTCCTTGCCACCCCGCTACCCTAAACCCCGCATCTCCACCAACTCTTGCCCTCTCCACTCACCTATGCGGGCAAACATCTCACCCGGCAAAACCCCAGCCAAGACCCCCCACCTCTATCCCTAGGCCTGCTCCCAAGCAGCTGGTGTAGCTGGGAATATCACACAATTGCATGGACTCATCTCCCTTTAAATTAGTCACCAGCAATCTCACATGGCCCAGAAATCCCAATAACTGCCCTGGTAACCTTGCTTTCCTACTTTTAAAAAAAATTATTTATTAATTTATCTAGGCTGTGCTGGGTCTTCATTGCTGTGTGGGCTTTCCTCTAGTTGCAGAGAACAGGGGCTACTCTCTAGTTCTGTGCACAGGCTTCTGAGCCTTTCTTACTCTGTGCCAGGCGTCTCTTATTCTGGAGCAAGGGCTCTAGGGCTCACGGGCTTCAGTCGTCGTGGCATGCAGGCTCGGTAGTCATGACTTCCAGGCTCTGGAGCACAGGCTCCGTAGTTGTGATGCCTGGGTTTAGCTGCTCTGCAGCGTGTGGCATCTTCTCAAACCAGGGATGGAACTCGTGTCTCCTGCATTGGTAGGTGGGTTCTTTACCACTGAGCTACCAGGTAAGCCCTTGCTTTCCTACTTTTAAAGACAATAATTTCATTTGAGATCATGTCTACCAACTGGATCCACTTCAGTGTCTTGCATTCCCTTTTCAATCTCCTTCCATCTTCCCGCTTTGCTGACCCACTCTAATAAATGTTTCATACTCAGGATGCCAAAGTCCATAGATCTCTATCAATCCTGATCATATTCAGCCTCTCAGTTGACCATATCCTCCACGTTGAAACACCCTTCTCTTCCGATTCCATGAAACTTCACCTCCTTAGTTTCTTACTTCCCTGCTTTCTCTATCTAGGTCTCCTCTTGGATAGCCTTCCCTTCTCTTTCTCATTACTAAAGAGTGTGGAGTTATTTCAGGCCTCACTTTGGAGATCTTTTCACTTATAATGGATGATCGCACCCATTATTGTTTATTCCAATTTCAACTCTCTGCTATCAAACCCCCCAGATTTTTATCTCCAAAGCAGGTTTCTATCCTGACCTCAAGACTCATATCGCCCCTTGGATATCTCACGAGTCTCTCACAGCTAATAATGTCCCAAACAGAACTCATTCTTTCTAAACCTCCTCCATCCAAGCTTGTTGCTCTACCTTTCAGTGAATGACACCTCCTTTAAACCAATAACTCCAACCAGGAATTTGGAAGTTATGATGATTGTTATTTCCCTCTTCCTTACTCCCCAAACCTAACTCCACCAACTCTTGCTGATTCTGCCTCCAAAATATATCTTAGACTCATCTTCTTCTGCTGAGTATTGGGCCTCATCCATGCCGCCTCTCTTTCCCTTCTTGACTACTTTTGTAGCTTTCAACTGATCTCACTTTGACTCTTACCCCTCCCAATCTATGCATTACACAAAGGCCAGGAAAAAAATGTTCTTGAAATATATAATCCAAACTCTTCAGTGGCTTCCTATTAAAATTAGTGTAAAAATCAAAAGTCCCCACAATGATTCTACACAGCCTGGCTTCTTGTGCATTTTAGGCTTCATCTCATATCCTTTTCAATGTCTTTTTCTCCTCTAGCCACTCTGTTCAAGTCCTCAAATGTATCAAAACTTACCACTCCAGGAAATTCACTCGTGTTTTCCTCTCTACTGAACTGGCTCTTTGCCAGTCTATCTCTTACTTATCCTTCAGGGTCTCGGCTTAAATGTCATTCCTTGAAAGAGGCTTTCGCTGACCACCACCACCCTCAACCTCAAGTAGATCTCTCTAAATGAACTTATGGTTGCTAGAGGGGTGGGGGGATAGGGGAAAAGATAGGGAGTTTGGGATCGACATGTACATTCTGTGATATTTAAAATGTATAACCAACAAGGACCTTCTGTTTAGCACAAGGAGCTCTGTTTTATGCGGCAGCCTGGATGGGAGGGGAACTGGGAGGGGAACTGGGAGGAGAATGAACGCTTGCATATGTATGGCTGAGTCCCTTTGCAGTCCACCCGAGACTGTCACAAGGTTGTTAATTGGCTGTACTCCAAACCAAAATAAAAAGCTTTATTAAAATGTTAAAAAAAAAAAAAAAAAAAAACTAGGTCTCTCTAGTATACCATCTGGAGAAGGCAATGGCAACCCACTCCAGTACTCTTGCCTGGAAAATCCCTGGTGGGCTGCAGTCCATGGGGTCGCCAAGAGTTGGACATGACTGAGAGTCTTCACTTTCACTTTTCACTTTCATGCATTGGAGAAGGAAATGGCAACCCACTCCAGTGTTCTTGCCTGGAGGATCCCAGGGACGGGGGAGCCTGGTGGGCTGCCGTCTATGGGGTCACACAGAGTCGGACACGACTGAAGCGACTCAGCAGCAGCAGCAGCAGCAGTGTACCATCTTGTACTTTGCCTTTGTCTACTTTACCTTGGTTTGTTATGAATCTATTTATATGATTATTTCTAGTACGTTTTCCCACTAAACCAGATCTTAACCTGCATGAGAATAGGTGCCAGGGAATACTAGTTTGGCTCATCACTTTTCTATATTCAGCACTCTGCCAGCACCTGGCACATGATCTTGGGTTTTTTTTCAACAACTGAATTAATGAAGACATGAATCGTTGGCTCAAGCCTCACTTCTATAACTCCCTTCTCAACCACCCTCTCTGCTCCACCACACCAATAGATTTCAATGCACGCTTCCCTGTTCACCACCAAGTACTATACCTATAATCACACTGAAAAGCAGCCTCATGAACTTCTTTTGGATTCTTCTTCTTTACTTTCATTTATTTATTTTATTTATTATTTTTGGCTGCGCTGGGTCTTCGCTGCTGGGTGCAGGCTTTCTGTAGTTGTGATGAGGGTGGAGGGAGGGAGTAGGAGCTACTCTCTAGTTGCATTGCGTAAGATGCTCATTGCAGTGGCTTCTCTTGTTACAGAAAATGGGCTCCAGGGACCATGGGCTTCAGTCATTGTGGCACGCGGGCTCTGCGTGCAGGCTCCCTAGTTGTGATGCACGGGCCCGGTTGCCCTGTGGCACGTGGAATCTTCCCAGACCAGGGATTGAACCCATATCTGCTGCACTGGCAGGTGGATTCTTAACCACTGAACCACCAAGGAAGCCTTTTGTTGGGGTTATTAAATGAGCCGGTGCTCCATGTCGCTCCTGAGCCTTCACGCATGTTAATCCCTCTAAGTGGAACACTGCTTTCCTCACTTAGCCAAATGGTCCAGCTCACATGATTAGGGCCAGTTAATGCTAGAGAATGAATCAAGAACCTGCTCAAATTGTTCCCACTCCCTAGGAAGGTGAAAGGATATCTGTTCCTACCTTCTTAAACTGATCCTTTTCAATGTGGAAAACACATAAGGAAGACAAAATTCTAAAATGACCTACTACTTGCTCCAGAATCACACTTTGCTACTGAAAATACTACAGATTTTACTCCATCTCTTACCAATGGAGGAGAAATAAACAGACCAGTTTCTCTAAAATAGCTTCAAGGACAGTGTCAGTGCCATCTGTGTCAACGAAATTTCAGGTAAAAAAAAAAAAATCGATGGTTATGTAAGACAAGACAAGAGTGCCTAATTTTCTACACAGTCGATTGGCTTTTTCAGAAGAACAGCCTTGAAAGTATCCAGAAATCAATTGCTTGGGCAATGTATACTCAGCAACCTCAAAGTAGACACAGGGCTTAAATCACCAAATGAAAATGAGGGAGGCCTTAATAGGCACTGACCAAGCAAAGATGTGCCTGAGAACAGAGAGAAAATGAGAAGGCTTGTCTGTCACATGCCAATGCAAACTCAATCAGCAATGGTATCGCATGTCCCATTTTTTATAATATCACTGTTGTGGGCATCCGGGTTGGCTCATTTGGCATTCATCTCTACTTTTCCTTCCCGGTTTCCTCCAGTATAGAAGCTTGGAACACTAAATAATTACTTTGTCAGCTTCTAAAAGAACAGTTTTGGCTGAAGAAGCCTTCTCCATTCTCCCTATTGCTTACATCAAAAACTGGCAGTCTGACCCCACTCTTGCCCATCCCATGCTTGATCTATTAGCAAATTCGGTTTGGTCCACTTCCATACTGTATTCCAGATCTAACTATTTGTCACCACCTCCACCACTGCTCTCTTCATCTAAGTCAGCATGGTCTATGGCCTGAGCCACTGCCGTAGTCTCTGCCTCCATCCTTGCCCCCTACAATCTATTTTCCGAAGAACATCTCTGAAGTTACCTTTTTAAAAATGCAAACCTTATCATATTACTCCTTTGCTCAAAACCTTCCAACATCTTTAAATGGAATAAAAAACGAACTCCTTACCATAATCTATAAGGCCTTGTATGGTCTGACCTCTAGCTATCTCATCAATATTCACATCCACCACTCTCCTACATGCTCACTCTGCTGGCCTCCTTGCTGTTACTCAAACATGTCAAGCATGTTCCTCATTGCTGCTGCTGCTAAGTTGCTTCAGTCGTGTCCAACTCTGTGCAACCCATAGACCCATAGACGGCAGCCTACCAGGCTCCTCTGTCCATGGGATTTTCCAGGCAAGAGTACTGGAGTGGGTTGTCATTGCCTTCTCTGATGTTCCTCATTAGGGCCTTACTATTTATTGTTCTCTTTCCCAGGAACACTCTTTTTTTTTTTTTTTTTTTTTTGGCTGCACTGGGTCTTTGTGGCTGCACGTGGGCTTTCTCTAGTTGCAGCCAGTGGGGACTGCTCTCTTTACTGTGCAAGGGCTTCTCATTGTGGTAGCTTCTCTTGTTGCAGAGCACAGGTTCTAGGGTGCACGGGCTCCGTAGTTGCAGTTTGCGGGCTCTAGAGCATGCACTCAGTAGTTGGACACACAGGCCCAGCTGCCCTGCAGCATGTGGAATCCTCTCAGACCAGAGGTTGAACCTGCATCCCCCAAAATGGCAGGCAGATTCCCAACCACTGAACCACCAGGGAAGTCCTTCCTGGAACACTCTTCTGCCAGATATATCTTCCCTTCATTGATGAGGATTTTTACAGTCATCATCCAATCAGAGCACCTTCTCCAAATATTGTACCTAAAATAGCATTCTGCCCATACTTCTTACTGCATTGCACATATTACAACTCGACTTCATCATTGATATGAATAGGTTTATTTCTTTATTGCCTTTCCAACACTTACACACACTATTCTATTTACAACTGCATCTTCAGCATCTAAAAATGTGCCAGACATGTAGTAGGAACTCAGTCATTGTATTTGTAAAATTAATAAGTTTCCCATAGACCTCTGCCCAAATTTGAGTTATCCTCTATTACCATTCTTTACCATATCTTCTACTTTTTCTAAGTTAATAATTATGACATACACAGTTTGTTGTCCATCCATCACTTAACCCTCATACCTCATTTCCATAACAATAAAACCCTGATTTTTTTTCAACTATCTAGTTGTTGATCTATCCTAGTCCCCAACAATGAATCATGATTTTCCTAAACCAGTCAGGCTAATCCTATTCCGCTTTGGCATAGACTGTTACATAGTAAACATGTCATCTGCTTTTTTTTTTCAAGGGAGGGGAAAATTAAAATATTTCCCATCTTAAATAAAAAGTCTGAGTCTTACAAGCAACTACTATTTGTACCTGTCTCTTCCTTCCTTAGAATATGGATCTGAAGATATAATGCTCAGAGCTGTGGCAGCTACCTTGTGGCAATGACATGACAGGCATGAAGACTAACAGTGAACTCAGTGAGAATAATCCAACAGAAAGACAGGAAAACACAGGTCCTGGTGACATCACTGAGCCAGTGAATAAGCCTGTAACTGCCTGCTTCCAGCGCTCTGACTAAGGAAACAACAGATGTTCTTACAATTTACGCTATTGTTAGTTAGGTTTTCCTCTATTAACAACCAAATGAAATCTAATTCTTTCCATTATTTTATGAATGAGTTTGTGAGGACAAATGTGTTTTTCTTTTATGTAGAACAATCTGGATAAGAAAACAGAAGGAAAGAGGGAGAGAGGAAAGGGAACAATAAACTCAGCTGACATGGATGAAATAATCCTGGAAGTGGAGTGAATTACAGGAAGGATAAAGAAGCAAATATACATATGTATTTTCGAATATCTTCCCCACTCATTACCTAGTCTCAGCTTCCTCCAATCTGTCTTTATCTGAACCTTCCACTAATACATAAAGATCATGAACTAAGTCACTGCTTTCATAAATCTGTGGTGTGATTTCACGCCATCACACAGTAAAACCTTTAATGACTTCTCATAACCTATCAGATAATATTAGTTAGCATTCAGTGATTTTAAAATTCAATCACACCAATTGAATTTATGTCCTATAGTGAATAGTGAAGTCACTCAGTTGTGTCCAACTCTTTGCGACCCCGTGGACTGTAGCCTACCAGGCTCCTCTGTCCATGGGATTTTCCAGGCAATAGTCCTGGAACAGATTGCCATTTCTTAATTAAAATCTTCCCACTCAAAAACAAATAGATAAGAACTAACTCTCCTTATTCTTCTCCTATTCTTTATTACATCTAAGCCATGATCTCCCCATTCCAAATTGGTGGATAATGTAATAGACAAAGTAAGTGGGTCTTTAAAACACTAGCAAAGCAGAGGAGAGAGAAAATCAGCCATAATGAATTTACCCAGAATTTTGCAACCAGAAAAATGGAATAAACTGTTTAATTTCATCGTGCATGCATGTTTTGTGCTTACAGTTTTAGAATTGTTTTAAATTGTATATGATATACATACATCATAAATTTTCTTCTAAAGGTTAAATCAGGCCTTGACCATTTAGAATGCATTTTCTCTCCTCCTCTCTAAATCTGGCTCCATCCTTCTAACCTTCTCCAAGTAACCTTGCCAGACTACAGTGGAGTCTTTTTTGAATGAATTTTTTAAATCTGTAGATCCAAGTTTTCTCTTAAATACGTGTGTATTTCTTTGTATTGTAAACTGTTCTACTTAAGTTGTAGCTTACCTCTCTTATTATACTCAGAGTTCAGTGCTCACAGGTAAACCCTTAGAATGCATTAAACTTTTTTTTCAGTCTCCCACATCACAGCTAGAACAGTGAGAGTGCAATGAATACTTGTTTGAATGAAAAAAGTACACACCCTTGACCTACCAGTTTACATGACCAAGGTGCAGATGAGTGTTTGAACATAAATGCTTTATGTTTCAAGAGTTCCCAACAATAGAGTGGGTCAAAGATAAATCCTGGGCTAAGCTAGAAAGCAAGATACTATAATCAGCATCAATAAATGAAGACCCTCCTTTGGGAAGTTCCGTAGGACTCTACCAATTTTAACCTTGCAAAGTCTGGCCTAACAGGCAAAGGAAGAGCCACCCAGGCCTACTCCTCCTCCTTCACACAGCACCACTTCTATCCCAATCACCAAATCAAAAATGCATGTTTTAAATGAGAACTTTGACCAGCAACCAGTTGCACTTATGCCACACCAAAATTGATTGCCATCCCATGCCTACCTCCTTGCTGCCTATGACAGTCTTATTACCTGCCTCAGTGACAGAAGTGGGCAGCCGATCTGCGTCTCCCTGCACATCAGCATTAGTGAGCTATCCTGCTCCCTCTCTGTCTGGAAATCAAGGCCAGCCGCCTCCAAAACTGCCAAAGGGAAGGGAGTAGGAACTCTGGCACCCTAATTTTAAAATGGTGTCAGTCTATGATGTAAAAGGAAGACTATCTTCTCCTCCAAATGTGGCCACTGTCTATTTCTTTATTGTAGTCATTAGCTGATGTCTTTGGCAGTGAATATATCAAGTAAGCTTTTCCAGGATGGGCTTCTCCAGAGGATCTTCCTGACCCAGGGATCGAACCTAGGTCTCCCGCACTGTAAGCAGACGCTTTACCGTCTGAGCCACCAGGGAAGTTCAATCCCTGGGTCAGGAACATTCCCTGGAGAAGGGAATGGCAACCCACTCCAGTATTCTTGCCTGGAAAATCCCATGGACACAGGAGCCTGGCAGGCTACAGTCCATGGAGTCACAAAGAGTTAGACACGACTAAGCAACTTTTATTTCATTTCATAAAGTGTTTTAAGGAGAAATGGAAATTTTTTTTCTCAGGAAACTTCTGTTCTGGAAGGTTGCATACTCGTAGTCTTTAAATATCACATTATGATATGATAATAAATATGAACTACCATAAACTTTTCTCTGCTGGATTCAATGACACGAGTTTAATAGATAATCAGAGCCCAAATTTCAGTCAATTCCAACGTCAAATGTCTGATTATCATGTGCTCTACCTAGTGAGTAAATAGCTAGAGAGTAAGATCTCAACTTGATTGCAGCAATGATATGTACAAATCACTGGATTTTCTATTTTTAACGCAGTTAAAGAGTAACAGATTTGTTTTAAAAGGCCATGGAAAAATACCACAAAGCTGGGAGAGTTGAAAAATGCTAATGCTTCTAATTACAAGTTAAGTTACTCTCGAGATCCTGGGCTTGATTTTTCCTTAGGATCTCGGGAGGATATAATATAATATATCAAGCTACAGCAACAATAAATAGCTTTCACCAGTATCTATATTATTTAAGCCATAGATGTCTAGTGTGAGGATTAAGCCAAACAGATTCAAGCATGCCCATGGTTTTGATTAAGCGTTTTCTCAGAATTAATCAAGATTTGAGTCCCAATTCTATCACTCAAGAGTTATGTGACACTTTGAATGCTTTTCTGGGTCTCAGTTTTCTTTTTTGTAAAATAGAAATAATAACCTACTCCGCAGAGCTGGTATAAGAATTAAATGAGAGAATCTATATGAAATATCTATCTCAGCGCCTAGAATCTAGTGACTTTCCTTTGACCCTCTCCCCATCTCTAGACATTCTTGCTTTTGTGAGCCAATAAGGATGTATGGGGGGCTTCCCTGGTAGCTCAGCTGGCAAAGAATCCGCCTGCAATGCAGGAGACCCGGGTTCAATTTCTGGGTGGGGAGGATCCCCTGGAGAAGGGATAGGCTACCTACTCCAGTATTCTTGGGCTTCCCTGGTGACTCAAATGGTAAAGAATCCGCCTGCAATGCAGGAGACCTGGGTTTGATCCCTGGGTTGGGAGTATTCCCTGGAGGAGGGCATGACAACCCACTCCAGTGTTTTCGCCTGAAGAATCCCCATCGACAGAGGAGCCTGGCAGTCTACAGTCCATGTGGTCACAAAGAGTTGGACACAGCTGAGTGACTAAGCACAGCACAGCACAGGGATATTCGGGAGCACCCCTCCCCCTCCTCTCCAGCAATGAGTGAGTGAGTATCTTTCTGTTTGTAAGTGCTGTTGCAAAATATATTGTTTTGTGTGAAAGTAATTTTATTTCTATAAATAGTATTATATTTATAGAAATACATTCTATTTTATTTAATTTTCTTTTGGTTTCGGCTTGGAGGAGTTTGTTTTTTTTTTTTTTTCCCTTCTTATTCTGGTTTGGGAAAAAGCATAGAATCTATTAACTATTAGTCCTTTACAATTCCTCTTCAAAGACAAATTCAAAGGCAAGATTTTCTGTCAGGTCTGCCCAAACTTGCTTGGAACAACTCTATCTGAAGAGATGAGATATACATGCAAAGCTAAGACATAATGAAAGGGTGTAGACCTTTTTTTAAATCATGTCTTTGTTTTGTTTTGTTTTGTTGAGGAGGTGGGAGGGTGGAATGGATGCCCCAGGTATACAGGGTTGAGTTAATCCTATTCTTCGCTTTGTGGTACGTTATCGTCACTGGTCTGTTCAAGGCCTTGCCGTTATTTTATTTATTTCCTTTAACCCCCTTTCTTCATGAGTTTCTCCTTTATCCCCCCAAAGGCAACCATGCCAATGAGTTGAAAGAGTATCTTTCTGGTTCTTAAGTGCACTTACAAAATATATCATTTTGTGTAAATGATAATTACATTCCATTATCTTTGTATAAAGATAATTTTGATTTATCTAAATAGTATTTTGCTACATCTTTCCATTTCTTTTATTTTTTCACTCTACACTGTGCTTTTTAAGTTCCTCTACGCTAGCATGTATAAATGTGCTAAGCTATTTCTGCTTATTCTGATGTGGAACCACATACCCAGCCACTTTCCCAGGAATGGGCTTTTTTTTTATGATAGCATTTTTTTGAATTTTCTGTTTATCTTTTTTTAAATTAATTTATTTATTTTAATTGGAGGCTAATTACTTTATAATATTGTAGTGGGTTTTGCCATACACTGACATGAATCAGCCATGGGTGTACATGTGTTCTCCATCCTGAACCCCCCTCCCACCTCCCTCCCCATCCCATCCCTCAGGGTCATCCCAGTGCACCAGCCCTGAGCACCCTGTCTCATGCATTGAACCTGGACTGGTGATCTATTTCACATATGATATTATACATGTTTCAATGCTATTCTCTCAAATCATCCCACCCTCGCTTTCTCCCACAGAGTCCAAAAGACTGTTCTTTACATCTGTGTCTCTTTTGCTGTCTCACATATAGGGTCATCATTTCCATCTTTCTAAGTTCCATATATATGCATTAATATACTGTATTGGTGTTTTTCTTTCTGACTTACTTCACTCTGTATAATAGGCTCCAGTTTCATCCACCTCATTAGGACTGATTCAAATGCATTCTTTTTAATAGCTGAGTAATATTCCATTGTGTATATGTACCACAGCTTTTTTATCAATTCACCTGCCGATCGACATCTAGGTTGCTTCCATATCCTGGCTATTGTTCTGTGATGAACATTGGGGTAAATGTGTCTCTTTCAATTCTGGTTTCCTCGGTGTGTATGCCCAGCAGTGGGATTTCTGGGTCGTATGCGAGTTCTATTTCCAGTTTTTTAAGGAATCTCCACGCTGTTCTCCATAGTGGCTGTACTAGTTTGCATTCCCACCAACAGTGTAAGAGGGTTCCCTTTTCTCCACATCCTCTCCAGCATTTATTGTTTGTAGACTGTTTGATAGCAGCCATTCTGACTGTTGTGAGATGGTACCTCATTGTGGTTTTGATTTGCATTTCTTTGATAATGGTGATGTTGAGCATCTTTTCATGTGTCTGTTAGCCATCTGTATGTCTTCTTTGGAGAAATGTCTGTTTAGTTCTTTGGCCCATTTTTTAATTGGGTCTTTTATTTTTCTGGAATTAAGCTGCAGGAGCTGCTTGTATATTTTTGAGATTAATTCTTTGTCAGTTGCTTTGTTTGCTATTATTTTCTCCCATTCTGAAGGCTGTCTTTTCACCTTGTTTATAGTTTCCTTCATTGTGCAAAAGCTTTTAAGTTTAATTAGGTCCCATTTGTTTATTTTTGCTTTTATTTCCATTACTCTGGGAGGTGGGTCATAGAGGATCCTGCTGTGATTTATGTCAGAGTGTTTTGCCTATGTTTTCCTCTAGGAGTTTTATAGTTTATGGTCTTACATTTAGATCTTTAATTCATTTTGAGTTTATTTTTGTGTATGGTGTTAGGAAGTGTTCTAGTTTCATTCTTTTACAAGTGGTTGACCAGTTTAGGAATGGACTCTTTTTTTTTTTTCCTTTTCTTTTTTTTTTATTTATTTATTTTTTTTTTTTAGTTTTTTATTTTTTTAATTTTAAAATCTTTAATTCTTACATGCGTTCCCAAACATGAACCCCCCTCCCACCTCCCTCCCCATAACATCTTTCTGGGTCATCCCCATGCACCAGCCCCAAGCATGCTGCATCCTGCGTCAGACATAGACTGGCGATTCAATTCACATGATAGTATACATGTTAGAATGTCATTCTCCCAAATCATCCCACCCTCTCCCTCTCCCTCTGAGTCTAAAAGTCCGTTATACACATCTGTGTCTCTTTCCCTGTCTTGCATACAGGGTCGTCATTGCCATCTTCCTAAATTCCATATATATGTGTTAGTATACTGTATTGGTATTTTTCTTTCTGGCTTACTTCACTCTGTATAATCGGCTCCAGTTTCATCCATCTCATCAGAACTGATTCAAATGAATTCTTTTTAACGGCTGAGTAATACTCCATTGTGTATATGTGCCACAGCTTTCTTATCCATTCATCTGCTGATGGACATCTAGGTTGTTTCCATGTCCTGGCTATTATAAACAGTGCTGTGATGAACATTGGGGTACATGTGTCTCTTTCAATTCTGGTTTCCTCGGTGTGTATGCCCAGCAGTGGGATTGCTGGGTCATAAGGTAGTTCTATTTGCAATTTTTTAAGGAATCTCCACACTGTTCTCCATAGTGGCTGTACTAGTTTGCATTCCCACCAACAGTGTAGGAGGGTTCCCTTTTCTCCACACCCTCTCCAGCAATTATTGCTTGCAGATTTTTGGATCGCAGCCATTCTGACTGGTGTGAAGTGGTACCTCATTGTGGTTTTGATTTGCATTTCTCTAATAATGATTTGCATTTCTCTTTAACAAGTGGTGCTGGGAAAACTGGTCAACCACTTGTAAAAGAATGAAACTAGATCACTTTCTAACACCGCACACAAAAATAAACTCAAAATGGATTAAAGATCTAAATGTAAGATCAGAAACTATAAAACTCCTAGAGGAGAACATAGGCAAAACACTCTCAGACATAAATCACAGCAGGATCCTCTATGATCCACCTCCCAGAATTCTGGAAATAAAAGCAAAAATAAACAAATGGGATCTAATTAAAATTAAAAGCTTCTGCACAACAAAGGAAACTATAAGCAAGGTGAAAAGACAGCCTTCTGAATGGGAGAAAATAATAGCAAATGAAGCAACTGACAAACAACTAATCTCAAAAATATACAAGCAACTTATGCAGCTCAATTCCAGAAAAATAAACGACCCAATCAAAAAATGGGCCAAAGAACTAAATAGACATTTCTCCAAAGAAGACATACAGATGGCTAACAAACACATGAAAAGATGCTCAACTTCACTCATTATTAGAGAAATGCAAATCAAAACCACAATGAGGTACCACTTCACACCAGTCAGAATGGCTGCAATCCAAAAGGAATGGACTCTTAATGTACACCTACTGAAGGAGTCTTTTGGACCTAGAAAAGAAAACAGCAGTTTCAAAAGCCCTTGATGAATCATCTAACTTTGGAGAAAACAAACAGAAATTTAGGTCCCACCCTGATGCTCCAGGCCAGTTGCATCTATCTGGGACTTACCACCACCTGTCCAGAAACCTTCCACCCCCTACACCTGCCCAGAAGACTTATCACCCCTTGTCCGGAAACCTTCCACCCTCTACACCTGCCCAGAAGACTTATCACCCCCTGCCCAACTACAAATGCCATCTCAACTAAAAAATACCCAAAACATCCTGCCTGATTAACGTTTCCCTTATCGCTTCCACAAGCCTCCCTACAAATATGGAGCCTCCCTGATCCCTCTCTGAGCTCAGCCTGGTCGTTACGCGGACTGTCGGCCCTCCTTGCCTAAATAAAGGTAACCTACTTCTGTTGAGGTCGTCTTCCTCTTTCTGCCTCGGCCCAAACTATACCTTACACCTACCAGTACAAATAATGCTGAAATTAAAATTTTTATATGAGTTCCCACATTTACCTATGTGGGATTTCCTCAGCATGCATGCCCAGGAACAGAACTACTATATACTAAGATACATAACTTTTAATTTTATCAAGTACTGGTGGATTATACGTGTATACTGGTTCCAGCAGTACCTGAGAGTTCCTGTAACTCTAAGCTTGGCCTGATATAGCTTTCTAATAAATGGAAACTGATATTTCACTATTTTAATTTCTCTAATTACTGATGCAGTTAAGTATTTCTTATACATACATTGTATGGAAAATAGGAAGGAGGAAAGTAGAAGCAAGGACAGATTTTATTTTCTTAGGCTCCAAAGTCACTGCTGATGGTGACTGCAGCCACGAAATTAAAAAAACACTTGCTCCTTGAAAACTATGACAAACCTAGTCAGTGTATTAAAAAGCAGAGACATCACTTTGTCAGCACAGTGATGTCGAAGTTATGGTTTTTCCAGTAGTCATGTTCTCCTCAAAGTCGTGAGAGTTGAACCCTAAAGAACACCAAAAAACCTATGCTTTTGAATTGTGGTGCTGGAGAAGATGCTTGAGAGTCCCTTGGACTGCAAGGAAATCAAACCAGTCAATCCTAAATGAAATCAACCCTGAATATTCATTGGAAAGACTGATGCTGAAACTGAAGCTCCAATACTTTGGCCACCTGATTTGAAGAGCTGACTCATTGGAAAAGACCCTGATGCTGGGAAAGAATGAGGGCAGGAGGAGAAGGGGATGACAGAGGATGAGATGGTTAGAGAACATCGCTGACTCAACAGACATGAATCTGAGAAAACTCCAGGAGATAGTGAAGGACAGGGAAGCCTGGCGTGCTACAGTCCAGAGGGTCACAAAGAGTCGGAAACGACCTTGTGACTGAATAACAAAGTGTTTCTTCATTTGCTTGCTAGAGTTCCCTACACTGTAAGTTAGACAACTCATGTTCTTATCCTTTGCACATTTTCTTATTAGAATTGTTGTCTTAGTCTCCAGAACATTACGTGTTTTGAAAACTTGTCAAATCATTCCTGCCGTGGAAACATTAGGGTCTTTTCAATTAAAATACCACAATCTCCTTAGTAAGCTACTGCTACTGCTAAGTCGCTTCAGTCGTGTCCAACTCTGTGCGACCGCATAGACAGCAGCCTACCAGGCTCCTCTGTCCCTAGGATTCTCCAGGCAAGGACACTGGAGTGGGTTGCCATTTCCTTCTCCAATGTGTGAAAGTGAAGTAGCTCAGTCGTGTCCAACTCTTTGCAACTCCCTGGACCACAGCCTACCAGGTTCCTCCGTCCATGGGATTTTCCAGGCAAGAGTACTGGAGTAGGGTGCCAGTGCCTTCTCTGTTAGTAAGCTAAGTATCTACCAAATAATGCTTCCCAGCTTTAAAGTGAGGAGTTTGGTTGCTAGAGGCAAAAAAGGGAAGGCAAAATTAAAGAAACATTCAAAATTTCATTTCTCATAGTAAAAAGTTATGTTATAGTATTAGTACAATGTTTGTACTAATAGACATATCAATAAAATTGATACTTTTCTCTTAGAAAGCATTTAGAAAAATTTATTTATCAAATAACACTTGAATTCTGAGTATCTGGAATACAGCTATGGAAAGCAATTAGTATCACATATCCAGTTTAGAAGATAACTTCACTCTGCATTTGCTCAAAACCACTGAAATGATGAATCACCTCTTGACTTCCCTTGTGGCTCAGACAGTAAAAGCATCTGCCTACAGTGTGGGAGACCTGGGTTCGATCCCTGGGTCAGGAAGATTCCCTGGAGAAGGAAATGGCAACCCACTCTAGTACTCTTGCCTGGAGACTCCCGCGGAGGAAGGAGCCTGGTAGGCTACAGCCCATGGGGTCGCAAAGAGTCGGACACGACTGAACGACTTCCCTTTTCTTAACTTTATATGTAGAGACGCACATGATGCCTTTATGCATTTAACGCAGAAAACGCATGCTGCAGGGAAAGAAACTATGCTTAGCAACTATTTTGTGCATCTGTGATATGAAATGGAAAATGTATCCTGGATTTATTAATGATGGAGTACCAACTATATTACAGCAAGGGATGTGTTGCTATCCAAGTAAAAGAAACAGCGTCTAAATTCAGATCCACAGCACAACAGGAAATCTACATATACCTGGGGGTCTTCACTCAGTGTTGAAGAAAATAGTAAGCAAAAAAAAAAAAAGAAAGAAAATAGTGGCAATTGTGCCAAGAAACAAGGGCAGCTAATGAATGTTACTTCAAATTTGCAATGAGAAGAGATATTTTAAAGAATAAAACTTTTTTCATGCTAAAGTTTGCCAACTGATCACACGAGGGTTTAAAATGAAGACTGAAAATAAAATTTTGGTCTAGATTCTGATAATGCTAGTGAACTACATTTTTTAAGGTTTCAGATGGCTTCCTTAAGCTGTATATCTCAGACACATGCCTAGTATTTTAACTTCCCAGAAACTTTCATTTTAAGGTGTTGTTTATAATGCTGGAGTTACGGTACTGAGATTTCACAAGAAATCTGAATTGTAGTGAAAATGATTCAAAGTCAAGATTTTCATTCTGCCAATCCTTGATTCTTTTTTTTCCTCAAAGAAGGGAATCTATGGTCTATTGGGTGTATATTTTAAAACTATAACCAGATGTTGCAACAGATTATCAAGAAATATTTCTTAGAGCCTCATACAGTAAAAGAGTGTGTTATTAGACGTTCAAATGTTTGAAACATTTGAAATGTTAGCATCTGACCGAGAAAAGAACCAAATGTGCTGTTCCGAGAAAAGTCTCTCCTACATTTTCGGATCTCTGTTCAACCCCCAAATTGAAAACTATCTGACAAAGTCAGCAAACATTTGTTCCCACTTCTGATGACTTATAATTATAAATTAGCAGCTTCTACTTTAGAAGAAAATAAAGAGTGAAAAAAGAGACTATGTGCATATAACAACCTATAGTTCAAGTCATCCGTGATCAAGCCAATCAGAGATTATCAGCAATTTCAATATGCCTTATTTTTAATGCTAATAGATTATAAGGCTAAATTTGATGATTTTTCTCTATGTATGAGTCATGGGAGTGGGTATTTTTACTCTACTAACCTATTTTTATAAGTAAGAAAACTAATTTAGATAAGTAACATGAGAATGTAATGTCAACTTTACACAGACGCAGACTAAACTCAGGTCTTCTCATCCCTAATTCACACCTAATTCCTTCTCAGAACTGGAGCCTTTGGGGTGAATCTGGTATGTGTGTGTGTGTTAGTCACTCAGTTGTGTCCAACTCTTTGTGACCCCATGGACTGTAGTCCACCAGGCTCCTCTGTCCCTGGAATTCTCCAGGCAAGAATACTGGAGTGGGTTGCCACTCCTTTCTCCAAGGGATCTTCCCCACCCAGGGATCAAACCCAGGTCTCCTGCATTGCAGGCAGATTCTTTACCATCTGAGCCACCAGGAAAGCCCCAAATCTAGAATAGCACGATGCTTTTGTTATTTAAGTCATCAGCCTAAAAGAATACTCGCCCATCCTGGAACTCTCACTGGGTTGATGACTACTAGCTAACTGAACTTCCGACATCACCACTAGGTGCTCATTTTTTAGCTAACATTGTGAAACTTCCTGCCATCCTGAAAAATTGTCTTCTTCCTGTTCCTTGAAAGAGCATTCAGTGCAGCTCAAAGCAATGTATATTTGGGTCTTATGGCTCTCTATTCTGATGGCATTCTATTCCCTGGACCATATACAAAGGATCAGTTTCTCTCCCTACCCCACAACTTGCCTTCTGTTCCCCAGCTCACATAGGAAGTGGACATAAGATCAGGAAGCATCTGAATACTTTTTAATATTTGTTTTTAAGCCTCAAACCAGCATCACATTTTGCAGTTGGGCTAAAGGTTCATGTTAGTGTCACTAAGTCACATCTGACTCTTTTTTGACCTCATAGGCTATAGCCTGCCAGGCTCCTCTGTCCATGGAAAATTTGAGTGGGTTGGAAGAATACTTGAGTGGGTTGCCATTTCTTTCTCCAGAAAGTGAAAGTCACTCAGTCGTGTCTGAGCTTTTGCAACCCCATGGATTATTCAGTCCACAGAATTCTCCAGGTCAGAATACTGGAATGGGTAAACTATCCCTTCTCCAGAGGATCTTCCCAACCAACCCAGGGATTGAACCAAGGTCTCCCGCATTGCAGGCGGATTCTTTATCAGCCCCAAAGTTCATTCAGTTCAGTTCAGTTGCTCAGTGGTGTCCGACTCTGCCACCCCATGAACCACAGCACGTCAGGCCTCCCTGTCCATCACCAACTCCAGGAGTTCACCCAAACCCATGTCCATCGAGTCGATGATGCCATCCAACCATCTCATCCTCTATCATCCGCTTCTCCTCTTGCCCTCAATTTTTCCCAGCATCAGGGTCTTTGCAACGATTCAGCTCTCCGCATTAGGTGGCCAAAGTATTGGAGTTTCAGCTTCAACATCAGTCCTTCCAATGAACACCCAGGACTGATCTCCTTCAGGATGGACTGGTTGGATTTCTTTGCAGTCCAAGGGACTCTCAAGAGTCCGCTCCAACACTACAGTTCAGAAGTATCAATTTGTCGGCACTCGGCTTTCTTTATAGTCCAACACTCACATCCATACATGACCACTGGAAAAACCATAGCCTTGACTAGACGGACCTTTATTGGCAAAGTAATGTCTCTGCTTTTCAATATGCTGTCTAGCATGAGTGCAGTGGCTGCGACGGGCACGAGTGTGGCCGAGAGGAGCTACCCTGGGCCGGAGGTCAGGGGCGGCAGCCAAGGTTCATCAGTTTAGTTCAGTTCAGTCGCTCAGTCGTGTCCGACTCTTTGCGACCCCGTGAATTGCAGCACGAGGGCCTCCCTGTCCATCACCAACTCCTGGAGTTCACTCAAACTCAGATCAATTGAGTCAGTGATGCCATCCAGCCATCTCATCCTCTGTCGTCCCCTTCTCCTCCTGCCTCCAATCCCTCCCAGCATCAGAGTCTTTTCCAATGAGTCAACTCTTCACATGAGGTGGCCAAAGTACTGGAGTTTCAACTTTAGCATCATTCCTTCCAAAGAAATCCCAGGACTCATCTCTTCTAGAATGGACTGGTTGGATCTCCTTGCAGTCCAAGGGACTCTCAAGAGTCTTCTCCAACACCACAGTTCAAAAGCATCAATTCTTCGGTGCTCAACTTCCTTCACAGTCCAACTCTCACATCCATACATGACCACTGGAAAAACCATAGCCTTGACTAGACGGACCTTTGTTGGCAAAGTAATGTCTCTGCTTTCTAATATGCTATCTAGGTTGGTCATAACTTTCCTTCCAAGGAGTAAGCCTCTTTTAATTTCACGGCTGCAGTCACCATCTGCACTGATTTTGGAGCCCCAAAAAATAAAGTCTGACACTGTTTCCACTGTTTCTCCATTTATTTCCCATGAAGTGATGGGACCAGATGCCATAATCTTCGTTTTCTGAATGTTGAGCTTTAAGCCAACTTTTTCACTCTCCTCTTTCATTTTCATCAAGAGGCTTTTTAGTTCCTCTTCACTTTCTGCCATAAGGATGGTGTCATCTGCATATCTGAGGTTATTGATATTTCTCCTGGCAATCTTGATTCCAGCTTGTGCTTCTTCCAGCCCAGTATTTCTCATGGTGTACTCTGCACAGAAGTTTAATAAGCAGGGTGACAATATACAGCCTTGAAGTACTCCTTTTCCTGTTTGGAACCAGTCTGTCGTTCCATGTCCAGTTCTAACTGTTGCTTCCTGACCTGCATACAGGTTTCTCAAGAGGCAGGTTAGGTAGTCTGATATTCCCATCTCTTTCAGAATTTTCCACAGTTTATTGTGATCTACACAGTCAAAGGCTTTAGCATAGTCAATAAAGCAGGAATAGATGTTTTTCTGGCACTCTCTTGTTTTTTCCGTGATCCAGCAGATGTTGGCAAGTTGATCTCTGGTTCCTCTGCCTCTTCTAAAACCAGCTGGAACATCAGGAAGTTCACTGTTCATATATTGCTGAAGCCTGGCTTGGAGAATTTTAAGTATTACTTTACTAGCATGTGAGATGAGTGCAATTGTGTGGTAGTTTGAGTATTCTTTGGCATTGCTTTTCTTTGGAATTGGAATGAAAACTGACCTTTTCCAGTCCTGTGGCCACTGCTGAGGTTTCCAAATTTACTGGCATTTTGAATGCAGCACTTTCACAGCATCATCTTTCAGGATTTGAAACAGCTCAACTGGAATTCCATCACCTCCACTAGTTGTTCGTAGTGATGCTTTCTAAGGCCCACTTGACTTCACATTCCAGGATGTCTGGCTCTAGGTGAGTGATCATACCATCATGATTATCTTGGTCATGAAGATCTTTTTTGTACAGTTTTCCAGTGTATTCTTGCCACCTATTCTTAATTTCTTCTTCTGTTATTTCCATACCATTTCTGTCCTTTATCGAGCCCATCTTTGCATGAAATGTTCCCTTGGTATCTCTAATTTTCTTGAAGAGATCTCTAGTCTTTCCCATTCTGTTGTTTGCCTCTATTTCTTTGCATTGATTGCTGAGGAAGACTTTCTTATCTTTTCTTGGAACTCTGCATTCAGATGCCTATATCTTTCCTTTTCTCCTTCGCTTTTCGCTTCTCTTCTTTTCACAGCTATTTGTAAGGCCTCTCCAGACAGCCATTTTGCTTTTTTACATTTCTTTTCCATGGGGATGGTCTTAATCCCTGTCTCCTGTACGATGTCACAAACCTAGTCCATAGTTCATCAGGCACTCTATCTATCAGATCTAGTCCCTTAAATCTATTTCTCATTTCCACTGTATAATCATAAGGGATTTGATTTAGGTCGTACCTGAATGGTCTAGTGGTTTTCCCTACTTTCTTCAATTTGAGTCTGAATTTGGCAATAAGGAGTTCATGATCTGAGCCATAGTCAGCTCCTGGTCTTGTTTTTGTTGACTGTATAGAGCTTCTCCATCTTTGGCTGCAAAGAATATAATCAATCTGATTTCGGTGTTGACCATCTGGTGATGTCCATGTGTAGAGTCTTCTCTTGTGTTGTTGGAAGAGGGTGTTTGCTATGACCAGTGTGTTCTCTTGGCAAAACTCTATTACCCTTTGCCCTGCTTCATTCCGTATTCCAAGGCCAAATTTCATATTTCATATTCCATATGAAATTCCATATTCCTTGGAATTTCATATTCCAAGGCCAAATTTCAAATTTCACCAAGGTTCATAGTGAACATTATTTCAGTCTTTATAAAATGAGTAAAGCTGTTTCCACTAGGTGGCTGTCTTTACCAAGAACTGTAAGAGCCATGCCCACTGGTAGCAATTTGCAAATTTTAAAGCCTACCTTTTACAGAGAGCTATATACAGAGCCATTTAGTAGATCTAATAATGCAAAGCTTCTATGACTCCGTTTTTTTAGCCCCCACTTTGGAAAAAGTCAGTAAATGTTAAAAACATGATATGCTTTTTAAAAAATACAGAAATTTTGTTTGTTGCTAGTTGAAATTTTTTTCTTTTTTCTAATTGAACCTAAGATACTGTGTAAATTTTAGGTGAAAGTGAAATCCCTCAGTTGTGTCTGACTCTTTGTGACTCTATGGACTGTAGCCCACCATTCTTCTTTGTCCACGGGATTTTCTAGGCAAGAATACTAGAGTGAGTTGCCATTTCCTTCTTCAGGGGATCTTCCCAACCCAGGAATTGAACTGGGGTCTCCTGCTTTTCAGGTGGATTCTTTACCGGATGGGCCACAGGGGAAGCCCAAGAATACTGGAGTGGGTAGGCTTTCCCTTCTCCAGGGGATCTTCATGACCCAGGAATCGAATCGGGGTCTCCTGCACTGCAGGGAGATTCTTTACCAACTGAAGTATCAGGGAAGCCCACCAGGGAATCCCAAATTTAAGGTGTTCAGGTCAATTTGTTATATTGATATACTGTAATACAATTGCCATTGTAGCAACAAGTTAGCACCTCTATCACATTATGTAATTATCATTTCTTTTTAGTGGTTGGATCAGTTAAATTCCAGTCTCTTAGCAAGTTCAATAATTATAATACAATATTGTATCTGTATTTACCAGACTGTGCTAATGCATAGATTTCCAGAACTTGTTTACTATTCATTGCAAGTTTGTAGACTTAAACAACAGCTGAAAATTTTCTTAAGCAAATAAGGGATTTTACCCAGAATAAGCACTGAGAGACATATATAAATGTTTTCTCTATGTAATGTTGTTCATATTCTCTGATCAAAAAATACTTGTTGATTATAGAAATTAAGTGTTTGGTATTTGGGAGAAAAGATTGGCTATTGCCATTTATAGTTGACATTCGTTTTAAGTTTCCCACCTCCCAGCCCGGTCAATAAAGATACTTTTAAGTTAAAACATAATCAATTGAGCCAAATTTATCATATGCTCAAATTTCTACACTGATCATCAGTGAGACTGTTTGTTCCCCGTCACATGCTTTGCTATTGATTAGTATTTGATTTGTTATTTGATTAGGCTAAAAATTGTGTGCCTTGTAAACTTCTTACTGAACTATAACTAAAAAGAAGTACACAAGTTGTAAGTGTATGTTCAATGAAAGTGAAAGTGTCCCACTCTCTGTGACCCCATGGAATGGATCTCCAGGGGAATCTTCCCAACCCAAGGATCAAACCCAGGTCTCCTGCACTGCAGACTGGTTCTTTACCAGCTGAGCCACAAGGGAAGCCCAAGAATACTGGCGTGGGTAGCCTATCCCTTCTCCAGCGGATTTTCCCGACCCAGGAATTGAACTGGATCTCCTACATTACAGGCAGATTCTTTACCAACTGAGCTATCAAGGGTATACTCGATCAATTTTCACAAAGTGAAATGAATATAAATGTTTTTGTTTAACTGTAGATTTTATCTTTTTAGATTTTGTTTGCTATTTGTTTGGTTATACCCGAATTATCAGCTCCTGGATCAAGAAATAGAACACTACAGCCACCCAGAAGCCATTCATTCTCCCTGCTGGTCACCTGCCCACAATGGTGACCATAACTCTGACTTCCAATGCTATATATGACTCTTGCCTGTTTTTAAAGCTTACATGAGTCTTCTCAATTCTTTTGCTTCCCACTGTGCTTGTGGGTCTCATCCATGTTGTTTCCACTGCTGTATATCACAACTTTTTATTCATTCTGTTATTAATGGATACATATGTATTATGCCCAAGTCGCAAAATCTCCCAGTGACCACCAGGGAGCCGATATCCAACGCAAAAGCAAGAGAGTTTTTATTACCAGGCTCGAGCTGGGGCTCCCACCGATACCAATGCAGCGGCTATAGGGAGGATCCCCGGGTTTTGGATTACATTGCTTATATAGGAAGTATACATGGGGAAAAAGGATTTTTAGGTAGGGGAATGTCTGATTGGTCACTTTCTTTCGAAGGGTTGTGTGTTGGTTCTTGATTGGTCCCTATTGTCTAGGCAGACCACAAGTTCCTGAGCGTTAAGTCAGGAGATTTTGGTCTGGGGTCCGATGGGCTCGTGGGTGGTGGGGTGATTTCCAAAGACTCTTTTCCCGGAATCTTACAAAATGGAGTAGCTTAGATTCTTCACTCCCCCCTTCTCTAGGATCCAGGACAGACCCAATCATGGGTCTGGGGTCAGCTCTATATTGTCTCGCGCTAAGGGGACCGTTGCAAGGCCGTATATTGGGATCTGCGCACCATGAGCTGCACCGCGTTGATGCGGCTTTTAATGAAGGCCACCAGTGTGTTTAGTAAGCATGGCCTGAGGGTGAGTAGCAGTAACAAGATAATCAGGGGTCCCACCAAGGAGGATATGAGAGTTGTGAACCAGGGGGATGAGTTGAACCAGGATTCAAACCAATTTTGAGACATTTCTCTTTCTCTTTTTCTCTGACTCAGCCCTTCTCTTATCTTGGCCAGGGACTCCCTGACTAGCCCCCGAGTGATTCACATAAAAACAACGTTCTTCCCCTAACGCAGCACACAGGCCCCTGAGAGACTTCATACTCAAGATACTTTTTGGAAACTGGGGCGGAGGTCTCTTTCTTCTGTAACTTCTTCCTCCTGTGCGTGGGCGTAGGCCTGCCTAGCAGAGCAGAAGTCTCTCTCTACCTGATCTAAGCTGGGGTTTTCCACATCTGAAACCAGCTTCTACCCTCGTAGTAACAGCAATTTAGTTGGCCCCTCTCAGAGATGAAATAGACAAGGGCCAAACAGGAGACCTAACAGGATGGTCATCTCTGGTCCCCAGAAACAGAAGGCAACATTTGGGGTGAGGGTTGCAGGGTTTGTGACCCTCTCTGATTGGTTGGTGATGAGGCAACAGAGCTGTGCTCCATGAATCTTGTGTTCAGTCTGAAGTTACCATCCTCCACCTGGGTGGGGGCTCAAAGACATTGTTATGCATATTTCTTTGAGTAGGAACCAGGACTCTGTCTGGAGGCTGTACCAACCTTTGTGCCAGTTGCCTAATCTTATAAAAAGTAAGGTTACTAGCTTCCAGCAGACATTGTTTTGAGAATGGTGGTATCTAAGCCTGACACGACTCAGAAAACTCAAGTGTTTAGCAATACAAGGTCTAATCTGAAAGTACACCCATAGCATCACCTAGTTATTTCCCAGGATATCTGAACCATAGCTACTCTATTTTGACTTTTAATTGTAAACTGTTCCTTAATAGCCAAAGCAGATTTCACCGTTAGTGATGTCAGTGTTTCTCTAGATACGAGAAGATGCAAGAATTGGGACTCATAAAATCTTCTCCTGAAAATAGCTAACTATCTGAAGCCTGTTCTGCCAGTATTTCCCAGAGCACAGAGTGCCTCATCCTGATTTTCACCCTGAACTCCTTTCAGGTCGTTGAAAGTCAGCAGTTGCAGCGGCCATGATTTAATCTAGGTAGATGTAGATGCCTAGTGTCAGTCTTCAGTTGGCACAGCCCCTTTTGCTCATAAACTTGACCATGATTATGAGGGGGGCATATCATGACCATTTTATCCCATGGTGCTAAGAATGTCCATTCTCAGGTTTGGCAAAGATTCTGTTGACAGGCCACTCAATGTGCTGTTACTTGACTAGGCCATAAAACAGCATCCAAAATTCTCTGGACCACCTGTCTTACTAGCTTCTTGGTCCAGGAAAATATTCCCTCTTGTTGCTTCTTGCCATATCTAGAGTTACACTGTTACCATCATCGATCTCATATGGGACTATATATTATTCTATTAGAGGCCTCACACACATATTTGACAGTGTAAGAAACAGCAATTTTGTAAAACAGGTGAAATACAAATAACATAGCCAGCAGTATTAGTAAAGTCACAAGTAAGACTTATGTTAAGAACTTCCATTAGATGTAGCCCAGTATATCTCAGGTCATCTGCACAGTGACCTGAATATGACTATAATTTTTTTAAGTTAATTTTCTCAGGGCCAACCAGTTAAGCGTCTGCTAGTAGAGAAATTTGCCAAGGTAACCCAGAACTAGACACAGGTAATTGGCCACAAACCCAACAATTGGATTGATTTTTAAATCTAGCATAGGATCAGGCCTATGATAGAAGAGCATTTGACTTATATGCAAAGGTCTAAGAAGTCAAGAAAACATAAATGATCATACGAATCAGGTCCCGCATCTCGGGGAAGCTGTCTCCCTCTGATGTCGTCGTCTTCTCATCCTGGTGTCGTGTAGTTTCTCCTGATTAAAAAGTCCTTCCATCCATGTTGGAGACAGTCCCTTAAATCATGTCTTTTTCCAGTCCTGGTTGCAGGTCATGAGGCATCTGACCTTCATCCAAAGACAGATTAAGGAGATAAGCTTCAGAAACAAACTTAGGGTGTTCTTCAAGAATTCAGTTAAATTTTACATTAACATCACATAACAGCAAAGAACTGTCTAAGAGATGAGTCTTACTAGATGCAGACCTCCATTAACAAACTGGTATTTAACATTTTGAAATATCTTTTTCTCCTTAAAGTTACCCTTATTTTTATTAAATATAACCAAATTAAGGCTAGTTTGTTTGCAAAATAGGTCTGTTCTCACTGATTTTGGTCTGATGATTTTTATAACCATAATTGATTATAGGCTTTTTATTTTGCTGAAACATTTATAGAGTCTCAGACTGAACTTTTAAAATAAAACAGGGCTGGGAAACGCACACCAAAGGCTTATCACAGATTTTGCCTAACAAATCTAGGTGAATTCTTCCCTTTTTAAGGTCTCAAAAATTTCTTGAGATTTTTGTACCCATGAGATAACCTTCCTAACTCATTTGAATTAGTTTGAGAGGAAGATTTTCCCTACTCCCTGAAAACATAAGATTCAAATCCATAATTTTTCAGATAGAAACCATAAAAGTTATAAGCATATTCACTGGTTCATTCAGTCCTTTTGTTAACTTTTGTGAAGTCATCAGGTTTTCCATTAGAATACCAGGACATATCAGAATGTTAAAAACCCCATATAATTTCTAGGATATCTGTATTAGTAATTTTACCATACCTTATAACATGAGCGGATTTATTACTCATTTGATAATCTTTTCCATGTAATTTAACCAAGTAAACACAGTTTAATATCTCTCTTTGGGATGTTCCAGGGGCCCTCTGAAGCACCCCAAAGTTAGTTAGAGATCAAAAGAATTTCAAAAGAGTTCTATTTAGGAAGCTTTACCAAAAAGATCAATTAAAAGGGTTTAGAACATTTGGTCAGATTTAGTCAGTGTTGATGGGTGTATCAGTTAGCTTGTTGATATGTCACAATAGGCCTAAATACCAAGGCTCAAGGTCTAGTGAAAGTCAGCTCCGCCATCTTGGACCTAGTTGACTCTAATTTCCTTGTTGACAAACTTGTAACAGATATAATATTTAACTTATATTAAACCTAGGTACAAGGAAAATGTTCTACTTAACGTCAATTACTCTAAGACATGTCTATATTAGATAGGTCAACAAACAAACATTAATATCAGGTATTTAACACTGAATATTTCCCAGTTCACATGAACCTGGAATTTATTGTTTAATTTAGAATTACTTGATTTGTAAGTGCTTACCTTTTTTAAGCCAAATAAATAGAGCTCGTATACAAATTAACCTCAAAAATATTACCCAGAGACTGAGACATACCAAGACATATTTAGACAGACAAGATCTAGCTTCAAGTCTTTTTTCCCTTTTTCCTCAGTGTCAGGAGTTAGAGATGGTCTAGATAAGTGTTCCTGAGAGCCCTGGTCTCGAGGCACAGGGAAAGAAAATCAAGTTCTGATAAAATGGCGGCCAGACAAAGCAAAATGGCCATCAAAAATCACAACACAGAACACAGAGTTAAAACATATACATATAAACCTGGCTGTCCTCATCAAAGTGAAAGTGAAGTCGCTCAGTTGTATCCGACTGTTTGCGACCCATGGACTGTAGCCCACCAAGCCTTTCCGTCCATGGGATTCTTTAGGCAAGAATACTGGAGTGGGTTGCCATTTCCTTCTCCAGGGGATCTTCTCGGCCCAGGAATCGAACCCAGGTCTCCCATATTGCAGGCAGACACTTTAACCTCGGCTCCACCAGGGAAGCCCTTAAATACAAAAATATAGTCTCTTAGAAAACCTCCTATAGAGACACAGAACTTCAGATCTAAGTACTAACATCAAAGATTTCAAGGGAGGAAAGGAAGCCAGGTTAAAAGAAGAAGGGGGAGGAGGCAGGAGAGGGGGGCAAAAGGGGTGGCCTTACAGACGTCCCCTGCCACCTACAGATACCCACGCGTTACGGGACTTTTCCCTGGGCCTCCAGAGAAGAGAGGACTGGAACTCGGCCCTACCAGAAATCAGAACCAGAATTCGAGTTCTCTGCCAAGAGAAGGGGATCAGTCTCCAATCCTCAGCTCAAGCCCTTTGATCAGTTTCCTGCATCCAGGACCGGGGGACTAGAAAAACAGGGAAGGATAGGAAGGGTTAAGGAGAGGAAAGAGAGAGGGAAGGGGAGAGAGATCAATAAAGCCTCTTGTTCCTTACCGGTCGGGGCACTCTGGCCAGTTGTCCACGTCAGGAGGAGACCAGGGACAAAAGGGTCCCAGTTGCAGCCGCTGGGTCTGGTACGTTGGCAGGCAAGCTGGCCCCTGAGTACCCCGAGTGGTCAGGATGTCAGTCTCAGCAAAGAAGAATCCCACCAGAGTCACCATTTGTTGCAGGAAGAGGGACCCCTTCCAGGGCCCGAAACTGGGCTCTTGTCTAACTCTCAGAAATGAATTGTCCAAGGAGACACATGTGCTGACAAAGCAAGAGATTTTATTGGGAAAGGGCACCCGGGTGGAGAGCAGCAGGGTAAGGAAACCCAGGAGAACTGCTCTGCCGCGTGGCTCGCAATGTCGGGTTTTATGGTGGGTAGACCTTTCCCGAACTCTTCCGGTTGGTGGAGGCTTATTAGTTCCGTATTCCTTATCAGGATCTCCTGTCATAAAACAACTCATGCGAATGGTTACTATGGTGCCTGGCCAGGGTGGGCGGTTTCAGTCAGTGTGCTTCCCCTAACAACTCCCCCCTGCAAGATGGGGTATAGCGGCGCCGTTGGTTCAGGTTCCTTGGGATTCTTCGGGTTCTTTCCTACATGTGTCGCCAACACCTGAGCAGTAGAAAATCCCTGTTGAGGTAAAAAAGGTTTTACCCAGGAGTGGGGCGCAATATGATATTTTCTCATACTATGATATAGGGAACTTGGTCAGGGTGTCCGATCTGCGGTCGGAAGATGATATCTAGGACTCGGTGTACAGTTACCGAGTCAAAGGTGCCTTCTGAGGGCCAGCCTACATGGAAGGTTGGCCATTCTGGGCTGCAAAAAGTGATTAATTTATTCCTTTTAATTTCTACACTGAGGTCATGAGCGTGCATCTTGACCTCCTTAAAATTATCAGTAACCAAGGATAGAGCTGTGGGGCTAGAATGGCGTTGCCCCATCGTCCCTGGATCAGTCAGATGTTGTTAAATTAACACAGACAATACGAACAGCCACACACACAGACAGAGAGACAGGAGAAATACACCTCCAGGAGTCCGGAGGCAAAACCGAAAGACGTCGGCCTCCCGCCGTTCAGCGTGTGCGACCCACTATCATCTACAGAGAACAGGGGCACTCTGTCCCCCTCGCCGGGGTCGGGGACGTCTCCCAACGACCCCCACCAGTGACTCGTCGGCGCGTCCGCCTGAGTCGTATACCGGTCTCAGAAAATAGGCCCTGTCAGAAACGAAAAGAAAGACAGAAAAAAGCTTACCGGCTGCAGATGATTCTCCGGATCGGTCTTCCCGTGGAGCCGGTGGGAGATCCCAGACGAGCCCCCAAATGTTATGCTCAAGTCGAGAAATCTCCCAATGACCACCAGGGAGCCAATATCCGATGCAAAAGCAAGAGAGTTTTTATTACCAAGCTCGAGCTGGTGCTCCCACTGATACCTTCACAGCAGCCATAGGGAGGAGCCCCGGGTTTTGGATTACATTGCTTATATAGGGAGTATACATGGGAAAAAAAAAAGGATTTCTAGGTAGGGGAACATCTGATTGGTCACTTTCTTTCGAAGGTTGTGTGTTGGTTCTTGATTGGTCCCTATTGTCTAGCTAGACCACAAGTTCCTGAGCGTTCAGTTCAGTTTAGTCGCTCAGTCGTGTCCAACTCTTTGCAACCCCATGAATCGCAGCACACCAGGCCTCCCTGTCCATCACCAACTCCCGGAGTTCACTCAGGCTCACGTCCATCGAGTCCGTGATGCCATCCAGCCATCTCATCCTCTGTCACCCCCTTCTCCTCCTGCCCCCCATCCCTCCCAGCATCAGAGACTTTTCCAATGAGTCAACTCTTCGCATGAGGTGGCCAAAGTACTGGAGCTTCAGCTTTAGCATCATTCCTTCCAAAGAAATCCAAGGGCTGATCTCTTTCAGAATGGACTGGTTGGATCTCCTTGCAGTCCAAAGGACTCTCAAGAGTCTTCTCCAACACCACAGTTCAAAAGCATCAATTCTTCGGCACTCAGCCTTCTTCACAGTCCAACTCTCACATCCATACATGACCACTGGAAAAACCATACCCTTGACTAGATGGACCTTAGTCGGCAAAGTAATGTCTCTGCTTTTGAATATGCTATCTAGGTTGGTCATAACTTTTCTTCCAAGGAGTAAGCGTCTTTTAATTTCACGGCTGCAGTCACCATCTGCAGTGATTTTGGAGCCCCAAAAAATAAAGTCTGACACTGTTTCCACTGTTTCTCCATTTATTTCCCATGAAGTGATGGGACCAGATGCCATGATCTTCGTTTTCTGAATGTTGAGCTTTAAGCCAACTTTTTCACTCTCCTCTTTCACTTTCATCAAGAGGCTTTTTAGTTCTTCTTCACTTTCTGCCATAAGGGTGGTGTCATCTGCATGTCTGAGGTTATTGAGATTTCTCTTGGCAATCTTGGTTCCAGCTTGTGTTTCTTCCAGTCCAGCGTTTCTCATGATGTACCCTGCATAGAAGTTAAATCAGCAGGGTGACAATATATAGCCTTGAGGTACTCCTTTTCCTATTTGGAACCAGTCTGTTGTTCCATGTCCAGTTCTAACTGTTGCTTCCTGATCTGCATACAGATTTCTCAAGAGGCAGGTCAGGTGGTCTGATATTCCCATCTCTTTCAGAATTTTCCACAGTTGATTGTGATCCACACAGTCAAAGGCTTTGGCATAGTCAATAAAGCAGAAACAGATGTTTTCCTGGAACTCTCTTGCTTTTTCCATGATCAAGTGGATGTTGGCAATTTGATCTCTGGTTCCTCTGCCTTTTCTAAAACCAGCTTGAACATCAGGAATTTCACGGTTCACGTATTGCTGAAGCCTGGCTTGGAGAATTTTAAGTATTACTTTACTAGTACATCATGTGAGATGAGTGCAATTGTGTGGTAGTTTTAGCATTCTTTTGCATTTCCTTTCTTTGGAATTGGAATGAAAACTGACCTTTTCCAGTCCTGTGGCCACTGCTGAGTTTTCCAAATTTGCTGGCATATTGAGTGCAGGACTTTCACAGCATCATCTGTCAGGATTTGAAACAGCTCAACTGGAATTCCATCACCTCCACTAGCTTTGTTCGTAGTGATGCCTTTTAAGGCCCACTTGACTTCACATTCCAAGATGTCTGGCTCTAGATGAGTGATCACACCATCATGATTATCTGGGTCGTGAAGATCTTTTTTGTACAGTTCTTCTGTGTATTCTTGCCACCTCTTCTTAATATCTTCTGCTTCTGTTAGGTCCCTACCATTTCTGTCCTTTATCGAGCCCATCTTTGCATGAAATGTTCCGTTGGTATCTCTAATTTTCAGGTCAGGAGGTTTTGGTCTGGGGTCCGATTGGCTCATGGGTGGTGGGGTGAGATCAGAGGATTTCCAAAGGCTCTTTTCCCGGAACCTTACAAAATGGAGTTTTTCTGTTAACAAAATGGAGTAGCTTAGATTCTTCAGCATGTTTTTCTGTTTGAAACTATAATGACTAGAGCTTCTATTCAGTTCTTGAATGACAATGCATTTCTTGGGGTAAGTATCTACCTAATCTACCTAGAAGTGAGATTTGCATATGTCATGGGATTTGCATGCATTCAGCTTTGAAAGACAATGCCAGTTTACTAAAATGGTTGTGCTAATCTACACTCTCACCAGCAAGATATAAGAGCTTCCATGTTCTAGTTCCTCCCCAGCACTTGGTAGTTAGTCGTTTTATAGTGTAGCCATTCTGATGGGTGATCTCATTGTGATTTTAAACTACATTTCCTAATGAAATTATGTATATGCTTATGGATTAAGAATGTCCCAATCTTTTTTTTTCATTTCTCTATAGTTTTTTATATCGTTTTATTTTATTTATTTTTGGCTGTGCTGGGTCTTCGTTGCTGCAGAAAACGGGGACTACTCTCTGGATGTAGTGCACGGGCTTCTCGTTGCGGTTACGTCTCCAGCTACCAGAGCCCAGGCTCTGGGCACAGGGGCCTCAGTAAGTTGCAGAACTCGGGCTCAGTAGTCTGATGTGCAGGCTCTGGAGCATAGGCTCAACAGTCGTGGCAAATGGGCATAGTTGCTCTGCAGCACGTGGGATCCTCCCAGGTCAGGGGCGGAACCCGTGTCTCCCACACTGGCAGGTGGACTCCTCATCACTGAGCCAACAGGGAAGCCCTATTGTCATTTTAAACATTAATTTGCATAAGTTCTTTATACACCTGAGGCTTGTCGAATCAGTGGTCAGATACAAATATATCGTAATCATCTCTTCCCATTCTAGGGTTTAACTTTTTACTGTCTCAATAATCATTGATGAACACAATCCAATTTGTCATTTTTTTTTTTTCTTTATGGTTGACACATTCTTGGAGTCCTGGTTTTAAAATTCTTTGCCTATTCCAAATTCATTAATATATTGTTCTATGATTTCTTCTTGGAGATTTATTATTTAACTATTTATATTTAGATACAATCTATCTGCAGTTGCTTTTTGTGTATGCTGCCACGAAGGGACAAAAACTCAGTTTTTCACATAGATGTCAAGTTGTCCCCACACCATTTATTAAAATGACCATCATTTCACTATTGTACAATAATTTTGTCTTTGTCACAAACAAACTATATATATCGTTGTTGTTGTTGTTGTTCAGTCGCTAAGTCATGTCCAACTCTCTGCAGCCCCATGGACTGCAGCATAACAAGCTCCCCTGTCTTTCAGTATCTCCCAGAGTTGGCTCAGATTCACATCCATTGAGTCAGTGAGTCTATCTTAACCCTCCCAGCCTCTGTCATCCCCTTCTCCTCCTGCCCTTAGTCTTTTCCAGCACCAGGGTCTTTTCCAATGAGTCAGCTCTTTGCATCAGGTGGCCAAAGTATTGGAGCTTCAGCTTCAGCATCAGTCCTTCCAATGAATATTCAGGATTGATAGCCTTCAGGATTGACTGGTTGGATCTCCTGGCAGTCCAAGGGACTCTCAAGTCTTCTCCAGCACACAATTCAAAAGCATCAATTCTTTGACTCTTGTGTATGTGTGTGTATCTGTAGACATGTATGTATATATAATACATACATTAGGTATATATGTGTGTATATTTCTGGACTTTCTATTCTCTTTCATCTTTCTATTTTTCTCTCCTTGGGCCCATTATCTTCATTATTGTAACAATAAAACAAGTCTTGATAACTGGTAGTGTAAGTCCCCAAGCCTTGTTTTTCTTCTTCTAGGTTCTATTGACTGCTCTTGGTCATTTACATTTGCAGATAAATTTTAGAATCAACTTGTCAATTACTACAGAGAGAATAAAAACAGCTACTGGGATTGTTTTTGGAATTGGATTAAATCAATAAGTCCGTTTGGGAGAAAATTGACATCTTTGGTGGCTTTATTTTTTTTTTTAACTTTTATTTTAAATTGGAGTATAGCCAATTAACAATATTGTGATAGTTTCAGGTTAACAGCAAAGGAATTCAGCCATACATATACATATATCCATTCTCCCTCAAACTATCCTTCCATCCAGCCTGCCACATAACATTGAGCAGAGTTCCATGTCCTATAAGGTAGATCCTTGTTGGTTACCCATTCTAACGATAGCAGTGTGTACATGTCCATCCCAAACTCCCTAACATATCCCTTTTCCCTATCCTTCTCCCAGGCAATTATGTTCACACTCTAATTCTGTGAGTCTCTTTCTGTTTTGTAAGTAAGTTTATTTGTATCATTTCTTTTCAGATTCTACATATTAGTGATGCTAAATGATGTTTCTCCTTCTCTGTCTGACTTGTTTCACTCAGTATGACAATCTCTAGGTCCATCCATGTTGCTGCAGATGGCATTATTTCATTCTCTGTAATGGCTGAGTAATATTCCATTATATATATATATAAATATATATATATATATATATATAACTCAGCGGTGGCCACAGGACTGGAAAAGGTCAGTTTTCATTCCAATCCCAAAGAAAGGCAATGCCAAAGAATGATCAAACTACTGCACAATTGCACTTATCTCACATGCTAGTAAAGTAATGCCCCAAATTCTCCAAGCCAGGCTTCAGCAATACGTGAACTGTGAACTTCCAGATGTTCAAGCTGGTTTTAGAAAAGGCAGAGGAACCAGAGATCAAATTGCCAACATCCGCTGGATCATCGAAAAAGCAAGAGAGTTCCAGGAAAACATCTATTTCTGCTTTATTAACTATGCCAAAGCCTTTGACTGTGTGGATCACAATCAACTGTGGAAAATTCTGAAAGAGATGGGAATATGAGAACACCTGACCTGCCTCTTGAGAAACCTATATGCAGGTCAGGAAGGAATAGTTAGAACTGGACATGGAACAACAGACTGGTTCCAAATAGGAAAAGGAGTACCTCAAGGCTGTATACTGTCACCCTGCTGATTTAACTTCTATGCAGAGTACATCATGAGAAACGCTGGGCTGGAAGAAGCACAAGCTGGAATCAAGATTGCCAGGAGAAATCTCAATAACCTCAGATATGCAGATGACACCACCCTTATGGCAGAAAGTGAAGAAGAACTAAAAAGCCTCTTGATGAGAGTGAAAGAAGAGAGTGAAAAAGTTGGCTTAAAGCTCAACATTCAGAAAACAAAGATCATGGTATCCAGTTGCATCACTTCATGGGAAATAGATGGGGAAACAGTGGAAACAGTGTCAGACTTTATTTTTTGGGGCTCCAAAATCAGTGCAGATGGTGATTGCAGCCATGAAATTAAAAGACGCTTACTCCTTGGAAGGAAAGTTATGACCAACCTAGATGGTATATTCAAAAGCAGAGACATTACTTTGCCGACTAAGGTCCGTCTAGTCAAGGGTATGGTTTTTCCTGTGGTCATATATAGATGTGAGAGTTGGACTGTGAAGAAAGCTAAGCACCGAAAAATTGATGCTTTGAACTGTGGTGTTGGAGAAGACTCTTGAGAGTCCCTTGGACTGCAAGGAGATCCAACCAGTCCTTCCTAAAGGAGATGGTGTTCATTGGAAGGACAGATGTTGAAGCTGAGACTCCAGTACTTTGGCCATCTGATGTGAAGAGCTGACTCATTGGAAAAGACCCTGCTGCTGGGAAAGATTAAGGGCAGGAGGAGAAAGGGACGACAGAGGATGAGATGGTTGGATGGCATCACCGACTCAGTGGATATGGGTTTGGTGGACTCTGGGAGTTGGTGATGGACAGGGAGGCCTGGTGTGCTGCAGTTTGTTGGGTCGCAAAGAGTCAGACATGACTGAGCAACTGAACCAAATTGAACTAAATATGTCAATGTATTTGTAAACAAAAACTACATCTCCCATGGATATATGTAAGGCTGAATCCCTTTACTATTCACCTGAAACTGTCACATTGTTTGTTAATCAGCTATACCGCCAATACAAAATAAAGTAAAAAGTAAATCTTGCTGCGATTTATGTCAGCGTATTCTGCTTATGTTTTCTTCTAGGAAAACCCAACCTTACACTTGGGTCTTCCGTCCATTGTGAGTTTGTTTGTTTGTTTGGGGTGTTGGGGAGTATTCTGGTTTCATTCTTTTACATGTAACTCTGTAATGGCATAGGGCTTCCCTGAAAATTCAGTTGATAAAGAATCTGCCTGCAATGTGAGTGACCTGGGTTTGATTCCTGGGGTTGGAAAGATCCACTGGAGAAGGGATAGGCTACCCACTCCAGTATTCTTGGGCTTCCCTTGTGGCTCAGCTGGTAAAGAATCTGCCTGCAATGTGAGAGAGCTGGGTTTGATCCCTGGGTTAGGAAGATCCCCTGGAGAAGGGAAAGGCTACCCACTCCAGTATTCTGGCCTGGAGAATTCCATGGACTAGTCCATGGTGTTGAAAAGAGTCAGACGTGACTGAGTGACTTTCACTTTCACTGTAATGGCATATATGGGAAAAGGATCTAAAGAGAGTGGATATATGTGTGTATATATGTGTGTGTGTGTGTGTGTGTATATGTATATATATAACTGATTCACTTTGCTGTACACCTGAAACTAACACAACATTGTAAATAAACTGTTCCAGTTTTTTAAAGTTTTTAAAGAAAAAACTATATCTCCCAGAATTCCCTTCCCTGATTGCTTTGCTTTTTGGTGGGAGAGAGACACAGGAGACTCTTTTTTTGGCCTGAGACTTGGAGGCAGAAGTGAAGCAGTCATATTTTTCATGTTCAAAATTACAGAGCAGGCATTGATAGAGCTCATGCACAATACCACTTATCCCTTGGCTCATTTTGTTGGGGTGGAAACAGCAGTTCAGCCTGTGATTACTCTAACTTCCTCTGAATCCTCTTCCAGCTTCTCTGACTCCTCAGCAGTGGGCACCAGTATCTCCTACAGGATGCCCACATCATCAAGGTTAGAGGCAGAGAGAGCTGAGTTCACACCTGTGCTCATGTGTTCCAGCTTGTCCTTGTTCTACCCACTTACAGACATCCTCCCTTCTCCCATAGAGATTTCAAGGTCCAGCACGAGACACAAAGACAACAGCTTTACAGAGACTCTTTAATCAGCTTCCACATCATGTAAGGTCAAATTTCTATAACAAATCTCACATATATACACATAAACATAGATACACATGTGTGTATATACAATATGTGTGTTATTCATCATCTTAGTGATTCTGCTTTTCTGATTGATCCCTGATTGATACATTCTTATAAATTGAGTCTTCCAATTCATGAACATGATATTGACTTCTATTAATTTGATCATTTTAAATTTCTTTGAATAATGATTTGTGATTTTATTTATATTTTATTATTTAGTTTTGGCTGCACTTATTTATCTTGATCTTTGTTGCTGCACACAGGGTTTCTCCAGTATGGCAAGCAGGGGCTACCCTTCGTTGCAATGCATGGGTTTCTCATTGAGGTGACTTTTCTTGTTGCAGAGCATGGGCTCATTAGTTGTGGCCCATGGGCCTAGCTGCCCTACAGCATATGGAATCTTCCTGGATCAGGGATCTAACTTGCGTGCCCGGCATTGGCAGGCGCATTCCCAACCCCTGGACCACCAAGGAAGCCCTGATTTGTATTTTTCAATTAAGGTCAATTCAGTTCACTTTTTTTTTTTTTCTATTTAAAGTAAGTTAGAAGTGTTCCATCTTTTTCTCTTCCCTGGAAGAGTTGTATAAAATAGTATGTCTTTGTTAAATATTTGGGAGAATTCACCCATAAGGCCATGTGGGCCTAAAGACTTCTTTATTGGAAGGTTTTAAATGATCGAATCAACTTGTTTAGATGTGAGACTATACAACATGTGTTGTACACATCATCTTATTATATTTTTAATGTTTATAAGATCTGTAGGAATTTATTTTATTCCTGATATTTAAATTTTGTGTTTTCTCTCTTTTTTCCCTTGATTTATCTTGATAGAAGTCTGTCAAATTTACTAGTCTTTTCAAAGGTCCAACTATTTTTTAATGTGATTCATTTATGATAAAATAACTTTGCTTCTAGGATTACCAGTGGCCCATGCTTTCTCCAATTCAGGACAATACTTGTCAGCATCTCATATAAACTCTATATTGTCACACCCCATGGTCACATCCCTGTTCTCATCTTACTCATTTCTGACATAGCAGATATTTCTAAAACTAACCTTTTTTCCTTACTTCCTTATCTATTTCTCTCCAATCTCACTCGGTGTTTTTTTCCCTCTTCAAAGCTGCCTGGGGCTGCTGGTCTCTCATCCCTTCATCTGTATGCTTTCTCGGTGAGTCGTTTCAGCCCATCATGTGCTGCTGACTCACAAATCTGTATCTGCAGTCCTACGTCTCTCTGGAGCCTTGGTCTTTTACAAACAACTGCACCCTTGGTATCTCTCCGCAGATATCAGATACCTATATCACATCTAACATACCCCATATATCTCTTGACGTCGTCTCCCAACTTAGTTCTATGTGTTAAGAAACACCAGAATTCACAGAGTTGCTGAGATTCCAAGCTTGATTCAAAAGATCTAACTTTTTGCTCTGTTGGTTTTCTCTATTGTGCATTAGTTATATATTTAATTATTTCTGCTCTTATCTTTATGTACTCTTCTACTTTTATAGATTTGTTTTGCTGTTTTTTTCTAATTTTTCAAGATAAATATTTAGATTGTTCATTTTCAGTCTTTCTTTTCTGATTATGCATTTAACATTATATATTTCCCTATAAGCAGTTTAGTAGTAGCCGTGGATAGTAACATGTAATATTTTCATTATCAGTCAATTCAAAATACTTACTAGTTTCCATTATGATTTTCATTTGATCCATGATTTATTTAGAATTATATTGTTTAATTTCTTAAAGTAGGGGTTTCTGTAGTTAACAGTTTCTTATTTCTAATTGAATTCACTATGGTCAAAGAAAACACTATTTTATTTCAAACCTTTGAAATTTTTATAAGGTAAGCTTTATAATCCAGCATATGGTCAGTTTTGATAAGTGTTCCAAATGCATTTGAAATGAATGTGTGTTATTTGAAATTTTTATAAGGTAAGCTTTATAATCCAGCATATGGTCAGTTTTGATAAGTGTTCCAAATGCATTCGAAATGAATGTGTGTTATTTGAAATTTTTATAAGGTAAGCTTTATAATCCAGCATATGGTCAGTTTTGATAAGTGTTCCAAATGCATTCGAAATGAATGTGTGTTACGTTGTCATGTGTGAAGTTCTGTGTATGTTAGTTGTTTTGTTAATCATATTATATACTTACTGATATTGTGTCTGCTTGTTCTAACCAATATTAAGAGATCCCTGTTAAGGTATTTCACTGTGACTATGGATTTTGCTGTTTTGCATTTTAGTTCTGTCAAATTTTTGCTTCAGATAATTTGAAGCCATCTTATTGAGTATACATAAATCTAAAATTATATTTTCCTGAAGGATTCACCTCTTTAAAATTATTAACTGTTTCTCTTTATTCCTAGTAAAGTTTCTTGCTGTAATGTGTTCTTGTCTGATATTGATATAGCTACATCAGTTTTCTTTTCATTAATTATTTTTAATTCTTTTAATTTCACATTTTCTGTGTTCTTATATCAAGGTGTATTTCTTTTAAGCAGCATATAATTGGATTTTGCTTCCTATCCAATATGACAATCTTTTCACTGGAACCTTAAGTTCATTTATATTTAATGTAATTAAATGTACTCTTAATAATTAATACATAATATAATGATGTCTTCTATTTTATAACTTATCATATCCAACATACCCCATATATCTCTTGACGTAGTCTCCCAACTTAGTTCTATGCTCTCCTCATCTTAAGAAACACCAGAATTCACATAGTTGCTGAAATTCCAAGGTGCTTCAAAAGATCTAACTTTTTGCTCTGTTGGTTTTCTCTATTGTGCGTTAGTTATATATTTAATTATTTCTGCTCTTATCTTTATGTACTTTTCTACTTTTGTAGGTTTGTTTTGCTGTTTTATATAACACCCAGATGGTTTTATCTTTCATTTCTTATTTTCGTTTGGTTTAGTCAAGCAATGCTATATTATTTTTAGTATTAAATAACACTATATTTTCCATCTATTAGTTATTTATACTTTTAAGCTATTCTTTTAGTGGTTAGCCTAAATATTGTGATTTATTACAGTATGCACTAGTTCCTTAGGGCTGCCATAATAAAGTACTACAACCTAGACGGCTTAAAACAAAAAAATGTATTCTGTCATCGTTCTGGAGTCTAGAAGTCTAAAAACGAAGGTGCCAGAAGGGTTGATTCTTTCTGAAGGCTCTGAGGGAGAACTATTCCACGCCTCTCCTCTAGATTCTGCTGATAGCCAGCAATCCTTGGCATTCCTTGCTTTGTAGATATATCATTCCAATCTTTACCTTCATCCTCATATGACATTCTTCTCATGGCTCTGGGTCTTCACATGGCTGTTTTCTTACAAGGATACTGTACTAGGACAGGATTCTACCGACTCCAGTATGGCCTTATCTCTGTTCCACTCATAGTTCTCCAATGACCCTATGTCCAAATAAGATCACAGTCTGAGTATCTGCAGTGAGCATTTCAACATATCTTTTTGGAGAAACACAATTCAGCCCAGAACACAGCCTAAAGATTAATTATTACTTTTATTATTTCCCTGACAATGCTAAGCCTTTAGAACACTTTAACTCAATCTACCATTTCCTGTCTGTTGTATTATTGTTACCATGGATTTAATTCCACATGTTTTCAATTGTAAACAACATCGCTATTGTTTTATACACTCATAATCCATTCATTTATCCATGTGCTTAGCTTTTTCACTGCCTTCCACTTTTTTCTTGCATTTTCTTTCCCATCTTGGAGCGTTTGTTTTTTCCCTTAGTCTGATGGAACTATAGTTATATATGTTTTACACCTATGTACTATGTCCTATAGGTTCAGCAGTACGTGAACCGTGAACTTCCAGATGTTCAAGCTGGTTTTAGAAAAGGCAGAGGAATCAGAGGTCAAATTGCCAACATCCACTGGATCATCAAAAAAGCAGGAGTTCCAGAAAAACATCTATTTCTGCTTTATTGACTATGCCAAAGCCTTTGACTGTGTGGATCACAATAAACAGTGGAAAATTCTGAAAGAGATGGGAATACCAGACCACCTAACCTGCCTCTTGAGAAATCTTTATGCAGGTCAGGAAGCAACAGTTAGAACTGGACATGGAACAACAGACTGGTTCCAAATAGGAAAAGGAGTACGTCAAGGCTGTATATTGTCACCCTGCTTATTTAACTTCTATGCAGAGTTTATCATGAGAAACGCTGGGATGGAAGAAGCACAAGCTGGAATCAAGATTGCTGGGAGAAATCTCAATAACCTCAGATATGCAGATGACACCACCCTTATGGCAGAAAGTGAAGAGGAAACTAAAGAGCCTCTTGATGAAAGTGAAAGAGGAGAGTGAAAAAGTTGGCTTAAAGCTCAACATTCAGAAAACGAAGATCATGGTATCCAGTCGCATCACTTCATGGCAAATAGATGGGGAAACAGTAGAAACAGTGTCAGACTTTATTTTGGGGGGCTCCAAAATCAGTGCAGATGATGATTTCAGCCATGAAATTAAAAGACGCTTACTCCTTGGAAGGAAAGTTATAACCAACCTAGATAGCATATTCAAAAGCAGAGACATTACTTTGCCCACAAAGGTTCGTCTAGTCAAGGCTATGGTTTTTCCAGTGGTCATGTATGGATGTGAGAGTTGGACTGTGAAGAAAGCTGAGCGCCGAAGAATTGATGCTTTTGAACTGTGGTGTTGGAGAAGACGCTTGAGAGTCCCTTGGACTGCAAGGAGATCCAACCAGTCCATCCTAAAGATCAGTCCTGGGTATTCTTTGGAAGGAATGATGCTAAAGCTGAAACTCCAGTACTTTGGCCACCTCATGTGAAGAGTTGACTCATTGGAAAACACTCTGATGCTGGGAGAGATTGGGGGCAGGAGGAGAAAAGGACGACAGAGGATGAGATGGGTGGATGGCATCATGGACTCGATGGACGTGAGTTTGAGTGAACTCCGGAGGTTGGTGATGGACAGGGAGGCCTGGCGTGCTGCAATTTATGGGGTCGCAAAGAGTCGGACACGACTGAGTGATTGAACTGACTATGTCCTATTTATTACTGGTGAAATTATCCTTCTCTCTTTAAAAAAAAAAAAAAAAATCTTTTTATTTGGCTGCACCAGAGCAAGACCTTTAGTTGCAGCATGTGGGATCTAGTTCCCTAACCAGGGAACTAGATTGAACCCGGCCCCTGCCTTGGGAGCATGGAGTTTTAGCCCCTGAACCACCAGAGAAGTCTCCTGTCCTTTTCTTAATCTAGTTCTTCCTTCTTTTTCTCTATTTTTATGACTATATTTATCAATACTATATTAAAAATTTTTACTAGTATCTATAATTCTGAATCACCTGTCTGATCCTGTCTGATTTTCCCCTTATGTTTTTGGTTATTGCGTCCTTTGTATTGGCATGCCTAATACTCTTAGTTGATGGTCAGACATTGTGTTGAGAAGTTGTAAAAATTCTGGATGATGAGGCACTCTCTAGAGAGTTCATGGTTTCCTCAGCTAGGCAGGCTGAGTTAGGACTGATCTCCTTAATCCAATCACACGTTACCATGTTAATTCACTTCAGTCGTGTCTGACTCTTTGTGACCCAAAGGACTGTAGCCTGCCAGGCTCCTCTGACCATGGGATTCTCCAGGCTGAAGTGGGTTGCCATGCCCTTCTCCAGGGGATCTTCCCAACCCAGGGATGGAACCCACGTATCTTATGTCTCCTGCACTGGCAGGCGGGTTCTTTACCACTAGTGCCAGCTGATGCTGCAGTTTTACTAAAGCTCTTCCTTCATCACTCCCACCTGAGGGCACAGCCTGCTTTTGTTGTTCAGTCGCTCATTCCTGTCCTACTCTGTGACCCCACAGACTGCAGCACACCGGGCTTCCCTGTCCTTCACCACCTTCCAGATCTTGCTCAAATTCATGTCCCTTGAGTCGCTGAAGCCGTCCAACCATCTCATCCTCTGTCTCCTCCTTTTCCTCCTGCCCTCAAACTGAGGCCCAGCATCAGTGTCTTTTCCAATGAGTTGGTTCTTAGCATCAGGTGGCCAAAGTATTGGAGCTTCAGCTTCAATATCAGTCCTTCCATGTCTATTCAGCATTGAATTCCAAACCAAATTTCCATTAATTTCATTGACTGGTTTGATCTCCTTGCTGTCCAAGGGACTCTCAAGAGTCTTCTCCAGCACCACAGTTTGAAAGCATCAATTCTTCAGTGCCCAGCCTTCTTTATGGTCCAGCTCTCACATGTGTACATGACTACTGGAAAAACCATAGCTTTGACCACATGGACCTTTGTCAGCAAAGTGACATCTCTGCTTTTTAATATGTTGTCTAGGTGTGTCATAGATTTTCTTCCAAGGAGTGTCTTTTAATTTCATGGCTGCAGTGACTGTCCACATTGATTCTGGAGCCCAAGAAAATAAAATCTGCCACTGTTTCCATTTTTTCCCCATCTATTTGCCATGAAGTGATGAGACCGAAAGCCTTGATCTTCATTTTTTGAATGTTGAGTTTTAAGCCAGCTTTTTTTACTCTCCTCTTTGACCTCCATCAAGAGGCTCTTTAGTTCCTCTTCACTTTCTGCCATTAAAGTGGTATCATCTGCATATCTGAGGTTGCTGATATTTCTCCCGGGAATCTTGACTCTAGTTTGTGATTCATCCAGCCCAGCCTTTCACATGATGTACTCTGCATATAAGTAAAGTAAACAGGGTGACAATATACAGGCTTGACGTACTCCTTTTCCTATTTGGAACCAGTCTGTTGTTCCATGTCCGGTTCTAACTGTTGCTTCCTGACCTGCATACAGTTTTCTCAGGAGGCAGGTCAGGTGGTCTGGTATTCCCATCTCTTTAAGAATTTTCCACATTTTGTCATGATCCACAGAGTCAAATGATTTAGCATAGTCAGTGAAGTAGAAGGACATGTTTTTCTGAAATTCCCTAGCTTTTTCTATGATCCAGTGATGCTGGCAATTTGATCTCTGGCTCCTCTACTTTTTCTAAATCCATCTTGTACATCTGGAAGTTCTTGGTTCACATACTGTTGAAACCTAGCTTGGAGGATTTTGAGCATTACCTCGCTAGCATGTGAAATATATATCAAGAATGTGCCCTCCTCTTCTCCTGTGAGAACAATAAAATCACCATGATTGCTGAACAGTCATCAACAGGAGGATATTGGAACCTACCAAAAAAAGATACCCCAGGTCCAAGGACAAAAAAGTCACAACGAGATGGTAGGGGAGCCGCAATCAGGTTAAAATCAAACCCCAAACTCGCCAGAGACTTTTGGAGAGCACAGACAAAACCATGGGCACACCAGGATCCAGGGGAAAGGAGCAGTGACCCCCACAAGAGACTGAGCCAGACCTGCCTGAGTGTTTGAGAGTCTCCTGCAGAGGCGTGGGTCAGCAGTGGCCTGCTGCTGGGACAGGGGCACTGGCAGCAGCAGTCCTGGGAGGCACAGCTTGTGGCATAAGGCCTCCTGGAGGAAGCTGCCATTAGCCCCACCATAGGGCCTGCAGATCTACCATAGAGCTGCCAGGCAAGCAATTCACAAAGTGGACAACAATCATACCAAAGGGAGTTCTCACACTGTTGGCAAGGTTCTAGGCACCACATCAGACTTCTCAACCTGGGGATCCGGCAAAGGGACTGGGAATCCCCAGGGAATCGGACTTGGAACGTTGGCAAAATTTGATTACAGAACTTCCACAGGACTGGGAGAAACTTAGCCACCCATCAGAGCTCCCTCTAAAAGCTTGGGTAGTTCCCCAGAGTCCCTCCTCCATGACTTGAACTCTAATCCTTGACTGCTGAGTAGCCTAGGGCAGTCAGAAACTCCACTCTGCTTTTCGGAAACCGTCTGCCCAGCTTCTTAGCCTCCTATACTTCACAGCTTCAGAATTCAACAAAATGCTTTAAAAACAAAAAAAAAAACCCTGACCAGTTGGATTCCGTTTTCTGCCCCTTCCAGCTCTAACTTGTTTCTTTAGATGCACAGGATTACCAAATACTCAGATGGTTGGTTTCTCAGCCTTGCAGCAGCTGTTCTTTGCCCAAGACTTTTATTGCACATTCAGCCACATTCCCTGAGACCAGAATTGTGAAATATCCCTTGGAAAAACATATCTGCACAATGTCAGTTCAACTATCCATGGTTTTTCCCTCTCCAGAATCTTGACCTCTCAAGTTCTAAGTTGGCTTACCAGCTTTCCCAATACCCATAAAAAGATTTTATTTGTTGTTGCTATTTTATCCAACTTCTCTCTAGTTGTTCTAAAAGAATGCATTTTTTGATGTATGGCAAAAACCATCACAATATTGTAAAGTAATTATCCTTCAATTAAAACTAATTTAAAAAAAATTAAATGTAAGAGAAATGAAGTTAAAAAAGAGCAATCAATTCTATCAATAGAAATTCTATGAAATAAATTACAATAAAATTGTGCCATAAAAAGAAAGAATGCATGCTTTCTGCCAAAGTTACTCTGTCATGCTAGAAGTAGAAGCTCCAACCAGAGTTTAAGAGCTTCCCCTTCAGTGAAGCTACGGATTATGCTTTAGAAAGTTAGATTGCTCAATAAGAGAGTGTTACTCTCTCTCTTTTTAAAATCAGATATATGATGGTCTCTAAATTTAATTAACTATATAGTAATTAGTGTGTCCTTTGGCAAAATGTGAATTTAAATTAATTAAGACAAATATTCATTGGACTATTTTCTCAAGAAACAAGAAAAATAAATATACAAAATAAAAATAAACGTAATTAATAAAGGACATTGAAAGCAAACTTTATTCAAGATCGAAGCAAAAAGAGAATTTGGCAAGGTTTTCACGGAAATGGAAAATAAATAAATTATACAGTTGGTACTCAATCGGTGTTTAAAAGAAAAAGCAAAATGTTAATTTTATTCATGTTGGTATAAATAAACTAAAATATTTATAAAACAAAAATAGAATACTTTTGAAAGTGTTATACCTTAGTAAACTAATAACAGAGGTTTCTTTTTTTACCTCAGGGATATAGAATTGAATTAATATTACTTTCATGGCAAGTTATCATTATCCATCTAAGTTAAGCCTAATTAACATTTTTAATGTATTTATTCTCTTTTTCCCTTATTTCTGTCCCCAGTCTCCAATTCTATTTTCTTTCTACATCATAAGCTCTTTCCCTCATGTATTAATATAATGTATGGCCTTATGGTCTACTTTCCATACATGTATTGTCCTTGAAAATATGTGGTACTATTTTGTGTATTTCTTAAATTACAAACACGAAACTATGCTATCAGCTGCACTCTTTCTCAGCTTTTGTACAGTCTTGTTTATGAGGTCTATCCATGTTGCCCCATGAAAATTCAGTTCATTCCTTCTGGTCACCACATCATATTCAATCGTATGCTTATATATTTTCTTTATCCATTCCCTTATAAAGGACACGTAAGTTGTCTCCAGCTCTTGGCTACCATGAACAACTGCAGAGAACATCCTGAGCATGTCGATTTGTGCATTAGGTAAAAACTCCTGAAAGGAACTGCTACATCATAGCATATACACATATTTAACTTTATTGAATATTGACAGTCCACTCTCTAGAACAGCAGCATTGTACCACCCCACCATAAACAGTTTCCTAGTATTTCCACCTGCTCCTAATATTATCTGATGATCTAATGAGTATACATCAATCTCTCATCTTAATTCACATCGTAAATGTCAGCCTTTCCCCCAATCATTAATCAATAAAAGCTATTTTAATTAGAATTCCAGAATTTTTGAGGAAACAAACATTTTCATAGCCCGCCAGCTTCCTCTGTCCATGAGATTCTCCAGGAATGACTGGAGTGGGTTGCCATGCCCTCCTCCAGGGGATCTTCCCAAACCAAGACTCAGGAGACTCATGTCTCCTGAGTCTCTTACATTGGCAAGTGGGTTCTTTATCACTAGCGCCACCTGAGAAGCCCCAATATATATGTAGAAAAATTAATTCCACATATAGAAAAATCAGTTTTATAAAAGAAAAGAGAAGAAAGTTAACCTATAAGATATGAAAGTATATTACACAGTTACAATAATAAAAACAGCTGCTTCTATTGCAGGAATAGACCATTGAAAGAGAACAGAAATTAAAAAACAGACCATGGGTATATGGGAATTTTGAAAATAATAATAACAAGAACATATGGAAGATAATATTGTCACAATTCTTCCTTTCATTTTGGCCCTTGTCATAGTTTCACTGGGCTTCCCTTGTAGCTCAGTTGGCAAAGAATCTGCCTGCAGTGCAGGAGACCCAGGTTTGATCCCTGGGTTGGGAAGATCCCCTGGAGAAGGAAATGACAACCCAATCCAGTATCCTTGCCTGGAAAATCTCATGGACAGAGGAGCCTGGTGGGCTGCAGTCCATGGGGTCATCACAAAGAGTCAGGCGCGACTGAGCAACTAACACTTACTTACTTACTTATAGTTTCACTGGGGCTTTCCAGATGGCTCAGTGGTAAAGACTCTGCCCACCAATGCAGGAGCCACAGGAGACGTGGGTTCCATCCCTGGGTCAGGAAGATCCCTTGGAGGAGGAAATAACAACCCACTCCAGTATTCTTGCCTGGGAAATCCTGCAGAGGAACCTGGCAGGCTACACTCCATGGGGTCACAAAGAGTCAGACATAACTGAGTGACTAACGCTTTCACTTTCTTTCACTGATTTGGCCATAGGACTTGCTTTGGTCAATGGAACGTGAGTGAGTGTGACATGAGCAGAGGCTTTACATGTGTTTCATGGCTTGGCTTCTCTTGTATATCTGCCACCTGCCATGAAACACACACACACAGATGATACACATATCATAGAAAGAGCTAACACAAATAGTAATAACCAATACTTACTATAGACTTTTTATTTACCAGGTACTGTTCTAAGTGCTTTAGCTGTAACAACACAATTAATTACTTACCCCAGTCACCTCATGAGGTAAGTGCTATTATTATCATCATTTTACAGAAGAGGCAGCTGAAACATAGAACTTGCATAAGATAATAGAATGAAATCGGAATTCTAGGTAATACCACAATACAGTGGGGGAAATGGATTATTTAATACATGCTATTGGGAAAATAGTTTATCCTATTAATTTTGATAATAATTTCACATCAATTTTTAAAAAGGTAAATTTGATATTGATCAAAGGCCTAAGTGTGAAATGCTAACAGAATGAAGGAGTATATTTCTATGATCTTTGAGAGTAGAAAAACTTGTTTAAAAAGGCCCCAAAAGCACAAATCTTAAAGTAAAAATGAAAGGATCTGACTACATTAAAATAAAGGATTTTTAAAAATAAGAAAACCATAGAAAAGTTAAACACCCAGGGATCCCATTTGCAGAAGATATTCGTAATATCAACAACAAGGTTTTACCAACTAGGCCAGTGGTCAGCAAGCTTTTCCTGTAAAAACCCAGATACTCAATATTTTAGGTTTTGGAAATCAGACTGTTGCAACTACTCAATTCTGTTATGGTAAGAGAATCCCATGGACAGAGGAGCCTGGCAGGCTACAGTCCATAGGGTCGCAACGAGTCAGACACGACTGAAGCAAGTTAGCATGCACGCACGCACAAAAGCAACCACAGACAAGCCATAAATGAGGGGACATGACTGTGCCCCAGTAAAAACTGAACAAGTCCCATATGATATCAGCAGTGCAAGAGGATTCTGGTTTCCGGTTTCTCCATATCATTCCCACATCGAACTTTCTACTTCTGTCATTCTGATCAATATAAAGTGGTAAGTCTGTTGTTTTAAATTTTCTAGTAACCACATTTTAAAAGTAAAATAGAAACTGGGTAAATTAATTTTAATGATAAATGTTCTTTAACCTAATATATCAAAATATTTTCATTTTAACATGTAATATTAATGAAATACATTTATGCAGATGTATTTTAGGTTTATGGCACATATCAATTCAAACTAGCTAAGGGCAACCTTAGAAGAAACTCACTGTAAAGTCAGAATTTCTAATTTCTATTACCCTGGATCCCTGAATGACCATGTGGGGAAAAAAATCCTTCCCTCCATACAGCCTGTGTATATTAGTCACTCAGTTGTGTCTGACTCTTTGCGATCCTATGAAATATAGCCCACCAAGGCTTCTCCGTCCATGGAATTCTCCAGGCAAGAATACTGGAGTGGATTGCCATTCCTTTCTCCACCATACAGCCTAATCACATAGAATTTATGTATGTAAGAAATAAATTTCTATTAAGCCACTGCAATTTTGGTTGTTTTGTATCCCTGATGAATATAGAAATTAGAACATGGAAGTTGGGTGTTGTAAAAGAAAATCTAAATTGTATGGCATTGGCTTAAACGTGGAGAGGTAGTGAGGAAAATACTACCATTTGGGGGGAGTGGATATCCCATTCATGTAATGGTGGGATCCCTGGTGGCTCAGATGGTAAAGAATCTGCCTGCAATGCAGGAGACCTGGGTTTGAACCCTAGGTCAGGAAGATCCCCTGGAGAAAGGAATGGCTACCCACTCCAGTATTCTGGCTTGGATAATTCCACGGACGAGGAGCCTGGTGGGTTACAGTCCATGGGGTTGCAAAGAGAAGGACACAACTGAGCAACTAACATACACACACATAAGCAATAGCAAAATATTTGGCAAACTACTGTCTGAGATACCTTGAAAGACAAACCAGGTATCTATGAGGTCCACAGCTTAGGGGAAGGCATTGGGAAAACAAAAAGTTAACTGAATGTTACAGTTCTCACTGATTATATTTAGCGAATTATTAGAAAACAAAATGATCTCAGGTAAAAATTAGCTAATTTCAAGCAGAAATAAAAATGAATAAAAAGAACCCAGAATATGGGGCCTAGGAGGGTTACAAAAGCTAGACAGAAGGAAATAGGATTGAGGAAACTCTTATGGAACCAAGGTAAGACTTGGCCAGGTAGCAGAGAATCAATTAAGATGGTGGTTCTCCTTTCTAAGTCTTATGGCCTTAATGTAGCTATACTTATATTAAGAGAAAGAGGCATGGTATCAAGGAAGCAGAAACTAAATTAAGGTTGAGAATTATGTCTACGAAAGAATTGGCTGTGCTTACAAGCCCAAGCAATTGACTAGAAGCAAATTGGCCAGAAACCTGCAATGTTTTGGAAGGAATTATTTGTCTAGAACCAAAAACAGAGTTAAAAATAGAATCTACTAAAAATGCATTGAAGGAGAGCTTCCCAGATGGCTCAGTGGCTAAGAATCTGCCTACCAAGCAGGAGACATGGGTTCAATTCCTGGGTCAGGAAGATCCCCTGGAGAAGGAAATGGCAACCCACTCCAGTATTCTCGCCTGGGATCACAAAAGAGCCAGACACTTAGCAACTAAAAACCAACAGCAAAAAGCATTGACTCTTCTAGTCTTCAACCTTACAGTCTTCAAGTTTACATAGCTGCAAGCAGGCAGAGAAAACTACGTAATCCCCAAAAAATGTTTACTCCTCAACTGCCTCTTCAACTACAGCTGTGAAGGAGGTCTGTGTCTGTGTGTCCTCATCTTTTCTTGTAAGGACTTAAGTGATTGTATTTAAAGTGAAAGGTGAAAGTGAAGTCGCTCAGTCATGTCCAACTCTTTGCGATCCCATGACCATGGGATTCTCCAGGCAAGAATGCTGGAGTGGGTTGCCATTTCCTTCTCCAGAGGATCTTCTGGACACAGGGATCGAATCCAGTTCTCCTGCACTGCAGGCAGAATCTACTGTCTGAGCCACCTATCCTAATCCAATATGACCTCAACTTAATCACATTAGCAAAGACCCTATTTCCAAATTAGGTCACATTCTGAGGTTGAAACTGGACATGAGTTTCGAGGGGACAATATCAGTATAGTCTGTCATCTGGTTCCCCTGAACTCACATCCATCCTGTGTACAAAATACATTCACCCATCCCACAGTCCCCCAAAGTCTTAACTCACTGCAACATTAAGTCTAAATCCAAAATATTGTCAACTCATAATGATTCCAAATCTTGTCATCTAAATCAGATATGGGTGACACTCTGGGTATGGTCCATCATGGGACAAAATCCTTTTCTGTCCACAGATCTATGAAACTAGAAAACAAACTGTCTGCTTTCAAAATACAATGATGGAACAGTCATGGGGTAGAAATTCCCATTCCTAAACTAGGGGAAAAAAATACGTTAGGAGTATACAGATTACCTCTCTAAAACAGTTCACCACCCAGAAAGACAAATTATATTAGGTTTCAAGGCTTAAGAATAATCCTCTGTTGGCTTGACGTTCTGTACTCTCAGCCCTCTTAGGTGGCAGCCCCACCCTCGCTGGCCTCTGCATTCACAGCTCTGCTCTCAGAGGCATTCTTCCTTCATTCATCCCGTCTCTGTCCCCTTCTGTCCAGGCTGGCAGTGTTTCTGTTGGTGCAAAATTCTCCAAAACTTTGTCGGTCTTCCATGAGTGTCAAGAGAATCCAGCAAACACAAGGGTTCCTGGATAACCTTGTCTCTATTGCTGGTTGCTGCTGATATGGTTGATAAGATCCATAAGTCACAGACACCTGATTGCCATAGGAAAGTGTTGTCCACTCACACCCTTGGCCCTATTCCAGAGTATGCTATCTGGGTAGACTAAGAATTTTCCAATTCATCATTTGCAGGTTCTGTTTTCCTTAACCTTTTATGTCTCAAATTTACATCTTCTCTTATTTTGTGTGTGTGCATGCTAAGTCATTTCAGTTGTGTCTGACTCTTTGTGACCCTATGGACTGTAGCCCACCAGGCTCCTCTATCCATGGGATTCTCCAGGCAAGAATAATGAAGTGAGTTGCCATGCCCTCCTCCAGGCGATCTTCCTGACCCAGGGATCAAACTCGTGTCTCCTGCATTACAGGCAGGTTCTTTACCTGCTGAGCCACCCGGGAAGCCCCTCTTTTATTTTCTGTAAGTGAAAAGGCGAAACCAGTCTCCACTTTCTACATGTTGCTTGGAAATCTACTCATGTTCACCTCTTTTTTAAAAATTTTTTTATTTTTCTTTTTAAAAATTTTCTTTATTTATTCTTTTCTGGCTGTGCTGGGTCTTTGTTGCTGCACGGGTTTTTCCTCTAGTTGCAAGTGGGGGCTACCATCTATTTGCAGTGTGCAGACTTCTCATTGCTGTGACTTCTCTTGCTGCGGAGCACAGGCTCTAGGGCATGCGAGCTCCCATAATTGCAGCTCCTGTGCTCTTGAGTGTAAGCTCAGTTGTTGCGGTGCACCAGCTTAGTCACCCCATGGCAAGTGGGATCCTCTCAGACCAGGGACAGAACCCACGTCTCCTGCGCTGACAAGCAGACTTTTCACCACTAAGCCACCAGAGTAGCCCCAAGTTCATCTCTTATAAATTATTTTCACTCAATAGCAGAACATAATTCAGCCAAGTTTGTTGTTGCTTTATTATAAGGATTACCTTTCCTATAGTGTTCAATAACACATTCCTCATTTACGTCCAGGACCTCACCAGAACTATTCCATAATTCATGTTTCTAATAACATTCTGTTAGTGACATCTGTATGCCCTAAGAGAAGAGAAGCTTTCTCTATAGGGTTCTCTTCCTTTTGGACATTCATCAGAATTATGTTTTACTTCTTTTTCTACCAACCATCTCTTCAAGGCTATCTAGGCTTTTTTCTAAGATGCACGTAAAAATTCTTCCAGCCTCAAAAATGCTGGAAGTGAAATCATATAGTCTTTGTCTTTTTGTGACTGGCTTATTTCACTTAGCATCATGTCCTCAAAATTCATCCCTGTCATAGCATATGACAGGTTTCCTTTTTTGAAAACTGAATGGTATTCTCTTGTATGTAAATACCACATTTTGTTTATCCATGCATCTGGTCATGAACATTTGGGTTGCTTCCTCCTCTTGGCTATTGTGAATATTGCTGCTATGAACATAGGTGTGCAAATATCTGTTCAAGACCCTGCTGTCAAGTCTTCTGTGCATAGGCCCAGGAGTAGAATTCCAGGATCACATTGTAATTCAATTTAAAACTTTTTGAGGAAATGTCATACTGTTTTCCTTAGCAGTTACACCATTTTACAGTCACACCAGCAGTGCACAAGGGTTCTAATTCTTCACGTCCTCACCAACACTTCTTATTTTGGTTTTTGCTTTTGGGGTTTGATAGTAATCATCGTTATCTGCTGCATGGCGAAATCATGATGGTGTGATCACTCACCTAGAGCCAGACATCCTGGAATGCGGAGTCAAGTGGGCCTTAGGAAGCATCACTACAAACAAAGCTAGTGGAGGTGATGGAATTCCAGTTGAGCTATTTCAAATCCTAAAAGATGATGCTGTGAAATGCTGCACTCAATATGCCAGCAAATTGGGAAAACTCAGCAGTGGCCACAGGACTGGAAAAGGTCAGTTTTCATTCCAATCCCTAAGAAAGGCAATGCCAAAGAATGTTCAAACTACCACACAATTGCACTCTTCTCATATGCTAGTAAAGTAATGCTCAAAATTCTCCAAGCCAGGCTTCAGCAATACATGAACCTTGAACTTCCAGATGTTCAAGCTGGTTTTAGAAAAGGCAGAGGAACCAGAGATCAAATTGCCAACATCCGCTGGATCATCGAAAAAGCAAGAGAGTTCCAGAAAAACTGACAATTCCAAAGCCTTTGACTATGTGGGTCACAATAAACAGTGGAAAATTCTGAAAGAGATGGGAATACCAGACCACCTGACCTGCCTCTTGAGAAACCTGTATGCAGGTCAGGAAGCAACAGTTAGAACTGGACACGGAACAACAGACTGGTTCCAAATAGGAAAAGGAGTACGTCAAGGCTGTATACTGTCACCCTGCTTATTTAACTTCTATGCACAGTACATCATGAGAAAAGCTGGGCTGGAAGAAACACAAGCTGGAATCAAGATTGTCGGGAGAAATATCAATAACCTCAGATATGCAGATGACACCATCCTTAAGGCAGAAAGTGAAGAGGAGCTAAAAAGCCTCTTGATGAAAGTGAAAGAGGAGAGTGAAAAAGTTGGCTTAAAGCTCAACATTCAGAAAACGAAGATCATGGCATCCAGTTGCATCACTTCATGGCAAATAGATGGGGAAACAGTGGAAACAGTGTCAGACTTTTTTTGAGGGGGCTCCAAAGTCACTGCAGATGGTGATTGCAGCCATGAAATTAAAAGATGCTTACTCCTTGGAAGGAAAGTTATGACCAACCTAAATAGCACATTAAAAAGCAGAGATATTAATTTGCCAGCAAAGGACCATCTAGTCAAGGCTATGGTTTTTCCAGTGGTCATGTATGGATGTGAGAATTGGACCATAAAGAAAGCTGAGTGCCGAAGACTTGATGCTTTTGAACTGTGGTGTTAGAGAAGACTCTTGAGACTCCTTTGGACTGCAAGGAGATCCAACCAGTCCATCCTAAAGGAGATCAGTCCTGGGTGTTCTTTGGAAGGACTGATGCCGAAGCTGAAACTACAGTACTCTGGCACCTCATGCGAAGAGTTGACTCATTGGAAAAGACTCTGATGCTGGGAGGGATTTGGGGCAGGAGGAGAAGGGGAGGACAGAGGATGAGATGGCTGGATGGCATCACCGACTCGATGCACATGAGTTTGCGTGAACTCCGGGGGTTGGTGATGGACAGGGAGGCCTGGCATGCTGCTATTCATGGGGTTGCAAAGATTTGGACATGAGTGAGTGACTGAACTGAACTATGGCAGAAAGTGAAGAAGAACTAAAGAGCCTCTTGATGAAAGTGAAAGAGGAGAGTGAAAAAGTTGGCTTAAAGCTTAACATTCAGAAAATGAAGACCATGGCATCTGGTCCCATCACTTCATGGGAAATAGATGGGGAAACAGTGGAAACAGTGGCTGACTTTATGTTTTGGGGCTCCAAAATCACTGCAGATGGTGACTGCAGTTATGAAATTAAAAAATACTTAATCCTTGGAAGGAAAGTTATGACCAACCTAGACAGCATATTAAAAACCAGACACATTACATTGCCAGCAAAGGTTTGTCTAATCAAGGCTATGGTTTTTCCAGTGGTCATGTATGGATGTGAGAATTGGTCTATAAAGAAAGCTGAGTGCCGAAGAATTGATGCTTTTGAGCTGTGGTGTTTGAGAAAACTCTTGAGAGTCCCTTGGACTGCAAGGAGATCCAACTGGTCCATCCTAAGGGAGATCAGTCTTGAGTGTTTATTGGAAGGACTGATGTTGAAGCTGAAACTCCAATACTTTGGCCATCTGATGCGAAGAACTGACTCATTTGGAAAGACCCTCATGCTGGAAAAGATTGAAGGCAGGAGGTGAAGGGAATGACAGAGGGTGAGATGGCTAGATGGCATCACCAACTCAATGGACATGAGTTTGAGTAAACTCCTGGAGTTGGTGATGGACAGGGAGGCCTGGCGTGCTGTATTCCATGGGGTAACAAAGAGTCAGACACGACTGAGCGACTGAACTGAATTGAATCATCCTTATCAGGGTGTGGTAATATCTTGCTGTGGTTTTGATTTGCATTTCCTTAACAGAAATTTAGAAATTCTGTATTTTTTAAAAATGGCGACTAATATTTCTTTGCGATACCACTTACACTCACTATATAGAAAAATTAATCAGACAATGAAAGTCGCTCAGTCGTGTCCAACTCTTTGTGACCCCATGAACTTTACAGTCCATAGAGTTCTCCAGGCCAGAATAATGGAGTGGGTAGCCTTTCCCTTCTCCACAGGATTTTCCCAACCCAGGGATCAAACCCAGGTCTCCCCCACTGCAGTTGGGTTCTTTACCAGCTGAGCCATAAATACTGAATACTGAATACCCAAGAATACTGAAGTAGGTAGTCTATCCCTTCTCCAGTGGATCCTCCTAATCCAGGAATTGAACTGGGATCTCCTGCATTGCAGGCAGATTCTTTACCAACTGAGCTTAGGGAAGCCCAGTCCTACAATACCAAGGGTTAATGAGGACAGAGATTTTAAAAAGTCCTACACTTTCCTGGTAGCCACGTACGTTATAAACAATCTCTTTGGAAAACAATTTGGCTTTATTCTGTAAAATGAGCATTTGCTGCCTATGACTGAGCGACTGCTCTCATGGGTAGTCCATTTCTACTCCTGCAGTGTTTTTCAAACCTTTTGTCACCACTCATTTGCGTGTTCTGTGATCACTTAACTGGGAGTCATAACTAGCATTTTTGTAAACATTGAAGAGGTAAATATCATTTCATTATTTTGTGAAACTTTTGTTTTATATACATGAGCATGTTTACTGGTTGAATACAGCAATCACCTTTCTTATGCTATGAATAGTGGTCAGAAAGTTCAAACACTTCTCATTTTGCACGTATGCACCAGGAGAATGGATACAAATGTTTGCAGCAGTACTTTAGAACAAAACTTGGAAACAAATCAAATAACCAGTAGACTTGTAAGTCTGTGGTATACTCACAAGACAACTCTATAAAACAATAATGACTGCTTGAGACTTACAAGCATCACAAGTGAAAAAAGACCTCACAGACTGATACTTTCAGAAAGCTCAAGAACAAGTAAAGGTGAACAATATGCTGCTGAGGAATACACACATAGTAAGGGATTAATAACTACAAATTAATAATTAGAGAATAAGAAAATTAGGGAATACACTTGGTAAGTAGATGATGGCAGCCCACTCCAGTACTCTTGCCTGGAAAATCCCATGGACGGAGGAGCCTGGTAGGCTGCAGTCCATGGGGTTGCTAAGAGTCAGACACGACTGAGCGACTTCACTTTCACTTTTCACTTTCATGCACTGGAGAAGGAAATGGCAACCCACTCCAGCGTTCTTGCCTGGAGAATCCCAGGAACTGGGGAGCCTGGTGGGAGGCCGTCTATGGGGGTCACACACAGTCAGACACGACTGAAGTGACTTAGCAGCAGCAGCAGCAGCAGCAAGTAGATGAAACATGGAAGAAAAATGATAGATTCAATACCATTGGTGGTGTACCAGTTCTTTAGGCGGATTCACAGATACTTATCATTATGCAGCATATTTTAAATCTATACTTATCATGTGCATATATAATTATGTAATTTACACATTTATAAAAATGCCCCCATCCACGTAAAGCCTCTACCTTTTAGCACAATAGTGAGTTGATGATCCCAAACAAACGAACACACACTGAATTTGAAAAAAAAAAAAAATGTTAAGAAGTTAAGACAACACAGGCAGGAGGCAAGCTGGGGAAGATGCTTGTCTGCATGCCAAGGGTCACATGTACCCGTTTAGGTAACCATTTGTTGTTGTTCAGTTGCTAAGCCCTGTCCAACTCTGTGCAACCCCAGGACTTCAGCAGGACAGGCTCCTCTGTCCTCCACTATTTCTGGAGTTTGCTCAAACTCATGTCCATTGAGTTGGTGATGCTATCTATCACATCTTCTGCCGCCACCTTATCCTTTTGCTTCAATTTTTCCCAGCTTCAGGGTCTTTTCCACATGTATGTAACCATAGTTTTAAACAGTTTCTTAAGACCAGGGCATAGGTTAGGAAATGATCATGAACAGCTGTTATCACTCACTACCTTAGGCGTGAGAGTTAATTATGTGCTTTTCTTGCTTTCACGGCAAAAAGAAAAGAAATCACAATTCATTAAACTTTGTCAGCGATGTGTATACCCAGTATATCCACACTTCAGCCAAGTCAGCATAATATATAGACTCGTGATGGGTCCTTTAGTCCTAAGCTATTAACTATGGAAAGAGTAATTCATGTAAGCCATACCTCTCAATTATCTAGAATTGGAACAAACTTTCAGTGCTTTCCTAATTTTCTTCACATTATCTTGGGGCAACTCATCCAAACTTCCCATCAAGCAACTCATTCATTTCTGAGAAGTGGCTCACAGAAAACAAAACGGCAGTTGCGGGGAAGGGAAGAGACAGTGGCAGGGAGAAACCTCCAGGACAAAGGGGTTGTGGGAGCTGAAAACATGGAAAATGTCCACAGTAAGAAGTCCAAAATAACATCCAAAATTGGGGGGAAACTCTCAAAGGTTCTTTTCTGTGCAATAAGGAAATTCAGATTAAGAAATCCATTTTTTAATAAAGACATTAAGCAAAACATTCAACTTCAGCAAAACCCACCACAAAGATGGCGATGGGACGAAGCCCCTACTCCACCCGCGGCCAGCGGCGCTCGCCTCACATTTCCCACAAACCCCTCGGCGCGGCCCGCTGGCCAAAACCTGGCCGGCCTGCCTAGCACCACCGCGCACGCGCGGCGCGACGTCACGTGCGCTCCCAGGGCTCAGCGGAGCTGGCGGGAGGGGCCTTGCCAGTTTCCGCCGCCGCGTCGCTTCTGAGCTCGAGCGGCGGGTTCTCGGTGCCTCCGCCGCGGCGGAGCAGTCGGGGGTCGCGAGGCCGATCGAGGGATGCGAGGTGGCGCGGCCATGGGACTGCGCCGAGCCCGGTGACAGCAGGGAGCCGAGAGGCCCGGGCCCTGAGCGCGTCTCCTCCGGGGAGCCTCGCCCTCCTGCTCGCGGGGCCGGGGCTCCTGCTGCCGTTGCTGGCGCTGCTGCTGGCGGCGGCGGCGGCGGCCAGAATAATGTCGGGCCGCCGCTGCGCCGGCGGGGGCGCGGCCTGCGCGGGCGCGGCGGCCGAGGCAGTGGAGCCGGCCGCCCGCGAGCTGTTCGAGGCTTGCCGCAACGGGGACGTGGAGCGAGTTAAGAGGCTGGTGACGCCCGAGAAGGTGAACAGCCGCGACACGGCGGGCAGGAAGTCCACCCCGCTCCACTTCGCCGCAGGTAAGCGGGACCAGCGCCGCCTTGCCTCGCCCAGACCCCACCTGCGCACCCGGGTTTGCAGGCCCGAAACCAGACACTGCACCTCTCCCCCCCGGCCTTTCCCCCTGGGACTCCGGTCCCGGTTCTCTTGATGTCGTCGAATGGGAGGTGAGCAGTTCCCTGGGGTTTAGGGGGTGAGTGTGCCACAGTCACTGGGAGTTGTTATTGTTTGTTTGGGTTTTTTTGCTTTGTTTTGTTTCGACAATACCTGTACCCACTTCCGGTCTTAGAACCCTAAAAGGCCTCTACAGGCTAGAAGGAGTAGGGGACGAGGTAAACCTTGTGAATTTTAAAGGCCAGTTATCTCCCAAACCTATCTTTCTTGCACTTTCCACTATAACTCTTAAAAGTCCTTTGTGTTACGTTCTTGAGGCTTTTGTCAAAGGCAGGGATGTAATTTAGGAGGATCAGCTTAATGGCCCATTGACACATTAGCATTAATGGGTTTACGTGGGTAGCACTCATTGGCAAGTTTCTGGAGACGGACTGGAAATAGTCAAGTTTGGAAGAACTGAGGTCTGACTTAGGCTGGGTGCGGGATGCGTGAGGGTAGTCTCTGCCAGACACAAGTTGGGATGGAAAGTAGTATAATGCCAGCAAAGATGGTGCAGGGACTCTAGCTTGGGTCTAGATTTTAAATCGGAAGTAATCTCGCCTCATCCTGAGATTTAGATCGTTTGAATTACACACATACACACATATTTTTATATATGTTTACTAGGTTCATTTTATGATAGGTGTATTAAGTTTAATTGAAGAATATAAAAACTAGAGATGGGACACAGCTTATTTCTATGAAGCATTTATACTTTTCTCTTGGTAGGATTGTGATTGCACTCTGGAATGATGAGCCGAGAAACATAAGAAAGATTTCCTTGTTCACAAGCATTGCTTTTACGCTTTCAGTGGGAAATGTGTTCATCTTAACCTGTACCTGATTTAGAATGTAAACATTACTGGGTTCTCCGTCAATTACAAATTTGTTGGGTTCCCATTGAGGAGCTTTGGAGAAGGTTTGGAGGACCGTTGGTGGGAGAACTAGAAACAGCCTGTGGGCAGTGGAAAGGGATGACAAGAATACTAAAGTCTCATCTCACGTTTAGCTAGTTTTGCCTAAAATTTTGATGATCACCGCTGTCTCTGACTTGAATTGTCCTGCTTGTCCGTGTAGTCAACATTTAAGCAACTGATTTGGGAAACTGTCATAACCGACTGATACATAATCCAAAGGGTAGTGTTACTCAGATTCTGTTTGCTTGATCTGTGGGATAAAAATAACCAAAGAAGATCTTAGTTGCTACCTTTCAAGAATTTGTTGTATTAATGAGTTCATATCTGAAAATAGTAATATTTAGAGACTTAAGGTTATGGATTAGCTTCCTATTGACCTTGTTCCTCCCAGCCATCCCACCGTGAGCTCTGTCCCAACATCAAAGCACTTTTTACCAAACTGAAGTGGAAAACTTTGTGGTTTGTTCAAACTGAAATGGAAAACTTATTTTAGGAATCAGTTACGCCTCACAATTTACCCAAATTATCAGGTACAGGTTATAAGATTAAGAATTTGAGATATAAAAGTAATAAAAATTACTAATAGTCTATATTAAACCAGAGTTGTAAAGCTCTGCATTTAAACCCAGGTGTATAAGAAATTTTAATTAACTCTGTAAATTCAATCTGAGTTATTACTTAAGATTAATGAGAGAGAACCTTGCTCAAATTTTTAAATAAATGCATCCAGCTGCATTTTTTCTTAATATGTGGAGAATATATTTCATAAACTCTTTGTAGGTAGTGAGTTATTATGTTAACATGCACGTCAGCATGTCATTGGAAGTTCAGTGTAGGTGGGATTATGTAACAGCCTGACGGAGCAGTGTCCTGTGTTTGTACATTATAGGGTAAGCTGTAGGGGAACATTTTTTTTTTTAAGCCAATTAAAACTTGGACATTTTATGGGAGGTGGGTAGGTATGATTTTGTCTTTTTGTTTCAATTCCAAGGAACAGGAATGAGAGATCGGTGCAAAGGAAAATGAATCACGATAGAACAGTTTAGAAAATTTGGTCTGTATTTTCATCTTAAATATTTAGTTCAGTTAAAGAATAATTGCTAGCCCTAAAGGAGTTAAGTTCTTGTGTCAAATGGAAAAAATAATCAGATAAACAGTAACTTTTATATTATCAGACTAGATTCCATTTCTTAAGTAAGTATGCTTCAAGAAGTCACTGCTTGTCAGAAGTTTCCTCTTCAATCCCCCTGCCACCAGCCCCTTACCTATCCCCTCCCCTCCACACACACACAGGATGTGAATGAGTTTTTTGTGACATATTACAAAACTTGTAGAGGCAAGTTGGTGGTAGGAAAGCTGCAGCTCTAATTTTGCTAAAAGCAGTAACATCTGAAATTCTTGACAGTATAATCCCCTAGAAAACAAGCAGGTTTCAGTAAAGGAGATTGCGTCTCTGAACTTGCTTCTGAAAAAATGAAGAGGGCCAGAATCTTTGGGAGAAGGTCATCTTTTTGTCCATCATAGCCAAAGAAAGAAATACACAGCATTCTCAAGAATCTTAGAACAGAACAGAATTTTCTGGCTTGAGAATCTTAAATATGTTTTAAGATGTGCAGAGAATTGTTCAATGGAAAAAAAATGTAAAATAACATTCAGTTCAAAGAATTCAGGTATAGAGATGGTAGAAAGAGATGATATATATGTATGGATATAGTTGTAGTTGGAGAAGACAAGTTGAAAAATAACTTGCATTGTTAGAGTTCTAGTTAAACAAAGTAAGCTTTGTTTTGTACTTAGTATGTTACTTTTCTGTATTTATAGTATGCTACTCAGCCATGTACTTTGGGCTAGTCAGACTTCAGTTGCTACATTCAATTATGTATAAAGTATGCATATGAATTGCATATAAGGTTTCCCACTCCCCCACACCAAGTGTGAACTAGAGCACCTGGAATTTATTTTACAATCAGAAACCTACTTATTCTAGAGAGAAAAGAAGACTAAGGCTAAACAATGTTGCTATCCACATATGTGGAAGAAGTCAAGTAGACAAAGTGAGAGGATATGACTTGTGTGGCCTTTGCAGTCAAAGCTAGGGGCTAGTAGGTGAAAGGTTACAAGGAGTCAGACTGCCTTTAACAATCTACTGAACTGTGGGATTGTCTGGGAGCCTCCTTACAGTGGTTGAATTGGGCCCTTTGAGAGGTGTGGAAAGGATTTCTGTCTAGGGAAGGCAATTGGACTGGTAGGTCAGAATCTGACTTGTATAAGAAAGTGAGATGATTTCTCCAGTTGAAGATGTTAATAACTTAGCTGCCAAGGGGCTTCCCTGGTGGTTCAGATGGTAAAGAATCCGCCTGCAATGCAGGAGACTCAGGTTCAATCCCTGGCGGGGGAAGATCCTCTGGAGAAGGGAACAGCTACACACTGCAGTATTCTTGCCTGGAAAATTCTGTGGAGAGAGGAGCCTGGCAGGCTACAGTCCATGGGGTTGTAGAGTCAGACACACTGAGCAACTGACACTTTTACTTTCAGCTGCGAAAGACATAATAGCTTTTGTGATTACCACTGATAGCCTTTCCCAAAGTGGTGCTATTGAAGCCGTCCATTAATGTTGCAAAAGAATTTCCTTCTTTTGGCTGTAGGCCAACATCATAATTATGGGAGATCCACAAAAGGTACCCCCCTTTCTTACCTTGGGCTAGAATTATAGACTGTTTTCTGCTGTGGGGGATAATTAAATCCTGTATCAGTAGAAAACCCCTGTATCAAAGACCAGTCTATTTCAGACTTCAGATTTTTTTTTTTTTTTTTACTACCGGATCTCTTGTTATAGTATATTATCAAGACTTGAGTTACATTTTTTTCCTCAGCTGTTGGTGGATTTACAGATAGGCAGTAGACTTCAGTAGCAACCACTTTGGAGTACTTGTTTCAATATTTCTGCATTCAGATTGTTAGACTTTCATCACCCCAGAGGCCATGGCATCCTTTCCAAAGTTTCTCCTACTCTGACCAGACTATTTGTCCCAAGTTGAACTAAACAAAGCCTTCTCCTGTGTATTCCTCATTCTCAATAAATACGTGCAGGAAGTACTTCTTTCTGGATCTTAAAGTTATTAGTAAAGTAAAGTTATTAGTAAAGTTATTAGGTGGGTACAAAAGTAATTGTGGTTTTGGGCCATGAAATTTAAATCATAACTAGGCTCAAACACATGTCTATGAATAAAAATAGGAACCATTTCAATCAACACATTTTTGCCAGTGAGAAATGTTTATTCCTGTAGTGTAAAAATCCATACTTAGGGGTTTGATGAGCTTTGGGAAAGCATTTTCTGCCTCCTGCTGGAAAGTTGTTGAGATGCTTGAAGAAGTGGTAATCAGTTGGCGAGAGATCAGTGAATATGGCGGATGAGGCAAACTTTGTCGCCCAGTTCATTCAACTTTTGAAGTGTTGGTTGTGTGAGGTGCGGTCAGGCGTTGTCACGGAGAAGAATTGTACCCTTTCAATTGACCAGTGCCGGCTGCAGGCATTGCAGTTTTTGGTGCATCTCATTGATTTGATGAGCATACTTCCCAGATGTGATGGTTTCAGAAAGCTGTAGTGGATTAGATGGGCAGCAGACCATGAAACTGACCATGACTTTTTTGGGGGCGCAAGTTTGGCTTTGGGAAGTGCTTTGGAGCTTCTTCTCAGTCCAATCATTGAGCTGGTCATCTCCGGTTCTTATATAAAATCCACTTTTTCAGTCTGATTGAGAAATGGTTCTTTGTTTTTGAGTAGAGTAAGAGAAGAAAACTCCTCACGGTGATGGGTTGTTCTCTTTATTTGCGGTCAGCTCATGAGGCACCCACTTTTTTTTTCATCTTTCTGATTTGCTTCAAATACCAAACAACCGTAGAATGGTTGACGTTGAGTTGTTTGGCAACTTTTTGCGTAGTTGTGAAAGGATCAGCTTCGATGATTGCTCTTACTTGGTCGTTGTCGACTTCTGATGGCTGGCCACTACGCTCCTCATCTTCAAGGCTCTGGTCTCCTTAGCAAAATTTCTTGAACCACCACTGCACTGTAGTTCTTGGGCCAAAGGCATTGTTGATGTTTTGAGCTGTCCCCACTGCTTTATGACCCAGACCCATGTTGAACTTGAATAAAAAAATTACTCAAATTAGTTTTTTGTCTAGCATCATTTCTGTAGTCTAAAGTAAATATAAAATAACCAGCAAGTAGTAAGTCATTAGCAAAAAAAATAAAAGAAGACATGTGCATTAAAATGATGTATAACATAACCACATTTATTTAAGAATGTATACCACTATCAAATGGCTAAGTTCAACAATGTAAAACTGCAATTACTTTTGAACCAATCTAATAATAGTAAATGAGAAGTATAAAATGATAGCCTTTAAAAAATCTGACAAGAGTCCTGGCTGTGTAAGTCAAGCTGAAGGCTGCTTGACTAACATTCCCATCTTCTGGATCACAGGAGCCTTCTCTCTTTCATGGCATTTGTTGATATTTTCTGTTTTTTTAATGTTTCCTCCTGACAAAGCTCTGTGTGATGCCTTGGGTTGGCAACATATAACTGTCATTGCATATTGGACCAGCTGTATCATCAGTGGCTCATTCTATCTTCAGGCTGTAAAAAGGGAGAGATGGGGGCTCTGAGTGAAATTTCCTGAATCTTAAGTTGGTTTCTCTGTAGCGACTTCCAGTGCTTCACAACTTTTTGGAAGCCATTCAGATGAAAGCATTTCCAGTATAGCAGGAAAATATGATACTGTTAACAGGAGTCATGGTTTGCAAGACAGTTCCTGGGACTGCAGAAACTGATGGCACCTGGATGGTAATGAAACAAAAGGGAAATTGAATAGACTACTTTCTTAGTTGTCACAAATCATCAACTTCATATTTTCTGTGGAGGTTGTTTGCTTACTGTTCCAGCCAAAGTATCAGCTATACACTAAATAAATGTTTATCAAGTCCTCCTATATATCCAGTACGGGCCTTGTCCAGTGAACAGAAATGAACAGGACATCTTGCTAGCCGTTTTATTGATCAGCAGGTTGAGTTTCCAAGTAAGCCTGTTTTGTCTCACTGTCAGGGCTCTATAGTGGATTCACACTCAATGTATGATTTCATCAGGATTTTCATGTTTGAAGATGAGTGCTGTTACATAATTGTAAAATAAAATCGCAGTGTAACCTGAGCAGCTATAACCACTGACTGTAGGCTTCTGATTCCTTTGTAAAGAGATCCTTAGGATACGGAGCTGGGTATCGACTCTTAAGGATATTCCTATTCATGTTTTACCTGGCCAGTGAGAGCGTGATCAGAACATACTTTGCAAAACTGTTTTTCTTCAAAAAATGAGTACATAACAGAAATGCTTTGAATTATTCTTGAGACTGTAAGAATGGGGATTGTATCAGGGATTAGTTCTTAGAGTTTGGGAAGCCACTAAAATCTAAAGGTTTCACCAAACTTCCAAAAGTAGATTTTAAAATTTGAAATAGCTCCCTACTGACCCCTTCTAAATAATTCCTTTCAAGAAGTGACTTCAAACACTCTAAATCTCAGACTCTTATCTACTCTCAGAATAGCAGCATGACCTCTATACACATATTATAGTCTTTACACTGTGACTTGGAAAACATGCTGATCTCTCTGTCAGCCTCCAGATGGGTTTCAGACCTCTTAATGGCTAGGAAATCATGTTGATACAGTTGTTGAGGTGAAAGTCCTCATCCGTGTCTTGGACTGTTGGTAATTATGTGGATAAAATCACCTTAACCCTTTCTCCCCATATCTCCTCCCTAGCTAAAACTTCAGTTTCAGTATTTAATCAAACACATCAGTATTGATTCTCTCTTGTTAACTCTGGTTTGAAGCAACCATCGTCTTTTCTCAGTGGTATTTTAACAAAAGGCTGCTCTTGACCTTTGTTCAGCTTGATCACTAATCCTTTGTAACAGATAGCTTCCTGACAGTGTCTCATAAAACAGCCAGATGTTCTGCTACAGCTATTTCTGCGCCCACCTCACACCCCTTTCTTGGGAAGTTACTCTGTGAGTCACCATTTTGACTACTTCAGACAACATTACCACTGAAGAAATAGGGATCCTTCTCAAGGTCCTTGAGTACATCAAGTACCTTCCCAAAGAAAGAGATATCTTTACTAACTTTTCTTTATTCTGATTCTTTTTCTCTTCAACTGAAGTCTTTAATAAAAGCTTTTCTTCCGGGTGGATGCTGAGTGGCTGAAATAGCAGAACCACTGATTGGGGCAGCTGGGGGTGGCTCACTTGGGAGGACAGTGTGATCAGCAGTGCCCAGGCTACGATAAGGAATATTCGGGTCAGAGACCTTTCTTCCTGGAAATTTTCCCTCTTGGCTTTTGCAGTGCTATTCTTTCTAAGTTGTACTTCTCAGTCTCCTTTTCTCATACCACGCTGTATTTTTTCAGCAAATATGAACAGGTTTTTTTGTTGCTGTGTGCCAGTCAGTGTGCAGGACACTGGGGAAGTAGGGATGAATTAAGATAGACGTTGACCCTCTTGTTGCGGAGTTCAGGAGATTAGTACTGAACAGTAATTACAAGTTTTAATAAGTGCCAGAGGATACTGCTGTGAATAGCAAAGGGAAAACCCTTGTGTTTTTTCTGGAGCTTGAGTTCTAATGGAGGAGAGGGGGAAACCAACTGAATTGATTGTATGACTGTGCAGAATGGACCACTTTAGATAGAATGATCAGGGATGGTCTCTTTAAGGTGGGGACATTAGACAGTGAATAGAAATGCAAAGAACATGGGAGAAGGAGGCCAAGCAGACAGGCAGCATATGCTAAAGTAAGGTTAGTACACTTGGTGAACAGAAAGAAAGCTGGATCACGGTTCAGAAAGGGAAAAGTGGTTTGAAACGAAGTTGGAGAAGTAGGTAAGGGCCAGTTCAGGCAGCAGGCCTTGTAGACCGTGGTAGCAGGATTGAATTTTATTCTAAGAGTGTCAGTGGGAAGCCAGTGGATTACTTTAAATGGGGGTATGATAGGAGGGTTGTTTTTAAAAGGTCGCTGGGGACAGTGAAAATGTGAGGCCCGATTAAGGAGACTTTTGCGGTGTTTCAGGCTGGAGACATTTGGGCTTGGGCGGGGGGGGGGGGGGGTGGTTGGGCAGTGTCAGGGGAATGGAGAGAAGCTAGGGAACGTGTTGCGTCCGAGATGCCTGCGAAATACCCAGGTGAAGGTACGTCTAGTAAACAGTCTGGAATTCAGGTGAAAAATCTAGACTGGAGATCTCAATTTGCAGGTCATGTACCTAGGTGGTATTTAAAGCCATAGGAGAAGATGAGGGGAAAAGAGGGAAGAGAACTGAGTCTTGAGGAGTCCCAGCATTTAAAAATCAGGTGGAATAAGCAGGATGCCCCTAAGGAGGTAGGACATGGCCGAAACTTGGATTTCTCACCTTCTGCCACAGAGCTCTTGAGTCTGTAACCTTCCTGTCCCAGTTGATGCTAACCCCACTCCTCCATTCCTCAGTCCAAAAGCCTTGGGAGTCAGCCGTGACTCCTCCCTTGCCCCCACCTTCTCTTAACGTCCTCACCCTCTCACCCTTAGCCTCACCCCACATCCAGGCTGAGAGCAAACTATGGTGGCTCTACCTTCAGAGTGCCCAGACCTGCCACTTCATATTCGGACAGGTGCCACCACATTATGGTCCAAACTACCATGGTCTTTCATTGGTTTCTAAGCTAAACCCCCTTAAATCTTGTCTCAACCCAACAGCCAGAGGGTACTTTTCAGATAGGTCATATCATGTAATTTACCAACTCAGACTCCTACGATGACACTCCCTTTTTCCTCACAGTAAAAAAGCCAGAATTCCTACAGTGGTCCTCAAGCCTCTGTGGCTGGTCCTCGTTACTTCTGACCTCACCTCCTCTCCTGCTACCCCTTGTTCAGCTCCACGTATTCTAGCCTGTTGGTCCGTAGGGCTCGTTCTCTCTCCTTCAAGTCTTGGGTCAGATGTCACCGTCTCCGCAAGGCCTGTGGTGACCTCGCTGTTGTACTTTATGACCCCCTCCATATACACACTCTGATCACCTTTTTTTTTTTTTTTGCTGGATCTTCGCTGCTGCTCGGGCCTTTTTCTGGTCGTGGTACTCGGGCTGCTGCTTGCGGGGGCTGTTTGCAGAGCGCGGGCTCTAGGGCCCTTGGGCTCCTGTAGCTGCAGCTTTTGTGCTCTAGAGCACAGGCTCAATAGTTGTGGCACGGGCTTCGTTGCTCCACAGCACGTGGGCCCTTCTGGATCAGGGTCTTCTGTGCTGGCAGCCTGATTCTTTACCGCTGAGCCACGAGGGAATCCACGTCTTCTCTTTTCCTAATTACCTTCTAACATACTTACTTTGTGCGTTTGTTGTTCATCTCCTCCACCTCCATGGAAGTTCCTCAGAGGCAGATATTTGGTCTGTTCTGTACACTCGTAAGTCAGAGGCACCCCGAAACATGTCATCACATGGTTGATTCCCTGATCATTTGGTTTCCTTTTTTGTTTAAGTCTTGATTGAATTTGTCTCAATATTATTTTTGTTTTTCATTTTGTTTTTGTTTGGCTTCAAGGCTTGTGGGATCTAAGCTCCCCAACCAGGGATCAAACTTGCACCCCCTGCATTGGAAAGTGAAGTCTTAACCACTGGACTACCAAGGAAATCCCTCCCTGATCATTTGTTAAATGAACAGATGAGGCACGAAAAACCAGAAAGGTGTGATGTCATGGAAACTCAGAGATATTTTTCACAAGAGAGGGATTAGTCAGTTGTCAAGTCAGTTTCCAAATGTTGCTGAGAGATCTAGTCAAATGAGAACAGACGTGTGTCCTTTGGGTTTGGCAACATGGAGGTTGTAGGTGGCCTCGATGAAAGCAGTCATAAAGAAGAAGCCAGACTGGATTTGAAAGAGGAGTAAATGCGAAATAGAGAATTGGGGACAGTCTGTAGGGTTTTCCTGGTGGTTCCGATGGTAAAGCATCTGCCTACAGTGCGGGAGACCTGGGTTCGATCCTTGGGTCGGGAAGATCCCCTGGAGAAGGAAATGGCAACCCACTCCAGTATTCCTGCCTGGAAAATCCCATGGATGGAGGAGCCTGGTAGGCTGCAGTCCGTGGTGTTCCAAAGAGTTGGATACAACTGAGCAACTTCACTTTCACTTTCCTAGAGGGTTGAATATGCAGGGGAGCAGAGAAATGGGCATGTGAATTCAAGGAGAATATTTTTAATAAAATGGAACGTAAAGAACATGCTTTCACACTGTTGGGAATGATCTGGCGGAGAGGGAGAGATTGATGTGGATAGGAATACCTTGAGAAGGTGAGAAAGTATAAGATGAGAAGGGATTGATCTTTGATACGAAACATACTTCTTTCAACAGAACAGAAAACTAGTGTTCTCTAGTCAGCTTCATTTTCTTGCATGGCTTCAAACACCATCTTTAGGGTCAAGACTTCAAAGTGTCAGTTGTTAGTTCATACTAATTTCCTTAGTTAGAAATACACAGAACCTTCTGCTTATTGGACATTTGTTCCTCAAACAGATGTCCAAAAGCATTTAAGCATTTCCCAAAACAAATAATCTTATCTTAGTAAATATCCTGTTTTCCTTTTTATTTTGGATGTCCCATTGTCATCTTCTTTCCCTAAATTAAAGAAGTTGCCAGATACTGTCAGTTTTCTCTTTTTAGTTACTCCTGGCAACATTTTATGTAATAGGAAAAGAGTAGAAACAACCCAACTATTCATGAGAAAGGAACTAGTTTAATTTTGATTGTTGTTGTTCAGTCGCCTAGCCATATCCAATACTTTGCAACCCCAGGCCTCCCTGTCCCTCAGCATCTCCCAAAGTTTGCCCAAGCTCATGTCCATTGCATCAGTGATGCCATCCAACCAGCCATCTCATCCGCTGACGCCGTCTTCTCTTTCTGCCCTCAATCTTTCCCAGCATCAGGGACTTTTCCAATGAGTCAGCTGTTCCCATCAGATAAGCAAAATACTGGAGTTTCAGCTTTAACACCAGTCCTTCCAGCGAGTATTCAGGGTTGATTTCCCTTAAGATTGGTTTTATCTCCTTGCTGTCCAAGAGACTCGGAGGAGTCTTCTCCAGCACCACAGTTGGAAGGCATTACTTATTTGGCACTCTGCCTTCTTTACTGTCAGCTCTCATAACCATATGTGACCACTGGGAAGACCATAGCCTTGACTGTCCCGACCTTTGTTGGCAGTGTAATGTCTCTGCTTTTCAACACACTGTCTAGGTTTGCCATAGCTTTCCTGCCAAGAGGCAAACGGCTTCTGATTTCATGGCTGCAGTCACCATCCATAGTGATTTTAGAGCCCAAGAAGAGGAAATCTGTCACTGTTTCCACCTTTCCCCCCCTCTATTTGCCATGATGTAATGGGACCAGATACCATGACCTTACTTTTTTTAATATTTAATTTTAAGGCGACTCTTTCACTCTCCTCCTTCACCCTCATCAAGAGGCTCTTTAGTTCCTCTTCACTTTCTGCCATTCAAGTGGCAGGTTGAGGTTGTTGATGTTTCTCCCGCCTGTCTTGATTCCAGCTTGTAACCTATCCAGCCTGGCATTTCGCATGATGTGTTCAGCGTATTGATTAAACAAACAGAGTGACAGCGGACAGCTCCGTCATACTCCTTTTTCGATCTTGAACCAGTCAGTTGTTCCATATAGGGTTCTAACTGTTGCTTCTTGACTCACATACAGGTTTCTCAGGAGACAGGTGAGATGGTCTGGTAGTCCTACCTCTTTAAGAGCTTTCCACAGTGTATTACAATCCACAAGTCAAAGGCTTTGGCGTAATCGATGAAATAGGGGTAGATGTTTTTCTGGAAATTGCCTAGCTTTCTCTGTGATCCAGTGAATATTGGCAGTTTGAGCTCTGGTTCCTCTTCCTTTTCTAAACCCAGCATGGGCATCTGGAAGTTCTTGGTTTGCATAATGCCGAAGCTGAGGGTGCAAGAGTGTAAGCATGCCCTTGCTAGCATGGCAGGTGAGTGCCATTGTCTGATGGTGAGTGCATTCTTTGGTACTACCCTTTTGGGAGAATTAGGATGAGGATTGACCTTTTCCAGTCCTGTGGCCACTGCTGGGTCTTCCAGCAGTGGAGGTAATGAAAAGATTCAAGGGATTAGAACTTGTAAGTAGTGTGCCTGAAGAGCTATGGACGGAGGTCCGTAGTGCTGTACAGGAGGCAGCCAACAAAGCCATCCCAAAGAAAAAGAGAAGCAGAAAGGCAAGGTGGCATCTGAGGAGGCCTTACAGACAGCTAAAGAGCGAAGAGAAGAAACAAGGGAGAAAGGAAAAGGCACATCCAACCAAACGCAGATTTCCAAAGAACAGCATGGAGAGACAAGAAGGCCTTCTTCAGTGAGCAGTGTATAAAACTAAAAACAACCGAAGAAAGACTAGAGAGCTCGTCAGGAAAATGGGAGATATCAAGGGAACATTTTGCCCAAAGATGGGCAAAATAAAGGACAGAAACGGTAGAGACCTAGTAGACGCTGAAGAGATGGAGAGAATTCATGGAAGAGCTGCGCAGAAAAGGTTTAAATGAACCAGGTTATTACGATGGTGTGGTCAGCCACCCGGAGCAAGACCTTCTGGACAGTGCAGTCGAGTGGGCCTTAAGAAGCACTGCTGTTAATAAAGCTAATGGATGCGACGGAATTCTAGTAGAACTCTTCAAAACCCTAAAGGATGGTGCCATCAAGGTGTTGCACTCAGTATGTCCGCAGATCTGGAAGAAGATTCATGAGAAAGGAACTAGTTTATAAATTGATTGTTTTTTTTGTTCAGTTTGCCCAGTCATGGTCTTTGCGACCTATGGACTGCAGCATGCCAGGCTTTCCTGTCCCTCACCATCTCCCAGTTTGCCCAAGTTCGTGTCCATTGCATTGGTGATGCCCTAAAACTAGTTCAATTTTGATACTTGCAGTCAATGAAATGTGTGGCTATCAGAGTTGATTTGGAGGATATTATTAGCTTTTTTAAAAGGCAGATGCAAAGCAAGGTTTTAAAATATACTTATTAGTAGGCAATTTGCTTGTCCTTCAGTGGCCATTCATATTTTACAGCAGTGTTTTTCATGCTGTTTCTTTGAGATGCCTCTGAAGTAGAGGGATAATTTCGTTTGGGTCTTTGAGGAGAAGAAGGCAGGTTCAGCCTGAATAGTATTATTTTAAATTGAATTCAGTTAATTTGCAACTCTGTGCATGCCAACTGTGTACCAGGCATTGGGTATTTTTGCAGCAAACAAGACACATATTGGGATTTTATGTAAGATTTCATTAGGAAGTGTTAACTCAGAAAGGCTTATACACCTCCATGTTCACTGCAGCATTTTTTCTTTTCTTCCTGTTTTTTAAAATTGAAGTATAGTTAATTTATAGTGGTGTGCTGGTTTCTGGTGTGCTGCACAATGATTTGGTTTTGTGTGTGTGTGTATAAATTCTTTTTAAAATTGTTTTTCCATTATAATTTATTATAAGACATTGATATAGTCCCTGTGCTATATAATAGGTCCCTGATGATTATCTGTTTTATAAATACTAGTTTGAATCTGCTAATCCCAAGCTCCTAATGTATTGATCCCCTCAGTTCCCTTTTGGTAACCATAAATTGTTTTGTCTGTGAGTCTGTAATTCTTTACAACCCCAGTGAACTGCATAGCACTCCATACTCCTCTGTCTTCCACTATCATACCATACTTTAGAAGTGATACTTGATATTTGTCTTATCCATTCCTCTGTGGACGGACATTCAAGTTGCTTCCATGTCTTGGCTATTGTAAGTAGTACCATTGCAACATTGTTTACAAAAGCTAAGACATGGGGAAAAAAGCTAAGTGCCTGTCCAGGTATGAATGGATAAAGAAATTGTGGTGTATATACACGATGGAATATAATTCAGCTGGAAAAAAATGGATATCTTGCCATTTGCAATAGCATGGATGGACTTTCAGATATTAAGCTGTGTGAAGTTAAATCCCGGGGATGTAATATGCAGCATGAAGACTATAGTCAATAATGCTGCATTGTATATTTGAAAGTTGCTAAGAGAGTAGATCTTAAAAGTTCTCATCACAGGAAAAAGTACCTATATGTGGTGGTAATGTTACCTAGATTTATTGTGTTCATTTTGCAGTATATACATGAAGGAAATGGCAACCCACTCCAGTACTCTTGCCTGGAGAATTCCGTGGACAGAGAGCCTGGTGGGCTGCTGTCCATGGGGTTGCACAGTCGAACACGACTGAAGTGACTTAGTATGCATGCATGCGTGCAGTATATACAAATCATATCATTATGTGATACACCTGAAACTAATATAACCTTATATGTTAATTATGTCTCAGTTTTTTTCCTAGGCAAAAAAGATTTCCTTTAAGTCTGTTCCCTGAAAGCAGCTTGAGAAACACTGTAGTCTGTAGGACAAAATCCAGGTACCACCTTAGTGTGGCTGAAAAGATTCTTCCTTTTTCGACTTCTGCCTGCGTGGCCATTCTTTGTCCTAGCCGCTATAATGATTTGCTCTTTCACACTTGTGTACATTCTGTTTCTCCTGCTTGAATTGCTGTGCTCCTCCCTTGTTTAGCTTCTTCCCACTCCCTCTTTTCTCCTAACCTCTCTTCTCTTCTCACCTTTCTTCTCTCT